>NC_058370.1:113005000-114255000 GCF_018350175.1 Felis catus | reverse complement strand
ATCGGACAAAGGGCTAGTATCCAAAATCTATAAAGAGCTCACCAAACTCCACACCCGAAAAACAAATAATCCAGTGAAGAAATGGGCAGAAAACATGAATAATAGACACTTCTCTAAAGAAGACATCCGGATGGCCAACAGGCACATGAAAAGATGTTCAGTGTCGCTCCTTATCAGGGAAATACAAATCAAAACCACACTCAGGTATCACCTCATGCCAGTCAGAGTGGCCAAAATGAACAAATCAGGAGACTATAGATGCTGGAGAGGTGTGGAGAAACGGGAACCCTCTTGCACTGTTGGTGGGAATGCAAATTGGTGCAGCCGCTCTGGAAAGCAGTGTGGAGGTTCCTCAGAAAATTAAAAATAGACCTACCCTATGACCCAGCAATAGCACTGCTAGGAATTTATCCAAGAGATACAGGAGTACTGATGCATAGGGGCACTTGTACCCCAATGTTCATAGCAGCACTCTCAAGAATAGCCAAATTATGGAAAGAGCCTAAATGTCCATCAACTGATGAATGGATAAAGAAATTGTGGTTTATATACACAATGGAATACTACGTGGCAATGAGAAAAAATGAAATATGGCCTTTTGTAGCAACGTGGATGGAACTGGAGAGTGTGATGCTAAGTGAAATAAGCCATACAGAGAAAGACAGATACCATATGGTTTCACTCTTATGTGCATCCTGAGAAACTTAACAGGAACCCATGGGGGAGGGGAAGAAAAAAAGAAAAAAAGAGGTTAGAGTGGGAGAAAGCCAAAGCATAAGAGACCGTTAAAAACTGAGAACAAACTAAGGGTTGATGGGGAGTGGGAGGGAGGAGAGTGTGGGTGATGGGTATTGAAGAGGGCACCTTTTGGGATGAACACTGGGTGTTGTATGGAGACCAATTTGACAATAAATTTCATATATAAGAAAAAAAGAAGAAGAAATAATACATATGTGTGTATACATATACATATGTATGTGTACATATATATAATATGTATATCTGTATATGTATATATACATATAATGGAATATTACTCAGCAATCAAAAAGAATGAAATCTTGCCATTTGCAGCAACATGAATGGAACTAGAGTGTATTATGCTACGTGAAATAAGTCAGAGAAAGACAAATCTATGATTTCACTCATATGTGGAGTTTAAGAAACACAGTAGATGAACATAAAGGAAGGGAAGGAAAACTAAGACAAAAACAGAAAGGGAGGGATGCCTGGGTGGCTCAGTTGGTTAAGCATCTGACTCTTGACTTCAGCTCAGGTCATGGTCTCATGGTTTGTGAGTTTGAGCCCCATGTCAGGCTCTGCACTGACAATGTGGAGCCTGCTTGGACTTCTCTCTCTGCCCCTACTCTGCTTGCTCTTTCAAAAAAAATAAGTAAACTTAAAAAAAACAGAAAGGGAGGGAAACCATAAGAGACTCTTAAATACAAAGAACAAGCAAGTTGCTGGAGGAGTGTTGGGTGGGGGAATGGGCTAAATGGGTGATGGGTGTTAAGGAAGACACTTGGGATGAGCACTGGGTGTTTTATGTAAGTGATGAATCACTAAATTCTATTCCTGAAACCATTATTACACTATATGTTAACTAACTTGGATTTAAATAAAAATTTTTTAAAAAGTTTGGGTGGTGGGGTTATTGTGATAAAATGTGCATAGCATAAAAGTTACCATTTTAATCATTTTCAGGTGTACAATTCAGTGGCAGTACCTTCACAGTGTTGTATGAGCAATGCCATTATTTCCAAAAATATTTCCTCTTCCCAAACAAAAACTCATATCCACTTAACAGTAACTCCCTATTTCCCTATCTCTCAGCCCCTGGCAACCACCATTCTACTTTCTGTGTTTATGAATTTGCCTCTTCTAGGCACCTCACATAAATGGAATCAAACAATATTTGTCCTTTTGAATATGGCTTATTTCACTTAATGTTTTCAAGTTTCATCTGTGTTATAGCATAGATCAGAATTTCATGATTTCCTTAAGTTGAATAATATTCTATTGTATGTATATATCACATTTTGTTTATTCTGTTGATGGACATTTGGGCTGTATCCACCTTTGGGCCATTGTGAGTCATGCTTTTATAACAATTGGTGTACAAATATCTGTTTGAATCCCTGCTTTCAGCTCTTTTGGGTATATACTCATTCCTGGATCATATTCTGTGATTCCATGTTTAATTTTTTGAGGAACCACCATATAATTTTCCACAGAAGCAGCACCATTTTATATTCCCACCAGCATCCTCACCAACACTTGTCATTTTTCTTTTTCTTTTTAAGTTTTTAAAATTCTAATGTAATTAGCATACAGCATTATATTAGCTTGAGGTGTACAGTATAGTGATTCATAATTCTGTATGTTACCAACTGCTCGTCACAGTAGTATGCTCTGGAGTGCCTGGGGACTCAGTTGACTCACTGTCTCTATCTTGATTTTGGCTCAGGTCATGATCTCACAGTTCATGAGATCAAGCTCTGTGTCGGGTTCTGTGCTGACAGTGCAGAGCCTGCTTGGGATTTTCTCTCTCTCTGTCTCTCTGTCTCTCTGTCTCTCTCTCTCTCTCTCTCTATTATTTGCAAATATCTTCTCCCATTGAAAGAAGAATTTAACTTTCTGGCCCTCCCCTGTGCATGCTCTCTCTCTCGGTCTCAAAATAAAAAATAAACATTAAAAAAAAACAATAAGTATACTTTTAATTCCCTTCACCTATTACACCCGTGCCCACCCCCCCTTGCCCTCCGGTAACCATGTTTATTCTTTGTATTTAAGAGTCTATGTTTTGTTTTGTCTCTTTTTCTTTGTTTAGTTTCTTAAATTCTACATATGCTACTTATTTCATTTAGCATTATACCCTCTAAATCCATCTATGTTGTTGCAAATGGCAAGGTTTTATTCTTTTTTACGGCTGAGTAATAATCCATTGTGTGTGTATACACACACATACAATACTGTTCTTTATGCATTCATCTATTAATAGATCCTTGGGGTGCTTCCATATTTTGACTCTTAAGTAATGCTGCAATAATCATAGGGGTACATGCACCTTTTTAAATTCGTGTTTTTGTAGTCTTTGGGTAAATATCATATAGTAATTTTATTTTTAATTTTTTTTTTCTCTTTTTTTAAAAATTTTTTTCAACATTTATTTATTTTTGGGACAGAGAGAGACAGAGCATGAACGGGGGAGGGGCAGAGAGAGAGGGAGACACAGAATCGGAAACAGGCTCCAAGCTCTGAGCCATCAGCCCAGAGCCTGACGCGGGGCTTGAACTCACGGACCGCGAGATCGTGACCTGGCTGAAGTCGGACGCTTAACCGACTGCGCCACCCAGGCGCCCCTATTTTTAATTTTTTGAGGAACCTCCGTACTGTTTTTCACAGTGGCTGCACCAGTTTGCATTCCCACCAACAGTGCACAAGGGTTCCTTTTTCTCCACATCCTCAACAATACTGGTTGTTTCTTGTGTTTTTGATTTAAGACATTCTGACAGGTGTGAGGTGATTGTGGATTTGATTTGCATTTCCCTGATGATGAGTGATGTTGAGCATCTTTTCATGTATCTGTTGGCCATCTGTGTATCTTCTTTGGAGAAATGTCTGTTCATGTCTTCTGCCCATTTTTAATAGGAAAAACATTTTTTTGATGTTGTATAAGTTCTTTATATATTTTGGATACTAATCTCTTGTTGGGTATATTATTTGCAAATATCTTCTCCCATTGAAAGAAGAATTTAACTTGGCAAAGAAACTTGGACCAAACTTACCCATCTTCTCTACCATACCATTCATTGGGAATATTCTTTTGAACAAAATCAAGTTTTGTTTACTTCAACAATGGGGCAAAGTAAACATGAAATTTTCATGCAAGATGAAGATATTCATAAGTGTCACTAAAATTTGATAGCGTTGGACTGTTGCTATGATATTTGGTTTTAAGGTACATATAGATATCTCTATATGGAAATCTGTGACTCTGAGTTAAGGCTTTTGGTTGTAAGTGACAAAAATCCAATTCAAACTAGTATCGAGGGAAAATGGGAACTTTTGTAATTTATGTAACCAGAATGTGGGAAGACTGAGGTAACTGGCATAGGGACTAGCACACTTAGGACCCTTGTCTTTCTCTTACCTCTAAGGCCCACTTTTCTCTGCATGTCAGGTTTAGTTTCTCATACGATGTTTCCCCACCATACTAGAATAACTCCTAGCAAGACGTTAACTTGAAATTTCTTAACTACATCCTAGATAAGGAAAGATGCTTCCCCAGTGCTAGTAAAGAAAATCATGGGAAAGAACTATTGATTGGTCCAGCTTGGAACAGATATTAGTCTCTAGATCAGTTACTGTGGCCAGGAGACCAGGTTAAGCAAGGACATGATAGCTCCCACTTACTTAGACTGAACAAGAAAGGAGGGAGCAATTAAACAATAAAATTAACATCCAAGTATAATTGTCAGTCACATAGCTTGAACTATCACCTATATATATATTTTTTAATGTTTTTATTTTTGACAGAGAGAGAGACAGAGCATGAGTGGGGGAGGGGCAGAGAGAGAGGGAGACACAGAATCCGAAGCAGGCTCCAGGCTCTGAGCTGTCCTCACAGAGCCCGACGCAGGGCTTGAACTCACAGACCACGAGATCATGACCTGAGCCGAAGTCGGACTCTCAACCAACTGAGCCACCCAGGCGTCCCTACTATCTATATTTAATAATTCCAAACTCCAGTTCTCTAGCCCTAAGATCTGTCTTGTTTCAGACTACCTTCTTGACAGCATCACATGGATATCTATTTGGTGCCTTAAACTTTGGCTAGAATTCTTATTTTCTTCCCTAAAAACCTGTTCCTCTGCAGTTTTTCCCATCTTAGTTAATACCACCACTCATTTGCTCAAGCAAAATTTTTAGTCTTCTCCTATTCCCCACATTTATCCATCAGCAGGTTTTTACGGGGTAACCTACAGACACATCCAGAATCTGTCCTGACCCGCATTTCTATCTCAACAGCTACCGTCGTAACTAAGCTACCTTCATTTCTTATCTTTATCAATGTCCAGTCTCCTAATTGGTCCTCATGCCTCTCCTCTTACCCCCCTGTAGACCATTATCCATATAGCAACCAGAGTGTTTTCCATTTTATTTTTTATTTTAGTTTAGCTTAGTTATGTTTATTTTATTTATTTATGTTTAAGTAAGCTTCACATCCAGCATGGAGCCCAACTCAGGGCTTGAACTCACAACCCTGAGATTAAGACCTGAGCTAAGATCAAGAGTTGGATGCTTAACCAACTGAGCCATGCAGACACCCCATAGTGTTTTCCTTTTTAAACTTAAATCATGCTATCATTTTCCTTATAACCACCCAGTTATTTGCTGTCATACTTACAATAAAATCCTGACTCTTTTCTCTAGTTTACAAAGTTCTTAGATGAGCTAGTCTCTGCCTACTTCTCTTCAAGTTTCTACTTTCATGCCCTATATACCACACAGTCTTTCTTTCTGTAATTTGTGTACAGCTCATATATTCCTGCTTAGGTCTTTTGTACAAGCTATTGTCTCTCCTTGAAATTCTCTTCACTTCATCTTTGCAGGATGTGCTCCATCTTGTTACTCGAATCCTAATATCACTAAATGCCAATGCCATTAAGTAACTGGGCCCAATCTGAAATAGATTCTAAAATAGATCACCTGGTTAGCCTCTTTCCATGTCAGACTACTATTATTCTCTGTATAGCATTTACCAGAAGTTATAAATTGTTATTCTGTCTCCCTCCTTAAAATGTAAATTTTGGGGCACCTGGATGGCTCAGTCAGTTAAGTGTCTGATTTTGGCTCAGGTCATGATCTCACAGTTTGTGAGTTTGAGCCCCATATCACGCTCTCTGCTGTCAGCCCTGAGCCTGCTTCAGATCCTCTGTCTCCCTCTATCTGCCCCTCTGCTCTTGTATGCTCGCTCTCTCTGCACCCCCCCAAATAAATTAAAAATACTAATAAAATGCAAATTTCATGGTAGCAGGGGCCAAATCTTGTTCTTATATCCTTGTACAGTTTGGTGAATTTTAATAAATGAATATACGTGTATAACTACTACCTAGATCATGATATAAAACTTTACAAGTCCCCCCAAAAAGCCCCCCCCTCCTTTTTTTGAGTCAGAGTCCAGTCCAACAGAAATAATCAGTGTTCTGACCGCTGTTCTTTGCACATTATTGTTGCCTGTCTGGAGGCACATTAATGGGATTACAGTATATACTCTCCTATAATAGTGGTTCATTCTGGTCCATTGCTCTCATATCCCATTATATGAATATACCACAATTTCTTTTTATGTTCAACTATTGAAAGGCATTTAGGTGATTTTCAGCTTTTAGCTATTATAAATAAAGCTATTTGTGAATATTCTTGTACATGTCTTTTGGTATACATGTGTATCCCTTTATGTTGGATATGTATCTTTGAGTGAAGTTACTCAGTCATAGGAATTGTATATGTTCATTGTTGGAAGATAAGGTAATACCAGTTTTCTAGAGTGGTTTTACCAGTTTACTCTTTCACTGGCAATATTAGAGTTCTGGTTGCTTCATGCCTATACCAACAGTTGGTATTGTCTTTTTATTTTTTAAGCCATTCTAGGGTATGTAGTTGTGTCTTTTGGTTTTAAATTATTATCCTGATGACTAAATGAACACTTTTTCATATTACTGACTTTTTCATATATTTCTTAGTCATTCAGATTACCTTTTTTGTCAGGTGCATATTAAAATGTTTTACCCATTTTTAAATTGGGTTACCTTTTTTTTATATTGATCTGTAGAGTTCTTCATATATAAATAACTTTTCCCATGAATGAAAAGTTTTTTTATTTCAATAAGTTCAACTTACCAATTTTTCATGGGTTGTACTTTTTGTATACTTGTCAAGAAATCTTAGCCAGCTCCGAGGTCATAAAGATACTCTACTATTAGCTAGAAATCTTGTTGTTTGACCTTTCACATTTAACACCTACAGTCAAACTGGAATTCATTTTTGTATATGGGTTGAGGTAGAGGTCAGGGCATATTTGTTTTTATTTGGCTGTTCAACTGATGAAACATTTATTGGAGGAAAAGTTAATCCTTTTTCTCCTGCCTTTATGTGCTACCTTTTTCATAAACTAGGTGACTATGAATGTGTGATTCTATTTCTGGATTTTCTTGTCTGTTCAATGTCAATATTTGTCTATTCTTGCATTAGTACTTTGCTATATTAACTACAGTAGTTTTGAATAGTTTTGAAATACATCTTGACATCTAGTGGTGTAAATCTTCCAGCTTTGTTCTTCTTCGGATTGTCTTTGCTTTCCTTCACCCTTTGCGTTTCCATATATGCACTTTAATATCAGTTTATTAGTTTCCACAAATAACATTTACATACTGCATTTACATACTGTTTTTTATACTCTTTTATAACCCACTCTTTTCATTTATATCTTTCCATGTCAATAAATACATTTCTGTTATATTTTTAATAATAGGTTGTTGTTGATTCCAGCATTTTTCCCCTTTAAAAACAGCAATGAGATCAGGATCCTTAATTATTTTATTGTCTTTACTGAAGATGTCTAATTCCTTGAGAAATTATAAGCATTTATACTTATCACAAATATTGAATGCCATTAAACTGTTGTGGGAAAAACTAAGATGAATATGATTACAGACCTTGGCCTTGAGCTTACAATTTAGGGATTATAAGGCATACACATAATTAACTGCAATTATTTGCTTCAGTGAGAGACCATATAATAAGTGGTTAAAATCATGAACTGTGGAACTAGAGTGCCTGAGTTTGGAAACCTCACTCCTCCACTTGCTAGCTGTATGACTCTAATAAGTTACTTTTCCTTTTTATATTTCAAGTTCCTTATCTCTTTTTCTTTTTTTTTAAAGTGGATAGAGTAACCTTCATAAGGTGTTGGGTGGTTTAGAAGAAATTGTATGTTAAGCACTTTGAGCAGTGGTCTAACATAAGATGGGTCAATCAAGTGTTACCTGTTATTGTGATAATAATTATTTCCAGAAAAATAACAGCTATAAGTAGGTCCTAGGAATAGGTGTTGTACATATAGGCACTTTTTTTTAATCTGTGATAATCATTGTTTATCTTCATTCTAGAAAATCTGTAGTCTGTTCTAACAGTGTTTGGCTTAGGGCGCCTGAGTGGCTCAGTCGGTTGAGCGTCCGACTTCGGCTCAGATCATGATCTTGCAGTCTGTGAGTTCGAGCCCCACATCGGGCTCTGTGCTGACAGCTCAGAGCCTGGAGCCTGCTTCGGATTCTGTGTCTCCCTCTCTCTCTGCCCCTCCCCTGCTCATGCTCTGTCTCTCTCTGTCTGAAAAATAAATTTAAAAACATTAAAAAAAATTAACAGTGTTTGGCTTATAGTAGACACACAAAAAATTTAGTATGTGATAAATGAATGAAAATGTGTTCTGGAGATACTGGTGTATGAATTGTGCTGATCTAATTAATTTTCTTGTTTCAGATTTGAAAGATTAGAAGTCTTGGCTGTATTTGCCTCCACAGTCTTGGCACAACTGGGAGCTCTCTTTATATTAAAAGAAAGGTACGTTTGTTTTATATGTCACTTCACTGTAAATTCCACCTTTGGCAACATGAAAGAATCCAGTGAGACACATTTGGTTTAAAGGGTATACAAATTAAGATGAGCAGTGCTGGAGTTTTGATAGGATGTCCTCTTCATTTTTCAGACTTTTCTCCCTTCTTTTCACCCTCCTTTTATTACCTAATTTGATGCTACTAAATCCTGGGCAGGTATGAAGGAAAGGGGTTCAGTCAGACATGTTTTAATGCTTGGTATAAACCCATTGGAAAAAGTTTGGTGGGGAAGATTGATACTACATATGGAGGATAATTTGTAAGTCTTGCCTGATCACTGCTAATAATCAACAGTTGGTTATCATATTAAAAGATTTTGTTCAGGGCGCCTGGCTGGCTCAGTTGGAAGAGCATGTGACTCTTGATCTTGGGGTCATGAGTTTGAGCCCCATGTTAAGTGTAGAGATTACTTACACAAATAAACTAACTTAAAAAAAAAAAGATTTTGTTCACTTATTAGATTAATTCTATATTTAATAAAGCTTTTTAATTTCATAATTTTTAGAACTAATTTAATACATTTTTTCTTTCTTTTAGTGCAGAACGCTTTCTGGAGCAGCCCGAGATACACACGTGAGATTTTGCTTTTGACATAACATAATTTACTATTATGTTTGATCCCCAGTTATTGAGAGGTACATTAAGAATAATGGTTACTTTGGCCAGTCATAGGTCAGAGTGTGGCAATATACATTTCACTGATAATTCACAAACAAAATCCCCCAATTCCAAGACTCCTTCTCAGCCTTAACTGTTCCCAAGTCCTTATGTTTTTATATTGCACAGGAAGGCCTTTGTACTCTGGCTTTAGGTCCCTCGTTATTTCCAGGCCTAAATCAACACATAAACTAGCCATGTTGGTCTTCTATGATTTAAAATTTGATGCCCAAAATCTTTTAGTAGCACCTTTAGAAAAGATAAAATTGAGCCAGGCTGGCTCAGTCAGTTAGATGTCTGACTCTTGATTTCAGCTCGGGTCATGATCTCACAGTTCTTGAGACTGAGCTCTGCGTCAGGTTCTGCAGAAAGCATTGAACCTGCTTGGGATTCTCCCTCACCCTCTCTCCCTCTGCCCCTCCCCTGCTCACTCTCTCTCTGAAAATAAAAAAATAAACATTAAAGAAGTTAAAAAAAAAAAAAGATAAAAGTGTAATTGTCTACTACAGAGTTGCCAAATACATGGACTTTTTCTGTTTTGACCAGTTTAATTCAGGATACTCTGACCTGCCTAGTATCTTGTAAACCATATACCATTGCATTTATATAAATTTATAACAGCAATTACCTGTAGGAAGATACTGTTCATGCTGAGAGTCCGTTTTTGTCCTGTGTAAGATGGAACTCGAAAGCAAGTTCAGAGCCTGGTTCCACAAATCCCAAACCACTGCAGCAGATGACTCTCCCTTCCCATCTCCTAGTCTGTCTGCATGCTGAAATTACGTGTTGCTATTACCAAGAAAAAATAATGGTAAATGTTATTGTTCTTTTTAGGGGAAGATTATTAGTTGGTACTTTTGTGGCTCTTTCCTTCAACTTGTTCACAATGCTTTCTGTTCGGAATAAGCCTTTTGCTTATGTCTCTGAAGGTATGATTTTTATTTACCATTAATAAAAAATCCAATTCATCTCTCATAAAAACAAGTCCTGTGTTTGTTTTATTAACTCACATCACCTAGAAAGCTTATCCTGAAGAGAAGAGAGAACTATCCTAGAGGTTCTCAGGTCTTTTCTGAGTAGAGAATTACAAAACAAAATCTTATTAGTTCAAGCTTTAAAAGAACGTATTACTTTAAAATGAGCAGAACTGACATATATTAAATTATATGTGATGAAAAATTACATTTGCCAAATAACATGAGTGGGATTTTAGATGTGTCACCTACTTAGAAAAAATCTATTGCACACATTTTGGAAACATCAGTATACTTCAGATGGTTGATATGCTCTTTGCAAATAATTGTATTCTGTTAAGTAAGTTCCCAGGAACTTCTCTGTGTCAATGGTGGATGGGCATATATTATAAAGTAGCATATATATTTTGAAATATTCTTTTATTTTCAAGTCTTTAAAAATTTAGAGTGTTATTTCTCTTCAGTAGTTAAAATTATTGTCATTTTTTGGTAATTTCCATGTTCTGGATTCCCACTAACCCACAAAGGGTTAAACACTGATTGGTGGAGAAGTGAGGTAAAAATAAAAGTGGGCTGTGTGCACAGACCCACACTTTGAAGCAAAGATAGGAGAGGATCTTTTTACTCCACTGACTTGAACACTAAGACAATCAAGAGAAGAAAGTTTTCTAAATTTCCCATTCAAATTTAAACACCTTCGTGAATATTATGAAGCGTCAGTTGTATTTGTATGAATTAAAGTTTTAGAATTACTGCATGAACTAGAAAATATGGTATTTGTGATGTCCAGAATTATTTTGAAAAGAAAAGCATAAGTTATTAAAATAGCATAATGTTCACTCTAGAGATTTTAAGAAGGTACAAAGATTTAGAAATTATCTCTCCATAAAGATGAGAAAGATCCAAGTTTTCCTTTTATAAATAATGCTACAATCTGCTTTCTGATATCACATTTCTTTTATGCATCTGTGAGTCTTCTTCAGGATGAATTCCCAGAGAAATTATAAATGGGTTAGAAATATAATATCTTTCAAGTCATTGATATATATTGTGCCAGACTTATTTCTGGAAAGGCTATCTAGTTTATGTTTTCATTAGCTGGATATTAAAGTTCCCAGAAACATTAATATTTGTGACATTAGTTGAAATTTGAGTGAAAGATAATACTGAGCACTTTCTGTCTACCAGACACAATGCTAAACTCTTTATCTAGATCAGCCCATTTAATTCTCCCTATAACCACATGAGGTAAATAATTTTATTATTTTTATATTACACTGAGGCACTGAGAGATTAAATCACTTGCCCAAAGTCAAATATCTAGCTAAGAGCTGGGTTTTAAGTCAGATATTCTGGCAATAGAGTCTGCTCTTAACTGCTCTACAATATGGCTTTTGTATAACCTCGCCAGTCTTTTTTACATCATGTTACACATGAAAAAGTGAGTATTTCTATAATCCTGAGACAAATGTAAAAGGATGTTTGAGCCTGGGGGCTACTTGTTCAGGAACAGTAACTGGCAGGTTTCTGCATGTAGCCAGATCCCCTACCTGGCCTTTCTGAGAGCTGGGGAAATTAAGAATTGGTATACCTATAACCCATTCTCAGCACACTGGTTAGGAAGTTCTGCTTTACATTTAAAGAGCCTTTAAAATTAATAGTACACTGACATATGTAATTCCTCCAGGTCAGTGATATAAATAGTTGAAACTGCTTTTGCTTTATTATCTTGAAGGTATAAAAGAGGGAAAAAGTCTAGATTTAAGTAGCATGTCCTTTTTTAAAATGTTATACAGTCATTACAAAACTTAACTTTTAAATTAAGGAAATCAAGTATTTCTGGTAGTGGTTTATTTTTCTATATAGGTAATTTACGTGTTTTCTTCTTAAAGCTGCTAGTACGAGTTGGCTTCAAGAGCATGTTGCAGATCTTAGTCGAAGGTAAGATGTTATGTGGGGTTTCATGATACACATAATTTCAAAGGGATGTACAAGAAATGCATCTGTCATGGGAACTTACATTATTCATTGCTGAGGTTGCTACATGAATCTCACAGATCACACTTACTCGCCTTTTACTTATTGATGACATAAGATACCTTTACGAGTAAGAGGACTTTGTTCCCACATCCTCTTTGCTTTCTATAAGACCTATGGTACTAAAATACAAGTTATCTTTCACAAGATTTCCATCAGTATTACATTGAGGTCTGCTAACGAATACTCTTTGTTTGTTTCTTCATAGCCTGTGTGGAATTATTCCAGGACTTAGCAGCATCTTCCTTCCCCGAATGAATCCATTTGTTTTGATTGATCTTGCTGGAGCATTTGCTCTTTGTATTACATATATGCTAATTGAAATTAAGTAAGTAGTTTTTATTGCTGTCAAGTGGTTCCATTTTGGGGGCCTGACTTTTAAAGGCATCTGTGGGGTAGGTAAGGATTATGCTTACAGCATGTTTGCTTATGGCCTGTGTAGCTTTGGTCAAGTCTTGTCCTTAAGTATCTTCATCTGAAAAATTAAGGGGTAGGATTCAATAAGTATTTTTCACCACAGTCTATAATTCAGACTGGAAAACTACTTAAAGTCCCTACTGCTGACTTGGTGAGTGAAACAGAGAAGATGACCATGACAGAAGAGGACAGAAGATGACAGATAAGCCATGGCTACTATTTCTGAGAGAAGGAAGGGGAAGTAGGTATGAAAAAAAAATTTTTTAAGTCAAGCCTTAAAAAAAAAAATAAGAAAAAGGAAAAAAATAAATAAAAGGCAAAATTTTTAGGAAGTATACTTTATAGCTGCTTTAACCTTCCCTAGCATCTTATGACATGTGATTCTTCAACTACCTACCCTTTAAATATTAGGGTTTACTAGAATTGGTCCTTAATTATTCTTTTTCCTATTTTTCATACTCTTCTGGAAGATTACATTCAATTACTCGTTTTTATTTACCACCTCTGTGAGTTTCCCAAACCATTATTTCTAGTCCAGATGTCTATTGAATTCCAAAAGGCATATCTTACATCTATTCATGTCTACATCAGCTGAACCTATTTTCCCCATCCCCAAAGTGGTTTTTTCTTATATTTTCGACCTCAGTGAATAATACCACTACCATCTATTCTGTTGCATTGTTTTTTTTCAATGTATATTAAAACTTGAACCATTTTTAATCATACAGTTCAGTTGCATGAAGTACCTCACATCATTGTGTAACTGTTACCATTGTCCATCTTCAGAACTTTTACATCTTCTCCACCTGTAACTCAGTACCCATTAAAGAGTAGCTCCCCTTCCTCTCTTCCCAAAGCCCCTGCTAACCACTATTCTATTTCCTTTCTCTATGAATTTGACAAAGTACTTCATGTGAGTGAGATCATACAATATTTGTCTTTTTGCATCTGGCTTATTTCACTTAGCGTAATGTTTTCAAGATTCATCCATGTTGTAATATGTATCAGAATTTTCTCCTTTTTTAAGATTGAATAATATTCTATTGTACATACAGAACACATTTTGTTTGTTGAATTATCCACTGATAGATATTTGGATTGTTCCCACCTTTTGGCTATTGTGAATAGTGCTCTATGAACATGGGTATACAAATACCTGTTTGAGTCCCTGCTTTCCATTCTTGTGGGCATATACCCAAAAGTAGAATTGCTGGATTATAGGATAATTCAGCGTTTAATTTTTTGACGAATTCCACTGCACTCTTTTTTTAAAATTTTTTTTAATGTTTATTTATTTTTGAGAGAGACAGATACAAAAGTTTGAGTGGGAAAGGGGCAGAGAGAGAAGGAGACACAGAATCTGAAGCAGGTTCCAAGCTCTGAGCTGTCAGCACAGAGCCCAATGCAGGGCTCGAACTCACGGACCGTGAGATCATGACCTGAGCCGAAGTCCGACGCCCAACCGACTGAGCCACCCAGGCGCTCCCCCCCCCACCTTTTTTTTTTTAATGTTTAACTCCAGTGCACTCTTAAATATCATACTTCTCCCCTCTCACCTCTCCCAAAGCCGGTTCTAATTGGTCACCTGGTCTTGAATTTGTTTTTTTGTATTTTAAAGTTGTAGTCATCATGCTGTGCAGTACATCCCCAGAACTTCTGTGTCTCATAACTGCAACTCAATACCTTTTGACCACCTTCACCCATTTCTCCCCCACCCTCAACCCCCTGCGTTTGACAGGCACCAAACTCTTCTGTGTTTCGCAGGAGTTTGGATCTTTAGATTGCACCTGTAAGGGAGATCATAACAGTATTTGTCTCTCTCTACCATGTTGTTGTAAATGATTCCCTCCCTTTTTTGGCTGAATAATTCTCAAGCCAGTGTGTGTGACTGTGTGTGTTTATAGGTGTGTGTATCTTACATTTTTTATCCCTTCATCTGTTGGTGGATACTTTGCTTGTTTCCATGTCTTGGCTATTGTAAATAATACTCTTATCAGCCAGTCTGATTGGACCTTCTTTTTTAATATTTATTTGTCCTCTCTTTCCCGTTTTCATTACTGCTTCCCAAATTGAGGCCTTATTATTTCCTTGGTCTAATTACAATAGTCTTCTGGTCTTCTGTCATTGTTATACATCTCTAGTTATTTTCCATTTTGCTACCAACGTCATCATTCAAAATTGCACCTCTGGCCATAATATTTTCCTGTTTCAAAATCTTCCTCTTTGCCTGTTAAAAAAATAAAAGCTTGGGAATGCAAGCTGGTGCAGCCACTCTGGAAAACAGTATGGAGGATCCTCAAAAAACTAAAAATAGAACTACCCTATGACCCACCAATTGCACTACTGAGCATTTATCCAAGGGATACAGGTGTGCTGTTTCGAAGGGATGCATGCACCCCAATGTTCACAGCAGCACTATCAACAATAGCCAAAGTATGGAAAGAACCCAAATGTCCATCGATGGATGAATGGATAAAGAGGATGTGGTGTATATATACAATGGAGTATTCCTCGGCAATCAAAAAAATGAAATCTTGTCATTTGCAACTACGTGGATGGAACTAGAGGGTATGATGCTAAGTGAAATTAGAGAAAGACAAAAATCATATGACTTCACTCATAAGAGGACTTTAAGAGACAAATCAGATGAATATAAGGGAAGGGAAACAAAAATCATATAAAAACAGGGAGGGGGACAAAACAGAAGAGAGTCATAAATATGGAGAACAAACTGAAGGTTACTGGAGTGGTTGTGGGAGGGGGGATGAGCTAAATGGGTAAGGGACACTAAGGAATCTACTCCTGAAATCATTGTTGCATTATATGCTAACTAATTTTTTTTAATATGAAATTTATTGTCAGATTGGTTTCCATACAACACCCAGTGCTCATCCCAACAGGTGCCCTCCTCAATACCCATCACCCACCCTCCCCTCCCTCCCACTCCCCATCAACCCTCTTTAAGAGTCTCTTATGTTTTGGCTCCCTCCGTCCCTAACCTTTTTTTTTTTCCTTCCCCTCCCCCATGGTCTTCTGTTAAGTTTCTCAGGATCCACATAAGAGTGAAAACATATGGTATCTGTCTTTCTCTGTATGACTTATTTCACTTAGCATAACAATGCAGTTCCATCCGCATTGCTACAGAAGGCCCTATTTCATTCTTTCTCATTGCCACGTAGTATTCCATTGTGTATATAAACCACAATTTCTTTATCCATTCATCAGTTGATGGCCATTTAGGCTCTTCATAATTTGGCTTTTGTTGAAAGTGCTGCTGTAACCATTGAGGTACAAGTGCCCCTGTGCATCAGCACTCGTGTATCCCTTGGGTATATTCCTAACAGTGCTATTGCTGGGTCATAGGGTAGGTCTATTTTTAATTTTTTGAGGAACCTCCACACTGTTTTCCAGAGCGGCTGCACCAATTTGCATTTCCACCACCAGTGCAAGAGGGTTCCTGTTTCTCCACATCCTCCCCAGCATCTATAGTCTTCTGATTTGTTCATTTTAACCACTCTGACTGGCATTAGGTGGTATCTGAGTGTGATTTTGATTTGCATTTCCCTGATGAGGAGTGACGTTGAGCATCTTTTCATGTGCCTGTTGGCCATCCAGATGTCTTCTTTAGAGAAGTGTCTATTCATGTTTTCTGCCCATTTCTTCACTGGATTATTTGTTTTTCGGGTGTGGAATTTGGTGAGTTCTTTATAGATTTTGGATACTAGCTCTTTGTCCGATATGTCATTTGCAAATATCTTTTCCCATTCCGTTGGTTGCCTTTTAGTTTTGTTGATTGTTTCCTTTGCTGTGCAGAAGCTTTTTATCTTCATGAGGTCCCAATAGTTCATTTTTGCTTTTAATCCCCTTGCCTTTGGGGATGTGTCAAGTAAGAAATTGCTACGGCTGAGGTCAGAGAGGTTTTTTCCTGCTTTCTCCTCTAGGGTTTTGATGGTTTCCTGTTTCACATTCAGGTCCTTTATCAATTTTGAGGGTTTTTTTGTGACTGGTGTAAGAAAGTGGTCTAGTTTCATTCTTCTGCATGTTGCTGTCCAGCTCTCCCAGCACCATTTGTTAAAAAGACTGTCTTTTTTCCATTGGATATTCTTTCCTGCTTTGTCAAAGATTAGTTGGCCATACTTTTGTGGGTCTAATTCTGGAGTTTCTATTCTATTCTGTTGGTCTGTGTGTCTGTTTTTGTGCCATATGCTAACTAATTTGGATGTAAATTTAAAAAATAAAAAGTAAAACTAAAAAAGAAATAAAATAAAATAAAAAATAAATAAAAGCTGTTAGCATGGTAAGGCCCCTACTGACCTCACTGGCCATCCGTCTGTCTATATTTGCCTGTTCCTACTTCTGATGCTGTGTCAGGACTTTCACACCCTTGCACATGCTGCTTCCACTGTCTGTGATACCTTCCTCCCATCATTTCACTCGTCTTTGAAGGGTCAGCTCATATGTCTCTTTTTCTATTTTATAATCCTTTCTGGATTATCCCTACCTCGGGAGGCTTGTCACTCACTCCTTTGTGCATCCCTGATACCCTATAGGACTTCTCCTTTACTCCCAGATTGCTTTATTTTCTTTACATGGTTATCTCCTGCTATTTCAAAGGTAGGGGCTAGGTCTTACCTCATGTTTCTATTGCCAGCATGTGGGAAAAAGTAAAAAACAACACAAATAAAACAAAAACAAAACATGATCAGCTTGTAATCATTGGCATTGGCATTGGCATTTTGGTCTGTCTTATTAACAGAACAGTCTGAACTACTGATGAGTGTTGCACTTCAGTGACAATGTTCCTCTAATAAATTCCCATAGAATCTCACCTTGTGTAATTCCTGAGGAATTTCAAAAATTCTTGGTAATAATTGGAAAATTATTATTTATAGGAAAATTGTTGGATGAGATACATTAGCCTTCTCTGTATCAGAAATTGTAAGTTGAAGGTTTTTGTTTGTCACAACAAATGAATATATATGAAACCTTTCTCGTTGACAAGTAGATTGAAAATACATAATGAGGAAATGGTCACATTTTTTTTCTTCACCATCTCTTCATGCTGCTTAACATAATTATTATTTTCCTCCAAACTTGGCAAGAAAGGATTCTGAAAACTTACTTATTTATTTATTTTGAGATACTCTCTTTGCCAGTGGTGGCCACTTGTGATCAAAGTCCTGTTGCATTAGACAATGTTTTGGAAGATTGAATTGTAAGAAGCCCAGTGACGCATATATTTGAGATTTAGAATTGTTTTTCCTTTTAGTAATTATTTTGCTGTGGACACTGCTTCTGCCATAGCCATTGCTCTGATGACATTTGGCACTATGTATCCCATGAGCGTGTACAGTGGCAAAGTATTACTGCAGGTAAGGGTCCTTTTTCAATGCACATGCTTAATATTAGCCAGTTTTTTCTACCAGAGAATAAAATTGTATGTTCTCTTCTACCAGATTATAAAATTTTTAGCTATTAGAAGGCCCTGTTAGAAATGAACTCAAACAGTGATATCTGAAATCTATACAGTAAGAAGCAGAGGAAATTCTCTTGGCCCATAAAATATGTACAGATCTTCCTGTATTTATAATATAAGACAAAATCAGAAGCTAAAAATATTTTGCCCTTAATAATGTTTCAAGTAAAAACAGTGTTACTTAGAAATATTTTTTACCTATTTATTTTCCCGCAATAAATATGCTTTGGCTATTATATAGTTTGGTTGTGATTGTTTTCTTATTTCCTGTCATTGAATCAGTGAGACTTCTAAATTTCAAACTTAAAATCGAAAATGACAAATTACTCCTTATTTAAACAATAGAAATACCTGTAGACAAGGCCCTGAATGCAAAGGTAGTTTCCCAGGGATGGATGTGTATGTAAGCACTGCTTTCCTTGTGTCTTACCCTCATGCCCTTTCTAAAACTTAGGGGCAGTAGTTTTATCTCCAGAAACTGTAGTAACAATAAGATAATAGTTGTGTCATGCTGTGCCATACAAAAGATTTTTACTTGGTTGGCTGATTCTTCAAGAGTTGTTTGGGTGTAGAGATAAAAAATAAGCATGGGCTGATGGTTGATGTTGTCCCACTAGTGGAGCCAACTGAAACCTCTCTTCCCTAAATCATGATAGGCTGTCAAACAAAGCAAAGGCTGGTATAAAATCCAACTTTTTATTTTCAGGACCACTGTGCAAAAATTATTTTATCTCCTAAGTTATTCATATTTTATTTTATTTTTTTCTCCAGACAACGCCACCCCATGTTATTGGTCAGTTGGACAAACTTATCAGAGAGGTAAGGTAGAATAGAAAATAAAATCCTTTTAAATTATAATTAGAGAATGGAATGAATGGGTATAAATGATACTTTACTCAGCCCTATCTCTATTTTATTTTAGGGGACTTTGTGTTCTTTATACTAAATAACACAGTAGTAGATATAAAATAGTGACAAAAGTATAAAAATTTGAGGAATTGCTCAGTCTGGAAACTTGAAGTAAATGTGGAAGGGAAGGTAATGGTCTAGAGACCACACTACTAGCTGTGTTAATGCTATGGTTTTTATGCGTCTATATTCAAATCTAGGATTTTGATAGAAGTCAAAAACTACTTTTACACGTTGATTGCTTCATCACTTAACATTGATTTGTGAGTTTAGATTTTGTATTGTATAAATACCCACCTGCTTACTAATTGAAGGAATAAGATAATGTAATTATTTGGATTTTGAGAATATTTCAAACTATTGATTGTTGGTATCACAAAGACCACTATTTATCAATATAGCTGGCTGTTTGTCTCAGCCTGTGTTATACCAATGGGACATACACTTATATGTCTGGTCTTGGAATTTCCTCTTGGTCCACATTCACATAACATCCTGTGTTGTGCAGAAATTTGCTAAAAGAAAGAAATGATAGAGAAGAGTCCCCAAAAGGGGGAAAAAATCTAATACCACCAGTGCTGGATATAAATATGTGACTTACTCACAAAATGAAAAGAACCATCCGCTGTCGAACAAGGTGGTGGTGAGGGTAGGTGGTAAACACCTGATTCTAAAAGGATTGGGCCAGATGAGAAACGGAACACAAGGCCTTGGCTCACTACTGAGCAAGTAAAATGATACCTTGAGTGGTCTAGGACTTCTCTTGGCTAATGAGTGTCTTCATGCAGGCTTTGGCCAGGTCATTTCTAGGCTTAGGTCAAGTCCATATTGTGACTGAACTGTGTTGGATATGTCAAATATAAACAGCCCAGTTTCTTTGTTTTTGATAGGTATCTACCTTGGATGGAGTTTTAGAAGTTCGAAATGAGCATTTTTGGACCCTAGGTTTTGGCTCACTGGTATGTTTTCCATATTAATATAGTTGTAATTTAAAACATAGTTTATATTAACTAACTTGGATGTAAATTAAACAATAAAAAATTAAATAAGTAAGTGAAACATAGTTTATAATTTTTAAAACTAAAGAAAGTACTTCTTCAAATTAAAAAAAATGTTTTAATGTTTAGTTTTTGAGAGAGAGTGAGAGACAGACAGAGCACGAGAGGGGAGGAGCAGAGAGAGAGGGAGACACAGAATCTGAAGCAGGCTCCAGAATCCAAGCTGTCAGCACAGAGCCCGATGTGGGGCCTGAACTCCCAAACTGCGAGATCATGACCTGAGCTGAAGTCAGATGCTTAACCAACTAAGCCACCCAAGAGCCCCAACTTCTTTAAATTTTTATAGAGCCTTTGATTACCATTTCTGTTTAATAGAGTCTAAAATGTAGATGAATTCAGTAACCTAATTGATATTAGTTGAGGGATATTTTTCTTTTATTTTTCCTTTCAAACTACTGTTAATGGTCTTTTTTTTTAAAGGTTTTTTTTTTTTATGTTTATTTTTGAGAGACAGGGAGAGCGTGCATGCGTGGAGGTGGGGGCACAGAGAGGGAGACACAGAAATCCAAAGCAGGCTCCACGCTCTGAGGTGTCAGCACAGACCCCCATGTGGGACGTGCACTCACAAACCATGAGATCATGACCTGAGCCAAAGTCAAGACGCTTAACCAACTGAGCCACCCAGGCTCCCCCCATGTTTTTGATATTAACCTTAAAAACAAGACCAGTTATTTTACTAGCAAAAATGAGTTTATTTTGGAATAGCAGAGAATTGCAATTTGCGATAAGCAAGCTACAACAAAACAATATGCAAGTCTGAAGAACAAAGCAGAGGAACAGTCTGCTATAGAGGAAAGGGGGAAGTTGAAAGGACTGTTACAGATGAAAAATCCAGTGAAGTAAACCAGGATTTCAAGTGTAGTGGCTTTCACTGCCTGAGTTGTATTAGTCTCTCATTGGCTGGGCTTTTGTCAGAGAAGGAGGAAGAAAACCTCTTTCCTCCTGTTGATGTTATAAAGAAGTAGCTAAAGTACAATGGACTTTACCTCTCTTCCTGTTGAGTCTACAATTGACTCGGGGTAGTAGGGGTTGAGAGACCCTCCCTTTTGGCCTCCCATCTCTCATTTTATTTTTTTTTATTTTTTATTTTTTTTAATTTTTTTTCTTTCAACGTTTTTTATTTATTTTTGGGACAGAGAGAGACAGAGCATGAACGGGGAACGGGCAGAGAGAGAGGGAGACACAGAATCGGAAACAGGCTCCAGGCTCTGAGCCATCAGCCCAGAGCCTGACGTGGGGCTCGAACTCCCGGACCGCGAGATTGTGACCTGGCTGAAGTCGGACGCTTAACCGACTGTGCCACCCAGGCGCCCCAACCATCTCCCATTTTAATAAGGTTTTCCTTTTATTAATTTTTGCAAATCCAGTCTGGACCTATTACCAGAGAGACAGTTACGGCATGGTTCCATTCCTGTGTCAGGAATGATGAGGAAAATACAGAAAAGTACTCTGGAAAAAAATTTAATCACCATAATCCCATCATATAGAGATGCCTGCCAAGATGTTTTCTTATTTATACTTACCTATTTTCTCTCCTTAGAAAACGAAACTATGTGGGGCCTCTGGGTGGCTCAATCGGTTGAGCGCCAACTTCAGCTCAGGTCATGATCCCTCAGTTTGTGGGTTCCAGCCCTGCGTTGGGCTCTGTGCTGAAAGCTCGGAGCCTGGAGCCTGCTTTGGATTCTGTGTCTCTCTCTCTGCCCCTCCCCTGCTCATGCTCTATCTCTCTCTCTCTCAAAAATAAATTAACATTAAAAAAAAATGAAACCATGCAGTTTATATTTTGCTCTTTTCACTTAATATATCGTTTACAGTTTTCTATGTCACCAAATAATTACTTTTTTGGTCAAATATTTTTTTCTCTCTTTTTTAAAATTTTTGAATGCTTATTTGTTTCTGAGAGGGAGAGAGAGAGACAGAGTGCAAGCGGGGAAGGGTCAGAGAGAGAAGGAGACACAGAATCTGAAGCAGGCTCCAGGCTCTGAGCTGTCAGTACAGAGCCTAACGTGGAGCTTGAACTCACAGACTGCAAGATCGTGACCCAAGCCGAAGTCGGACGCTTAACTGACTGAGCCATCCAGGGGCCCTAATTTTTTTTCTCTTGAGTGTGACTTGATCTTTGCCTAGATACTCCAAGACTTTTTTTTTTTTTTTTTTTTTTTAAGTCCAGTAAGTAAGTTCACTGGACTATGTCTTGGTGTTGGTCATTTTGGGTCAGTTACTCCAGGTTTGCATTATAGCCTTGCAGTAATGTTACTGTAAAAAACTTGTTTTATCTTTCAGGAAAGTTTTCTTTAATTGTAATTATTAATATTTATTTTGTTCTCTTGCTTTTAGTATCTTCTTTGGGATCTACTATTGTAAGCACATTGGGTCTTTTATATTTATTTTCTTTCAGTTCCTTATTATATCTTCAGTTCCTTTGATTTTTAAAACTAGCCTTCTCATCGCCTTTTATTCTCTCACAGTAGACCTGTATATTTATTTCCTTTTGTATTCGTTCTAGTCTAGTCTTCATTTCTTTTTCCTTTTTTTTTAAGTTTTTTTTATTTTGAGAGAGAGCAAGTGAGCGAGGGGCAGAGAGAGAGAGGGAGAGAGAATCCCAAGCAGGCTCCACACAGTCAGTGCAGAGCCCCATGTGGGGCTCGAACTCACAAACCATGAGATCATGACCTTTGCCAAAATCAAGAGCAGGATGCTCAATGGACTGACCCACCCAGGCGCCCCTAGTCTGGTCTTCATTTCTCAAGTGATTGTTTTTCTTGTTGTTGTCTCATTTTTGAGGTTTTGTTTTGTTTTTTTTTTAATGTTTAGTTTTGAGAGAGAGAGAGAGAGAGAGAGAGAGAGCGAGCAGGGGAGGGGCAGAGAGAGAAGACACAGAACCCGAAGCAGGCTTCAGGCTCTGAGCTGTCAGCACAGAGCTCAACGTGGGGCTTGAATTCAGGAGCTGTGAGATCATGACCTGAGCTGAAGTTGGACGTTTAACCAACTGATCCACCTAGGGCCCCTCATTTTTGAGGTTTTTGAATGCTGATTGATACTGTTTTATGTGTTTCATGTCTTTCAGCTTCTTTTGAAAAAGTAGGTCATAGTTCTCATGTGTTTTATAGGTGACTCTTTTGGGCAATCCTTTGTAATCTATTTTTTTCTTACAATAGCTTTGTGTGCGATTTGGAATCATTCCTTTTCTGTTTCTCCTTTTTATGCAAAATTGTTTTCCTGAATTTTAAAATAAGGAGTGGTTATGGTAGTGTGTTTGAATTTATGGTTCTAAAGCTCCCTCTTCTGATTGAGTGTGTGAAGTGAAAGTTTTTTCTTTCTCCTGGGTCTTTTCCTGCCATTTGTATCTGCTCTTTGTTATCTCTTGTTTCTGCTGTGTTGCTCAATTTGGATTCTGTTCCCAGTTGTTTCTTCTTAATGTGGGGCTTTCTACTGGCAGGGAGCTTGCTTGCTTACTTTGGAGAGCTCACAGGGCTTAGGCTGCTCCAGCTCTTCAGATCTTACGGCCATCTCAGTGTCCTCACCCACTATTGAAATGTGCAAATCCCCTCCCAGTTTCCCAGCTGCCTTTCTCAAATTTGCTGCCCTAGATTTCCATTGAGTACAGGTTAGCTGCTTTGAGGTTTTTAGGTCCATCAGATATCCTGTTGCTTCCTCCTTCATAGGTGCTGATACCTTGCAGGTCTCACACCTTAGGATTAGGGTGATTAGGATTTCTTGGGAAAACCATGTTATCTAGTTTCTTAATAGATGTTGTCCATAGGTTTTTGGGGTTGATGTCTTAATTTCGGTTTTTCTGGGCATATTTGGGGGAATTTCCAAAAAGTGCCACCATTACTGCTGTCTTTGAAGAATCCCAACATAATTTTTAATGGCTGCAGTTTTACATTATTTGAATATGCCATCATTTACTTAATCACTCCCTTAATGGCATTCCATTTTTCCCTTATAAACAGAGCTAGGATGAACATTTTTGTGGAATCATCTTTGCACATACCTGTGATTATTCCTTAAGATTAATTTTTAGAAGTGGTTTTTGTGAGTCAAAGGATATTCACACTGGGGTGCCTAGCTGGCTCAGTCAGTATTGCATGTGACTCTTGAACTTGGGGTTGTGAGTTCGAGCCCCACATTAGGTGTAGAGATTAGTTAAAAATAAATTTTTTTTTTTAAAAAAAGGATATCCACATTTTCATGGCTTTTGATGCAGCCAATTACTTTCCAAAAATGGCTATACCAATTTACATTCCTTTAGGAATGTAATTCCTTCAGGAACACAGTTTGTTTTTAATCATTCTTTTAATTTTACTGATCTTAATAACATAGAAGGTAAGTGTTTATTTAGCTGGGTGGCGTATCCACACAAAGAATTAAGTCACCCAACTGTTCAGAACATGGCCATCTAACCACTACCCCCAGGTAGTACCTAATTAAGACTAAGGAAAAATAAAACAAGCTTTTGAGCTCCAAGAGTAGTTGTCCCAAAAGCCATAAATTAATGCAAACACCATAGTCACAGCAGACTCTGTTCAAGCTCCTGCTCAGAAATGGTTTTCATTTATTTTAATTGCTTTAATTTCCGTAGCAGACTGGAAGAGGTTACGGTGTCTTTTATAGTTTTGTCTAGTGATAACTGTGAGATGGTAGTGGCCAAGAAAAGGAAGAAATCAAAGGTGACTGCATTTCTAAACATGCCTTGTCTTTCATAATAAACTAGAAGTCAAATTCAAGCATTATAGATATTTTCTCCATCTTATGATTGACAGGCACTACTGTTAAAGTCATAGATTCAGACACATTGTAAATAAAACAACTACTTGTATTTGACTAATTTATGTGAAACTTATTCTTCGTTATAGTTTTTTATCTTGAAAATCTGAGTTTATCTAGAAATCAGCATTGAGTCTGCTGGACATTTTGTTTCATTTTACTTACTATTTATTTTTACTTAAGTTTCATTATGCAAATGGTACCTGATTCTTAGAAAAACTGTAACTAAGTCAAAGAGAAGCGAACAAAAAACCTTTAATAATTCTACTATCTAGAGATAAGTGTTGTCACTCTTGGCTATTTTTCTCTCTGTGTATGTTTTAAACAAAATAGAATCATTTAAAAACATAACGTATGATAAATATCTTTCAGTAAACAGACTTCTAGCCATCATTGTAAAGCCTGGGGTTCTCTATCCTCATAGTAACCCAGGCTAGAAACCTTGAGATCTAGCCTCAAGGTTAGAGGCTAGATCTAACCTGACTCAAAGAAATTGATGAGTCAGTCCATCTCCCTCATCCACTACATCCAATTGGGTATCAAGTCCCCCCACATCTAACTCAGGGAAACTCATGAATCCATCTGTCCCTTTCTGATCCCATTATATTTGTCCTGTCCTGCCCTCTTCATTTCTAACCTAGAGTGTTGCAGTCATTTTTTACCTAATTACCAATCATTCATACCTACACTTTTTCTGAACTTTATTTCTGATTGATTGCTACTATTAAACTCCATATCATGATTTTTAGAGTTCTCTGCTAGCCTTTCTTTTAACCTTACTACCTGTTTTTCTTTCTTTTTTCCATCCTTCTTTCTTTTCTTTTCTCTCTTTCATTATTTTTCTGCCCCCTGAAATATTTGTACTTCTTTATATATTAGTAATATTGCTTATTCTGTCCAACCATGCCATGCATTTTAATTGCTGTTCTCTCAGCTTAGAATATCTGTCTCCACTTTTGGAAATTACATTTCACCATCAACCCTGGATCAAATGCCATCTTCTTTACAAATCTTCCTTAATTTGAATTAGCAGCTCTCTTTTCTGCTCTTCCATTGCATTTTCTATATATGTTATATTCTGCATTAGGCTATAACATGCCTGTCTTCCTCCCACATATATATTTTTTTCATATATTTTAAAAAGACACATTTTATTTAGTCACATAATTTTTATCAACTCTCCACATTGACAGTCACTGCTGAGTAGTCTTCAAGGAATATCAAGACATGATACTTTCTCTTGTTTAAAAGAAAACACCAAGTACAGTTACAGCCAAATCATAAATAAAATATTTATTTCTAGGGGAATTTTCAATGGTATAATTTTAAGTATCTCTTTCTTATGATTTTTCCCCTTTTAGGCCGGATCAGTGCATGTAAGAATTCGACGGGATGCAAATGAACAAATGGTTCTTGCTCATGTGACCAATAGGCTGTACACTCTAGTGTCTACTTTGACCGTTCAAATTTTCAAGGATGATTGGATTAGACCTGCCTTACTGTCTGGGCCTGTTGCAGCCAATGTCCTAAACTTTTCAGATCATCACATAATTCCAATGCCTCCTTTAAAGGGTACTGATGATTCAAACCCTGTTACGTCGACTCCAGCTAAACCTAGTAGTCCACCTCCAGAATTTTCATTTAACACCCCTGGAAAAAACGTGAGCCCAGTCATTCTGCTCAACACCCAAACAAGACCTTCTGGTTTGGGTCTTAATCATGGACATACACCTTACAGTAGTAGCTTGCTTAATCAAGGACTTGGAATTCCAGGAATTGGAGTAACCCAAGGATTCAGGACTGGTTTTACAAATATGCCAAGTAGATACGGAGCTAACAATAGAACTGGACAACCAAGACCATGATGTACTGCAATCTAACTTATTTTTATGAGGAACATTGACTCCTTGATTCCATTTTATTTACTAATCCAGCTGTGCACCGACTGTTCAATCATTTACTCTAAATGATAGAGAATAGTAGGTTTGTTCACATTACATGAAACTGATGAAAGTACCTTTTTGTAAATGTATTTGGGGCTGTGAGAACCTTCTAAATGTTATAGGGTTTGAAATTTAGGCTTCCTTTAGAAAGCGTGTTTCTCTGAATTTAAATTTTGTTATTTGCTTTTGTAGTTGACTGCAGTGTGATAGACATTATAAGAGAACCACTTGATGGAGCAAATCTGTCACATTATTAAAAGTATAATATTTTCTTCAATGAAATTTATAAACATGCTTCTTGAATAATGACATACATTTTAAGAATGTAAAAAAACATCCATTCTGAAAGTAAAAGTCTCTTTTATAGTTTTCCAAACTTAATTGCTACATTTTTTTTGAGGTCCTCTTGATTTATGTCTTGCAAAAGAAAGAAAAAGTTTTTATCAAAAATTTTAAAGCATATTCTGTCTAGCATAATTTGAAATTTTTAATTATCAAAAATTTTTTAGTTTTTTCATTAAAATATTTCAGTACACTTGTAAATAGTCTGTGGTTCTCAAAGTGTTTTATTTTGGTTAAATGAATACCAAATCCTTTGGTAATGTGCAGTGAAGGAATCCAGTTTTCTATATAACATATAATCAAATTGATATAATGAAACAAAAACAAACCCCCAAAGTACTGACATAATGATGGAATTTATCTTTTTTGTCACCTTTCCATTGGTTGACTTTACTCTCTCACTTTATTAACAAAATATATCAGATATATTACCAAAATATATAGAATTCCATGCATAATGTGGGATTTGATATCTTTTCAAAGTTGCATAAACAATTTGAGTTAACATTATATAATTTTACCAAAACATAATAGATCCTATGTTATAGAGTACAGTATTGTTATATCTGTAACAGGCAATTTCCAACTTATTTTGTTTTGCTTTGTCAAAATCATAAATTGTTAACTGTGATGAAGTGTGAGAATCATGTGGATTATCTTGTTTTTTGATTATTTTCCAAATGTGGATGTTAAAGACTTTCCAACATGGTCAGTATTACTTATAAAAAGTATCACAAGCAGCAGTCACAAATTACCTGAGGTAATTTTTAAATTTAATCATGAGTTTTGTAATTAGAGTTTTAAAAAGGTATTTTGAGAGTGGATTCGACTTTTCTGGAATCTAGTACTCCTGGAGATTTATGATTTTTCCAGCCATCAGCCAGCTATGTAGAGAAGATTTTTGTTTTTGTAGAATTTGCAAGTTGCTTCAATCAGCTCATCCTCTTTTAAATATGAGCAGCACTTCCAAATCTGATTTCACAGTGGGATAACATCCAAGAAGCCATCTTTGTCAAGCAGAGTTATAGTCATCTTGTAATAAGTGGCCATGTCCCAACTTTTGCTTGGTGAGGAGTTTGTCATTGTCTTTGACATCCGCAACCCTGTTCAGGCATTTGACCTGCTGAAGAAATAGAGCCCACACTACCTTGACTTCTGGGAAAAATGAAATTTTGTAAATGTAATAAGGCAATCTGTTCCTTGTCCTTTGTCTTATGTTCTCCAACTATTAGTATACCTATTATTGGTCTACTATTACAGGGTGATTTTTCCTCCATTGACCTCATCTAAGTGGGTCACGCATGAAATCTGAAGAACTGCCATGTACTGAGTGATGATTAAGAGGTATGTGCTGCCCGCTGCCCCCCCCCCCCCACCGCCGCATGTCTTCTCCATTCTCATGGGATTTTTAAAGTGTACAGAACAGAATTCTGCATGAAGTTAAATGCCTGTTTCCTCATCACCCATTCAGAGGCAACACCTGTGTAGTTGTCCCACCAAAGGTGCTTTGATACCCACCTGCACTGTTTAAGAAGTTTGCTGTGGGTTTTGGAGGAATTGGCTCTACTTCCTGAAATTCACTGATGCCAACTGCTATAGGTGACATTGGTCCATTCATGATTATATAAAGAAGTCTTATTTGCCAAGCTCTGGCCAGATTCTGGATATGAAAACAAGAAACTTGGCCAACCTAGGACTATGGGCAATAGCCTTGCTGGTAAATCTTGCCACAGAGTCACTTGAAGCCAAACAAGGAAGTTTGAATTGAATATTTGGCCCATTGTTTGTGATTAAGAGCAAGTTCTATGGAGTGTAATTAACCCCATCTCAGAAAACGCCATACTGTAATGGAAAAACACTGGACTAGAAGTCAGGAGATTTGGATTCTGATCCTGACGCTGCCATTATGTAAGTATTTTGTTACTGTGGGCAAGTCATTTAACTTCTCTCTGGTTTATCTATAAAGTTGGGATGGGAATGGATTAGTTAATCTGTAAACTGTCAGCTCTAAATTTCCTTCCAGTGACTACCTCAGCATACAGGCCAAGTGTTACCTACACCAACACCCAAGCCATTAATTTGAGGTGCCATGAGTATAGAAGGTGAACTGCAGGTTAAACACCATTTAGGTTTTTGTTTATTTCACACTGGACTTAAATCTGTTAAGATTAAACAGATTTTTCTTGGACTTCTTTCTTTGTGGGGAAGGATTATTTTGGGTGGTATTGGCGAAAAGTTTAGGACAGGGTACCTTTAGCTTCCTCGGGTACAAAAGAATGGGGTACATTTTTCTTTCTTCCTTAATCTATAAAGATAACAGTTGGAAATACATACATGTATAAGCAAATGGGGAGGTCCTGAATATCAAGCCTCTGATTAAGCTGCTTGTGAACTGCCAGTCTTTTGCTTGACTAAAGACTGCTGATCTCTTTGGGAGTCTAATCTGCTTATATGAGAAAATGCTTTTTACATCCCAAATTGTTTGAATCACACTGTTTGAATAAAGAACGTACATAGAGTTTTCTCTCTGATCTTAAATAATTTTGGCTTGTTTTTTATTCAATAGCAATTTATTGGTAATTTAATTTAGTTCAGCAAATACTTGTTGAGTATCCAGTATGTGCCAGGCACTGTACTAAGTAAATATGCATACAGTATATCAATTTTTGTGACCTATTCCCAAGACCAACGGGAATACAAGGATAAACGATATCACTTCAACTACATGGTAATCCTACTTGTGATGAGACACAGAATAGCTCATGTTGTCCAACTGCCCCCCACTTGCTCCTCTTCTTTGCCTCATTTTCTTGGCATTCTCCTTTTATCCTCTTGCGCTTTTTTTTCTTTTTTTTTTTTTTTTTTTTGAATAATGAAACTTTAAGGAAGCAAATTTCCATGGACGAGGCCAGCTACAGAGGTCATGATGTCACACATCATCCTGATACCAGGAGAGGAAGACAAAGTTTGGAAAGAGCAAGTTAGGCAGACACTGTTGACAAGGATAATTTTTGTTTTAATGTTTATTTTGAGAGAGAGAGAAAGTGGTAGCAGGGAGGGGCAGAGAGAGAGGGAGAGAATCCCAAGCAGGCTGCACATTCAGCACTGAGGCCAATGCAGGGCTTGATTTCACGAACCATGAAATCATGACCTGAGCCAAAATCAAGAGTCAGACACTTAACCGACTAAGCCACCTAGGCCCCCCAAGAAGAATAATTTTTAGGCTATATAATGGGTTGTCATATACATTCAGACTCTTGCACTGGATGAGCAAAGATTTTTAGGTCACCAGGCTGAAAGTAATGGGGTCCCCAGAGCATTCATGGGCTTAAGGTGACTTTTATTTAAGTTAATAGTTTAAAAGCACCTTTAATAACACTAATATCATCATCATCAAACTGCCACCCAACAAGCCTACCTTCTTGCAAAAAAGTTAACTTAGATAACACATGGCCAAGTTTTCTGACTAATGCTGCATCAGGTAAAAATCTTGTAGTACTGAAGTAAAAAAAAACTAATTGCTTAAGATTCTGAAATACGTTCATGAAGCCAAGCCATCCATCACTGCTCACACAATTTCCTGCCAAATCCAGCTGCTGGAAGTTTTTCAGAGGTTTCTTTTCAAAGAATGCACCTGGGTGAAAAAATAGAAGTAAGTATGTTAGAAGTGAAATAATTTTTTAAGAGAAATGGCTGTTTGAACCAGTCCTTTGCTTCAGAAAGAAATTAGAATTCTCTATAGATAGGGCAGTGATTATGAATCTGTTCCATTATGTTTACAAGTTATATTTGTCCTAAAGTGTAAGGGAATCTGATAGATAGTAATTAGTAGCAATATAGCAAACCAATATAAATGAATTACATATTTTTTTACTTTTCCTGATTCTTCCAGGAAATGGAAAATTGCTTTAAAATTAAAGTGTGAGGGTCACCTGGGTGGTTCAGTCAGTTAAACATCCGACTCTTGACTTCAGCTCAAGTTGTGATCCCAGGGTCATGGGATTAAGCCCTGCATTGGGCTCCACCCTGAGCATGGAGCCTGCTTTTAAGATTCTTTCCCTCCCTCTGCCCCTCTCCCACACTTGTGTTCTCTCTCTTTCTCTCAAATTAAAAAAAAAAAAAATGAGGTATGAGAGATGCTATTAAATATTTGTCACTGGTTTCAAAACTAGAGTCAGACTTCAATCTTAAGTCATTTCCTCTTCTTGAGAAGCAAATACTAACTGTTGTTTCTTTGGGTATGGAATGTTCCTAATCGTAAGATTAAGTGAGACCCTTTCAGTATCTCAAGATTTGGATCTTTGGGATTGCCTTTTTTTTTTTTAATGCACCCTAGGCTCTTCAGGAACTTCTTCCATTCCTTACAGAATAGGGCACTCCTACAAAGAGAAGGTGGATATCCTAGCCATGAAGTCAAAGTCAAACTCTAAGGAGTAGAGGAGTCAAAAAAAGTAGGTTTCTGGGTCTGAAAGATTGCACAAAACAACACCCACCTGCCTAGACTTCTCGCTTTGGGACTATTAACAGAAGAGGGAAATAAAATTCTGTGTTCTGTAAGCCATGGTGTAGGTGGGTCTCTAGTTATACCAGCTTAAGCCTATGCCCAGCCTAACTCATACATAGGGCATCACTTTCTCCTCTCTTTCTCCTTCCCCTAAGGAGCCCTTCTTTATTCCTTATAAGCAGCTTTCTCCCTGCTGTCTTGAACTTCATATTCATATCCATTCAGGCTCCTCCCCTTTTTTCATGTGCTTCCCAGCATAGCATGCACTCAGTCAAAATAGTGGTTGCCACTTGTTGTGTCTCTGTATAAGGCTCCTTCCCTAAAGAGTAGCTTTTCTCCTTCTCTACTAGCAGGAGAACAGATCTTACCAACTCACAGGAACTTAACAGAGTAATTTAAAGCCAGAATGTTTTCCTAAGTGGATGGGAAGAAGGATTTCATCATGGCTTTGATTTGCATTTCCATGATGGCTGATGATTTTGAGCATCCTTTCTGGCTCATTGACGATTTATATATCTTCTTTGGAGAAACAGCTATTCAGGTCTTTTGCCTGTTTTAAAAATTGAGTTACTTGGGGCGCCTGGGTGGCTCAGTCAGTTAAGCATCTGACTCTTGATTTTGGCTCAGGTCATGATCTCATGGTTTGTGCATTCAAGCCCCACATCAGACTCTGCCCTGATGGCACAGAGCCTGCTTGGGATTCTCTCTCTCCCTCTTTGCCCCTCCCCTGCTTGTGCTCTGTCTCTCTAAACAAACAAACAAACATTTTAAAAATTGAGTTGTCTTTTTATCAATGAGTTGTAAGAGTTCTTTATATATTTTACACAATAATATAGAAAATAATGATTTGCAAAGTTTTTCTGCCATTCTGTGGGTTCTTTTTTCACTTTCTAGATGATGCCCTTTAAAGCACAATAGTTTGTGATCTTGATGAAGTCCAGTTTATTTATTTTTTTCTTACTTGTGTTTGGATGTCCTATCTAAAGACTTTGCCTAACCTGAAGTCATGACAATTTACTCCTAGATTTTCTTCAGAATTTTTTATAGTTTCAGCTCTTACCTTTAGATCTTTGATGCATTTTGAGTTAATTTTTTTGTATGGTATGAGGTAGGGGTCCAAAATCATTCTCTTGCCTGTGGTTATTCAGTGGATATATCTATCCTTATTCCAGTACCACACAGTCTTAATTACTGTAGCTTTGTAATAAGTTTTAAAATTGGGAATAGTATGTATTTGAGTTTTGTTCTACTTTTCAAGATTGTTTTGGCTATTCTGGGTTCCTTGAGTATTCATATGAATTTTAAGATTAATTTGTCACTTTCTGGGAAAGAAGCCAGCCGAGATTTTGATAGGGATCACACTGAGCCTGTATATCAATTTGGGGAGTATTGCCATCTTGGCAGTATAATGTCTTCTACTCTAGGACCATGGGATGTCTTTCAATCTATCTCTTGTTTAAAGTGGGGTGTGCCAGGCTTTCTATTGTAAATTTGTAATTTTCCCCTTTTTAATTGATAAATATCATAGGTGAGATACTAATAACCTTTTTCTCCTCGAAGTTTTGCCCACTGATTTTAGCTTCCGCCAGTTGATCTTTCCTGTAACAGTTACTACTTTGAGGATTCTCTAATAGTGAAACTAGCCAAAAAATGCCTCTCAGGTTAGTTTTTCTCTTTATGGAAAAAAGTTTAATTATATCTTCCATTTATATTATATCTATGGATTATTTAGATTTTCTCCTGATTCTTGAAACAGTTTGGTAAATTATATTTTTCTAAAACATGTCTTCCTTGTCTAAGCTTTCAAATTTGTTTGTGTCATAGTTGATGGGTTTCCATATCTTTTAAATCTCTGAGTTATCTATAATTATGACTCCTTTTTTGCCTTTGTGTGTGTGTGTATGTGTATAACACAAGCAGGGGAGGGGCAGAGAGAGGAGGACAGAGGATCTGAAGTGAGCTCTGCACTGACAGGCTGACAGCAGCCTGTCTCACAAACTCACAAACTATGAGATCATGACCTGAGGTAAAGTCAGACACTCAACCAACTGAGCCACCCAGGTGCCCCAATGCCTTTGATTTTTTAAACAAACTTTACTTTTTTAGAACAGTTTTAGATTTATAGAAAAATTGCAAGCCGTACACAGAATTCCCATACACTCCACACTCAGCTTCTCCTATTTTTTAAATTTTGTATTATCTTAGCATATCTGTTATAATCAATAAGCCAGTATTGATACTTATGTCGATAGTGTATTGAGATTTCTTTAGTTTTTACCAGTGTCTTTTTTTCTGTTCCAAGATCCCATCCAGGATTTCTCATTACCTTTAATCATCATGTCTCCTTAGGTTCTTCATAGAACTTCTTGTCTTGTGACAATTTCTCAGACCCTCGTTTTTTATTACCTTGACAGTTTTGAGGACTTTTGGTATTTTGTAGGAGTTGTCTGATGTTTTTCTCATGATTAGATTGGGGTTATGCATTTTGGGAGGAAGATCACAGAAGCATAGAGTACCATTTTTATTATAGCATGTCCAGGGTGCATGCTGTCAGCATGATTTGTCACTGCTAAGATTCACCTTGATCATCTGGGTAAGGTGGTGGTCAGTTTATCCTCTGTAAAGCTACTCTTCTTCTCCCCATTGTATACTATCACTGAGGAAGTCCCTATGTGCAGTCTGCACTTAAGCAGTGGGAGTTATACTCCACTTTCTTGTGGGCAAAGTTATCTACATAATTACTTGCAGTTCTGCATGAGAGATTTATCTCCTCCCCCATTTATTTATTTATTCAGTAATTTATTTATGTCACTATGGACTCATGGATATTATATGCTTTGGGATATCATCCAATTCTTTATTTTATTGTTTCAGTTCCAGCTTTAACTACTATGAGCACTTTTAGTTGGTTTCTGTGTCACTTTGACTTCCTCCTGCTACTATGGGTGGTTTTTGTTGTTTGTTTTTTGTTTCTATGTTTTGAGCACTTCCATACTTTTCTCACACTACAGGATGCTCTAGGCTTATACATTTCCTGCCCTAGTCCTAGAATCAGCCATTTTGTCAAAGTGCCCTGGTTCCTTTTATTAGAGAATGGTATTAGATTTCAAGATCTGGGTACAAGGAGTGTTTATGGCTTCTGAGGTATCATTGCTTCTAGGCCCTCTCAGCTGACAGAGCAAAGAATATGTGTATGTATATGTGTAACAAAAACTCAATTCATTCTACTTCCAGTTTCCTTCCTGTGTGTCTCCTTTACTGTGCATACAGAACACTTCAGACATTTCTGGTCATCAAATGTGTGGAGGCTTTTCCCCCCACCAGGAAATTCTGTGCAACACCAGGTGGGTGTCCTACAAGTTAACTCAATTCTAGCACTGTCTACCTGGAAGGAGTGTCAGGTCCCACAGGTTAAGGGCTCAGTCCCACAAGACTGCTTCCATCCCACTTCAGATGCCAATCACAAGTAGTAGGTCCCCAGGTTATCCACAGCTTCTGTCTGCTTAAGCTACAAATTGGAGGTTCCCATATGCTCCTCCTCATGTTTGGTTAATTTGCTAGAGCGACTACAGGAAACACTAGAACTCCAGGAAACACTTATATTTACCAGTTTATTAAAGAATATGCAAAGGATACAGATGAACAGCCAGATGAAGAGATACATAGGGCAAGGTCTGGGAGGATCCTGAGCACAAGAACTTCTGTCCCCATGGGGTCTGAGGTGCATCACCCTCCCAGTGTGGCTTTGTTTGCCAACCTGGAAGCTCCCTTAATCCTATACTGTTGGGACTTTATGTTCAGTTTATCATCTGTAAAGCTACTCTTCTCCCTTTGCTAACTATCACTGAGAAAGTCACTATCTACAGGCATGATAAATTGTTAACTCGGTTTCTAGCCCCTCTCTATTCTTTGGAGGATGACAGGTGGACATGAAAATTGCAAGCTTCTAATCATGGCTTGGTCTTTCTGGTGACCCATCCTGGAGCCATCCAGGAGCCCACCCAGAGTGTTATCACTTAGGAAGTTACGGAGGTTTCAGGCATTGTACCAGGAACTGGGGGCAGAGACCAATATTTATTTTCTATTATTTCACAGTATGCTATATATATTTTTTCTAGATGTAACCTATATATTAAGGTAAACATGAAATGAGTCCATACTGATGTCTCCAATTCTAATCCATACCCACATGGATTATACTAGCCTTCTTCTCTTGCTGTAGATTCCTACCACAGCAATGAAAACCCTGGGTCCCACCCTCTGCCATCCATTTACTTAATTATTCCAGTGTAAATGTATATAGCAGTATCAAAATAATCTATACTCCAACTGAATATAACTTTATAAGTTAGAGTACAATGCTTATGTACAGTTTATTTTGCCTTTAGTTTTACAGACCACTCATTTCCTAAGTTATTTATGGCAGCATCTTTGTCCTTTATCCCCTAGTGAGGTTGATTCACACTTTGTAATACAGTTAGAGTGTTTTGGATTCCTCATTCCATCATCAGGTTTCTCAGACCTACTAAGTGATTGTTTTTAAGTTGATTTTTTTTTTTTTTCAGTAATCTCTATACCCAGTGTGGGGCTTGAACTCATGGCCCTGAGATCAAGAGTCACATGTTCTTCTGACTAAGCCAGCCAGGGGCCCCCTAAGTGATTTTCTGGTTCTTCTTCCCTTTCATCTGAGCTCCTAGAAACCCCTGAACTTTGTTTTAAACTTGAAGTATAGCTGACATATAATATTATGTTAGTTTCAGGTGTACAACACAGTGATTTGACAATTACATACATTATGCAATGCTCATCATGATAAAAGTGGTTCCCATTGGTCAGTTATTATTGACTATATTCCCTGTGCTCCCTAGGTTATACTTTTCATCCCCACAACTTTGAGTTATACAATGCAAATTCTTGACAGGCAGCATGCTCTAATTTTGAAGCTTTTCTTCTCCATATTTCTTTTAAATAAATTATTAACATTCTGAATTCAGAATTTGCATTGTATAACTGGAAGTTTGTACTTCTAAGTCCCCTTCACCTATTTCACCCATCCTGCCACCCTTCTCCCTCTGGTAACCACCAGTTCTCTGTATCTATGACTGTTTCTATTGTTGTTGTTTGTTTATTTGTTTTGTTTGTTAGATTTTAGATCATAGGGTATTTGCCTTTCTCTGACTTATTTCAGTTAGCATAATACCCTCTAGGTCCATCCATATTGTTGTGAATGATAAGATTTCATTCTTTTTTATGTCTGGGTAATATTCTACTGTCTATACATACCACATCTTTATTCACCTTTCAGTGGACTTTTAGGTGTCTTCCATATCTTGGCTATTATAAATAATGCTACAATAAACACAGAGGTGTATATATCTTTACAAATCAGTCTTTTCATTTTCTTTGGGTGAACACCCACAGTCACTGAACTTTTTGCTGTGCTTGTCCAAAATGTCATGCAGTTGGTTTCATATGTTATGTAGCCTCTTCAGACTCGTTTCTCTTACTTAGCCCTATGTATTTAAGTTTCTTCTGTGGCTTTTCATGGCTTCTTGCTCATATATTCTTACCACTGAATAATACACTATTGTATGGCTGGACCACAGTTTGTTTATCTATTCACCATTGAAGGACATCTCAGTTGCTTCCAGTTTTTGGTGATAATGAATAAAGCTACTACTACATGTGCTTGTCTCTATTTTGACTAATGAAATTATTTATGTCACTCAATCTTCTCTTTCTCAGTCTTGCTTGACTTTTTTTTTTTTTTTTTAAGTAAGCTCTATATGGGGCTTGACCTCACAACCCCGAGGTCAAGAGTCTCCTGCTCTGGGGCACCTGGGTGGCTCAGTTGGTTAAGTGTCTGACTTTGGCTCAGGTTATGATCTCACGGTTCGTGGGTTTGAGCCCCACATCGGGCTCTGTGCTGACAGCTCAGAGCCTGGAGCCTGCTTCAGATCCTGTGTCTCCCTCTCTCTCTGCCCCTCCCCCACTCACGCTCTGTCTCTCTCTCTCTCTCAAAAATAAATAAACATTGAAAACAAAAAAAAAGAGTCTCCTGCTCTACTGACTGAGCCAGCAGGTGTCCCAGTCTTGCTTGACTTTTATTTATTTTGTTACTCTTATTAAAGAACCAACTTCAAGCTTTATTAATCTTGCTTAGTGTATTTTTATTTTCTGTTTCATTGACTTATATTTATGATTTTGGGTTTACTCTGATGTTTTTCTGGCTTCTTAAATTAGAAACTTACTAATTTTGGTCTTCTCTCATATAAAGAGTTAAGGTTATGAGAATTTTATTCAAGCCCTGCTTTTGCTGCATGCCACAAGTTTTGGTGGTGTTTTCTTGCCATTCACTTCTAAATGTTTTTGATGAAATTGTAGCATACCTATCTGCCAAATTGTGTGATATTCCCCAATATCCTATGTGTACAGAAAAAGTTGAAATATAGGGACAACCCAGGCTTAGAATTTTTCCAGGAAAGTACATTCCAACTACTGTATCTAATTTCATACCTCACATCCACATCTCATTTTCTCCCTCCATCTCATTAGATCGTCTTTCTTCAGTTAGAGACTCTCTCTCTCATTGCACTTTCTTCATTTCACTATTGCATCTGTCACACATACCCATCATTAAATGTTAATGCCTAAATTGACTGATAATACTGGGGACTATGGCAGCTTCATAGGGGACTATGAGAGATGGAGATGGGAGAGGGCAAGGCAATTGAGTGGCACTTGGAACCTGAATTGACAGAATTGGTTAAATATCTCTGAGAGTATGGAAGTACCAATATTACATTTAACATAATCTGCTGCTAAGAACTATCACAATTACCCACAAGCGCTCAGTATATTTGCTATATCTGTAATTATCCTGGGCCCTTCTTATAGAAAATGACAAGTGACTGTTCTCCCTGTCCAAGTCTCTTGGAAAAGAGGGAAAGGAACCTCTGCAGAAGGCTAGGTGACACAGATCCAGACACACATGGAAGTAGAGACAGCCAAAGTGACATGGAAACAGAAGCCCTGGATCTAGGCTGACATCCTGGGCAGGATATGTATTAGGGCAGTGTTTTTTGTAAGCTTCAGGGTGTCCCCTCCTTTAGAGGCGTGTGAAATAAATTTAATGGGTTGCAATCAGCATCTATTTTAAGTGAAACAGAACAGAAAGAATAGAAAATAACAGCTTGTGTCACACATGGCATAAGATAATCACTTTCTGTGAAACTTTTTTAATGTGTATGTATGTGTATGTTAGATCATAAGATAAAATGTATTTTTTAACTGTGGGTCATAATCAAAAACAGTTCAAAAGACTCTGGACAAGAGGCTTAAAGCAGACATCCAAGTTACATATGGCAGAAGAGAGAGCACAGGAAGAGTATGTGACCAAGGAGGAGATATTTCAGTTATGTCTTACAGGGACTGTTTGAGAAGGGAAAGGGTGTTCTGGAGAAAGTGCGTGTACAAAGGCACTTTTGGGGAACAACAGAAGTCTGTGAGGATGGAACCTCATGTAAGTAGGGAGGCATGGCAGAAGATGAAGGTGAAGAGGAAGATAAGTTGAGGTTCCATTGTGAATGGTCTTATACATGAAGCAAGCAGGGTTTATTTTGATAAATTTTATTTGTTTTGCAGGCTGAGGAAGCTTTCTTTAAAAAAGGAAGATAAGCCTAGTATCTTGAAGTCCACCGAGGAAAATGATCACGGTACCATTTATTGAACATAGACAATGGGTCAATGTTGAACTTCTTACTTTATATGCATTAGTTTTATAACTGACTGGCACAGTAACTGCTAATATGGTTGGTATTACAGTGACTCTCGTTTGACAGATGAGCAGACTGAGGCTCAGAGACTTTTAGTTGCTACAGGCCATCCATCTATCAAGTGGGAAGGGTGGGCAGATCTGACCCCAAAAGCAGGGCACTCACCATTTCACAAAGATGGAGCCTCTAGATAGCAGCCTCATCACCTGGGAGAGACCAAAGGCAGAGACCAAAGGCAGTTTTCACTCCAGCTTATGGCTCAAGCGCAAGCAGACTGCTTTTCCTCCTTGTGGGAGGTGAAAAAAATGTCTGGAGGGGACTAGGGTAGGGACCAGCAGCCACACTGTCTCCCCACATCTTCAACTCTTGCTCTTCTGTCTGCAACCCTTTCTTTCCCTGCTTTAGTATGACTACCTTATGTCTCTGCCTTTTTATAAAACAGGGATAATGTTATCTGTTATTAGGGATGTAATTATAATTCCACAAGTTCTTCTTTAAAACACTTTGAGAATAAAGTAGTTACTGCTATTGAGTTGTTCATTTTATACTTTTTTTTTTTTACTTGCATTTGAGGGTACATTGTTACAGCTCAATTTCCAAGAGCCAGCTGCCTTTTGTTACTCTTATTTTTCTCATTTACATGTGGAGGCTATAAGGCCTTGGGCAACTAAAGTCAAGTGGCAAATTACTGCCTAGCTCAGTTCTTAACTTAATTAAATTGTACAGTCTCTTTCTCTGGTCTCACTGGCCAGCCTGAGAAGTGGGCAAATCAGGCAGCTAACTACTTAAATATGTGAAAGATGCTAAAAGGCCTCTACCTAAAAATGCCTCCCAAACAAATGATTCTAATTCTACACACTTTCCAGTGGCCTGAAAAAGACACATCCCTTGTGGAGAAAGGGGAACCCTCTTACACTATTGGTGGGAATGCAAACTGGTGCAGCCACTCTGGAGAACAGTAAGGAGATTCTTCAAAAAGTTAAAAATAGAACTACCCTATGACCCAGCAATTGCACTACTAGGTATTTATCCAAAGGGTACAAAAATATTGATTCAAAGGGGTATATGCACCCAATGTTTATAGCAGTGCTGTCAACAATAGCCAAATATCTATCTCTCTATCTATCTCTCTATCTATATCTATACCTATCACGGAATATTACTTGGCATTCAGAAAGAATGAAATCTTGCCATTTGCCATGATGTGTATGGCACTAAAGTATATTATGCTAAGCAAAATAAGTTAGAGAAAGGCAAATACTATATGATTCTACTCATGTGGAATTTAAGAAACAAAATATGAACATAGAGGAAAGGAAGGAAAAATAGAGAGGAAGACAAACCATAAGAAACTCTTCATATAGAGAACAAACTGAGGGCTGCTGGAGGGGAAATGGGTGGAGGGATGAGCTAAGTGGGTGATGGGCATTAAGGACACTTGTGATGAGCACTGGGTGTTATATGTAAGCGACAAATCCCTAAATTCTACTCCTGACCCAAATGCTACACTATGTATGAGCTCATTTGAATTTCAATAAAAATTTGGAAGTAAAAAACACATATCCTTTCCAACTTGTTTAAGGTATGAAGTTACCTGACAGGGATAATTTATTAGCTAACTAGCCTGTCACAGAAGCCACCTGCCTCCAAAATCACCCAGAATAGAGAAGGGATCTGTAAGAATGACACCCAGAATTACATGATTTGATGGGTTAAGGGAGTGAGTAAAGTTAGAGTTAGGAATTAAGGGAAGAAAAAAATCCAGCATTTGAAGCACCATTAGGGAAGGCTAAAACCCTGGAGCAGCCTAAGCACTTAGAGACATATGCATCTCTAGGAGAAAAGGTGTTAAATACAGGAGTAGGTGGGGAGTTAGTTTTGTAATGGGTACAGAGGTTTAGTCAAGGAAGATGAAAAAGTTCTAGAGATGGATGTGATGGTGGTGGCTCAAAAATGTGAATGTCCTTAATACCACAGAACTGCACACTTAAAACGGCTAAAAGCATAAGTTTCATAATTTTGTACACTACAAATATATTCTAGACAATCTGTGACAGAAATAAAGTCAAGGTTGCTTTCACCAATGTTGCCTTAGATGGTATTGTAGTCAGCAGTTAAGATGGGGCCAGTGATCCTCACATCCTAGTATATTCTCCCCTGTGTTGTCCCATCCCACAGTGGATAGGGCTGACCCAAGTAACCAACAGCATACAGCAGAAATGACCTTCCAAGGCCAGCTCATAAAAGACATTGCAGCTTCTAAATGGTTTTCTCTTACATCTCTTGCTCTGAGGGAAGTGAGCCGCCACACTGTGAAAACACTCATGCAGCCTATGGAGAGGTCCAGGGATGAGAAACTGAGGCCTCTGGGCAACCTGCCAACCCACTGGGGAGCCACCCAGAAAGCAGATCCTCCGGCAGCCCCATCCAACATCTGGACTGCAACCTCGTGACAGAGCCTAAGCCAGAACCACGCTGTTACCACTTTCCTCACCCACAGAAATTGTGAGATAACATTTATAGTTATTTTAAGACAGTGTTTTGGGGGGTAATCTGTTACATAGAAATTAATAACACACAGGTAGAATGAAGACCTTTCATCAACTGCCTGAGGTTAATGGAATCTTCAGTCATTCTATATCTCTATTTGTTCCTGGATTATATCACAATTGCTTAAAGATATTCAGTGATCCCATTTAGATAAAGTTGCATTTACCTTTATATATTTTTTAAGCTTATTTACTTTGAGAGAGAGACAGCATGAGCACATGGGTGCATGGGAGAGGTTCAGAGTGAGAGGCAGAGAGAGAATCTCAAGCACGGGTTTGATCCCACGAACCGATAGATGGTGACCTGAGCAGAGATCCAGAGTCAGACGCCCAACCACTGAGCCATGCAGGTGCCTCTACCTTTACATGTTTTAAATACCCAACAGGTAACTTAAAAATATTTCCCCAAACTGGAGGAGCATTGCTGAATTTCAGACAGTTAAGGGTAGGAAGAGCAATTCCTAAACATAATATACCTTCTCAGGTAATGGGAATGTTTTTCCTTTAATACTTTTTAATGCTTAAAAACCTGAAGGCAGGCCAGTGTTTTAAACCATTTTACTCCTTAGGGCTCCTGGGTGGCTCAGTCGGTTAAGCACCTGACTCTTGATGTCAGCTCAGGTCATGATCTCATGGTTCTCTGACAGCACAGAGCCTGCTTGGATTCTCTCTGTCTCCCTCACTCTCTGCCTCTCTCTGTCTCTCTCTCTCTCTCTCATAATAAATGTTTAAAAATGTTTAAATCATTTTACTTCTTAATCTCTTGATTAATTAATACTCCTTGAATGCTCTTTAAATATACTTGTACAAAAAGAGGAGGTGGGGCCCCTGGATGGCTCTGTTGGTAGAGAATGTGACTCTTGATCTAAGGGTTGTGAGCTCAAGCCCCACACTGGGTGTAGACATTACTTAAAAATAAAATCTTGGAGCACCTGGGTGGCTCAGTCAGTTACACATCTGACACTTGATTTCAGCTCAGATTCTGATTTCATGGTTCATGGGATCAAGCCTTGCGTCTGGCTCTGCACTCACAGCATGGAGCCTAGGATTCTCTCTCTTCTCCCTCTCTCTCTGCCCCTGCCCCGACTTACGCACACACACTCTCTCTCTCTCTCTCAAAATAAATACATAAACATTAAAAAATAAAATCTTAACAAAAAGAGAAGGTAAATAAATAAATACAATTAATTTTTAAAACCAACTTAAGAGCTTTGTTAGAGCTCACTTCTTTTCTCTTGGCTCTGTATGTATGTACCTACCTAGAATTCTAATCTCTGCATCTGTGAGTCTCCAGTTTTTCAGCCCAAGCTTGATGAGCCGCAGGGCCCCCTCCAGTTGCTCCAACAGCCTGGTCAGACTAACTCGTACATCACTCCACCAGGGCAACATGAGCACAGTCAGCTGTTCCAGGATGTACAGCCTGTCAACTTCAAGAACCAGAGAGCAATGCAGGAATTGAATCATCTCAGTGGATTCTTCTTGATGAAGAATGAAGGGATGTGGGAAAAGGAATAGTCTTTATCTCTGCAGCCTACTCATTGTGCGATGATGCGATGAGAATCTACTTGAATTTTGGTTAATATTTTTGTGGAAAGTACTCAAGAGTATACAAATATTATGCAGAATAGTATAATGAAACTATATGTACTAATAAGCCAACCTTCAACAAACATCAGTTTATGGACAAGCTTCCTTCATCTTCACTTAATTCTTTTTCTCCTGAATTATTTTAAAGCAAATCTCAGACAGTAAATACAGTTCTTTTTTTAATTTAATTTAATTAATTTATTTTTTATTTTTTTAATGTTTATTGTTGAGAGACAGAGTGTGAGCGGGGGAGGGGCAGAGAGAAAGGGAGACAGAATCTGAAGCAGGCTCCAGGCTCTGCAGAGCCCAATGCAGGGCTCAGACTCACGAACCTTGAGATCATGACCTGAGCTGAAGTGGACGCTTAACCGACTGAGCCACTCAAGTGCCCCATATAGTTCTTAAAAAAAAAAAAAAGAAAAAAATGTAATCACAGTATCACTATCACACTTTAAAAATCTTATCATTGGGGTGCCTGGGTGACTCAGTCAGTTAGGTGTTTGACTTTGGGTCAGGTCAGGATCTTTCAAACTCAGGTTTGTGAGTTTGAGCCCCACATCAGGCTCTGTGCTGACAGCTCAGAGCCTGGAGCCTGCTTCAGATTCTGTGACTCCCTCTCTTTCTGCTCCTCCCCTGCTTCCACTCTGTCTCTTTCTCCAAAATGAATAAACATTAAGAAAAGAAAAGAAAAGAAAAGAAAAGAAAAGAAAAGAAAAGAAAAGAAAAGAAAAATCTTATTAACTCCTTAAACAAATTCGTTTTGAATATCAATTAGTCTCAGACACTGGCCCCCTAGAATGAAGCAAGCAGTTGGGAGCCTCAGCATGTGTGATGAGCGTGTGAAAACTGGTAGCTCAAAGTCATTGGTCTGTGTCCCTTGAGGGACGTATAGTAAGGCACACATGGACCAAAAAACATCAGGGCCCAGATACGTGTTTCTGACTATCTAGTACATATACTCAACTATGTGATTTTGGCTAAATTGTTATTCTTACTCAGTTCATGTAGAGCTTCATTTCCATCCTTTTCCAGGTGATTTTCAGATAAATCAAGAATGCTCAGTTTGGCCAAATTGTGAAGATTCTGAGCTGGGAAAAAATTTCAATCCAAAATTAAAAGGCTTTTACAGAACTATATATGCATTTAAAAAATATCCTTAGGAGAATCCTAAGTCCTTGTCTTCTTTGTTGATAGCATGCACATCATTATTTGACCTGATTAGTTAAATTATTTAATTATTCCCAAAGGTATCTGGCTAGATTTAACCCTGAACTTTCATGGCTATGACTAAATGGACAGATAGATATTTCCAGTCCTAAGCTCTGACTAATAAACTTCATGTAAAGCCTAATGCAGCATAAAATATACTTGTTACATAACTATAGGAAGGTCACTCCATTTCTCCAAGCTTCCACTGAAGCTTCATCTTTAGAATGAGGAAGTTGAGGGGCGCCTGGGTGGCTCAGTCAGTTGAGTGTCTGACTCACAGTTCCTGAGTTTGAGCCCTGCATCAGGCTCTGTGCTGGTGGGGTGGAGCCTCCTCAGGATTCTCCCTCTCCCTCTCTCTCTGCCCCTTCCCTGTACACACTCTTTCTCTCCCTCTCAAAAATAAACTTAAAAAAAACACACAAAAACTTCAAAACAAAGAACAAGGAAGTTGAACTAGATAAAATGTAAGATTGCTTCCAATTCTAAAACGTCCTTATGCAGGAGAAACAAAGGAACAACAACAACAACAAAAACAGATGAAATGAGCAGTTCTTTGTTTATCTTAATTTAAATGATTTTGGTAATGTCATAGTTGTGATGTTAATAATAAAAACTTAGGAAGTAAAAAAAAAAAAAAGACAGGTGAGAAAAATAGAAAACAAATAGCAAAATGGCAGATGAAAATCTATCCACATCAATAATTACATTAAATGTAAATGGACTAAGCACTAATTAAAAGGCAGAAAAAGACTGGACTTTTTTTTTTTTTTCCCCCAAAAAGCAAGACTCAATTCCATGCTATCTGCAAAAGATATAATTATGTTGAGGTAAAAAATATGAAAAATTATTTTACACGCAAACATTAATCGTAGAATACCATCACTCTAGCTAAAAACTGCTTAGTTCTTTTCTTTACATTAGGTATTTATCATGGTTGTTTAATCTAATTGAAGTTTCTCCTATCAAGACTAATAAGAAATATCTCTAATTAAAAGAGGTTTTTCATGATATATACTCTTATTAAACTATTATTATTATTATTATTATTATTATTATTATTATTATTAGCTGTTTTTAAAATTATTTTTTTAGGTAAGCTCTACACCCAACCTGGGGCTTGAACTCATGACCCCCAGATGAAGAATCACATGCTGTACTGACTGAGCCAGCCAGTTGCCCCAGCTATTATCACTTTTACTCAATTGTAGAGTAAAATAACCTCTGGGGTTTGGTGCTTTAACATAAAAAACCCATGGAACTCCTCTCAAAAAGAGTACAGCTGCTATTTATAGTTCTAAGTCTGTCTGTTTTCAGGATCAGGTAGAGAAGTAAGGATCTACTTATCCTTGTTTTCCTAGTGTTTATCTAGCCTCTTCTAATCATGGGTTTCTCTAGCTTTTGGTTTGTAGTAGCATACAAATGATTTCATTTTACAGATTCCGAGCAGTTTTTTTTAAGTTTATTTTTTTAAGTTAAAAAAAATTTTTTTAGTTTATTTGTTTTGAGATAGAGCACAAGTGGAGGAGAGGCAGAAAGAGAATCTCAAGCAGGCTCTGTACTGTCGGTGTGGAGCTCAACATGGGGCTTGATCTCACAAACCATGAGATCATGACCTGAGCCAAAATCAAGAGTTGGACGCTAACTGACGGAGCCACCCAGGCACCCCAAGACTCAACTCTTATATTAATGTACGTTAGCTGCATTTTAAAAGGGCAGTGGGAAAGAATTGGTGGCCTGAGAACATTTAAGAAAATTCTTCTCTCTCTGCTTCTCAATCATTTATTTATCCATCATCTAAATATTTATTAGGCAGTTATTATATAACAGAGCATGTGCCAAGTTTCAAGCACCTATTTCTTCTTTTCTTTTTGTTCACCATATCATAAAATTATAATATCTTCCATTATTCTGAAATGTTCTCCTAATTCTCCATTTTCATTCCAGTCATGGAGAAGATCATTAAAAACAGGCTAGATATTACCTGGAAGTCTTTATTATCTTTTCCAGTTTCTCTAAAAATTAAATTTCCTTTTGAGAGACTTAACATGCATTAGTATGAAAGTATCACATGTTCTCTTACACTGTTCTCATTCACTTAATGCAGGCAACAGTTACCTAGGGTTTTCATAGCATTGGCAGTCAGGCAGCAGGAGACTAATTGGATTTCTTCAAGGTCACAGGGTTCAGCTGACAGAGACTTTACTATGTAATCCATTCCCTTCCCAATGTCAGACAAGTGGGTCATATGAAGTAAACACAACTTCTTCAGGTTTGTCAGACCTTCAGCTGCAAAAAGTAGGAAAGGAAATACATTAGGACACCAAGTTAATTTGATTTAAACATAGACTGATGGACTGAAAAGAAGGCAAAGAACAATTGCACACAGATCTTGCCACACTCTATCTCTAGAGACCTTGAGTTATAAAAGCTGAAGAGAGTTGTTCTTCTTTCAACCATTACTCTCCAATCTCCTGGACCATACCAAGGTCACCTATGTGGAGGTCATTCTCTCAGTAACATGAGAAAAACTATAGTAAATGGGCAGTATTTTAATGCATATCAATGTGTGCCTTTTACCATATTTTTGGTAGGATGAGGATGAAATATTCTGAATGAGCACTTTCTCTTAATCTCCCCCCAAATTTTAGGAGGGGTGGAGTCTGAATTCAGAGGGGTAGCATGGGGACTTCAGTTCCTTGGTGTGATTCTAGTGTAACTGTTTATAGTCAACTATATAGTTTAGGGGTTGTGAACATGAGCTTTGCAGTCAGTTTGATTCCTGGATCCCATACTTTAATTGTGTAACCTTGGACAGGTTATTCAACATTTTGGCTGTGGATTCAGGGATAATTATACCTATGTCCTGGGACTATTATGAGGATCCAATGAGAAGAAGTATGTAAAAGTACCTAGAGTAGTGTCTAACCTATGCATAGTAACCCTTTAATAAACAATAAATTTAGATTTGTCTATTTAAGCCCAGACTGGTTCCTTTTTTTGTTTTTAAAGTAGGCTTTATACCCAGAACAGAACCCAACATGGGGCTTGAACTCGGAACCCTGAAATCAAGACCTGAGCTGAGATTAAGAGTCAGATGTTTAACTAACTGAGCCACCCAGGCGCCCCCTACCCCAGACTGGTTCCTGGGGACCAGATCATCTGAGATAGGTATTTTTGAGCCCTTTGTACCAATTAGTGAGACCTTGCGCAAGTCAATAAACTGTTCTAGGTTTCAGTGGCAGTAAAATGAGAGAGTTGAACTAGATGCTCTGAGGCTCCTTCCAGCTCTAATACTCTGAGTAATTTATAGGCATGCAACAGATGTTTATTGAACACTGAATTAATCTGATTATTCTTATATAGGCCATGTAATGAAAAAAAGGGCAGCCATTTTTCACTTGTAGGATAAGGTTGTCTTTAGGCAGGAAGCAGAATAAAAAAGAATAAGGCTGAGGAACATTTAACTGAGGGCTCAAACAGTGGGGGGAAAAAGAGCCATGGGGGAGGGGGCAGAAAGCAGGGACACTGGAGGAAAACAGCTTCAATGGGAATTCTCCCTGTCCTGGAGAGGCTGGCTCCCTGTGACAAACCACACATTCTGCTCGTACTGTTTAGGTTTTCTTGGTCCACATTCCTTCTTGTGTTCCATTCCATTTACAAAGCTTTATTTAATTATGAAACCACAGTATAAACTTTTTTATACTGTTTCTATGCTTCAAATATAAACATAGTCAATCAGCCAGGAAGATAAAAACGTATCATGGCTTCTGTCCCCCAAAGCGTTACAGTCTACGTGTGTGCAATTTACATAAAATGGTGCTGAAGGATTGGAATGGCCATGGAGAAAAACGTCTAGAAAATCAATGTAACACAAGTAGATAAAGGCATCCTTGCCTTATACAGACACAACCAGTGCCTAGGAGTCTTAAGTTAACTGTTCTTATTATCAAACTTACATTAATAAAAATAACAAAGAAAATAAAAATCTGACCTAATTTTATCGCATCTTCCTCATTCATCTTAATGTTGTACAGTATGAGCTTCATAAGATTCTTCAAATTACCCAAGCTGTCAGTCAGACCACCTGGAAAAAGAAAAAAGAATTGACTATGTTCATTTGTCATTTACTAGATTTTTGTTACCAATCAAAAAATTTTAGCTGCTCCATGGGCAAGAAATGCTCCTGAAATTGACACAAGAGTGTTTTGCTTTTGTTTTTTTTGGTCAGAGATGGGCATCTTCTTTAGCTAAAAGCATGTTCTCCGAATATAATGGAGTTAGAGTAGAAAATAATAACAGAAAGATAACAAGGAAATTTCCAAATACTTGGAAATTTAATAATAAGACTTGTAAGGTTTTCATGATGCTATCATTAAATGATATAAATCCCAGACCAAGAGAATAAAACAAAAGAAAACTTAAGACGAGTATCATTCATGAACATAGAAGTAAAATCCTCAATAAAATATTACTAAAGAACTCAACCATATATAAAAAGAATATTATACAACCACCAAGTGGGCTTTATACAGAGAATGCAGAGCTGTTTCGATATTTGGATATCAATTTATGTAATTCAATGTATTAATCCAAAGAAGAAAAACTACATGATCAAGTATGTTGATGCAGAAAAAAACATTTGACATTATCTGACATACATCCATAATAATTCTCAGCAACCTAGGAATAGAAGGAAATTTCTTCAACCTGATAAAAGTCATCTAAAAAAAACTACAGTTGATATCATACTTACTGGTGAAAGTCTGAATGCTTTGTTGCTAACATCAGGAACAAGGGAGGATGTTCACTCTCACCCCTCCTATTCAACATTGCACTGCAAGTCATAATCAGTGCAATAAGGCAAAAGAATAAAATAAAAACAAATTGGAAAGGAAGAAATAAACCTGTTCTTTTTGGAAGTGACATGAAGTGAGTGTAGCAAATGTGTAGATTATAAGGTTGATACACAGAAATCTATTGCATTTCTATATAGTAGCAATAAATATTTGGCAACCAATTTTTTAAAATTCCATTTATAGTAACTCCAAAAGAATCAAAAAGTTAAGTGTAAATCTGATAAAACATATGCAGGATGAACATGATGAAAACTATAAATTATGATAAAAGAAATAAAAGAAAATCTAAATAAATGGAAAGAGAAACCATGCTCATGGATTGAAAGATTCAACAAAATAAAGTTATCAATTCTCCCTAAAATGGCCTATAGATTTAATATAATTCCAACCAATATCCAGGAAGTTTTTGATTATATAAACAATGTGAAAGCCAAAGGAACCAGGATATAAAAAACAATTCTGAAAAAGAATAAAGTTGTAGAAACAACACTATTCTATTTTATGACTTCCTATAAAGCTACAGTTACTAAGACAAGATGAAATTATCAAGGAATAGACAAGGGTACTGGCAATTGATGGATCAATAGGCGAATAGAGTCCAGAAACACAGCCAACATAATCACAGCCAAATGGTTTTGGACAAAAGTACAAAGGCAATTCAAACATGAAAGAATAGTCATTTCAATGAATAGAACAACTGGATATCCATATGCAAGAAAAATGAACCTTGATCTAAGCATCATATTTTATATAAACATTAACCCAAATGGATCATAAATGTCAATGTAAACTTTAAGAAAAAAAGATAGGAGAAAATCTTCATGACCTGGGGTTAGGCAAAAAGTTTTTAGACATGACACCAAAAGCTTGATTTGTACAAGAAAAAAATGACTGCAACTAAATCTAAAATTTTTGTTCTATGAAAGATGCTGTTAAGAGAATGAAAAGACTAGGGGCACCTGGGTGGCTCAGTCGGTTAAGCGTCCGGCTTCAGCTCAGGTCATGATCCCATTGCCCATGGGTTCGAGCCCTGCGTCGGTCTCTGTGCTGACAGCTCAAGAGCCTGGAGCCTGCTTCAGATCCAGTGTCTCCCTCTCTCTCTGCCCCTCCCCGACTCATGCTCTGTCTCTGTCTCTCTCAAAAATAAACAAATATTAAAAATTTAAAAAAAAATGAAAAGACTAGCTACAGATTGGGAGAAAATGTTTTCAAATCACTTATCTGACAAAGGACTGGTATTCTTCATACATATTTGAGCATATAAAGAACACTCAAAACTCAACATTAAGAAGATAAATTACCTAATCAACAGATGGATGAAAACTTAAGATACTTGGCCAAAGAGGTATATAGTTGGCAAACAAACCTATAAAGAGTTTTCTATTTTATCAGATAAGTATGATGAAAGAACACTACAACCAGAGTTCCAGTTGCTCTACATCCTCGTCAGCACTTGGTGTTGTCAATTTTTTTTTCTTATTTTAAGGCAATTGTAGAATGACAAAAATAAAACACACACACACACACACACACACACACACACACACACAGGATGGTAAGTGCTAGTGAGAATGCAGAGCAGCTAAACCCCTCATATATAGCTATTGGAAATGTCAAATGGTACAAACTGGAAAATAGCGTGGAAGTTTCTTAAAAAGTTAAACAAGCACGAGGGGCACGTGGGTGGTTCAGTCAGTTGAACGTCTGACTCCGGCTCAGGTAGTGACCATGAGTTTGAGCCTCACATCAGGCTCGCTGCTGTCAGCACAGAGCCCGCTTCAGATCTTCTGTCCCCACCCGCCTCTCCCCTGCTTGCGTTCTCTCAAAAATAAATTAACATTTAAAAAAAAGTTGGGAGTGTCTGGGTGGCTCAGTGGGTTAAGAATCTGACTCTTGATTTCTGCTCAGGTCAAGATTTCTTGGTTGTGAGTTCAAGATCCACATCAGGCTCTGTGCTGACAGTGCAGAGCCTGCTTGGGATTCTCTCTCCCTACTCTCTCTGCCCCTCCCCAACTTGTGCTTGCTCTCTTTCTCTCTGAAAATAAATAAACTTAAAAAAAAAGTTAAACAAAGACTTGTCATATGGCTTAGCAATCCCACTCCTAGGTATTTACCTGAGTGATTTGAAAACTTGTGTTTCACACAAAAACCTGCATACAAACGTTTATAGTATCTCTGTTTATAATCGCCCAAACTGGAAATAACCTACGTGTCTTTCAGAGGTGATGAGATAAACTGTGGCATGTCCATATAATGTAATACTATTCAGAAAAGAAACAGATGAACTAGGAATATTCTGAAGAGATGTGGAGGGCAAAAATGGAAATCAACCTTGGGTAGAAATGTCAGGGAACTGAATTTTTAGCTATAAGAAAGAGTGAGCACTGATTACAAACTCAAATGTCAACAAGGTCCAGGGAAATAATGTCATTCCAAGAAGTAGAACAGGTGGGCACTGTGCCCACGTGGATATTATGTATCTTGTCCAAAGGGTACAGGAGAAGTTCATGAAGCTCTACCAATTGTTACCAAGTGAAGATGCAGGCCCACAGTTGCTGGACCTACAATTGTCAAGAGAAATGAGTAACCTGTGTTTTCACACTGCAATCTCCCAATGTCAAAATGCTGACAACTCCGGCAGAAGGGTCATGGCTGGGGGATGTGAAAGGGAAGGAGGTTTCACTGTAGATTGTTTTATAATTTGAATCATGTGAATATATTACTTAAAAAATAAATTTTTAAAATTAAGAACAAAATATTGGCAAACATTCAAAAGAAAACTACATAATATGTAGGCTAAATTCAGCATAGAGGTGACAGTTTGCAAGATCAGCAGAAAGGAATAGCCATCAAGAGGAGATAGTGAACTTCCTGACACAGAAGGTAATCTAAATGAAGTCTTGGTGACTATGCCGAACCTTATGGAAGGGATTCCTGCATTAAGTAGAAGGTTAAGCAAAGATTATCTGTGCAAGAGATTCTAGATTTTTCAAAATATTTACTTATCGAGGTGGGGGAGGGGCAGAGAGAGAAGGAGAGAGAGAATCCCAAGCAGACTCCATACTGTTAGCTCAGAGCCCCACCAAGGGCTCAATTCCATGAAACAGTAGTGGAAATCAAGAGTCACTTAACCAACTGAGCTACCCAGGCGCCCCAGATTCTAGATTTTTAAAAAAAATTTTTTTAACGTTTATTTATTTTTGAGACAGAGAGAGACAGAGCATGAACGGGGGAGGGGCAGAGAGAGAGGGAGACACAGAATCGGAAGCAGGTTCCAGGCTCTGAGCCATCAGCCCAGAGCCCGACTCGGGGCTCGAACTCACAGACAGCAAGATCGTGACCTGAGCTGAAGTCAGACGCTTAACCGACTGAGCCACCCAGGCGCCCCCAGATTCTAGATTTTTAAAGTGATATGAAATTTCCTTTACAGGGTGACAGATGAGGCAGAGCTTGATGAGAAATCTATTGCAAATGAAAAGTAATCTTGGATTACAGTCAAGTAGAGCAAGGCTCCTGCCAGCCTGTAGGTTCACACCACAAAGTATCCCCAGAGTCAACAGGCTGGTCTACACAGGTAAAGCTGGTCTATACAGGTAAGGCAGACATTCACCTTTAATAGTATTTTGCATTTGGGGAAAATTTGCCTTTATTCAGAAAGACTGGCTCAACTTGAATGTGTCTGAGATCTGAAATTTCTTCATGTTAGACAAAATCTGTCCCCACAATCTTTTTTCAAAATATAGTTGGCGTTGGGGGTGGGGGGGGGTGGGTATGCTCTGCAATCTCCTGGATGAGAATCCAGCAACACAATTAGCTACCAGCTCCTGCAAGTGATGAGTTTACAGGCTGGATTTCCTCCCAGAATTGAAGTGGGGAGGGGTGCCATTTGGCAGGGAAGCAGTGGGTAATGGATGGAGATGGAGAAGGGGGACAGGTCAGTGAAGATGAGCTTAACCTACCTCACAGGGACGCACGCACGCGCGCGCGCGCACACACACACACACACACACACACTACCATATAAACTATATTGCCATTCAGTCAGACCGTATAGCTTCAGCTCTGGGAATTCTCCCTAGGGCCTCCCCGTATGACAGTCTACCCCCTTATGGACCTCTCTTGCTCAGTCCTCCTACCTCTCTTCCAAGTCCTGACATCTGGTTGAAACTTTTAGAAAATTCAGGGACCCGTGGGTGGCTCAGTCGGCTAAACATCTGACTTTGGCTCAGGTCACGATCTTGTGCTTCATGAGTTCGAGCCCCAGGTTGGGCTCTGCTCTGACAACTCAGAGCCTGGAGCCTGCTTTGGATTCTGTCTCTCTTTCTCTCTCTCTGTGCCCCTCCCTTGTTCATGCTCTGTCTCTTTCTCTCTCTCAAAAATAAACATTAAAATTTTTTAAAAATAAAAAAGAAACTATTAGAAAATTTAAAGCAAAACTGTATGATATCTAATATTTCCATGGCACCCAAACAGGCTTGATTATAGCTTAAACTGCTGATGTTTGTAATACCTGGCAGCCGTGGAGTCTGTAGGTCCTGAATACTCAAGGTTTTTAGGTTTGTCACGGATGTGATATGCTGCTCATCTTCTATGGTGAGAGGACTGGCTTCCAGGATGAGAGAATAAATGTTCTTACAGGTGCGGAGGACCAAACTAAAGCTTCCAGCCACACCAGCACATCTCTTAATGCACAATCTGAGGTTTTTAGCAGAACTGAATATCTTTCCCAGATATTTGATATCTTGTTTATTCAACTTGCTGAAGTCCCGGAGTGTGACCTCCAGAGTCTTGAATTCCTGCTTCCAGTTGAAGAACAAAGACACAGCCCTGCTGGGAATGTAGGTTTCTGAGGACCCTTCCTGAGTCCTGCTTGTGTCTTCTGTGGTCGTGTCCCTCAAAGCCATAGCTTCTCCGTAGAAGTCCAGTTTAATGAAGTCCAGAGCACTTGCACAATTAGGCAAGTGTTCAAAGAAGTCAAATAAGTAATCGGGGATGTTCTCTGAGTTGATATATAAGCTTTTGCCACAAAAGAAAGCTTCAAATTCTTTACTCAGGTCTGATTTGGATATACTCTCATGGAATAGATTAATGCCACACTCTGTAAAGGAACTGATGTTTATGGCTTTCAGAGTTTCTTGCACGGTGGTGTTTTTCACATTTTGTATAGACTCCTGCCTCCAGAGAGGCTTCTGGGTGACAGAGAGCCCAAGGAGGCTGCCATGTTGATACACTGCTGCAAGGTGTTCCAGAACAGTCCTGGTGGCTTCAGGAGATGATCCACATGTGTACAGGAGCAGGTTGCTATACTTGGATGTAATGTCTGAAATGAAAACCATTTTCTGCAAATAACCTTTCCCCTTGGTCACTTCCTCTGGCTCTTGAGACTTCAGCAAACTGCTGAGTCTGCGTCCTGCTATGTACTCCTGGAAGGAGTTATGAAAGAATTTATACTTTGGCTTGAACTGTTGAGCTGTGTATTTACAGAGGAGTCCAGTTGTCAGTAGGACATCCTCGTTCACACTGGACATGTCCTCCGGTTGGAAATCAAACCTGTGGGAGAACACACCCTCCAGAGCTAAGTCTCCACAGTGGTTCAGGCTCTGAGCGAAGTCACCTGCATCCAGCCCCTTAAGTTTGTACTTGTTCTTCTGTATCAGCAGGTCATAGAAGGTGCGGAACAGTGTTGTTTGTGTGTAGGAGTGGAACTTGCTTTCCCCCATCTGGATTACACAAGTGATGACCACGAAGAGAGGGGTCTTCATCAGGTTCCTCAAACATCTGGATTTCCTAATTTGGAGCAACAAGCCTTCAGCATGCTCCTTCATCAGCACTTCTCGGATGAGAGTCTGGGCACTGTCCTCTGTCATGTCCCCTACCTCGGCAATCAGGGCACCAAACTGCCTGATGTGTCTCAGGCACTCAGTGGTGGTGGTGACAATGACCGTATTCTTGAAGCGGTGGTTCTCCTTTATGAGGGCTTCCATCTCTGGGCAGTTCTGGGCCTTGAATTCATTGTAGCCATCAAGAAGAAACAGAACTCTCTGCCGTAGCTTCAGCAGCATGGCCATGAAAGTCTGCTTCCTGATGGTGTCAGGTATATCCAGGAGTTGATCACACAGAGTTTCAAGGAGCCCACCCTGGGCCCTGCTCAGACGGACAAAAAAGACTAATTTGAACTTGGTGAGAGCCCCACACGTTCCGGAAGCCCAGAGCATGGCGATTTGCTGCAGCAGAGTGGACTTCCCTTTGCCTGATTCCCCCTCAATGATGCAGGGACTCTGAAGAGTGTCTAGCAGCCCATCCAGGGTCAGCTGCTCCAATCGGTGATGGTGATGGTCCTTCTTCCATAGAACAGGTTCTGTGAAGGTGCTTTTCAAATTAAAAATAATGTCGAAGTCTTCACCCAGAGGATAGAAGTTCAGGAAAGATGGAGTATTGTATAAATACTTTAGACTCTGAGCCAAATCATCTAAGACTTCTTCTGACATCTGCTTAGAAAGACCTGTTAGAGAAGAGGTAAGGTTAGAGGACCCAATTCTGTGTTTCCCCAGAACTTAAGTTTTCAGGAGGATGAAGAGGGATTTATGTTGGGAATACTCCATTGGTGACTTTACTTTCCTTCTCCAGTTCTGAGCTGGCACAAAGGGTTCCAAATATTTACTCTTCCCCTTTTGTCTTCTGTTTCCTTCTTTCCACCACATGGTCTTTGTAGCAGTCAATTGGAAATAGGAGTCTGTGTTTGGGTTAAATTCAAAAGTGTGTGAGAATAGTGGGGTGGTGTGGGGTGGTGTGGGCCGTGAGGGGTGGTTAGGGGTAACTTTCCCCAGATCAAGCCTTAACCTTGATTAAAATCTATCATAAAACAAAATACAAGTTATTATTTAATGATAATATTATTAAAAACGATTCCGCATTGGCCTAAGGAATGTCAAGAACCATGACTGCATTAATTTAAGTGCCTTCATTATCCAGTTTGATTTTGAAATGAGTCCTTCCGATTCTGTGTCTTCCTCTCTCTCTGACCCTCCCCCGTTCATGCTCTGTCTCTCTCTGTCTCAAAAATAAATAAACGTTAAAAAAAAAATTTTAAGAAATGAGTCTTTACTAAATCATTAATCCCTGACCCTGGCATTACTTATTTGGCTTCACCAACAAGGGATATAATGGGAGTTTTTTCTGAGAGTGTCTGACTTTTTCCTTCGCAGAACCAAAACCCACTACCCAGTGATGTAAGGAGGGAGGAGGGCAGAGGCTCTCTCGTGGGGATTATGAATCTTCTTCATGGCTTATTCTGTTTGTAGAACAGATACAAGAAAACTGATACTTACTTTGTCCATTCAAGTCCTGAAACAGGGGATAGTTCCATTTTTCAAGGGATTTGAGAAAGAGGTTACAGGATTCCGAACCCTTCTTCAGAATCATGTGAATGATCCCTCTTGCAGCATCCTGCTCAACCTTTTCACAGCAAATGACACTTCTTCGTAATTCAGAACATTCCACACAAATAGCTCGTCCACAATTTGCTTTATAACAGTCATTCCCATCCTTTGAATGAGCACTTGACTATTCTCCTTTATGAAATTCACTGAGGAGATGGGGGGAAACACACACATCGATTTATTTATGTAAAATGTACATCTCAGCATCCTGTTGACAGAGCAGTAGGGTCATGCAGTTTTCCCCCTCTGGACCCACCTTGAGCTATGGAAATGTCAAATGTTTGAATTCCAGGCCCTCAAGAAAAGCTCTGCAAAACCCTCACCCTCAATCCCAGAGTTTTTATTGAGCAACATGGTGTTTCTTTGGTCATGAAGTAAGGGGACCAGTCTTGTGCCCCAATATAAAAGGGTCTCTAGGGAGGTCATAGTCGTAAGACTGTGGGCTTTAGAATAATGAAACTGGCTTAGGATCTGCTAGTTGCTACCATCGGTGTAACCTCAGCAAGTTGCTAAATCTCTCTGAGCCTATTTCAGTGCTGTGCTGCTAAATATTGAACACACTTGGGACGCCTGGGGGGCTCAGTCGGTTAAGCATCTGACTTTGGCTCAGGTCATGACTTCGCAGTTTGTGGGTTCAGCCCCGTGTCGGGCTCTGTGCTGACAGTTCAGAGCCTGGAGCCTGCTTTGGATTCTGTGACTCCCTCTCTCTCTGCCCCTCCCCCGCTCACACTCTGTCTCTGTCTCTGTCTCTCTCTCTCTCAAAAATAAATAAACATTAAAGAGTCTATTTCATATATATATATATATATATATATATATATATATATATATGGGGGTATATATACCCCCTTTTTCTCTGGGGGTAAAGGCCCTAATTTGTAGCATGTCACCAATCTCCATGGTAGAAATATTTTTGCCATGGCTGATTTCAAGCTAATAACATGTCAGCTGGCTAAGAAAAATCATGAAAATTCAACAGGTCTCACTAAACAGTAAGAACCAGCTCCACTCCAGCCCTGGTTGCTTACCTGTCACACTGGAGCTGGGAACACTATTGAACTTATGAAGTTACGAAAATTCCTGTATAATATCTCATACAAAAGAATAGCTCAATACGTTACTTACTGTTTTTAGCCAACGATTCTGCTGTCACCACTCAAAGGAGTAGCACATTTTACCTCCCATAGAATTTGGTCTTTTCTGTAGAGTATGTGTGCAAAACAGTCGTCTGTACCAGGGGTGAGCTCTGGCACCTCTCCAAGTTCCTGGAGAAGCTGTACACTTCTGTTTCCAGCTCTCTGAGATCTAACTCTCAGATGCAGACCACACTGCACCTAAGCAGCCCTTCACAGCTTGGAGAAATGTCTCCCTGGTTTTTCACTCTTGGGCACTGTCTGCACTAGTTTTCTTCCTGTATTAGGCTGCTCCTGCTTTTCAGATCTCACGCTCATCTCATATAAATGATGTGCTCCTCCTGAAGACCCCAAGGCCTCTCTGGTCTGAAAGGCACCATCTGGCACTCATTCCGATCCCCAGGATTTCACCCAGCTTCCCTTTCTGTCCGTCTCAGTTTCTACCACTAACCTCAGTTGGAATGGTACCAGATGACAGTGCACATGACCTGTCAGCGAGTCTTACCTCTCCCCTCCAGGGTCTCATCTGTCCTCTTGGCTTCTGCAGCATCCCTACAGAGATGACCCTTGAGTCTGAGTCTAGACAGGCTCTTCATTGGATAGCCAAAGAAATGTCACCTCAGAGAGGCCTAGAGACTATGAAAGGTCACAAGGCTAGCCTTTTTAAATTTCTATTTAATATTTATTTTTGAGAGAGGGAGAGAGAGAGAGAGAGAGACACAGAGTACAAGTGGGGGAGGGGCAGAGAGAGAGGGAGACAGACTCTGAAGCAGGCTCCAGGCTCTGAGCTGTCAACAAAGAGCCCAACATAGGGCTCGATTCCACAAACCGTGAGATCATGATGAGATCATAACCTGAAGTCAGACGCTTAACTGACTGAGCCACCCAGGCACCCAATGCTGGCCTGTTTGAGACTAACATTTCTTCAGCTATAAAATTAAGACATTGATACTTTCTCTGTTTGGAAGACTGATGAGAAAGATTGAATAAAATCGCATAAGTCACATACATAAAAATGTTTTAAAATTTGAAAAGTGCACTGCTGTGTAACTGTAAGGTATTCTTATTGTTAACCGTGGTGTACCTCTCCCTGTCTGGACTACCATACTCCTCTCTTATCAAGTAATTAGGTGAAAACACTGCTGCTTATTCATTCATTCATTCATTCATTCATTCATTCATTCATTCATTCAGTATTCATTCTTATCAGATTCTATCTAGGCCAGTGCTAATACAGTACAATATTCTGAGATGATGGGCGTGTCCTCAGTTTGCACTGTCCAGTAGAGTAACCACTAGCCACGGTGGCTCTTGAGCATTTGAAATGTGGCTCGCCCAACTGTGCAACTGAATTTTAAATTTTACTTAATTTTTATTTATTTAAATTCACATTTAAATAGATACATGTGGCTAGTGGTTACCATATTGGATAGCACGGGTCTCACTCCAGTCATCAAAGTGGAAAGCATTACATTTTGGTTGCCACTTGGATCCACACCATGTTTCTTCATAATGATCTTGACAGGTGTACCTCTTTGCTGTCTGGCTGGGAGGATGCAGCTGAATAGGGAATGGCAGGGGACCAACATTTTAAAACATACACCTGGTTACTCTATGTGCGTAAATCCTGTTCTATGTGGGGTTGTGCCGGTTATCATGGGTTGCCATGTTTGTAACTGAATTCTCAAAACCACAGAATATTTATGGGGAATTCCACAAATAACTGTTGGGGAGAAGACACAGATTGATTTCCCATTCAATATCATCCATATTTGGTGGCACACTATACAACCAAGCAGATTTAATTTCTAGTATACTTACTTGTTCTGAAAAAAAGATTTTCACTTTTCTATATCTCAATAGATGATATTTCCAAATGCACAGGTCAAAGATGATTCTAATGGTGTTCCCTTCTTTTTGTACAACTGCTCCTCATTCTGTAAAACTAACAAAACAGAACCAAAAGCTATCAGGCAGCAGCCATTGTCACTTTTGTACTTATTTTTTTCCACACCAAATAGGGACACACTATATATACTGTTTGACATTCGTTTGTTTGTTTTTTTTTTAATTTACTAAATGTTTTCAGACCTTTCTATAGCAGTTAAGTTTTAAACTAATTCATTTTATTTAGTTATGTTTGTTTGTTTTAGTTATCTCTACACCCAATGTGGGGCTTGAACTCACAACCCTGAGATCAAGCGCCACATACTCTTCTTACTGAGCTAGCCAGGTGCCCCTTAAACTGCTTCATTTAAAAAATCAACCTCATTGGGGAGCCTGGGTGGCTCAGTTGGTTTGGCATCTGACTTTGTCCCAGGTCATGATCTCTTGGTTGACAAATTTAAGCCCCACGTTGGGCTCTGACAGCTCAGAGCCCGGAGACTGCTGACGGTTCTGCGTCTCTCCCTCTCTCTGCCCCTCCCCTGCTCGCACTCTGTCTCCCTCTCAAAAATAAATAAACATTAAAAAAAATTTTTTTTTCAACGTTTATTTATTTTTGGGACAGAGAGAGACAGAGCATGAACGGGGGAGGCGCAGAGAGAGAGGGAGACACAGAATCGGAAGCAGGCTCCAGGCTCTGAGCCATCAGCCCAGAGCCCGACGCGGGGCTCGAACTCACGGACCGCGAGATCGTGACCTGGCTGAAGTCGGACGCTTAACCGACTGCGCCACCCAGGCGCCCCCCAAAAAAATTTTTTAATAAAAAAAAATCAACCTCATTAGGGCTCCTGGGTGACTCAGTTGGCTGAGTGTCCAGCTCTTGATTTGGGCTCAGGTCATGATCCCAGGCTTAATTCTCCTGTCTCTCGCTCCCTGCGCCTCTCCCCCCTGCTTTCACACACTCTCTCTCTCTCTCAAAACAAAACAAAACAACAACAACAACACACAAACAAAAATATCAACCTCATTAAGGTATAATTATATACAAGACATACATATATATGGTATATTTGTATGCAGGTATTATATTATGTATTTGATGTATATATGTTTATTATATATAATAAATGTTAATGATTATAATAATTATATATTATATAACACATTTGTATGTATATATTATTATATTATATTAAAATATAATTATATATGATACAAAAACTACAGACAATAAAATGCAAGGAGCTTTGACAAATGTACACACCAAAGTCAATAATACCCCAGTCTATATTTAGACTATTTCTATCACTGCAGAAAGTTTCCTTGTATAATCCATCCCTCCTATTCCTCACCAAAGCAACCACTGATCAATTTCTTTAACTGTAAATTAGTTTCACCTGTTCTAGAGAGTCATATAAATGGAAAAATGTAGTATATTCTCTTGTGTCTGGCTCCTTTCACTTACCATCATGTTTTGGAGATTTGCCTTGTTTGCATTTATTGGTAGTTAAGTCCTTTTTTGATTGAGCAGTATTCCATTGTATAAACACATCAGTTTATTTATCAATTTGATTGATTGGCATTTGATTTGTTTCCAGTTTGTGGCTATAATGAGTGAAACTGTTATGAACATTCATATATTACTATCTTTATGGACATGTACTTTCATTTCTCTTGGATAAATACCTAGAAGTAGAATTTCTGAGTCATACGGTAAGTGTATGTTAATTTTTTTAATGTTTATTTTTTGAGAGAGAGAAAGAGTGCGTGAGAGAGTGGGGAGAGGGACAGGGAGAGGGAGACAGAGGATCTGAAGCAGGCTCTGGTATGACAGCAGAGAGCCTGATATGCGGCTCAAATTCACAAACCGTAAGATCATGACCTGAGCCAAAGTCCGGTGTTTAACTGAGCCACCCACGTGCCCCAAGTGTATGTTAATTTTGTAGAAGGTGCCAAACCATTTTTCAAAGTGGTTATTACCATTTTACATGCCTACCACCATGTAAAACTAACAGTTCCAACTGTTCCAAATTCTCACCAACACTTGGCATTATCTATCTTTTTTACTTTAGTCGTATCTCATTATGTATTTTTAATTTTCATTTAATGATGTTGAACATCTTTTCATGTACTTTATCATTCTTTCATAAATCTTCTGTGAAGTATCTGTACAGATCTTTTGCCCATTTTACAAATTAAGTTGTCTTCTAATTACTGACTTTCAAGAGTTCTTCATAGATTCTGGATATAAATTGTTTGTTGGTTATATGTACTGTGAGTGTTTTCTCCTAATCTGTGGTTGCTTTGATTGTATCCAGGAATTAATTTATAGAAATAATGGAGTGACCAAATGGAGAGATCAATACCAATAAAAGAAGTTTTATTACTTACAACTCCCAGTAGAAGGAGGGGACGCCACATCACACAGGGCTGCCCGAGCAGCACTGGAATTGATCAGGAGACAGGAGAAAAGGAGAAAGCTTAGCCCACAGCCTGCATTATAGTTTTCACAGGAAGAAATGGGCAAGGCAGGGCAGGCAAATTTGAACAAGTTTAGGATTAGACAGTTTGAATAATTTTGGCAAACTCTGGGATATAATGGTGACTCTGGAGTGATTTAAGGCAAGGGAATAATGGCTTGGTGCCTGTTAGTAAAGTTGGTGGTTGGGGATGTCTTTGGATTAGTTGTTTTGCGTAAGAAAGGCACACATACAGACAAGTGTTTCGCTGTTCCTAGGAATTAGTTAGCCCTGGTAGGCACAGGCTCTCCCAGCTAGCAAAACCCCCGAGCAAGCCAAGCATCATAAAATATAAAATATTAAAAACATGGTTAATACAAAGGTTTTATTAATACAACGGCCTTGTATCTTTTGGAAAACAAAACATTTTCCTTTTTATAAATTCTACCTTGGTGTGTTTTTTTTGTTTTTTCTGGGGGGGGCTTTGTTTGTTTTTTGAGAGAGAGATAGTGGGACTGAGAGAGAGAGAGAAAGAGAGAGAGAGAGAGAGAGAGAGAGAGAGCTAGAGTGAGCATGTGTACACACTCCTGAGCTCGCACCCAGCAGAGGGGCAGAGGGAGAGGGAGAGAGAGAATCCCAAGCAGCCTCCACACCCAGCCCAGTGTGGAGCTGGACAAGGGGCTCAATTGCACAACCATGAGATCATGACCTGAGCTGAAATCAAGAGTCGGACGTTTAACAGCCTGAGTAACCCAGGAGCCCCTGAATTCCACCTTATTAATTTTTTCTTCTTTGGTTCATGCTATTTGTGTCCTATCTACAAAATCATTGTTATCCCAAGCCACAAAGATTTTCACCTAAGTTTTCTTGTAGAGGTTTTATAATTTTAGCTTTTACATTTAGGTCATTGATCCATTTGGGGATAGTTTTTGTTTATGAAGATGATGAGTTGAAGTTTGTTTTTTTCCCCATAGAGATGTCCAATTTTTCCAGCACGATTGGTTGAAAAAAATATCCTTTACCCATTGAATTTGTGAATCTGCTTCTGGATTCTATTCTGTTCCATTGATTTATATGTCTGTTCTTATGCCATTATCACACTGTCTTGATTATTGCATCCTTATAATAAGTCTTGAAATCAGGTAGTGTAAACTCTTCAATTTTTTTTTAAGAACTGTTTGCATTTCCATATAAATTTAAAGTTTTACTGATTTCTCTTGGGGCTCAGTCGGTTAAGTGTCTGACTTCAGCTCAGGTCATGATCTCAAGGTTCATGAGTTTGAGACCCGCATTGGGCTCTGTGCTGACAGCTCAGAGCCTGGAGCCTGCTTCAGATTCTGTGTCTCTTTCTCTCTCTGCCCCTACCCTGCTCACACTCTGTTTCTCTGTGTCTCTCAAAAATAAATAGATGTTAAAAAAATTATTGATTTCTATTTTTTAATGTTTTATTTATTTTGAGAGAGAGAGAGTGTGTGAGCAAGGGAGAGGCAGAGAGAGAGGGAGAGAGAGAGCCCCAAGAAGTCCCCATGCTCAGCGCGGAGCCTGATGCAAGGCTCAACCTCACAAACCATGAGATCATGACCTGAGCCGAAAGCAAGAGTTGGACGCTTAACTAAGACACCCAGGCACCCTTATTGCTTTCTATTTTTAAAGGAAGCCTTTTTGACTTCTGTTTTCTGGTCTGGCGTATAGAGAAGTCATTACTCCCTCCGCATACCAAGTAAAAAGTAACTGCCTAAACTGAAAATCAACACCTCTTTTTAGATCTGTCAGAGAATTGGGGCAAACAGGTGCCCCCCCCCCAGGCTGGAGAGAAAGACAGGAAGATACAGAAAGTCCTACTTCCTGGAGTAGAAACCCAGAAGGAGTAGAAACTGATAATCAGAAACCTCTCAGGAACCAGTATCAGAAAAGAACTGGACCCCAGCACATTTATATGTAGAGCTGGAGGATCTGAGGCTTTCAGAGATGAGAGAAACAAGAAAAGTTGTCAAAACAAGAAAGAGTATCTTCATGAGCAGTTTTTCAAATCGGCCAACTCATTAGCAGGTCATGATAGTAACTTAAGTGGGTTACAATTAGTATATATATTTTTAGTTTTTTAATTTTTTAAAGTTTATTTCTGTTTTTATTTTAAGTAATGTCTACACCCAATGTGGGGTTCGAATACACAACCCCAAGATTAAGAGTCGCATGCTCCTCTGATTGAGCCAGGCAGGTGCCTTAGGATATATATTTTTAATGAAATAGAATTAAAACTATCAGAACACATGAACGTTTTATTTCAATTATTTATGTACCCTGGCACTGGGTACTGATAGAAGATGTATTTCTTTAAAAAAAATTTTTTTTAATGTTTATTTTTGACAGAGAGAGAGACAGAGCATGAGCAGGGGAGGGGCAGAGAGAGAGGGAGACACAGAATCCAAACCAGGCTCCAGGCTCTGAGCTGTCAGCACAGAGCCCGACGTGGGGCTCAAACTCACAGACCACGAGATCATGACCTGAGCCAAAGAAGGACGCTCAACCGACTGAGCCACCCAGGCGCCCTTAGAAGATGTATTTCTTATCGCAAGTGGCAGTCAATGCAGTTTTGAAGGTCACTGTTCTAGAGCAACCCCTGTGGAGGGATATTTAATTCTGCCTGGAAGAGGTGACTTTTGAGTTGTTTTGAAGGAAACCAAAGTTCACCAGGCAGTAAAGGCAGAAGGGTATTTCTAGGCAGAGGGGCAGCATAGAGAAGGAGCCATGGGGGGTTACAGCCTGGAAGCAAGGATGAGGATAGCACGTGAGTGCGAGCAAGGGCCTATTTTGGTGTCAGGACTGAGTGCAAATTCCAGCTCTACCACTGTTAAGCTGGGAGGCCTTAGTACACAGAAAAGACTCAGTAAACGTCCTTCCCTTTCTACCCCCACAAAAAAGGTATGGGTCTTGGAGGTATCAGACCTCCACTGACTAAGCAGAGTTCAGTGAGAACAGACAAGAGGAAGAAGATAGAGGAAGGAGCCAAGAAGATCCTTGTATTCACATGTAAACACAATAAGCTAGTCCCTGAGTTGGCCATCAGTCACTTTGTCTGCTAAAATAATGAATTAAAATTGCTACGTGGATCATCAGGCAGGCATCTCAGCTGATTCTGAAGTTGCCAAAAATTCATATTCAGTTTGGATACTAGAAAATATTATTCTTACTATTAGTGTTGTAGCTGAATTATGTTCCCCAAAATCCATATGTTGAAGCTCTAACCCCCAGTACTCACTCTATGGCTATTTGGAAATAAGGCCTGTAAAGAGGTAATTAAGTTAAAATGAGGGTGGGCCCTAATCCAATCTGACTGGGGTCCTATAAGAAGGTAAGATTTGTACACGCAAAGAGAGACCCCAGGGATTCTTGCCCAGTGGAGACCACGTGAGGACACAGTGAGAAGGCAGCCATCCGAAAACCAAGGTTTCAGGTGACACCTGGGTGGCTCAGTTGGTTAAGCATCTGACTTTGGCTCAGGTTATGATCTTGCGGTCTGTGGGTTCGAGCCCCGCGAGGAGCTCCGAGCTGACAGCTCAGAGCCTGGGGCCTGCTTTGGATTCTGTGTCTCCCTTTCTCTCTCTGCCCCTCTCCCACTCATGCTCTGTCTCTCTCTCAAAAATAAATATGAAAAAAATTTTTTTTTGAAAACGAAGGTTTCAGGAGAAACCAAAACTTCTGACACTTTGATCCTGAGCTGTAGCCTCAAGAACTGCGAGAAAAATGCTTTCTGTTTCTGTGGTATTCTGTGATGGTGGCCTGAACAGACTATAAGACAGCAGAGAAGTTTGCCCAACTTTTAAGAGAGTGACAGGAGACGTGGTTCTATCTTTTTTTTTAAAGTTTATTTATTTTAAGAGAGAGAGAGAGAGAGAGAGAATTCTAAGCAGCCTGATGCAGGGCTCAAACCCACGAACAGTGAGATCATGACCTGAGCCAAAATCAAGAGTAGGTCACTTAACCAACTGAGCCAACCAGGCACCCCGAAGCAGTCATTTAAACTCTCTGCCATTTTCCACCTCTCTAAATTAGGGTTGTAAGGATTAACTGAGAGAAAGTATGTAGAGACCCTGTCAGTACTGTCAATAATAGATGTCCTGTGAACAGCAGTTTCCTTCACTTCTCTCTCCAGATATCAGCTTTCTTGTTAGGAATTCAGAGGCTGAAGGGACTACATAGCTCCCCCACCCCCAGGCCTTTTCAGTTCTGACCTATGACTCTAACAACACTTTTAGGAAAAAGAGTAGGTTTCCTTTCTATAAGTCCAACAAGTATTTTTCAAAGTCCTTTCCTTCACTTTGTCTCATAGAAAAACACACCTCTCTGACTTAATGTGCATTTAACATCAATTCCAAGTAATCTCATGACACCCCAGCAGACCAGGCTAACACCCCTAAAAGTTTCCCAGCAGTCAAATCCAGCCATGCAAAAGCACATTCTTCAGTCGTAAACCTTTTATATCCCCACACCCAAGCTTTAATTGAATGTAAACCCACAGTTTAGTATTTGATTCTGAAACCCACCTAAAACCCCCTTCTCTCTCCCCACGTTACCTGGCTGAGCAATCCAGTTGCCCTCTTCTTGGTGGATCAAAAGAGGCTTTCAAAATAAAGTTTCTTCTTATTAGCTTCCCATTTCACGTAAAGTGTTGTGTGGGTTGAATGTCTCCCTGCCCCTGTGGTAGGGGATTGTAAGAGAAGGGCCAACATAAGTTCCTTTTTTTTTTTTTCCAAAGTGTAGTAAGAATGGTTTGGATACCAAAACTACCAGTTCAGAAAGGGAAGATGAGAGGAAGTAGAAGTAGCAAGGGAAAGAAGCTGACCGTGAACCTTAAAGGCACAATAGCTAGAAATTCGCATCAGGAAAGGAATTACTCATGAGACACTATACTCATTATTCACAACACATCAGTCTTACTTCTGTTGGTTTATTTATTCTATAGCTAAAATGAAGCAAAGTGTTTTTGAACATTTAATACATACTAATTTTTATGATTAAATGAGTGAGAGAGAAATTAAATGAGCCAGTTGGGTTGGCTAAAGCATATTGCTATTGCAGTCACAGCTACCCGTGCCATGGATCCCAGCAGACTTCTAGCACATGTATATTCTCGGTCATCAGGGTCCTGGGCAACATTAGCACAGAGCAAATGGATGCATGGGACATTCTCCTGAATGTGAAGAGCCATAGGTTCCACTGACACACACACGTTCAAACCTTGTGATCACAGACTCCAGGAAGCCAGTTGACATTCAGCTCTGGAAATGGAGAAATCTCCCGGAAGTTCTCTTGAAAATGACACTCTTGTGTAATCTTTCCTGTATCTTTGCACAAACTACCATGAACTTTTTATGTTCCTTAACTGCCTAGTTCAAAAAGAGCACTCTGACGTTCACCTGACAGAGGGGGATATCTAAGTTGTCCCCTAAATCATTTTCTGCATATCGGGTTTTCTATGGGAGTAACAGCAGTCTTTTCCAGCTTGTGAGCTGGGTTTCTCTGATGTGAGATCAAGGGCTGTGCTACTGGCTGGGTTTTAAATTTTTTGTGTGTGTTTATTTATTTTTGAGAAAGAGAGAGAGGGAGAGAGTGCAGGCTAGGGGCAGAGAAAGGGGGACAGAGGATCTGAAGCAGGCTGTATGCTGACAGCAGAGACTTGGGTGCAGAGCTTGAACTCAAGAACCGCGAGATCATGACCTGAGCCAAAGTCGGATGCTTAACCAACTGAGCCACCCAGGCACCCCCTAAATTTTAATGTAAATGTATGTTCATGGAGAAAGAACTATATAAATAGCCTGGGGGGGAGGTAGGATTATGGTAATTAAAAGTTTTCTTCTTTGCTTGCTTATCTGTATATTCTAATTTTCTGTAATAAACTCATATTGCTTTTTAATAACAAATTATATAATACAGGATAAAAAGGGGAAACGTAGAAATGTGGTCATAGTGGGCCACCCAAATGTATCAGGTCTCAACCCCTGGAGATCGTAAATGTTGTATTTTTGTAGATGTGGATCTTGAGATGGGGACCTAATCCTGGATTATCTGGATGAGTTCTAAATGTGATCACAAATGTCCTTATAAAGGAGAGGCAGGGGAACCTGGGTGGCTCAGTCGGTTAAGTCTCCGATTTTAGTTTGGGTCATGATCTCACGGTTTGTGAGTTCGTGCCCCATGTTGGACTGTGTGCTGACAGCTCAGAGCCTGGAGCCTGCTTGGGATTCTGTGTCTCCCTTTCTCTCTGCCTCTCCCCAGCTCTCTCTCTCTCTCTCTCTCTCTCTCTGTTTGTCTGTCTCAAAAATAAATGAACATTAAAAAAATTTTTTAAAAACTGCCCAACAGTTGTCCTTATGTGTTAGAGTTCCAGTTGGTCCACAACCTCTCCAACGCTTAGTATTATCAGTCCTGTTAAATGTAGCTATTCTAATGAGTCTGCAGTGGTATCTCATTGTGGTGATAATTTCCATTTCCATTGTGACTAATGATGTTGAGCGCCCTTAATGTGCTTATTGGCCAAATGAATATCTTCTTTCATGAAATATATCTGTGAATTTTTCTTCCATGTTTTAATGACAATGATTTATAAAAATTATCTAAGTATTCTAAAGACAAATCATTTGTCAGATATATGGATAGTGAATATTTCCTCCCAGTCTGTGGTTTGTCTTTTCATTGACTTAATGTCTTCAGCAGTTTTTAAATTTTGTGAAGTTCAAGTCACCATTTCTTTTATGATTTGTGCTTTTCATATCACATTAAAGACCTTTGTTAACACTAGTAGCAAAGATTCCATCTGCAGTCTTAATTATCCTTTGCCATGTAACATAACATAGTCAGAGGTTCTGGGTATTAGGATTGGACATCTTTGGGGGTCATTATTCTGTCTACCACATATGTCCATCATCAGAATGAGGAACTGCTCTTCTGTTGCAATTGTTGAGTGTTTTTTTTCCTTCCTTGTAGACATTTTTTTAAATTTATTTTTTAATTTTTTTAACATTTATTTATTTTTGAGAGACAGAGAATGATCAGGGGAGGAACAGAGAGAGAGGGAGACACAGAATCCGAAGCAGGCTCCAGACTCTTAGCTGTCAGCACAGAGCCCGACCCGGGGCTTGAACCTGTGAACCACGAGATCATGACCTGAGCGAAAGTTGGAGGCTTAACCTACTGAGTGCAATGGCTACTGCTTCATTTCTACCTTACAAATCTTGTGCAAACTCTTCTTTTGAGAAACTCTAGCCTAAAGGCATATGGGAAAATGGATTATAGGAATCATAGTTCCAACTTAACTGAGTGGACCCAGTACAAATGATCACATCCTTCAAATCTTTGCTCAAATGTGACTTTCCCAATTTTGCCTATCCTGACCATCCTATTTTAAACTGCAACTCATCTCACCTCCTTTGTAACCCAACACCCTCCTAGATTGCCTTTAAATATTGGTGTTCCGGAGAGTATCACTCTTGGCACTCTTCTCTCACTCACTACACTCTTACTGGGAAATCTCTTCTGTATTCATAGATGCAATTACCAACCATACATTGATAATTACAATGCTACACTGTGCACGGGGTCCTTATTACCAAAGAATAACTAGACAGCTCAACCTGCATGTTCTAGTGCAGGTTGTTCAAAACTTTCCCTTCTCCCCAAACCAGGTCCTCTTTTATTTACTCATTTAATAAATAACACTTCCAACCACCTAAGCAAGAAACATGAAGTCACGCTAGGCTCTTTCCTCTTCTTCATTCCAAATCTCTTCTCCTTGATCACTAAGTCCTGTGGATTCCTAAACTTAATATGTCTCATATGGGCTTCCTCTTTTCCATCCCCAATGTTGCAACCCTCATCCACAATTTACTTATATTTCTGCAAAAGTCTCATAGAAGTCTCTGATCTCCAGGTGTGCCTAGGTGGCTTAGTTAAGTGTCTGACTCTTGGTTTTGGTTCAGGTCATGATCTCATGGTTTGTAGGTTCAAGCCCTGCATTGGGCTCTGAGCTGACAGTGCAGAGCCTGCCTGGGATTCTCTCTCTCCGTCTCTCTCTGCCCCTCCCCCACTCTCTCTCACTTGCAGAAATGAATAAACTAAAAAAAAAAAAAGTCTCTGCTCTTCAAGTCAAAATACCTACTACTGTGGATATTTTAAGTAATAATTCTAACAAGGGTATCTGATATGTTATTCCTTTGCTCTAACTCCTTTAATGGTTCCTCCAATACTTCCATGAAGAAAAGCTAATCCTTTGAATAGCAGGTAAGATTATTCATGATTTCTTCTTTACCTATTCATGCAATCTCATCTGTACCCATTCTCTCCTATGAAATGTAAGCTCCAAGTAAACTAAATGACTTCCAGTTTCCCAAGTCCATTAAATGGTCTCTGGAATGTTCTGACCCAAGCTGACAGCACACTCCCCCCCCCCCCACCCCACAACCCATTCTCTTTGCCAGCAAGTTTTTGCTCATCCTTTAAGTACCAACTTGTTACCTCCTATGCAAAAAAATATCAATATTCCTTTTTACACATTAATGGCCATGCCTTCCCATTGCTCTACTGCTTATGCATCATGCATCTCTGCCAGTCTGTCTCATGATATATCCTCAAACCCTCTCCTTCCAAATTGGAAGCCACGTTATGTAGCTTGGACATTAAATTTAAGTATATGTATTTAAAGATTTAAGAACCTCAGTGGGTGGGGCACCTGGGTGGCTCAGTCCCTTGAGTGTGGGACTCTTGATTTTCACTCAGGTCATGATCTCACAATTCCTGAAATCGAGCCCCACATCACCCTCTGTGCATAGAGTCTGCTTGGGATTCTCTCTCTCTCTCTCTCTCTCTCTCTCTCTCTCTCTAACCCCCTCGCCCCTGTCCCTCCTACCCTCCCACTCTCTCTAAAATAAAACAAACCAAACAAAAAACCTAGATGAGTTTGTAAACTTTGATAAGTGTATCAACAGACAGGGCCTTGTAGCGAATAGAGCCCTGAACTAGAAGTCAGGAGATTTGAGTACCCTCCATTAGGGTACTTATCTTTTCTGGCCTCAGTTGTCTCTCTCATAAATACACAAGTGTGTCTAGATGACAGCCCTAGTTTCTAGGTAGCAATTTACAACTTATCTTCTTTTTTATTATCCAGTCCAGCCCCCTTCCTTTCACACACGACTCTCAGGGATGATATATAATTCAGTCAAAATGTTATTACAATTACTTAATGACTAAAGACAACGCAATCTGGGGATCCTAGACCTCCAGAAATGTTCCTAGCTCTAAAATTTTTTTAGAATTTGTCCAGTTAACAAAAACGGACGAAAGAAATAAAGAAAAGCCACAAGAGAAGACACGTCAAGTAAAAAATAGCAGCCAAGAAGGCTGGGGAAACCTAGAGGTCCCACCAACTAGAAGTGAACTTCCTGTCCTTGGGTCAACTTCCGGAATCAACAATGGGGAGACCCAATCGGAACCTTCCTCCAGGAGCCAATGAGAAAGCACATTACAAAGAGCCAATCCAAGGGGCGCTGTCACTGTTATGGTCCTGTCAGGGCGCCGGCGTCGTGGTGTTTGGGCGGCCGCCACCTAAGAGACTTTGGTGGGGCAGACTCGGGGGCAGCTCGTCTCCGGCCTCGCTCCCAGCTTGCACCTCCCGGCTCGCGGGCCTCACCGTAGGGCGCGCGTGCGGGCCGGTGTCGCGGCCGCCTTGGGGCCTGGGCCCAGCCGCAGCCTCCTCCACCGCCGCCGGCTCGGAGGGGCCGCGAGATGCAGCCGCCGGGCCCACCCCCGGCGTATTCCCCCTCGAACGGGGACTTCACCTTTGTCTCTTCGGCAGACGCGGAAGGTGAGCCTGAGCCCCAGGTGGACGCGGGGTGCGACGCGGTGGGCTCTTTGTGGTGCCGAGGCGGTTGCGGCCGGGTGGGGACCGGCAGGGAGCCGCCTGGGGACGCGAGCCCTCTGCGCCTGCCCGGCCTTCCGAGGGGGCCTGAGTGGACGGAGGGCTTTGGGAAGGCGTCCCAAATTACTCACTTGGCTTCTGGCTCTCCCCACACCTCAGCGGGGCCCACGGAAGCGTAAGATTTTATTTCTGCAATGACTTGCTGTTAATCAAAAAAGGAGTGGTCCAGTTGGCGAGGGTGGGTGTCATAGAATGAAAACGAGGTAGGAGAGCTGTGTGCCTCTCTTATTTACCGAGAGAGAACTTTATGCCGATGTTAGATTCGGCACTGCGAATACAAACTTCTTAGAGGAGTTCGTGTTTTGTATGGACTCCGATATCCTGCCTACGTCCCAGTTTTCCTCCTGTTGTGTAGTGTTTGACCTCAATATTCAGAGAAGCGGGCCCAAGTGTGTTTGGAAGTTCTTGTAATACAGTTAGGTGTCCCCAAGGGCATCTACGTATTTCCTTGTGCTGTTGTGAGGAAGCCGTTGTGCCGGAGAGATTTTTCTTTTTCTACAACGTAGGAAAGTTTTTCCTCCTTTTCTCTGTTCCTTACCAGACTCTTTCTGACCTGACTCTTTCTCTGCTAGTCGGCTTCGAATTTTAATTTTATTAGACTGTATACACCAATTATTTGCCAACGACTAGACTTACTGCCCTATATGAAAAAAAAAAGTATGCATAAAGCTGTATAAATTTCAATCTAGAGAGCCTAACGTTTGCTCAGAAATCTGATTTCAGAGTGCATCAGTTAGTATAGCTTATTTTCCTTTGTTTTGTTTTCCTTGTTTTAATTTCTCAGTGGCGTTGTTTAAAAAATAATATTGTAGTTTTGGTCGTGACTTAAAATGGAAAATAAAATTTTTATTTATCGTGGAGAACATAGCTGATACATTTGTTTTAAAGCTAATATGAATAGGGGCACCTGGGTGGCTCAGTCGGTTGAGCATCTGACTTCACCTCAGGTCATGATCTCACAGCTTGTGAGTTGGAGCCCCACATCGGGCTCTGTGCTGACAGCTCAGAGCCTGGAGCCTGCTTCCGATTCTGTGTCTCTTTTTCTCTCTGCCCTTCCCCCGCCCACCCTCTGTCTCTGTCTCTGTCTCTCTCAAAAATAAATAAACATTAAAAAAATTTTTTTAAATAAATAAATAAATAAATAAATAAATAAATAAAGCTAATATGAATATTTGGTGAAATACAGCAACCCAAAAGATTTCGATTTGTTCAATCTATACTTGGTAGCACAGTGCTTCGGGAGGAATATCAAATTTAATTTTCCAGACTTTAAAAACATGGCCTTTTGAATTGTTCAAAAATTTTGAATTATTGTTCAAACTCGTTTATTTATGTATATATGTTTCCTATCCTCCCCTGCCCCCAGGAATAACCTCTCTCTCTCTTTTTTTTTTTTTTTAACATTTATTTATTTTTGAGACTGAGAGAGAGAGAGAGAGAGAGAGAGCGCGAGCGAGCATGAACAGGGGAGGGTCAGAGGAAGAGGGAGACATAGAATCCAAAACAGGCTCCCGGCTCTGAGCTGTCAGCACAGAGCCCGACTTGGGGCTCGAACCCACAGACTGCGAGATCATGACCTGAGCCGAACGCTCAACCGACTGAGCCACCCGGGCGCCCCTGGAATAACCTCTCTTAAATACACCTAAGAAGTCTAACAATGATACAACAAGCAAACCCTCTGACTCTGTACACGAAACCAAGAAGCCTGGAATAAGTAAACCTAACGGATATAAGGTTTATTCAAACTTCTCCATTTAGCCTTTTAAGGATACCTATGCTTCCTGTATACCGAGGATGTATAGACAAGGATAGATATATGTCTAATAATACCCTCAGGCGTATAACATTGTACAGTTTAAATTTATAGAGTATTTTAAGCAAATAACTTGTTTGATCTTTATAAGAATTCTGCTGAGCTTCATTATTCTTGTATTTTGTCATGAAAATGAGGCTTAGAGAAGTTCAGTAACCTCTGCATGAAGGATCTGAATTAAGAGCTAGTGAAATTGTGATGCTGCTTTCTTAAATATTTTTATAAATTGAATAGTGTATCTGAAGAATAGTGTTAAGAGTCCTGGGTTTGCATCCTGGTTTTGCCAGTTACTGTCTATATGATATTGCCCAAGTCATTTAGCCTCTCTTAGTTTCAACTTTCTCATATACAAAATGGGAATTAATACACAGTGCTCAAATATTTTGCAAATGCACAGCACTTAGTACCGTATCTGGTGGAGTTAAGAGCTTGGTACATGTTAGCAATGCTGCTGCTGCTTATTTTTCACTATTAACTGGCCCCACACTTAGTTTTTATTGTTCTCTAACATGAAAATTTGACTCTGTAACTCCAGGTCTTTTCCCTGGTTCTTAAGCATATTATGTAATTTCTTTCTTCTCCCTTTTCCTGCCTTTTCTCTAACCATGAGTATTTTCAGTGTACCTTCCTTCTAGATTCTGTCCAGGTCTTTCTTAATGATGCGTATCTACACTATTTATGCACACATATCCTTTGTTCTAAAATGTGCCTCACTCAGTGTTTGTCTCCACACCTATACATATCCTAGTCCCCAGGCTTTGAATGCCTTTCTGCTCCTTACCTGAAGTTGAGAATTAACACTGAACTGGCATGCTCATTCCTTGGGGAAACCTTGCTTAACTGTCCGTCAGAAACAGACTTCCCTGATTGTTTCTGTGTCCCAGCACCTGCCACAGAATCCAGACTACAAACATCAGAAAATAATTGTTGAAGGGATAAATGATTCTTCCTTTCTTTTATCTCCTATGACATTGATACTTGGGACTATAAAACTTAGCACATTTTGTATAGTGTAACTAAAAAACTGCTGGATTTAGAGCCAGCAGACTTCAGTTAAAGTCCTGAGCCTTATAATAGTGATGTGATATCCGGCGGGTTACTGAGTTTCTATAAACTTCCATATTGTCTTCTATAAAATGAAAAGCAGGGACGCTGGCTGGCTGAATCATAGAGCATGCTACTCTAGACCTCAGGGTTGTGAATTTGAGCCCCATGTTGGGTGCAGAGATTACTTATTTGAAAAAAATTTTTTAATGAAAAATTTTTAATGAATAGCATACATAATGTCAGTTATTTAAAATAATGTGTATAAAAGCAAGTTCCATAAGTACAAGTTAAAAACGCATGAGCTATGTGTGAATCAGCCAATAAATGAGTAGTGAAACCCAGGCTGAATCATTCAAGTCTATGGTATAAAACTATATCCAAAAGCAGTACTGAAATGCATGTATATAAATGCAACAGTGTAATGATACCATTATGTATATGTAAAGTGTAGTATAGAAGTTTTTAGGGATCCTTTGACTTTATTTCGTATCAGATAAATAAGTAATTCTTTGCCTGGTTTATGTCCTGAGCACTTAGTAATACAGAGTCTGCCTTAATCATAATTTGCATTTTAATAAGATTCTGCTGTGATTCATATGCACATTAAAGCTTGAGAAGCACTGATTTAGAATGTTATGAATGATTATGTCTCAAAAATAAATAAATGTTCTAAAATTTTTTTTAAAAAAGAATGTTATGAATGATTAGAAGAGGAGGAAATTTTTTCTAGCTGTAAGATCACGGACAGTTTAATGGAGATGATAATTTGCCTAACTTCGAAGGATAGATAATGTTTTATATATATAGGATGGAATAAGTGCCTCCATGTGTAAGGGTCTGCATATGAGGAAGTCCCTAGCACCAAGAAATGGTCTAATAAGAGATAAATTTCATTGTACATAATAAATGCTATAGAAAGTATTGTTCAAAGGAGGAAGTGGTTAACTGCAGGAAAGGATCAAGGAAGTATTCGGGGACAGATCAGGTATATTTTGGAGGATAAGTAGGCGTTCTTCCAGTTGAAAGGGGAAAGAGCATTCACTTAAGAACTGTGCCAGTACAATACATGCTGGAGGCTGTCCATGTCTTATAGTTATTAATCTTCACAGACCTGAAACAATGCTGATTTAGACCATGAGCTTCTCAGGGTTAGAAGCTGTGCTTTACTCATACCCACTGCCTAGCACTGAGCCCAGCACATAGCAGGAATTCAGTCAGTGATGAATGAATGACCATGTGATACTTTTTGATTAAGATAAAGGTGTTGTGCTTCTAAAACTGAAGCCAGTACTAATTCAACAGAATTAAACAAGTAGTTGGAAAGTCATGAACACAGACAACTAAGCAAGAAAGATGATGTAAGCCACCAGATAGACATTTTCTCATCTTCATATTTTTGTACCTCTAAGTATCTTTGTATCTATATGGAAACATTCATCTTCCCTGCAAATCTTAAAGAAAAGGTTTCTTTCCTCTTTTCTAAAAGGATAACCCTCTACTAGTGCTTTTATGCCCATATCTTCTTGCCTTTTGTGGAACTTTTCTTTCTCTTCACTTTTTCTCTCTAGCATTTTCTCTTTCTTCTCTGTTTGTTACATCTCTACCATCACAGGTCCCCTCCTAAATTACAGGATTTTAAATTAAATTTTTAAGTAAAATTTTCACAGCCATACTATCTCTGTTATTTCCTGTTTCCTCAGCATCCAGAATCCCTACTCTTTGGCATTTTGCTTGCTTCCTTCCATCTTCAGCAGGGTTGCCCAGGGGGGAAGGTTCCATGACAACATAAATTTGACACATGACAAATGATGTGTTAACCTAAGGTAAACGAGTTTCCTTAATGTAGAACTCCCAGAGCCTTTGGGGCACCTGAGTAGCTCAGTCAGTTAAGCATTCAACTCGTGATTTTGGCTTAGATCGTGATCTCACGGTTTGTGAGATCGACCATGTGATGGCCTCTGCACTGACAGTGTGGCGCCTGCTTTGGATTTTCTCTCTCCTTCTCTCTCTGTCCCTCCCTGCTTGCTCTCTCTCTCTCTCTTGAAAAATAAATTTAAAAAAAATTTTTAAACTCAAGTGGGGGTTGTAGTATACAGGATTTTTCAAACTCAGTGAACACCAAAAGCCGTTTGTGAAGAGCATGTCACAGGATCCAGATTCTGCAGAATATGCATAAAGAAACACTTAACTTCTAAAGACAAGTTTGATTTTTACTTGATATTTTATACTCTTAACAATTTGTCCCCACTCTATCTTATGCAGCTTTTGGAGATAAACTCTGCCTAACAGAAGCCTGCAGCTTCTATGCCTTTCTCCTTGCCATTTCTTTTAGTTGGAATGATTTCTCTTCTCATTCCTTCACTGCTGATCCCATTATCCCTCATAGCCAAATTCAGGTTCTACCTCTACATAGCCTTCCTGACCACCTCTCTGGTAACTTAGGCCTATTTACTCCTTTGGCACCTGTGATCACTTGGCAATTTGCATTGTCATTTACCTACAGAAGAGCGTGTTTTACAGTACTAATAGGGTTTTATGTTACATGCTATCTAAATTAGATTTTTAAATTGAGATATAATTTATATACCAAAAACTTCACCCTTTGAAAGCATACAATTCAGTGGTTTTTAGTTTATTTATCAAGTTGTGCATCCACCACCACTGTCTAACCCTAGAACATTTCATCACTTCCAAAAAGCAAACCTATACCTATTTTTAGTTATTCTCCATTGTCTCCCAGCCTCTGGCAACCACTAATTTACTTTCTGTCCCTATAGATTTGCCTATTCTGGACATTCATGTAAGTGGGATAATATGTGACTTTTTTTGTCTGGTATCTTTTACTCAGTACTCAAAGTAATGTTTTTAAGTTTCATCCATGTTGCAGCTTGTATTAGTAACTGTTCCCTTTTCTGGATGAATAATGTTCCATTGTTTGGATATATAGTACTATCAATTAGATTGTAAACTCCTCAAAGTAAAAACAAACAAACAAAAACTCCTCAAAGTATCTCACTTTTTTATATCACTGTCAGGGCATTAAAGAAATAAGCTAAGTAATTCATAAATATTTATTGATAGATTAATTGATTAATATTGAAAACAGGGAAGGTACTAAAGTGAAAGTGACTTAATGTTTGTGATATAGTTCCTCTTGCCAAAGGGCAGAAACTTGTCTCTAGTCTCTCTTTCACTTTTTCAATATTGAGTTGGTCATCAACTATTGCAGACTAGCTCCAGAATAACTGTATAATGAATCTATTCTTCCTTCTCTACTGAATCTATTCTAACTTCTCTACTTAGTTTGAGTTCTTACCATTTCTCATCTATACCGTAGCCTCCTGACCATACTCCCCTGTGCAAATCTCTCCCCTCTTAAATCAGTCTTCCATTGTGCAACCAAGATTATGTTTCCAAAATACAAGTCCAATTTTGTATGTTTGCCTTATTAAAAGCTTTTGATGTCATTTATTGATTTAAACTCTATGGAGCTATTTTCCCTTCCATTCATTAATTAACTCAACATTTGTTGAACTACATATTTGTTAGTTGCCTACCATATAGGTCAGGTATTGTTATAAGTATTGAGGAGATATGTTCAAAACAAAACTACAACAAAAACACTTAGTTCTTGCCATCATGGAACTTACAGACATTAATCAAATAATCACACAAATATATTATTATAAACGCTGTGAAGGAAAAGTCCAGAGGACTATGAAAGGAATCTAGTCTGGGAGATGAAGGAAAATTTCTTGAAGCAAGTATATGAGAACTGAAGAATGGGTGGCATTTAATTATGTGATGTTGGAGAAAACAGCTTGGTACAAAGTTTCTGAGATAAAGGGGATCCTGGTTCATTCAAAGAACTGAGAGGCTTAGTGTGGCCAGAGCACAGATGGGGAAGGGCAGAAAATTGTTCTGGGGAAGTAGGCAGGGTGCATAGAGATTTTTGGACGTGAGCTAAAAAAAAGCCATGGAAGGCCACTGAAGGATTTTAACCAGGAGAGTGAAGGAATTGCATTTTACAAAGAATCTTCTGGCAGGGCGCCTGGGTGGCTCAGTCAGTTAAGCGTCCGACTTCAGCTTAGGTCATGATCTTGCAGTTTGTGAGTTCGAGCCCTGCATCTGGCTCCACACTGACAGCTCAGCCTGGAGCCTGCTTTGGATTCTGTGTCTCCCTCTCTCTCTGCCCCTCCCCCACTTGCTCTCTGTCTCTCTTGCAAAAATAAATAAACATTAAAAAGTATTTTTTAAAAAAATCTTCTGGCTACAATTCAGAGAATGGATTGGAAGAAGACAAAGACACGAGTGACTAGGGAGAAAGCAGTTAGTAGACCATTATAGTCATGCAGGCAGGAGTCACAGTTTTCTATAGCTTGTGCTGGGAGTAGAAATGGAGAACAGTGGGCAGGTTCAAAAATATTTAGAGGTGAAAGTAACAATTTAATGGTGGATTGGATGGAGCAGGGAGCATGTGAATGAAGGAAATTGTCGAAGATAATTGAACTTCCAGTTTATCCAGCTGAATGGATAATGGTATCATTCACTGAAAGAAGAAACTAGAGGAAGACCTTAGATATCAAGAATGTAGTTTTGGAATATTGAATTTTAGGTGCTTTTGACATAGTTAAAAAGAAACATTAAGCTGATAGTTGATTATATAAGTTGATATAAGAAGACTGGGTTCAATTTTTGCTTTTTGAGCTCAGCCTTCTTCAGTCTTCTTACCCCCAGTTATGGTCTGAATGTTTGGGTCTCCCTAAAATTCATTATATTGAAATCCTAATGCCCAATGTAATAGTATTAGGTGGGGATTTGGGGAAGGCACTTAGGTTATAAGGGTGGAACCCTGATAAATGGGAATAGTGCTCTTTAAATTTTTTTTTTTTCAACGTTTATTTATTTTTGGGACAGAGGGAGACAGAGCATGAACGGGGGAGGGGCAGAGAGAGAGGGAGACACAGAATCGGAAACAGGCTCCAGGGTCTGAGCCATCAGCCCAGAGCCCGACGCGGGGCTCGAACTCACGGACCGCGAGATCGTGACCTGGCTGAAGTCCGACGCTTAACCGACTGCGCCACCCAGGCGCCCCTAGTGCTCTTAATAAAAGATTCCACAGAGCTCCCTATTACTCCCTACTCCTGTATGTGGGTATAAGGAAAAGTCTGTAAGGCAGAAGAGAGCCCTTACTTGATTCTCTTGGCACCCTGATCTTAGACTTCCAGCCTCTAGAATTGTGAGAAATCCATTTCTATTGTTTATAAGGCACCCAGACTATGGTCTTTTTGTTATGGCAGCCTGAACAGACTAAGACACTCCTATATAGGAATCATAGTATCTACAACTTATAGTACAGTATTGTAATCACTAAGTTGTAGACATAATAATCCAATAATTATTATCAGTGTTCTTTTGAGTAAATGATAATTCTTTTATTTTACTTATATATTTATTTGAGAGAGACAGAGGCAGCATGAGCAGGGGAGGGGCAGAGAGAGGTGGGGAGAGAGAATCCCAAGCAGGCTCCTCGCTGTCAGCATAGACCTCGACGTGGGGCTTAAGCTCACATACTGTGAGATCATGACCCGAGTTGAAACCAAGAGTCGGACACTTAACCAACTAGCCACCCGGGAGCCCATGAGTAAATGATAATTTTTTGTCAAGGTGGCCAAACATTTAGCCTACTCTTTGTGTGAAGATCCCCCTCCCCAGAAAGGATATTACGTTTGATACAAGTTAGTAGTGTAGACAAAGGAATTGTTAGTTTCTTTTTTCTAAAAACTTTCTACCTTAAAAAAAAATCATATCCATGTAGATATTATCACAAATATACAATAGGCTAATGAAGTGTAATACATGGCATATAATGGGTGTGCAAGAATAGCTTCTCTTCCCTGTTTGAAAGTTGAGGGTCACCTGGGTGGCTCAATTGGTTAAGCGGCCGACTTTGGCTCAGGTCATGATCTCATGGTTTGCGACCTCGAGCCCTGTGTTGGACTCTGTGCTGACAGCTCAGAGCCTGGAGCCTGCTTTGGATTCTGTGTCTCCTTCTCTCTGCCCCTCCACTGCTCATGTTCTGTCTCTCTTTCTCTCTCTCTGTCAGAAATAAGGTAAACATTAAAATATTAAGAAGGAAAGTTGAAACTGACTTTTTAAAAATTTTTAAAATTTATTTTATTGAAAACATTTTTAAACATTTATTTATTTTTGAGACCTAGAGAATGAGTCGGGGAGGGGCAGAGACGGAGAGAGGGAGACACAGAATCCGAAGCAGGCTCCAGACTCTGAGCTGTTAGCACAGAGCCCAATGCAGGGCTTGAACCCACAAACGGTGAGATCATGACTTAAGCTGAAGTCAAATGCTTAAATGAATGAGCCACCCAGGTGCTCTGAAAATGACTTTTTAGCCAGCCATTCATGGGGAGAAAAAAGGTGGTCAAGCAAAGTTTACCATTTAAAATAATTAAACTATTTATTTTCATATATTTTAAATTCATAAGGTATTATATACATCTATAAAGGTGATAAAATTGCACAGAACTATATACAATACACGAATGTGTGCATATAAAACTGGTAAAACCTGAACAAGGTCTGCAGACTATACCAATGTCAGTGTCCTGGTTTTGATAGTTCTATGACATGGTACCATTAGAGGAAGCTTGATGAAGGGTACATGTAACCTTTCTGTACTATTTTTGCAACTTCCTGTGAATCTACAATTATTTCAGAATAAAAGGTTCAGTTAAAAGACTCATAAGGCAAACAAAAGAAATTTCTGTTAAATGATGTTGATGCCAAAATGAGATTTAATTTTTCCAAAGGTAGGTTCAGGAGATTTAATTGATTTTTTTTAAGTTTATTTTTTTGAGTAATCCCTGCACCCATTGTGGGGTTCAAACTCATGACCCTGAGATCAAGAATTACATGCTTTTCCAACTGAGGCAGTCAGTAGCCCTGATTTAATTGATTTTGATTAATATGTACGATATAAAAAATTTACAATATCGAATAGTAAGGCTATTAAAACCATAAATCAAAATACTATGAATAAGAATATAACCTAAGATGCAGTTTTATAAGAGGCTTTAAAATTTTTTCTTATGGAGTAACATCAAACTGTAATGTGAATCTAGCAATCATTATGTACTTGCATTGGTTTCTTGATCTCTTTCTTTGATCTGTGCAAGCATTAAAATGTTTTCTTAAGTAAATTTTAAAAGTTTTTAAACTTATATTTATTGAGAGAGAGAGAGAGAGAGAGAGAGAGCATGAGCAGGGGACAGGCAGAGATGGTGGGGGGAGAGAGAGAGAGAATCCCAAGAAGGCTCTGCACCATCAGCTCAGAGCCCATTGTGGGGCTGGAACCCATGAAGTGTGAGATCATGACCTGAGTGGAAACTAAGAGCCAGATGCTAACTGACTGAGCCACCAAAGCACCCAAAATGTTTTTATAACTAAGATGGAAGAATGGACTTTATCCTTTCAGTGTGAAATGTGCTTGTTTTTTAAATTTATTTTTATTTATTTTAATGTTTGTTTATTTTTGAGAGAGAGACAGAGTGTGAGTGGGGAAGGGGTAGAGAGAGAGAGAGAGGGACACAGAATCTGAAGCAGAGCTGGATATGGGGCTCAAACTCAGAAACCATGAGACCATGACCTAAGCCAAAGTCTGACGCTTAACCCACTGATCCACCCAGGCACCCCAAACATGTGATTGTTTTGTTGTGCTGCACAAATACACAATTCTGTTTTAGATTTAAGCACACATGGATTTCATTTTCCAATGAAATGCGGTGGTTTTTATCCTCATTCTTGTTGCTTGTTAAATAAGAAAAAGCTTCTTCACACATATAAGAAGTTAAAAAGTATCAACAAAATGTATATTGTTCATTGCAGGATATTCTTCTTTCTCAGAAATCTAGAACTCATCTAGCAGCAGAACAGTAAATCTCATCCTGAGTATACTATCTTACAGCACTAAGTTCTTACTCATCTTTCCAAGTGAAGTTGTTAGACTGAGAAGATTCAGAGAAAAGATCCCTCACCTAGTGATACACTTGAGTTTATTATTTTTTTTTTCTAAGTTTGTTTATTTTGAGAGAGAAAGCACAAGCAGGGGAAGGGCAGAGAGAGGGGAGGATAGAGGATCCTAAGCGGGCTCTGTGCTGACAGCAGAGGGCCCGATGTGGGGCTCAAACTCACGAACTGTGAGATCATGACTTGAGTCAAAGTTGAATGCTTAACCGACTGAGCCACCCAGGTGCCCCTACACTTGGCGTTTAAAGGAAGGGAGAATTACTAGTAAATCTTGTCCTGTAGTTTTTCCAGGTGGCTTTCTGTTAAACTTGAAATTTACTGATCTTCCTCACTCTCAGGCAAATAGAAGTGGAAACATTTTTAAGATTTTCTTTTGCAGTAGATTTTATTCAAAGATTATTTTCTTTTAAATCCACTTATTATCTTTACATGTTTTTATTTAGCAAATGACAAGAATATTATAAAATATATAGTAAGAAATAATTTAAAATTAATATTTTATAATACCTATCCTAGAGTTGACAACCAAGCTAGCTGGTTCTCACTCTGGTTTAACTTAAGATACCGGTGCTCTTGGAGTAGTTTGGAATCTTGTTATTTTCTGACATTCTTGTTAACTTGCTAACATGTTAGGCTAACTACCAGTTCTTTGGACATTTCTTGTTGCTTTTTGTACCTACACCTAATTATATTTGGGGGGCACTAAGGGACGTGTGAAACTGCTATTGCTGGCATTCTTGCATATGTTCGTCATCTTTTCTTGCTTTATGAAAATGGAATGAAAAATACTACAAAATCTTAAGCTAAAGGTGTCTTTTTGAGGTTCAGGCATCCATGCTATGACAAACTGCTAACCATATGACTCTTTATCAGAGTATTTCTTTGCACCATAATTTATATATCTTTTGTTTGTTTAGATTAAGAATTTTAAGTGCAGTCCTTTCTGGAGGCCAGGAAACAGTTGTCAAGGTCCTTTCCTGCCTCATAACTCTAAAACCTTTAATGACGCTGCCATACTAATAACTTCCTGATAGAAATCTTCCTCTTGTTAAATCAAGAAAAGCATTCTTTGTACCTAGTGAAATGGAATTATAGTTAAATTATACCTCTTTTGAGTTTTTTTTTTTTTTACTTAGATTAAAACAAGCAGAAAGTAATTTCAGAGACTATTTGACTCACAAGAATCTATGATAGCATTTACAGGGACTATTTGTAAACTAAGTAAGGAAGGACAGTGAATACAAAAGGCTTTGCATTTTATTTACAGCTGAGTAAACTCCCTTATAAAAACTTTAGAATCATATACTGTTAAACCTGGAAAAAATTTTATTATTTATTTATTTATTTTAGAGAAAGGGCAAGCAAGCAGGAGAGAGGGGCAGAGGGAGAGAGAGAATCTTAAGATCTTTTTTTTTTTTTTAATTTTTAAATGTTTTTTTAATTTATTTTTGAGACAGAGAGAGACAGAGCATGAGCAGGGGAGAGGCAGACACAGAATCCAAAGCAGGCTCCAGGCTCTGAGCTGTCAGCACAGAGCCTGACATAGGGCTCGAACTTACGGACTGTGAGATCATGACCTCACATGCTCAAGTCAGATGCTCAACCGACTGAGCCACCCACGCGCCCCAAGATTATTTTCTAAAGTACCACTCCAGTCATGTGGCTTCTGGTTAACAGCATTGATGGTTGTTTAATAGTGCATATTGTCTGTGCTACAGATTTTTTTTTTCTTAATTCCTGTATGACCTCAAGTCCTTTACTATTCTCATTTTTTCCCAACCAGAAAATGGGGCATTTGTACAAGTGTGATTATCTGTAATCTGTAAGGCACAGTTGAAACTATGAATGGAATTTATTTTGTAAGGTCCATAACTGAATCTCTTCACTCCTTTTATTTTTTTAAAAATGATTTTTAAAATTTGTATTTATTTACTTAGAGCAGGCACGTACAGGTAGGGAAGAGAGAGAATCTCAAGCAGACTCCATGCTGTCATTGCAAAGCCTGATGTAGGGTTCAAACTGGTGAACTGTGAAATCATGGCCTGAGCTGAAATCAAGAGTTGGACTTACAACCGACTAAGCCACCCAGGCACCCCTCTTCACTCCTTTTTAGAGCTGACCTAAAAACAAAACAAAACCAAAAAAAACCCAAAACACATTTATTGTTGCCCAAACTAAAGATGAATAATGTGAATATATAAAGAAAAGAATTAGCTGAAATAGTGGGGATCTCTTACTAGTCATCTTTATCCAGAACCAAGCACTTAACATAGCTATTTGGTGATTTAAATGAGAGGATGTATGAATAATACATAAAAATGTAGAGAAAAATCTGTAGTTTTCTTTAGCAAATTTTGTGTAAGGTTTTCTGTATATGTGTAATGCCTTTAGAAAGAATTTATATAATCACTTTGTTCTGAAGAAGATAGTATATGTAATAATGAAGGGAATCGGAAATGATATCATATATTTTGTATGTATCTTCCATATAAAGTTGTTATAATCCTAGATTTATTTTTACCAGTCTAGCTAATTATTTAAAATCTTTTATGTTTTCACTTCTCTCATGTTTCATTTTCTTGTTGTAAAATAAAAGATGGTTTTTAGATTTTTATCAGCTATAAAATATGAGGATCGTATGTAATAGCAGATGTTCGTAGTTAGAGATCTTCATATGATAGTTATTTTAGGGATGACTGGGTGGTTCAGTGGGTTAGGCATCCAACTCTTGGTTTCAACTCAGCTCATGATCTCACAGTTTAGGAGTTTAAGCCCTGCATTGGGCTCTGCACTGACAGTGTGGAGCCTGTTTGGGATTCTCTCTCCCAATCTCTCTGCCTTTCTCTCTCTCTCAAAAATAAAACAAATTTAAAACATTTTTTAAAAAATGATAAGTATTTTACTTGAATATGATGCTCATGTTGGTTAAGATTCACACATTTTTACCTTGATTTATAATTTTGTCCTCTCTTCTCCTAAGATCTTAGTGGTTCGATAGCATCCCCAGATGTCAAATTAAACCTTGGTGGAGATTTTATTAAAGAATCTACAGCTACTACATTTCTGAGACAAAGAGGATATGGCTGGCTTTTGGAAGTGGAAGATGATGATCCTGAAGATAACAAGCCACTCTTGTATGTAGAAATAGTAATATGTTTTTTTTGACTTTTAGAACTTGTCTGTGGGATTATTGTATTCTTTCATGTTATTTAAAGACAAATATGGAAAATCTTAACCTTTTTGATGTAAGGTTCTAGCTGTTTTTCAATTTTACTAATAATTGGAAATATTGAAATAATGGGAGGATATTTTTAACCTAATGAATGGCTAAAATTGAATGAATTATGGTTCTGTCTCTCTCACACACACACACAAACACACACATGTATACTCCAAATGTTAGGGCTTACTTGGCCCTATAACTATCTCAAGTAAACATGCAGTTTAAGTAAAAAAGCAGGGTGCTTGCTGTGGAAATTCAGTTTAAGGCAAATTAAAACTTCCAAAAAGGTTATCACTCTAAAATCTTTCTCATATAGAAATTCTAGAGCTACCACTAGAAGGACTACAGAGAGTCTTTCACTTTCTTCATGGTACTTGAAATTTTTTAAGTGATTATCATTTGCAAAAAAAGTAAAGAATTTAACAACTTGAGAAGGAACCTGTAGCTCTATAAAATTGAGGCATTATCAAGTTAATCTCTGTAATTACTGGTAGATTAAGTGCTGAAACATTCTGTTTCTTAATATACCACATTTCATCAAATTTAAGACAATAGATTTTAAGATGCAGTTATTTTATGTTTATCAATAAGAAGGAAAAATTATGTAAGACAGTATAAAGCTAAGATATCCAAGGGCTGTCTTCTTAGTGTAAGAATAGATGAGAAAAAACCGACCACACATAAAGAGGCAGCAAGGATGTTTGCTTATCTCAAGTTGGCAATGGGTGGGGTGTTGGAAGAAAAATTTTCCCTGAGAATGGAAACCCCACACCACATCATATAGGATTGCAGTCTGAATTATTAATATATTCAAGAAGGGCTCAAGCAGAAGATTTTAAAGTTGTCCCAAAGTAGTAGTTCCTCCAGTAGACTGGCAAATGGAAAGGGGGATCTTGGAAGCTCTTCGCTTCCCTCCAGGCTAAGGGAAGACACCAGCAATTGTGATAAGCATCCCAATTTTAGAGATGTTGAAATGTTGAAAATGTACTATCTTGGGAATGCAAGCTGGTGCAGCCACTCTGGAAAACAGTATGGAGGTTCCTCAAAAAACTAAAAATAGAACTACCCTCTGACCCAGCAATTGCACTACTGAGCATTTATCCAAGGGATACAGTTGTGTTGTCTCGAAGGGACACATGCATCCCCATGTTTATAGCAGCACCATCAACAATAGCCAAAGTATGGAAAGAGCCCAAATGTCCATCGATGGATGAATGGATAAAGAAGATGTGGTATATATATGTACAATGGAGTATTACTCAGCCATCAAAAAGAATGAAATCTTGCCATTTGCAACTATGTGGATGGAACTGGAGGGTGTTATGCTAAATGAAATTAGTCAGAGAAAGACAAAAATCATATGACTTCACTCATATGAGGACTTTAAGAGACAAAACAGGGGCACCTGGGTGGCTCAGTCGGTTAAGCGGCTGACATCAGCTTAGGTCATGATCTCGCAGTCCGTGAGTTTGAGCCCCGCGTCGGGCTCTGTGCTGACAGCTCAGAGCCTGGAGCCTGTTTCAGATTCTGTGTCTTCCTCTCTCTGACCCTCCCCTGTTCATGCTCTGTCTCTCCTTGTCTCAAAAATAAATAAAATGTTTTAAAAAAAATTAAAAAAAAAAAAAAAGAGACAAAACAGATGAACATAAGGGAAGGGAAACAAAAATAATATAAAAATAGGGAGGGGGACAAAACAGAAGAGACTCAAATATGGAGAACAAACTGAGTGTTCCTGGAGGGGTGGGGGTGGGGGGGATGGGCTAAATGGGTAAGAGGCAGTAAGGAATCTACTCCTGAAATCATTGTTGCACTATATGCTAACTAATTTGGATGTAAAATTTAAAAAAGAAAAAATAAAATAAAATAAAAGAAAATGTAATATCTGTGGAATCTGTGAAATACAGTACTTCAGATGCAATGCTTTGTTGACCTGTGGAGACAACACCGTCATATTTAAACTTTTCTTAAATTATGTTGCAGCTGAGTATTTAGAAGTGTGTGTCTTTTAAGAACTTTTATTTTATATTATAGGGAGGAATTGGATATTGATCTAAAGGATATTTACTACAAAATCCGGTGTGTTCTGATGCCAATGCCATCACTTGGTTTTAATAGACAAGTGGTGAGAGACAATCCTGACTTTTGGGGCCCTCTGGCTGTTGTTCTTTTCTTTTCCATGATATCATTATATGGACAGTTTAGGGTAAGTATATCTTACTTTATACAAAATGAAATATTTTAAGAGGTTTGAAAGTAAAAATAGCCAAATATTAAGGGTAATGCTACGTTATGTTTGAGAAATGCTTTACTTATACCCATTATTTCTGTATTGTTCATCTCTAGAACTCTTCTTCATTAAATAAGCAGGGAGTACCTTAGATTAATGCTTTCCATACTTTTACATCATCATTCACATAGAAAGTATTAGTATTTGGCAACTGGGGTTAATAGATGGGACTACTCTCAGCTGAGCAGAAGTGAATAGTGACTAGAAGTGACCAAAGAGCTGCCCTTGCCTTTTATGATTTTCCCCGCGGGATGAAGGGTTTAAAACACAATACTCATAATGTGTTCTTACCTTTTATTCATATTTTTAAATAAATATTTTAGGGGTACCTTGCTGGCTTTGTTGGTGGAACATGTGACTCTTGATCTTGGGGTCATAAGTTTGAGCCCCACATTGCCTAGAGTTTACTTGAAAAATTATTTTAATAAATAATGACAAGGATTCCAACAGTATTTGTTTTTATATAATACTTTGTTCTACTCTCGGGGGCTTTATCTTTATTATCAAAATACAACATACACACATCACTCCTTAATTCCTAGTTTAAGGCGTTAGAGGAATAAAAAATAACTTCATCACAAAATGATTCGGAAATGAATTCACTTCTCGTTGGTTCTATAACAAATTTCCACAAGTTTTGTGGTTTAAAACAGTGAAAATTTATGCTTTTATAGTTCTGGAAGTCAGAAATCCAAAATAAGTTCGAAGGAGCTAAGATTAAAATGTCAGCAGGGCTGGTCCTGTCTAGACTCCAGGGCACATTCTTTTGATTGCCTCTTCCCACTCCAGAGGCTGTCAGTGTTCCTTGATTTCTGACAGCATTACTACAATCTCTGTTATCATGGTCACATTAACTTCTTCTCTACAGTAGTCAAAACTCCCTCTGCCTCCTTTTATTAAGGACAGTTGTGATTACATTTAGTTCTCATCTGGATAATCCAGAATAATCTCCCAATAGCAAGATCCTTACTAATATTTACCTTAGATCAGTAGTTTATATCATCTATTCTGTTGAAAGTGTAAGGTGAATTGAAGAAGTTGAGTGGGGATGCTGGTCTACTACTTACCACTAATCATTCATCTAGAGCATCTCTAATTTTATCTATTTTGTATAATCTTTGACTTGAACAAAGAGTTTTATTTTTTTTTTTAAACGTTTATTTTATTTTTGAGACAGAGGGAGACAGAGCATGAACGGGGGAGGGTCAGAGAGAGAGGGAGACACAGAATCGGAAGCAGGCTCCAGGCTCTGAGCTGTCAGCACAGAGCCTGACGCGGGGCTCGAACTCACGGACCGCGAGATCATGACCTGAGCTGAAGTCGGCCACTTAACCAACTGAGCCACCCAGGCACCCCTGAGCAAAGGGTTTTAAAGCTTAAAACAGATTACTACCTCCATATAATGTTGGTCAATTTGGTTTTGCTTGATATTTTCTCATGACTAGATTGGGGTCATACATTTTTAGTAAGAATACTACTTTGTGCCCACCTCAGTATACTATCAAAGAGTATGTGATATGAGTATCTTTTTTTTTCAAGTTTATGTATTTGGAGAGAGAGCATGTGAACAGGGGAGGAGCAGAGAGAGAGAGGGGAAGATAGAATCTCAAGCAGACTTCATGCTTTCAGTGCAGAGCCTGATGTGGGGTTCAATCCCATGAACCATGAAGTCATGACTTGAGCTGAGATCAAAAGTCAGATGCTGAAACAACTGAGCCACTCAGGCACCCCTTGATATATCTTATTACTGGTGCTGTTAACATTGGCCGCTTGGTTAGGTGATGAGGTGGTGTGTGCCTGAATCCTCCACTGTAAAGTTGCTGTTTTCCCTTTTTTAAAAAAATAATTTTTTAAATGTTTTATTCATTTTTGAGAGAGAGAGCCCAGAGCATGAGCGGGGGAGGGGCAGAGACAGAGGGAGACATAGAATCCGAAGCATGCTCCAGGCTCCGAGCTGTCAGCACAGAGCCCAACATGGGGCCTGAACTCACAAACTGTGAGATTATAATTTCAGCCGAAGTCAGATGCTCAATTGACTGAGCCACCCAGGCGTCCCTACTTTTTTTAATTAATAAATATCTTGTAGACATACTTGATGACTATGCAGACATCGTGTTTCTCATCAAATGTTAGCCCACTAATTTTAGTATCTACAGATGGATCTTGCATGCAGCAATTATTACTATTGTTTACTGAATGGTAGTTTTCTGTTTTCCTCATTCCTTCCACATGTGTTAATTGGTATTCTGTATGGAGCAGCTATCCCTTCTTTACCATTGCTTAATCATTGATTGATTTATGTCAGTATGGAACCATGAATATTTATTTTATTTTCTGGATTATCATCCAGTGCTATTGTCACTTGTTTTATTGCTGAGGTTATCCCTGCTTTAGCCAATGAGAGCTTCTTTAGGTTAGCTTCTGTGTCCTTTAGACATATTCCCATCCTTTTTTTGAACATTTCCTTTCCTTCTAATTCTACAGAGTGTTCTGGGCTCATCTTTTATCTTCCATGCTCCATCCCTAGAATCAATTACTTATCAAAGGAATCCTCGTCCTTTTATCAGGGAATGATATTTAGAAACCAGGATCTGGGCAATAATTGTGCTTATTTTGCTTTTGAGACTTCATTATCTCTAGAACCTCGAAGCAGATGAAACTTAGAAGTGGAGGCATGTAATCATTATTATATTGTCTCAGGAGTTAAAATTGTCTGAAAGTCTTCCACATTCCATCACTTAGATACATATCTAATTAATGTAAATTTTAAAGACCTCCCAAGAAGATCTATAACTTCTTTTGGTGATGAATCTTCCTTGCAAGATGCTGTAAACCAGAGGTTTACAAAGTAAACACTTTGTTCTTTTTTTGCATTAATATTTTATAATAGATCTTGAAATACTGAGATTTCCTTAGGCAATTGAACATTGCTAAATTTTCAGTTTGGATGTAAAATTGTATTAACACATTGCATTCTTACTAGGTTTTGGAAAGATAACTGGGAATTCAAACTCTATAACCTGAAATTGGAAACACCAAGCTGTCTTATATTAGAAGAGAATTGACTTCCTGGGAAATTAATCAATTTTTTGGTACAAAGTTATTAATTGCATGAATTTTTTTTCCCTTAAGGTGGTCTCATGGATTATAACTATTTGGATATTTGGTTCCCTAACAATTTTCTTACTGGCCAGAGTTCTTGGTGGAGAAGTAAGTGGTTACTTTTGAAAATAGCCTTTGTTTTTTTATCATAAGCTTTATTTTCGGTATTGTAGATATCATCAGTAGCTATATATTCATCATAACTATTTCTTGTCGTGGAATTGCTTTTAAGTTATGCTACTTCCTTTAAGATGATCAGCATGTTAGTATTGTGCATGCTCAATAAATGTTACAAGAAAGGAAGATGAAAGAAAAGATCCCATACCACTCATAAGTAATTTACAGCTTTTCAGGGAAGCATATAATTTATTCTCTAGTATAGCAGTTCTCAAACTTTTTGGTCTCAGGTCCCAAAGAGATGTCTTTATGTGGGTTATATTTATCAATACTTACCATGTTAGAAATTAAAATAAAAATTTTAAATATATATTTTTGTTCATTTAAAAATAAAGCCAAATACATTTTAACATAAATAATATGTTTTGTAGCAAAAAAATCTTTTTCAAAACAAAAAAGTGATGAGTGGCATTATTTTACATTTGTGTAAGTAGCTTTAATATCTGGCTTAGTGGAGGCTGGATTCTCCTATCTGCTTTCTGCATTCAGTCTGTTCTGATAACATTGTTTTGGTTAAAGTATATGAAAAAAATAAGGCCTTAAACAGATATTTAATTGGAAACGGAAGACTTTTATTTTATGTATTTATTTTTAATAAATGTTTATTTTTGAGAGAGAGGGAAAGATGGTGAGTGGGCGAGATGCAGAGAAAGAGGGAGACATGGAATCCCAAGCAGGATCCACCCTGTCAGTGCAGAGCCTGACGTGGGGCTCGAACTCACAAACCATGCTATCGTGACCTGAGTCAAGATCCAGAGTCAGACGCTGGCGCCCAGAAAAGGAAGAGTATTTTAGTAGCTTTTTCAGATGATTGTGGCTATTCTTCTCTGATCCTACACCTACGTTCAACAAGTAGTAGTTTCTTAAAGGTTTATTGTAATAAGGAATCTCAAACCCTTTTAATGAACTTTTCATATTCTGTCTCATTAAAAGTCACTTTGGGTGAATCTTTTTACCCATGCATGATCATTTGGAAAATACTGGTTCACTGGGTTTTGCTGATCTTCTAAATGTTGACACATCTTACTGTACACTAACAGAAAATCACATTCTTTAATATCACCTCCTATCTCATCAGAAATGTGTGTTAGAAACTGTTAACCTTACAGTGGTAGACACAACTTTTCCAAAATTCTAATTTTTGCTTAAGGATAGAATTTTATCGGGGCGCCTGCGTGGCTCAGTCAGTTAGGCATCTGATTCAGTTTTGGCTCAAGTCATGATCTCGTAGTTCATGGGATCAAGCCCCACATCAGGCTCTGCACTAACAGTGCAGAGCCTGCTTAGGATTCTCTTTCTCCCTCTCTTTGCCCCTCTCCTGCTCACACACTCTCTCTCTCTCAAAATAAATAAATAAACATTAACAGGGAGGGGAAGAAGGAAGGGAAAGAAGGGAAGGGAAGAAGGAAAGGAAAGAAGGGAAGGGAAGAAAAGAATAGAAAAGAAAAGAAATGAAATTGTTTTGACCTTCCATTCTTCTGGAAGAGTTGCTGGGACCCTCAGGAGCCCATTAGCCACACCTTTAGAATTGCTACCCCATTAAATAAGACTTTATGAATTACTTTAAACCTAGGAATTCTGACAGTTTATTCTTTTTTTTTTTTTTTCCTAGTAGTGTATTCTGTGGAGAGCGTAAAGCAGAGGGGATGCCAGGCAGAGAAGTGATTCAGTGGACTAAATGAGAATTGATTGCTAAATGTAGAGATCTTGAGCTCTTTTGTCACATTTGGTAGAAAGATCTGCCGTGTTACTTAGCTCTTGTTTATCTGCTTTCCAGCTTCCAAAATTATGTTGCTGTTGTCCCATCTTCTGTTCTTCTGTTTAAGCCTCTTTTTTGAAGAAAATTCTATTATTAATGAAATAAAACATTGTATTTTGTGATATAGAATATATAGTTATCTATACACCATGCAGGCCACAAAGAATGATATGAAAATACCATCATTCATAAAGTGTCACAACTGACAGTTACTATAAAGATGAGGAAATAACTTTCATCAAACTTTATTTTCTCCAAAACTATACAGTTATCTTATACAAAATAATACTTTGATTCTTGTAAATGGCTTTTTTGTCATTACACTTATTCTCTTTATTTCATGTGTCTGATCTAAACTTAGAGAGTTTAGGATCAGACTTTTGTTGCTGGTTCTTTTGATAGTGTTATTTTTTTTTTTCCTGTTTTATTCGTGATTTCATATATACATTGGGGCTTACATTACTGACAATAGTGTAAGGTATGTGAGTAATGAGAATGAACTTGATCTGCATTATCTGTATTCTGAGAATGCTCAGGGGTTTCCTCCAGAGCTCACTGAGCCTTTAGTTATCACTTCTTGTGGTGAGTGCTGAGGTGTGCCTTCATATTTATACATTTTTAATGTGTCACTTAGGGATCAGTTCTCCTTTCCCTAGTGAGCAACCTATATGGCCTCTATGTATTTTTCTGCTACTTAGTTTCTCCCAGGCATGTGCAGTGTTCTCAAAATGCATGATCATTTTGTGGTTTAGTTTCCATTTTTTATGCCTCTTTTAAAAAAAAGTTTTTCCCCTTTTAGTATAGTTTCAAGAGGGAATGATACTAGATATATGTGCTCAATCCATTATCTTAACCTAAAACCCTTAAATAAATTTAGAATAACATTTATCTGTGAAACTTTTTCACTCTGCATATGGAAATATAAAATAATTCTAATGGAGATTTAAAATTATATTTGTTCACATATTATTTGTTATGTTTTAACACAATGCCATGTAATATTTATATGAAAAAAGATATCAGTAAATGCTTTGGTAATTTGGAACTGATGATGTAGGAGTTAAGAGACCTGGATCTTAATTTGAACTCTTTTCTCCTACCAACTTTGCTTTCCTGAACAAAGCACTTTGTCTCTCTAAAAATCAGTTTCTTCATAATGGAGGCAGTAATACCTACTTAAAGGATTGTTGCTGCATTTGATCTGTCTTGATCTATCACAGAGCTTGACACACAGTAGCCACTAAAAAATATTTTTTCCTTCAGTCTCTTCTTCCTGCCCTCCCTTCCCTTTTAGTCTGCAATTACCACATGTAGCTTTCTAGACCTTGAATTTTTTGCTTGAATTAAGATGGTTGTGATCCCTTTAAGTAATCCTTCTGGGGTGCCTGGGTGAGTTAAACCTCCAACTCTTGATTTTGGCTTAGGTCATGATCTCATGGTTTGTGGGTCCCAGCCCCACATTGGGCTGCTGTACAGACATCAGAACCTGCTTGGGATTCTCTGTCTCCCTCTCTCTATGCCTTTCCCTGCTTGTGCTCTCTCTCTCTCTCTCAAAATAAATGAATAAAAAAATTTAAAATAAAAGTAATCCTTCTACAACTTTAAGGAAAGTAGTGACAAAGTATACTGTAGTTGTAGTGAAGGTAATTGGATATATAAGTCTCAAAAGAGAGAAGGCTGGAAATGTAGATTTGGGTATCAGAAAATTGATGATAATTGAAACAGTAGTAGATTGATAAGACTGTAGGAACATAGCGGGTTATATGATAATTTGAAATATAAGGCATATGATACTTCATGATTTCTTTTTTTTTTTAAGATTTATCTTTTTAGAGAGAGAGCACGAGCTGGGGAGGAAAGGGTTGGGGGCAGGGAGAGAGAGAGAGAGAGAGAGAGAGAGGTGAGAGAGAGAGAGAGAGAGAGAGAGAGAGAGAGAGATTCCTAAGCAGCCTCCACATTCAGCGCAGAGCCCAGTGTAGGGCGTGATCCCATGACTCTGGGATTATGACCTGAGCGGGAATCAAGAGTCAGGTGCTCAACCAACTGAACCACCCAGATGCCCTGATACTTGTTGATTTCTTCTTAAATCTCACATTTATGAAAGTACAACAATAAATATGTGATGTTCAACAGTAATTAAAATAATTTACCTTGATTTCTATGATATTTATTTAAAATTTTGAAAATTCACAGGTTGCATATGGCCAAGTTCTTGGAGTTATAGGATATTCACTACTTCCTCTCATTGTTATAGCCCCTATACTTCTGGTGGTTGGATCATTCGAAGTGGTATCTACACTTATAAAAGTAAGTAGTGTATATCATAAAAATTATTTTCCAATAACAAAAGTATACTAGTTCTCTGCCTCAGAATATTGTAGTCTGTACCTATCAAACATTTGTAAGTGTTTGGAACAGTGATCTTAGTCATTGATTGTGTTTCTTTTATTTTCTCATTTTAATCACCAGAAATTATAATGTATGTCTAGAGAGGAGTAAAGAACAAAGAGCAAATCAGGGTACAGGATATTACACTCAGATAAATTTTTTATTTAAAAAAAAATTTTTTTTAACGTTTATTTATTTTTGAGACAGAGAGAGACAGAGCATGAACAGGGGAGGGGCAGAGAGAGAGGGAGACACAGAATCTGAAACAGGCTCCAGGCTCTGAGCTGTCAGCACAGAGCCCGACACGGGGCTCGAACTCACGGACCGTGAGATCATAACCTGAGCTGAAGTCAGACGCTTAACCGACCAAGCCACCCAGGCACCCCTCAGATAAATTTTTTAATGTTGAATTTTTCTTCTCTGTGTTTGTTTGTTTGTTTGTTTGTTTGTTTGTTTTTGGTCTTTTCCATAACCTTTATTTATTTTTAATTTATTTATTGTTTAATTTACATCCAAGTTAGTTAGCATATGGTGCAACAATGATTTCAGGAGTAGATTCCTTAATGCCCCTTACCAATTTAGACCATCCTCTCTCCTGCAATCCCTCCAGCAACCCTCTGTTCTCTGTATTTGAGTCTTTTATGTTTTGTGTCCCTCCCTGTTTTTTGTTTTTTTTGTTTTTTTTTTTAATTTTTTTTTTTCAACATTTATTTATTTTTGGGACAGAGAGAGACAGAGCATGAACAGGCGAGGGGCAGAGAGAGAGGGAGACACAGAATCGGAAACAGGCTCCAGGCTCTGAGCCATCAGCCCAGAGCCCGACGCGGGGCTCGAACTCACGGACCGTGAGATCGTGACCTGGCTGAAGTCGGACGCTTAACCGACTGCGCCACCCAGGCGCCCCGTCCCTCCCTGTTTTTATATTATTTTTGCTTCCCTTCCCTTATGCTTATCTGTTTTGTATCTTAAATTCCTCATATGAGTGAGGTCATACGATATTTGTGTTTCTCTGACTAATTTTACTTCTCATAATACCCTCTAGTTCCATCCCCATAGCTGCAAATGGCTCTTCTCTGTGTTTATAATACAACTTCATAGGACTTAGATTTTGTGGGTGACTTATATTTAAGATTTTACCAGACATTTATTTAATAACTGGTACTCCTATTTGAATAATAACTCCCTTATCAAATATGAAAGACATGGTTGTAATAAATTGGCTTTTCTGTGTTGCAGAGATCAGCACTTCTTTATGCTGTGTTAAATTTACATTAACGTAAATGCATCTTAAACATTTACTGATAACATTAAGTATTAATAAGTAGTAAGATAACCTAGATTTTGAACAACTTTGGGAAATAAATGCTTAGCACATGTATTTATATTACACAATGAATGTAATTTTTTTCTTTATAAGAAAATATAGAACTTTTTTCTTTTCTTTAATGTTTATTTTTGAGAGAATGTGAGCAGGGGCGGTGGAGGGGCAGAGAGCCGCTTGAAGTGGGCTCCAGTCTCCGTGCTGTCAGCACAGAGCCTGTTGCGGGGTTTGAATTCAATGAACCGTGAGATCGTGACCTGAGCCGAAGTCAGACGCTTAACTGACTGAGCCACCCAGGTGCCCCAAAAATACAGAACTTCTTAAGACTACCACTTTCAGAACTGCCATTATGTAGCCTTCACATTAAAGTATTTGTTTTTAAGTACAGCCAATTAATTTTTATGACATTTGGTTTTATTTAAAGTCCCTTACTAATTCTAATATATGGGAGAAAAGATTCCTTTTAGAATTGGTTAACTACAGGGTAAATAATGAGCTATAAGTATTAGGTATTGAGAAGAGTAGAGATTTTGGAGCCAATTAGTTCTAAATTCGAATTCTGGTTCTTCCACTTATTTGCTACCCGCTTGGGGTGATACCTTTTCTTATCCTCCTCTGCAAATTGGGAATCTTGACAACTGTTTTTTAGGGTTCATTATCAAAATGGTAAAGTATTTATGCTTGGCACAGAGAAGACACTCAATTAGTAGTTGTTATTACAAATATTATAAAAGAATATTTTGAGAACATCTTTGTATATTAGAACTACTTGATCACTTTAGAGACCAAGTACCAGATCATTCTTCTCTCTGCCTTCTAATCCTGAAATCTTTTTTTTTAATAGGCATTATCAGCACTTAATTTAAAAGTCTTACAGTACAGAAGCTAGCCCCATTGCTGACATGTAATTATCTAGCTTTAGTGAACGTACCACTTTACTGAATCATTCAGGATCTTTCTTGTTTGTGTGTTGTTTTAACTTGGGTTAAAGCCTGTTTGAATACTTATAAGACTACTCCCAAAATTGTTAAAACTGTGTGTTTTCTGGTCACTTTTAGTAATCAAGTTCAATTGAAAGTTGGTGTTTAGCATTCTTTATGCAATTTATGAATGTATTATTATGAACCAGAAAGTCTTTTGTCATTAAAATTTTAGGATACATTTATTTTAAACTTCAGATTTTTCTTTCCTCAGTTTTTTTTCCTAATTGTTTAATCTTCTGTTTGTAGTGAGCCATTGTATGTTTGTTTCCAAGTCCAAGATTTATGGAGAAATATGTTGCAAAACTCTTATCATTTAAATCTCATTAGAATACAGTTTAATCTACAAGCATTATTTTTTTAACATTAAATCTCTGTGGGGGCGCCTGGGTGGCGCAGTTGGTTAAGCGTCCGACTTCAGCCAGGTCACAATCTCGCGGTCCGTGAGTTTGAGCCCCGCGTCGGGCTCTGGGCTGATGGCTCAGAGCCTGGAGCCTGTTTCCGATTCTGTGTCTCCCTCTCTCTCTGCCCCTCCCCCGTTCATGCTCTGTCTCTCTCTGTCCCAAAAATAAATAAACATTGAAAAAAAAATAAAAAAAAAAAATCTCTGTAATTCTTACCAATCTTTAACTATTTACTTATAACCAAAAAAAAAAATGTATGACATGCAAATGCAATTTGATCATAATCTTATTTCATATATTTCCCTATACTTTTCTGAAAGTCTAAAATATTTTGTAGCTTTTTGTTTTAGTTTAAAAAGAACAGTAGAAAACCGGACCATCTCAAATACATTTTCAGGCTGTTGGTATTTATTTTTGACCTCTCTACCAGTGGTTCTCAAGGACGATTTTGCCTCCCAAGGTCATTTGGCAATGTCTGGAGTCATATGGGGTGTCACAAACGATGTTGGGAGTGGAATCTTACTAGTATGTCATGGGTCGAGGGCAGGGATTCTGCTAAAAATCCTGTCATGCACAGGACAGCTTCCCATAACAATTATCCAGCTCCAAAATGTCAGTAGTACAAGGTTGAGATATCCTGCCCTGTGCCAAGTCCTTTTCTGTCATAGTTTCTCTGATTTCTACCCTTGAAGTTCTTCCTTTAATTTTATTCTATAAAATGCCGTTTGCAACTACATCAGTAAGTGTTCTATAAGTTTCCAGTGGAAATAACTTAAAATTTGGTACACGTATAATCTGAAAACCACAGTACATTGTATTTAATTAAACTCTTGACCAAACTGTTATTTTTTTTCTCCTTTTTATTTAACCCCATACTTTTACCTATTTCTGGGAAAATGCTGTTCTATTTCATAAACATTGTGTAAAATTTTCGCTTAGTCTGTTTTCCTACTTCTTAGAAGAAAAAACAGGAAAAAGTTTACTTTGTAATGAAATTAATTTTCTTTCAGCACATTTCTTTCAGTTGGCCAAATTTCTTTCAGTTGGCCAAAACTTGCCTTATCTTAGATCACCAGGGACACTGTTAAAAAGACTAGTTAACAAAACCCTTCCCTGACGAGATTTTGATTTAGCAAGCTAGAGTGAATCCCCTGATTCTCTTTTTAATAGGCACTCCGAGTCATTCCTAGGATTAGACAAGTGTGATAACAAAAGACTTCATTTGCATACGTCAAGGAACAAAGCAAGGATAAACATTCTTAATAATAATCTTAAACATTAAGTTTTACTGTTTACCACAATTGGTTGTCAGGGTTGTTTTAAGAAACTATTGTGAATGTTATTTTACTGTCTGATACCCAGAATGTTAATTGACTTGCTAATATGCTGCCTTTTGTCTTTTTTGTTTGTTTTTTTAAAGCTGTTTGGTGTGTTTTGGGCTGCCTACAGTGCTGCTTCATTGTTAGTGGGTGAAGAATTCAAGACCAAAAAGCCTCTCCTGATTTATCCAATCTTTTTACTATACATTTATTTTTTGTCCTTATATACTGGGGTGTGATCTAAGTCATATATGAGTAGAAAAAGACATGTTACATTTGTGTGTGTAGGCTGGGAACTCTTGCTAAGGGGATTGAAGAAATCCTGTTGCTGGTAAAATTTTACATGTTCCACATGTAAAGGCAGGTTGAAAGTCTTTTTAAAACAACATTTTTTTGTATTTAATTATTTGCAGTTATCTGGATTTTTTTTGGTCAGAATTCCGAATTCTGTTTGATTCTTCATATTCCAGTGAATAAAATTTAAAAGCATTGTGTTTTTAAGATTGTGTCAATATTCACCTAAAAACTTGTGCCAAAAGCACCTGGAATGGTAATTATATTTCATTCAAAGGGTAAATATGGCAGCATCCTAATAATCTAAAAGCGCGATTTTTTCTTTAAAGGGTTTTCTCCTGCATTGCAGATCCTGTAGATATATATTTATATTTATACGTATATATTTATGAAATTATTCTTTTTATTCACAAAATATATTTCTGAATAGCCTAAAAATTGAGATATTTTCAATCTGATGCTTAACCTTTCTTTAATTTGGCCATTAATCTTTTATTTATAAATTCAGATTTGTTTTTTAAATTGTATATAATTTTAAAAATCTCATACATGCTTCAGTATGTCCTTGTTAAGAGTCCTAATACCAACTAAAACTAATTTTTTAACAGTTGCTGCTGTAGATTTGGTTTGCTTGGGTATGCTTTGAAAAACTATTTTTGAATGCCTAAATATCTGATTTCAGTTTATGTTTATCTTTCTGACCAAAGGAGCAGGAGGTATAATGGATATGGCATTATTAAAATTGTCAATATGTAGAGAAATAGTAATATTTATAGCATCAGAAATATTTTTAAGTGGTACTCCTAAGTCATAAAAGTTGCTGGAAAGAGACCTTTAAAATCTTGTGGTCTTGAATAATGTTATATGAAGTAGAAAAAAATAAAATGCTTCCCAGCTGTGTGTTTTGTTTTATAACACCTTGTCCTGTATTACTAAACAAGTATCAGGTACTCTAACAAATGTACAGTATTTGCTAAGGGAAATATTAAGAAATTTTAGTGAAATTTTTGTTGCAAATTATTTCATATACCCTGGTGTATACTTTAGTTAATATAACTTTGTAAAGTAGATTAAATATTTTATTTATGTCCATAAAACAGCAAATGCCTGGTAACTATCAGCAAATTATATTATCCTTTCTGGTCTCAGCTGGAAGAGTTAACTGCTGTCCTCAATATGATACCATTCCTTTAACAACTTTATGCATCAGGAAATATCTAGCAACTCTGAAGCAAGTCTTCAAAGTACCAAACCCATCTCTCCTCCTTTCACTAAAAAAGAAAGGGAAAAAAAAAAAAAGGAAAAATTTATTTTAAGCTACAGGAAAAGGGTGGAGCTATCTTTGAGCCAGAATAATGTGAAAATTACATATGCTAATTTTTAAAAACAAGCTTAGGACAATAGATTGAAGCACCAGAGGGACAGAATTTCTGGAACCTAAAATAATATGAAGTTGTGAGGAAGGATCAATAGCTACAGAAGTAGCAACTATAAACATTTGTCACACATAAGAAATTCCTGAGGTCACTACTTTGTTACAGTCAATTATTATATTTGATATTCATAGTGTTGACCCTGAATCTTCCCCCAAGAAGTTTGGGGGTTGGTCCCAGGGGGTAGAATTTTACTAAGCAGTACATTAAACCATTTTGGGACCCATTCTATCAAAAACTGGTTTAATTTTTTTAACCTATCAGTTCTTTAAGATGTGAATGAAAAGTTTACATATTGTATTGTGTTTATTCCCTAATGATGAAGATAAAATGAGGTATTGATGTTCTAAAAAGGTGTTTAAAAATAACAACATTTAATCATGAGAACTTCCGCTCTTTAGGGTATATGTAGGTACTATTTATCATGTTTCAAGGTCAACCAACATACTCATGGGCTAATGAGCAAAGTAGTTAAAACAGATTGTCAGTTTGGAAATGTAATTTGTAAATTTGTACAAAAGACATTACTGCTAACAATGATAAGCTGACCGTGATAATGTCCTTTCCTTGAATTTTTATATAATAATATTTTCTAAGTCATACTGATTTTAAATTATGATTCCAACTTAATTATTAGTTCATTAGTATTTTTAAAACAGAACTCGCCAGATAGTCTCTTCTAGTTGTGTGTGTGCGCGTGTGTGTGTTTTCAGTTGTAGCAATTGTGATGAATGTTAATCCTCAAAAGGAGAATTATGAGTAAATTATATTTACTTATATTTCAAATTGATTGTAAAATAATTGAAATTTGGATTAAAAATCAAAATCTCTTTATAATTTTCATTGTATTAGAAAACAGTTTAGGAAGATTTGTAAAGTTTTATGAACCATTATTAAACTTGCTTATTTCCAAGGTCTATAAGACAGTTTTATATAATGGTGTGTGTTTCCAAAAAATTCCCCAAATATTAAAATGCTAATATAGAGTTCTAAATTAGTGAAAATTCGCATTGACTGAAAATAATGAGGTAGATATTTTTGTTTATTGTTTAAAATTCAGTCAGTTTATTTTTTAAAATTACATTGTACTTAAACATTGAATAAAATAATGCTTCTACAACCTAATAAAAACAGAATATTTTTCATATTGAGCAAAACTAATTGAATATTTTAAGATGATTGTTATTTATTTATCTTTTACACTTTTATGCATATTTTAGCCAGTTTTAGGCTTTAGGAAATTGTGACACATTTTTAAGTTTTGTTATAATGTCTTCCATGCAATTCTTTTTTTTTTTTTTTTCTTCTTTTTTTATAGTGAACAAGTTGGGTTTGTTGTTTTGTTCTTTGCAACAAAGGATGACAACACACGTCATAGGCTTGTATTAATATAATTCTTTCTGGTTGCATGGCATGGCAGTCTGAAATAAGTCTTGATAGAACTAAAAATCACCCTCAGCGATTCTCTGCTCTGATAACATAAAATAATAGTGTTATTTTATTTTATTTATTTATTTATTTTTTTGAGACAGAGCATGAGCAGGGGAGGGGCAGAGAGAGAGGGAGACACAGAATCTGAAGCAGGCTCCGGGCTCTGAGCCTTCAGCACAGAGACTGACACGGGGCTCGAACTCACGGACTGAGATCATGACCTGAGCTGAAGTCAGACGCTTAACCGACTGAGCTACCCAGGCGCCCCAAAATAATAGTGTTTTGTCACCACCTTTCATAAATGGTTCTTGAAGGGAACCCTTTTGTTAACATCTTCCCTTTCACTACATTTTAATTTCCCTTTAGAAACTAAATTACAGATGCTTTATTTCTCATTTGTGTACTTTCCTAACAGTAGTCTGTATGTTTGAGAATCTGTTGCCACTTTGTAAATAAATCCCAAAATAAGATTTTGACCTTAATAATGCTAGACAGTCTTCTATCTCTGAACTTCAAATCATATCTTCTGAAGAAAGTTCCACTTGTGATTATATTTTCTTTGTAACAAACTGGTATACATTTTAGACCCTACCTTTTCTCTATGGAGTGTAGTGGTCTGAAATTCAGAAATGAGAATATTCCCTGTTGAAGGCATATTATTAAGCATGAAGCTTAAGGTTAGATTTCTCATTTGAAATTCTTTTGATATGCTGAGGTTGCATCTTGGAGGTTAATTAAAGGAAAGAATGTCAGGATGATTAAGATGGCATTAGTAAAATAATGCCCAATTTTTCATTTTTGTGTCGGTAGTAACCGTAGTTTCAGCTTTTCTTATTTTATGCAAGATATCCATGCGTTTTTACTTTGAAGATATGTGTAGTTTGCAAGTGCTTGAAAAAAATTCCTTAAACATCCCTTGTAGCTAGTTCAGTGGTATATTTGTGCTATCACTGAGATTTTTTAGAAGTTAGATATTGGTATGAAAAAATATTTTTATAAAGTATTTTGAACTTGTAATTAGAGCATGTGAAGGTTATTAGTGTAGTAGAGAAGTAAACTTTGCTATTTGTAATAATTTTCTTAACACTCGGAATATAAGTAAATTAGGTTTATCGAGAACAGATACCTTGGTTTTTCTCTAATAGTTGCCACTGAGCAATTTTTATCAAATACAAGTGGATTGCTGCTATTCACATAATAAGTCCTCGTTGTTGAAGGTAAATGATTGAAATTATGTATTTTTGCTTGATTTTATAATGACCCTACTCACTTTTGTGGAATTAATCAGTTGCTATGTGAAGTATTACTTAAATAGGATGCACCATTTGATAAGGAAACACTCCATATGTTTTGTAATCCTTATACAGAATTATTTTCTCTTACTCTTATTCATGATGATGGGCCTAGGTGCTAATCCCTCATATTCAATCTTCTTTGCCCCATGGGACTTAGGAAAATCTTTTGCCTAATAAAAATTTATTTTCAAAGGATGGTACTGGTGGTGGTCCAAAGAATGAAACATTCAAAAGAAATGGCATTTGAACTGGGTACCCTGAATATGAAGAGATAATAGATATCAATCAGGTATTTATTGCCCCCTCTGTGTGTGCTAGGTACTGTGGTAGGTACAAGGATACAGTGGTATGCAAAAACCACACGTGCACACCCTAACTTTAATGAGCCAGTATTTTTGGAGAGAGAGTTTCACAAATTGTAAAACAATTGCAACAAATAGAGAAATAAGAACTGTAGGTCTGTGGTAGCAAGAGAATGTATAATAGAAGAATTAGATGAGAAAAGCCTTCCCTTACGCAGTGATGCTTAAGGTATAATCTTAGGAGTAAGTAAAAGTTAACTAGGCAGAGGTGGGAGGGAAGACTATCCAGACAGAGGAAATATTATTAGTCCGTACCTGACATTCCAAGCCATGTTTTCTTTGTCAGGGCTCTTGTTTAGAAGTACAGTACCAGAAACATGCTTTTAATACGAAAAGCCAAGCTATGTAATTCTATTTTTGATTTTCCCCAGCAGAAATGCATGTTCATATGCCACAAGAGACATGTGCATGGTACACAATAGCCAAAAATTGGAATCAGCATGTCCATCAACACAGAATGGGTAAATAGGTATAACACAGTGGAGTGTTATCCAATGAAAATGAATGACTGGAGCCACATGTAAGAACATGGAGAATTACACAAGTATTATGAGTGAACAGAGCAGACACCAAAGAACTTATACTGTGTTGCTCCCTTTGTGTGAAGTTCAAACACAGGCAAAATTAAGTGATGGTGTTTAGAGATACATATTGAGGTGCAAAGTTTTTTTTTAAACAGCTTTACTGATGTATATTACATGCCACAGAGTTCATCCATCATTGGTATACAGTTTGATAATTTTTATTGTTTGTCTAGTTGTACAACCACTACCACAGTCCAATTGACAAAGTCATGTTTATAAAAAACAAAGTGACCACCATAAAAGGTTAGTGGTTGGGGCGCCTGGGTGGCTCAGTCAGTTAAGAGTCCGACTTCGGCTCAGGTCATGACCTCACAGTTTGTGAGTTTGAGCCCCACGTCAGGCTCTGTGCTGACAGCTCAGAGCCTGGAACCTGCTTCAGATTCTGTGTCTCCCTGTCTCTCTGACCCTCTCCCACTCCCACTCTGTCTCTGTCTATCTCTCTCGAGAATATATAAACATTAAAAAAAAGGTTAGTGGTTACCCTTAATGGGAAGGGAGAAGGGTTGTATTTGGAAAGAGTCATAAGAAGGACTTTCATGGGTGTTTGGTTTTTATTAAGTCATTAAGCTGTATGTTTTATGTTTTTTTCTATATGTGTGTTATAATGTAGTCTTAATTTTTTTTTTTAAGTAGACTCCACACCCAGGCTGGAGCCCATTGCAGAGCTTGAACTCATGACCCTGAGATCAAGACCTGAGCTGAGATCAAGAGTTGGATGCTTAACTAACTGAGCCAGTCAGGCTCCCCTTAAAATCTTTTTTTAATTGTTCTAAACAGGTTATGTATCTAACATAGGTAAATTATCATTTTTCATCTTTTTTATTACTGTTATTCCTCTACTATAATGCAAGCTCCCTTGGGACAAGGACATTTTCTGACATGTTCCTCAGTGTATCCCAGTTTTTTTGAATGAATATATGAACCTGGTCATTGAGTCCTGAATTCAAATCCAAAGCCAGTGAATTTCAAAACCAGCAGCCTTAGCATTAGTCTTTCAGAGTGTTGAAGTTTAGTTGAAGTTAGGCAAGACCTTAGAGATGATCTAATGAGTATAATCATTTCTCATACAGATGAGGAAATTAGGCCTAAGAAAGGATTGTCTAAAATAACCCTGTTGTGGGTGCTTGGGCAGCTCAGTCAATTAAACATCCACCTCTTGATTTTGGCTCAGGGCATGATCTCACAGTTCATAGGTTTGAACCCCGCAAACCTATGGGGCTCTATGCTGACATCATAGAGCCTGCTCAAGATTCTCTCTCTCTCTCTCTCTCTCTCTCTCTCTCTCTCTCTCCTTCTCTCTCTGCCCTTCCCTCACTCGAGCTTGCGCCCTCTCAAAATATAAATAAATAAACTTAAAAAGATTTAATAATAAAATAACACTGTTCACCCACACAGTTAAGAGTTTAAGTCTCCAGGGGCACCTGGTGGGTCAGTCAGTTGAGTGTCCAACTCTGGCTCAGGTCATGATCTCCCAGTTCCTGATTTCGAGCCCTGCATCAGGCTCGCTGCTGTCACCTGTTAGCACAGAGCCAGCTTCAGATCCTCTGTACCCCTCTCTCTGCCCCTCCCCTGCTTGCACTCTCCAAAAAAATAAATAAATATTAAAAGAAAAGAAAAGTGGGGCACCTGGGTGGCTCAGTCGGTTAAGCATTCGACTTCGGCTCAGGTCATGATCTCACGGTCCGTGAGTTCGAGCCCCGCGTCGGGCTCTGTGCTGACAGCTCAGAGCCTGGAGCCTGCTTCAGATTCTGTGTCTCCCTCTCTCCAACTCTCCCCCATTCATGCTCTATCTCAGAAATAAATAAACATTAAAAAAAAATTTTTTTTTAAGTCTCCAAACTTCAAATCTAGTGTTCTTTTCATTATGATCTGGAATATCAGTGTTGCCACTCAACAACCTAGGTATAGTTGTCTTTTTTTTTATCATAGTCCATTGTATAAATAATGGAAACATCTTTCCTTTGCTTTCCCTTTTAATTCTTCCTATTCCACTTTTTATTTTTTTATTTTATTTTTTATATTTATTTATTTCTGAGACAGAGACAGGACATGAGCAGGGGAGGGACAGAGAGAGAGGGAGACACAGAATCAGAAGCAGGCTCCAGGCTCCGAACTGTCAGCACCAAGCCCGACATGGGGCTCGAACTCACAAACCATGAGATCATGACCTGAGCCAAAGTCGGTCACTCAACCGACTGAACCACCTAGGCGCCCCTCCACTTTTTAAAGTCAATGTTAGTTTTAGGCTTTCAAGCATTGCACATTAATATTAAGTAAAGGCTCAAAGGGCTGTTGTCCTTTGGATTGTCCTAGTACTTGGTACACATTAGCTAATATATTAGCTATTGATAATACTGAAGTCATTTAGATCAATGAAAAAGGAGAGTTTCCAGAAATATACCCAATTATATATGAGATTAGTACATGATAAAGGTGGCATGTTAAATTGATAAAAAAAAAGATGAATTATTGGGGCACCTGGTTGACTCATTTTGGAAGAGCATATGACTCAATCTTGGAGTTGTGAGTTCAAGCCCCATGTTGGGTGTATAGATAACTAACAAAAATCAAAACAACAACAACAATAAAAAAAGAAACACTTAAAGATGAATTACTAAATAAGAGGTGATACTGCATCAGATGAAAAACATTTGGTTACAAGAAGCAACCCTATGATCAATGACTTCACTAAACATGAGTTTATATTTCTCACATGATAAGAAATCCAAGGGTATATAATCCAGGACAAATATGGCAACTTAATGTCATTGAGGACTCAGAGACTCCTTTTATCTTTTTACTCTGCCCTTTTGAGTGTGTGGCTTTCATTTCATTGCTAGATTCCTAGCAGAAAGAAAGGTGAAAGTCAAGAGGCCAAAAGGAACATGTCAAGTCAAAGTTGCCTTTTTTTTTAAGTTGCATTCTGTGACTTCACCACCTTGTATCTTGGGACAGAACTGAATCACTTGGTCATCCCTTGCTGCAAGAGTTTAGGAAAGTGTATTAACCTGGATATGTCTCTGCCTTAAACAAAGTCACAGTTCTGTTATTAAGGGAGAATGGATACCAGGTGGGTAACGAGCAGTGTCTTACAAAGACATGTCAGGCCACTTGGAAAAATATAAAGCTGAATCTGCATCTCACTTTTTATACCAAAGCAAATTACAGACATATCAAATATTTTAAAAACAAAAGCCAGAAAAACAGGAATTAATTTTTCATATATTCCTTGAGAAGTTGGGGCTTTCAAAGTATGGCATAAGACACAAGCCAAAAAGGAAGAAATTAAGAATGTTGACTACTTACCATTTAAAACGATTCTATAGGAAAAGATAAACTATGAATTAAGAAATATATGTAAGACTTATATAGGCAGAGGACTAATTTCCTTAATATAAAAAGAACATTTATAAATTAGTAATTTAAAATGGGCAAAGGATATACATGGTCAATCGTGTTATGTAATATATAATAGTAAAAGAATATAAATTGATATTTAAAATGGGCAAGGGATATAAGGGAGAGATGATTTTTTTTTAAAGGCCAATGAATATATGTATAAATGCACAAATTCATTTGTGATTAAATGCAGTTTAAACAACAACATTGGCCCCTCAGATTGCCAAACCTTAAAAAGGTTGGTAATATCTGGTGTTGATTGAGACTATGAGCAGATCTGATTTAACTGATAGACAGAAACATGGCTGTCTGAATTGTTAAAATATTGAAATGCAGCTGGTAAATAGTAATACTGTAACTGCATTAGCAATGAAGTTAATTATGTAAATTCTGATAAGATTTTTTTCTGTTGTGACATTCATTGGTAATGAACCTTTTGTTGTAATTACATATGAGAAACATTTCCAACATCTGTTAGCTTAGCCTGTGTCATGGTAAATAATGTGGCTGCGTTGTGCATTACCTATGAAACATTCCATGTCCTAACAGTTGCTACTTCTAAATAGTTTTTGTTGTTGTTGTTGTTTTATTTTAGTACATTGCAATTCTTGGGTGAAAAGTAATAATAGTGTTTTAGTATTTTAAAATAGGAGAATTTATAACAAAATATTAAAAATGGATATACCCCAAAGCTGTTTGACCCTATCTGTTATCTGTCAATGCAGAACATGTGCATGCCCTACGACCCAGCAATTTTATATGCTCACACACACATAAATTCAGTACTGTGCAATGAAACTTTCTGCAGTGATGGAAGGAGTCTAATATTCTGTGTTGTCGCTACAGTAGCTACTAGCTCTGTGGCTTTTGAGTAGTTGGAATGTGATTAATGCAACTGAGAAAGTGATTGTTTTTTTTAGTAAGCTCTATGCCCAACATAGGGCTTGAACTCAAAACCCCTAGATTAAGTGTTGCATGCTCTACCAGCTGAACCAGCCAGGCTCCCCTGATTTTCAACTTAATTTTATTTAAACTTAAAGAGTCACCTGTGGTTATTAGCTACTGTATTGGTCAGAACAGTGAATATTCATAGCAGCACCATTAATAGTGTTCCAAACTGTAAACAACCCAAACAGACCAATTAAGGCAGTCTCACACAGTTGAATATAATTAGATTGAAAGATCTGTAACTACATGTAAAAGTATGGATGATCTCAAAAACTGAATGAGCAAAAGAAGCAGACACAAAGTAATACATACTTCATGGTTCTATTTATGTAAAGTACAAAAACGGGATGTTTGTTACTCTTGAGTGGGAAGGAAGTAACTGAAAGAGGGTTTGGGATTGGGGCATCTAGGATGCTGTTACCTTCTCTTTCTTAATGTGGGTGCTAATTTTATGGGCGTGTTCAGTTTGTGAAAATGTATCAAGCTGTATACTTGATACACCTTGCTATAAGGATATTGTATTTGAATTAAACCTTGTAAATTGGAGAGAAAAAAACCCCACCCAGAATGAAGTGTCAGCAAAATGTTGGTAAGCTCCTTAACATTCCTTTTAAATGTCATAAATGTTCATGTTCTAAAACTGTGGAAGAATATGATAATGAACTCTAGCTTGGAACATTTCTTGAAACATCCTGAAATGTATTTTGATACTGTGCAAAAATTAATATAAAATAAAACATGTGATTTTCACTTCTGAAATGAAAACATGACTTATTACAGCAGATGTGAATGTTGAATGCAAACAGGGATCAAAAATGTAGTGTTGAAAGTTGAAAGTGCTAAACTCATATTTCATCCAGGAAGCAGTCATATTCACTTAAAGCTCATAACTCAAAGCTTTGCAATCATCATTGAGGAGGTTAAAAGATCTATCATTTTCACCCAAAAAAAACCTCTAAAAATTTCACCTGAGAGGTTTTTTTTTTTAATGTTTATTTTTGAGAGAGAGAGAGAGAGAGAGATGAAGTATGAGTGGGGGAGGAGCAGAGAGAGTGGGAGACACAGAATCCGATGCAGGCTCTAGGCTCTGAGCTGTCAGCACAGAGCCCGACGTGGGGCTCGAACCCACGAACCTTAAGATCATGACCTGAGCTGACGTTGGACACTTAGCCGACTGAGCCACCCAAGTGCCCCTCACCTGAGAGTTTCAATTGATCAAAGAAAAGTTATTTTTTTATGTTTGTTTATTTTTGAGAGAGAGAGTGAGTGGAGGAGGGTCAAAAAGAGTGGGAGACAGAGGATCTGGTCTGTGCTGGCAGCACAAAGCCCAATGTGGGGCTCGAGCTCACAAACTGCAAGATCGTGACCAGAGCCGAAGTCAGATGCTTATCCCACTGAGCCACCTAGGAACCCCAAGAAAAACTGTTTTGAAAAGACCATTCATATTGTTAACACCAAATACTCTGGTGTTAAATACAAAGAAGGATTTTTAGGCATGAAATACTTAGTAAACCTTTTATACAGAGTTTGCAATTTAGATTTATGGTCTCACTTGTAACACATCTGAAAAAAGAATGTAAGTTTTCAGTCATTACCACAGAGCTTGAATTGGTACATATGAGTGTCTTAGTAATTTACTTAAAAGGTAAAATATCACAATTTTAAAAATAGTTTAATGGCTTGCATTGATGCTGTGGAGCTGAAGGTAACATCCAGGGGAAAATACCAAACATCATTATAGGCGTTCCAAGGAAAATGATCCCAGTAAGAACTATATGGAAAAACTTCATTGCATTTTTTTTTATTTTTTTTTAACGTTTATTGATTTTTGAGATGGAGAGAGACAGAGCATGAACGGGGGAGGGTCAGAGAGAGGGAGACACAGAATCTGAAACAGGCTCCAGGCTCTGAGCTGTCAGCACAGAGCCCGACACAGGGCTCGAACTCACGGACCGCGAGATCATGACCTGAGCCGAAGTCGGCCGCTTAACCGATTGAGCCACCTAGGCGCCCCAAAACTTCATTGCATTTTTAACAGACAATACTATGAAATGCTAGGGAAGAAATCTGGAATTTTAGCCAAAGTTCAGAAAGATGTCCAGATGTTTTAATTTGGCACAAAGTCACTACACTTGAATATCTCCAAATGGTGCAATAAAGACATAAATACATGAATCACTTTAACGTATTTTCCCAATAAACTGTATTTTATTATCATAAATTTATGATAGCAAACAAAGGTAAAATTTTCTGAGAAAGTTAAATAGTATCTGAAGAGCTCAGAATTGTGATAATGATACTTGGATTTTTGTTTTGGCTTCGATGGAAGGCTATAGTTTTAGAACTGCAAGGGTAATTTGAGAATCATACCAACCAACCCTTGTATATTTTCTTCATTAGAAATTTTGAAGTCAGAGCAAACATTCAGGATATGAAAATATTTTTAGAAATTTGGCCTTACTCAAAGATATTTGATCAAACATTATTTGGGTTTTTTTCTATGAGAATGTTTTTGGATGAGATTAATATTTAAATAAGTAGACCAAGTAAAACAGATTGCCCTTCCTAAGGTGGGTGGACAGCATCCTGAAGGCCTGAACAAAACAAAAAGGCTGACCCTCCTTCCTCCCATCCCACTCCAACCCTCCCACCTTCACCCTCCACCCTCTCAAGAGAGAATTCCTCCTGGTTGGCCACCTTCTAGCTGGGAGAGCTGGGGCGTCTGTTGTTTCCTGCCTTTGGACTCTTCCTGGGTTTCAGCTCTTCTGGGTTTCAAGCCTGCCAGCCTTTGGACTGGGACTATGCCATTGGCCCTCTTGGGTCTCCAGCTTGCCTACTTGCCCTGCCTATCTTTGGACTTGTCAGCCTCTATAATCATGTGTGCTAATTTCTTATAATAAATTTCTTAGCATATATATTTATACATTTATATATTTCTTATTGGTTCTGTTTCTCTGGAGAGCCCAATACACTTTTTTTTCCTATAGTCTTAAAACATGGACATTTTATATAACTAACTATTGTATGTTCTTATTCTTAAATTTTTTTTTAATATTTATTATTTTTGAGATACAGACTGCGAAGGGGGCAGGGGCACAGAGAGAGACACACACAGAATCTGAAGCAAGCTCCAGGCTCTGAGCCGTCAGCACAAAGCCTGATGCAGGGCTCGAACTCATGAGCTGTGAGATCGTCACCTGAGCCGAAGTCAGATGCTTAACCAACTGAGCCACCCAGGCGCCCCTTGTACAATCTTATTCTAAGTATACTTTAGTGCTCGTTGATTTTTAGAAACCTACATGAGAGAAAATAGAGTTCTATAATATTAACCTTTTTAAAACACAGGGAATGCAAGGTTTTCTGTAAGTGTGTCGTCATACTTGTGAACAGCTCATCACAGAATATGTTTACCTGAAAGCTCAACTTTGCTCACTTCTGAGTACTTTTTGGCTCGTCACTGTACCTCAAACCTGGATGTGATCTAACTGGCACCCAGTGGAATTTCTCTCACTCTGGTCATCTGACTGTATGAGTTTGCCATTGCATTTGGCTATAGGGTTTATTTTCTTGGAAGCTGAATCATAGTGATGGCCTAGCTTATGCGTTCATCTAGCACTCCTGTTGTACAAGGTTTCTTATTTAGGAACTTAAGTTTTCTTGTTTTACTATTGGTCCAGCTCAATGGTTTGGAGGTTATTTTCCTCCCTTGAGAAGATAGGAAAAAGAGACTTCTAGCTCTCTTTCCTTCCCATTATGTACTAACTGCACTGTCTTCTCTGGATTTGGATCCATTCCTAAGAGTCTCTAGCCTTTGCTTTTTCTGCGTGGTTGCTTTCTGAAGTTAGTTTAATGTGTAGAAGCACCTGGGTGGCTCAGTTGTTAAGCATCCGACTCTTAGATTTCGACTCAGGTCATGATCACACTGCCTGTGAGACCAAACCCCGAGTTGAGCTCCGCGCTGGGTATGGAGCCTGTTTAAGATGCTCTGTCTCTCTCTCCCTCTGCCCCTCCCCCATTTGCACATTCTCTCTGTATCTCTCTGTCAAAAAAATTAATGTGTATCATTCAGGCACAAGAGACATCATATTTCTGTTTTGCTAAATTAAATCTATTATATAAACCATATTTAATCCTCCTGTTAATTATTTTTGTTTATGGTGTGAAATAGGACCGAATTTTATTACTTTCCATATAGATAACCAATTGTCCAAGCAACATTTAGTAAATAATTCAACATATCCATACTGACCTACAGGATATGAAGTTTCGAGGTATGTATGAGTTTACACAGAGATCATTCATAGCCTGGCTGCCCTACCACACTATCCTTAGAGTTTGTCTTACTTTTATTTTTTAAAAATTTTTTAATGTTTACTTATTTTTGAGAGAGAGACAGAGCACGAGCGGGGGAGGGGCAGAAAGACAGGGAGACACAGAATCCGAAACAGGCTCCAGCCTCTGAGCTGTCAGCACGGGGCCTGATGTGGGGCTTGAACCCACGACTGCGAGATCATGACCTGAACTGATGTCAGATGCTTAACCGACTGAGGCACCCAAGCGCCTCTAGTTGTCTTACATTTTTTAAAATTCATTCTTGATCTTTTGGGTTTGTCTGAGCTTATCTGACAGCTCCATTCACGGTACATTGGCTGCTTTGAACACCTCCCCTTCTTACTCAATTGAATTGCTTGCACTTCTCTTGTTAGAATATAATTTTTAAAGCTTCCCTATCCCTTTGTATTTCCTTTAAAAATCCTTGGCCTTGGTATCACATGAATTAAAAAAAACAAAATTCCTGTTATCGCTCTCAAAACTAAGAGTATATGTCTAATGTATGTTCAGCATTATTCTTTTTGCTATTACAATATCTTCCAAGGATAAATTCAAGCTAGTGTCATGACTTAAGTCTAGCTTTCTGGTCAGAATTAAATTTATAAGTCATTTATTTATAAGTCATTCCTAATATTTTTGCTCCCTTTAGAGCAACATAATCATGAGCAAGGGAAATGTTCTCTGGATAGGTATTAAAAACTTTCCCATGGGGCGCCTGGGTGGCTCAGTTGATTGAGCGTCCAACTTCGGTTCAGGTCATGATCTCGCAGTTTGTGAGTTCGAGCCCCACGTCAGGCTCTGTGCTGACAGCTTGGAGCCTGGAGCCTGCTTCGATTCTGTGTCCCCCTCTCTCTCTGCCCCTCCCCAACTCATGCTCTGTCTCTCTCTGTCTCTCAAAACTAAATAAACATTAAAAAAAAATTAAAACTTTCCCATATCCCACCCTGAAACATTTCCTAATTAATTTTAAAGTAATAAATTTCCTTTCACCTTATCTAAAAATCCACAATCCTCTTCATCCTCCACTTTAAAAAAGACACTAATTTTCCTGGTTTTCCTGAACACTTTGAAGAGTGAATAAGCAGCAGGAGATGGAGCCTCAGCTTAGCCGGAGATGAAGTCTGAGCAAGTCTACAGGATTGGTGAGCAGGCTGACCAGAAGCCTATTTCCATGAGGGCCTGAAAAATCTTTGAAGGACTGAACTCTTCCTTGGGGAAGAGAGAACCAGGCATAGTGAGTTTGGTACAGTTGCAAGCCTTTACTTTTCTGAGGGAGGAAGAAATTCTGTGTCAGGTCTGATACTTGGATTTGATTGCTTGGTCAGCAGTACATTCCCTACTTCCTTCTTCCCCATATAGAAAACATATATGGCATTAAAGCTGAAGAACTCAATAGGAATTTTAGATCATACAGGATAACCTTTCTTCTCAATTCTGGGAATACTTTTATCTTTATTTATGCTAAAAGGGTAAGCCTGCACCCAGACCACCCAGGTTCCAATCTCAGCCTTATCACTTAACTGGGAAACCTTTGGCAAGTTATTTAATTTCTGTGCCTCAGTTTCTTGAACTATAAAATGAAAATAATAAAAGTAGTAACTATATCATAGAGTTATAATGATTAAATGTTAATATGTGTATATGTATGCTTATGTGTAGATAAATATGTTTATTTCCCATTTGTCTGCTCTTAGAGCCCAGTAGCTTTGCACACACATAGCATCTGGATTTTGGCTCCTAAATCCCATTCCCTATTAAAAAGAAACCAAGAGTCCTGGAAGAAATGGTTGATTCCAGGTCTGAGGCAGGGAAAGTACAAGATGAACCTGGAGCATCTTTTTGTGCTATGTCAAAAGTCACAGGAACCTGTTTGAAGGAGCTCTCATTGACCAAATGTGTAACAATTTGAACAACAAAATAAAATAAAAAGCAAAGGGATATAACCTGTTGAGTAAAGAACAGGGCTGCAATGATAGAGATGATAGATAGATAGATAAAAAGAAAGTTTATTTTTAAAGTGGAAAGCCATATAGAAGAAATGAGGGAATTGGAAAATCACAGTAATAATTACGGATGCTAAAACTAGTGGATGAAAGTTTGAGAAATATTTATATTTATATATAACAATATTTACATAGTCTCAGTATCTTTCCACAAGATACCTATTAAGTGCCGAGTACACTAATAACTTGGCAGTGGAGAAATCTGGTTGATCCCATGTTAACCAATGTTAAAGATAGTATCACTAATAATGGGACAGATATCATATGCCTTCTGAAGCATTGTCAAGAACTCAGTGTCACAAAAACAAAAACGAAAACAAACAACTGAGCATCACTTCTGTGGTATTCTTGCCAAATTGCATAGTCTGAATCTAAAATGATTCAGACTAAACGAATCCAAACTGAGAGACTCTATAACACAACTGGCCTGTGCTCTTTAAAAATGTCAGTGTCGTTTACTACAAGGAAAGACTGAGAAACTGTGCCGGATTAAAGGATGCTAAAGGGGCACGACAATTGAATGTACACATAGTCTTGGATTTTCTTCGGATTTAGATGGAGACATTTTTAGGACAAATGGTGAAATCTGAATGCAGATTATGTAATGGTATTACATTAATCACAATTTCCATGATTTTAGGAAAAACTCACTAATGAGGTAGAGATAAAATAATAATGTAACTTACTCTTAAATGGTTCACGAAAAAAATTACACATTATAGACACACTTATGGAGGGCATAAGAAGGAGCAAATACAGTAAAATGTTAACAATTGGTGAATCTGGGTGAATGGTTTCGAGGAGCTCTTTGTATATTTTTGCAACTTTTCTGTCTAAAATTCTGATTTGTTTATTACCTTGATTATGGTAATGGTTTCATGGGCATATGTGTATGTGCAAACTCATCAAATTGTGTACATTAAATATGTGCAGTTTCTTGTGTATCAATTATACATCAATAAAGTGGAAAAATGTTTAGCTTTAACATATTTAAAAGAGCTTATAACGGTGTCTGGCACGTAGTAAGTATATTTGTGTTTGCTGTCATTATAAGGCTAGTTTAGAAGCCTAGGTGAGGCTAGAGAACATGAGCATTCTTTTCCTTAGAGTGTCACAAGTCCCAGGAATCCCAGGACTTGTGATAGTTTATTTTAGTGTCTAACATAGCCTATATATTTTTTTCATTTGGAAAGAATTGAAAGCCATATGATACTAAAGTGGAAAGTAAAAAATAGCTTTTTATTTGAAAAGAATGGAAAGATTTTGTAGGCAGATCATAAACACACCATCTGGTTAACTCAAGAGAAATCCTAAGAGCTTAGATTCCACATTTTTATGAGCCACGTATGGTTTAAGATAGACCCCCATAAGCTAAAAATATCTAATCATATTTGTTCTGCTATTCATAAGTTAGTTGAAAATGCCATCAATTGCAGTGCTAACGATTTTGTTTATCCTACCTAAGAATCAGAGTCCATTGTGGTTTGTATTTTTCAAGTTTGGATGTTCAACTGTGTGCAAGACAAATTTCATCATGTAAGTAGTAGCCAAGGTTGGCACAGTGATCTCTAAAATTAAATAAATTTTTGGTTTTTTAAAAATACAGTCACACTCAGTGATCCTCAATCAGGTATAATTTTGCCTTCACAGGATACACTGCAAAGTCTATACACATTTTTGGTTGTCACTACCAGGTGGGAGGAGGGTGAGGAGAGGAGACAATGTTACTGGCATCTAGTATTAGAAATCAGGGATGCTACTAAATAATCTACAATGTATAGGACAGCCTCCTACAACAAAGACTTACCTCATCCAAAATGTCAATAGTGCCATAAGTGAGAAATCCTGCACAAAATGAATACATTTTCTAAAATGTCAAGCAGTTAAAGTGCTACTAGGGATAGAATAATGCTTCCAGTCCTATCTTGATATAGAATTTTATCAGCTAGCTTTCTGCTTAGTACATAATAAGTATTCAATATGTATTTGTTTTAATCAATCAAGAATGTGTGCTACTCTTATTCTGTGAGTATTTTTTATGGTTTTCCCTTCATTTATCTGTGCACTAAAACTGAACCACATTACCAGCTACCTTGTAAGTATCCCGCCCTTGTCTCAAAATATAGCAAGGGAGAGATCTTTATACAAGATTATAGATAAACTATAATCTTTTTCCACAGGAAAGTGGAGAAAAGCCAATATCCATAGGAGATTGAAGATAAAAGAACATTTGTGTCGCTTCTATTATAACAAAAGGATTTTCAAAGACATTTTAAAGACATTTATTAGGAAATCTCATTAAAAACAATGCAAGGAGGGGCACCTGGCTGGCTCAGTCGGTTAAGCCTCCGACTTCAGCTCAGGTCACAATCTCAGGTCTGTGAGTTCGAGCCCCGTTTCAGGCTCTGGGCTGATGGCTCAGAGCCTGGAGCCTGCTTCGGATTCTGTGTCTCCCTCTCTCTCTGCCCCTCCCCTGTTCATGCTCTGTCTCTCTCTGTCTCAAAAATAAATAAACGTTAAAAAAAATTAAAAACAAAAACAAACAAACAAAAAAAAACAATGCAAGGATAAGAATCCTACCCTGTAAAGGTTCACATACTGTGCAAATTTTTAAAGATGCTCAGGCCACAACTGCTTGTCCCGACAAATGGGGGAGGGTAAATCTCTCCCCATCCACCTTTGCTTATTTTGTGCTTGAGGAAAATGATGTAGTAGGAAGTTACTTATCACTGCTGTGCTCCTAAGGAGCATAAGCGTGAAGGTACCTCCATTAAAGTGGAGAAAATACAAAGTGCTGAGAGTTTGGTTTTATTTCTCATGAGGTTTTATTTACTCATTTGGTTTTATTTCTCATGAGGAAAGGAATTGTCCACAAAACTTTATCAATCTGTGGCAAAACCTCAGGTCATCTGACTGTTTCGGGAATGATGTTTAATGTCTTGTATTCAATGACTACTTCACATGTCTAGAAATCTTTGAAGTAAATAAGTGATAATTACTTAAGGAATACAGTGGTTATAAAGGAAAAATAAATGATAATTACTTAAGGAATACAGTGGTTACAAAGGAAAAACAAGTATTAATGTTCTTTAGAAACTTATCAAATTTCTTATTTGACTGCATTTATTTATGATTTTTAATTGTTTACTATTTTCTAAAGTATTCTAGGTCTATTACCAGTTCTCCCCACATTTGATATGTTGAGAACAAAATTACTATGCCTGTTTTCAACCCACTGCACTTTTATTTTTATTAACTGTTTTTAAGGAATTAGCATTTAGTGAAACAAAACCAAAACCAAAAAACAAAACACCTCTGGACTGCCAGAGGACTTAAAATTAAATGCCACAGCCCCTCATCCTCTCTCCCTGCTCATTTCCTGTACTGCTGCTCTGGGACAACTCCTTTATTTTTGTTTTTCATGTTGTCATCTTTATAGCTAAATAGTATTCCTATGTTGATATTTCTTGTATCGGTTGTAGACATTTACTCCTACTTTTGAAAGGTAAAGATTTGGGGCGCCTGAGTGGCTCAGTCGGTCGTGTCTTACTCTTGGTTTCCACTCAGGGCACGATCTTGCAGTTTGTGGGTTGGAGCCCCGCATAGGGCTCTGCATTAATAGTGTGGAGCCAGTTTGGAATTATCGCTCTCTGCCCCTCCCCTGCTCTTTCTTTCTCAAAAAGAAGTAAACAAACAAACAAAAGGTAAAGATTTAACTAGTTAATCTATTCTCTCTCCTCTCAGTGTTAGTATGTTTATTATATTGATTGAAAGTCTTTATAACTTAAGCTGCTGTTTCTTGTTCATCAGCTTTTTTTTTGTTTACAGTAGCTCTTGTCTCTCTTGTATGTAATATGAAGCCATTATCACAGCTTCCTTTCCTTTTCTCCTTCCAACCAACTTCTGTCAGCTTCACTTTTGCTTTCTCTTTTAATTTTATGACATCGAGGTTAATGACAACTACATTCTGTACTGTAGCTGTAAACAAATATTCAATGTTTTGTCCATACTGATTCTAAACGTTGAATGTCAGTAAGCAACATTTGCTCTATTATCACAAGGTAAACATTACTCAGTGGAGAAACATGTGATATGCCAGGACAGCCTTCCCTCTTTCATGGGTCCACTATTTGACCCCACCCTCTGCTACTTAAGAGAGAATGTCCCTCTCAAATTCCATCAGTTCTTCAAAATCAAGCCACTTTTTAGTTTGCTTTATATCTGGATGGTGGCTTTCTTGATATTTTGTTTTATTTGTTTTTCCTGGAAATCCCAATTGCCTTTCTTTTTCCCTATGGAAGAGAAGACATTATGTGGCCTCTTTTATTCATCCACAGCAGGAAATGCTTCTGTTGGAATACATGCTCCTTGGAGCCCACTGAGTTATGTCCTCTGGAGACAGATTGCTTCCAGATCCACCACATCACTGGACTTTTGGTTAGTTGCTGTGTTTGTTTGAGAGAGAGAGAGAGAGAGCAAGAGAGAGAGAGAGAGAGAGAGAGAGAGAGAGCATAAGCAGGGGAGAGGGACAGAGGGAGAAAAAGAGAATCTTAAGCAGGCTCCATGCTCAGCACAGAGTCTGCCTCAGGGCTCGATCTCATGACCCTGGGATCATGACCTGAGCCAAAATCAAGAGTCGGATGCTCAACCAACTGAGCCACCCAGGAGTTCCAGTTGCTGTGTTCTTGTATCCCATGTCTTCTTTCTTTGATTTTTCTCATTTTGCTGGCATAGATCAATACATCTCACACGGATTTCTTGTTTTCTAATTTAGAACATGTTCTTGATTTTCATTTCTGCAAAAAATTTAAGTGATATGCACCCTATCTTCTACTTTAAATGCTCTTACCCTTGTGAACTTAACTTACAACCTCTTTCTTAGATTCCTTACTCAATAAGCACCAATATTCTTTAAAAGGTAGGTGTACTATGAATTCTGTAATTTCGAGCCACCATTGGTTCTCTGTGTGGTCGAATAATGACCCAGGATTTACCCACTCAGCAAAGATACTACAGGCTTGTATACAGAGATGCTCTTCAAAATATTTGACAACCAATTGGGAACAGTCCAAGACTAATCAAAGTTGAGACTGACCATGGCTCTGGAACCAGCGCCTAGAGGACCCTGCTGGACAGAGCATTAAGTCTTTAGTGGATGCATTGGAGGGAGGGTCCAGGTGGGAGGGGAAGTGTGAGGGAACACTGAGATGTCCCAGATAGTAGCTGTTTCAGTATTTTAACCACATGTATAGCCATGCTGGTAGTCCTAGCCCCCTGAGTTGGTTTCCAGCCTGGACCACTTGTAGTGGTCAGAGATCCAGATACTTTTCTAATCATCTCTGTAGGAACTCAGTTTCCAAGGTATTTAAGTAAATATCCAGTTCTTCAGAAAGTGAGTCACAAGTGTAGAGACTCAGCTGCAGAGGGAAGGTTATGCCACATGCTGGAAAACTTGGAACAAAGGTTAGGTCAGAATAAGCAGCAAAGCCAGACGACTATACTGAATTTGAGCTCTGTATATCTTATTAGTCTGGGGTGAGGGTGGAATCACAGTGAAGGGCAGGCCAGGACCATGGTGGTGGTGGTGGGGAGGCAGTAATAAGAATAACCTGGATTAGAACATGAAGGTCCAGGCACAATATTTCCATGTATTGTTCTCTGAGATCTTACTTATTGTACCAGCTGGGATTTAGTGCAGGAAACAGAAACAAATAGAGGTATTTCAAGCATGAAGGGATGTATTATACAGACTTATGTGCTTAGAAAATCTTTGAAAGGACTCAAGGAGCAGGTTCTAGGCTGGGACGTCAGGAATGACTTCTAGAGCAATACAGAACTGACCCACCAGGAACTGCCCTCTGAGGCCACTACTTGGAAAGACTGAGTTCAAGACACAATACCATGGATACAAATTCCTGGATTCAGCGTTCAGGAATCCAACATGGCTCCTGTTGCCATAGTAACTGCACTCCACCCCCTGAAAGCGGTAGAAAGAACACTGAAGGTGCTGCTGTAAAATAATAAAATCTCACATTTCCATGACATCACCTGCAGCAGAAAAGTAAACAAGAGGAACAGAAAAATAGCTTTCACCTCATTTCTGCCTTCCAAATCTCACTTGAATGTGTCTAATGGACAGAAGTTAAGTCACATCCAGAGTTGTACCTGCAAAGGAGCCAAGACTGCAGGTTTTAGTGTTCTAGCCTCGCCTGTCATATAGGCAAGCACCCTAGAGAATGGTAGAATGCACATTGAGCCAGCCAATCCACATTTATCCACTAAAATGACACACCCATTTTACACTGAGTGGGAACAGAAAAGACCACTCTAGGTGAGGGCCAGATGCTGTGCAGGGGCACCAATTCAAGATCAAACATTTTTCTGTGGTGTTTACAATCACTATGGCCTTGATTTGCTTTTAACAGTTAGTACTTAATTGGTCAATCTTTCCCCTTTCAGGAAACTTAATTGGCAATTTTATTTTATTTTGCAAATGGGTAATGTATCCATTTGTTCAAAATTTGAATGTTTCGCAAAGCTTTGTAGAACTGCCCCTCAGTTACTCAGTTATTCTCCTTAGAAATAAACAATCATATTTAAAATATTATCCTTGGGGCGCCTGGTTGGCTCAGTCGGTTAAGCGTCCGACTTCAGCTCAGGTCATGATCCCGTGGTCCGTGGGTTCGAGCCCCGCGTCGGGCTCTGTGCTGACAGCTCAGAGCCTGGAGCCTGTTTCAGATTCTGTTTCTCCCTCTTTCTCTGACCCTCTCCTGTTCATGCTCTTTCTCTGTCTCAAAAATAAATAAATGTTTAAAAAAATTTTTTTAATAAAAATAAAAAAATATCCTTGTACAATCTTCTCTGGATTTTTAAATTTTATTTTTTATGGTTTTATTTTAATTTTTTTCATGTTGGCTCCATGCCCAACATGGGGCTTGAACTCATGACCCTGAGATCAAGAGTCTTATGCTGTACTGACTGAATCAGCCAAGCACCCCAACAATTGTATCTTTTTTGTGTGTATTTTTCCAGAGCTATTTTATTCATTCATATGCAGGTATATATGTGTATCATAGTCTCCCTCCCCTTTTACACAATGATGACCTTTATGTGCATTACTGTGCACTGTATTTTTTAAAATCATTTCCAGTAGATCTTGGAGATTATGCTATATCACCACAAAAAGAACCTATACATTCTTATTTATAGATGCCTAGTCTTCCATTGTATGATTATATACCATAATTTATTTAACCAGCCCCCTATTGGTGGATGTTTAGATTGCTTTTTTCACTACTACAAATCGTGCTTGGAGAAATAATCTTGTACCCCTGCCATTTCACAAGTCTGCAGGCACAGTCATGAGATGTTTCTAGATGTGGAAGGTCATCCTAATGTGCTTAGGTTGGGGTCACCATGTGGTGAATCCACTAGGACTTTCTTTAGGACCTGTGATTTCACTTGACTGCTTTCCCCTTAATCCTCCAATGTATCATGATCAACTTGTTCTTAAGCAAATAAAATTCTCCTTTGTATGACAATTTACCATTATCTGTAAAAACAAATTATACATGTACACTTCACCCAGCAATTCCACTAGAATCACCATAATATCTAACGATAGTGTCTGTTTTAAAAAAAACATTATGGGGGGCACCTGGGTAGCTCAGTCAGTTAAGTGTCTGACTTTGGCTCAGGTCATGATCTCATGGTTCTTCAGTTCAAGCCTCATATTGGGCTCTCTGCCATCAGCATGGAGCCCACTTAGGATCCTCTGTACCCCTCTCTGCCCCTCCCCTGCTTGTGTGCTCTCTCTCTCTCTCTCTAAAATAAAATAAAACATTAAAAAATAAAAAAAAAAAACCATTATGGTACAGAGTCAATTGGTGTACTGTTAGTCATATAAAAGAATGATGAAACTGTTCATAATCTGATGTGAAAAGATCTACTAGAAACATCATTAAGCAAAAGAAGCAAGGTGGAGATAACTATGTAGAGTATGCTAGTTATGCAATAATAAACAGAGGGACAATATGTAGTCACATTTGATTGTAAATGAATGTTTAAAATTTCTAGAATGGTGCTTACAAAACCAACAACAGTGATTAACATTTGTGGGAGGGAAGGGAGTGCCATGCAAATAGAAGACAGAAGGAGTGAGGGGAGAGGAGGGAAGAAGGAGAAGGAACAATTTTTTTTTTAAGGACAAAGTATAAAATAAACTTTGAGTAAAATAGTCTAGAAGCATGATATACTGGGAAAACTCATATTCCTTTGAAAATTCTGGCAATTCCTATGGTACCCACATACTTCCTAGTTCCTTCTGTCTTCCAGTTCTGCTGACCTTTTTTTCTGTGCTGTTTTACTTCCCATGCAATGTTGTCCCTCTGCCATCCTGTGTCACAGCTGTACATCATCCTGATTCATTTGGTCCCCAAAGCACCCGCACAAGGCTACTTGTAGAACATTATAGTCCAACAAACAAATCCAACTTGGATCCTGTTCTTTTTTTTTTCTTAATTTTTTTAATGTTTATTTATTTATTTATTTATTTATTTATTTATTTATTTATTTTGAGAGAGAGAGAGACAGAGCACAGCAGAGGAGGGGCAGAGAGAGAGGGAGACACAGAATCCAAAGCAGGATCCAGGCTCTGAGCTGTCAGCACAGAGCCCGATGTGGGGCTCGAACTCACGAGCTATGAGAGCACGACCCGAGCCAAAGTCAGCCGCTCAACCGACTGAGCCACCCAGTCTTAAAATTCCCTCAATCACTCCCTCTTCATGACTATTTCTCCACAGAGCCTTGGACCTGGGTACTTGTCTCCTTTTTGGTCTTCTCTCCTGTCCTCTTGTTGTTCCTCCCAAAATTTCCATGAGTTTCTTGGGCAAAGCAATTTGGCTCTCTCTTTGCCTCTCAGTCCAATCTAGAAGGATTCCACCAGCCAAACCAAAGCAGCCTTTAAGATATGTGTAGTGTGTGGTGTGTGTATGTGTTAAATTTTTATTTTGAAATAATTTTAGATTTAACATAGAAGTTGCAAAAGTAATACAGAAAGTTTCTGAATATCTGTCACCCTCATGTCCTTAGTGTTAACATCTTGCATAACTGTACATTTATCAAAGCTGGGAATTAACATGAGTGCAATATTGTTAAATTAATGATAGTCTTTATTTGGATTTCATCAGATTTTCCATTAATGTCCTCTTTCTGTTCCAGGATCCAATTCCAGATCCCACATTGCATTTAGTTATCACGTCTCCTTAAGTCTTCTCTGGCACTTTCTCAGTCTTTCCTTGTCCTCAAAATGTTGAAACTTTTGAAGAGTACTGAAACTTAGAAGAGTGCAGTCCTTTTGTAGCATGTCCTTTAGTTCATACCTGATGATATTTTACTGATTATTGAAGCTATGCATTTTTAGCTAAAAAACTTCCCGTGGAGGGTATATAATGTCAATGTGTAAAGTAGTTTCGGAATTGCTAACCCATAAACTTATGAGAAACAAGTTTACTAACCAGGATACAGTACCTGGTGCAATTTTTTCTTTAACCTTACAGTAGACAGTCAAAATACTGGTTTCCAAAGTTACTCTTAGGTTAGTTCTTTTCTGCTCCATACCCTGCAGTGTGCTTGTATTATTGACTCATAATACACTTAGGTTCACTTTTTTAAGTTTATTTATTTATTTCGAGAGGTGGGGGTAGGGACAGAGAGAGAGAATTTGTGCTGTCAGTGCAGACCCTGATGTGGGTCTTGAACTCACAACCTGAGATCATGACCTGAGATGAAATTAAGAGTCGGTCGCTTAATCAACTGAGCCACCAAGGTACTCTCCTCTTTTTTAAAGTTTATTTTACTTAGGTTCATTTTTTAATAATATCTATTCCATTTTGGGTTTCCTTCATAGTCTGGTCGAATTTTTTTTTTTTAATCTACACTAACATGTGTTTTTAAACAAAGTATATTCTGTTCAGGAGAAAGATTCTATAGGTAGCTCACTTACAGCAGAGAGCAAACTAGGTTAGGTCCAAGGATGTAACTTGTCCACACAGAGGTTTTTTGTTGTTGTTGTTGTTGTTGTTGTTGTTGTTGTTTTAACAATTGTAAATTCCTTGCCAACATTGAAAAATTGGAAATTTCATACAGAAAGTCCAAACTGACAGCTTTGTTTAAAAAAATCATATCTATCTACACTGATCCTGCCTTCCTATACATCAACATTTCCAACTCATAGGTCTGTTGTGGGACAAGGAGTCTCCCCTAGAGGACTTTAGGGGCTCCTGCAATTGAGAAAAGGTGCTCAGGAAGATGGATTGAGGGACACCAGGAAAAGGCAAGATTACAACCCACGTCCACTGACCTGAGCATTCCTCTCAGTACACCACATTCCCTCTGAGCACTGATATCACATTAATAAAGTTATACCCTTTCGGGGGGAAGTTTAGTAGGTATAGTGTCTAAAAATAGAGGCTGTGAAGTTTAATGGTAGTTCAAAGTTCAAACCCTGACCCTCTACTTAACTAATGTATGATTTTCCTGGTCTCTCTAGCTCCTTAGGACTTCAGTGGCATTATCCATAAGACAGTAATAACAACACTTTGCACCTTAGGATTGTTGTAAGGTATATCTAAGCTAATATCCCTCCTTTAGTCTTCTCAAACTGTATAACTGCCCAAATGTTGACTTTTGTGTTGAAGAGTTCACTGCAGTTGCTACCTTACAGAAAAGACTGCTCTTCAGAAGGACAGTTTGTTATCAAGATCAGGAAACAACCAGAACATTGACAATTCTGACACAATGGAGCAGGTTCGAAATGAGGAAAAAGATACTCAAAGGGCTAAGTAGTGAGTGTGATGTGATGGGTTACTCTCCATTTAGACAGGAGAGATCATACCCACAGAAAAATGTTAGGCATCCAAGACAGAGCATGCTAGCCTAGAGAAAGATCCTGAGAGGAACAGCACATCTCTTCCTTACATATCAGATGGCTAGACTCTCCTCATCTTATTTTTTATTCAGGAAAACTGGAGCGGATCTCTTAGAGATATTGATCCCCTTTAATTCAGTGAGGCTATGGGCATTTGAGCTGGGAGTTGTGCAGTGTCAAAGTATTGATTCTGGGGCAAGTGGTCAGTAGCTATTTTGATGTAATTATTCCTCTGATTCATAAATTCTGCTGGACTAAAGCATCATGACAGTCAAAGCATGTATTGTCACACTTTGCCTTCATTCAACCAACTGTGAGTTAGGAAATGGGGAGTCTTTTGACATGTCTCTCTCACTCTAGGATTGTTGAACCAATTACTAATTCTACTTTTAAAACCTCTCACATCAGCCACTGCTGTGAATTTCTTTGCCACCATGCCAGTTTAGGTTACTATTCACTCTTCTGAATCCTGTTTCAGCCTACTTTAACATTTCCTCTTCCTGGGACCCTTTTCCTTTGGTTCTCACCATTCAGATTTTAGTCCTACTGGCCTCCCCTGGCCACATTATTGTAAGCAGCCTCCTCCTGGTCACCAGATCAGATTTTCTCTTTTACGTCCTTAATTGCACTCAAAAATACCCCAAATCATCTTGTTTTTTCATTGTTTATATTACACTAGAATATACCCTCCGTGAGAGTATAGAGACTGTAATTGTCTTTTCCACCCTGTACCCCCACAATGTAGAAGTGTCTGGTATTGTTGAATGAATAGATGAATGACCTCCTAATTGGTCTTCATATTCTGCCCTTGTAGAGTGAGGCAAGTGAGGCAGTGGTCTTAGGTACAAAATTTTAAGGGATGCCCAAAACCTCAGTAATCAAGATAAATCATATTTTAATGAACTAATTTTAAAAAATCAGAATAGGGGTCACCTGGGTGGCTCAGTCTGTTAAGCGCCCGACTTTCGATTTTGGCTCAGGTCATGATCTCACAGTTTGTGAGTTTGAGCCCCATATCGGGCTCTGCACTGACAGCGTGGAGCCTGCTTGGGATTCTCTGTATGTCTGTCTTTCTTTCTCTCAAAATAAACGTTAAAACATTTTTTTAAAATCAGAATAAATGCAAAAAACGGTGTAAAAAACATCAAAATTTTAACTAAGGGCAGCATCTGCACTCCCACAATCCTGTTGTACTTTTCTCAAGCTCATCCCAGTCCTGGTTCCAGTAAAACTTTGTTCACAAAAACAGGCAGCTGGACTGTAGGCCACTATTTGTAGATTTGATTTTTCCAAGTCTTGCTTTAAAATATGACTTATCTTGGGGTGCCTGGGTGGCTCAGTTGGTTAAGCGACCGACTTTGGCTTGGGTCATGATCTTGCAGTTTGTGAGTTCGAGTGCCGTGTCGGGCTCTGTGCTGACAGCTCAGATCCTGGAGCCTACTTCAGGTTCTGTGTTTCCCCTTCTCTCTACCCCTCCCCTGCTCACGCTCTGTGTCTCCCTGTCTCTCAATAATAAAAAAACATTAAAAAAATTTTTTTAAATAAAAAATAAAATATGACTTATCTGAAAAAAAGTGAAATATTATTTATCTGGCTTACTGAGTGTTTTGGCAGGTCTTTAAATTTTGCATCCTAGGGGCGCCTGGGTGGCTCAGTCGGTAGGGCGTCCAACTTCGGCTCAGGTCACTATTTCGCGGTCCGTGAGTTCGAGCCCCACGTTGGGCTCTGGGCTGACAGCTCAGAGCCTGGAGCCTGTTTCAGATTCTGTGTCTCCCTCTCTCTCTGCCCCTCCCCTGTTCATGCTCTGTCTCTCTCTGTCTCAAAAATAAATAAACGTTAAAAAAATAAAAAAATAAAAAATAAATAAATTTTGCATCCTAGGGACGCCTGGGTGGCTCAGTTGATTGAGGGTCCGACTTTGACTCAGATCATGATCTCACAGTCTGTGCATTCAAGCCCCGCGTCAGGCTCTGTGCTCACAGCTCAGAGCCTGGAGTCTGCTTTGGATTCTGTGTCTCCCTCGGTTCCTGCCCCTTCCCCACTCATTCTGTCTGTCTCTCAAAAATAGATAAATGTAAAAAAAAAAATTAAATTTTGCATCCTAGGTGAGTGCCTTAGCGTTTCTCTCTAGTTGGGCCCTGCTTGTGGCTTTTAAATTTTCTGTTCACAAAGAACCAGAGTGGTCTCTTTACAGGCAAATCAGATCATATCACTCCATTGCTAATGGCTTTCCTTTGCACTTAATATATGTTACAACTCTTTTTTTTTATTAAGTTTTATTTATTTTGAGAGAGAGAGAGAGAGAGAGAGAGAGTGCACGTGCACAAGTGGGGGAGGGGCGGAGAGAGAGAGAGAGAGAGAGAGAGAGAGAGAGAGAGAGAGAGAATCCCAAGCAGGCTCAGCACGGTCAGTCCTCGAACCTATGAACTGCAAGATCATGACCTGAGCCGTGATCAAGAGTCTAACACTCAATTGAGCCACCCAGGCAGCCAGCCCCCTTTGCACTTATCATAAAGTCCAAAATTCTTCGTGTGGCCTACACTTACAGTTCCTACAAATGCTGGCCCCTGCCTTGCTCTTGAACCTCATTCCCATTGCCTACTGAACTGCAGGGGCACCGGTTAGAACAAGCCAAATGCCCCACAGCCTTCCTATAGAATATTCTCTGCCTAGAATATTCTCTTTTCCAAGATACACCTAAATACTGATACTTCCCTTTCCGGTTTCACATGTCAGCTGGACTTTAACATCTGTGGAAAGCCTGGCCTGACTGTCCAGCTTCCCCTGTCACTTTTTCATAGCACCACGGTTTTTCCTTCATACACTTATCACATTTGCAATCGTGTTTAGTGTGATGATGATTTGGTTAATCTCTGTCTGCTTACTTGATTGTAAACCACAAGGAGCAGAGATTATGACGGTCTCTTTATTCAGTTGTTTCTGTCATCTGTACTCTATCATATGCCTTGTACGTACGTAGTAAGTGCTTAATAAACACCCAACTCAGTGACCCGGGGCATAATAAATTTTCAACAAATGTTTGCAAAAGTATTATTAGAAAGGTAACTCAGCGTGTGAAAGCAAGAAGAAAAGCAAATGAACTTTCCAGGCACTTTAATGAACTTCCAATTAGTTCCCACTGTTTTGTTTGCTTTTTAGGCTGTGACTTCTTTGATCTCAGGCTGCAATCCTATGCTTACCTTTATCATATCTGTAGCTTCCAAAGTGTCTATACTTACTGCACAGCACCCTGATGATTTTATTTATTTATTTATTTATTTATTTTAACGTTTATTTATTTTTGAGACAGAGAGAGACAGAGCATGAACGGGGGAGGGTCAGAGCGAGGGAGACACAGAATCTGAAACAGGCTCCAGGCTCTGAGCTGTCAGCACAGAGCCCGACACGGGGCTCGAACTCACAGACCGTGAGATCATAACCTGAGCCGAAGTCGGCCGCTTAACCGACTGAGCCACCCAGGCACCCCTCACCCTGATGATTTTATGATGTTCAACAATTGTCAAAGATAAGTGGATCAAGTATCCTTTCAATTAATGCCATACTGAGCTTTTCTCCATAAATAATGGTTGCTCACACTGAAAAGGCAGTTTCATTTTCTATAACTATTTCCCTATGATTATTCTATATCAAATTCAGAAAATGGAAGACGTTCAACATATTTCATTTCCCGTGAATGTGGTTTGCCCAAGAAGGAAGAACTGAACCCATGAAAGGGTAGTGGGTTTTCGATTCCATGAGATTCTTTTTTTTTTTTTTTTTTTAATGTTTATTTTTGAGACAGAGAGAGACAGAGCATGAACTGGGGAGGGTCAGAGAGAGAGGGAGACGCAGAATGTGAAGCAGGCTCCAGTCTCTGAGCTGTCAGCACAGAGCCCGACGCGGGGCTCAAACTCACAGACTGTGAGATCATGACCTGAGCCAAAGTCGGAAGCTCAACTGACTGAGCCACCCAGGCGCCCCTAGATTCCATGAGATTCTAATTGTATGGTCTAGCCCTCTGTAGATGGGGCTCCATAAATGACTCTGATGCTAACCACACATAAAATGACATTTGGAAACTGCTGATTTTGTTCAGTTTTATTTTTAAAAATTTTTTTAAATGTTTATTTGGAGAGAGAGCGGGGAGAGAGAGAAAGAGAGAACAAGTGGGAGAGGGGCAGAGAGAGAGGGAGAGACAGAATCGCAAGCAGGCTCTTTTCTGCCAGCACAGAGCCCAACATGGGGCTCAGTTTCACAAACTGTGAGGTCTTGACCTGAGCCGATATCAAGAGTCACCAAGGCGCCCTGCTGATTTTGTTCAGTTTTATAATTTAACACAGGACTGAGCTGGGAAGCTTTAGCAGCTTACATATGGTTACTAGATAGTGACAAATTTGCACCGGAAAAGAATTATTTTGGAGGGGGGAAGAAGGAGATTATCAGTGTTTTATTTTTTCATTGTGGTATGTATTTTTTAAACATTTTACTACGAAAAATTTCAAACACACAAAAATTGAGAGACTTTTCATAGTAAACATCTGTACACTGACCACTTAGATTTTACCATTAGCATTTTACTATATTTGGTTTATTACTCATCTATCTATTTTGATCCATCCATCCATCTATGTATCTTTTTTGATGCATTTCAGAGTAAACTGCACACATCAGTACATTCTCCCAAACACTGCATCATTCATATGAAATAATTTGTTTGACTTGTTTTTACACTGTATCACTCCCTTTCCTTAGGAAAGGAAGTGGCAAGAAAACCATGAGGGTAGCAGAAGTAAGAAAAATGGTAAAAACATGTAAAAGAGGAAAGCAAGAAACACTGACACATTTAGAGATGATCAACTCCAATTTCCGAAGTGAAAAAAAAAAAAAAAAACCTAGTAAATTTACGCAGGTTACTCTAGAGATTAATTTTTTAAAAACAGTACCTCCTAGTGGCGTCTGGGTGGCTCCGTTGGTTGAGTGTCCAACTTCTGCTCAGGTCATGACCTCCAGTTAGTGGGTTCCAGCCCTGCATCCGGCTCTGTGCTGACAGCTCAGAGCCTGGAGCCTGCTTTGGATTCTGTGTCTCCCTCTCTCTCTGCCCCTCCCCTGCTTATGCTCTCTCTCTGTCTCTCAAAAAATAAAATAATAAATGTTAAAACAAAACAAGACAAAAAGACAGTATTTCCTAGGTAGGTGTTCACTTCATGGGGTCTAATCTCTGGCACTGGAAGCAATATTTAGACAGTATTTCCCCCCATAAGTCATCATATTCACATCTCATATATACACATCTCTAACAGTCCTACCTCTGGCCTTTTTCCAGGACACTAGGGTACCAGTGATGTGAAACAAAACTATCTGGAAAAATTGGGGGGGACTCTACTCTCTTCTCAGTAATGAGAAACAAATGTGGACTATGCTGTTTTCTCCTTACAGTGAATATTTTTTATCTTTAAAAAGTTGTAATAAAATGCACATAAAACTCACCATTTTAATAATTTAAAACACTTTCGTTTTTACAACAGTTTTAGATTTACATAAAAATTGAGCAGATGGTACAGAGAATCCTCATACACCTTCTCCCCTGCATTGTTTCTCCTCAGGTTACCATTTTGCATTAGTATGGCATATTTGTTATAGTAAATGAACCAATACTGATAGATTGTTATTAACTAAAGTCCATGGTGTACATTAATGTTCCCTCCTTGTGTTGTACAGTTCTACTATAGATTTTGACAAATGCATAATGTCATTTATCCATCATTACAGTATCACACAAAATAGTTTCATAACCCGAAAAATCCCATCCTCTACCTATTCATCCTTCCTTCCTCTCCACCAATCACTGGCAACCACTGATCTTTGTACTCTCTCCATGGTTTTACTTTTCTAGAATGTCATATAGTTGGATCAGACAGTATGTAGTCTTTTCATTTTGGCTTCTTCCACGTAGCAATATTCATTTAAGTTTCCTCCGCTTCTCTCATAGCTTGGTAGTATACTTCTTTTTAGCACTGAATAATAATCCATTGTGTGGATGTACCACAGTTTGTTTATCCAGTCACTTATTGAAGGGCATGTTAGGTGCTTCTAGGTTTGGGTGATTATGAATAAAGCTGCAGTAAATATTCTTGTATAAGCTTTGTGTAGACAAAAGTTTTCAACTCAATTGGTTAAATACCTAGGGTGTGATTGCTTCATCATAGGGTAAAACTATGTTTAGCTTTGTAAGAAACTGCCAAACTGTCTTCCAAAGGAGTTTTGCCATTTTGAGTTCTTACCAACAATGAATGAGCGTTCCTGTTGTTTCACATCCTTACCAGCATTTGGTATTGTCAGCTTTTTGGAGTTTAGCCATTCTAATAGGTATGTAGTGGTATCATCTTAACCACTTTTTAATAAAATTTTGAATATTGATTTCTATTAAAAAATTTTTTTTGAGAGAGCGAGTACATATGTACACACATGCAAGTGGTGGAGGGGCAGAAGGGGAGGGAGGGAGAGACTCTTAATTAAATCTCTCAGCTTAGAGCCTGACACAGGGCTTGATCTCATGACTGTGACACCATGACCTCAGATGAAGTCAAGAGCTGGTTGCTTAATGGACTGAGCTACCCAGGCACCCCCATCTTAACCCTTTTTAAGTGCATAATTCAGTGGCATTAAGTACATTCATAGTGTTGTAGCATCATCACCACCGTCCATTCTCAGAACTCTTGTCATCTAGCAAAAGTGAAACTTTTATACCTATTAAGATAATTCCCCATTCTTCCCTGTCCCCAGCCTCTGGTTTTCTCTCCCTATGAATTCTACTTTCTGTTTTTACAAGTTTGTCCACTCTAAATACCTCATGTAAATGGAATCATATACAATATTTGTCTTTTTGTGACTGGCTTATTTCACTTAGCATAATGTCCTCAAGGTTCATCCATATTTTACCATAAGTCATTCCTTTCTTTTTAAGGCTGAATAATATTCCATTATTATTTATCCATTCATCCACCACTGATGGAGACTTGGGTTCCCACCATACTTTAACTATTGAATAACACTGCTATGAACATGGGTGTACAAATACATAAGAATTGCTGGATTATATGATGATTCTATTTTAACTTGTTGAGGATCCTCCATATTGTTTTGCACAGTGGCTGTACCATTTCACATTTCTACAAGAAGTGTACAATGGTTCCAATTTTCTTTTTCCTTTCCCTTCCTTCCTTCCTTCCTTCCTTCCTTCCTTCCTTCCTTCCTTCCTTCCTCCCCTGTCTCCCTCCCTCCCTTCCTTTCAAATGTGTGATGGTACAATCTTAGGGCAGCAAGAGTTAGGGGAAAAGGAACGTGAGGCAGGGAAGAAGAGAAAGCAAATACAAGCTGTTGTATTAGCAGTCTGGCCAGTTTCACAACGAAACATGGATGACTGCTCATTCACATAGGATATATTTCTAACAGGCTCTTTGGAACTAGAGTGTTTTCAAACAGTCTATCAAGGAGAGAAATTATCAAGCAACTCCTTTCCATCTCCTATGCCTCAGTGGTCAAAGTTTGCCACATGGTACATTAACTTCCCTGTACCTGTTGGTTGTGCAGCCCAGCTTGTCCAGGTAGCTGCTGCAGAAACTAGATACTACACCTTACATTAAGACACCTCATTAAAAGGTTCCAATTTCTTCACGTCCTTATCAATACTTATTTTCTGGTTTTTATTTTTTTCCTCTTCATAGTGGCCATCCTAATGAATGTGAAGTTGCATCTCATTGTTTTGTCCTGAGAGTGAATTTTAATGATACACATACTGGCTGTCAATGTCAGGCCAGATAGAAGTAATTTATAGGAGATCCGCCTTTCCATTAGAAATCATTAGAACTTGATCATTTTGTATTTTGGGATAAAGCAAATCTGTCTATAAACTTCTGTAGGAAAGTTAATTTGGGCATTAGGCTGATAATTTATTTTTTTTTATCTTAGAGATTCTTTTATTGTTGTCCAACTTTCTTTCCCTTTAAATTTTGTTTCCTTTATTACATCAGGCATTTGTTTTATGCAACGTTTGTATATGGCTCAATTGTGTGTGTGTGTGTGTGTGTGTGTGTGTGCGCGCGCGCGTGTGTGCGTGTGTGTGTATCGGTTCCAGGTTTTACTGGAGTGTGTTATAAATGTGCTCAAATTCTAGCTCCCATGGCATAACCTCAACCACCCATTCAGAGTCCCCCTATTTACCAGGGAATCTTTAGGGAGAGCGTTCGCTTTGTCAGCTCTAGAATCAGTTTTGCCTCTGTCTCTGCTCCTGTGTAGCTGCAGGCACAGGCTTCTATCCAGCCCGAGCCCCTGCTCATTCTGCCAGTCATCACCTGCAGTCCTGGGCCACTGGCCCTTTGCGATCTTAGCTTCTACCGGTTTCCTAAAGACTGGCCCCCACCACCAGTGGCTGCATAAGGGAAAGAGGGGTGAGTCTGAGAAAGTGCTCTCTTTCTATGCTTATTTCGTTTTCTTTCCTTGTTGCAATGACTTCCATTAAGTTCCAAACTTCCAGTACTGTGTTGAAAAGGAGTAGAGTAGGTGTCTTTGATTTCTGCCTGATTTTAGAGAGAAAAGATTCAGTCTTTTACTGTTAAGTATGCTGTTAGCAGTAGGTTTTTGTTTTTGTTTTTATAGATACTTTTTACCAAGTTGAGGAAATTTCCCTCTATCTTTGGTTGGCTGAGAGTTGTTGTTTTCTTTTTTTTAATTTTATTTTTGGGGCGCCTGGGTGGCTCAGTCGGTTAAGCGTCCGACTTGGACTCAGGTCACAGTCTCGCGGTCCGTGAGTTCGAGCCCCGCGTGGGGCTCTGGGCTGATGGCTCAGGGCCTGGAGCCTGCTTCCGATTCTGTGTCTCCCTCTCTCTCTGCCCCTCCCCCGTTCATGCTCTGTCTCGCTCTGTCTCTCTCTGTCTCAAAAATAAATACACTTTAAAAAAAATTAAAAATTTTTTTTTTATTTTTTAAAATTTACATCCAAATTAGTTAGCATATAGTGCAACAATGATTTCAGGAGTAGATTCCTTAGTGTCCCTTCCCCATTTAGCCCATCCCCCCTCCCACAACCCCTCCAGTAACCCTCTTGTTTGTTCTCCATATTTATGAGTCCCTTCTGTTTTGTCCCCCTCCATGTTTTTATATTATTTTTTTCCCTTCCCTTATGTTCATCTGTTTTGTCTCTTAAAGTCCTCATATAAGTGAAGTCATATGATTTTTGTCTTTAACTGACTAATTTCACTTAGCACAGTACCCTCCAGTTCCATCCACGTAGCTGCAAATGGTAAGATTTCCTTCTTTTTGATTGCCGAGTAATACTCCATTGTATATATATACCACATCTTCTTTATCCATTCATCCATCGGTGGACATTTGGGTTCTTTCCATATTTTGGCTATTGTTAATAGTGCTGCTATAAACATGGGGTGCATGTGTCCCTTCGAAACAGCACACTTGTATCCTGTGGATAAATGCCTAGTAGTGCAATTGCTGGGTCGTAGGGTAGTTCTATTTTTAGTTTTTTGAGGAACTTCCATACTGTTTTCCAGAGTGGCTGCACCAGCTTGCATTCCCACGTTGCTTTTTTTTTTCTTTGAATGGAAGTTGTGTTTGGCCAAATGCTTTTTCTGTGTTAGGCCCCCTTTCTGAGTCCACATTTCTGATTCCAGCAAATTCCTCTTTCCAAAGTGATTGTCATTGGGAATTTCTACTTTCTTCTTCTTTTTTTAATCTTTATTTATTTTTGAGAGAGAGAGAGTGCATGATCTGGGGAGATGCAGAGAAGGCAGGAGTGGGGGACGGACAGAGGATCCAAAGCGGCTGCATGCTGATAGCAGAGAGCCCAATGTGGGGCTTGAACCAGGAACCATGAGATTATGATCTGAGCTAAAGTCAAATGCTCAACTGACTGAGCCATGCAGGTGCCCCAGGGAATTTCTACTTTCTTTAGGCAATCACCACCTGTGCCCAAAATGGCTTGGCTGGAGGCCCTCAAAAGTCCATGACTTCAAAATAGACTAGCCTTGGGGCGCCTGGGTGGCTCAGTCGGTTAAGCGGCCGACTTCGGCTCAGGTCACGATCTCGCGGTATGTGGGTTGGAGCCCCGCGTCGGGCTCTGTGCTGACTGCTCAGAGCCTGGAGCCTGTTTCAGATTCTGTGTCTCCCTCTCTTTCTGACCTCCCCCGTTCATGCTCTGTCTCTCTCAAATATAAATTTTTGTCTCTCAAAAATAAATAAAGGTTAAAAAAAATTAAAAAAAAAATAGACTAGCCTTGAAAATCAGTGTATTTTCAAAGTTAGAAGTATTTGTTTTTGGAGTGCGTGGCTGGCTCAGTTGGTAAGGCATGCAACTCTAGACCTCAAGGTAGTGAGTTCAAGCCCCACTTTGGGTGTGGAGCCTACTTAAAAAAAAAAAGAAAAAGTCTTGGTTCTTAACTCCACCTGCAGAACAAAATCAACACAGTTGATGCTAAACTTCATCCAGTCTTGGGCAGTTTCATTTTTATGATCACTTCAATTTAAGGAACCTTAAGCTGGGTCCTGAAACACTTGACTGCAGTCTTTGAGACCTCAGCAAGCGCTCAAACAAAAGTACATATTCACAAAAACAAGCAATAAGTTACACTGAAGAGTGCTCGTGAAACACTTGTTTTGCAGGATTCTGTTGATAGGAGTTTGTGAAATGCTGGTTAAAGAAGGTTAAATAGGATTGTTGATCATAGGAGGTCTCAGAGCTTTTGGTATGCTAATGTGTATTATAAATCTTCCAAGAGGAGAAATATAGGGGGACTTGGTTCCTAAATTTCTTTGATTATGGAAGTGTTTTATTTTACAACATCTTCTGGGTAAATAGCTTTGGAAAATTCTGGTTTATAGGTAAAAGCAGTCTAAATTCATAGAGAGAAAAGAATGATTTTTTTCCTAATCAAAAAAAATGTAACACAGGCTAACAGATATAACTGTGTCTCAATTTTTTCATTATAGTACAACACTGAAGTACACCAAGTTTAAATTTAGTGTTCAGGTTGTTTGTTTTCCCTATCAATAAGATGAGGAGCTTGATTTGCATTCAAGGCCTATTCAGGTACCCTTTCAGATTAATGGAAAAGTGTGGCCCAAATGGATCTTGACAGAAAATAACTTTGTTTTTATTTATTCTATTTTTATTTCAATGTTTATTTATTTTTGAGAGAAACAGAGACAGGGTGTGAGTGGGGGAGGGGCAGAGAACAAGGGAGACACAATCCAAAGCAGGATCCAGGCTCTGAGCTGTCAGCACAGAGCTGATGTGGGGCTCCAACTCACGGACTGGACTGGGGGATCATGACCTGAGCCAAAATCAGACACTTAGCCAACTGAGCCACCCAGTCGCCCAAGCAGAAAACAACTTTGAAATGGCAGTTTTTAGTTTCTGCTTGTGTCCTGAGATAACAAAACACTTTTATAATGACACCCCAGTTACATTTAGATTTGATTATTTGCATTACTGTATTTACCTCAAGACACTGAAGTTCTGAGCAGGAGTCTGGGTTCTGGAGTCAAACTGCCTGAGTTCAAAGTCTAGCTTGCTGTTATTCCCTCCTCCTAAGTTATGAGACCTGGATCAAGCCACTGAACTCCTTTGTTTCCATTTTTACAGTTTACAAGTACTTTCATAAGTTTTATAACTTACAAGTCTTGTAACAAACCTAAGTAGGGCAAATAATTTTATCATTGCCAATTGACACTGGTGGAAATTTCTCAGAATGTATAAGTGACTTGCCCAGGTTCATAGATAAAGCTGATAAATGAGGCCACAGTGACTCAAAATCAGGTATTCATTTGGACTTTAATATTTGGGGGTATTTTTTCACTTTATTATATATTGTCTCCCAACAATAGATTAAAATGGCATATTTGCCACCTGGGTGGCTCAGTCTGTTGAGTGTCTGACTTGGGCTCAGGTCATGATCTCACGGTTTGTGAGTTCCAGCCCCGCATCAGGCTTGCTACTGTTGGCACAGAGCCCACTTTGGATCCTCTGTCCCCCTCTCTCTGCCCCTTCCCTGATCATACTCTCTCTCTAAAAAATGAATGTACATTTAAAGAAATGGCTTATTTGCCATTCCACAATGGAATGAATACATTATATGAGTACAATTTTGGGGGCGCTGGGGAGGCTCAGTTGGTTAAGCGCCTGGCTCTTGATTTCCCTTCAGGTCATGATTTCATGGTTTGTGGGATTGACCCCCCAAATGGGCTCTGCACTGACAGCACAGAGCCTGCTTGGTGTTCTCTCTCCCTGCTTCTAGGTCTCCAGCCCCCCTGTGCATATTCTCTCTCAAAACAAACAAAATAAACCACCAAAACTTTGCATACAAATAAATAGGTTTAAGATATAGTTGGGATAGTTTATGAAGATTCCTTAATGAAGTGTGCAGGAATGTGGGAAGACAACTTTCATAACTTTTATTGATCACCTACTATATGTCAGATGCTATTCTACACGATGCTATTTTACATGATTCTTAATTCTCACAACAGCACTTTAAGTTTTAAAAATTTAGGCTTTCCAAGATAACTGAATGATCCCAAGACACACAGAACATAAGTTCTCTATCCTCATTGTGGTGCAGGAATCTACACGTAATAAAATGTGTGATAGAATTATATACACAACATATAAATGTCAAGTCCCTGCTTTTGACAGTGTACTAAACTTATGTAACATGTAACTGTTGGGGGAAACTGAGTAAATTGGACCTGCCCTACCTTTGAGGAGTATTGGTCAGGTATTTTACAGGAGTCCCTCAATTTGAGTTTGTCCATTTTTTTTTTTTTTTTTTGACAGATAAGGGTTATGGATAGGTTTTGGGGAAGCAGACCACAGAGGTCTGTACTGTATTTGCAACTGTGAATCTAATAATTATTTTTAAATAAAAAGATTAAAAATGCATTGCTAGTAGGTATGCTTAATAAATTTACTTGACTATAGTCTTTTCTGGTCTCACAACACCCCCACACACCTATTAACACTTCGCGTAACTTGACTTGTTTGGGATGGGGATAAGACACTAATTTATATGCTTCCAGCATAGAACTCTTAGGTGGCACTTCTGTTCAACAAAAAGATCTGGGAATGGCGGCGTGCACTAGACATCGGGTCCAAAGGTCGTTTGGTTTCTCCCAGTCCAGACCAGAGGTTTTTCAGACTGCTTACTTGTAGACTAGAGCCGTAGCTCAAACCCTGGGTCTCCTTACGGCCACCGCCAAACAGCTGCACCACTCCTGCAGGGAACCGTCCAGATGCAGCTGGAAACGCCGCAAAGGGCTTCGGCGCGTCTCACATTAGTCCCACGGGCCGGGGTCCCCGCCTAGCGGAAACACAGGGAGCCCAACCCCCACCGCCAGGAGCAAGGGAGCGGGGCGGGGTTCAGGCATCGGCCACTCCCCACACTCAGGGAAAAAAAAAAAAATGGGACATTGCGGACGCGACGCTGGCGGGAGCCAGGGCGCGTGGCAAGCGCGAGCCCTCCCGCGCATGCTCCAGCCGCTCGCCGCCCGCCCCCTCTCCGGGTCCCGCCTCTTTCGTTCGCTGTCCCCCTCCCCCGCCAACCTCCCTCTGAGCTTGGTCCCTCCGGGCGCTCGGCCGACGTCCCGCGTGCGTGCCGGCGCCTGACTTCACTTCCGGCTAACGCGCTCCGCTTGCCCCCTGGCCCCGGATGGTGACTGGCGGTGGTGCTGCACCTCCCGGGACTGTCACTGAGCCGCTTCCCAGTGTGATTGTGCTGAGCGCAGGCCGGAAGATGGCGGCTGCGGCTGCGGCGGCCTCGGGCTCGGGCTGCTCCTCGGCGGCGGGGGCGGGAGCGGCCGGGGTCTCGGAGTGGCTGGTGCTGCGGGACGGCTGCATGCGCTGCGACGCCGAAGGGCTGCACAGCCTCTCCTACCACCCGGCGCTCAACGCCATCCTGGCCGTCACCAGTCGCGGGACCATCAAAGTCATCGACGGCACCTCGGGGGCCACTCTGCAGGCCTCAGCGCTCAGCGGTGAGTGTGCGGCACGCCGGGCGGGGGCCGGGCCCGCCGCGGGAGGAGCGGGGCCCGCGGGATGCCGGAGAAGGAAGCCGCCCAGCCCCGGGGCTCGGCCTTGGGAGGAGGGGAAGCGGCGTGACGGGAATGGGGTAGCGCTGGGCAGGGCTGGGGGGCTCAGGCCTGGCTGTGACCCGAGGCCCGGAAGCTGATGGAGGAGGACCGTAGGACTTGGCTTTTTCAGCGGCTGCAGCTGGGAAGAAAAGACTGGCGAGTCGGGGAGTGGTGGGAGTTGCCTTCGGGCCTTGAGCGTCCGGTGTAGGTTGGTCCTCTGGGAGGGGTGAGGAGGCCTCGGAGCTCTGCACCTGAGAAGGCCAGACGCCCGGTCGGTCCTGGAGAAGGTGTCGGTGATGCCTTCTGCCAGATCAGAGAGCCAGCGGGTCGCAGGGTTGGGCCCGACGTGAGAGCCTGGTGGCCAGAGGCGAGCGTCGGAGCCAGCATGTAAGCCCTCCCCTCTGGTAGAGAGAAGTGAATACTCGACTGTTAGTAGGATCCGCAGGTGCAGGGATGTACGGCGGGCTTCGCACCGGGGGTGGGGGTGGGGTGCGCCTGGAGTGGGGGTGGGGAGGCAAGTAGGCGGGCCAGCTGCCTAAACGGTTCCGTCGAAGACTTTAGGACGGACGCCATGGAAGACCAGACCTTGTTCCCTAGTTCGGGGCTTCCAACTTCTGTTCCCCAGTGATGAGAAGCTCAGGACCTGCGGTGTATGAAATACAGATTCCTTTGGCTTCGTAATGAGGTGAAACTTAAGGTCCTCTCTACTTGTTTTACCACAGCAGGCCGAAAGTTGGGATTTGGAGGTATGTCTGGATCTCACCAGTGGAGGAGAACTGTTCTGGGTGATGTAAACGTTGTTCCAGGGACGAGACTCCATGCATTATTAGGTGACGCTCAGTGGACTGGAGTGGAGTTGTTTGGAATTGCCCTGGCCAAGTTAGTTATGTTTGGCTGAGATGACATTTCATTTGCGGTGAAGTGATGTGTGGCTTAATTTAGATGTTATAAATTGAGATTGAAAAGTTAGTGTATGAGTGAGTTAGACTTCTGCATACAGATATAATGTATATGACTGTGTGCATTTAGCCAACGAAATGAGTTATGTGGTATATCAGTTCACTTGTAACATGCGCAAATATGAACAGGTCATTATTCTAGTTTACTGTGTAGTAAGGCACGTAAGAGTTAATGGCAGTGTAGGGATAGAAAGATAAAATAAGAGATTTAACTTCTGTGCATGTGAGAGATGTGAAAGAAATGGATTGTATACAGCTACAGAATATAAACCCGGATCCTATCTAAGATATGTCTAAGAGAAAGTTTGGGTTGTAGGCTTGTAATTTTTCTTTTCTTGGCTTAGGTAAAGGACAGGAGGGGTGTCCCAGATGTAGCAATTCACAGTAACTGCAATATGGAGGTAACAACTTGTCACTATGTAGAGAGGGAGATACTCACTAGTAATTGGATATCTTTCTTCTCGTGTAAAATATTTCAAACACAAAAAGGTATAAAGAATAATTAAAATGAACAATCATGTATCCCTGATTCTGTTTTTTTAGTATATGCTTGTCTCTTTAAACATTATCTAATGCTGTCTTTCGTGATTTTAAGCTTTGACTAATTGCTATCATAGGATATGTATTTGGATTTTTTTTTATAAAAAGTAGTATTAACAGAAGTTTTAAAATGTCTTTGTTAGAAAGGAATTTAATAGGGTGTTTTTATATTTGGAGGCTATGTTTGAGAAAAACAGTGTATGTCAGAGTTTGTTATAAGTAGTTGGGGAAATTGGACATATGTGAATGTGTCTCATGAAAGGGAAGAAAATAGTCACTCTAGTGGTAGATTACTAAAGGGGAGGGGCTTAGAGTTGTAATACAAGTTTAAAGGTACAGCACTGATTGGGGATAACTTAGCTGAGATAAGTTGGGGCATTTGTTAATTAGAAAAGTATGGGATTGAATACAATTGCAGATGCCCATGCATAGATTGAATATGTAATTTAAAATATGTAGAAGAGTTTATGGCAAACAAAAGGATTACAGAAAAGGTTTGAAAGTAACAATGGACAAGATTTGAAATGTTTTCATTTATGAGAATTGCAGTTATTAAAAATAATTACCAGAGGTTTATAGTCTTGTGTATGTATAGTCTTGTGTATGTCATCTGTTCAGGTGATTGGGGAGGGAATGCTGCATTTTTTGTCTTGCCTGGAATATGTATAGACTTTACATAGAGGTTTGCTATGTAGGTTTGCTTTTTGGGTAGGTTTGCTTTTGATGATTAATAGAGGGTGACAGTTCTATAAATAGAATAAGGAGGAGGTGCCAGCAGTGACCGTGGTCCTAACATGACCCCTCTTTAAGGGGCAAGGAACCACTTCTTTCATACCCCCAGAGGAAAGACATCTTTGTATCAGGGGAAGAAGAGTGTTCTTGGGTGACAGAGTAGTATGTCTTCTGAATGGGTTCAGGTTATAGGGTTATAGGTAGCCTATTAGTGTAGATGGGAAATTGAAGGATGGAAGCATGACTTGTGTGTATATTTCAGTTGGGTGGCAAAGGTGGTGAATTTTTGACTGTGTCTACTAGTATATGTCTTCAGTGTATCTGTATCTGACATGAAATGTTTATAAATACACTTTTCATTATGTTAAGAGCTATCAGTATAACACGTTAGGCAAGTATTCGATCCATTTTAGTGTTTAAGAGTTAAGATTTCTCAGTGTCTAGGCCAGTTCCTTAGTTTGGCATTCTTTGACTTCCATGATTTGGCCTCTACTAGTCTCTCTCTGGTCTTATCTCCCTATTTAGTTTTTTGAACTGGTTCATTTAATTTTCTTTCCTAACTCAGTAGTTTTGCTCTTTCTTGGAATGCACCAATTCCCTCCAGACATATTTTAGCCATTTTTCAAGACCTGGAACAGATCTTAACTTCCTGATTCTTTTAGCCTGAAGTGATCCACTGAACCCCTAAGCACATATTGTCCTCTTAATGTCTATTTTAGTAATTTGGCAACTTACTGTTTGTGGTGTGTTTTTTGTCTTGAACTATTTAAATCCCATTTTATTTAGCTTTTTGTGAATATACGATGTCCATTTAACTATATTTAAAACTCCTCAAGGGAAGGAACCTGTCCTTTTGTTTATATCCCCTCCTCAGAATGCCTAGTACAAAATATTAATGAATATTTTAGATTTATGTATATATGCTAATGAGTGTTAAATGTATGCTGTCTTACATACTAACTGCTAAAATAAACACCTTCTTTGGCTTTTTTTTCTTTCTTTTTTTAAGTTAATTTATTTTTGAGAGAGAGTGCGAGCGCACAAGTGAGGGAAGGGCACAAGGAAGGAGAGAGAGAATCCCAAGCAGGCTCCACACCATCAGCACAGATCCCCATGTGGGGCTTGAAGATCATGACTTGAGCCAAGATCCAGAGTCAGACGTTAACCAACTGCACCACCCAGGCGCCTACCCCTCATTCTTTTCTTAAACAGATTTTTTAAGAATAGCTTTAGGTTCATAGTAAAAATTGAGCAGAAGAGTACAGTGCTCCTGTATACCTCCTGCCCCTGTGCACACACAACCTTCCTTCACTGTTTGTTACAATCAGTGAACCTGCATTAACACATCATTATCACACAAGTCTCTAGTTGATGTTAGTGCTCACTTTTGGTGTTATACATTCTCTGGGTTCTGACAAATGGATATGTCATACCAAACAGTTTCACTTTCATAAAAATCCTCTGTGCTCTGCCTGTTCACCCATCCCTCTCTCCTACCCCCTGCCACTTTGTGATCTTTTGACTGTCTGTGGTTTTGCCTTTTCTGGAATGTCATATAGTTGGAATTATACAGGATGTAGCGTTTTCAGTTTGGCTTCTTTCACTTAGGAATATCCATTTTTAAGGAGTGCCTGGCTGGCTCAGTCAGTGGAGCGTGTGACTCTTGATCTTGGGGTTGTGGGTTTGAGCCCCACATTGGGTGTAGAGATTACTTAAAAATAAAATCTAAAAAGTAAAAACATTTAAAAAAAAGGAATATGCATTTAATTCTTCCATGTCTTTTGATGGCTTGCTAACTCACTGCTTTTAAACGTTGAGTAGTATTCCATTGTCTGGATATACCACAGTTTATTTACCCATTCATCTATTGAAGGACATCTTGGTTGCCTCTAGGTTGCAGCAGTTATGAATAATAAAGCTGCTACAAATATTTGTGTGCAGGCTTTTGTGTGGACATAAGTTTTTAGTTCATTTGGGAAATGCCAAGGAACGTGAATGCCAGATCATGTGTTAGGAGTATGTTTAGTTTTGTAAGAAACTGTCAAACGGTCTTCCAAAGCAGCTGTACTATTTTGTTTTCCCAATGGTAGTGAATGAGAGTTCCTGTTGCTCCAAATCCCTCTTAGCACTCTGATTTTTGTTTGGATTGTGGCCATTCAGATAGGTATGTAGTGGGACCTCATTGTTTTAATTTGCAATTCCCTAATGAAAATTGGTGCAGTTTGGATTTTAAAAATCAAAATAGCTCTACATATACCACTTGACCATATTGTTTATATTGCTGGATATGTTCTCTTTAGCTTTTGTTTGTTCATGCAGTTTAGCATAACAGTTAAGGGAGGAGCTTGGTTTTGGAGACAGTTGGCGCTGGTTAAGATCCCAATTTCTGCTTTCCCCCACCTCCCAATTTAACTGTGTAACCTTGACTAAATTACTTAACATTTCTGTTGCAGTTTCCCCATTTGCAAAATGGGGATGATAATTGTACTAATCGTGAGAATTAACTGTTAATACACAAAGTTTTTAGAACAGTGTGTTTACTGTTCAAAAATATTTCTTCTATTAATTGTAAATCTTTGTAAATACTCCTTTTTTACTTAAACCTTTTTGGTATTCTCTGTTAAATCTTTTGAACTTAACTCGAAAGTTTAACTTTATTTTTCATATTTACCACTTATTACCATTCAGCAGAATCCATCTAATTTTTGCTTTGAGTAAGGTATTGTTCAGGTTTTTTTTTTTTTTTTTTTCTTTTTTATGGAATCAACATTCTTTATTAAATCCACCAGGTACCAGGGGTTGGTCCTAAGCCCTTTGTTCAGTATTTTCTTGTATTATTTAACTACTAGTGGTAATGTATCCTCTTGCTTTCTGAAATAGTACCCCTCCCCCCAATGTAGTACATTTTATATTGTTTGTTTTTTTAATACACTTTTTTGAGGGCATGCGGAAAGGGAATGGGTATTCTGAATTTTGAATTTTATTAAAAAAATTTTTTTTAACGTTTATTTATTTTTGAGACAGAGACAGAGCATGAATGGGGGAGGGTCAGAGAGAGAGAGACACAGAATCTGAAACAGGCTCCAGGCTCTGCGCTGTCAGCACAGAGCCCGACGCGGGGCTCGAACCCACAGACCGCGAGATCACGACCTGAGCCAAAGTCGGACGCTCAACCGACTGAGCCACCCAAGCGCCCCTGAATTTTGAATTTTAGCTCACTAACTTACTCTCTAAAATTCCTGAATTTCAACTTCCTCATTTGTAAATTAAGATTAACCTTTAATAGGGTGGTTGTGTAGATTAAGTGGTAAACATGTTTAAAGTGCCTAACACTGCTTAGCATTTGTATACAGTGAATGTTAATTGTCTTAAGCCTCGTGGATGCTTAGTATTGCCATATTCTTCACTATTACTTTAGAAAAACTGTTCACTGCTTTAGTATTATATACAGAGGATAGATACTGTTGAGTTGTAGTTGGAAATGTAAATGTTGGTGACAAATATTATCTCTGGATAAATGTCTTGCAGTGTATTGGTGTGGCTGAATGTCAGAATGAGGTTAAGACTGTTCTATTAGTTCTGTGTATATATGAATTGTTCATGTAGTATATCTACATAAGTAACAGAGGATATATGGATATTAATCAGTAGGTGTTGTAGCATATGTGTAAAAGGAAATCATGTCTCTTCTGTTTCTGAAGTAGGTTCCAGATTTCTGTCATGGTGAGGAAACTCCAAAGCTGCTTAGTGTTTTTAGACCAACGCTCTAGTTTCACATTTCTTTATGAATATTTCCCTTTTTCCTTTTCCTGTATAGACGTTGATTTTGATTTGAGAAATTACCACGATGGTCATAAATGAGAAAAAGGTTACTGTACTCCAGGTGCAGTGAAGTTCAGATTGGCTGAATTTTTACTTCTTTATTTACTTTTTGTTTGATATGAACTTGCTGTTCAGACTCAAAGCCCAGAGCTGCCTGCATCAAGAAGTCTTGGAGTATAGAAAACTAGTTAGGTTACCTGCATATTTCTCAAGATCTAATTTTTGGGGTACAACTCTTAGTTACTATCACTTTGTTAGAAGTGGTAATATTTTTCTCACTACTGCTGAATTAGGCATGCATTAATTTGGATAAAATGCAAAATCATCCTGTAGGTCTGTTTTAGAAATTGTAGATGATTCAGACCACTTCCTATTTCCTGACTTTGGTTCATGTAGCCTTCCTAGTCTCAATTATTCTTTTATGAAAGATAATATAAGACAGTATAGAATTGGAATTTTAGTAGCCTTAGAAAATATTTGTTTTCTGGATACATCTGAGTTCTTTATAAAAACTTAATTGGTCAGATCTCTTTGTGGGCTGTGTACAAACTTGATGTTGCAATTGACTGACTTTAGTAATGAAACGTGATGACCTATCTTATGTCAAAGATTTGTTTTATTTATTTATTTAAGATTTTATTATTAAAAAATTTTTTTTAATGTTTTTATTTATTTTTGAGACAGAGAGAGACAGAGCATGAGCAAGGGAGGGGCAGAGAGAGGGGGAGACACAGAATCTGAAGCTGGCTCCAGGCTCTGAGCTGTTAGCACAGAGCCCAATGCGGGGCTTGAACTCACGGAGTGTGAGATCATGACCTGAGATTTTATTTTATTTTTTTTTTAATTTTTTTTTCAACGTTTATTTATTTTTGGGACAGAGAGAGACAGAGCATGAACGGGGGAGGGGCAGAGAGAGAGGGAGACACAGAATCGGAAACAGGCTCCAGGCTCTGAGCCATCAGCCCAGAGCCTGACGCGGGGCTCGAACTCACTTTTAAGATCCTTGAAGTTTATACGGTTTTTTTTAACTTTTATCTCCCAAGTTTTCCTATTACCTGTTCAAAGATGGTTTTGCTCTAGTGAAAATTTATCTTGGTCTTTTAGTAGTTTTAGGCTTATTGAGAGTCACTGTAAGAGATCAAATTCTGGAGCCGAACATTTTGATCTTAAGTCTTGGTTCTATTTAATTTTGAAGTTCATCTACAAAAGGAAGATAATAATAGTGCCTATCCCATAAAGTGGTTGTGTAATGTATGTACTCTATAAGTGTTTTTTTATTATGTTTTTATTCTTTGGTAGTAGGGGCTATTTAAGTGTAGTAGATATTTTTGCTACAGGTATTCTGTTGAAATAGCAGTATTCTTCCAGTTTTCCATGCATGTGGAAATGTGACTGGGTGAAATCTAATGGGCATAATTATAAAATAATAACTTCTGTATTACAGGAGAAATATAAACTATGTAAGTGAATTGATTTTGGAGTTGAAATTGTTAAAAGAGCAACATTATGCTAGCACAGGAACACAAAATAATTAAGACAACATTTTGGCCTTTGAATGTATGCTTGGTGATGTGTTTAGGTAAACCATTTTAGCGTAATGTCATAAGTAGTGTGATATAGATATGCACAATGCTGTGTGAGTACACAGGAGGAAGTTTCTTCAACCCGAGGGAAAAAAAGAAGGCTTCTCAAAGGAGGTTGTTTTTATGATCCATTTTGAAAGATGAGGTAGTGGGAGGGAATGTTATAGGGATCATCATCTTAAGCTAGGGTACTTGCTTGTGGGGAGAGCTGTTGGTCTTTCAAAACATGGTGAATTCAAGTAACAAAGAGATTTTCAAGGAAAGACATTGGGGGTTAAGGTGTGTGAGGGGATGGTTAGAGCTGAAGCTAAGAGATAGGCAAACACAAGATCATAATCTGTTTTGCTAAGAAATTTGACTTGATGTCAGTGGTAGGGAGCCACTGTAGGTTATCACATGATCAAATTTGTTTTTAGAGAGGTTTGAAGCTAATGCTCTGGTGTGAGAAGTGATGAGAGCTTTCTGTAAGTTAGTTTGAAAGGTAGGAACAGTGTAATTTGGTGAATGTGGGGATGAGAGAGATGGACAAGGTGAAAAGCACTCATGCGTGGGCTCCTACTTTAGGTAACTGGGTAAATGGTGTGTATTAACCCAAATAAGCAGTATAAGAAGGTGTGAAGAATGGTTTTTGTTGGAGAAGATTGGGGAGCAAGAGGGAGATAGTGATTTAAGTTACATTAATTTTGAGGTTCTTGAAGGACATCCAAGTAGAGATGTCCAGGAGGTATTGGGAATTCAGAGTTGAAGCTTGAGAATTTGGGGACACAGGTTAGGAAGACTGAGCCTAGTGGTTAAGGATATTGGTTCTGGAGCCAGAATGCCTTCAGTCAGTGATTTACCACTTACTATCTGTGCCCTTAGGCAACATTCTTAACCTCATTCTGGCACCCTTAACTTGTTGGGTTATTGGAAAGATTAAATTTTTTTTAAGTAGGCTCCACACCCAATGTGGAGCTTGAACTGAGGACCCTGAGATCAAGAGTCAGATGCTTGACTAAGCCAGCTAGGCACCCCTGGAAAGATTAAATAACCTGACACATGTAGTTACTGCTTAACCTACCATAAGCACTCAATAAGTGTTACTTTTGGGTTGGGGTTTTTAATTATATAGCTTAATTCAACAAATGTTTGCCTGCCATATTGGGATAAAGATGAATTTGAATTCTCCCCTGCCTCCCAATTTGGAAACCTTTCTAGACAAGTTGATAGAGTTAGGTAGCATAAGCAAGAGTAGAGGCATGAAGCAGGCAGTATTTGTTATTAAGCCCTTTGGTATCAGAGTGCAAAGCACAAGGCTGGGAGTGATAGATGGCCTGAGGATCTTGGATTTGGTCCCTCCGACCTATGGCTCCCATATTTTTCAGTGTAAGGACTTCTAGTTTAAGGTAAAAAATTTAGGGACCTATTTTTATAGGAGTTATGTTTTTAGTATTAGTTGATAGAATATAAACAATAACAGATTTCTCTACAATAGTATGTAAGAGCAGTGGGGAGAGTGTTGGGAGGGAGGTACCTCTGATATGTGCATTGCATTGCTGATGGCCTCATGCCTTTGGCAAGATAACTTCTCAGAGTTACTATCTTTAAAAGGGGCTGGTAATTCTTTTTTTAAACTATTTATTTTTATTTACTTTTTTATTATACATTTTTTTTTTTTTTTTTTTTGTAAAGTAGGCTCCACGCCCAGCGTGGGGCTTGATCCTGAGATCAAGAGTCGCATTCTCTACTGACTGAATCAGCCAGGCGCCCCTGGTCTGATAATTTTTGCTTAGACTACTTTATTATCTGATAATGAATATAGAAATGTCTTTGTAGACTGTAGCACTTCAGATGTGAAGGAAACAAAAAAGTTAAGACAAACTCTTTGGGTATAAAAGAGGGGATAATAGATGTACAAATAACAAAAAAGAATAAAGTAATTGCTATGTAAAATAGTTTGTGAGAAGGGTGGTGCCCCTAAAAGGAAGTAATTGTGGTCTCATTTGTGTATATTAAATCAGGGATATATTTTAGGGGAGATAAATATTATGCTAACTTTTTAGGGGAAATGATAGAAATGTTAGAAGGGGCAGATAGGATTGAGACTTATTGTGGGTGCCAGGAATTTAAATCTTCATGATTTGTTTCTGTACTTTTACTTTGATTTATGAAGTAGGAGAGAAGATTGGGGAGATGGCATAGGGCAGTGGTTCTCAGCCTTGGTTGTTCATTAGAATCATCAGGGGAAATTAAAAAAAAAAAATTCTGCTTGGGGTCCCATTATTCTGACTCAAGTTGTCTGGAGTGGAAGCCAGGCTTCTTTTTTTTTTTTTTTTAACAGCATACCAGGTGATTCTATATAAATTTTTTTTTTTATGTTTATTTATTTTTGAGAGAGAGCAAGAGAAGGAGCAGGGGAAGGGCAGAGAGAGAAGGAGACATGGAATCCAAAGGAGGCTCCAGGCTCTGAGCTGTCAGCACAGAACCCGATGTGGGGCTCAAACCCACGAACTGTGAGATCATGACCTGAGCTGAAGTCGGACTCTTAACCGACTGAGCCACCCAGGCGCCCGAACAGGTTACCAGGTGATTCTAATGTGCAGATAGGTTTAGAGGTTCCAACTTCATGATAAGTCTGGGATAAATGAGAGACAAGTTTCACTTGAATAGTATCTTGAACTGAATATTGTTCTATTTAGCCTTAATTTTTGGGGTAAGAAAAACCTCCCAAGTTAGTCTGCTAATAAAACCTACTCCATTGTGTTTTAAATTGTATTTAGTGAATATATAATGCAATATGCTTGTAAGCAACAGAGATATGTCAAGAACCAAATGTATGCTGCTGCGTTTCTTTTTTCAAAAAATTTTTTAATTGTTGATTTATTTTTGAGAGAGAGACAGCATGAGCAGGGGAGGGGCAGAGAGAATGGGAATCACAGAATCTGAAGGAAGCAGGCTTCAGGCTCTGAGCTGTCAGCACAGAGTCGGATGCAGGGATTGAACTCACGAACCATGAGATCATGACGTGAGCCAAAGTCAGACACCTACCTGAGCCACCCAGGCCCCATTCTTCTGCTTTCTGTTTTGTCCTTTTCAGTATAATTCAGTTTTGGTTGTTTTTTGAACCAGCCAAGTGCTCTGATACTTGTTCACCAAAATGTCACTAGAGCCAAGGACAGTGACCTCCTCATACTGGCAGCCCAGGAGTAAGATAGGGGAAAATAGGCCCACAGCTATTTTCATGCCTGAACTGTCTTTGTTTCATGTTGTGTTAACAAACCAAAACAAAAGCTGTGAGACTATTGTATTTTGCTACATTATCATTTAGTGTTAATCTATTAAAAAGCTCTTTGAAACTACAGAAAATGATTCATTTATTCAAAGACATTTATTGTGTGTCAAGCACTGGCGATACACTAGTTAACAAAGTCCTTGATTTCCTAGAGCCAGTGGTTTAGTGGGAAGAGGTATATTACACATACACACGCGCACGCACACACACACACACACACACACACACAATCAAGTGGTGATAAATGCTGTAAGAAATTAGAGCTGGTATGAGATGATGATGGGTAAATTTGTGCTGTGCTTTGGTCTGGTAGGGTCTATGAAGCAGCCCTTGAGCAAAGTTCCCAGTGATGTTAGAAAACAGGGCAGGTAATCCAGGGAAGTTTCTTTTGCCCTATTATTGCCCTTTTTTTGTATACTGTATATGCAAAAACAGCTAGATGGATTTTCATCATATTTGGATGGAATTTGACTTGGACTGACTTAAAATGTAGGCTATGTGAGGAATGATGAAAGGTCTGTGTGACCTCTAGATACATGTACCATTTGTATTCTACAGAGAACAGTACTTTCAAATATGAGTTCCAAATAGAAATTCACAGGGTACATGTTCTGCATTACCTAATTGTATTGATTTGTAGCTGAGTTCCTTATCATATGGGCAACTTTGTGTTGCAACAGGAATTTATATACAGATGGTTAGAGTTATCTTGAGCAACATCAGTAGCTCTCAAATTTTACTTAATGATAGCCAGTTCAAAATCATGAAGGAAGAATGTAACTTTTGTGTCCCAAGGTGGTTTGAAAGATTTTTAACTGTGACAAATTGAATAACATATGTAAAATAGGCCCCAGAATTTCTTGCATGGGGTAGGTCCTTAAAGATTGAGTCCCATCCTCGGAAACTTCAGTGGCGATTATTTATGTTCTTAAAACTTTGTCAGAAAAAAAAAAAAATAAATAAAATAAAACTTTGTCAGTTGATGTCAGATACTTAAGATTGTTGTCAAATAAGTGGTTTGGTGGAACTTTTGGATAAAGTGAATAGAGAACTTGGAACTTTTTTTTTTTTAAGATTTAATTTTTAAGTAAGCTACACCCAGTGTGGGTCCAGACTCAGCACGCCAAGATCAAGAGCTGCATGCTGCACCAACTGAGCCAGCTGGGCACTCCGGAACTTGGAACTCTTAATTCCAATGAGTCTGTCTCTTTTGGAGACCCTCTTTCGTGCTCAGGCAGATGTTGGTTCTTTTGCCTGGAATAATACTATGCCTGCATTGCGTTTTATCCATTTGTTACCCTTTTTCATGGTCTACACACTGAACTTTACCAAATTTGCTTTGCTTTGCACCAAGTTTTGTTTTACAGGAATACTCACTTTGGCTTTGAATAATATAGTGTACTAACAACTTTTGTTAAGTGATTTTATTTTTGGTTACTTTAATTATATTTTAAAAGTCTTGTTAGAACGCTGATTTTGTACCCTTTTGATTGACTTTGAATGATGTTTTTCTATACTATGTTAGAGTATTTTAAGCACTGAACTCTGATGTTATCTCTGTGGAAATGGAATTTTACAGTGTGTCCTGTCAGTTTGCAAAGATCATGTATTTTTGATAATATTTTTGCAAGTTTTGCAGGAATGCAAATGGATAGTGCATTGATAAAGAATTGACTGTTTCTTGAAGTAGGTATTAGAATTAACTGATTAAAAAAAATTTTTTTTATGTTTATTCCTGAGACAGAGACAGAGCATGAGTGGGGAGGGGCAGAGAGAGGGAGACACAGAATCCGAAGCAGCTCCAGGCTCTGAGCTGTCACTGACTCGGGGCTGGAACCCACAAACCGTGAGATTGTGACCTGAGCTGAAGTCGGTCGCTCAATCGACTGAGCCACCCAAGTGCCCCAGAATTAACTGATTTTAAAAAGCAGTTTTGGGGCACCTCAGTCATTTGAGTTTCTGACTCTTGATTGTGGCTCAGGACATGATCTCACAGTTGTGAGATTGAGTCCCTTGTCAAGCTCTGTGTTGGGCATGGAGCCTGTTTCAGATTCTCTCTCCTTCTCCCTCTGCCCCTCTCCCCTGCTCTCATGGTCTCTCTCTCAAAAACAAAACAAAATAAACAAACAAAAACACCAAAACCCCCACAGTTTCACACATTTGAAAAAAAATTTTTTTTAAGTTTTTTATTTATTTTTGAGAGAGAGAGCAAGCGGGTTGAGGGGGGAGAGAGATAGAGGGGAGAGAGAGAATCCCAAGCAGCCTCCATGCTGTCAGTACAGAGGCCTGATGTGGGTCTCGAACCCACGAACCATGACCTGAGCCGAAATCAAGAGCCAGACACTTAACCAACTGAGCCATCCAGGTGCTCCTGAAAATTCTCATTTTAAAAGTGATTTACCTTATTATAGGATATCAAATAGACTAAGGAAAAAAGTAGTCACCTATGATTTTGTTAGCTAGAGATGGCCATTGTTAGCATTCTGGTGTGTAATAATTTCTTTTTGCTTTTTTCTATTTAATGTATTTTTACAGAATTTGGATTGCAGTGATATGTTATAAACTATTTCCCTCTTTACTTAGTTAATAGTGTATTATGAATATTTTCCTATGTCTTTATTATTTTATAACATTTATTTATTTTTGAGAGAGAGAGATAGAGCACAAGTGGGGGAGGAGCAGAGAGAGAGGAAGACCACAGTATCCTAAGCAGACTCCAGGCTCCGAGCTGTCAGCACAGAGCCTGATGTGGGGCTCGAACTTACGAACTGTGAGATCGTGACCTGAGCCAAAGTTGGCCACTCAGCTGAGCCACCCAGGCACCCCTGTCTTTATTATTTTATAACATTTTAAAATAAATTTTATTTAATACCGCACAATAAAATAGTACACATTTTTTGTGTACTGGCAGTATATGCATTAACTACTGCTACAATTAGGATACAGAACAGTTTCAATACCCGTGCCATCTCCTTTATAGCTTACCCTGCTCCCTTCCCCTCCAACCTTTGGCAATCACGTTTTCCATACTTTTAGTTTTGTCTTATCTAGAATGTCCTAGAAATGGAATCCTACGGTACACATTTTTTATTTGAAGCATTTACAGTTTTTTTTCTTTTTTAAAGAGAGAGTGCAGTTGGGGGGGCAGCAGGAGAGAGAATCCCAGTGAGGCTCCAGGTGTACCTATGTAACGTTTTGATACTGACTTTTTGCACTTAGAGTTGTTTTAGGTGTCAATAGTTCATTTCTTTCTTTTTAAAATTTTTTTAATGTTTGTTTGTTTTTGAGAGAGAGAGAGTGAGAGCAGGGGAGGGGCAGAGAGAGTCAGACTGAATCTGCAGATCGGAAGCAGGCTCCAGGCTCTGAGCTGTCAGTGCAGAACCTGATGCGGGGCTTGAACCCGTGAACCATGAGATCATGACCTAGGCCTAAGTTGGACACTTAAATGACTGAGCCACCTACATGCCCCGTATAGTTCATTTCTTTTTATAACTGAACAGTATTTCATTGTATAAATGTGTCACCATTTGTTTAGTCAATCACTCATTGAAGGGTACTTGGATGTTTTCAGCTTTTGGTGATTAATGATAGAGCTATTATAAACATTTGAGTACAGGTTTTTATGTGAATGTAAGATTTTATGTCTGTAGGGTAAATACATAGAAGTGGGATTCCGGGGCCATTTGGTAAGTGTATGTTTAATCTTATAAGAAATAGTCAAACCAGTGTGGCTGTGCCATTATGCATTTCCATTAAAAATGAGTTCCACTATTCTGAATCTTATAAGTGCTTGGTTTTGTCTGTATATTGTTAAAAAGTCAATACTACCCAAAGTGATTTACAGATTCATTGCAATTTCTATCAAAATCTCCAAGATATCAAAATCTCCAGAAATAGAAAAACCCATCTTAAAATTCATGTGAAATCTCAAGGGACTCCCAGATAGCTAAAGCATTCTTGAAAAAGAACAAAGTTGAGGACTCACTGATTTCAGAATTTACTACAGTGTTACAGTAGTCAAAACAATGTGGTACTGGCATAGACAGACATAAGGACTGGTGGAATAGAGAGCCCAGAAGTAAGCCCTCACATACGTGGTAACTGATTTTCAACAAGAAGGCCAGCACCATTCAGTGGGGGAAAGGACAATCTCTTCAAGAAATGGTGCTGAGAAAACTTGGATATCCACATGCAAAAGAATGAAGTTGGACCCTTAAAAGTAACAGTGACAACTGTAAAGCTCTTAGAACAATGCAAAGAGGGAAGCTACATGAATCTAGATTTGGCAGTGATTTTGGGGATATAACATCAAAGGCACAGGCAACCAAAGAAAAAATAGACAGGTTAGACTTCATTAAAATGAAAATTTTTTGTGCATGAAGGACCCTATCAAGAAAAATTTTTGTGCATAAAGGGGCCCTATCAAACCGCAGAATATGAGAAAGTATTTGTAAGTCACATATCCAGGTATATATAGAGAATTAATATCTAGAATATAGAAAACTTTGACATCTCAACAACAACAAAAAACAACCTGATTAAAGAGTGAGCAAAATGCTTGAAGATATTTCTCTAGAGAAGAAATACAGCGGACCAACAAGCACACACAGATATTCAACATCACTAATGTTTGGGAAATATAAATTAAAACTATGAGGCAATAGCACTTCCCACCCACTAAAATGGCTGTTATAAAAAATAATAATGTGTTGGTGAGAATGCGGAGAATTGGAACCCTTGTATTGTACGCTCTTGGTGGGAATATAAAATAGTGCAGCTGTTAGGAAAAACAGTATGGTGGTTCCTCAAACAATTGAAAATAAAATTATGATATCACAATTTCACATCCAAAAGAATTGAAAGGGTCTTGAAGGAATATTTGTACATCATGTTCATAGCAGCATTATTCCCAGTAGTCAAAAAGCAGAAGCTACCCAAGTGTCCATTGATGGATGTAGGAATAAACAAAGTATGGTGTGTATATACAATGGAATATTAGAAAGGAAGGAAATTTTGACATATACTGCAACATGGATGAACTGAAGACATTATGCTTATTGAAATAAGCCAGTCACAAAAGGACAGATACCATGTGACTCCACTTATATGTGGTACTTAGAGCAGTCAATTTCATAGAAACAGAAAGTAGAATAGTGATTGATTGCTGAGCACTGGGAGTATGGAAGTGGGAAGGAGGAGTTAGTGTCTAATGGTTATGGAGCTTAAGTTTTGCAAGATGAGAAGAGCTCTGTGGGTGGATGGTGATGATGGTTGCACAACAGTGTGAATGTACTTAATGCCACTCAACTGTATACGTAAAAATGGTTAAAATGATGGGGCGCCTGGGTGGCTCAGTCGGTTAAGCATCTGACTTCAGCTTAGGTCATGATCTCACGGTTTGTGAGTTCGAGCCCTGCATCAGGCTCTGTGCTGAGAGCTCAGAGCTGAAGCCTGTTCAGATTCTGGGTCTCCCTCTCTCTGCCTCTCCCCTGCTCTCACTATGTCTGTCTGTCTCTCTCAAAAATAAACACAAGTACATAAGTAAACATAAATAAACAAAAAGTTAAAATGCTAAATTTTATGTTAATTTACCACAATTAAAAATAATTAAAAAAATCAAATGGCCATGTTTCTGTGGGTCTGTCTTTGGATTCTCTCCTGTTCCATAGATTCTATCCATTTGCCACCACCACACTTTCTTGTTATACTGTATTTTGTTTGCTTATTTTGAGAGAGAGAGTGAAATCAAGAGTTGGATGCTTAACTGACTTAGCCACCCAGGTGCCCCTATTTTATGATTTTAAAGCTGTCATAAACTGTTACTGTTTTCTGTAAATTTCAGCTTCTGATTGATCATTGCTAGTATATGGAAATACAATTGATTGGTTTTTGTGTATTGATTTTGTTTACTGTAACCTTGCTAAACTCATTAGCTCTAGGAGTTTTTTTTATTTTTTAATTTAATTTTATTTCTTTAACATTTTTATTTTTGAGAGACAGAGACACATTGTGAGTAGGGGAGGGACAGAGAGAGGGGGAGACGCAGAATTTGAAACAGGCTCCAGGCTCTAGGCTGTCAGCGCAGAGCCCAACACAGGGCTCAAACCCACCAACCGTGAGATCATGACCTGAACTGAAGTTGGACGCTTATCTGACTGTAGCTCTAGAAGTTTCAAATTAATTAATTAATTAATTAGTTAATTTTTAATATGATTTATTGTCAGATTGGCTCACACACAGTGTGTAAAGTGTCCTCTTGGTTTTTGGGTAGATTCCTGTGGTTTATCACTTACATACGATACCCAGTGCTCATCTCAACAAGTGCCCTTATGAGTGCCTATCACCCATTTTCCCCTCTTCCCCACCTCCCCCCATTTATTTATTTTAGGGAGACAGAGAACATGAAAGTGAGGGAGAGGGACAGAGGGAGAGAGAGAGTCCTAAGCAGGCTCCATGCTCAGTGCAGAGCCTGACTTGGGGTTTGATCTCAGGACTGAGAGATCATGACCTGAGCCAAAATCAAGAGTCGGACTCCTAACTGAATCACCCAAGCACCCCTAGGAGTTTTGCTTTTGTTTTTTGATTTCCTGGATAGGTTAATCATGTTGTCTGTGAGTAGGGACAGTGTCATTCGTTCCTTTTTAATCTCTGTGGCTTTTTTTTTTAAATTTTTTTTTAACGTTTATTTATTTTTGAGACAGAGAGAGACAGATCATGAACGGAGGAGGGTCAGAGAGAGAGGGGGACACAGAATCTGAAACAGGCTCCAGGCTCTGAGCTGTCAGCACAGAGCCTGACGCAGGCCTCGAACTCAAGGACCGCAAGATCATGACCTGAGCCGAAGTCGGACGCCCAACCGACTGAGCCACCCAGGCGCTCCTGTGGGGCTTTTAAATCTAAGCATTTCTTATTGCAGTGGCTAGATCTTGCCGTATGATACTGAGTAGGAGTGGTGTGAGTTTGCATCCTTGCCTTGCTCCTGATCTTAGGGGGAGAGTATTCAGTGTTTTACCATTAAGTATGTTGATAGTGGTAGGATTTTTGTAGCTGTCCTTCATCAGGTTGAGCAAATTCCCTTTCATTTCTAATTTCCTGAGGTTTGTTTTTTTTTTTTTTTTTTTTAAATCATGAAAGGATGTTGTATTTTGCCAAATGCATCTACTGACTTGATGCAGTTTTTCTTCTTTAAGCTATTAATATGGTAGCTTAAATTGGTTGGTTTTGAATATTGAGCCAGTTTTGTATTCCTTGGATAGCTCTACTTGGTCCTGGCATGTTATTATATTTTTATATTTGTCAAATTCTATTTGCTTTTCTTTTGTGGATGATTTTTGCATTGATATACATGATGGATAATGGTAATGTAGTTTTTGTGCTTTTTCTAGATTTGGCATCAGGTTAATGCTGGTCTCGTAAAATGAATTTGGAAGTATTCCTTATTTTTCTTAGAGGAGGATTGTGTAGAATTGGTATTACTTCTTACATGTTTAATAAAATTCAGTGAAGTCAGGTAGGCCTGGAGATTTGTCTGGAAGATTTGTAACTATGAATTCAATTTCCTTAATTTAGATTATTTCATTTGAGATGTTTTGATAGTTGGTGGTTTCAAGGAATTGGTATATTTCATCTGTACTTTCAAATTTATATGTGTAGCTCTGCCTTTATTATTCCCCAATTACCTTTTTAAATTTGTAGTATCAAGTTTATTTATTTTGACAGTCTGACTTTTCAGATTTATTTGACAACCTAAGTTGTGAAATTTATGTGCATAGTGTTCATAGTATTCTCTTATTATTTTTTAATGGTTGCAGGATCTATAGTGTATTAGTTCTCTTTCATTCTTGATATTATTGGTAATTTGTGTCTTTTTTTTTCTTTGCCAACTTTGCCTAGAGATTTACCAATTTTATCGATCTTTTCAAAGAATACTTTGCGTTGATTTTCTCTATTTTTGTATTTTCACTTTTATTGATTTCTGCTCCTATCATTACTATTTTTTTTGTTGTTGTTTATTTTGTGCTTATCTTTTCTTTTTCTAGTTTTTTTTTTTTTTTTTTTTTAATTTTTTTTGGAGGGAGGAAGAGGGAGAGACTCACTCTCTCTGACTGAGCCAGCCAAGTACCCCTGGTCATTTGATACTTTTAATTATTTTGTTTTAACTTATGTGTTGTTTTTTGTTTGTTTTTACTGTAATTATTTATATATATTTTTTGTAGTTACTTGAAGTATTACAATATATATGCTTTTCACAATCTATTTAGAATCAGTACTTTACCACTTTAAGCACCACTTTACCACCTTTTTACCATATTGTGCTCTCCCTCTTTTAGTTTTTATTAAAAAAAATTTTTTTTAACGTTTATTTATTTTTGAGAGAGACAGAGCATGAGCAGGGGAGGGGCAGAGAGAATCTGAAGCAGGCTCCAGATTTTGAGCTGTCACTGCAGAGCCTGATGTGGGGCTTGAACTCACAAACTGAGAGATCATGACCTGAGCTGAAGTCAGACGCTTAACCGACTGAGCCGCCCAGGCGCCCCTGTATATGTTTGACATATACATACATATGTGTGTATATATGTGTGTGTGTGTATATTTAATTTTTTACTATTTAATTATATTATTTAACGTAATTGTTAAATAATTAAATATACGTGTGTATATATACTTAATGTTTATTTTTGAGAGCAAGAAAGACAGCATGAGTTGGGGAGGGGCAGAGAGAGAGGGAGACACAGAATCCGAAGTAGGCTCCAGGCTCTGAGCTGTCAGCATGGAACCCGATATGGGGCTCGAACCCACGAACTGTGAGATCATGACCTGAGCTGAAGTTGGACACTCAACTCACTGAGCCACCTAGGTGTGCTCCAATTGTCAAAAATATTTTAGGGACGCCTGGGTGGCTCAGTTGGTTAAGCGTCTGACTTCAGCTCAGGTCATGATCTCATGGTTTGTGAGTTTGAGCCCTGTATCATGCTCCGTGCTGATAGCTCGGAGCCTGGATCCTGCTTCGGATTCTGTGTCTTCTGTCTCTGCTCCTCCCCTGCTTGCATTCTTTGTGTGTGTCTCTCAAAAATAAATAAACGTTAAAAATATTTAAAAAATATTTTAAAGAACTGAGACAAAAAACCACTGGTTATATTTACCCAGATACTTACCGTTTCTTTTTTTCTCTTAAGTGTATTTTGAGAGAGAGAGAGAGAGAGAGACCTGGCGTGAGTGGAGGAGGGGCAGAGAGAGAGGGAGAGATAGTATCTCTGTGCTATGAGCACAGAGCCTAACATGGGGCTTGATCTCATGAATTGTGAGATCATGACCTGAGCCAAAATCGTGAGTCAGATGCTTCACTGACTGAGCCACCTTGGTGTCCTGATAGTTACCATTTCTGTTGGTATTCCCTCATTTCTGATACTCTTAAGTTTTCTTCTGAAATGATTTTTCTTTTATTTGATTAACTTCTTTTACAGTTCTTTTTGAGTAGCTTTGCTGGCAAAATTTCTCTTCAGTATTCCTTCATTGAAGAATGCATTTCACCTTTCTTCTTCTTTTTTTTTTTAACCTTTATTCTTGGTGGATATTTTTGTTGATATGGAATTTCTTTTTCCCTAGTACTTAAAAAATGGTCCACTTCCTAATGAACCCTGTGGTTTTTAATGGTAAATATATTACTTCCATGCAAATAATGTGTCCTTTTTCTCTGGTTGCTTTCAAGATTTTTCTTTGTTAGTTTTTAGCAGTTTATTGTGTTGTTTGACTGTGAATTTTAACTTGTTTTTTTGTGAAGTTTCCCCTGCCCAAAAAGAATATCTGCACTAATGCAAGGCATTGGAGTCAATTTTAGAGGTCTGCAAACCCTTATAGCTCTTGGGCTGTCTCCTAATTTTGTAAATAAAGTGTTGGCTATGGCTGCTTTTGCACTAAGGGGCAGAGGTGAGTAATTGTGAGAGAGACCCTGTGTCTTGTGAACCCTAAAATATTTACTAATATGACCCTTTTCACCAGAAGTTTACTGATCTCTGGTGTAGATGGAGGAATTTGAGTTTTTCCTGTATTAAAATTTCCTACCTGAATTTTTTTTTTAACTTAGGCTTAAAAGTCATTTTACAAGTAGCTTCTATACAGAATTCTAAAAAGATGCAGTGTGTGGTATGGGGTATGTGTCAGTGTTTTTTCCTTCTTTTTAAAAACCAGAAATGGGGTTGCCTATGTGGCTCAGTCACTTGAGCATCCAACTTTTGATTTTGGCCCAGGTCATGATCCCACCATTCTGAGATTGAGCCCAGTGTTGGGCTCCGTGTTGAGTGTGTACCTTGCTTAAGATTCTCTCTCTCTCCCTCTGCCCCTCTTCCCTGCTGTTTCTCTCTCAAATAAAAAATAAATAAAAACCAACAATGACTTTCTAGCCAATTTTTTTGAAAACATAACAACCATTAGTTAAGCAATTTGAGTAATTTATTTGAGTGATTTATTTTCACATATTTTAAACTCATAGGGTAAATGAAATAAATGGTTTATGCCAAAATGGGATTTAAGGTGTTTTTTTTTTTAATGTTTATTTATTTATTTTGAGAGAGAGAGAGAGAGAGAGAGGATCCCAAGTGGGTTCCGCGCTTAGCAGCAGAGAGCCCGATATGGGGCTCGAACTCATGAACCGTGGGATCGTGACCTGAGCTGATGTTAGATGCTTAACCCGCTGAGCCACCCAGGTGCCCTGGGATTTTTTTAAAGGTAGTCTTGGGAGATACAATTTACCAATTGTTCTAAGTATCAGTGTTATTGCTAACGTTAAAATATATTGAGTGTTGAATAGTAGTGCTGGTAAAATCATTAACTGAAGCAACATGAATAAAAGTATAACTCAAGACATGATACTCGACAGGACTTTGAAAACATGTTTTCTCACTGAATGACACAGTCAAGCTCAGGTATAGGTTTCTTGGTTTCTTGGTCTCTTTTATGGACCTTCCTGTGCTTAAAATTGTTATAACCAAAAATAAATGTTGAATTTACCTTGTTGTGAAACCTGTCCTCATTTTTGTTGTTGTTGTACAAATGCTCAGTTTTGGGTCAGACTTAAATTTACATGGATTTCATTTTTAACTGAAACTAGAGAATTTCTGTCCTTTGTCTTGTTGCTTGCTCAATAAAAGACTTGTTCAAACATGTAAGAAGTTGAAAAGTTCCACAAAGTATTCTTTTGTCCATTGCAAGATATTTTTCTTTCACAGAAATCTAGGACTTTTTAAAAAAAAAGATTTTATTTTTGGAGGGGTTACCTGGGTGGCTCAGTCGGTTAAGTGTCCGACTTTGGCTCAGGTCATGATCTCACCGTTCGTGAGTTCGAGCCCCGTTTCGCACTCTGTGCTGACAGCTCAGAGCCTGGAGCCTGCTTCAGATTCTGTGTCTCCCTCTCTCTCTGCCCCTTTCCTCCCCTGCTCTCTCGATCTCCTTCAAAAATAAATAAACATTAGAAATTTAAAAAAGTAAATAAAAGATTTTATTTTTAAAATTTTTTAAATGTTTATTTTTGAGAGAACACAAGTCAAGGAGGGGCAGAGAGAGGGGGACAGGAGATCTGAAGCAGGCTCCATGCTGATGGCAGCCAGCTTGATGTGGGACTTGAGCTCACAACCCCAAGATCAAGAGTTGCATGCTCTACTGACTGACCACCAGTGCACCCCATCTAAGACTTTTCTAGGGGAGATCAGTAAATCTCATCTTGAGCATGCTGTCAGACTACATTAACAAAGCTCTTCCTCTCAAAAGTAAAGTCTTCAGGTTGAGTAAAAGATTGAGAAAAAGGGTCTTTAGTGGGTTCAGTAATCTTCCCTCAAAATTCATGTCTACATGAATCCTTAGACTGTGATTGTATTTGGAAATAGGACCTTTACAGATGTAATTAAGATGAGGTCTGTAAGCTAGGAGATCCTTCAATGGAGTATGGCTGATAATACCCTCTACTTTCTTCCCTCTGTGCAGTAGAGCCTTCACTGCTTACGTATGGTTTTCCCTAGCTAAGGTCAGAAACTGACGATGAACTCATCTGAATGAACATAGTCCTGTTCCATGCTGCTATACTGGCCTGAAGAAATTGTCAGCAAGACTGCTTAGTAACTGTGCATGACTGAGTGCTAGTATTGGATAATATAAGAAGTTCAAAAAACAGTGCTGATTTTTTTTTAGCCAAGATCTGGTGAGGAATCTCCAGTGACATTCTATTGTATTCTCTAGGGTTGTGTGGAAGCCCATTTGGAAACTCTGGTATAGAATCTTACTCACATTTTATACCTCTCTGGAGGAATTTTAACAAAATTACAATTTTTATGAATTGTCACTTAAGTGCACATCTCTAAAACAGTAAAGCAGAATTTGCAGTTTGTTTTACAAAATTTTATAGTTATGTGTGGGGGCAGGGCACATATGGGAAATGTAAGTACCTTCCTTTGCTAGAAACCTAAAATTGCTTTTAAAAAAAGAATAGTTTTAAAAAATATGGTTAGGATGCCTGGGTGGCTCAGTTGGTTAAGCATTGACTTCGGCTCAGGTCATGATCTCATGGTTTGTGGGTTTGAGCCCTGCGTCGGGCTTTGTGCTGACAGCTCAGAGCCTGGAACCTGTTTTGGATTCTGTGTCTCCCTCTCTCTTTCTGCATCTCCCCTGCTCACACACACACACACACACACACTCTCTCTCTCTCTCTCTCTCTCTCTCTTTCTCTCTCAAAAATAAATAAACATTATTTATTTATTTATAAAAAATATTATTGTTAATGAGTTTTGAAGATTTGAAATGATCTTTGCAAGTTCTTACCCAATTTTACTCTGAGTTTCTATAATTTGTGTTTCTTTCCATTTTACCTAGATACCAGAATCGCTAGGTACATATTCCTATTTTATTGTATTACAGAGATTATTATCCTGTATGCTAACATGTATTTCAAACCTCTGTTTCTGAGACTGAACTATAGAAATTTTTGTCTTGTTTTATGTAGGTAATGAGTTAGTTCCTAATCAGTTTTGTAATGCCTCCAAGCTGTCTGTTAGAGTCCAAAAGAGCTATAACAATCTGGGATTAAGAATGTCAACCCAATATTCATTGATCATGACATGCTTTATAGTTGTTCTGGAGATTGAGGACTAGGACCCTGATTTATTTCCATTTTTCTGCTTTTGTATCATTAGGCAGTAGCAGTGCTAGTTTCTGGGATGTTCTGTAGAGTTGTGGTGGGAGTTTAGGATGAGATACACTGGCAGGATTACTTGCCCACAGGGAAATATCTTCTCTGTTGGAATAAAAATTTCACAATCGATCATTCTTCAAAGTCTTTTTTACAGAAACTCTATTTGTAGCAGAAACACTTAATATTAATCTAATAAGTCTATGAATTTAAGTGTAGAAACTGATGTTATCTTCAAAAAGATTTAGTATTATATTCAAAGCTTTGTGCCCATCTGTCCTGTCTTTTGTAAGTCTTCTTGAAATTCCACTGTAACTTATTCTGAGAAATTTTATGGTTCGTTTATTTACTGACTTTCTCCATTAAAATACCCTTCTGATACTGATTCAGCAGAAACTTCAGAAAACATTGATCTTCAATGGTAGTTGATGGTGTTTTCTCGGTGAGGATTGAACTAGAGGCTTTACTAGTTCTGTTAACCTGGGTTATAGTTTTCCATAATTTTATCTCATCTATAAAAGACCTCAAAAACTTTTGTGGTAAGAACTTCGCTGTACATTTCACCCTGTTCTACCAATTTTAATTTTAAATACTTCACCACATTTGCTTGTCATTTCCGCACATATATACATACTTCAGCTCTGTTGAGAATACGTTGCGTATATCGTGCCCCTTTACCCTTTACTATTTCTAGGTTTATTTGTTTTTTTTTTAAGTTTTATTTACTTAATTAATCTCTGTACCCAGCGTGGGGCTTGAACTCATGACCCTGAGATCATGAGTCTCCTGCTCTTCCAACTGAGCCAGCCAGGAGCCCCTGTTTATTTCTAAGAACAATTATATTCTCCATAGCTGTTAAGTTCTGATAATTTCATGTTGATACTTTTATCTAAGCTATAGTACATATTGCAAGTTTATCAGTTGTTCTAATAATGTCCTTTAGAGCAATCTTTTTCCATTCCAGGATTAAATACTGTATTTAGCTTCCATTTAAACATGTATTTTTAATGGACTATTGGCCTTTAAACCTAAGTGTTGAATTTTTGTTTTTTTGACAGCTAAACCAGGTGGACAGGTGAAATGTCAGTATATATCTGCGGTGGATAAAGTTATATTTGTGGATGATTATGCAGTAGGGTGTAGGAAGGACCTTAATGGAATCTTGTTGTTAGACACTGCTCTGCAAACTCCAGTTTCAAAGCAGGATGATGTGGTTCAGCTTGAATTACCTGTTACAGAGGTAAGTTGAAATAAGTATCAGTGTACTTTTCTACTTAATATAATTTCAGACCTGTTACTTGTTAAATGGAATTAGGTTGTCCTTTGACAACATTATATATGTACCCCTTCTTGTACATATAGAATAAAGAATTGACTTCTAGATCACAAGTTTGTTTAATTCCTCTGTGTAATTAATTGACATTTATTGAAGTGGTATTTAAGTGTAAACCGTACAGGTTAAATTGTGATAGAGATCCCAAAATACAATGACTTAAGCAATACTTTTTTTTTTTTTTTTTTTCAGTAACAGTGCAGGGCTAAGGGTAGGGGTAACTTTACTTCCCTCAACAGTTAGCTTCCATCTCCTGAGTCCAAGACAGCTGTTCCCAGTCTCATTAGTATTTCCCAGTCATAGCGAAAGGAAGGGCAAAAGGCCAGGGGAGCACTCAGGGAAGGGGTGTGACCCCTCCCTCCTTCTCTCCCTTTGTTTCTACTTTTTCTCCCCTCCTTCCCTTCCATTTTCCCTCTCTCCTTCATTCCTTCTTGATCTCTTTCATAACCTCTCTCATATACATCCTTTTCATGCTCATCTCCTTGGCCAGAATTTAGTCACATGGTCACATCAAGCTGAGAAGACTGAGAAAGAAGAGGTAGTTCTTTATTTTTTTAAAAATATAAAAGAAAGGAGTTATCTTTGCTATGTATCATGTCTCTTAACAATCCTAGTTTAAAATTTCAGCTCTGTGTATTTTTCTGTAGTGTTACATATTCATTACTTAATTTGTAAGTCCACCTTAATTTAAATTATTTTGTGTGTGCATTGATGTTCATTTTTCAAAGTTACTGGATTAAATCATCTTAAGTAGAATATAAAAGATTATAATGCTGTGTTCCGTAATAAAGTAGGGTACCATTTTTGTCTTCATACCAATTTGTTAATTATGAAGTGTTTTGCATTTGGTGGATTGATATGATTAGTTGATAAAATGAGTTTATAAAAATAGCAGCATATTTTCCATTTTTAGGACATGAAAAGTATCAGTGTGTAAAAATAAAGTGCAGTATGAATGTTTTTATTCTCTTTTTGGAAGGCTATTAAAAAAAGATACCGATATATATATATATATATATCAACTTAGATTTCATATTTAGTGTTATATCACAGTTATCAGTTATATGTTAATATTGAAAGAATGTTGCTGGAAGTCTGAATTCTAAAAAGAAAGTAGTCCTCTTTTTGTCATCAGAATATCTGGATCTGGGGTCTTGTCTAAAATTTTTGGACAGATGGGGCACTTGGATAAGCCAACTATGGCTCAGTTGGATAAGCATCCAACCTGGTTTCACCTTGGCTCATGATCTCACCGTGTGTGAGTTTGAGTCCCACATGGGGCTCTGCGTTGAAAGTGTGGAGCCTGCTTGGGATTGTCTCTCTCTCTCTGCCTCTTCCCCACTTGGTCTCTCTCTCTCTCTCTCTCTCTCTCTGTGCCAAACTTAAAAAATAAATAAATACAGTTTTTGGACAGAGAATTAGTTTTAGTTGTATTGAGCATTTTTTCATTTTAATTTGAGGAATTTATACTAGATGATGACTTAAGGTTGATATCTTAATAAAGGATATAATACAATGAAAGATGGTATCAAACTGTTCAGGTTTTAAAAAGAACTATAGAATTACAATAAAATATTGGAATATTTATAATGAAATAGATCCTCAAGTCAGTATTTTTCATTCTCTACTGACTGAAATGTTAGGTATTTACCTGACTTTTACCACCTTCTTCCCCTTGTTGACCTTTAACATCCACTTGCTGATTTCTCTCTATTTACCTAAATAATTACAACTGTGTTGTTCACATAATATTGTTTGTAGACCTTCCACCATCCCAGGCATCCTTTACTGTACCACATTAGTTTGTCACTGTCTTCACTGAAGTATGGGGTCCTAGGTTTGGTTCGATCAGTGTGGATGTATTCTTTTCCATATGTTGACCACACATTTCTGTTAAGATAGTTCATTTTGAATATGTGGGTAACAATACAGAGGGCTCTTTTATATTACCTGATGACTTAGTGAATGCCCCTCTTATGGTTTTGCTTACTTTGAGTATTTAAAACTCATTGAAAGATTTTACATTTATCTCTTTAAAATTTTATCTTTCATTTTATTTTTAAATGTTTATTTTTGAGAGAGAGAGAGAGAGAGAGAGAGAGAGAGAGAGAGACAGAGGCAGGCAGAGAGAGAGGGAGACAGAGGATCCGAAGTGGGCTTGGCATGAACAGCACAGAGCCTGTTGCAGGGCTCAAACTCACGAACTGAGATCATGACCTGAGCTGAAGTTGGTGCTTAACTGACAGAACCATTCATTCAGGTGCCCCTACCTTTCATTTTTGAGCATGGTGTCAGTTTGTCCAGTTTTTTTTTTTTATCTTGCTGTGGTTTATAATAGCTCCCATGTATTGAAGCTTTATTCTGTGATACTACACTGAATACATTGCTTTATCTCATTTAATTTTTAACAGCCCTTCAAATCAATATATGATTAAGTTTGTTTAAAAAAGTAAAAGCAGTATGGTACTTGTTAGAATCATTACAAATTAAATATTTGAATAAGGATCTGAGTGTAACATTTTTTGTTGTGTTTAATTTTCTGTGTTTATCTTTTTTTTTTTTTTTTTTTTTTAATTTAGGCACAGCAGCTCTTATCAGCATGTTTAGAAAAGGTAGATATTTCTAGTACGGAGGGTTATGATTTGTTCATCACACAGCTCAAAGATGGTTTAAAAAATACATCCCATGAGACTGCAGCAAACCATAAAGTTGCTAAGGTAAGAGGTTAAAACAAAATTACCTTGTTTGGGATTATTTCACACCTCCATACTTTTGCCTTTCTCTGTCTTTCCCATACTCTCCATCTCCCCTTGAAAATATTCCAGTTCTAGATTTTTCCTCTCCTTTAGGGAAAAAATGTGTTTATAAGTCACCTCAAGTTGAAACTGTTTTTACTGAGGTTTAACTTCAGGTTATGGGAACTGTTTTGCTTAACTTTGTTCCTAAAGCTTCTGTGCTTGGTGGCTCTATGTTGGTTGAGAGGCTTAAAGAGAGCTCCTTGTCAGGTGATGAGCTTCAGTGAGAAATGGAATATGTATTTGAAAATGGAGGCCATTTGGGTTTTTGTTGAAATAATCTTGGGGTGATGTGACTAGTATGTCTGTGCCAGATGATGCATTGAATTAAATCCTTGGGTATATTTTACTGGTTTTTCTTTTTTGTCTAAGTTATAAATGCGATACATATAAAATTTCTGTACCAAAGGATGTAAGGTAGAAAGTAAAAACCGTTTTCCTAAAAATAATTTTTGTGCTTATAAATACCTTTTTTCTCAAGTACAGTTGTAACTATACAAAAATGTCGTGATGTACTGTCATCTGTTGGGGCTGTGTAACAATACCACTAGTTGGGTAGCATATCTACAACAAATTTATTGCCCACAGTTCTGAAGGCAGGGAAGTGCAAGATCAAGGTGGCAGCATGGTTGCCTTCTGATGAAGTTCTTCTTGGTTCATACTTGGCTCCTTCTCACTGTGTCCTGACATGCTGGAAAGATCAGGGGATCCTTCTGGAGCCTCTTTTATAAAGGCATTAATCCCATTCATGAGGGCTCTAGTCTCATGACTTAAGTACCTCCCAAAGGCCTTACCAGTACTGATACCATCCACCACCTTGGGGGTTAGGATTTCAACAGATGAATTTTGCTGAGGGAAACACACATTCAGACTGTAGCATGTATCTTGCTTTTTTTTTTTTTTTTAATTTTTTTTCTTTAACGTTTATTTATTTTTGAGACAGAGAGAGGCAGAGCATGAACGGGGGAGGGGCAGAGAGAGAGGGAGACACAGAATCCGAAGCAGGCTCCAGGCTCTGAGCCATCAGCCCAGAGCCTGACACGGGGCTCGAACTCACGGACCGCGAGATCGTGACCTGAGCTGAAGTCGGACGCCCAACTGACTGAGCCACCCAGGCGCCCCTCTTTTTTTTTTTTTTAATGTTAATCTATTTTTGAGAGTGGGGGAGAGGCAGAGAGAGAGGGTCAGAGGATCCAAAGCGGGCTCTGTGCCATCAGCCCAGAGCCTGACACGGGGCTCGAACTCACGGACTGCGAGATTGTGACCTGAGTTGAAGTCGGACGCTTAACCGACTGAGCCACCCAGGCGCCCCTGTATCTTGCTTTTTAAATTTAAGAATGTATCTTGAGTATCTTTGCTATTAATCGTCAGATCAGCTGTATCCTTCTGATACTGAGTTTTTAATATAGATTTACAATGATACATTAACTTTTATTCCATTGATGAGACATTTAGTAAAATAGAAACCATACTATGCATTTCAACAGAGAGAATTTATCATAAAGAATTGATTTTAACCTGTGTTTGGGAATTGAAAAAGTGAAATGGAAACCGTGAGTAAACACACAGATAGTAACTACAGGAAGCAGCTCTCACCTTGGTCTGGAGGAACAAGAAATGAGGGCTGTCAGCCCATACAGGCTTAGAGAATAGGCCCTATGGGTCTGGGACTCACACTTCTCAGGAGGAGCTGCTGCCCAGCTGGTACCTCAGGAGTTTGGGGATTGGAGCTTGTGGAGCTGAGACACAGATCTCTGAAGAGAGGTGCAGCTTGGCTGGTGTTACTCTTTCTGAGGAGCTCTGTGAGACTGGTTCTGGGAATGCTGAATAAACAAAACAAAATGCTGAAGACTGTAAGAATCAACTGCTGCCACCAGGTCCTGTGCTGAAACAGCGTTGACAGTAGTGACAAGGAATAGCAAGGGGAAGTCGTCCGCCCCCCCCCCCCCCCCCCCCCCCCCCCCCCCCATCGTGCTTTCCAGTTTCCATCCTGTGTTCCTTGTGTCAGAACCTGACAGACAGGAAACCGGCTGGCAAAGAAGAAATGCAGTTTGCAGAGTCCTAGCCCTAGCATGATAGGGAAGAGAAATAAAGGGTCCATTTGGAGCTGAGAGATTGTAGTTTGATAATTGGCACAGCGTACCCTTTGACTATTCACCATCTCCATACACACTTTCTGTACATACCTGAACCTTTAATACTGATACAACAAGAATACGATGCTTTTACTTTTTATAAATGAAGATTCCCTCTCCCTGTCCCCAGAAATGAGAGACACAAAGTTCCAAAAATATTTTATGTATTCCTAGGTGATAGTAACTACTAAAATTTAGTTATGTTTAGGTCTCAACCGTATAGTGACACTAATACAATGTGTATAATTTGTCGATTTCCTCAGGAGTAGATATTTTTTGATGAGCATTTGCATATTTCATAAATATTTTCACATTCTGTGTTTATTTTGAGAGGTCTGTACATAGACCTTTACCCTTGGCTACAATCCTGATGTTTCCAAATGCCTGACCATCCAGCCAAAACATTAGCTACTGTCCATTAATCAGTGAGGATCTTTACTTATGGGCAATACTCAATGCAGACAAAGAGAACAGCCAATATACTGGTTGAAGTCCTGCCCACTGAGAAGATTTACCTTCACTGCTATCCTGATTGAGGTTGTGATGTTGTAGCCATCACTTTAGGGTGGTACAGATGTGCAGAACCATCTGTAAATCAGAGCCAAAGTTTTTCTTCCACATTTACCTTCTATGTAGTTCTCTGTGAAGCCATCAATGCTGAATGAGAAGGCGGGATTATAACAAGAGTAGGTATTGAAGAAGTCTGAGTTACTTGCTTTATTCACCTTGTCCAAAACGGGCCTTTTGGACTTTCCCAAGACTGATTTATAAATCACCTAATGAAGGAAACTTGTATTTTGTGCCCAGTATTATGGTTTGGTGTATAACATCTATATAACATATAACATCTAGTTTGTGTTGGGCAGCTCTGATTGCACAGACACATATTTCATGGATTGGTATTAATTTCTGTCAGGACTGGGAAGCCAGAAACTGTTCTCAAAAGAACAGTTATTTACAGAAGAGGGCATGGCTTTACCCTAACGTTTGTGCTGGTAGTTGTTCCAGTGTAGCTTGTCAGATAGGCCTTTCAGGATCTTCACTTGCCACACACACTTCTCATGTCATTGAATATGCCCACTGGTACAGATGGCAGAATATCTCGTGATTCAGCCAGGACCTGCTACAGAGCTTCTTGTTCTGTGCCTCATGTATTCTTTGAAAATTGATAGAGTTGCACACTCACATATACTGAATATTGGGTCCAGAATCCACTTAGGCCTACCAAGCATTGTGCCTCTTTTTCAGTATTTGCTTCTGTAAGTTGAAGCAACTTGTCTTTCACCTTGGAAGGGCTATCCTGACATGCTCAGTCCACTGTACCTCCAGAAACTTCACAGAAGCTGTAGGACTCTGAGTTTTTCTGGGTATTATTGATCCTCTCTGGCTTGTGTGTGTCTTACTAAGGCATGTAAGTTCCTTGCTACTTTCTCCTCATGCAGACCAATCACCGTCATGCTATAGTGTGTTACAGCATGATGTTCTAGACCAGTGTGGTGGTCTGCAGGATGTTAAGTTCATCAAGATTTCTGCAGATTAGATGCGCTAAAGAGCATGAGATACAGTCCCAGGGTAAGACTGAAGCTTGGGTGTTACTGCCATATAAAAGCAGTTTACTTTTGGATGGTCCTTAAAAATTGGTATAAAGAAAGAGTATTTCACAAAACTGTAACTGCCTACCAGATATCAAGGGATTTGTTGACTTCTGCAGTAAAGAAACGTCATCTGGAACAGCAGCTGCAATTGAAGTCACCTGATAGTTTATAATCCACAGTTTTTCTTTCAGATCCATTTACATTTTCCATTGGCCAAACAGGCCAATTAATGAAGGTGAGATAAATGAAAATGAAGTTAAATGAAGGTGAGATAGTTTGACTTCCCCTGTATCTATCAGGTCTCTTATAGTGGCATTAATCTCAGAGATTTCCTCAAGAATGTGGTATTGTTCTGGTTTAGTAGCTTTCTAGAGAATGGAAGTTCTAGGTGCTTCTGCTTGGCCTTTGTTCCTTCACTACTTTTTAGAGAGGACCAGAGAAACAATGTGGAAATTTTTCTAGTTGTCTGTTTTATATCTCTTCCTATTATGCATTTGGTAATGGGACAAATAACTACAACACAGGTACGGGGATCCACAGAGCTCACTGAGACAACTTTGGGAAAAAACTCCATTAATCACTTGACCACCACAAATCCCCACTTTCACTAGTGGACCACAGTGATGTTTTAAATTAGTTCAGTGCCACTGCTTTGTAGTGCCTGAAAGATCATAATATTTTCTATTTCCTCATGGACAGTGACTGTAGTGAATGTCGTCTACAGGTGCTTTTGGGGAAGGCTTGAAGTATGATTTACAGTGAAGTGGGACAATATTGTAGTATCCTTTCTCAAGGGGATTCAAGCAAGAGGCTCTGGACCTATGAATGGGTTAGTTCTAGAAACAAAGTAAGAGGCTTTCAATTTCTTTCTGTCTCTCTTTTTAGCAATTTAAGTTGTGTCTGTGTCCACAAGTTTTTCTAGTTAGATAAGTAATAATTTAGTAGGCTGCCTAGAATGTTCTAGATGCAGTGGAAACCATAGGTGAGCAGGGATAGGATATAAAAATAAAATGGTTTTATAGACTTATTTCTCTGGAAGGATAATACTGAGCATCTTCGCTTTCTAACTTTTAAAATAATTTTTATGTTAAATAATTATAGTTGATACTTGTTGAATGCTTACTGTATTAAAGATTGTACCAATTCTCACTTGAATTTTCTTAAGAACATTATGTGAGTAGGTATTTGTTTTTCCCCATATCACAGAAGCAGGAGAATGAAGTTAATTTGATCAGGGTCACATAGTTGATGATGAAGATGGTCTTGGAATCCAAGTCTGTGTAACTACAACATCTGTGCTTTTAGTTGCTTCGCTGAATTAACTGACAACAAATACATAAGAGTCTGCTAAACTGAAGTAAATCCTCATATGCCAAGTAGTGATACACTGTACAAGTATATAAATATATATACACACACACACACACACACACATACATACATACATATACACACACAAGTATTATATATACTGGTATGTTCACAAGTATATACACAAGTATGTTCTTATGAGTGGAGATGTTTGAGTGCCTAGTTTGTGCTTAACATTGTAAATGTGCTGGAGGAATATGAAAAACAACAGATGATTTTCGTTATCCTCAATTGTTGATGCATACGTAAGAAGATGTGCTACCATCAGGTTCTAAACTTTTTCTAATTGAGGTTTCATTTTTTTCTATAATTGCAAGTTTCTGCTTTAAATGTTGAGTTAATAGAGTAAACTGACCTGAAACTGATAAATAGTTCTTTATTTTGTAATGTGTAAGTTATAGTTTTGGTTTAAACTGTTGAATACATTTTTCTTTGCTTTCATTCCCAATTTATTTCAGTGGGCCACAGTTACATTTCATCTTCCTCATCATGTGTTGAAGTCCATTGCCAGTGCCATTGTGAATGAACTCAAGAAAATAAATCAAAATGTTGCTGCCTTACCTGTGGCGTCCTCAGTGATGGACAGATTGTCTTACCTCTTACCTAGTGCTCGTCCAGAACTTGGAGTGGGGCCAGGCCGTTCTGTGGACAGGTATAACCTTGCTTATGAAGAGATGTGACAGTGAAATTGAACCGATTAGGTTTTGATTAACCAAGAATAACAAAAATTTAATTATGATTGAAAATGTATTTCAAAATAATTTTGAAAACCATTCAGATTCTCATATCAAAATACTGAAGTGAATTAGTATTTGAATTGCGATTAAATAATTTCTTTTGGTGCCTGGGAGGTATTTAAAGAGGCCATAAAACTGTACTTTGAAAATTCCAGCTCTGTACATAGTAAATATTTGAGTCCACTTAAAAATATAATTATTCAGTAGAGAAGAATTTTGCCTGGTTGAAATTTTGTGACCTTTGAAATAAATTTTTATAAGTTGAAAAGCCATGCCAGAATCCATGTAGAAGAGCTATATATTATTTCCTACTTAGAAAACGAGAAGAGTTGAAAAATCAGGGTGATATTGAATTACAATTTCTGTGCCTCCTCCCCTGGATTTAAGCAGTTCACAAAAATGTTAGTTTGGCCAGTATTTTCTTCAGTAGAGATTCATTGAGGTCCTACTCTGTGTAATACTAATTAAAAAGTCAGTAATATGTTCATTTAAATGTTAAATTTGAAATAACATATATCAGGTTCTTACTAAAAGTACTGAAGTTTAGAAATGCTATAAGGAAATATTAAATCTAGCAATTTTGATAAGTTCACCTTTGCCTTCCCATGTATGGGGAAAATTTTACATTTTCACATTTTCACTGGATGTGAATTATAACTTTCTATGCTTTTTTTTCTGAAGTACATTTATAAATAGTACATGCTGATGTTAACAAAGGCACTACCGAATAAATTAGCTTTAACTTCTATTAAGTGTGGCTCTTACATTAGTTTGCAATATTTATTAGCTTAGGTCTTGGTAAACTTGAGACTTTTGCTTAATCAGTTGCCTGTTTTTTTGTTGAGTGATTCTCTTATATAAATAACTTCTTTTGGTTAACATTTGGGAAAGATTTTTATATTCCGTAGCAGTATTGCAATCTGTGTCTTTTGGGTAAAATGTAGAAACTATCATTTATAATCTGAATAGCTTTTAGGTAATAGGTAGTATGGCTGTCATTAAAATATTCCTTAGACTATGTCTGGAGAGGGGGGTGGAAATATGTACCTGGAATAAGTATTTCTTTTCCTAGAGCTGTGCCTATCTTGAGATTATAAAACAGCCCTTCAGAGCTATTTTCTTTGCAAACAGTAGCTAGGTTTCTAAAGAAATCCATGCAAGCTGTGGTAAATGTCTTATTTTAGGAAATGCGTTCAGTGGATAGGATATTCAGTGTTTCTGGAGGTGTTTAAATGTCTCAAAATACTAATTTTGATGTAGTCTGTGCTGTTTTTTTCAGTAAAAATGCATCTAGGAACCTCATAAGGACATTCTTGAACTTAGGTCTGTTGGAGGTTTGAGTCAGGGTCTGTTAGATGCTATTGTTCTTTTGTTTGGTAATATAAGTAAGTGGACAGTTTTCTGTCTGACACAAATCCTGAAGACATTTATAGCCTGTGAATGATAAGGCTTTTCTAACCCAACAACTTTGTTTTTTTCCCTTTTCTTTTCTAATTTAAAGTGAGTGAGAGCCAGCGAGCGGTGAAGAGGGGTAGAGGAGGAGAAAGAGAGAGAGAGAGAGGGAGAGAGAACCTTAATCAGGTTCCACACAATGTGGGGCTCAATCCCATCTGGGATCATGACCTGAGCTGAATTCAAGAGCCAAATGTTTAACCAGCTGAGGCACCCAGGCACCCCTGTTTTGTTTTTGTTTTGTTTTGTTTTTTTAAACCAGAGCACAACTATGAGTTAAACCTAAACTCCCTGGCAATATTGTAAGAAATTATGTGCTAATTTAGGGAAGAATTTAGAGAAAAGTATTTTTCTGGTCTCACTGTGATGACCTTTATACCACTTTCTCTCTTTTTCCCCCTTCCTCTTATCATTTGGACTTTTGTATTTGGAGGAATAACCTTTGCTTACCAGTTCTTTCTTTCTTGAAGCCATTTAGACTTTTTCTAAATTGGGTATCATTCTTTAAAAAAATAGTCTAGGTTGGGGTGCCTGGCTGGCTTGGTTGGTAGATCATGTGACTCTTGATTTTGAGGTTGTGAGTTTGAGCCCCCCATTGGGCACAGAGCTTAATTTAAAAAGTAAATTAAAAAAAACTCACTTAAAAACATAGCCTAGGTTATAGGTTTAGTCACAGCAAGCTATATATTTTAATATGAAAACATACATGAAGATTTCCTTTTTTGATGATTCCCTGAAGGGTATAGCTTTCCTGGAAAAGGAATTCTCTGGAGAAAGAACAGAAGGAAAACTGCTTTCTACTTAAATTTTTTTAAACCAGAAAATACTTTTTCAACAAGGTTGAGATAAAACCACTGTTCCTTTGGTTGTGGTTTTATCCATTTATGTAAAACTTGGCACATGATGAAAGCATATGGTTCTCTATCTTTACGTTTCTAGATTTTCTGTTCTCTGCTTGGTAATTCTGCAACATTCGTTAATTTAATCTATCTCTGGAATTATCACTTGTAGCCATCAATCTTTTCTTTTTGCCTACACTGTTTAAGGGAAATTGCTAAAAGTAATTATTTTTAGTTTAAAATACAGATTGGAACTTGGTCATTAGTCCATTCCCAGTTTTTGTTGATAATTTAGTAAAATTTTTCTTCATTGTTAAATAGGAGCGTCACTATAATTTGATGCCTACCTTCGATTACATAAAGTATGTTTACTTTTAGATCATTGATGTATAGTGAAGCTAACAGACGGGAGACATTTACCTCATGGCCTCATGTAGGCTATAGATGGGCACAACCAGATCCCATGGCTCAAGCTGGATTTTATCATCAGGTGAAAAAGACTCAGAAAACATGTTTTTCAGTATGCTTTTGTAGTCTTCAGTAAAATCATCAACATTTTAATACTCTTTCAAAAACTTACTTTATGCAACCTTGCTGTGTGCTTTTGTTTTTGCATTTGTGTGAGTTGTTTCATTCTTGGACATTTGATCATAATACTGACTGGCTATCTCCTATATCCTGAATTGTGTACAAAAAGGAAAAAATATTTGTTACAAGTAACTAACAGCTGAGTTAATGCTTCATAACTATTTTCTTTCAGAAACCAGATATATATATTTTTTAACTATATAGTAAATTTACTACATCTGTAGTCATAGTAGGTGCTAAGTAGAGTAAGTGCTCAAAAATATTAATGTTTGTTTTCAGATGTATATGTTCAGATTTTGATACATTTTATATATATGGCATTTTGTCTCATGTGTCTTGAAGAATATGACACAAATTAGGTTCACTAGTTAGCTTTCCTTTTTTACTTGGCTTTCTTGTGTTGTATAATATTCAGTTTTTAATAATAAAATCCATTAGACTCTATTTCCTTATATATTTAGCTGTATTTCAAATACTTTAATAATACAATTGGAAGATGCTAGATCAGAGATTGAGTATGTGTGTGCCTCCATGTTTGATTTAGTGCTCATTTTTTGATGAAACACGATTTTTCAAATAAAGCGAATGTTTAAGCATTAGGGCACTCACTGTCTTTTTGGGACCCGTGTATAGATTGTCTTTTCCTCAGTATGGTATTTTACCTAAAATTATGAACTTTTTAAAAAAAGAAGTGTTTTTATTAAAAGGTTATTTTAATATTAAGCTTTTTGTCTTCTTTGTAAACTTGCAGCCTGCCTCATCTGGAGATGATAGAGCCATGTGTTTTACTTGTAGCGTATGTCTCGTTTGTTGGGAACCTACTGATGAACCTTGGTGAGTTTTGATTTTTCTGGATGTGATAGGCTAAGTTAGTCCTATAAGTAGGCTTTTAAACTTTCCTTATTTCATCTAGATACAGTAATATTTTTGCCTTTTTGACATCTGTATTTTTGCCTTAGTCCTAAGAGAATGAGAGTGTTATGCTCTGTTACATCAGTTGGCGTATAGTAGCTAAGGTCTTTGACTTCCTAAAATCTACATGGGAGAAGTGCCAAAGGAATAGAATTAGGCTCTGAAACCAGAAGGCTTTGACAAAGTAAGTTGATACAGCATGATAAACGTCAGCAGTTTAATCTTGGTCTGTTGAGGGCAGCCTATCAGTAGGGAATCCATAGAGGATGGCCTTATGATTTACATTTTTTTTAAGTTTTTTTTTTTAATGTTTATTTTTGAGAGAGAGAGAGAGAGAGAGAGAGAGAGCGAGCGAGCTTGAGTGGGGAAGGGCCAGAGAGAGAGGGGGACAGAGGATCTGAAGTGGGCCCTATTCTGACAGCAGAGAGCCTGATGTGGGGCTCAGGCTCACCAACCATGAGATCATGACCTGAACAAAGTCGGACGCTTTAACTGACTGAGCCACCCAGGCACCCTGCGGTTTACGTTTTTAACTTTGAAGTAATTTTGGGGAGTCTGTGGTAATTTGAATTCTAGTGGATGAAACTTTAGTACTTGGTTAAGTATTTGGGGCACCTGGGTGGCTCAGTTGGTGAAACAGCTGACTCTTAGTTTTGGCTCAGGTCATGATCTCACAGTTTGTGGGTTTGAGTTCTGCCACGGTCTTTGCCCTGACAGTGTGGAGCCTGCTTGGGACTCTCTCTGCCCCTCCCCTGCTCACACTGTCTCTCTCAAAATAAATACATAAATTTAAAAAAGAATAAGGGAAGAACTTGGTTAAACATTAGAGAGCATGTATCAAAACCTAATTTTTATGAATAACTGAGGTCCTATTAATAGAAATAGTAATTATAATAACAAGTATTTATATAATGCCACTTACCACATACCATCCTATGCACTTTATGTATTTTTAACTTGTTTAATTCTCACATTAGCCCTATGAAGTAGATATTATTATCGTCATTTTATAGGAGAGAATGGAGAATAGTCCCAACTTAATCCTTATAGTCACTCAGTGAGATAGGAATTATCCCAATGTAAATACAGAAAATAAAATTTGTCAAAGGAGATATGGCTAATAAGTGACGGAGCCAGGATTTGATTTGGTTTTAAGATACATCATTTCTTTTTTAGTAAAATTAGTTTGAGGTTTCTGTATGTTAATCAGCTGATTTGAATGGGGTGAACTAGCTAAAGTCCATTGGAATGTGTGCATGGATTCCAGCTTGCATGAAACATCTGTGGACTGCGAGTCAAACACATGCAGTTTCCAGTTTAGGTTAAAGTTCTATTTGGAACTCAGTCTTTTCCCCTAGAAACCATTTATAGATGTATAGAAACAATTTTTTTTTTTTTTTTTTTTTTAATTTGAGAGAGAGAATGTGAGCGGGTCTGGGACAGAGAGGGCAGGGGAGAGAGAATCTTAAGCAGATTGCACTAAACACAGGGCTCGATCTCATGACATGATCTGAGTTAAAATCAAGAGTCGGATGCTTAACTGAGCCACCTGGGCACCCCAAGATATAGAAACAATTTTATTTTATTATTTTTTAAAATGTTCATTTTTGAGGAGGGGGGGAGAGAAAGAATCCCATGCAGGCTTTGCACAATCAGCGCAGAGCCTGATGCAGGGCTTGAACCCACTAACCATGAGATCAAGACCTGAGCCAAAATCAGGAATCAGACACTTAACCGACTTAGCCACCAAGGTGCCCCTAAAAACCATTTTATTTATTTATTTGTTTGTTTTAAAGTTTATTTATTTATTTTGAGAGCAAGAGCAAGAACAAGGGAGGGGCAGAGAGAGAGGGAGAGAGAACCTGAAGCAGGTCCACACTCTTAGGACAGAACCCGAGGTGGGGCTGGGGCCCACAAACCATGAGATCATGACCTGAACCAAAATCTAGAGTTGGATGCTTAACCAACTGAGCCACCTAGTCACCCTTAGAAACATTTTATTTATTTGTTTAGTTAGTTCATTTATTGCAAGAGTGGGAGAGGGGTGGAGAGAGACAGAGACCGAGAGAGACCGAGAGAGACAGAGACAGAGAGAGAATCCCAAGCAGGCTTCATACTGTTAGCACAAAACCTGACGTGGGGCTTGAACACAAGAACTGTGAGATCATGACCTGAGTTGAAATCAAGAGTCGGATGCTTAACTGAGCCACCCACACACCCCTAGAAACCATTTTAATGTGTCCTTTTAGTTTCTCAGGCTGATCCTCAGTTATTTAACCCACCTGAAAAATTATGTCATGATTTTATAGAATATAAGTTTATTCAAAAATATTTTGATTGTGGGGAATTGGTTCAGATTTTCAGCTTGGTCACAGAATCAAAGATTCTACCCCTTCTTTGTCCAAGGAAGGATTCAGGATTCTTCAAATTTGAGCAATTGATAGTATTTTTGATGGCCTGAGGACAGTGTTCTAAATGGGTAGGAGGAAATAAGATTGAGCACAGCTGGGGAGCTGAGCCTAGGTACCTTCTGAATCTCTAAGGGGGAAAAGAAGGAAGGCTTACAAGTGGAGAATGGGACTCTCACATTTTGATGGTGGGAGTCAGTAGAACTACTTTGGAGGGAGATTGAAGTTTTTAAAAAATAAATTGAGCACACCCTATTATCTGTTAATTCTACTTGTATTTATTTACCCCAGAGAACTAATTCCTCTTGTATGCAAAGAGGCATAAAAATGGTTGGAAGCAGGGGCGCCTGGGTGGCGCAGTCGGTTAAGCGTCCGACTTCAGCCAGGTCACGATCTCGCGGTCCGTGAGTTCGAGCCCCGCGTCGGGCTCTGGGCTGATGGCTCAGAGCCTGGAGCCTGCTTCCAATTCTGTGTCTCCCTCTCTCTCTGCGCCTCCCCCGTTCATGCTCTGTCTCTCTCTGTCCCAAAAATAAATAAACGTTGAAAAAAAAATTTAATAAAAAAAAAATGGTTGGAAGCCGCAGTTGTAAACATGGAGTCATCTTAAATACCTGTCAGGATGGAATAGCCACACAAAATATGGTATACTCATAAAATCTATTATCCAACAAGTAAAAATAAAAGGAATCAATAGTTTGCTCTCTATTAATCACCTTCAGTAACTTTTAGGTATGCTATTTTATCAAAAGATCTGTTGTAGAATGATTCATATAATAGTACTTTTTCTTTAAAATGAAAAAACCCTATATTATATGTATAAAAAATATTTTAGAAATATACCACTTAAACTCATAAAAGTGGTCATTTGGAGGTGGGAAAAGAGATTACTGGGATTGGATATTATAATTGAATGATATTTAGCTTTATAATCATGTGTTACTTGTGTAAATAACATTTTAATTAAAAAGTTAAAACTTAGGAAAGAGAAAAATATGTTAGGATCTAGCTGGAGGGAATCCAGTTGAAATATATGCTTGGGGGATGCCATGTAAAAGCAATTATGTAAGACATCTGTGTATTACAGATTATCTAGGATTTACATATGGATATAGGTAAGTTGTAGGTACCTTGTATAAAGAAATATGTACACCCCAAGGAATAGCATATTTTGTAAGTATAGTTTTTATTTCTTTGCCATGGAAATGAAAAAAAAAAGACTTTTTTTGGTAGAAACATCCTGGCATTTCAAATAATGCTGTGTAATTACAGCTAGTGAAAGTAAAAAAAGAATAACCAGAAAGAAACAAAGTAGTCACAAAGTTGGAGAGGTAATTTTTTCAGTGTAAAAGTTGATCCTGCTTTCAATATTTGAGAAAATTATTTTTTTAAGCTTTTTCTTTTAGTGTTTATTTGTTTTTGAGAGAAGGGGAAGAGACAGCATACGAGCCAGGGAGGGGCAGGGAGAGGGGAGACACAGAATCTGAAGCAGGCTCCAAGTTCTGAGATGTCAGCACAGAGCCCAGGCGGGGCTCGAACTCGTGTAGCATGAGATCATGACCTGAGTGGAAGACCCACGCTCAACTGACTGAGTCACTCAGGTGCCCCCCAAAATAAATTTTGTTTAGAGGTTATTTATCTGGTCTGGTCCTGTAGTTAATGTATAAGATGTATTTGCGCATCTTTTTTTGTTTGTTTGTTTTTTAAGTTTATTTTTGAGAGAGGGAGTGAGCAGAGGGAGGGGCAGAGAGAGAAGAAGAGAGAGAATCCCAAGCAGGCTATGTGCTCTCAGCCCAGAGCCCAGTGCGGGGCTCGATTCCAGAAATCATGAGATCATGAGTCGAAATCAAGAGTCGGGTGCTTAACAGACTGAGCCACCTATTCACCTATGTGTGTTCTTAATCTAGGTCACTTTATCCATACTCTGTAGATCTTTTTGCTTTCAGGTCTTTACTAAAAGATTTTTTGTGTTACGAATGGCATTTGTTGAGTTTTTACTCTATATCATTTATATTGTGGCCACTGATAAATATAAGTATGCATATAATTATATAATTTAAAAATTGCTTTATTGAGATATCTTTGACATGTAAAAATTACATATATTTAAGGTGTATAACTTGATGTTTTGGTACATGTACACTCTGAAAAGACCACCACAATCAAGCTAATTAATATATCTATCACCTCTGCTTAGTTGCCATTCTGTGTGTACATGTGATAAGATCTAATTTAAGATATATTTGTTTCTCAAATTTCAAATATATAATACATTATTATTACCTGTTGTACCTTTATGGAGAATTTTAAACTGAAACAGAGTAGTTATTTATTTACAGTTGTAGGAAACTATGAGGAATTATCAGAACTTTAAACAATTTTATCAGTATGTTAATAGAGTATAAATTATACTGTAGTGTTCTGTGTCGTTTGAGACTGACCTTCTATGTAATCCATTCAAGTGAAGAGTAACTGCTACCAAAGTGAGTGGTAGAATGTTAGTGATCTTGATCAGATGGAGTGATTTGGTATTTGAGTCTTTTTAATAAAGTCTAATTAATTGTTTTTTTAAAAAAGGAAAGATCCTGGAGTTCTCTTTTAATCTACAGATTTAACAGCTAAATGTTGTTCAGTAAACTTTTCCTTCCTTAATCTGTGTAAAGGTCTGAACACGAGAGACATTCCCCAAACTGCCCATTTGTGAAAGGTGAGCACACACAGAATGTGCCGTTGTCAGTCACTCTCGCGACAAGTCCTGCACAGTTTCCTTGTACGGATGGAACTGACCGAATATCTTGCTTTGGGTCGGGGAGCTGCCCTCATTTTCTAGCTGCTGCAACAAAACGAGGAAAGATCTGCATATGGGATGTTTCCAAACTTATGAAGGTATGTTTCAGTTTTGAAGTGATAGATTAGTAGTTGAGGAAAAAAATCAGTTTTAAACTTAGGCTTTTCATTTGTTTAGGTGCACTTAAAGTTTGAAATTAATGCCTATGATCCAGCAATTGTACAACAGCTTATTCTGTCGGGAGAGCCAAGCTCAGCAGTTGAATCCAGGAGACCAACTTTGGCATGGCTGGAAGACTCCTCCAGTTGCTCAGATATACCCAAATTAGAAGGAGATAGGTATGTGAGGTTTTTTTTTTTTTAGTGGCATTTATAAAAGTTAGATGTTTTCCTAAATTTTATATTCTCTTAATTCTAATTAAAGAGGCAGAAAAAAAATATTAGGTCAAGAGAGTGGAGAATAAATGTTCAGTTGTTAGATCTGAAAGAGCTCTGTGATTCTTGAGAAAAGTTTTCATTCAGAAATGCTATAGTCTGTAAAGCGTACTTTTATATTCTGTCTCAGTCTGTGCCAACTGGAAATAATTGCTGCACTGAAAAATAAAGTCTAAATAATGAAATGAAATCCTCGGATTATACTTGAAGTTTTATCTTGTATATTTTTTCCTAGAGCAGTTGAACCAAATGATTTTGGTTTCCACTTTTTTTTCATTAACACCTTAAATTGTATCAGTACCGTTGGATAGTGAAAAAAACTTCTGGCTAGGCAAGATGACCCAATTATGTAAAATAGTTTATCAGTAGTCAGCAGTGAGTTGAGGCATGATTGCTAAAGAGACATTCTGTAAAAATGCTGTGTTGGATTCTTTTCCATTCAGCTTTTCTGACAGTCTTGATTTCTGTAGCTGTATTTGATCTGTGTGGGGGTAAGAGAGTCAAAGTATAATCTCACTTCACCCACTCGTCTCCCAAGACACTGCAGTTGTAGCTCTGAACTCGGCTAGAACTATAGAGGAATGTCTGCAGTGTAGTCAAGTGGACCGAATAAAGGGTTCCTCAAAGCACCCAACTTGTGGTAGGCAGTAGAAGCTACTCCCTTTTAAGATTCTGAGAGTAGCAATGTGAAATGGAGCCTATTTAACTATGGTCAGATGCCCTGATGCTGAGGAGGTCTATCATTTTTCACTTGCAGGGGCTTCTTATGTTACTGATGTGGGATCGATGTTATATGCCATAGTTCGTGGTTTAACAGTATTTTGCTTCATAGTCCCTTTGATGGCGTGTGTTTTCATTAAGAACTCATGTAAAATTTTATTAGTATGAATTATTTTATTAAGGGAATTAATGGAAAATTCACGATATATTAGTTGGGAAGGTTAGCTCTGTCTAGTCTGTCTTGGTAATGATAATGTATAAATTCTGGGTAGGTAAATGAATGTGGCCTGAGCTCTGGAACAGACTGAATTAAAGCTTCATGGTTGTTTTTAGTTATTATAAATCCCTGTGAGAACTTGATGGGAAAGCATCTGACCTATTATTTGAGTTTTGAGCACATTTGTCAATAGGACTAGAAAGTAAGTGTGCTTGAGGTCTGTGATTTTCTTAGAAGTTAGTGGAAAATTTATATAAGATGATGAAATTAGTATGTGCTTTTAAACACTTATTATTTTTTTATTATTTAAAAAAATTTTTTTAAACATTCGTTTTTGAGAGACAGCATGAGCAGGGGAGGGGCAGAGAGAGAGGGAGACACAGAATCCAAAGTAGGCTCCAGGCTCTGAGCTGCCAGCACAGAGCCTGACGCGGGGCTCGAACCCATGAACCACGGGATCATGACCTGAGCTGAAGTCGGACGCCCAACCAACTAAGCCACCCAGGTGCCCCTGAACACTGATTTTAATTAGAACTTTCGTCTTGGGGTTTTGTAATTTGGGGATTAAAAATTGAATTCAAGGGGGCACCTGGGTGGCGCAGTCGGTTAAGCGTCCGACTTCAGCCAGGTCACGATCTCGCGGTCCGTGAGTTCGAGCCCCGCATCAGGCTCTGGGCTGATGGCTCAGACCCTGGAGCCTGTTTCTGATTCTGTGTCTCCCTCTCTATCTGCCCCTCCCCCATTCATGCTCTGTCTCTCTCTGTCCCAAAAATAAATAAACGTTGAAAAAAAAAATTAAAAAAATAAAAATAAAAATTGAATTCAAGACATACTCTTTAAGATTACACCGATGCGTGCGCGTGCGCGCGCACACACACACACACACACATAGACACATACACACTCACTTAGGTAAAATGTACATTTTTGGTAAATGTGTATCCAGTATTTCAGGTGAACAGGTACTGTGTGGGGTAGTGTGCTGGAGTTGGGATATAAATCTCTCTGCCTACTTTTAAGAGGCAGTCTTTCTAGGATAGAAGGACACTTTTCTCCTGAGAAAGTGAAGCGAATCATACAGAAAGAGTACTCTTAAGTTGGGGTGGCAGGAGGAAGCCGAAGAGGTGGAACTTCATAACTAACCTCAGTCTCCCTCTCTGGCCTTCCCCTCCCCCAGAGGCAGCAGGATTTCTGTTGTACCTGGTAGTAAATATAATGAACTAAACTACTACTGAGTTTGTGCTACAAGATAGAATATATTTGGTTTTAAAATATACTCTGTGAGTTTCATTAGCTTGAAGAATTAATATTTAATTGAACAGATTAAAGCTTAGCCAAGATGCTTAAAGTAGTTAGTAGTATAATTTGCCCACGAATTGTTTATAACCCTTTCTACTTAAAAGGCAACATTTTTCTTTGTTCTGAATTCATTCAGAGAAGAATTTTTATTTGGGAAGGAAGAATACTTATTTGGGGACACACTTAATTTTAATGAATTAACATTTTTGTCTCATTTGTATATTATGTTTTTCAAATGGGTAGAAATTTCCTGCATTTAATTTTGAAGTTGTTTATAGTATTGATGTATCAAAACTAAGGTATCCCTGTAATCTTCAGTTTTCAAAAACAGATAATCCCAACTAACCATTTAAAACTTACTTATAATATCTGGTTTATTTTGCACGTTTATTACTCTGCAAAAGATTTTGTGTGTGTACAAGGGTTCAGGAAATGTAGTGTGTATTATATACCTAATGCATGCTTAAAGTAGAAAAATTAGACAATACAGAGAAGTAACTTGAAGAAACGTAGAGTACCCATACTCACATCATTTAGTTATGTTAATATATATATGTTACATTTTTTAATATGTATTTATGTTTTTTAAACCATATTTAAAAGTTTTATTGAGGTATAATTACATATCACAAAATTCACCCTTTTAGTGTACAATTCAATCATTTTACTCATGATTTTATTATGTAATGGTATGAGAATTTTTCTGTCATAAACTATTTTGAAAAAACTGTACTTTGAAAAACTTTAGAAAGAACTTTTTTTTTTTTTTTTTTTTTGGGTCTGTTAAGGTGATTATCTGGCAACCTTTTGGAACATTATTTGTAATAGTGTAAGTTATTTGTAAAGCCTATCAAGGTGCCTTGAATTTCTTCCTTAAAATATACAATTACTTTATTTAACCTTTTTTTCATTATAGGTGGGTAATACTTGGTTATTTTCCTTAATGTAAAAACCTTTCGATACTTGAAGCTTGTTGTATCTTGGTTTGGAGTTCTTCATTATGGGTAATTCCCAATCATTAATATTTCCTCTTGGGATTTAATTTTCCCGGTATTTTTATTACTTCTCTGAAACCAGCCAGTTAGTATTTAAATAGTTTGAGGCTACTCAGCAACTGATCTTGAACTTCTGCACATTTTTCTTTGTTGTTGTTTTAAATTATAGCACAGAATTGTTTTATGGACAGTTACTTCTACTTGAAAAATTTAAAACACAGGAATTTGTCAAAAGTGTCTGAGTCCTCCCCCTCCCCCATATTTCAAACTTTTTTTTTTTTTTTTTTAAACTTTTTTTTTTAATTTTTTTTTTCCAACGTTTATTTATTTTTGGGGGGACAGAGAGAGACAGAGCATGAACGGGGGAGAGGCAGAGAGAGAGGGAGACACAGAATCGGAAGCAGGCTCCAGGCTCTCAGCCATCAGCCCAGAGCCTGACGTGGGGCTCGAACTCATCGACCGCGAGATCGTGACCTGAGCCGAAGTCGGACGCTTAACCGACTGCGCCACCCAGGCGCCCCTCAAACTTTTTTTAAACGGAAATTACTAACTTATATTTCATTTAAAGCAAGTATCTGGTTATTTCAGTTGTAAGTGAAATACATTGTTTCAAAAAGGGAGAATTAATATTTACTTTCCTCCAAAATGAATCTTTTTATTTTTGTAATTGAGGTCATCAGAATTTTAGCACTGCTGTAGAAGTGCTGATTGTTAGAGTACAGACACAGCCTAATACTGTGCCAGAGTGATCTTTTGTTACGTTTTTTTCTTGTTGGTGAACAATAGAGAGTGAGGATAAAGTTAATGCCAAGAGGGAGGCTGGCGATTTCTTGACACAGTGAAGAGTAAAGGAGGAACTATTGTCTCTTCTTAACCCCTGACTTCTGAGTTGTAATAGTTTCCCTGCTTGTCACAGAGTTCTTATCACCCCTTCCCAAACCAACCAAATACAAAACAAAAGTGAAATACATGCAAGTGTGTGAGTACGTGTACATACACACCTATTTATGTAGCTCTTTTATTTTGTTCTAGGACAGCTTTCCGGAATTCCGTAACACAGTGTTATTAAAATTTTGCTACTAGAAGTTTGTACTTGATATTATTAGCTGCTTCTCTCTTTTATCCTTTTTTTTTTTTTTAATTTTTTTTTTTCAACGTTTATTTATTTTTGGGACAGAGGGAGACAGAGCATGAACGGGGGAGGGGCAGAGAGAGAGGGAGACACAGAATCGGAAACAGGCTCCAGGCTCTGAGCCCTCAGCCCAGAGCCCGACGCGGGGCTTGAACTCACGGACCGCGAGATCGTGACCTGGCTGAAGTCGGACGCTTAACCGACTGCGCCACCCAGGCGCCCCTCTCTTTTATCCTTTTATTTACCTAGACTATTTTCTGTCATACCTTAACGGTCTTCATATCCCTACAAATTTTATTATAGATTCTTAGAGGTTTCCACGCCCTTTTCCAGGCAGATGCTTATTTCATGATTTTAAGGTAATCCATTACCAGCATTATTAGTCACTTATGATCTCAGACTACTTATATGTCATTTAAGCTAGTTTTAATAGTTTTGTATGATACTTCTATTTGAGATACAAGGCAGTGGTCGTTGTACTTTTTTCTTTGTCTCATATTATGTATACTTTTTTTTGGAAATTTAAATTATTTTTTGCTTTGTCTTTAAGTGACGATTTACTGGAGGATTCAGACAGTGAAGAGCATTCCAGATCAGATTCTGTGACAGGTATGTAAAAAAATGTTAGTCTGTTTTTTTAAATCTTTGCAGTTGTTCATTTGTAGGTAAAGCTAAATATTACTTAATTCTAAATTTCTCAGTTAATGCAAACTCTGAATTTTCACTAATATACACAGAAAACTCAAATTTGCACATTAGAGGTCTTGAATTAGTATATATGGAGTCCCATACTTATATTTTAAATGGTACATATTCAAGTCAAACAGATTGAAGTGATTTTTACTTTTAATGTTTGTTTATTTTGAGAGAGAGCGCAGCATGAGTGGGGGAGGGGCAGAGGCTCTGAGCTGTCAGCACAGAGCCCGATGCAGGGTTTGAACTCATAAACTGTGAGGTCATGACCTGAGCTAAGTCAGACGCCCAACCGACTGAACCACCAGGCACTCCTGAAGTGATAGTTCCACTGAAGTTTTGTCATAGATGTCAAGGAATTGACATTAAGACAGAATGTGTTCAGTTTATTTGCATAATTTATTCTGTGGTTATATAAAAGTAATACTGAAATTAAGATTCTTTTTCCCAAAATAAAACAGGTGAATAGAGAATAAATTTTAAAATATATTTTAAAATATAAAATCATAGACATTAAGGCAATCGAGTAAGTGCTGCCTTTCTCATTATCTTATGACATATTAGGGTGAAAGACTGTACTTTGCATTTTAATGTAGTTTTTTATATAATAGGCAAGGCTAATTAATAGTACATCTTAAAATAATTTTTCTATATCAGAATTCAAATTCTAACTCTGTTATTTATTATAGGCTGAATGCATTTCCTAATACATAATAATACATAAAAGAATTATGTTAACATCTGTTTAGAGTTTTGGGGACAGATTAAGATAAAAATATATAAAGCATAGAACCTGGGAAGCACCCAGTATTTTTAAAAAGTGACTTATTAAATTGTGGCTGTTTTGTAATGTCAAATCTTATGAACTAAGGATATGTGTAACTTGTGTGGAAGAGACACAGCTTTGTATAGAACAGTTGTCAAAAATTCGAGTAATTATAGAATGGCGAGTGCTTTCTAAATTCTAAATTGTCATGAAAATTTTTTAAAGCCCCCAAACAATGCTACACCTTGGGGTGGATTTGGGGTTAAACCTAACTTGTCTTTTGAGGTAGTTGGTAGCAATGAAAAAAATGTTTAAAGTAGGGAAATGTCCTGAATAATATACAATTGTATCATTAGCTCTTGAAAAATAAAGAATAGATTCATCAAAAAAAAAAATTGGTTTGATGAAGATAGTGCTGTTTTCCCATTTTGTTGTCCTTTTGTAAAAACAGAAAAGAGCTACCATTGCATTTTCTTAATCTGATAAAAATAATAAACTGGTCACAGGTCACCTGGAGACCTGTTTAGAACCTGAACCCTTCTACTAACTCTTGTGTCTTGTCAAGTCAAACTCTCTGGGCCTTAGTTTTTCCTTTGAAAAGTGAAGTGTTTGAACTAAATTTTCCTTTTTCTGCTGTCAAAGTTTTTGATTCTAACCATAACCTTTCCTTTGTATGCTGTAGCTTTGTTCTTTTCTCTGGGTCTAAGGATCTCAGTAGGTATTTTTGTAATTATAATGTCTCTTTGGTCTGTTTCCTTTTCCCTTTTCTACTTTTATCTGTTTCATCTATGCCTAGTTGCTCTTTCACACTTCCTTTAGATACTATAGTCCTGTTTACCTCACTTTCCAGTATCTAAGAAAGTCACCATGTATTTTTGTTGACTTTCTCTATGATACCTCATTTAGGGTTGGGATTGTTGTCCATATGTAGTATTAAAAGGTAGCTATGGTAAGAGAAAAAACTCCTTCTGGTTCAAAATTTTTAATTCCCTCCTTGTAGGATTTATAACTAGTTAATTCATTTGTAGGAAAATATGTACAGTAGTCCCCTCCCTCCTACTTGTGGTTTCGCTTTCCATGGTTTCAGTTACCTGTGGTCCATCCTGAAGCAGACCTTCCTTCTGACGTGGTCAGAAGGTCAGTAGTACCATAATGCTACGAGACAGTGCCTATGTCATTCACCTCACTTCATCTCCTCCTGTAGGCATTTTATCATCTCCTCATGTAGGCATTTTATCTCACGTCATCACAAGAAGAGTGAGTACAGTATAGTAAGATATTTTGAGGGGGACCACATTGATATAACTTTTATTACAGGATATTATTATAATTGTTCTATTTTATTATTAGCTGTTGCTGTTAATCTCTTAGTGTGCCTCTTTTGTAAATTACACTTTATCATATGTATGTATATGAATAAAATGTAATATATATAGGGTTCGATAGTATCCACAGTTTCAGGTGTGCACTGGGGATCTTGGAACATATCCCCCGCCTAAGAAGGGGGGATTACTGTATCTTCTAAGTTAATTTTATTATATTGAACGATTATTGGTGAGTTTATGGAAGCTTGTGATATGAACAGAAGATGTGTTCTTTTCCTGAGGTATCTAAAATAAGTCATAGATGCTATTTCAAAACTTAACATTTACCAACTTTAGATGATTCCCATCAAAGTGAATGATGTGGTCTGAAGAATTGTGGAATGTATTTCTTAATTTCAAAAATGTGATGGAGACTAAGAGACTTTTACCTGTTTTCATGTGAAGGTTATGACTTTTGAAGTTATCTAGATGATGTCAGAGAGAAAAGTTTGGCCTTTGGGCAATATTACCGAGGATATAGGTAATAGTAGTAAGGATATATTGCTTCTTGTAAAGAGTGGGAAGAGTGTGTGACAGGAGATTGAAGAGGAGTTCAAACTGAAATTTGATAGTTTTAGAAAAATACTTCGGTAAAACCTCGTTGCTACCCTCAGGAGGTTTGGCATATAGAACTGTTGGTTTCCCAAAATGATTATCAGGACAATATTGTATTGCAGTCTGTTTGTAGGTGTATAGTATAAACACTTGTTTGGTAGTCCAGTAGTTTTGAGAATTTATGAGATGAGATAACAGATTTTCTTACTGTACTGACAGTTGTTACCGTGCTTTGTCAGTCTTCTGAAATAGAATGCTTAAGTAGTTGGGAAGAAGCAGAGTAATAATGCCACTTCTTGTATTGCCTTTCTTTATTAATAGTCCCACCTTCTATTTTTTTTAGTGTTTTTATTTTTGAGAGAGAGCGAGCGAGCATGGGTGAGGGAGGGGCAGAGAAAGAGGGAGACACAGAATGCAAAGCAAGCTCCAGGCTCTGAGCCGTCAGCACAGAACCTGACGCGGGGCTGGAACTCACGAACCGTGAGATCATGACCTGAGCTGAAGTCGGACACTTAACTGACTGAGCCACCCAGGTGCCTCCCACCTTCTATTTCTTAAATGTGTGTTAATGTATGTAAATTATGGTTATTTTGTTTTTATGTCTCTGTAGATAGACAAACTAAAATAGATTTCTGACCATAACTTAAAATAAATAATTTAAAAAGTTTCAGTTTAGTTCAGTTAATAGTTGAGCATCCTCAAGATTGGTTATAGCGTACTACATGTTATCAGAATCTTACTGTCAGCTTTTAATTTCAAATTTAAATTCACATCTAAATTAGACTTAATACATGGCAGTATGGACAGACTGCATATGACTGTAGCCAAATGAGTGGTTAAATAAATGAGCAGTTCCATTAGGACAATTAAATTGCTGAGTGTATAATCAAAATTTTTTTCTGTTTAACTAGAAATGGTTTCATTTTTAGGTCATAAAAGTGACATTATTTGAAGTGAGAAGATTATCCTCAGAAAATGGGAAATAATAGATAAAGCTGTCACTGAGCATTTTGAAGAAGTAGTAGATGATTTAGTAACAGAAATGGTGTGAACAGAACTTTCAGTGTTAAGTGTATGATGTTCCATGAATCTCACTTGCATGTTCTTTTACTTGGGCAGCTTTCAAACTTTCATGCAAGTTTCCTTGATTATTTTATATTTATTTCCTTTACTCTTTTGTATTCTTATCTAAATTTATAAAGCCAGTTCCACTGTTTTTTTTCTTTGTCATAAATACTTAGCTGTTATCGTTGCTAATAATGTTGTCGCCTGATTGATAGTATTTTTTGCAAGTGAGAAAAAAGCAGATTGGTTCAGACTTTCAGTTCAGTATCAAGAGATTATATCTGGTTTAAGGGTTGAGTGACCTCTCTTACAGGGTTGTGTGTAGAGAGACATGGCATGTTTGGAGTGTTGAGACTGAGAAATGACTTTTGTGCTCTTTATAAGGGGGCAGCTTGAAGAGCACACAGTACACAAAAGGTCATTCATTAAGGGGTAATGTAGTTGACTCTAAACATAGTATAAATTAGCAGATAACACAGAAGACATTTATGCTTCTCTTTAAAATGACATATTTTTGGAACTTTTCCTTCGTAGTTATAATTTTTTTCTAAGCTGAGCTTAGAGTTACATTGTGTACTATGATAATCAACTGATAATTAGCATGGTAGGGTGGGAGAGAGTAGAGGATGCTATGACTCCTTTTAAATGGTAAAGGAGAAGGAACTGACCCTATAATAACACTTCGTGGATATTCTATAAAGTGATTAAGTGACAGTTATAATGGTATGCAGTGTTTTTTGGTTTAGAATTGAAGGGCAGAGTATTATTTTGATGCCAATAATGTCTCCATTCTTTAACCATTCTCCTAAATTAAAAAGGGAGGAAGGTTTGCTTACATTGTCAGGAGAATATATTCTGACTTGAAAATGATTTTGACTCTCTTAAATGGCCTCAGTGGTTTTCCTCAGTAAATTTATATCGGATTTGGTTAACTTCCCTTTAAATACTTAAAATTCTTCCACTTATGTAATTATAATGCACTGATTAGATGTGTAAAAAAAGAAAATTAATGAAAGCATTATAGTAAAGATTTTTTTTTAAGTTTATTTATTTTGAGAGAGAGAGGGTGAGTGAGCAGGGGAGGGGCACAGAGAGAGGGAGGAGGAGAATCCCAAGCAGGCCCAGCACTGTCCGTGCTTAGCCCGACATGGGGCTGTATGTAACTCACGAACCGTGAGATCATGATCTGAGCTGAAACCAAGAGTTGAACACTTAACCAACTAAGTCACCTAGGTGCCCCATATACTAAAGATTTTTTCTTTTTTTTTAATATTTATGTTTGAGAGAGAAAGTGAGTTTGAGGCAGGGGAGGGACAGAGAGAGGGAGACAGTGGATCAGAAGCAGGGTCTGTGCTGACAGCAGAGAGCCCGATGTGGGGCTCGAACCCATGAACCATGAGATCATGTCCTGAGCTGATGTCAAACGCTTAACCAGCTGAACCACCCAGGTGCCCCTACTAAAGATTTTTGATTTGCATTCTCAAGGCCAATTCTAATGAATATTGTTCCTTTTCAAAGGGCACACATCACAGAAGGAAGCCATGGAAGTGAGCCTTGATATAACAGCACTCAGCATTCTCCAGCAGCCTGAAAAACTCCAGTGGGAGATTGTTGCAAATGTGCTTGAAGATACTGTTAAGGATCTTGAAGAACTTGGGGCAAATCCTTGCTTAACAAACTCTAAGAGTGAAAAGACAAAGGAAAAGCACCAGGAACAACACAACATTCCCTTTCCTTGTTTATTAGCTGGAGGTTTATTAACATATAAATCTCCTGCTACCTCACCCATTAGTAGTAATTCTCACAGGTCACTGGATGGTTTAAGCAGAACTCAGGGTGAAAGTATATCAGAACAAGGGTCAACTGACAATGAGTCCTGTACTAATTCAGAATTAAATTCTCCTCTGGTAAGGAGGACTTTACCCATTTTGCTTCTTTATAGTATCAAGGAATCTGATGAGAAAGCAGGAAAAATATTTTCACAGATGAACAATATAATGAGTAAAAGTTTGCATGATGATGGTTTTACAGTTCCACAGATTATTGAAATGGAGCTGGATAGTCAGGAGCAGTTGTTGTTGCAGGATCCTCCTGTGACTTATATTCAGCAGTTTGCAGATGCAGCAGCCAACCTTACCTCTCCAGATTCTGAGAAGTGGAACTCTGTGTTTCCCAAGCCTGGGACTTTGGTTCAGTGCTTGAGGCTGCCAAAGTTTGCAGAGGAGGAGAATCTTTGTATAGACTCCATAACTCCTTGTGCTGATGGAATTCATTTGTTGGTAGGACTACGGACATGCCCTGTTGAATCCTTGAGTGCAATAAATCAAGTAGAGGCCTTGAATAATTTAAATAAATTAAACTCTGCACTATGTAATAGACGGAAAGGCGAGCTGGAATCAAATCTTGCTGTAGTGAATGGTGCAAATATTAGTGTAATCCAACATGAATCACCAGCAGACGTACAGACTCCTTTGATAATTCAGCCTGAGCAGAGGAACGTTAGTGGTGGATATTTAATACTTTATAAAATGAATTATGCCACTCGGATAGTGACTTTAGAAGAGGAGCCAATAAAAATCCAACATATCAAAGACCCCCAGGACACAATTACCTCGCTCATTTTGCTTCCACCAGATATATTGGATAATCGAGAAGATGACTGTGAGGAGCCTGTTGAGGAAATGCAGTTAACTTCAAAGAATGGCATTGAAAGAGAAAAAAAGGCTGATATTTCTACTCTTGGACACCTGGTAATAACCACTCAGGGAGGATATGTAAAAATATTAGATCTTTCAAATTTTGAAATTTTGGCCAAAGTGGAACCTCCCAAAAAGGAGGGCACTGAAGAACAGGACACATTTGTTTCTGTCATTTACTGCTCGGGTACAGACAGGCTGTGTGCATGCACCAAAGGTAAGCAGATGGGTTTGTTTGGTTCTTCTACAAATCTTATAAAATCTGTATATGTGGCATTCACTTATGTGCATACCTAGTATGAATTTTAGATCCATATAGATGCAGTGAAATATGTTTTTTTTTTTAGAATGAAGTGGTAAATCTTTCTACTGTTTTAACATTTTAAAACTTTTTTCTACTGCCCTAGGTAAGGATTCTAATTGTAAATAAGTTAATAAGTCTCTCAGAAAGTATCTTCTCTGCTTTAACCTCAAGAAAATAACCTGCTGTTGTTTCTGTGAGTCCTGACTCTGCATCTGCTCAAATTTGTGGCCTTGGGCAAGTTACTTTGAACTCAGTAAACCTTTGTGTATTTATAAATGAGGATCAGAAGGCCTGTTTTTAGGCTTCTTAGAATTCAATGAGATAATGTATGTACAGTTTTTGGCATAGAGCATATACTGGTCATTATTTCCTCCTGAAATAAAAATATTTAACAAATTACTAGTTTTGCCAAATAAACTTTCCTTGTCTGATTTACTCCCAACCTTTGGCTGATAGTTAAATCAGTTTTGCAACATCTGAGGCCCCATACAAACAGTGTGCATTTTCCCTTCTCCTTTCTTATTTTATATATTTTAAGTTGGAAAGATAAAGCCGTTTTTGAAAAGGATTGCTGATCATAATAGGCACAATGAATACTCCTATTGATAGTGTAGTAGGAGTTTTGGGCCAGGAGATGTTTGAAACCCAGGTAACTGTAACTGGTGCTTCAGAGAGGAACTGGGTGTGAGGAAGTTATCCATCTCACTTGTGGTTCTTGGGAGGAAGTAACCTGAGTTTTTCCTCACTTTCATAAAGATTCCAAGAGTTTGGCCAAGAAGGGTAGTGGTGAATATAGTGGTTCATTCAGATTGCCTTGTTTGGAATACATCTAGTGAAATAAGGGGAAGAAAAATCTTGATATAACATCAAAATCCAAATAGATTAATTTAAAAAATGAGCAATGCAGAATAACTTCAATAAAACTTTGAATTAGAGTTAATAAAGTTTAGAAAAATCATTAAAATACTATGTGGTATAAAGGATAACTTGAATTCATTGATTACGTATGTGCCTGTTCACTGTTGTGAGAACTTTACTTCCTTTAATTTATTTAGTCATCGTGCCAACTTTATGAGGTATATACAATTACTGTCTCCATTTTACAGATAAGGAAACTGAAGGAAAGAGAGGTTAAGTAACTTGCCTAAGTCACAGAGCTAATAAATGAGAGTCAGCATTCATACCTGGGGTATCTGTTGTCCGGGTGCTTAAACTACATTATATTGCCAGAATGTAACAAAAGCCAAAGTCTTGTACATTGAGGCTTTTGGAATCTTTGAATGTGAAAGATTTTAAAAATGAAAACAATTTTACTTTGCCATAGGCCATCCAGAGTGGATTTGAAACCTGAGTGACCCTGCCCCAGGGCACATCTGTGTAAGATACTAATATTTTCCAGAAGTGCAGTCAGGGTTTAATGATTTTAATTATTTGATGAGATATGCTTTTGGTGAGTCAGAGGAGAAGTAGTGTTTAAACAGGTTAATGTGTTCTTGGAGTTTGGACAATGAAAAGTTCTAGGAATTGATCTCATGTGAGAGAGAACGTATCCAGATGAATCGAAGGACAAGAAAAAGCCTGTGAAATTAATCACTTTGAAAATTATCCCCTAGTTCTTCAAGGATTAACTGATGAAGATGCATTTGAAAAATTAGTAACAAAAAAGAGGAAAGAAAAGTTGATGTGTTAAAATGTATAGGACAGTCCATAAAGCAGTTGTAAAATTTGTAAAAAGGTTTGCAGACTGAATCAGATGGACATGACACTGTCCTAAGAGTATATTCAGATAACATAAAACTCGTCTCATGGAGAATTATTGAACCTTTTGATTAAAATCTATAACTAATGTTGTAAGTTAATTTCAAATAGTAATAATGTACTTAAAGGTAGATTTGATGCGGCTGTGTTTGATTAAAGTTCACAAATAGAATATACATACACATACATATACCTGTATGTGAAACAAGGAAATAAGGTCACTGCTGGCCACCCTGCCACCAGCCAGCCACTCCAGAAGTGTGGGCCACTTTCCCCATGGCTGGCACAGGGCTGAGGAATGGGGGGTGGCAGTGGCTTCTACTTTCAGGGAAGATCAGCAGCTTTTCCTTTTATGAAGCATCCTCTGATTGCTGTTTCTGGTTGGGTTACAGAGTTCGGAAATAGTTGATTTCTCAGTCGCTCTTTCTAGTTCAGTAGCTGACCTCTAGAGCTCCCTACCTAGAACTTCCCACTCAGCTGTTTGGTGTGACGTTACTGCTTCCTGTGTTTATATATTGTTTTTTAAATACTTTTTTTGGAGTTCTGTTCTTAGTGATTTAATTTGTCACAGTCTACTTTAGAATAATGCTAATTACTTAATTCTAGTAAAATATACTTTGATCTTTTTTCTCTTGTCCTCTTGTGCCACTATGGTTTTATATATTTTACATTTAGATAAGTTATAAACCCAACCAAAAAGTTGTTTTCTACCATCTTTGTCTTTGGGAAAAGTTTTCAAAGAAATGAGAAAAAATATACATTGTGTTTACCACCTTATCATTTCTGGTACGTGTGTGTGTGTGTGTGTGTGTGTGTGTGTGTGTGTGTGTGTGTAAATTTGGTATTGGTATTGTTTTCTTTCATCGTTGAGGGTAGTACTGAATGTAGAGTTATTGGTTGACTATTTCTGCACTTGTTTCGTTTTGCATCGTAGTTATTCCACCTGATGGGTCATATTTAGCTTGTTGCATTTAAGATTTTCTCATTGAGTAACTTGGAGCAGTTTGACTATAACATAGGTATCTGTGAATCTCTTTGTATTTCTCCTACTTGAAGTTCATTGAATTGGTTGGATTTGCAGTGTAATGTTTTTCTTCAAATTTGGGTGTTTTTTCCCAGTATTTCATCAGTTTCCCCCTTGCCTTGTTCTCTTCTCTTTTTTCTGGAATTCCCATTACATGTACCCTCTTATACTCGATCTGTCCTATGTATCTGAGATGATTTTCACTTAAAAAAAATCTTTTTCTTTTATTCAGATTGGCTAATTAGTTATACTCAGTTTTTATTTTATGATTCCTTCTGCCATCTCAAATCTGCTTTGAGTCTCTCTGGTGAACTTTTCATTTTAGGAATTTTATGTTTCAACTCCAGAATTTCCCTTTTGTTCTTTAAAATAATTTTTTGTTGTTGAGATTCTTCACTTGTTGAGTCATTTCCACCATTTGTTCCTGTAATTCTCCATACCTGATTTCCTGTTATTCTGTAAAAATATTCACAGTGGCTTCTTTGAAGTCCTTGTCTGCCAAATCTAAATCTTGGGAACTCAGAGATATTTCTCAGTGATTTTTGTTTTCCTTAGGCATGGGTCACTCTTTATTCACATGTCTTACAATTCTTAATTTAATACTGAACGTTTTAAATAACATTGTAGAATTCTGGATTCTGATTCCCCCCACTTTGGAGGTTGTTGTTGCTTTGTTTGCTAACCCACCAGGACTATATTTCTGTAATTTGTTTCTTTTCAGTCTTGCAGTCACGTCTCTCGTCATTTTACCCCCCTGGTTTTAATTTTTAAATTATTCGTTTGTTTCCTCTGTGTCCACGTGGCTTAGTGGTCAGCCAAAGATTTTGATAAGTGATTGTGCCTAAGTAACCTCACCAGTAAGTCTGTATCCAGGTGTGCCTTGGCTTTTGTTTTCTTTGTTTTTATTTTATGTTATGCCCTCTCACATCTTTTCTGCATATGCATGGGACTTAGTTGACTGAGAATATATGGATAGCTTGGGCCGGGTCTGGTTTTGCTACACATGTGTACAACCTCTGATCCTTGTGTAGTATGTGGAGAGTTTACCAAGCCCCCTATGTTTCTTTTCACTTCTTACAACTTTCTATTAAGTGCTTTGCTTGCTCCAGACAGGGTCTTGACTTCAGGTAGCAGAGCTGATACACCTCATTTTTGTTGCGACGGAGCCCTTTAAACTGACAGCTGTCCTCTCTGCAGTAGCAGTCCTGGTTTTCATGGCTTGCCCCACCCACCCTGGTTGAAGGACAGTTTTGTCTAGCTTTGTAGTTGGTTTTCAGGAAGTGGATTTATCATCTTCCTTATTCTCTGTTCTGTCATGGTGGAAGTGAATCTCTAAATACTTTTGTTAGAATATACTTTTATCCATTGATTTTTGTCTTAAATATTTGCTAAGTTTGCTTTCAGTTTTTTTATGTGAGAGATATAAAAAATAGAAATTGAATTTATTTCATTATGAATACTTCAAAAAATTAAGACTATTTTCGTTACTTCTGAGATACAGAGCTGGTGTATCAGTTTCCTTATCTGTAAAGTGGTCACAGTAATAGTCCTTATCTCAAGGGTTTTTGTGAAGATTAAATGAATTTTTAAGCATTTAAGGTAGTGTTTTACATGTAGTTAGTACTAGGTAAATAACTGTTTTCATATATGTTTATGTGTTTGCCATTTTCTTTATTAAATTTTCATTTTGAAGTGCCCTGTCAACTTAATTTCTAAATTCTGGGAGATAAGTCACTTTGGCAGCCCCCTTTATCTGCCTGTTGAATGATACTAAGTTAAGTTTCTTACCTATGTAGTGTGCACTTGTATGTTTACCCATACTCTGTGTGCCTTTGTTGATAAAATTTTACTACACTGTAGGCGGTGAGCTTCATTTTCTCCAAATTGGAGGAGCTTGTGACGATATTGATGAAGCTGATATACTAGTGGATGGAGCTCTTTCTAAAGGAATAGAACCATCTTCAGAAGGTTCCAAACCTTTATCAAATCCTTCAAGTCCTGGCATTTCAGGTATGATACTGAGTTTTTAAATGACTCTTAAAACAGAAATTCTTGTGATGTTCAAAGGTTTCTGATTCTTACTTAAATAATCTTAAACATTCTTTCAGTTTTTACAGTCAACTGTTGGTTACTTAGTTGAGGGAATTCATTTCCTGGTTGCCATTCTTTTACTAGGCTTGATTTTGTTTATTATATATCACTATTTTTTTCTGTAGTTAGAAATTGTTGTAAACATTAAAATAAAAAATGCTTTTTCACCTGTGGTAGGTTGGCCAATATTGGCCATGTCACCTAAGAGGCAAAAACACAATTTTGGCCATTAAGGAGCTTTTGGTGTAGTTAGGGAGGGAAGTAGCATGAAATAGAGGAGTTCATTAAGTGAGTATAAAATCAATGGAGTGGCTAATATTACTAATATCACTACTGGAATTGAAAAGCTAAAAAAATACTCTCTCCCTGGGGCACGATATTCAGATTTTTGTTGCCCCATTGTGCATCATTACACAGGTTTGTTTTTGTTTGTTGTTCGTACGTCTTCTCCTATGTTCTTTCTATACTGCCCTCCAGTGCTGCTTTTTCAGAAAAAGTAATGCTAACATGTTACTCCTGTTGAAATTCTAATTTGCTTTGTGGACTTCTTTGAAGTAACTCTATAATTTTATTCTCTGTGTTTAGTTACAATAAATTTTTCATGATTTCTTAAGTATATGATTCCATTTCATGCTGTTTACATGTTACCCTAAACTCTTCTTTGTGCTTCCACAGTTAATGCTGTTAGTGCTGTTAATGTTTTACCCTTAGCTCTTAACACATTTTATTCCCTAAGCTTTTAGCTTGTAAGTATTTATTTGCCATCAGTATAGCTTTGCCTTTTTAAAATTACTTTTTTATGAAGTAAAAAAGGGCAGATGTTATGTACTTACTGATGCTTAGCATTTTGTTTTGTAAATAACAAAGTCTAAAAGTTGTTTATTGGTTTGATACAGATTTGGCTTGCCTTTCAGCACTACTTTTGTTGCCCTTATTAACTTAGGGCTGGTTAGAGCTCAGTCAGGACTATTTTTTCTCTTTATTTTTATTTTTATTTTTGAGAGAACACACAAGCAGGGGAGAAGGCTAGAAGGGGGAAGCGAGAGAGAGAGAGAGAGAGAGAGAGAGAGAGAGAGAGGGAGGGAGGGAGGGAGGGAGCGAGAGGGAGAATATCTTAAGCAGACTCTATGCTCAGCACAGAGCCCAACTCATGGCTCGATCCCACAACCCTGGGGTCATGACTTGAGCTGATATCAAGAGTTGGATGCTCAACCGACTGAGCCGCCCAGGCACCCCAGTCAAGGCTCTTCTAACAGGTTGAGTTTGGGTTTGTCCAGTAAGAGGTACCCTGTCTGTAATCTAAAATATTCAAGTGGATTTTCATTGTGGCCATTATGTAGTCAGTGCTAGTTTATTCATTTGCCTGTAGATCTCTTAGCTCTCATTAATAACTCTCAAGAGAGGCACCTGGGTGGCTCATTTGGTTAAGTGTCCAACTCTTGGTTTTGGCTCAAATCCTGATCTCACAAGTTTCGTGAATTTGAGCCCCATGTCTGGCTCTTTGCTGGCAGCGCAGACCCTGCTTGGGATTTTCTCTCTTCCTCTCTCTCTCTCTCTGCCCCTCCTCTATTTGACCTGTCTCTGTCTTTCTGAAAAATTAAAAAAAAAAAAAAAATATATATATATATATGTATATATATACACACACAATACACATATATACACACACACACGCATATATGTACATATACGTGTGTGTGTGTATATATGTACATATACGTGTGTGTATATATGTACATATACGTGTGTGTGTGTGTGTGTATATATATATATATATATATATATATATATATATATATATATAACACCTTTCAGGATATTTTGCAGTTGTTGTAATTGATTAGACAGAAAACAGATTAAAACTACTTTGTTTTAAAAACCTATTTCAAATTCAATATTTACTGTTGTTAAGGAGTTGATTTATTGGTGGACCAGCCATTCACCCTTGACATCCTGACATCTCTAGTGGAGTTAACCCGCTTTGAGACTTTGACCCCACGGTTTTCAGCCACTGTTCCTCCATGCTGGGTAGAAGTTCAGCAAGAACAGCAGCAAAGGAGGCATCCTCAACATTTACATCAGCAACACCACGGAGATGCTGCTCAGCATACTAGAACTTGGAAACTACAGACTGACAGGTAAAACATTGTTTCAGGGTATTAAATTTTAAGTCTACATTATATATTTGTTAGAGGCAACATAAAATTCTTAAATATATTGTTTCTCTTAACTTTTTCTATTAATAACTTTCTTCTTCTCATTTGTCACCTTAATTTTGGAAATTTCTATATTCTTAGTTGTAGGATAAAATAGTGAGAGTAATCCACCATTGCAATTAGTTTGGTCACTCAGTTCACAAGTTGATTTACTAGATAGATAAATGGTTGCTTTGTGCAGTCACTCCTGTAGACACTAGTAATATGGTTGTCGCTGGAATTTCTATCCTAGTGGGGATAGAAAGACAGTAAGCTGTCAGCGCAGAGCGTGGTGTGGGGCTCGATCCCACAGACCGTGAGATCATGACCTAAGCCAAGGGCAAGAGTCAGAAACTTAACTGACTGAGCCACCCACACGCCCCAAAAAGTTCTTGTTTTAAAATGCAGATTCCTGGGACCCCACTCATAGATTTCGGGTGGGGCCCAGGAATCTGCAGACAATTCTGATGCATAATGCTCCATAGTGTAAGAAACAGGGTTTATTGTAATGTTCAGTTCACAGGGTAGGTGTCACTTTCTAAGGTAAGATCAATTATTGCGCTAAGATTAACCTCTGTTTTGGGAGCTGCTTGTCTTCTCTCTTGATCCCATTGAGAGGCACTGAGTTTTGTTGGAGGCTGCAAATCCAAGAATATGAAAAGTGTTAATGACAATGTGGTTTTGGTCAGTGAAAGATTTTTGCTGTATTTAGCATTTTCCCCCTTATTTGACAGCAATAGCTGGGATGAACATGTGTTTGAATTGGTTCTACCTAAAGCCTGTATGGTTGGACATGTGGACTTCAAATTTGTTTTGAACTCAAACATCACCAATATTCCGCAGATACAAGTGACACTGCTGAAAAATAAAGCTCCGGGCTTAGGGAAAGTCAATGGTAAGAATGAATCAGAATTTATATTTGAAGATTTTGCAGTTTATTTCTTTAAAAAACAAACAAACTGATTTTCAGCTTGACTGTCTAGGTTTCATATCCCTCCCCTGCCTCCTCTCTGCTCTCTCCCCTACCCCCATATTTGTTTTCTGCTCTGCTCCTGGTCATTTTATTTTAGAAAAAGTTACTTCTAGAACATTTTAGAGGTTTTTGGTAGTTCAGTATTGTATGGAAATGCATAAACTGGAATAATGTAATTATGCTATTTGGGAAATTCAGTTAGTTCCTTTCTAAATTAGTTTCACTTTCATCACTACTAGACTTACATGTGTTTCTTCCTACGTGGAGACCCAATTGGGAAAAGAACTTTGTTAATGAAGTCATATACTCTTAAGACTATTGGTGAAACTCAGCCTTCCACGTAATGCCAGAAATATACCCAACTTTATTTGCTTTTTTTTTTTTTTTACAAGTTCAGACTTTGGTATTTTAAGTTCGTTGAATAGATTGTACACATGTAACATGTTGGGAACTAGACGTTACTGTCTGGTGTTTACTGCTTAATCGGTTAATTTAAAAGGCTGGAGATAATTTCATATTACCATATCACATGGCTGCTTTACACCAGGGGGTAGAAACAATGAAACACGAAAAATTCCTTATTTTCAAAAATACATATGTACATGTGCGTGCATGTGCGTGTGTGTGTGTGTGTGTGTGGGGGGGGGGGTGCATTTTTTTGAATCATGACAGATTCTATTTTAATTGGGTCTAGGATTTAGGCACTGGTGTTTTGAAAACTTTGCAGGTGTTTGTACTCTGCAGCCTTGGGTATGAACTTTTAGTTTAGTTGCTAGCACATTATTTCTCAGGTGAATATTGAATTCCATTAAAAGAGAGAATAGTGTATGAAACAATGGGACCTAATTTTTTTCTTCTTCTGACAACCATTTTGTAGCATCTGTGATAAAAATCACAGTAGTTCCCAATATAACAAGGTTTTAGAATTTCAGGCACATAAATTATTGATATTAAGCAAAATTAAGTTTACTAATATTTTTATCCTCTAGAAACAGCAGTAGATAGGCAGATCACCTTTCCTTTGTCTCCAGCTCTTAACATTGAAGTGGAACAAAATGGGAAACCGTCCCTGGTTGATTTGAATGAAGAAATGCAGCACATGGATGTAGAGGAATCACAGTGTGAGTGAAATTACAGAGCTGTTGTCCATGACAGTAAAAGGAATAGTGATCCAAAATGCATCATGTTGGGCAAAGATTTCCTTATGGCTTGCAAAAACATGGTTTTAAAAATACAATTAAAAAATAACCTGTAATTCCGCTTTGGCAATATGCTTTAACTTTCAGCTCATCTTTGTGAACACAGCTGCGCTAATACTTGCATTCTTGTTTTTTAATATCCCAAGATTTAAAATCATGTCATGGTTTTATAATATTTTTGGAAAATCAAGGTGAATGTAAATAATATGGGAATGGAAAGCAACATATGTCAGATATGTGAAAATATATCAGATCTTTGACTATATTTCCTTAGCATGATAGCGAATTCTTACTTGAACACATTCGAATTATGGTATATTGTGTGGTGGTATCATAAATGGGATAGATATTTGCTTATTACTTATTTTTAAGTTCTAAGCTAATTTAAAAGAAAATGATGTTTTTTTTCTTTTTAGGTCTTAGATTGTGTCCATTCTTAGAAGATCACAAAGAAGACATTCTGTGTGGACCAGTATGGCTTGCTAGTGGCCTTGATCTCTCAGGGCATGCTGGGATGTTGACATTAACAAGCCCCAAACTTGTTAAAGGTGAAGTAACATATTTTACGAAAGCAGGATAGATAATCCCACAAATGTGAAATATATTTTTTTAAACTGGTCTCACAAAACTAAGATACTTTTTTGTTTGGGATTTGCGTTAATAGTTGCATCAGTTTCCTGATAACTGAGGTCCCTTCTTCTCAGAAGTGACTCTGATACTACTTTCTGTGTTCTGGAGGTTTCAGTACTTTTTGAGAAAGCATAAAAAAATGAATATTTGCAGACTTAGTGTGATATAGCAGAGCTTTTTTGAGTAACCAGGTGACATGTTCTGGCATGGTTGCCTTTCCCGTCAACTTAGAGTTCTCTGTCTTGATTTGTTGTATTTTATTTATTTATTTTTATTGTTGTAATATTTCCTCTTGAGGGTTTTTATAGAAGAGTTTTGATAACATCAGATGTAATTATTGAGTTTCTCACATATACACATTTTAATTAATGTGTATTTAAAAGTAATTGGCTCTTATGTAGATGATAGATATGACAGTAGTAGGATGTTTATATATCAGCCTTCATTTCCCAGTAAATTAAAAAAGCCAACAAAGTACCTACCTAGATTATTAAAGTAAGTTTGGATGTGGGATGGGATGTGGTGATCCTTCCTCAAGCCAGAAAGTACCTCACCACCTAAATAACAACAGTTTTCATTTGTGTACATTCCCTTCGTAATAGCTGTCCACATTTACACATTTACCGTTAGATGCATAGTATGTGTTCTATACGAGTTTTAATGTGCTCTCTTGACTACAGCTCATTCATTCATTAAGTTTATGACATCTTGTGTGTAATGCTACGTGCTGGGGTACAGCAGTGAGCAAGACTAATAAGATCTCTTGTATTGCTGAGAGTATAACTTAACTTTTGTTGAATGAGACTGTTTAACGTAAATTTGTATATGAATATAAAGATGTTGGCTTTGACAAAATGGAGGGTGGAATTATATGACATGTATTTCAAAAGACGAAATTTAAAAGTGTTAACTTTCCTAGAATTTACTGAAGATGTTTTTTTTTTTTCCTTTCCATATTCTCCAGAAATCTTTGGTACTGGAGAAAATGATTGCTAAATTTTTAGAGTAAAAGGAAGATCTGGGTCAAAGAGGTTTGGAAAAAGAAAACAGAGAGGGAGGGTCTTGTCAGATACTAAAACAAAGAGTAATAACACAACAATAAGATTATAACAGTGTAATGTTAGCACAGTAGGCAGGTGGATCAGTGGAAAACAACAAAGGTAGCTTTTGTAATTACAGAAGGATTTAATACCTGTGAGATAACAATAGGCTGATGGTTTACTGGTGAGTGTATTAATTTGAGGTTATTTTTGCAGTATATTTTACATATGGATTGTGTGGTATGATCTCAGTTTAGTTAAAAGGAAGCAAAATGTACTGGTGACAGTAACGACCAGTATTTATTGAGTACTCTCTTTGTGCCATGCACAATTGTGTTTTAGGTACTTTTGAGGTAGGTACCCTTATTCCCATTTTACATTTGAAGGAACTGAACCACAGGAGATTATCGGGCACATGTCTAATAAATAACTGAGCCATTATTCAGACCCAGGTCGTGACGCCAAAGCATGTGCTTTTTGTGCTCGTGTATATGTGCGTATGTCTGTGTGCGTGTGTGTGTAAGAGGACCGGATGCATTCACAGAATGATACCTTCCATTATCGATCAGTGGTGCTCACTGAAAGGTAGTTTTATCTTTGTGTTTTTCCCATAGTTGACAAAATGTTATTAAAATGTATCATTTCGCCAGGGAAAGATATGCAAAATGTTTGTAACATTTAGTCAGAATTTTCTGTCTTCTGTTGTTGGTATAGCCCCTGTGCTTTTTGTTATTTTGCTACCAACATATGAAGGTTATTCAGTGATTAGACTCAATAATTTGAAAATTTGTGGAATTAATTACATAACTTGCTCTGTTAAGGTGAAAAACAATTCGTTCTTTTGGTGATTTGGTTATTTTTCCCATTCTGTGTTGGCTCCTCTAGGTATGGCAGGAGGAAAATACCGTTCCTTTTTAATCCACGTCAAGGCAGTAAATGAAAGAGGAACCGATGAGATCTGTAATGGTGGTATACGCCCGGTAGTAAGACTTCCATCCTTAAAACACCAGAGTAACAAGGGTTATTCACTTGCTTCACTCTTGGCAAAAGTTGCAGCAGGCAAGGTATGCAGCTGTGCCATTTTGAACTACAGCAGTGCTATTATAGACATGGTGGACAAGATCTGACACACTCTTGAAGTAGTATGACCCTTTATTGATTTTTCAATAGGCACTTTGTTTATAATTTTTCCTTGCAGTGACTGACTTTAAATATACAATTAAGAAGAATCTATTTTGAATTAACTGTAAGCAAGCGTTTATAAAGTATGCTCAGCAGACTAATTATTAGCAGATATTTCCCTTTGTAATTGTTTTAGACCATAATACCTCTTTATTTAGGTTTTAGAGTTTGTTTCTATGTCCTTTACTGGTAACTCACCACTTTTTTTGGGGTAAACATTTGGGAGAAGGCAGGAAGAGAAGTTGGGGAGTAATGTTAGAGATAAATCCTAATTTCAAGGTTGATTTTCTACAACTAGCTGTGTACCATGCAGTCTCTTCATAATTGTCTAATCTTGGATTTTCCTGAACTCTGGAGATTTTTGTTTCTCTATCATCATTAATTCATAAGCAACAATAGCAATATCAGTAACACCAATCATCTTATATTTGTATAGGTCTTCCAATTTTTCAAGGACTTCTGTGTACTTTATCTGATTTAATCCTCAAAATAACTCTGAGGTAGGCAGAGCAGGTGCTATTATTATCTCCATTTTTCATATTGAAAGTGAGTGAACCTTGGAGATGGGGAGCTGTCATATTTCATATCGCTTCTAAGTGCTGTGGCTGGGATTTGGACTCAGGACTTTGGCTTTCTAATCTATAATCATTGGGTTATTGCCTTTAAAACAGCCCCTTTGTTTTTTCCCCGTTATAAATACTGGGGGAAATTAGTCATTTACTGAATATGAGGGTAAAAGCTTTCATTTTAATTTGATATTTCTGTTTTGATAGTCATAATACAGTTATTTTCCTTTTTAAAAAAACTTTATTTAAATGGTAAATGCTTTTTTAGTTTCATTTGTTTGTTCATTGAGTTATTTGTTTTTGTATGTTTAGGAAAAATCATCTAACGTTAAGAATGAAAATTCAAGTAGCGCCCGCAAATCTGAGAACCTCCGGGGCTGTGACTTACTGCAAGAGGTCTCAGTCACCATTCGAAGATTTAAGAAAACTTCAATTTCTAAGGAAAGGTAACCTCATTTCCTTCTTCTGCTATTCTCTTGGTAATAAATGTACAAAGGATGAATTCTAATAAACGTTAACACACACACGTAAAATGGAAAACAAAAATTATTTTATGTTTATTTATGTGAGAGACAAAGTGTGAGCGGGGGACGGGCAGGGCGGGGGCAGAGAGACAGGGAGTCACGGAACCTGAAGCAGGCTCCAGGCTCTGAGCTGTTAGCACAGAGCCCGACTTGGGGCTTGAACTCAGTAACCTCGAGTTCATGACTGAGCCAAAGTTGGACGCTTAACAAACTGAACCACCCAGGCACCCCACACATAAAATTTTTAAATCTTTTACTTGAAAATTTTTGTTTGGTCTCCATTTCACTTAAGTATTTGTAATCTCAATGAGGGTATGAATTATCTTTCTACTTCATTGGTTTATCCCAGGTATCTGTACAGTGCTTGGTATATACCAGGAATATAATATTTGTAGAACGAGGAAAGACATAAATATAATTTGAAGTTTTATTCACTCTTTGTCAGAATATAGTACATTATTGTAAACTTCATTTCTTTTAAAACTTTCTATAAACGAAGTATTGCTTATATGCTGTTTTGACCTTTTAATACCATAACCTTAAATTAATAGGTCAACATTCCATTGTTAATATTTAATTTTAAAAAACATATTTTAAATTGTGATATTCATGATTTCAAATAACCAACCAGGTTGTGGTAGGTTTAGTCATAACTGTTCTATTTTGGTTGTTAATGTGTTTATATCTTCTGTTTTTTAGAGTGCAACGATGTGCTATGTTACAGTTTTCAGAATTTCACGAGAAGCTTCTTAACACTCTTTGTAGAAAAGCAGATGATGGCCAAATCACAGAACATGCCCAGAGCCTTGTGTTGGATACCCTTTGTTGGTTAGCTGGAGTACATTCGAATGGACCTGGAAGGTTAATAATTAAGATTTTACTAACAACTGATGATAGCTATTTGGAGATTATGAGTAGAAGTTCAAGATGAGTCTAAACATCTGCTATTGTTTTGCAGCTCCAAAGAAGGAAATGAGAGCCTGCTTTCAAAAACACGAAAATGTCTTTCAGACATTGTGCGTGTATGCTTCTTTGAGGCGGGACGCAGCATAGCCCATAAGTGTGCCCGATTTCTAGCCTTGTGCATTAGGTTAGTGGTTTTTTAAGTTGAAAGTACACTTTGTAGGTGCAGCTATAGTTTGATAGGTGATGCTGTGTCTGTAGTGTAATTTGATACTTGGTGAATGAATGTATAACAGAAGAATTTTCATAAGTTAAAAAAATCTCGAAAGTTGATGAGGGTTACTCAGTCTTTTTTTTTTTTTTTTTTTAATATTTATTTATTTTTGAGAGCGAGAGCGTGCCAGATGGCCTTATGTGAGGCTCAAACTCATGAACCAGAAGATCGTGACCTGAGGCAAAGTCAGATGCTTAACCAACTGAGCTACCTGGGTGCCCAAGAGTCTTGGTTTTTTTTGTTGTTGTTGTTTGTTTGTTGTTTTTTTTTAAGTTTATTTACTTATTTTCAGAGAGAGAAAAAACACGAACAGGGGAAGGGGAGGGGAGGGGCAGGGGAGGGGAGAGAATTCCAAGGTCAACGTGAGGCCCAATGTGGCGCTTGAACTCTGGAACAAACTCTGATATCATGATATGAGCTGAAATCAAGAGTTGGATGCTAAACCGACTGAACCACTCAGGTGCCCTGAGGATTATTGAGATTCTAAGAAAGAATTTTAGGTTTTTAGGGGGAAAATGTCGACTTGCATAAGTCTTTTAATAAAAGAAGTCTACCAGGCTTCTTTACTTATTGGTAGCATTTTGGGAAGTTTTGTAAGGGGAACCCTTCCCCCACTTTTATCTTCCCTGATTGTCGTTTGATTCTTCACCTGAGGCATTATTCCCTGTTACGTGACATTCTTACCAGGTGTATTTGTAACATTGTGTAGACCTTTCTTCTAGACCCTGAGACTTAAACCATCTAGGAAATGTTTAAAAACTGATAGTCAGTAATGCCTATGCCTGCTTGTTAATCCTTTTTGGTGAAGAGAATGGTTTAATGCAAAGGAAAACCGTAACAAAGACCTTCAGTATAATCAGTCCTTGTGTTCTTTCTGCATGTATATGGGGCTTTAAGGCAGATTTTTCTTGTAATCTGTATGAATACATTGTAAAATTTAGTTTTAGGTACTACAGCATGTTTAGGATTGAATTTAGACATTGGGTGATACATTTAAGTTTTTTTCTTCTAAATTTTTTCAGTAATGGCAAATGTGACCCGTGTCAACCAGGATTTGGATCTGTTCTGTTGAAGGCCTTACTTGAGAATATGTCATTTTTACCTGCAGCAGCAACTGGTGGTATGTGAAATTAGTTTACTCACAAATAACAGTAGTCATAGGAAATATCTCACAATATATTTGAGATTATGTAGTCAACATTTTCCCCTCAGTTAGCCCCTCTTTTTTCTCTAGCTTCTCTAAGGGTTGGCAGATTGTGAGAAGGTGGGCAGATACTCTGTTCAGTAATACTGGTTGGAAAAGTGGGAGAGTTAAGTAAATAGCAAGTCGTCTCAATTCATACATTTTCTATACCTCATTCAAATTGTTGAGTTGTTTGGTTGTTCACAGACTATAGATCACATCTTCCCAAATTTGCTAAAATGCCAGCAGGTGCAGAGAGATGACCTAAGGAAAATGGTCCGTGCGTGTATTGTGTGTGGTTGCTGGGACTTTGGCAAACTAGAAAAGGGGCCAGTAGGTTTTTAAAGCACCTGAAGACTGTAAACATGCCATTCAAGAATGAATGTAGAAAAACAAAAGAATGAATGTAGTTATCAAGTAGCACTTTATAAAGCAGTCCCCCTAAAATAGCACATACATAAAGCAATAAAAATTTTACAAGTATTTTCAATGTTTTGTGCCATTTTAGTTGCTATAAAGAGCTACTAATTTGCCCTTCTAAACCTAACATTATCTTTTTGTAGACATTTTTTACAGTCTTTTGTTTAATCAATTTATTCAACAAGTTGTCTCAATGAGATAAATATATTTCACAAGGATTTGATCTTTGTGGTATTGTAGAAAAAAACTGTTCAAAGTTAGTTGATAAGTGGTTATATTATCATTAATTTGGATAAAGAATCTATATTTTCCTTGAACATATTTTGGGTAAAACGGTTAACTTTATGTTCTACAGAGTAGGATGTTTTGGACTTGGTCGCTCACTTTAATAGTCTTTGCAGTTTAAAATTGTTTTTTTTTGAGGATGGTCTTCAAGATAGGATGCTTAAATTCTGGGGTGTACTTAGATATCTCAAATTTTACAGAAGAGCCTTAGAATACACCATGATGATCATCTTTTGAGCTGTGTTGGTCTGTGTCTAACTGGCGGTATAGCATAACTATATTTACTTGCTAGGAGCTCATTGCCATCCATTGTTTTTGAAAATTTTAGTGTAAACCAAACAGTATTTCAGGGAGGATCTTTTGGAAGACTTTTCTGTACTTTTCCAGCTATTCTAAAATGTCCTTCAGAGTCATCTCAAGTTAGTGAAAACCTGAATGACTAGGTTGACTTGATAAACTTCTTAAAAAATGGGAGATTCCCTGTCACTGTCCTCTTAGAGTCCTCCAAAGAGGTGGTCCTTCTTTGTAAGTTGTTTCGTAAGGGGACTTACTGATAAATATGTAATATGATGTTCTCTTTGTTAGAGAAAAATGAGGAAAAGAAACACTGATTTGCTTTTATTGTTTTCAGGTTCTGTCTATTGGTATTTTGTCTTACTGAATTATGTTAAAGATGAAGATTTGGCTGGGTGCAGTACAGCTTGTGCATCTTTGCTTACTGCTGTGTCCAAACAGTTACAGGACAGGCTAACGCCAATGGAAGCTTTACTTCAGACAAGGTATTTTAATATATGTAGTGACTAATAATGGATCTTTCAGGATATGATACCAGCTTTGCACAGAATTGCTAAAATATATATTTGCCTGCAAAAATTTAATAAGTGCTTTTCTTTTTTCTAAATATTAGTCTAAGGTTTTCTTTTCCTCTATTTTCTCTGAAATAATTCCTTTTAACAATTTTGGCAGTCCTGAAGATGAGTATTCAGAGGACCAATTGTATTAAAATACTTAAAAGTGGTGTTTATTGTTAATTGAAGAAGCATAAGATAATTTCTCTACTGTTCAAACTTTGTGGTTGAAGTTATATAAATCGCTTACAGGCCTTAACTATTATTCTTCATCTGCTGGTTGATTTTTCTAAAAACTTCCAATATAATGAAACAAATAGCTAATGGTTAGATTTGAGTTCTTGCCTGATCTTCAGTATTTGAAGTATTTTTATTTAACATCATGATTTTTTAATCTTTTTAGAGGAGAAATCTTGATTTTGATCAGATTTTACTCAAAGCCTTTGTACTTTCTGCTGAGTCAATGTAATTAATGATGGAGTTGAGGGAAGGGTGCCTGATATGTCTTCCTTGCCTCAGTCTGCAGATGAAGATTCAATCTTGGTTCATTAGCTACCAGTTTATTGGAATCACATTTGTTGAGTCTCTGGCACCACATCTTCTGGAGTATAGGTTTCCAGGGAACGTAACTGAGATTCACTGAATTTAGTGGGTTAAATTTGGTTAGTGTTTCCTTTTGCCCTGTGTCAAACTGCTTTCAAATGGAAGTAAATAGGTAATTTGTTAATTAGATGGCCAACAGGAAAATTGTTAGGACATTATTTTATTTTTCAGATATGGATTATATAGCTCACCATTTGATCCAGTCCTCTTTGATTTGGAAATGAGCGGCTCTTCTTGTAAAAATGTGTACAACAGCAGCATTGGTGTCCAGTCAGATGAAATTGATTTATCAGATGTCCTTTCAGGTAGTAACATAAAGGAATTTCTGAATTTTATTTCTTCTATTTAAGCTATCATTGACTTAATAGACTGTAGTTACGACATTCTGTTTTTAAAAACTAAAATTCTTTAGAACTTAACATCTGTGAATCATGAAAATGCCTTTGTTTCTTAACTCCCCCCTCAGAAAAATTACTGAAGTTATTTTTGCAAGGGTTGTTTTGTTTGTTTTTTTGTTTCCTTGCATGTCAGTATGACTTTAATGCTCATAAGAGACTATTTAAAATTTGATTGTTGTAGCCTTTCAGTTTTATTTGGTATGCCTTTGATGTCCCCAAAATTAAAGGATAGTTTCATATATCAAAAATAAAAATTAATGTATATTTATTATAATAAGTAAAGATGCAGAAAGAAAAATAATTTTCTGTATCTACTGGCATACTCAGATAAACTTTGTACAGTGTTACATGTATTCTTGTTTACATTTCTGAAAGAATGCTTTTAAGATTGAGTGTATAACACTGTATAACCTTTCCAAGTGCTATAATTTGGTGTTTATCTAGTTTTGTTAAATAAGGCAATGACTATTTTATTTTTTGTTTTCTTCCATTTGAACTTACAAGTGTTGCTAATAAACCACAATGTTAGAATTTTTGGTAAATATATTAAGATAATTACCACATTAAATAGAAGTAAATTTTGGGGTTAATTTCAGTTTCTTTTACTTTAAAAGATGAGTTGCGAGTAAAAGCAAATGAGAAAAATCAAATACAGAAATGTAAATAATATGTGAAGTACCTAAATTCCAACCTTTCCACCATCTTAGATTACCTTTGTTAACAGGATGTTTAGCTGTGTAGACTTGTTTGCTACACATGTTCATGAACATTTTTAATGAAAGAGATCATACTTACTCGTCTGTTACTTGCTTTTTAATGGCTTATGTTGCTGTGGATGTATGTGTCTTCCTCTGTTTGATGACTTAGGCTCTATTTTATGCTGCTCTATCTCTGTCCAAGTGACACATTAGTTTATGAGTGGAATTCAGAGGAACGGCTAGAACTAGATGTATAGGTGTCTTTCTGTATACCAGATTCAGAATGGAGAGAGTGTAAGGAGAAGACCATAAAGTTCAGGTCAAGCCAGGGAACAAATTCGCTAGAGTAGCACATTCCGTAAAGAAGACCCAGAAGAAGGGACTTAGAAATCATGACCTAAGTCTCCATATCATTGTCTCGTTATTTTATTCCTCGGTATCGGTCCATGTGCAGTATTTGTTTTCTCAGTTAATGGCATCACTGGCACAAATCAGAAATCTGAATGTCATCCTTGATACCTCTTTCTCAGCCTCCACAGTGAGGCTGTCAACAGTGAGGCTGTCTCTTTTTACACCATCATATATTTCAAATCTATTCTCTTACCCCACGTGATCACATGATTACAGGAAAGCCAGTCATCTTGAATATGGACTACAATAATAGTGTTCTAACTGGTCTTTCTGCATTGCTCTTGTCTAACCATCTCCCACACACCTCCCGTCTGGCAACTGTCAGTTTGTTCTCTGTAGTTCAAAGTCTGTTTCTTGGTTTGCCTCTCTATTTTATTCCCTATGATCGTTTCCTTTGTTTCTTTCTTAAATTCTACATATGAGTGGAAGTCATATGGTATTTGTCTTTCTGTAACTTACTTCACTTAACATAATACTTTCTAGCTCCATTCATGTTGTTGCAGATAGCAAGATCTCATTCTTTTTTATGGCTGAGTAATATTCCTGTGTGTGTGTGTGTGTGTGTGTGTGTGTGTGTGTGTGTGTGTACATACGTATGTATGTACATACCCCACATCTTCTTCCATTAATCAGTCGATGGACATTTGGCTCTTGTAGATCATCTGTTGTAAACATCGGGGTGCTGCATGTATCTCTCTGAATTAGTATTTTTGTATTCTTTGGGTAAATACCTACTACTGCAAATGCTGGGTTGTGGGGTAAGCACTTTTTTTTTTAATTGTATGATTAGTTGTTTAATGCCTACTAACCTATTAACACCAAATATGTGTTTCATGAAACTGAGGCCTGTCTTTTTTTTAATGCATTTCCTATGTCTTGTATTAAGTAAGCGCTCAATAAATACTTTTTTTTTTTTTTAAATACATGTAAGGTCCTATGGTGTGCACCAGGGAAATGTTAGAGAACATGGTCATGACAATTTAGTCTTACATTTAATCCTTCAGATGTTATTAGCTTTTGTATCTCCCCATTCTTTCCATCTTTGGTTTCTGTTTAATTTTATCTGTTCAGGAATTCTGTTTAAAGCAGTACTAATTCCAGAAAATTTGGACAATACCAAAAATAACTCTTTTCCTCCATAACACATACACTGTTAATTCTTTTGTGTTCTTCCGTCTGGCCTTCTTGCTGTGGTTTTACTGTTCGTAGTTGTGATCATGTGAATTAATTTAATTTAATTTAATTTTTCAACTACATGTGCTAACTTAAACTACAGTTAACCCTTCAGCAACATGAGTTTGAAGTGTGTGGGTCCTCTTAATGCAGAACTGTTTTTGATAAAGTACTGTATAATACTGTAAATGTATTTTCACTTATGATTTTCTCATTAACACTTCGTTTTCTCTAGTGTACTTCGGTGTAAGAATACAGTATATATTACATAAGACATGAAAAGTATATGTTAATCATCTCTTTATATCACCTATAAGGCTTTTGGTCAACAGTAGGCTCTAAGTCGTCAAGTTTTGGAGGAGTCAGAAGTTACATGTGGATTTCTGACTCTGCGCTGGGTTGGCACCCCCAACATTGTTCACCCTCAGCATTGTTCAGGGGTTTTTCTATGGTTATAAAGTAGTAGTCCTCATTCTAGAAAATTGATAATATATATGAAACATAAAGATTTATTTATAGATAAATTTGGATAATATTTTAGAATGTTTCTTTAGTTTTTATTTAGTGTCATATTTATACAGTTGACATCACAGAATGTATTCTGATTTTATGCATACTCAACAGATTGTGTAATAGCTAATATTAGTAGCTGTTTTATTATATTTTATTCATTTAAAATCTTGATCACTTGTTGCTGTTTCATATTAATTGAATGGCCCTGTATGAGGATTGTGTGTTTATACATCTTGTCTAATTAAAATTGTAGTAGCAGGTGTAATTTTCCATAGGACTGTTGCCTTTTTAAAATTTATTTACATATCATAAAACTTGTCTCTTTTCTGCAATAGGAAATGGAAAGGTCAGTAGTTGCACAGCTGCCGAAGGTAGTTTCACATCTCTCACTGGACTTCTAGAAGTTGAGCCCCTGCACTTTACTTGTGTGTCAACTAGTGATGGCACCAGAATAGAAAGGGATGATGCAAGTACGTTTACTGGTATATACCTTCTTTTATTATACACTCTTTTTATTATGCATTTTATACTGACATAAATACAAAGTGATATGTAAGTAATTAAATATCAGTTTATGTTATTTATAAGTTCCTTTGGTGTCATGTTAATAGAAACTTATTAATAGGAGGGAAAATTCTTAAGTATTTTTGCGTTCTTTTCTAAGTCAATTCATAGCACTTTTTTTCCTACCTAGATCACGGTCTTAAATCCTTTTGTTTTTAGATGTGTGCAATTTTAGAAGCCTTTTAATTTGGAAAATATCAAACATAACAAAATTAAAGGGAAAATTAAAAGGGACTGCATTTCCTTTACCCAGCCTCAATACTCCTTAACTATTGACCAGTGTTATGTGCAGTTTTGGCATTATAATGCTATTTCTTGCATTTAAAGTTCACAGTATGTTTGGTAATATCGTTGAGAAGGTTGAGAAGAGTGAAGAAGGAATACTGTTTTTCCAGCTAGTTTAAAGCACCTTCAGACATATGAACCAATATTTTAGTGTGTTGAATATGTGGTATTATTGATGTTTGTAATGAATAATCAGTGGGAACTCTGGGTTTTTTTTTTATAAACCTTCTTTTCTGTGCTTTTTTCTCACATTGTAAGTAAGATAAGTGTTTATTTACAATTCTCTGTTGGCATAAATAAGTGAAATTTTTATAATTAAAAATATTAGAGTTTTATCTTTATATTACAGTTACAGAAGAGCTTGAATATTGTCTTGAATGAATTCTGTTGGTGGTTTTGTGTTTGTGGTTTTCTTTTTGTTTTCTTCAATAGATTAACAGAAAGGAAAAACAGTTTGAGAAGTCACAAAACCTTTTAAGAAGGGTTTTTAGAAGAAATTTATCAGGGCACCTAGGTGGCTTAGTCAGTTGAGTTTCTGACTTGGGCTTGGTTCATGATCCTGGGATTGTGGGCTTGAGCCCTGCATCGCACTCTGCACTGAGCATGGAGCCTGCCTGGGGTTCTTTCTCTTTCTCCCTCTGCCCCTCTCTCCAGCTCGCTCTCTCTCTCTCTCTCTCAAAAAAATAAATGTTTATGTGTGTATGTATATATATGTATATAAATTATCAATTCTTTGAGTACCTTTTTATTCAGAATCATTTTATATCTTCCGATTGTGGAAGTAATTACTAAGTGAAATCCTTTGCCTACGTAATTTACCTCAGAGTTTTTAATTAAAATCTTACATGGGATGCTAGAAGGATCAATTTTATTTGTGTTTGCTTTCTTGGATTGTTATAGTCATTTTGTAGAGACATACATTTACATTGGAATAGAAAAATGCTGTGACAAGAAATTGCACTTTCAGAGAACTCTTTTGTTATAAATCAGACTCTTTTGGAACTGTCTTGAAATTAAGGATCTAAAATGCATGTGTTTGAGTAAGTAATGCTTTCAGAAGGTATAAAATTTTGTAATAGATCACAGATTAGGTTTGAAGAAGAGAAGTGTTCCTCACACTCCCTTTCATCTCCTACAGAGCAAGCAATGGAACCAGCTTTTTGTATTTTCAGAGGTAGTATGAATCAGATATGTATTTCACCCAGACTGAAACCATCACCAGCAAAGGGGTTTTTATTAAATGTTAGGGCAAAGTCTTTTTTTTTTTTTTTTTTTTTAATTTTGTTTATTTATTTTGAGAGAGAGAGGGAGAGAGAGAATCTCAAGCAGGCTCCACTCTGTTAGGGCACACCCCAACTCAGGACTCAAGCCCACGAACCACGAGATCATGACCTGAGCTGAGATCGTCAGATGCTTAACCAACTGAGCCACCCAGGTGCAGTGCAAAGTCAACTGTGATCATAAGGTGCTAAAAGGTGACTATAGTCTCTCAACTTCCTGTTTACTTTTTTCAGAACATACTAGCAATGAAATATAATGCTGTTATGAAAAAGTGCAGAAAACAATTGTATAACCCAACAATTTAAGACAAAACAAACTGTCCCTGTGATCACCAAATCAAGAAATAATTTTCTGAGTTCCCTGGGTGGCTCAGTCAGTTAAGTGTCCGACTTTGGCTCATGTCATAATCTCACAGCCCTTGAGTTCGAGCCCCACGTCAGGCTTTGTGCCGACAGCTCAGAGCTGAATCCTGCTTCAGATTCTGTGTGTCTCTCTCGCTGTGCCCCTCCCCTGTGCGCGCACGCGCGCTCTCTCTCTCTCTCTCTCTCTCTCTCTCTCTCTCTCAGAAATAAAAACATACAAAAAATTAAAAGAAATTTTTTTCCAACACTCTGAAAAGTGTCTTCATGTTCCCTTCCACTTATTTCTCCCTTACTCTCTAAAAGGGAAACATTGTTCTAACTTTTAGAGTAATCTTTTCTTGGTGTTTCTTTCATTGTATAAACACTTAGTTATACATTTCTGAATGCTTGTTGGATAGGGTCTACATTTATAATATAAAATTACATTTATGTGTTTTTTGGTCTGCCTTTGGTTCAATGTTACGATTGTTAAATTTATCTATATCAGTGCATTGTAGATACTTGGTTGTTTTTTATTGCTGTTTGAGATTCTGTTGTCTAAATAAAAAAAAATTATGTGCCCACTGTTGATAAGTGTACTATTGATTGATATTTGGGTTGTTCAATTATGGTGCTTTTAGTACTACTGAATATACTGTTTTCTTGGAAATGAATGTAGTAGTTGATTTATTGCTTCATGGGTTTTGCATATATTCAACTTTAGTAAGTAACATTAAAGAAATGCACTTCTTAATGTCCAAATATATGAGGATTTTCTAGTTATCTTGTTATTGATTTCTGTTTAAATTGCTATATGGTCAAAAATTACTCTGTCAGTCTTGCAGTCTGTGTTGGGAATTGTAGAGGATCAATTTTTATAACTATTCCATAAATATGTGAAAATAATACTTACACTTGTTGGTAAATTGTGCTATGTCCATTCAGGTGGATTTGCTAAATGTGTTATTTGAATTGTGTCTTTATTGATTAATTCCTTGGTTTCTTTTAGTTCATAAGATCAATATGTTAAATTCTTGTCACTGTGCCTGTGGATATTTAATTTTGAGTTTCACCAATTTTTATTTTGTGTATTTTGAAGTTACCATACAAATTTAGAATGATTGTAATCTTTCTTGTGAATTGAATCTTTCATTATTAGGAATTATCTCTTTATCCCTGATAGCTATTTTTTCTAAAATTACTTTGTTTGAAATTTATATGCTTTGTATCAGCTTTCTTTTGGTTACTATTAATAGGATAGATATTTTTCTTCCTTTTACTTTGAACTTTATTTTTCATAGGCAGCTTATAGTTGCTTTTTTAATTTTTTTAAAAATTTCTTTTTTTAACATTTATTTATTTTTTAGACAGAGAGAGAGCATGAATAGGGGAGGGTCAGAGAAAGAGGGAGACACAGAATCCGAAACAGGCTCCAGGCTCTAAGCTGTCAGCACAGAGCCCGATGCAGGGCTCGAACCCACAGACCTGACCACATGACCTGAGCCGAAGTCGGACGCTTAACCGACTGAGCCACCCAGGCGCCCCTATAGTTGCTTTTTTTTTTTTTTTTAATTTAAAATTTTTTTTAACGTTTATTTATTTTTGGGACAGAGAGAGACAGAGCATGAACAGGGGAGGGGCAGAGAGCGAGGGAGACACAGAATCGGAAGCAGGCTCCAGGCTCCGAGCCATCAGCCCATAGCCCGACGCGGGGCTCCAACTCATGGACCAGGAGATCGTGACCTGAGCTGAAGTCGGACGCCCAACCGACCGAGCCACCTGGCGCCCCCTATAGTTGCTTTTTTTTAATTGAGTCTGATACTTTGTCTTTCAGTTGGAATATTTATTTGCATTTAATGTAATTACTGATGTATTTGTTTTTAAATCTTTTTTTTTTTTAATGTTTATTTATTTTTGAGAGAGCAGGGGAGGGACAGAGAGAGAGGGAGACACAGAATCCTGTATCTGTGGCACAGAGCCTGACCCAGGGCTTGAAGTCACAACCTGCAGGATCATGACCTGAGCCAAAGTTGGATGCTTAACTGACTGAGCTGCCCAGGCACCCCTAAATCTGCTGTTTTTAATGTACGGATATTCTACTAGGTTTTCTCTTTTGCCAGTTAGATGTTTTCTCTTTCCTTTCCTCTTATTCTGGGTGATTATATTTTGGGGGGCTATTTTTCTACTCTTTACTCTTTTTAACAGTTATCCCAGTGGTCATAATATACATATACCCTTTATACATTCAGAAGTCCAATTACTGTTTGTACTATACAGTGCAGATATCTAGAAGGTTTACCACCTTTCTGACTTGTATGAAGTTGTGCTTTTATACCTTAATTTTATGTGTATTTTAATTCCCAAATGAATTATTATGGTTTTTATATTCAGTATTCATTTGGATTTATCTCATTCCATTTTAATCCCTCTTTTTTTCCTTTTTGTCATTTGAGCTGCAATCAAGTGTGATTTTCTTTGTTTGAAAAGTATTCTGTAACGTCTGTTTTTATTCTTGTCTGCCCGTGGTGAATAAACTTAGTTTTGAAGGAGGAAATTTTAAAATTTTAAAAAATATTTAGGTAAATAAACCGCATAGCCATTATCCACGTTCCAGTATTATTAATGGTTTTCACATTTCCTTTATCTCTGCTATTTTTTCTTTGCTGAAGTACTTCAAAACAAATCCTAGACACTATATCATTATTCCTTTCATATATATATATATGTATATATATATATATATATATGAAAAGTACCTTAAATAGCTTAAACTGTGCAAATGCTGTGTAATGACTGATGCAACATATCCATTTTTATCATAATCATAGAAACTATAATTTGTCCTGATCAATTTTTATCATAACCAACTAAATTAGCGTAATCACTTTCATGGTACAGTTTGTTTCCTATACTTAATTAAATTTGTCTGAATATTTGAATAATAAATTTTACATTTGGTTGATTAGATCCAGAGATGTTCTCTTCATTCTTGAAGTATATTTTGACATGTTACAGAATTCTAAGTTTTTATTTCTGTTAGTGATTTAAAGCTAATTTCTTGTCATTTCCACTGTGTCAGTCTTATTATTCCTTTTTTAAGGTTGCTGTCAGCTCTCAAGCTGTTTTTAAGATTCATTCATATTCTTTCCCTGTCCACCCCCCCCCTTCCCCCGCCGAGCATTTTTCTTTGATGGTCCTATAGATGGTTTCATTTGTACTTACCCTGATTAGGATTCATAGGCATTCCTGAATCCTTACTTGATAACTTCCATCAGCTTTAGAAAGATCTCAGCCATTAACTGTACACACAGTGCTTCTGCCTTGTTTTCTGTATTCTCTTTTTGCGTTTCCAGTTTCATGTGTTAGACCTTACCAGTATAAATGATGTAGTTCTCAGTTTTTTTAATCTCTCCTTTTACTGTGGCTCTTTGCTTCTAATTTATCTTAGTTTACTAATTCTCATTCTCTATTATTAATGGGAAAAATCTACCCTTCCTCCACTCTGCTGTGGTGTTGTGTCTGTTAAAAATCATGTCTGCTGTGGTGTAGGTCTGTTTTTGTCCACTGGTCAATTTTTCTAGCCTTATCCCAGTACCTAATTGTCTTAATTATTGTAACTTTATATTAAGTCTTGAAATCTGGTAGTATACACTCATCAGTTTTGTTTTTCTTTCTTTTTTGGTAGATTTAAAAAATTGGTATAAAGTTTGTTGTGCAGTCATCATCACTTTTTAATTCCAGAATATTTCCATTACTCCACAAAGAGATTCTGTAGTCATGAGCAGTCACTCCTCATCGCCTTTCCCCTCCATCGCCTGGCAGTCAGTAATCTATGTTGTGTCTCTATGGATTTGCCCACCCCATACATTTCTTATAAATGTAGAATCATATAGTAGAAGGCTTCTTTCACTTAGCATAATGTTTTCATGTTTCACCCACTTAGCATGTCTCTGTACACCATTCCTTTTTATGACTGAATAGTATTCCAGTGTATGGATATGCTACTTTTAAAACAATTTGGATATACCTCATTTTGCTTATCTACTCAGAAGTTAATGGACGTTTGAGTTGTTACTTCTTTTTTGGCTGTTAAGAAAAATGCTGCTATGCAGCATATTTGTGTACATTTTTATGTTTTCAGTTCTCTTGAGTATATACTTAGTGAAATTTTCCATTTTTCTTCTTAAACATATGTTTAACATAAAAGTTAAAAAAATTTTTTTTAATGTTTTTGGATTTATTATTTTTTTTTCAACGTTTATTTATTTTTTTTGGGACAGAGAGAGAGAGAGAGCATGAATGGGGGAGGGGCAGAGAGAGAGGGAGACACAGAATCGGAAACAGGCTCCAGGCTCTGAGCCATCAGCCCAGAGCCCGACGCGGGGCTCGAACTCACGGACCGCGAGATCGTGACCTGGCTGAAGTTGGACGCTCAACCGACTGCGCCACCCCGGCGCCCCTTAAAGACTTTTTATATACACAATCATGTCATCCAGTTTTTTAGGGGTTTTTTTTGTTTTTTGTTTTTTGGGTTTTTTTTTGGTGCAAAAAGGTGATTTTATTAAAGCATGGAGACAGGACCTGTGGGCAGGAAGAGCTGCCTCATGTCATCTGTTAATAAGAATTTTACTTTGTTGTTTTTCTAATAATTTTATCTTTTACTTCTTTTTCTTGCTCTTTTGTGCTTTCTAGAACTTCCTGCGTGATACTGAATAGAAATGGTGGTCATAGTCACTTTTATTTTCTTTTGATCTATAGAAAAGGATATTGCTCAATCAAAAAATCAAAAGATTTAAAAAATTTGTAGTTGCAGGATGACTTATTTCTTTTGGATTGCTGATGTGTCTCTTGTGTTTCTGGTTACTTAATTCATTTTCCCACAAGTAGTATTTGAACATTGGATTTTAAAGTCAGTAAAGGGCTCAACTCCATGGGGTTAATATTGACTGTAATTACCCAAAAAGTACAAGTACAATAGCAGTGCTTCAGTAAGTCCAATAATTTTCCTCCAGAGTTGGAATTAATAGCTGTTTCTTTGGTGGAACATTAGATGAAGCAAATGGATTTCATTTTGGGGCACATAGCTTATATGAGTTTTGATTGCTCTTTCTTTGACCAGGCTTGTAGAGTTGGATTCGTGGAAGTTAAATGAAGTATAGTATGGCTATTCTGTAATAAGTGTGTGTGTGTGTGTGTGTGTGTGTGTGTGTGTGTGTTTAAGTTGAAGACACTTTTAATTGTGAAAGGCTATGCACAGTTTGTTGTTACTATCTTGTGGATTACAGCTAATTTTTTTAAATAGTTTTTTTTTTTTTTTTTTAATCCTAGCACAGTGTAACATTGTTAGATGTTAAGATAGCCTCTCACATACCTGGGTTCTCCCCGACCCTTTCAGGTATTAGCAAATTACTTCCCTCAACTTTAGATTCATTACCTATAAAATGGGTAAGAGTCGTACCTACCAATGTGTCATTGCAAAGACAGAATGAGTTGATGTAAGTAAGCTCCATGCTTGGCACTGTGGTTCCCCATTGGCTTTGTTTTCACAGTCCTTGGTTCCAACCCTAGTTTTACCACTATCAGCTCTGCAGGTCACACTTCTCTGTCATCAGTTAAAAAACAGAGTTCTAGTGTCTGCTTCTCAGAGTTGTTTACCTGTTGAATACATTAATTGATTAAAACAGTGTCACATGGTAATGCACACTAAAATTTACTACTGTTGTAGTGGTTATCTTTCCCTAATGTAACTATATTTTGTGCTGACCTATTTCATTATGTTGTGAAATTAAGCTTTTATCTTAGCTTTTCCTAAAATGTTTTCCACAAATATTGTTAAATATTTAATGAGGAGTTATTTTTTATAATGTATACTTGAGTAACATTGAAAAGGAAAGTCAAAGAAATTGTTCAACTTACGGGATTTTGTAGAGCCATTAATGATAATCTTCATGTGTAAGCTGGTGTGCCAAACTTGCTTGACATAAGTCGAATCAGAGATGTTTCTCTCCATATTAGTGTTCTGGGGAGAATATGGGAGGAAACATTGCTTTTACATATTCTATGTGGGCCAGACTGTCTAGGCTATGCTTTAAAATGAAGAAATAAGTATCATCAGATTTTTTAAATGATGTAATTAAAGGTTTTTTTGAACTTTTTGCAGGAGGAAGGAGGCACTGCTACAGGAAAACTTAGTAAAGCAAATTTTAGTTTATTCGTTAAGCTCAAATTGTATAATAGGATTACTCTCATTTTGTGTTTTTATTTTAGCCATATTAAATGAAATTTCTTACATGCTGAAAATATTTTTAAGTTCAAAGGTATACCAAGTTTTTTGGGTTTTTTTTTTTTGTTTGTTTTGTTTTGTTTTTGATTTGGAAATAGGTCCTAGAATCCCTTAAACTCAAATACTGTTATTATCAATGAGTATGCTTTTATGATTAAGACTTTGATCATTAAGACTTCTTTTTTATACTCTATAGCTTACTGTCTCTTAAAGTGAAACTCTAGTTTTAATGTCAAAATAATATACTTGGAACATGTTTCTGCATGAACCTTTTCCTCATCCCTTTTCTCTCCCCCTTGTCTTACACCAGTGAGTTCCTTCGGGGTTACTCCTGCAGTAGGTGGACTGTCATCGGGGACAGTTGGGGAAGCTTCGACAGCCCTGAGTTCAGCAGCCCAGGTAGCTTTGCAGTCTCTCTCTCATGCAATGGCTTCAGCCGAGCAACAGCTGCAGGTGCTGCAAGAGAAACAGCAGCAGCTTTTGAAGCTTCAGCAACAGGTTGGAGACTCTTTGGCTCTTTGTTCATGCTGTCTCTAAACTTCAAAAGCTGAAAAAAGTACTGTAAAAATGCCCATTATTTTCATAAAGGAAAGTAGGTTGACCGATCTGAGCTAATCATTTTCTGCAAAAATTGAGGTAACGTCTTTGTGATATATCTAAGTGTTTAAAAATTATATAAGTAAATTTCGTTTGACAAATATCTGATGGAATATAATTGATATGGGGGGGCAGGCTTTTAGTAAAATTCGTTGTAACTCTGTTTAAACACTCTTGGTCAAACGTTATGGTTACCAGTTACTATTTTTACAGATTGACTAACCTAAAATATTTTAAAGATGATTTGCAGTCATGTGGATTAAAATTTAGTAATAATGACAGTTGCTTGGGAGTTTTTATTGTTCTCTAAATGCATCCCATGTGGTTCCAGGTGACAAATTGTATCAGGTTAGGCAACACGAGACCCCGCCTCCTCCTGTTAATATTTCGTTCTGAGTAGACCTGTGTTTCCTTATTTACATGCACTTGTTTTTCTTTCTTTCCACCTTTGCTTTGTGGAAGTCCAAGTTTCCGAAACACAAGGAAGTTTACATCAAATATTTAATGAAGTTCGTATAGTGAAGAAATGCTCAATTCATGTGGAGTCCATTTTTATTTAATTTCATTTTTATTTAACTAGGATCTAGTTAATCATGTTTATCTTCATAAAATATTCCTGTGTAGTGTTCCCTACAGTTCAGGTAGGCAGGATCAGTCTACATTTGTTGCCTTTACTTCTTTTACAGAAAGCAAAGCTGGAAGCCAAGTTACATCAGACAACAGCTGCAGCGGCTGCCGCAGCATCAGCAGCATCAGCAGTAGGTCCTGTTCACAACTCTGTGCCTTCCAACCCGGTGGCAGCCCCCGGATTCTTCATCCATCCATCTGATGTTATTCCACCCACTCCAAAAACAACACCACTTTTTATGACTCCACCACTCACCCCACCCAATGAAGCAGTTTCCGTTGTGATTAATGCCGAACTTGCACAGCTTTTCCCAGGCTCAGTTATTGATCCCCCAACAGTCAATCTTGCTGCACATAACAAAAATTCCAACAAGTCCAGAATGGTAAATTCTTATATTTTAAATAGGTGTTCGCTTAGACATTTAAAAATATTATGATGTATACGCTAGCTTGAGAAGGCAAAATTTTATTATGCCAACTTGATACATCAAATTAGGTTGTTTTCTAAAATATTACAGAATATACATCAGGAGATGAGACTTGTTAATTTGATATACAGTTACTAGTTTGTATAGAGCAAGAGTAATATCAATATAGAGTTATACTTTTTTCTCTTCTAGAATCCACTTGGTTCTGGTCTAGCTCTTGCAATTTCTCATGCTTCACATTTTCTTCAACCTCCACCTCACCAGTCCATTATTATAGAGCGAATGCATTCAGGTAATCTTTGACTTTCTTAAGATATTTTTGTTGCCTATTCTGCTAGCCCTTTGAATCTTAATATTCTGTAGTTTGATTTTCCTTTGCAAGTGAATCATATCTGTTCCCAGGTAAGTACATTTTACCAGGAGTAGGCACTACATAAGGCTCCAGCTGTGCATTCACCACGTTGGGTGGCAGAGTGCTACTGGGTAGGTTGACTAGTTCTGTCCAGACTGTGGATTTCACCTGCACATGGGTCTTGCCTGTTGAACTCTGATGGACATGACCATCTACCTCCATTGTAGCTGCTCGATTATCATTACACTGGAAGTTATGCTTAAATATTCTTAAGACCAGCATCCTGATGTTGGAATCATTTCTAGAAAATAGCAGATAGACATACTGTTGATTTTAGTAACTAAGTAAAATTAATAACACTTCATGGTCTCTTGATAATTCAAATTCTGCCTAAGTTTGTGACTTAGCTACTTACATGCTAGCAACCCATGACTGGGATAGATGCTTTCAACTAGAATATGTTTACTAATAAACCACAGGTGATTTTAACCTTATCATCCTACCAAACTACTAGTTCTGGGCTTGTGCTGCAGCAGAATTCAGTAGAAACCCACAGTGTGTTTTATAGTAGAAAGTAATATGTGTATAATGCATACTGTGGCACTTTTTATCATATGAATAGTTTGCTTTATTGCATTGCGATGTTTCTTCTTTGGAAGAGAGAGTTTTTTAAAAAATGTAAAGTAAAATTCTTTTTTTTTTGTTTTTAAATAATTTTCAAGTTTATTTCTTTGTTATTGAGAGAGAGAGCGAGAGAGAACACAAGCTGGGGTGGGGCAGAGAGAGAGGGAGATACAGAACCCAACGCAGGGGTCGAACTCAGCAGCTGTGAGATCATGACTTGAGCTAAAGTCCAACACTTAACTGACTGAGCCACCAGGCGCCCCTAAGGTAAAATTCTTAATGGTGTTTTTTTGCTCAACTAATCCTTCATTGGTATCAACATTAGCATTTGTAACATTTAGAGTGTGATTTGTTGTGGAGTCTTATGGATTGTGAGCAGTTTTTTACACTGCATTTTGGGTTTTTATTTTTCTTTTTTTATCATTGGAATTGACTGTAGGACATAGAAGAATTATGTTCTTTGTTATTTAATAGTTTTTCTGTCTAGGGAAGTATTGGTAACTACCTTGTTTGCTTTTAAACTAGCTCCATTGAAAACTAGTTCTAGAAGTTCAGTTGATTCCTTCACTGTAAAATGTAGCTGGTAAGGTTATTAGGTGCTCCTCACCCCAACCTGGTAAAGAAGAAAAAGAACTATATGATTAACAATGCTGTCTACTGTTTCACTAATTGGGCTTATTCTGAAATGTATATGAGCTGAGATATGCAAATCTGTTCTTTCTTCCATTCCTCTGTGATCATTTTTGCCTTTCATTAATGTGCACATCTCAACTGTGCTGCATGCGATTCTAGTGTTTACACGAAGAGGCATCCTGCCTGTTTAGTGTGGTCCTTGAGAATAAGCCATATGCTTTGCCTGGAACTGAGCTGAAGAGACAGTGATGTGCCACTACCTGGGCAAAAAACAGTGTTTGAGATAAGCTGTATTTGTCTTCTTTGGAGGACCTTCCTAAGGGATTTTTTATAGTGGCAGTGCTGACTGCATGTGATTTCTGCCTTGTACTTTTACTTTACATTGTAACCACAATGTAGGATCTAACTCCATAAGAAGTTAAACAAGGCTTGAGAAAACTAAAGTAATAACAATTTAGTATCATTAATGAGTCTAGGTGGGAAAGTTTTAAAAAGTGACCAAATGATTGAAAGAAGAGCAGATAGATAACTTTTAAGAGTTCATCTATCTACTGTTTTTGATGATACAGTTTTTCTACTCTGATGTTTTAAATTAAGCTTCGGGGCACCTATGTGGCTCAGTCGGTAAGGCATCCGACTTTGGCTGAGGTCATAATCTCGCGATTTTTGGGTTCACCTCCGGCTTTGGGCTCTGTGCTGACAGCACGTAGCCTGGAACCTGCTTCAGGTTCTGTGTCTCCCTCTCTTTCTGCCCCTCCCCCGCTTGCACTCTGTCTGTCTCTCTCAAAAATAAATAAACATTAAAAAATTTTAAATTAAGCTTATATGCACAGTTGATTGTCACAGTAACAAACTTACTCTTGTGTATTTTTTACTTCAGTCTTACCTAGCATGGATTGAAGTTTCAGAAAATTTTCAAAGGCTACTTCCTCTTTCTACTTCTTTGTTTGTAGTTTAATAAGTTGATTTCGGATTTTAAGATGAGTGTTCCCAACTGTTTTTGGATGTATCTTTTGGTTAATTGAAACAATGGTATTTTTTGTCACCTGTTGCTCTCTCTGATAGGAGCAAGGAGATTTGTGACCTTGGATTTTGGCAGACCAATACTATTGACAGATGTATTGATTCCCACTTGTGGAGACTTGGCCTCCTTGTCAATTGACATTTGGACTTTAGGAGAAGAGGTGGATGGGAGGCGACTGGTAGTGGCAACTGACATAAGCACCCATTCACTAATTCTGCATGACTTGATACCACCTCCTGTGTGCAGATTCATGAAGGTAAAAGACTTCAAGACAGTGAATTGATAGGCTTTCCATGTTTCTGACAGGTTATGAAAGATACTTAGGCATATAGTTAAAAAGTATAACTATCTTTTTAAATCCGTTGCTCAGAATTTTATTTTTTTGCAGATGGAGTGTATGTATACTTATGTTTTGATTTGTTTTGTTTTTTATTTCATTTCAGATCACTGTCATTGGACGTTATGGAAGTACAAATGCCAGAGCCAAAATCCCATTAGGATTTTACTATGGTCATACGTATATCTTGCCTTGGGAGAGTGAACTGAAGTTAATGCATGATCCTTTAAGGGGAGAGGGTGAATCTGCAAACCAACCGGAAATTGACCAGCATTTAGCAATGATGGTTGCTCTACAGGAAGATATACAGTGCAGGTTATTAGAAAATTGCAGTCTATTTTAATCTTATTGAAACCTTTTATATTGTATGTCTTGCATATATTTTTCAAGAAATGTCTTTTCCTAGATGTATAGAAAAGAACAATAGGACAGGGCACCTGGCTTAAGTCAGAAGAGCATGCAACTCTTGATCTTGGGGTTGTGAGTTCAAACCCCACTTTGGGTACAGAGATTACTAAAAAAAAAATGTGAACTTAAAAAAAACAAAAAAAGAACAAAAGGAAGTAGGAAACGAATGTTACAGTAATATTTGATAAATTAAAATATTGTGATTAAATAACTGGCTTTATTTAGTACTTAACGACTGATGAATTCTTTTTAATGGTTGTAGAGATTTAATTTTCAGTGTACATTTATACATATATATCAGAGAGAACATTGCAGGAATTATTTTGTACATTTTTTTTTTATTTACAGGTATAACTTAGCTTGTCATCGACTGGAAACTCTTTTGCAAAGTATCGATCTTCCTCCTCTCAACAGTGCTAACAATGCACAGTACTTTCTGCGAAAACCAGACAAGGCAGTTGAGGAAGATAGTAGAGTTTTTTCTGCCTATCAAGATTGTATTCAGCTACAGCTTCAGCTGAATTTGGCTCATAATGCAGTGCAGAGGCTCAAAGTAGCTCTAGGTACAAGTCGGAAAGTGTTAAGTGAAACATCAGATCCAAAAGATTTGATTCAGACGTCTTCCACAGAGCAGTTACGTACCATCATCAGATATTTATTGGACACTTTGCTCAGTCTTCTTCACTCTTCCAATGGTTTGTATTTGGCTTAAGTTCTTTAAATGTTAGAAATGTGTTTGATGTGATTTTGTTGCATGTTTTGTTGTTGTGTTAATATTTCCTGAGTGTTGCTCATTTTGATGTCCTTTCTAAAGTGACTATGAAATGTGTTTAGGTTAACTCGTTTTTTCCTCCATATTTTTACTTGTTTTTGTTTTAAACGGATTTTCGATAATTTTCTTGAGGTTTTGCTGTTGATGTGGCACATCGTTTTGTTATTGGCAAAACATTAAATATTGTTATTGTGAAAACTGTTACTAAATTGCTACCCTAATATACTGTCATTTTCTAATAACAGGAGCTATTTTTGATCATTACACGTGCACTCACAAACACACGTACTCAGCTAACTGATACACCCAACTCCACACATAAGAAATACAGTTGATTGAACTGTTAGATTTTCTCCTCCCCAAGTGTTTAACAATTAAATTCTTCATATGAAGAATAAAGAAATGAATAGCAAAATAAATAAAATACAATTGTGTACTGAATCCTGGTAAAGAAGAAAGTGTATTTAGGTATGCTGATACTGATACTACAGCATACACTTAAATAGGAAATTTTATTGTTTTCTGTTTTGTAATAGGACACTCTGTTCCTGCAGTTTTGCAGAGCACATTTCATGCCCAGGCCTGTGAAGAGCTTTTTAAACACTTGTGCATCAGTGGAACACCAAAGATACGATTGCATACTGGTCTTCTACTTGTTCAGCTCTGTGGTGGTGAAAGATGGTGGGGTCAGTTTCTTTCTAATGTTCTTCAGGAACTGTACAATTCAGAGCAGCTTCTCATCTTCCCACAAGATAGGTAGGTCAGAAGATACTGGAGTTGTTCGTTATTAGTAATTTCTAATTCTCACAGTCATTGCTCAGATTTTGAAATCCTACATATGTGGATCCTGAATGGGGAAATGAAACATTTCTTTCCAGGGTTTGGGGAATGCCTAGCAAAACGCATATTGAAAATTGCACATGATATAACCAGACTACCTTCTGTAGTTTTGTAATTGAATCTGTGGAGTTTATAGGTCTCTGTTTACAAGTATTTCCTAACAGATTATGTTACTTTATGTGTTAAACGCATTTTCTGGGGACTTTGATAAAGTTCTCTTCTTGATTTCTTATTTAGTTAAAAAATACAACCTGTAGTTTGAAAAGAGCCAATTTTAACATCATAGCTCGAGATATAAATGCTGAGAACTACATATTCTATTGTTTGTTAAATTTCAATGTAAATTATTTTTTTAATGAGCAAATTGATTCATACTTAGTATATCTTTTTTTTTAGAGTATTCATGTTGCTCTCCTGCATTGGTCAAAGATCACTTAGCAATAGTGGAGTATTAGAAAGCTTACTTAATCTGTTGGATAATTTATTGTCACCTCTTCAGCCGCAGTTACCCATGCATAGGAGGACAGAAGGTATTATTTCAAGTGGTCATCTTTTGTAAAAACATAAGATTCCTGTTACTGCTGCTTTCATAAAATGGCTACTGTGAAGTACCTATTTTAATATTCGTCATGGCACATTTTGTTAATATTTCTATGATGTAGCCTTTTTAGAATGTAGACTTTCATGTGATTGATTGCCATGTGGTTATTGCTTTAAAAACCTATTACCTTTTCATTATTTGAATTTGGGAACTATTATGTTTTTCCTATTTACTGTCATAACTAAGATCAAACTCTAATTTTAATGTTCATTTTTGAGAGAGAAAGGTAAAGAGAGAGAGAGAGAAAGCACCTGAGCAGGGCCGAGGGGCAGAGAGAGAAGGAGAAACAGGCTCCAGACCCTGAGCTGTCAGCACAGAGCCCAACGCAGGGCTCGAACCCTTGAATCGTGAGATCATGATCTGAGCTGAAGTTGGATGCTTAACTGACTGAGTCACCAGGCACCTTTCAAACTCTCTTATTTAAGTCTCTCTTAATTTAAGGCACAGTTGCTGTTCTGGTCATCGTATTTCATTTGAGCAACAAAATTGTTATTGGAACAAAAACTTGAGAATGTAGTTCAAAAAACTTTATGAAGGCAAAATTGAGAGATTTTTTTAATTTAGTTATCTGTAAGTCTTAGACTAGGACCTTACACCTTATTTCCTAATTTATAAATTATTATCTGTTGGATTCAACCTATAACTAAGAATCTATTCTCATACCATAAAGCATTTGTCTTCCATTACATTCAGTATGTTCCTCAATTTGGCCATAAGTTCCAATTTTGAGGCTTATTATAAGTAAATGTTAATGTTAGCAATGATACAGTATATTTTAAATTTATAAAATGTCTTATTGCATAATTGTCCTCTCAGGCTTCATTAGAACTCTTAGAGTCACCTGATTGTTTTTTTTCCCTGTCATCTCTTCTTAGGAGTACTGGATATTCCCATGATCAGTTGGGTTGTTATGCTGGTGTCCAGGTTGTTGGATTATGTGGCAACTGTTGAAGATGAAGCAGCAGCTGCAAAGAAACCTTTGAATGGTAAAGACAGGGAAAGGTTTCTGACAGGTACCAGAAGTTTATAATAATCTGTTGGTGGGGATTTTGAGTGAGTACACAGTTGTTCCAGAACTGGCTATTGGCCTGGAGATTACAGCTGTATGTAATTTATCTAAAGTAAGAATTAAATATACCAGGAATCTGTTTTATGGGTAGAATTTATTTTTGAAGGGCTTTCTGGACAAACCCCTTATCTGAGCATGACTTTTAATGTCTAAATACAACTGTGTCTTTCATGAGGTATTTCCAGGCTCATTTAAACACTTTCTAATACCATACATATCAGTGAATTTATGAATAGGAAATCTTTGTTATTTTAGTATAGTGTGTCATTCTATTTACCATTATGGAGTATAGTTCTAATTGACTACAAGGAGCTTTTATGCTTAGATATGGAAATTACCAGATTTATTTATTTTTTGTTTTTGTTTTTTATTTTTTTGAGTTTCAGTCTTTCTCCATAAACTTTTGGGGCATAGAAAAATTTAAAAGTTAAAGGAAATCAAGCTTTAAGAAATTATTTTCTTCCTTTCTTCCAACCTAATGACACTTTTCCTAAAGGTTTTGGAATAGCTGCATCTTTTATCTAAGTGCCATAAAATTTGAATTTTATACATTGTCAGGACCATAGTATTAAAAAAGATCCCTCAGAGTGTTTTCTAGATAAATCAATTGATTATCATTTGATAAGTCAAATGGGGCCCATTACTTTTTAAAAAAAAATTTTTTTTTTCAACGTTTATTTATTTTGGGGACAGAGAGAGACAGAGCTTGAATGGGGGAGGGGCAGAGAGAGAGGGAGACACAGAATCGGAAACAGGCTCCAGGCTCCGAGCCATCATCCCAGAGCCTGACGCGGGGCTCGAACTCCTGGACTGCGAGATCGTGACCTGGTTGAAGTCGGACGCTTAACCGACTGCGCCACCCAGGCGCCCCATGGGGCCCATTACTTTTGGTAAAAGGGTGGGGTATTTTATTCATGTAGAGAAAATATGTTTTAAATATTTAGAGTCTTTGGCTCAATTTACTGATTTATGGGATATAGAGGTATCTACAATTATATACAACTGTCATATAAAGTTGGAATATTACAGTATTGAAGGTCTTAGTTTTTATTTATATCATTCAGATAATATGGAAATGCATTGGTGGAAGACATTTTTTGTAGGTTTTGAAGAATTTGAATTGACTAATGGATATTAGAGAATAGGGAAGATATCTTTAGGTTAAGCAAGCATGAACAAGTAATTGGAGATTACTGCAGGGGTGGTTCAGGGGTGGTATTGAGCCTGAATTGAAAAGAAGAATGATACTTAAAGTAATAGTCTGGACACGTTTTAAAAAACGAGAGTAAGTCGAGCTACACAGCATAATTTTTGAACCGTTTAACCTTATTTTTACATTTGTAAAGTCAGATTATTGAACGCCCTCTTTTTGGGTCCTTGCATTAACGTATGGATTTGACATAGGCACTGGTGAGCATTTGTTGTTTGAATTGAGTTACATCAGTGCTGTGTTGTACAAAGATTAATCTTAAGCAACTATGGAGAAAGATGGCTGTTTTCTTAAAGGGAAGATTGGAGACAGAGAAAACTCTGATCTTAAAGTCATTTAGGATCTGGATTAGCCTTTCTAGGGTTATATCTTACTACCAGTTTCCTTAAAACTGCTTTGTTGTGATTGACTTGTTTATAAATTTGTGTTTTCTAGGTGTGGAAAATACTTTAAAACCACATTTAACAGAATTATTAATAAAATGTTTTCTTGCTCTTATAGGTAACCAGTGGAGTTTTATTAACAATAATCTGCACACTCAGAGCATAAATAGGTCTTCCAAAGGCAGCAGTAGCCTTGATAGATTATATTCCAGAAAAATCAGAAAGCAGCTAGTTCATCATAAACAGGTAATTTTCAATATACTTTTAAAATTTTAATGTTTGAGAACATTGCTTTTGACATTGCATGAGATAGACTTATTGTCAGATCTCAGGTATGATATTTAATGAGGTACTTAGGGAAATTATTTAACAGTTGTGAGACAGAGCTTCCTTATTTGTAAGATGGCAACAGTTTGTAGTTTACAGATTTTTGGTGAGGTCCTTTAAAGTGTCTACCTCTTTACATCTCTGTTTCTGCCATTCTAAGTGAGAGGCTGTCATTTTCTTTTGTCTAGTTAAAAGGCCTCTCACCCTTTTTGTTCTCAGTCATACGTTATCATATCATTTCCTTCTCCAATTCTCAGTAGCTTTCAGTTGACCTGTGCATGCAGTTCAAAGTCCTTAACATGGCTTGATGGTGTCTATCATCTGCTTCCTCTTTGTGCCTGTCAGGTTTGAATTTTAGTCTAGCCCTACTGAATTTGAGTTCATGAACCACCAGTTTTCTCATCCAGGATTTTAGCATGCGGTGAGTTTCCTCCCTTACCACGTAGGATAACCTAACTTACTAGCCATTAGTTCAGGCATTCTTTTATTTTTTTTTAAGTTTATTTATTTGTTTTGAGGGGGCGAGAACGAGCGAGCATGAGCAGGGGAGGGACAGAGAGAGAGGATCCCAAGCAGGCTCCATGCTGTCAACGGAGGGCCCACGCGGGGCTCGAACTCAGGAACCGAGACCGGACCTGAGCCGAAATCAGGAAATGAGGAGTCGGGTGCTTAACCAACCGAGCCTCCCAGGTGCCCCTCAGGCATTAGTTTATATTCACTTCCTCAAAGAGGTCTTCTCTGGTTTCTAAATTAGGATAGTACCCCATACAATGTGTTTCACATGTGTCTCGTATTTTTCCTTTCATTATATTCATCATAAATTTTGGTAGTGTCTTTTGTTTTGTTAATATGAGATTTGTGTGTTTCGCTGTGAGTGAATGATTTCTTGAAGTCTTGTTAGGAGTCATGCAGAGTGCTCTTTTTTACCTGCCTTTTTTTCCCCTCAAAATGGTATTTTTGAGATTCATCCATATTGAGTAGATCATTGATTCTTTTTATTCTTGAGTACTCTTCCATGAGTGTTCCAGAATCTGTTTACCTATTTTCCTATTGATGAACACTTTAGTGATTTTTTTTTAAATACAAATATGCATGTATGTTTCTCTGATTAACATGCAAATGTTTGCATGTACACACATTCAGTCTTTCACAGAAAGAAGGTCATGTATTAGAATGTGGTTTTTGTTATAGGACATCTGTGCATATATCTGGATTTTTTCTTACGTGGTTCCATGATCTCTCTTGAAATTACACATAAAATTTGGTCCCTGTGCATTGTACTGTGTAGAAGTGAATTTATAGCCGACATCAGATTCTTGTGAGCCATTGCTTTATTATTGTCATTTTTTTAAAGGGGTCTTTCTCTTTTCTCTTACAGTATATGCCAGGTTATATACTATATCCTTGATACCTAGAATGGAGCCTAGTGTCTTAATAATTATTTGCATAATTGATTTAAACTGTAATGGGAGTTTATATGAAAATCCTTAGGATCTGGCAAGTTTGTGAAAGCTTTGGGCTTTTTTAAAAAAAAAGGACTTAGCACAAAATTTTAGGTTTCAGTTATGTTTTTTTTGACTAAGCTGTTTGATCTTTTGCAAGAAAAATGATGTGAAGCTTTTCTCTCAGCTTTTTTTTTTATTCTTAACTAATTGTGTGGTAATAATTTGCATCCTTTTGAATTCAGCTAAATTTTATTGAACACTTAATGTTTATGTTTGCTGTGTTTAATTTAGAATATGAAGATGGAAAGCAAAGCTAGAATATAACCCAGTGGGTTTTCCTTAGTAAAATATTACTATTTTATTCTTTACTGTGAAGGACATTATTGGGACAGTTGGTAAAACTTAGAATGGGGTGTGAGGCATAGTTGGTAGTAGTGTATTAGTATTATTCTCTGATTTTGATGGTTTTATTATGGTTTGCAGAAAGATTTTGTTTCTAGGAAGTACATACAAAAGTATTCAGAGGTGATTGGCCATCAGGTTGCCAACTTATTCTCAAATAGTTGAGAAAAAAATGTCTTTTTTTGCAATAATTAAAATTGCTGATTAAGATTGTGATTGTTTTGAAACACATTAAAATTATGTATTTTTTATTGTAATTGTTGTGTTTATTGTAGAGGTTTTAGAATAGTTTTCTGAAAATACTGATTTATGGTAGTTCTCACACACACATATGTTGATCATCTAATACATGTGCATACTGGTTTTAATTTAGGATATGTTTTTCTTCATATATGGAGATTATAGCTAAGTGAATATTTCTTTATAGTGTATTAATTTTTCACCCTGATAACAAAAATCTATCAAAAGTAGAAATTTTGGAGATGTTCTTTGAAGAAGTAGGTTTAAGTTTTTAACAAAATATTCATTTATAATCATGACTATTACCTTCTAGTGACTTTGTATTTGGAATAATATTCTGCATATATGGCTATATGGGGATGTGGTGAAGTCATTCAGTGGATTTTTAAGGCCTTCCTGTGCAGAATTTTTTTTCTTCTTTGTTTTGGTCTGTTTGTTCATTGGTACTGACTGGTGGTTGCAAGGGGTTGGAATTTGGGCAGATGGGATAGGAGGGATGTGGGGTGGGCAAGATAAAAGAACAACATGAGGGAACCTGGTGGTGATGGAACTGTAGTGGTGGTTCATGTGTCTATACATATGTAGAATTCTATACAAATAAGATAGACAAACACAGACATACACTTTTAAATGAGTAGAAGTGAAACTAGAAAAATCTTAATAAAATTGGTGTATTTTAACAATGTCAACACTCTGATGTGGTATTATAGTATAGTTTTACAAAATGTTATCACTGGAGGAAAATGGGTAAAGTCTTCAAAAGGTCCCTGTTACTTCTCACAACTACGTATCTACAGTTATCTCAATAAAATTTTCAATTAATAAAAAATATAGATATTCCAAAATTACACTACTTTTGAGGGAGATGGCCATAGAAACAAAGCTGAGAATATTATACAATAAAAATATTTCCCCGCATATTTAAAAATACTTCTTGCCCTCCAAAAAAATACCTATCAGTCAATCTCATTAGGGGCTTACATAAGAAAGTCTTCCATTTATTTTCCTTTTCCCAGGGGTAAGGAATTGGTTAAGTCTAGTTAGAACATGGACATAACAGTCAGGATTTGGAAATGACTTATCAGCAATGCAGTTAAAACTAGAACTTGAAGGGAGTTTTTTATTCCATTATTTGAATGTATTAAATCTTTGAGGTATATATTAATTTACTTTGTTGTTTTTAACACTGTTAGCTTAGTATAGATTAAAAAGATTAACCTTTTTTTTCTTTCTTTAAGCAACTTAACCTATTAAAAGCTAAACAGAAAGCTTTGGTGGAACAGATGGAAAAAGAAAAAATACAAAGTAACAAAGGATCATCATATAAACTTCTGGTAGAGCAAGCAAAACTAAAGCAGGCTACTTCAAAGGTATGATCTATGCTTTTTAATGTGATTATTTTGGAAAAGTCACTTTTTCTTTTAATATTTTTAATTGAGTAAAGTATCTTTAATAATAATTAAGAAACCTAAATATATATTATTCAGTTTATCAACAGAAAGATCTATTATACCCCCCCCCCCCCCTTTTTGAGGGAAGGTAGCTTTTAACTCAAGGAACTATATGATAAGTGTGGATTTACAGTATGTTTACAGTGTGCTCACATTTATTTATTTATTTATTTATTTATTTATTTAATGTTTTTATTTTGAGAGACAGAGAGTGAGAGTATGGGAAGGGGGCAGAGGGAGAGAGGGAGACACAGAATCTGAAGGAGGCTCCAGACTCTGAGCTGTCAGCACAGAGCCTGACTCAGGGCTCAAACCCACAAACCATGAGATCATGATCTGAGCTAAAGTCCTACGTTTAACCTGCTGAGCCATCCAGGCGCCCCCTGGTGTGCTTACTTTAAAGTGGATTGTGTGCCACTAAATTGAAGATAAAAGATTCAAGGAAGTGTATAGTTTAGTTAATGTGTTCTTTCTTTTATTTTTTATTTTTATGTTTTTTTTAAGATGTATTTATTTTTGAGAAGAGAGCGATATAGAGCATGAGCGGGGGAGGAGAGAGAAAGACGGAGATACAGAATCTGAAACAGGCTCCAGGCTCTGAGCTGTCAGCACAGAGCCCAACGTGGGGCTTGAACTCACGGACCATGAGATCATGACCTGAGCCGAAGTTAGACACCCAACCAACCGACTGAGCCACCCAGGCGCCCCTTAATGTGTTTTTTCTAAGTGAAAGTCAATCCTGTGATTTGTAAATAAAAATTTTAAATATAACTTAATATTTTTTTTTTTTATTAAAAACTTTATTTTTGAGAGAGAAAGAGGCAAGGCGACTGTGGTGGAGAGGCAGAGAGAGAGGGAGACATGGAATCCAAAGCAGGCTCCAGGCTCTGAGCTGTCAGCACAGAGCCTGAGGTAGGGCTTGACCCCGTGCACTGCAAGTTCATGACCTGAGCGAAATCAGACAGTTAACTGACTGAGCTACCCAGGTGCCCCAGTTAATATTTATTTTTTAATTTGGGGGCAGATAACACATATAGCAGCCAATTTTGTTTATTGTGTTTCTTTAAATATGAAGTTATCATTATTCCATCAGATTTTGAAATAACTTGAGTTAATACTCTCTAGTTGAAGTTATGATAATAGGTTTATCATCCACCTTTTCTGAATTATGTTTTGGGTGTTTTGGTAATTTTTTTTCAAGATGTTGGATTTGACCCAATGTAGCCTTAATGTAGAATTTCACTTTTCGGAAATGAAAATGAAAGTCTTCCATTTATTTCCCTTTTCCCTTGGGTGAGGAATTAAGTCTAGTTATAACATGGAGATAACAGTCACGATTTGGAAAGGATTTATCAGCAACATAGTTAAAACTAGATTTTGGGGCACCTGGGTGGCTCAGTCGGTAAGCGTCCGACTTCAGCTCAGGTCATGATCTCAGGTTCATGAGTTCGAGCCCTACATCGGGCTCTGTGCTGACAGCTCAGAGCCTGGAGCCTAAAACAATTAAAAAAAATTTTTTTTAATTAAAAGAAAAAAACAACTAGATTTTGCAGGGAGTTATTTATTCCATTGGTTGGATGTATGAAATCAGAAAGTAATAATTACTTTTGAAGCTTACAGTTTATCTAAAATTTTGTTCTTTAAAAGTTGTAAGTTTTCTGAAGTGGCTATTTTCATCTATAAATAAATTTATAGTGAAAGAATGTTTACTCGGTAAACAATGATTTAGGGGCACGTGGGTGGCTCAGTTGGTTAAGCCTCCAACTTCGGCTCAGGTCATAATCTCGTGATCCATGAGTTCTAGCCCTGCGTGGGGCTAGCTCAGAGCCTAGAGCGTGTTTCAGATTCTGCGTCTCCCCCTTTCTCTGCCCCTCCCCCGCTCATTTGCGCCTGTGCACATGTTCTCAAATATAAATAAACATTAATAAACACTGATTTAAATATTGTAAATTTCTCTATGCAGCACTTCAAGGATTTAATTCGGTTACGTCGGACAGCAGAATGGTCCCGTTCTAATTTAGATACAGAAGTTACAACAACAAAAGAAAGTCCAGAGATAGAACCACTTCCATTTACCCTGGCCCATGAACGTTGTATTTCAGTAGTGCAGAAACTTACTCTGTTTCTTCTCTCCATGGATTTTACATGTCATGCCGATCTTTTACTTTTTGTTTGTAAGGTAAGTAAACTGATAGGCGTAATTTATAATTACAGACTTAGAGGGTAAGAAAAAGAAAGACTGCAGTCTTTGATTTTTGATTAAGAGAAATAATAGTGCTTTTATTGGTTTGCTTTATGTAATTCAGGTTTTTATTATTGTGCCTTGAAAGATTGAAAAAGTAGATTTCTTAGTAGATGTGATTTCTATTTTTAACCTAGTTAAAACTCTAATGTCGATCTGAAATGCCTATAAGGTAGGTATGTCTATCCTCAACCTACCTTTTTCTATTAACTAAAACAGTAAGTACACAAATAAGTGTCAAATTATCGTAATGAGGGGTTTTCATGCCCTGAAGGCTTTCTTGTAGCATATTCATTGTTTATAAAAATTATTTTTAGCCATTCCACCAGGATTTTTAATGAGATTTTAATATTTGATCCATGAAAATACAGTTCTTTGCATTTTATCTCAAGCAATTATTTTGACAATGAAAGCATGTGTCATTAATGACAACTATTATTCCAGCTGTTTGTTTTTGGAAAAAACACATGTAATTGATGTTTAAATGTATGGCTTTATAAAATGTTGGCTTTATAAAATGTATGGCTTTATAAAATGTTGCAGGTTCTGGCACGCATTGCAAATGCCACAAGGCCAACTATACATCTGTGTGAGATTGTGAATGAACCCCAGCTGGAAAGACTGCTATTACTTTTGGTTGGAACTGACTTCAATAGAGGAGATATATCTTGGGGTGGTGCTTGGGCTCAGTATTCCTTAACTTGTATGCTACAGGATATATTAGCAGGTTTGTCTGGATTTATTTTTCATAAGGTATGTCCAAATTAGCTGGTCATGGCTTGAATAAGTAACATTTAAAAGAAACTGTAACCCAAAGTGTGAAAGTCTATTTAATGTATCAGTAGCAACCATTTGGAATGACTTTTGTATTTAATTATGTTGGCAGTTGTGATAAATGTCAAGTCTTTATGGAGGAGTTATGTTGTTAACAGGAACATTAGAGATAGTCTGTTTCATTATTATTATCAGCAATGTGCTGCTGTTCTTTATGTGACCTTGAGGACTCTGTGTGCCTCATTCCTTTCATCCATAAAATAAGGATAATAAGAGTACCTTCCTTATAAAGTTGTTTTGATGAATAAGTGAGTTAATATAGGTAAAGGGACTATCATAACTCCTGGTCATATTATACAGTTTGTGTTTTCTACTCGTTACTTGTCCTTAACACTTGAGGTTAGAGCGGTGGGTCCTAGCATTTGCACAGGTAGGTGAAGAATCTTTTGCCTCAGTCTTTCATAGGTGGTCGAGCATACACGCTGTCATTCTCTAAACTGGAGGAAAATATGCTTTCATATGATTTGGATATTGGCTAACAAATTATTAAAGCGGTTATGGCTCTTTTCTTTCATACAGGAGAGCTGCTGGCTCCGGTAGCGGCAGAAGCCATGGAGGAAGGAGCAGTGAGTGATGACGTAGCTGCAGCAGCTGGTGACTCTGATGACTCCCTGCAGCAGTCTTCAGTTCAGCTGCTGGAGACTATAGATGAGCCTTTGACACACGATATAACGGGTACCTGCACCTTCTTTAAGTTTTGTTTATTGAAGGTAGCCTTTGCTCTCTTTCTCTCTCTCTTTTTTAATGTTTTATTTATTTTTGAGAGAGAGACAGAGTATGAGCAGGAGAGGGGCAGGGAGAGAGAGAGAAAGAGGGAGACACAGAATCTGAAGCAGGCTCCAGGCTCCGAGCTGTCAGCACAGAGGCTGACATGGGACTTGAACTCATGAACTGTGAGATAGTGATTTGAGCCGAAGTCAGACACTTAGCCAACTGAGTCACCCAAGCACCCTTGAAAATATATTTCAAAATGCAGAATTTTAGTGCAGCAGAAAATTTATTCATTTATTCATTTATTTATTTATACATACATACATACATACATACATACATACATACATACATACATTTATTTTTGAGAGACAGAGAAACTGAACACACATAGGGAGGGGCAGAGAGAGAAGGAGACAGAATCCAAAGCAGGCTCCAGGCTCCAAGCTGTCAGTACAGAGCCCGATGTGGGGCTCGAACTCACAAACTGTGGGATCACAACCTGAGCTGAAGTCAGACACTTAACCAACTGAGCCTCCCAGGCGCCCCTAATTTTTATATTTTTGTATTAGGGTTTTGGCCTTAAATATGATACATTAGTTAAATATGATAAATATGTTTCGATTCTCTGAATGAATGCTTATTATAATAAAATGCTATCCTTTCATAATACCCTAGTTATTTTGAGATGGTCTGATTTGGCTGTGTTGAAGAAAATATAATCTAGAAAACAATTAAAGATCATGTATTAGTAAAGATGGTAAAGTTAAAGACTACTACTCTTTAAGATCCAGCCTTTTTGGTGTATTCTTTTTCTTCTTTCTTTGTTTTCTGCTGCTTTAAAAACTGTATGTGTATCTTAGTTTGTACAATTCTTTGCTCCTTTTTTTTTTTTAAGTTTATTATTGTTTTGAAAGAGAGAGAGCATGCACGCAAGTGGGGTAGGTTCAGAGAGTGAGGGAGAGAGAATCCCAAGCGGGCTCTGTGCTGTCAGGCATGCGGCTTGATCGCATGAACCATGAGATCATGTCCTGAGCCCAAATCAAGAGTCAGACACTTAACCGACTGAGCCACCCAGGCGTCCCTGCTCCTTACTTCTTAAGAGTCTAGTTATTGTCCTGTATGCTACAGGTGCTGTGGTCATTTCAGCCGTTTGTTATTCTTCAGTCTTAGGTGTTGTAATAATTTTATCCTTTTTACCTGATAATCCTTTTGTCTGGAATAGACTTCCTCCTGTTTTTTCAGGATGGACTCTTGATCTAAGATTCACATAAACCTTGTCCTCCTCTGAGAAGCTTTTTCCAGCAGCAGCGGCAGCAGCAGCAGCGTTGGGGACTCTGTCTTTGCTGCTGCTTTCCACTCTAGATGGTCTCTGGTAGCACTCATCATGCTGTAGTTGATTAAATTTCTGCAGTGTGTCCTCACTTTCGAACTTTGATTGATGTATTGGAGAGCAGATATCTGTCTTCACATACTTAAACCCTAGAACAGGCTGGCATGTGCTAGGCATTCTTTAAATAAATGTTGAGGGGCGCCTGGGTGGCTCAGTCGGTTGGGCGGCCGACTTCGGCTCAGGTCATGATCTCGCGGTCCGTGAGTTCGAGCCCCGCGTCCGGCTCTGTGCTGACAGCTCAGAGCCTGGTGCCTGTTTCGGATTCTGTGTCTCCCTCTCTCTGACCCTCCCCCATTCATGCTCTGTCTCTCTCTCTGTCTCAAAAATAAATAAATGTTAAAAAAAAAATGTTGAATAAGAGTGTGAGAAGGATGGGAAAGTAAGGTTTATTGTAAGGCATAGCAGGCTAGTTAGGAATTTTGAGACATCTAAGAGCCTAATAATTTCTGATTTAAAGTAGAAAAGTAAGGTGAATAGCAGCTTTTCCTGTAGGAGCTGCTGGATTGAGAGGAGCATGGCCCTCTCTTCTCCCTGTGATGGTGTGAACTTGTCCACTGATTCCAGTATACAGAAATGTTACTTTGCCTGCTGTGTTCAGGGCTTTCATTTGACCTGATACCATGAACTTTGTTCGCATCAGCTTTTGCAGAAACAACATATAGCCCTAAGCTGTTGGTGATTTAGCAGGTCGTCACCACCCGTCCTGAGTTTTGGGGTACTGGCAGAGCCGTGGCTCAAATTCCCAGAGTTCGAGATGGTGGGACTCACTGTTCTGGCCAGGGTGCTTCTGGAAATATATGTCTTGCATATTTGGCCTGCATGTTTGTACCAAACAAAATGTGGCACCCTTGGTGCAGAGTGAACATAGCACAGAAGCGACAGGCCATCTGCTCTGCCCTGGCTGCCTCAGGCCTACCAGCGCTGGTCATGTCTATACATCATCGTATTGAGGAAGTTCCCGAACTTCCTTTGGTGGTTGAAGATATAGTTCAAGGCTACAAGACGACCAGAGAGGCTGTTTCGCTTCTTAAAATACTTAAAGCCTAGAATGATATCAGAAAGGTTATGCCTCTCAGCAAATGAGAGCTGGGAAGGACACAATGAGAAATTGTCATTGTATCCAGTGTAGGGGACCCTGCATTATCTGTAATGAGGACAGTGGTATCATAAAGACCTTCAGAAATGCCCCTGGAATTACTTTACTTAATGTAAGCAAACTGAACATCTTGAAACTTGCCCCTGGTGGGCATGCAGGACATTTCTGCATATTTGGACTGACAGCGTCTTCTGCAAGTTAGATGAGCTGTATGGCACTTGGCATAAGGCTGCCTCCCTCAAGAGCAACTACAACCTTCCCATGCACAAGATGCTTAATACACATCTTAGCAGAATCTGAAGAGCCCCAGAGATCCACAGAGGCCGCCAAGTACCACACAACAGGAGTCATTGCAGAGTCCTGAAGAAGAATCCACTGCAAAACCTGAGAATCGCGTTGAAGCTAAACCCATATACACAGACCATGTGCCGGGACACCATTCTTTGCCAGGCCAAGAATCACAGACTTCGAATGAATAAGGCAGCAGCAGCTTTGGAAGCCAAATCAGATGAGAAGGGGGTTCCAGGCAAGAGGCCTCTGGGAGGGAAGAAAGGAAAAAAGGGCTATTGGTGTGAAGAAGCAGAAGAAACCTTTGGCAGGAAAACCGGCTGCAGCTACCAAGAAATCAGCTGCCGAGAAGCAGCCTGCAGAGGAGAAATCCACCACAGAAGAAAAGACGCCTGCTACATAAAAACTTAAATTTTCTTATTCCATAGATGTCAAATCATTTTGGATAGCTAATTTTGAGTAAAGATCAAAGGCAAAAAAAAAAAAAAGTGAAAGTAGTCTTACAACTTAAATCTTTGCTTTTCACTTTAATACTGGGCATCATTTCCTAAAATAGTGGATGTAACATAATGAATTATCTACTGGAGGTAATAAAATGAGTAATACTCATTCTAGAAATGGTTAATGATTGTTTTCAGTAACAAAGTTTTGTCCAGCATGATTCAATACGGGCTAATTGCTAGGAAGTCAAATATTACCACCTTGTGTTTTGGGGTTTTTGTTGTTGTTTTGGGGTTGTTTTTTGTTTTTTGTTTTTTTTTTTTTTTGAGAGACGGACAGAGAAAGTGCAAGCGGGGGAGAGGGAAAGACAATCTTAAGCAGGCTCCAGACCCAGCACGGAGCCTGACACAGGGCTCGATCTCACAACTGTGAGATCATGACCTGAGCCAAAATCAAAAGTGGGACTCTTGACTGAGCCACCCAGGCACCCCTGCATCATGTTTTTAATTGTATGTTTATAGATGGATACATTTTTCATAATTAATAGTGTTTAATTGTCAAGTATAAAATTTAGAGATGTTTATGTCAGTGGAAACATGTTACATACAAGTGAAGTAATTTTTTCTGAAATAAAAATCAACATATTAGTTAAATTTTATGTTACATACATCATCAGCATAATCGTTTTCAATTGTTTGAAGGTGCACCTCCTCTTTCTTCTTTGGAAAAAGATAAAGAAATTGATCTTGAGTTACTTCAAGATCTAATGGAAGTTGACATTGATCCTTTAGATATTGATTTGGAAAAAGATCCTCTTGCAGCCAAAGTTTTTAAGGTATGATATACTATTCTTCGCAATTTAAATATTTCATTTTATACTTTTGGCTTATTAATCACTTAAAACAGGAAAGTATACCTGTTTATCACTAAATGTAATTCATTATTCATTGTTCTCAAAATTCATTAACTTGCAATAGATCTTATAGTAGTTTTTTTTATAATATAGATGGAGTAGTATAAGGAACACATACCCTTTTATTAATATAGCCACTATTATTGTCGTATGTATTAGTAAGAGCCACTAATAGGCTTGGGGAAGTTTAGTTATGGATTATTCAATTTTAGGCAAGGCCAGTGTATTGCAAGTTCTACTTCTGTATTAGCCTCAAGTTTTTCTAAAGGAGATATACCTCTAATACTTTATATTGGTTCTATTTATGTATAAGAGAATTTTTTTTTTTTTTTTTTTTTTAAGTTTTAGTTATTTTGAGGTAGAGTATGAGTCAGGAAGGGGCAGAGAGAGTGGGTGAGGGAGAGAATCCTAAGCAGGCTCCACACTGTCAGGAGCCTGATGCGGGGCTCTAACTCATGAACCATGAGATCATGACCTGAGCTGAAGTCGGATGCTTAACTGACTGAGCCACCCAGGTGCCCCGAGATTTTTCTTTAAGGATGCTAATTATCTCTCAGATTCTAATACATTTTTTTTAAGTTTATTTATTTTGTGTGTGTGTGAGAGAGAGAGAGAGAGAGAGTAAGCACAAGTGGGGTACGGATAAAGAGAAAGAGAATTCCAGGCAGGCTCTGCACTGTCAGCACAGAGCTCCATATGGGGCTCAATCTCAAGAACTGTGAGATCCTCACATGAGCTGAGATCAAGAGTCAGATGCTTAACCTACTGAGCCACCCAGGTACCCCTCTCTCAGATTCTAAATAAATAAGGTACTTCTAGATTTTGGTATCAAATCAAGAGAAAATTACTGAACTGTTCCTATAGATCATTAAAATTAGAAGTATGTTTTGGTGATTTCAAGGGGGGGAGCATGTTTATTTTGTAACCCTGTTTGAATTTAGATAGTGTAAATAATGTCGCTCTTAGTGAAGAGGTAAAAATAAACCACAGTTTTATTTTTCCCACTCTTTTAAGCCAATAAGCAGTACATGGTATGACTACTGGGGTGCTGATTATGGCACCTACAATTACAACCCTTACATTGGAGGTCTTGGGATTCCTGTAGCAAAGCCACCTGCAAGCACAGAGAAGAATGGATCACAGACAGTTAGTGTTTCAGTATCTCAGGGTAAGTGGGTATTATATTCTAAGTCATGTGCTATTCTTAAAACAAGTCCTGATTTCATGTATGCTTTGGCATATGAGAAAACGAGGCTGAGTGTGTGCTATGAGGGTTTGGTTTCCCACATGTGCCATCAGAGTGACATGGATGTGTGTTTCCGTGTCAGTCCGTTTGGAGGAGCTTCTGTTTATGGGGCATTTTGTTTCTTACACCTCACAAAATATATTTGTGAGTTGTGTGGGATTGACAGGGACTTTAAATTGATTGTGCTTTAATGTATTTATTTTTTACCCATAATAAACTTGTATTTTGTTTGTAAACAGATGAAACCACACTGAATATTATTTTTGCACTTTTCTAGTCATGTAGAATATATCAGAGTTTTTGTTTTTAATAAAATCTTTGGTTAAATTTTGAAACAACCATATGTTTGCTGAAATGTTGAAGTTTGATACAAAGAATATGTGCTATCCTGAACCATTTGGGAGTAAGTTGGTAGGCTTAAATATTTTTATTTTATTTGTTTTACAAATTGGGGCATTTTTTTACAAGAGCAATCAGGAAGCACATTTCATCAAAATTAGGAAACTAACATTAGTACTAACATTCATATCCCATTCCAGTTCAGCATTTGTGTTTAAATAACATCCTTTATGCTAAAGAATCCAAAGCAAAAAGATGCCTTGTATTTAGTTTTCATACCTCTTCAGTCTCATTCAGCCTGCCATAGCTCTTTTTTTTTACATTTATTTATTTATTTATTTATTTATTTATTTATTTATTTATTTATTTATTTAATTTTGAGAGAGAGGGAGAGCGAGCAGTGGAGAGGCAGAGAGAGAGGGAAAGAGACAATCTTAAGTAGGCTCTGCAATGTCAGCATAGAGCCAGACGTGAGATTTGATCTCACAACTGCAAGATCAGACCTGAGCTGAAACCAAGAGTCAGATCCTTATCTGACTGAGCCACCCAAGCGCCCCACAGCCTGCCACAGTTCATCAGAGTTCACTTCCATGACCTTAATGCTTTTGAAGATTACAAGCCGGTTATTTTGTAAAATGTTCTTCAAAACTTGGGTGTGTGTGTTATTTCCTCATGATTAGATTATGGTCATGCATCGTTGCCAGAAGTATCACTGGTATAATGCATAGATTTTCTTATGTATTCTGTTAGTTGGCTTACGATTTTAATTTGTTCCATGACTGGTGATTTGAAGTTTAATTACTTGATTTAAGGAGGTTATCTGTCAGTCTTCTCCCTTATAAAGTTGTTCTTTGTCCCTTGCCCAATAAATTTTTGTGGGTGTGGGAGAGTGGTGCTTCGAAACTATTCTTTTAAAAAAATTAGTTTTATTTTTAAGTAGATTTATGGTTTTCTGTTTTATTCAGTGGGTCATAATTATTATTTGTATATTTGTTGCTTAGTTTTTATTAAGGCAAAATGTGAATAACATAAAACTTACCATTTTAAACCATTTTTAAAAACTTTTTTTAATGTTTATTTATTTTTGAGAGCGAAACAGAGCATGAGTGGGGGAGGGGCAGGGAGAGAGGCAGACACAGAATCCCAAGCAGGCTCCAGGCTCTGAGCTGTCAGCATAGAGTCCATGCGGGGCTCAAACCCAGGCCCAGGAGATTATGACCTGAGCCAAAGTCAAATACTTAACCGACTGAGCCACCCAGGCACCCCCCATTTTACCCATTTTTAAGTATACAGTTTTGTGGCACTAAGTATATTCACGGTGTCTTCATTATTTATTTTGATGTTCACATTGTCCCAGATTTGACCAGTGGGATCTTTCTTAAGCTTATCTGTCTTTTTGATACTTTCTCATCTTTCTGTGGGTTTCCTTGTTTTCTGGCACAAGGTGCCCCAGGCTTATCATTTCATTTTTCTTCCCTAGACTGGGGATTAACTACTTGAGCAAAAAGGGTATTTGAAAACATTTTAGTGGAAGAATGTGATTAGGAAACCAAGATTTGGGTGCTAGATATACTTAACTAAAATTTCGGTGACTGTCTGTGTCCTCTTGGTGGACAGGGTGTGTGTGTGTGTGTGTGTGTGTGTGTGTGTGTGTTTACACACATTTGTGTCTGTATTTCTAATGTACATATCTGGCTGTAGTATTTTAAAAAATACTATTTTTTAAATAAATTTAAAAAATTTAAATAAGTTAAAAAAATTTAAGTTCGTTAATGTACAGTGTAATATTCCACAGGCTTCATTTTAACTTCCTCCCTTCCATTTTTGTATCTGTATTCTCTGACAATGAGGAACCTGGTTCTCATTATCCTTACCTTACTTGTTTCCATTATCATCACTTAATTTATTTGATCCACTTCTCTTTATATAACCAGTCTCCCATCTCTGGCCTCCTTTGCACAGATTTTGTTACCTGCATACTCCCTGACATACCTGATACTCCTGACAGGTTGTTCTCCATGAGGACACATTCTTCACCCTATTCTGCATTTGGATGTCAACATTTTAGTGTAGAAAGTAGGACATGAGTAATAATTATCAAATAGCCTTTTTTTCTTTTAACTGCTCTTCGTAGCCCTAGATGCTCGCCTAGAAGTTGGACTTGAACAACAAGCAGAACTTATGTTGAAAATGATGTCTACCCTGGAAGCAGATTCCATTTTACAGGCATTAACAAATACATCACCTACATGTAAGTGAAAATCATCATTCTTAGAATATTGCAGTAAATGATTTATTTCTTGGTTGATTTTTTAAGTGCATTCAGTGAAGACAAATTTTTAAATTCCACGTGTGGTGTGAATCTGAGTAGGCTAAGTATATAGCACCTCTCCCTCACTAAGTTAGTAGCAAGTTGAGAAAAAAGACAAAGGATTAATAAATTGGGAAAGCAGAGGGGAAACAAAATGCCTCCATGTAGTACTATACTTACATTCAGTCCAAAAATCTGAGTGATGTTTTGTTATTGTGGCATTGTGAAGTTAATGAAATTCCTAGAGTTGTTTGCTTAGCTAGCTGCCTGGGAGTTCCTTCCATTATATCCGCATTTATTATAAAGTGGGTTTTTGAATACAATAATTCCCCCCCCCCCTTTTCTAAGAGACATACAAGACCCCCAGTGGATGCCTGACACCACAGCTAGTACTGAGCCCTATATATACCATGTTTTTTCCATACAAACCTGTGATAAAGTTTGATTTATAAATTTGGCACAGTAAGAGATTAACAATAATAATAAATAGAACAATTATATACTGTAATAAAGGTATGAATGTGGTCTCTCTCAAAATATGTATTCACTCTCATGGTGGTAATTTTTGATGATAAAATGCCTGCATGGTGTAATGCAGTAGGGTGAATGATGTAGGTGTAGTGATGGAGTGTCAGGCTACCGTTGACCTTCTAACTGTATGTCAGTCAGACAGAGGATCACCTGCCTCCTGCCTGTAGTTGACTGCTGTTCATATGATGATAACAGTTGACTGCTATTAAAAGAAACCGGAGACTGTGGAAAACAAAACTATTGATAAGGGGGCACTACTGCAGTGGCATCTTTGTCACCCTTAAAGACTAGGATGGATGTACTCTGGTTTCTCTTCAAATCGTGTAAATCTTTCGCATTTTACTAAAGACTAGGATGGAAGAGATATATAGGGGCCTAATTGAACTGCTGAATTGAAGATTTACTGCTTGATTATCTGCATCAAAAGAGAGCAAACTTTTTATATCAAGGACCAGATAGTAAATGTTTTAGGCTTTCTGAGCTGTACAGTGTGTGTGGTAACTACACAACTGTGACTTTGTAGTAAGTAGCCATAGACAACGTCCAAACAAATGGGCATGGCTGATTTAGAAACTGTTACACAGTCAGGTGCCTGCCAGTTTTGCTCATCCGGCTGTAGTTTGCTGAAGTAGAGTGCTAGACTTGGGTGGATTGCCTCCTGTCAGGTGAGCACAGTTAAGATAGCAGCTTGTCTCTCAAAGACTTAAGATTGAGGAGCTGTGCTGAGGAGATGGTGATTCTTATTTTCCTTCACCTCCAGTAAATTACTTCACCTTCTCTGGAGCATGGTGAGTAAAGGGGTAGATATACTAGTTAGAACCCAGGAAGAACATCATGTTCTCCTTCCCCTATGAAGGAGAGTTCACAATGCATTAGAGAAATTGGGTTTTTCAACATTTCTATGTCAAATTGAATTCTTTCACTTTGCTATTTTCATTTATTTCTCACCTTAGGGGGTATAGAAAAAAGGTGAAAGACTGAAGAAATGGTCTAGTGTTCTGTGATCTTGGTATTGGTACAATAGTATTATTGTACCTTATCTTTCATGTAATGGAGGGATCTCTTTTGTTGGGTCAGCCTCTCCGCGACGACAGACAGCTCAGTACTGACCTAAGTAGCCCTTTTCTCTGTTAAATATTTCTGATCTAAAACATTTTGTTAAAAGATGCTTTTGTAATTTGTATCTGTTCCTCTTAATATTTTATCTTTTGATTTTTATCCTGTTCAGAACTTTGTCCCCCTTTTAATAACTTTGTAAATAAACTTTTCATGGAAAACCTCTCTTAGAGTTCATATGTTTGTCTACTTCCCATGAATGTATGCTCATTTATTAGTTTGGTGTGTGACCTGGGCATCAGAAATTTTTGATGCTTCCCAGGTAATTTTAATGTGTGATCAAGGTTAAGAATCAATGGATTAGAGTCTAAATTATTCTAAAATTACTTTCTTAAGAATTAGTCAAGATTCTTCTTTTTCTTCCTTTTCCTCTTTTATTAATTAGGAAAAAATTGAAAATAGAAATTGCTAGAGAGTAATAAGGTTTTGTTCCTTTGATGGACAAGTGCTGTGAATTGGGGAGCTTCTCTCTTTGGTGATTGTCTTTTTGACCTTCAGGTAATGTTGTAAAAACAAATTTTCAAATAATATAATGATGAACCATTCTTAGGAATGCAATTAAAAAAAATTTTTTTAAAGAGCTTCACTTATCTGTACATACTCATAGCTAGTGAACATTTCTCCTGCTACTTTGTATATAAAAATCATAATTGTGTTTAATTTTCAGTATCACAGTCTCCCACTGGAACAGATGATTCCCTTCTAGGGGGTTTACAAGCAGCGAGCCAGTCCAGCCAGCTTATTATACAGTTATCATCTGTCCCAATGTTAAATGTTTGTTTCAACAAACTTTTTTCCATGCTTCAAGTCCATCATGTCCAGGTATGACTTCAGGAGAAATGGTGTATTTTTACAAGTATTGCTAGCCTAGTAAAAGGTGAAAATAACTGGGGAGATCTTTCTCAACCTGAAAGGGTGTTTTATTAATTATCTCAGATGGAAAAGTATTGGAGATCCTTTGATAACCACAGCTCCTCAGTGATAGGGTTATTTATAAGTTTTATGATTTTTAAGCTTTGTTACTTTAGTTCCAATTATATGTTGCACATACAACTATATTTAAAGACTTAAATCATCCATTTTGATTTAGAAAACTACAGGTATTAGGTATGAAATTTTAATTTAAATTTTGTTTCATCAAGAATTGTGAGATGTGTTTGCTCGCCAACTGAATTGAAATAGCCAGAGGAAATACTTAATAAAAAAATTAATTACTCACAAGGAGTCATTCATAAGGTTTTTATTTAAACAGTATTTTTTTTCCTCCTGTCAATTTTCACTCTTTTTCAGTTGGAATCACTTCTCCAGTTGTGGCTCACATTGAGCCTGAATTCTAGTTCATCTGGAAACAAAGAAAATGGAGCAGACATTTTTTTATATAATGCCAATCGAATACCTGTCATCTCATTAAATCAGGGTAAGATTTATTAGAAGGATGGTTATTAACATACTATAAATAAACTAAAAAGGCAATGATTAGGGTAATGTTTACCTAATCTTTGTCATTAGGATTATAATGGTTACTTTTTTTTAATAAACTGACATTACTTAGCAGTGAAGAAAACAAAAAACTTACTCTGTGATTTGTGTTATCTTATGCCCATGTGCAACTAAAACTTGGATCGTTAATCTTTATTTCCTAAAATATTTGTCTTATTCTTCAGCTGTTCTGTTACCACTGGTATGTCTTTTTTTTGTTTGTTTTTAATGATTATTTTTGAGAGACAGAGACAAAGTGTGATCGGGGGTGGGCAGAGAGAGAGGGAGACACAGAATCCAAAGCAGGCTCCAGGCTCCAGGCTCCAAGCTGTCAGCACAGAGCCCAATTGGGGGCTCGAACTCACAAACCCTGAGATCATGACCTGAGCCAAAGTCAGAAGCTTAACTGACTGAGCCACCCAGGTGCCCTTGGTATTTCTTAAAAAGGTGAATCAGCCTCATAGGAATTGATAAATTGGAGTTGGTTGTCGATTTCCTGTAGATGTTGTATTAGTAGGCAAACCGTAAGAGACTCTTAAATACAGAGAACAAACTGAGGGTGGGGGAAAGGGGAAAATGGGTAATGGGCATTGAGGAGGGCCCTTGTTGGGATGAGCCCTGGGTGTTGTATATAAGCAATGAACCACAGGAATCTACCCCAAAAACCACGAGCACACTTTACACACTGTATGTTAGTCAATTTGACAATAAATTATATTTAAAAAAAGAAAAAAAGTTGTGTTAGTTAGGGATGCCTGGGTTGCTCAGTCAGTTAAACGTCCGACTTCGGCTCAGGTCATAATCTCATGGTTGGTGAGTTCAAGCCTTGTGTTGGGCTGTGTGCTACAGCTCAGAGCCTTGTGTCTCCCACTTTGTCTGCCTCTACCCCACTCACGCTCTGTCTCTCTCTCTCTCCCTCAAAAATAAACATTAAAAAAATTTTTTAAGAGTTGTATTAGTTAACTTTTGGGTGTGTGTGTGTGTTTTGGACAAATGCAAGAGTGTGGATATAATGGGAGTAAAATAATACCCTTCTATAGAAATAGAATTAGTCTTTGGCTCTGGCTGCAGGAATCTATTTAGTTTTATTTTAAAAAAAGTGTAAATGGTCATCTGTTTCCGGTGCTTTCTTCCTAGGGGGGTGCATTTTCTATTCACATGGCTATCAGGTTGGTCTTTAGTCCCACTGGCTGAACAGTTCTACTTAGATCTGCGTTGTCTTGGCAAGAGCCAACCTGCTTTAATTAAGAGGTTTTCATCTCTTCCACTGTACTAATAATTATTATAAGTTGTGCTCTTTTTTATTGTGAAAACCCTTACACATAAACAAAGTTGATGAGTAAAAAAGTAAATAACTGTTCATTATTATCATCAGATATCTGGTTAGTATTCAAATTTCTAGTTGTCTCAACTGTTCCAAATTTTTAAAACTTGAAATATACTCCATATAAGGTCCACATGTTTTAATTATATTTCTTTAATCCTTAAGCTGTATCGGTTCTCTCCAGATCTTTTTTTTTTTTATCCCCTTCATAAAGTCATTTGTCAAAGAAGTTTGGTTGTTTTTCAGGATTCCCAGGTTCCTGATTTTTCGTGATTGTATCTCCATGCTGTCCTCTCTATTTCCTATAAATGGTAGTTAGACCTGGAGCTTAGTATTTTTTTAAAAGGCAATTTCAAAGGTAGCCTCTATTTTTACATTATTAACACACTGATGCTGAATGCCATTAATAATTCATTAGAGGTTTCAAAATGAGGATAGTCTATTTCTGTCACTTTTTCATTTTAGTTGAAATACTTACATAAAGAGAAATTTTCTTTCATAGGCTATTCTCTCACCTTCTGTTGGTACAGTTTGTATAATAGAGGCAAGGAGAATGCCAGAACTTCCTTGATTTTTAAAATGACTAGTTTCTTTAATAAATGTCTGTGTAAGTTCAGGGATTTAAAAATATTTTTCTTTTTTTTTTTTTTTTTTTTAATTTTTTTTTCAACGTTTATTTATTTTTGGGACAGAGAGAGACAGAGCATGAACGGGGGAGGGGCAGAGAGAGAGGGAGACACAGAATCGGAAACAGGCTCCAGGCTCTGAGCCATCAGCCCAGAGCCCGACGCGGGGCTCGAACTCCCGGACCGCGAGATCGTGACCTGGCTGAAGTCGGACGCTTAACCGACTGCGCCACCCAGGCGCCCCTAAAAATATTTTTCTATTAAAGTTGTTATGGATATTGATGCTAAAATTTTGCCATTTGTGGCCAGTTTGGTGCTCCTTTCTTTTGTTTTAAATACATGACTGGGTTTTTGTTAGCTTTTAAAGTGTGGTAAATATTTCAGTCTGTTTATATTTTGGCCTGAAATCTGGAATCAGCCATTTTTCAAGGGTGTTTTAAGAGCACAGTGTGGGCAGTGAATTATGTTTGTGCGTTTGAATAATTTCTTTGGCTTCTCCAGCTGCCGTTAAGTGCTTCCCACTTAACCTTGCAAGTGACCTAATTTTTGTTGTGGTTTCTGCTTTTGTTGTGAAGTTGTATTGGTTTTCAGAGGTTTTACCCCATCCCTGTTTTTCCAGTGTCCCCTGTTATTTTCAGCTTTAGGTCTTATAGAATGTGAAGAGTTTTAGTAAAGCTGTGTTGCAGTAGAAGTGCCTGTAGTTTGAGAAGGACAGCATGTTTATAGCGATAACATGTTATTTTATGGATTGTGGGCAGAGCTTTAAACTTAGCCTTAAAACATTATTTTATTTCTTAATTCTTTAGTGATATTTAACGGGGAACTCTTTTCATTTGTATGTTTTGAGGCCACTAGGTAGTGAATTGATGTAAAGAAATAGTGTCGTATTTTAAATTTACCTGTTTCATTTTTAATTCTTAATAAACATGTGGTTATCGTTAATTAAAAATGTCCTCCCCTTCTCTTTTCTGTATAGCGTCCATAACTAGCTTTCTCACCGTGTTAGCTTGGTATCCCAACACTCTTCTCCGGACATGGTGCCTTGTGCTTCATAGTCTAACTCTCATGACAAATATGCAGCTGAATCGTAAGTTTAGAGATTTATTCCTTTAAATCTCTCACACATACTTTTTTATCCTTACTATCAGATTCTCAAATTTTTGTAAGAAGTGATAGAGTTGTGAAGATTATGTTCCTTCTTTGTGCCTCTTCTGAATTTATTCTTAAATATCTTAGGCTTTGTACCTCTTTGACAATTTACTCTCATTTGCCATCACAAGTTCAAATCATAGTTTTTCTTTCTAAAACCTTACTACTTATTAAAACAAAGCTGATTGCTTTTAGAGTACAAATATTTACTGTTTTATGTTTGTTATTCTTTTTAAAGGATCTTTGCGCTTAAAAGTGATTTATTTATTATAATCCTGAGCATATATGATTAGATTGCTAGGTTTTTGTTTCCACATCTAGATCCCTTCTATGTTATCTTCTGTAGTGGATATTGGTTTTACTTTTCACATTTAAGTCTGGATTTAATCTGACATTCTGGAGATTATTGTTGAGATAGGGATGAAAGTTCAGACTAGAAAACAAGGACTCACCATTTGTGAATTGAAATCCTCATTCTCTCTAGATTATGACAAGAGGTGGGTAAATTTCATCCCCATTCTTTGTGGGGTTAATTTCACTAAATAGAAAGCTCTGTCACATTGATAAATATATCAGTTTAAATCATTGTTTCGCATCAAAGTGCTATTCCTTTTTTTCATTTCAAATATACTTTCCAAATATGGCATCAAAAGTATCACTGTCTCATATTGAAGATACTAGCTCAAAGGATGTTTTAGTCAATTCAGAAAACTGGTGTGTTACCTGTATACCTTTGAACATTATACAACCTTTGTGGTACTGACTTGCAAAAATGAATAGTGTTTGCATAGATTTATCTGAGATTTATCCGAAAAGTAGGTCCCTATTTCTGAAAGAGGGAAATAATTACCAAGAATAGGCTCACCAAAAGGTCAGTAAGCATTTATTTATTTCTTTTCCAATTTCTTTTCCACTTGACTATATACTAAATAAGATGCACTTTAAACCAGCTATTTTTTATAGTCAGATTAGGAGAGAGGCCAGAGGAGATCCATGATAGATGAAAATACAGAATGAGCCCAACACAGTCAATGCAGTAGAGTTTCAGACCCTTTTAATAAACTAACTCCCAGGAATATGTGAGTTTTCCTTGAAACTAAAAGACATTTGAGATACCACATTTCCATTCTTTCAGGGTCCATTTGTTAAGAGCATTTTTAAAAAATGTTTTACAGCTGGTTCAAGCAATGCCATTGGAACTCAGGAGAGTACTGCTCATCTGCTGGTTTCAGATCCAAACCTGATTCATGTATTAGTGAAATTTCTTTCTGGCACCAGTCCACATGGAACAAATCAACACAGTCCGCAGGTACGATGTCTTTTCAAACATAGTGATAGACCCAGACAGTTCAATGAATATATTATATTTGTAAAGAAAAACTTAATGTAATAAAATTTTCATTGCTTAGGTATTAAATGATATTGTCTTATATTTCAATGTAATAAAATGTTTTGAATGGTATATAATAATAGTTATACTGAAACTGAAGCACAGCAGGTAATAAATTTTCACTTGAATTTTTACTGGATTTATAAGCAGATGTGTATTTTTGGCATTAATTTTGGGCTAATTTAAGAAACATCCTGAAAAAATACTTACCTGAAAGTCATGGAAACATTTAAGAAATCTTGGAATTAAAAAAGTTTTGTTTTGTTTTTGTTTTTGAGTGAGAGAGGGCACAACTGAAGGAGGGTTATAGAGAGAGGGAGAGAGAGAGAGAATCCCACAAGGGGCAGAGAGAGAGAGAGAAGTGGAAGCTCATGAACCATGAGATCATGACCTGAGCCGAAGTCAGATGCTTAACTAACTGAGCCACCCAGGCACCGCAGGAATTTAAAAAGTTGTTTAAAACTAATGTACCATGTTTAATGATCTCAATTACTAATATTGATAATCCACCTAACAACCTTTTTATAATATTAAATGTTATTTAAAAAATAGCAAGTTGTATTGCTCAGGGCTTATAAACAATTTTCGTCTCATTATAAATTTCCTTTATATCAGTTTAATTTCTTGTTATAATATATTGCTTTTTAAAATATTCCTACATCATTATACTTCTTTTTTTTTTTTTTTAAGAGAGAGAAAGAGAGCATGAGCAGGGGTGTGGCAGAGAGACTCTCAAGCAGGCTCCATGCTCAGTGCAGAGCCCGATGTGGGGCTCGATCTCAATGACCGTGAGATCATGACCTGAGCCAAAACCAAAAATTGGACACTTAACTGAGACACCCAGTCGCCCCTATTATATTTCTTTTTATATAAGATATAAACTTAGTTTTCATAGCATCTTTTTAGTGGAGGCTATGCAACATTATCATCTTTTAAATTTATACATTTTTCTCTGGATTTGCTATTAGACAAAATCTCATTTAGTTCTGTAATCTGTAATAATACCATCCTTTCTAGTGTTTCATTTATTCAGTAAGTTTTTAAAAATGTTTATTTATTTTTTAGAGAGATAGCATGAGTGGGGTAGAGGCAGAGAGAGAGGGAAGGAGAGAATCCTAGGCAGGCTCCATACTGTCAGCACAGAGCCTGATGTGGGGCTTGAACTCACAAGCTGTGAGATGATGACCTGAGCTGAAATCAAGAGTCAGGCTCTTAACCAACAGAGCCACCCAGGTGCCCCTGTTCAGTAAGTTTTTACGAGGCTTCTATGTGCTAGGTCCAGGTATTGTTCTAGGTACTAGGGATTATAAGTAGTTACCAAGACCAAGTTCTCTGCCTTCTTGGATTTTAAATTCTGTTGGGTACATTTAGTCAGTATTCTCGTACTGTACATACTTAAGTTTTGTAGAACACAGTGAAACGAGCAAGACAAGCATGAAAACAAGGGAGAAAAAACTATTATATTTAGATTGGGCCAGAGTTTTGGTGGGAGCAGAGGCATATTATCAAGTGATTATTGTACATAGAGATTTATGAATTGGGAATGTGAAGATTCCTGGGATCATTGATTCTCACTTCATTATTTTACATATATGAAGAAATGCAGTATCTGCATTGCCCACAATTACAGAACTTGTTGGTGGTAGAGCGAGGTATTGGAGGGCATACCATTGTATTAAATAGGGGTTTTTCTTCCTGTTTTTTTTTTTTTTTTTAAATGCAGAATAAGTTATTAAAGATCAAGCTTTCCTCCAAGATCTTAGTTTTGGTTAAGAATGCTGTGACTTAGGTGCTTAGTATTAGAAATTAAGTTTATCTAACTTTAAAACAGTTTGAAGTATTACATTGCATTTTGTTTTACCAAAACTCGTCAAGGTTTTTGTGATCATAACAAATTGAGATTGAATAAGATTGTATGGAGAAGTATTAAAAAACATTCCAAAACATACCTCAGGTTACTTAGTATGTTTTTCATTATCATTTCTTTCATTGACAAGATACAATGTTTGGGAAAGCATTTTTTTATTAATTGGTACAGGTTTGTACCTTTGGAGTCTTTGTGATTTTGGTTTTTTCATCCACTTTCGTATTTGCTCTGCTAGTCATTAGAAGCATGACCAGTTGTGGATCACTTAACCTCTTTAAGTGCTTCTATGAAATAGGTATTTAGTAAGGTGGTTGGTGAAAATCAGTGCAAAAGTTCTTTGTACTTTTGTGAATCATTGTGGGTATATTTCTTGTGTAATTCAGATGAATTTTTTTCTGTCTTGAGTTACATAAACCTACTGTAAGTTCTAAACCATAATGCTAAAATTATTGATACTAGAATTTATGGTTTTGGGGGCACCTGGGTGGCTCAGTCAGTCGAGAGTCCAACTTTGGTTTAGGTCATGATCTCATGGTTCGTGAGCTCAAGCCCTGCGTCAGGCTTGCTGCTGTGTGTGCAGATCCCACTTCAGATCCTTTGTCCCCCCTCTCTCCCACTCATGCATGCATGGTCTCTGTCTTTCTATCTCAAAAATAAACATTAAAAAAAGGATTTATAATTTTAAGTTTAAAATAAATATATCAAAACCTAAGCAAGTTGGTTTCTTGCTATCACTGTTAATATTTCGTTCTTCATATGAAAAGTTCAAAGAGTATAGTGCTTGACTTAATGCTTGATGCTTTTTAAATGAATAATTCTATAAATGGTATCAGTAAAAAGTTCTCAATGGCATTAATTTCTCTTCAGGTTGGTCCAACTGCTACACAAGCTATGCAAGAATTTCTTACCCGATTACAAGTGCATCTTTCTTCAACATGTCCTCAGATATTCAGTGAATTTTTGCTCAAGCTAATTCATATACTTTCTACAGAAAGGTAAATTTCAATGTATGCATGTATTCTTGATGTAGAAGTAATAAGTAATCCTCTAAATAAACTTTGCTTTACCATTTGTTGGGGGTTAATGTGGGAACAGATCAACAGTAGAGTAGGGATTAAGGGGGAAGGATTTATCCATTTCTCTCCTGACTTTTCATTCCATTCCATTCTGGCTCTCTAGATTCTTGAACTCTATGAAAGAAACACAGTGTGTTAAATCTCTGCTTGCTTTTAATGTTTTCATAGATAAGTGAAATTTATTTGAACCTGTTAAAATTTTTCTAGAATACAGATAGAATATTAAAGCTACCAAAGATTTTATTTCAAACCAATATGTAAGAAAACCTGAGAAAGATAGCTTACAAAAGAAAATTACACACCAGTCTCCTTGAGAAATCCTAAATAAATTTATTATCAATATTGGGCAATATATTAAAAGTAAATTGTGACCATGGTGGGTTTATTCTTTTTTTTTTTTTTACTTTTGGCTTAAAACAATAGAAATTTATTACCTCTCAGTTTTTGAGGCTAAAAGAATGCAATCAATGTGTTTGCAGGCCATACTCTCCTCTGGAGGTTCTAGGGGAGAATTCTTCTTTGCCTTTTCCTAGCTTCCATTGGTTGCCAGAAATTCTCAGTGGTCCTAGACTTGTAGATGCATCATTCCAATCTCTTCCTCCACCTTCATGTGGCACTTCTTCTTCTATGTCTTTGTGTCCAAATTTCCCTTTTCTTTCTTTCTTTCTTTCTTTCTTTCTTTCTTTCTTTCTTTCTTTCTTTCTTTCTTTCTTTCTTCTTTTTTTAAATTTTATTTTTAATTTTTAAAAATTTACATCCAAATTAGTTAGCATATAGTGCAACAATGATTTCAGGAGTAGATTCCTTAGTGCCTCTTACCCATTTAGCCCATCCCCCCTCCCACCATCCCTCCAGTAACCTTCAGTTTGTTCTCCATATTTATGAGTCTCTTCTGTTTTGTCCCCCTCCCTGTTTTTATATTATTTTTGTTTCCCTTCCCTTATGTTCATCTGTTTTGTCTCTTGAAGTCCTCATATGAGTGAAGTCATATGATTTTTGTCTTTCTCTGACTGACTAATTTCACTTAGCATAACACCCTCCAGTTCCATCCACGTCGTGGCAAATGGCAAGATTTCCTTCTTTTTGATTGCCGAGTAATAACTCCATTGTGTATATATACCACATCTTCTTTATCCATTCATCCATCGATGGACATTTGGGCTCTTTCCATACTTTGGCTGTTGTTGATAGTGCTGCTATAAACATGAGGGTGCACGTGTCCCTTCGAAACAGCACACCTATATCCCGTGGATAAATGCCTAGTAGTGCAATTGCTGGGTCACAGGGTAGTTCTATTTTTAGTTTTTTGAGGAACCTCCATACTGTTTTCCAGAGTGGCTGCACTAGCTTGCATTCCCATGAGTTTATTCTTAAAATGCATGAATGGTTAAATATCCTAATATATATCATATGAATGTATCATTTTCTTCATACTGTAAGACATTTCAAAAATCCAACATTACTTTCTGGGGCACCTGGGTGGCTTAGTCAGTTAAGTGTCTGACACTTAATCTCGGCTCAGGTCATAATCTCGTACTTCATGAGATCAAGCCCCATGTTGGGCTCTTCACTGGGTTGGAGCCTGCTTGGGATTCTCTCTGTCCCTCTCTCTGCCCCTCTCCTGCTCGTTCTCTGTCTCTCTCTCTCTCTCTCTCTCTCTCTCAAAATAAACAAACATTTAAAAAAATAATAAAAACTAATAATATGTGTAGTTTTAATTATTTGTTGTATATACACAGTGAAAGATAAAGGTAAGGAGTAGATTCACGAAACTAAGGACATGATGTTACGATATGAATACATCTACAATATTTGGAAAACATGGGCATGATAGTTTTGTGTGATGTAAATAAAAGCAGTTGACAAGCAAAAATCAGTCACCATATATTTACTTTTTTTTTTTACTAGGCTTTTCTTTTAAATTGTGTGTGAGACCTCCAAACATTCAGTAGACATATGCTTTAGTATACTACTGTTCATATAAAGTTGTACTGCAGTAAAGGTTTTCCTATGAGACTGTAATATATTTGCTCTTACGTTTCCTACAGAAACATTCATCTTGATTTTAGTTTAGTTACATACTATTTTTTTTTTCAAAGTGGAGATATTTGCATGCCTCCAAAACTGATCAGCAATTTCTTTTTTTCAGCTTCTCTTCTTTTTTCAGCCAACCCCTTCTGCTCTACACACACCCTGTGAATTTTCTAGTGTAATTTTCTTTAATCCAATGCATAAAGTTCTGGGCCAAGAATGTCTTGGTTTATGTTTTGTTTGTTTTCTGTGTTTTTAAGAAAGTCTCTAGTATCCTGATAAGTTAGCTGGGAGCTCTTAGGTAAATTAATTTTATGACCAGGAAGAAATACAGAGTCTTAATATAAAGCAGGCATTCAATTTTATTGGGTGTTTTTGCAGATTACTTTCTATTGGCCTGTGGATGATATTTTCATTTTCTTAACAGTATCCTTCAGAAAATGAGTTTTCTATTTTCATGAAGTCTTGTCAAGTTTTTCCTTTATATATTATTTTTATGTCCTAAAAAAAAGAAAAAATCCTTGCCTAAACCATGGTCCTACATATGATCTGCTATGTTTTCTTCTAGAAATTTAGTTTTTACATTTATGTTGCATTTGGGTCACAGTTTTTTTTGTTTTTTGTTTTTGTTTGTTTTGGCCTGTGGATGTCCATTTGTTCCTCTGTCATTTGTTGTACAGGCTCTGCTTTTTTCATTGAATTTTCTTTGCTTTTCAAAATCCATTGACTGTACACGTTTTGCACTATCTGGACTCTCTTCTGTAGAATTGACGTTTGCATCTATACTTTTCTAATACTGTATTGCTTTGGTCCCTCCACAGTTTCTTGAAATCTGGTAGTGCTGGTTTTCCAACTTTGTTCTTTTTTCAGAATTATTTTGGCTATTCTGGTTCCTTTGCTTTTCCACATAAATTTTAGAATAAGTTTATTGATTCTCGTCTATACTACCTGAAATAAAACAAAACCCTGCTGGATTTTGATTGAGAATGCATTGGTCTACGGATCAATTTAGGAAGAGTTACATAGCCTCTTTGGATTTTATTTTTGTACCCAGTCATGTAGTCACTGAGCAAAAACAGCCTTATTTCCTTCCTTTCCAGTGTGTATGTCTTAATCCGCAGCCCCTGCCCTGCCCTTCCCTTTCCCCTCTCCCAATGCCCTGGTTAAGTACCTTCAGTATGATCAGTTGAAATGATGAAATTGGCCATCTTTGTTTTTTTCTTACTGTTATTGGTAGTCTTTTACAAGTAGAAATGTTACTAGCTATGGCTTCCTTTGTAGATGTCTGATAGCAATTTGAGGTTTTTTGTGTTCTTAATTTGCTAAGACTTAAAAAAATCATGTGTTACCCTTGGATTTTGTGGAATGCTTTCTCTATATCTTTTGAAATTATCATGTAGTTTCCTGTGTAGTCTGTAAATATGGTGAATTACATTGATTTTTTTTTTTTAAAAGTGTTGATCACTGTGTGTTCCCAGCATAGACTCACTGCTCACTTGGTCATGATATATTATCCTTTTCATGTCTTGCTTAAATTAAATTAGTTAACATTTTGTTGATTTTTGAATCTATCTTTATGAGGAATGTTTGCATTTTTCTTACAATGTCTGGTTTTTATGAAAAGTGCCTGTTTTTTATACAAGTTAATGCTGGACTCATAAAACAAACGATCCCTTTTCTGTTTTTGAAAGGAGTTGTGTAAAATTGATTACGTAAATATTCGACAGTACTCACCACTGAGGCATGCTGAGTCTGGAGTTTTCTTGGAGAAAACGTTTTCAATTTATTTTATAGTGAAAGATGATTCAGGTTTTCTGTTTCTTCTTGAGTGAGATTTGGCAGTTTGCATCTTGACGGAATTTGTTCATTTCATCTATGTTGTCGAATTATTTGTATTATTTCCTTATTATCCTCTTAATGTTGATGGGCTCTAGTTCAATTCCTGTTTTCGTTTCTGATATTGGTAATTGTTATTTATTTATGTCATTCTGGCTAGAAGTTTATCATTATTTTTGGTATTTTCAGAAAACTGACATGAAGCTTTGTCCTACACCTCAATCCTATTCTAAGACTATCCAAAGTTAGTGTCAGACTCACAGGTTTAGCTACTCAGAAACCATAACATTGCCCTCGCTTCAGAGCGCGCAGTTGCAAGTTGCCGCACTTCTGTCAGATTTGGGTACAAATTCAGGGGTTCTCACAGCACACTCCTCAGTTTTGGTAGTTTGTAAAAATGACACATAGAACCCAGGTAAAACGCTTAACATTTACTGATTTATTATAATGTATGTAACTCAGGAACAGCTAAATGGAATAGATACATGGGCAAAGTGTGCCGTAGGGGGTTTGTAAGGTTGGGTGTCTGTGAATGGGTTTGAATGTCAAGGGTTCTGTGTTATCACCGTTGCATACACCAGAATTTAGCCGTTTGTTAAATATATTAGCTGAATTCTTACTCATTTGTATGTTGTCAGTGTCTGTTCTCAAGTTCTGCCATAGGAAAGTCAAGCTCTTATTCTCTCTCGTTGGAGGTGCCTATCTTTCCTGGATTTCCAGCTCTATAATGGGTTTATGTGACTTTATAGTTAGTTTTACTTTTTCTCGTTAATTTGGGGGCAGTATTTTCTCCAGATTTTTATATCTTAGGCATAAGCAGAACTTGAGAGCATTTAACTTTGATGTGTAAGAATTAGCTGACTGAATTTCAAGTTTTGAAAATCATAATTAGTAGAAAATGTTTAAAATAGCACCTTTTGAAGATATGAAAAACCAGAGCTTATTCCATGTGATACTCAAATATTTTAGTCCGTAGCTTCAAAACCACCTGTTTGATTACTTGTCCTTTAGTTTTCTATTGGAAGGGAAGTCATTTTTGATTTTGTGTCAAATGGAAGACAGTTTGAATGACTCAGGAAGAATGGAAACCATTTGCTACAAAATGAAACAGTGAAAACCAAGAGTTTAATTACTGTGTTAGCTCTCTTGTATTGTGGTGGTTACTTTTTTAAAAATTTAAGATGGATTAATTTTTCATCATCTCTCTCTTTCTGCAGGGGTGCTTTCCAGACAGGCCAAGGTCCTCTTGATGCCCAAGTAAAGCTCTTAGAATTTACCCTGGAGCAGAACTTTGAAGTTGTTTCAGTTAGTACTATTTCTGCTGTAATAGAGTCTGTCACCTTTTTAGTGCACCACTATATCACTTGCTCAGACAAAGTGATGTCTCGAAGTGGATCAGATAGCTCGGTGGGTGCTCGAGCATGCTTTGGGGGACTCTTTGCCAACCTTATTCGTCCAGGCGATGCAAAAGCAGTTTGTGGCGAAATGACAAGAGATCAACTCATGTTTGATTTGTTAAAACTGGTTAACATTCTAGTACAGCTGCCTCTTTCGGGCAATAGGGAATACAGTGCAAGAGTTTCTGTGACCACCAATACTACAGACAGTGTTTCAGATGAGGAAAAAGTCTCCGGAGGCAAAGATGGTAATGGAAGCAGTAGTAGTGTTCAAGGATCACCTGCATATGTTGCTGACTTAGTGTTAGCCAACCAACAGATTATGAGCCAGATTTTGTCTGCTCTGGGCCTGTGTAATAGCAGTGCCATGGCGATGATAATTGGTACGTATTGAGAATGTTTAATCTTATGCTTGTTTTTGGTATTGTATCTCTTTGTTTTAGCAACATATAAATTGATTTTATATTACTTTATAGTGTAAGGCTACTTCATTGCAAACTTCTTAGCAAGCTGTAAGTGGAAACTTCTAGAGAGTGGCTTCTTTCTATCAATAAGTGAAATAGAAATGATGAAGAATTTTAAGTGTGAATTTTTAAATACCATAATATGCTAATCAAATAACTTGTAATTTGTTATATTAAGAAAAAAATCAGTCTCACTGGTCAGGCACCATACTTTATAATCACACATCTCTGATGTGTTAAAGATGAAGAATTTCACATCAAATTTTATATTAGGGAACCTTATTGATTCCCACTTTTTAAAAAATGTGAGGTGTAAAATTGTATCCAAAGTGGAACAGTTTCTATGACACATACATCAGTGTAAAATTTCTGTATTGTTGCTTAATTTTTCTACCTGTTTGAAAGCTGATATATTGTACTTCTGTAAACTGTGACAAAATTAATCCCATTGATTCCATTCTGTTTTTTCCTTTCTTTGTGTATGGGAAACAACCATCCTATCTTTTTTTTAATTCAATGTCTTGAAGCATAGTTATGTAACAATACCACTTATTTTTCTCTCCATTTCCTTTCTTCTTGGTATATGGCTTATATGTAAGATGATATTCCTCAGTCATATAACAGAGCAACTTCTTTTTATTGTTACCAACAATAGAGGTATCTCATGTAAGAAGATGGCCAAAAACATGCTTTACTGAATGCTATGATGAATATCCCAATCTCTCGTATATGTATACACACATGTGTTTATATACACATACACATATACATATATGTAGCTGTTATATACCCATCCTTCAGTGGTTTCAGGACAAATGACTTTTCTATTTTAATTATTACTGGTTTTTAAGTACATACTGTATTTTAAAAATGTGTAATCTTTTTATTTAAACTAGGGGCAAGTGGATTGCATCTTACCAAACATGAGAACTTTCATGGTGGGTTAGATGCTATATCAGTTGGGGATGGATTGTTTACCATACTGACAACCCTCAGTAAAAAAGCTTCTACGGTCCACATGATGCTGCAGCCAATTTTAACTTACATGGCCTGTGGATATATGGGCAGACAAGTAAGTTCAATCTGGCAACTATTTCAGTAATTTAAATAGTTTCTGGCAATGGGGACAGAGAAGTATTTATAGGACAAAGACAGAGGATTCATATATTGGAAAAAGAGCAGCAGCATCAAGTAAAGACCTATAGAGTATTAAATAAAGTTTGAATGTAGTTTTTTGAGTCCATGTTGTGAAAAATCACCACAGTGATCTAAGAATAAAACATTAAACATAATCTTAAATTTTAGGTTGTTTTCCTGTTATCTCAAGAAGAAGTTTTCTTTTCCCTAGAAATAGCATAGTGGAATACCAAAATGCTCTCTGTAGATGTTACATACAAAAGTTTAATGCGACTATTTTTTCAGGCTATGATGCATGTTTGTTTAGTTTTCTTTCAGCCAAAAAGGATTTGGGTAATTTTAAAAGAAAAATCGGTTCGAATATTACTGCTTTTTGATTTTCCTTCTTATAAAATGAAATTGTAGGAACCAGTGTGATGCTTTTAACTTCTAGTCCATTTACTGCATTTTTTCAAATGCAGGTTTTAAAATGTACTTTCTTAAGGAGTATTTTGTATGTCAGTGTAAATCACCATTTTCGTAAATTGTCATTGCATATATATATATATATATATGCACATATTTCTCCATTAATGGAAAGATATTTGAGAAGAATCAGTTTTTAAATGAAATTAGTGTCTAATGGATAACAAAATCAATGCACATTAAGGTCGAAAATGATAATACTAGATAAAGACAGATGCTTAACTTAAAAAATACCCTCAGTTCAGAAAAAAAGCTATACTTCCTTATTGATTCAGTAAGATTTCTTAGGTCTTTTGGCAGATAGGTTGAATTTGTGATTTAGATTAAGGCTATAATTTTAGAATACTTAACTATAAAAGAATATTACAGTTAATATGTTAATTGTCCTAATTATAGGAAGTTAATAATCACTGTTACAAAGTCACAGTACACATGTGGTTTTCTTTAGGGCTCTCTCGCTACTTGCCAGTTATCTGAACCATTACTGTGGTTTATTTTGAGAGTATTGGATACCAGTGACGCCTTGAAAGCATTCCATGATATGGGTAAGATAAATTCTACAAATTGTCATTTAAGTGTACGCATTTGACAGTGTATGTTGTCATTTTTGTAGTCTTCTGTGAAAGGTGACTGAATGTCACACTGTCTTATTTTCATTTGGTGTTCTTTGTAAATTAGGTGGAGTTCAGCTCATTTGCAACAATATGGTTACTAGTACAAGGGCTATTGTAAACACTGCAAGAAGTATGGTATCAACTATTATGAAGTTTCTTGATTCTGGTCCCAATAAAGCTGTTGACAGCACTTTGAAAACAAGAATACTAGCTTCTGAGCCTGACAATGCAGAAGGGATCCATAACTTTGCACCCCTGGGTAAGAAAAGAATTACTAAATCTTATTGATATGAGCTTACATATTTTATTAGCTGGTATGAAGCAGAAATAGTTCTTGAAGTAAGTTGATCATGTGATAATATCACCAAACAAGTGATTTTAAAGGTAGTGGTTTTTGAAACAGTCTGTTGGTTAGAAGGAAGTTTTTAATAGCTCCCATTTTAATGATCTCATTTGTTTGTATTTCCGAGTTAAATAGTAACACCTTTTGTGAAACGAAATAGCAGATTTTTGTGTCTGTTTTCACCATAAATGTTAATCAGTTTAAAGAACTTGTTCCATCTTATTTTGAGTTATTTTAAGAAGCTTCCGTTTTAGGTGGGTACTCCTTTTCCCAGTTTATTGTGCTAGATTTGTTATTACCTTAGTTTTCATTTGACGTGTGAATATAAAGAAATTAGGCAACGATTAATAATGAACTTCTCACCTTGCAGGTCGACTGGGTGTCTTGATATTTTGTAAATACTATGACAAATCGTGTTAAACACACACTAATAAATATGTTTGTAGCATCAGATGTTTATGATTTTAGCTAATTTGTCTTGTTCAGTGATTAGATAGTTCTTGATGGTTTATTTGGGTTCTTTTACAGAATTTTTATGATTTTTATAATATCTTCTGTAGGTACAATTACATCTAGCAGTCCAACTGCCCAACCAGCTGAGGTGCTTTTACAGGCCACGCCTCCTCACAGGAGGGCTCGCTCTGCTGCGTGGTCCTACATCTTCCTGCCGGAGGAGGCTTGGTGCGACCTCACCATTCACCTTCCTGCAGCAGTGCTTCTTAAAGAGATACATATCCAGCCTCACCTTGCATCTCTTGCGAGTGAGTAGTATTTTTTGTAAAGAAACATGTATGAAAATAAACTGTAATGTAGGAACACTTAAAAATGAGAGAAAATATTTAGTAAACAGTGATACATTTAGGTATGATTCCCAGATTGCTTAATTTTGAAGTTTTTTGTGTAATATTCAACATTACCACCAAATCACTTCCCATGAAATGAATTGACATAGCTATTCCCCGTAAACAAATGGAATGTTTCATGAAATCCAAACCAACCTATTTCAGTTATATATAATTTTTCCTTGCCTTTCTCCCCAAATTTATTAAGCTATAGCATTAACTTGAAATGAGTTAGTTTACACACCTGTAGACAGCAGGTGTACTTTCTCTAGCCCCATCCTCAGTGCCAGTCCTGCAGTGGGAAATTAGCTTGGATTTATGTGTTGTTCCCTCCCCCCCCCCCCCATTGTAAGATAATTACATGTACACAAGTTTTTATTTTAATAACTTGACTGTAATATTTAATATTTTTAATATTTGAGTGTGATTTTTAAAATTTATACTATATTGAGTATCATTCATTTGGTGCTTTTTCATTGAATATATTTTGTTTTCACTTTGCAAGGTGTAAATAATTGAAAAGAGTTTTTAGGAAACAAGTTTTACATTAAGGGGAAAAAGAACTCTTCCAAGTATTCATAAAGGAATCTGAAATACTATTTTGCATTTTTGATCCCAGATTCTTTCAGTATAAGCATAGTGGTTTTGGGGCGCCTGGGTGGCTCAGTTGGTTGAGTAACCAACTCTTGATTTTGGATCGGGTCGTGATCCCAGTGTCCTGGGATTGAGCCCCATGTTGGGCTCTGTGCCAAGGATAGAGCCTGCTTGGGATTCTCTCCCTCTGCCCCTCTCCCCATTCACATGCTCTTGCTCTAATAATAAAAAAAAAATAGTGATTTTTAAATGTTTGTTTATTTTTAGAGAGAGAGAGAGAGAGACAGAGACAGAGACAGAGTATGAGCGGGGGAGGGTGAGAGAGGGAAGGAGACACAGAATCGGAAGCAGGCTCCAGGCTCTGAGCTGTCAACACAGAGCTTCATCTGGGGCTTGAACACTCAAACCGTGGGATCATGACCTGAGATGAAGTCTTAAACTTAACCAACTGAGCTACCCAGGTGCCCCAAAGCACTTTGTTTTTGGTATATTATTCTTTTCCAAATTACTTACAACCCTAAGCCGTTAACATATTAATCAAATGTCCCACATTGTTGGGTGATAATTCTGAGTAATAGAAATAATAGCGTAATTGCCAATTTGGCAGTTTTTTTCTTGCAGAGACTCAAGTTATGTAAATGTGGATTACATATCTTCAGTTATTTTTATTTAGGGGAATGTTACAATTTTTAAAATACTATTTTTGTTATATTGTAGATCTCATATCTTATGTTGGAAAATAGCTCCAAAATCAGTCCTGGTGAAAGTCAGTGACAAAGTATGACGTGGCATATAAATTATCTGTTTGCAAGTTCATAATATAACTGAAAGCTGCTCTTTTACTGGGATTTCTGCTAAATCATGAAGTCCAGTTCACATTTTCTTTAATAAGTTTTCACTCTTCTCTTCCTCCAGCCTGCCCGTCCTCTGTGTCCGTTGAAGTGAGTGCAGATGGGGTAAACATGCTCCCTTTGTCCACTCCTGTCGTCACCAGCGGCCTCACCTACATAAAAATTCAGCTGGTAAAAGCTGAGGTAGCTTCTGCTGTCTGCCTCAGACTTCATCGCCCCCGAGATGCCAGCACATTAGGCCTGTCACAAATTAAATTACTGGGCCTCACTGCTTTTGGTACCACTTCTTCGGCAACAGTTAATAATCCCTTTCTTCCATCTGAAGATCAGGTATCCAAAACAAGGTATGTTTTATTTCTCATTCTTTTTTTTTAATTATTTATTTATTTATTTATTTATTTATTTTTACTTTTTAATATTATTTTTTATTTTTTTAAATTTACATCCAAATTAGTTAGCATATAGTGCAACAGTGATTTCAAGAGTAGATTCCTTAGTACCCCTTACCCATTTAGCCCATCCCCACTCCCACAACCCCTCCAGTAACCCTCAGTTTATTCTCCATATTTATGAGTCTCTTCTGTTTTGTCCCCCTCCCTGTTCTTATATTATTTTTGTTTCCCTTCCCTTATGTTCATCTGTTTTGTCTCTTACAAAGTCCTCATAGGAGTGAAGTCATGTGATTTTTGTCTTTCTCTAATTTCACTTAGCATAATACCCTCCAGTTCCATCCATGTAGTTGCAAACGGCAAGATTTCACTCATTTTGATTGCCGAGTAATACTCCATTGTATATATATACACCACACCTTTATCCATTCATAGATCAATGGACATTTGGGCTCCTTCCATACTTTGGCTATTGTTGATAGTGCTGCTATAAATGTTGGGGTGCATGTGTCATTTCGAAAGAGCACACCTGTATCCCTTGGATAAATGCTTAGTAGTGCAATTGCTGGGTCGTAGGGTAGTTCTATTTTTAGTTTTTTGAGGAACCTCCATCCTGTTTTCCAGAGTGGCTGCACCAGCTTGCATTCCCAATGTTTTATTTATTTTTGAGAGAGAGTACGAGCGTGTGTGAGCAGTGAAGGGGCAGAGAGAGATGGGACAGAGGATCTGAAGCAGACTCCGCAGTGACAGCAGGGAGCTCATGTGGGGCTTGAGTCCATGAACCGTGAGATCATGACCTAAGCTAAAGTCAGATACTCAACCAGCTGAGCCACCCAGGCACCCCTTATGTCTGATTCTTAAAAAAAGCTTTCTGAACTTTTTACGAAATTATTTATTCTATGGTTTCTGTTTTAGGGCTTAGGAAGTCCTTTGTTCCATAGGTAGTTTATACAGCCCTGTAATTTTATTAGATGTAATAGAGATAATGATTCTTTAGAACCAGAACTTGGAGGCTGGTTAAAATTGAAATTTATGTATGTTTAATTCTTGAGGTATGTACAATGTGTAGTATCTGTGGGTATGGATTTCTGTTCTTTGGATCAGAGTCTAATATGAATTTCCACATGCCTGTCACCAGGATACATCTGAGCCATACAAATTGACCATATAGACAGAGACCTAGTCTTGTATGATAATTCCTAAATGGCAGTTAGTGGAAAGGTTAGATTTGAGCCATACAAATTGACCAAATAAGCAAGGACCTGAATATGTCCTTTAATTCACATTTATCTGGTAAAATTTGTTGAAAATGTTATACACTGGTTCTATTGAAAGTTTTGCCTGATAAGAAAATTTGGGTTTTTTTATTCTTAAGCTGCCAAGACTTTATAGTTTCACAAGGCTATAATCCTATGCATTTTATATTTAAACATATATGTGTATGTATAAAAAAACATTTTCTGACTGGGCACCTGGCTGGTTCAGTCAGGAGAGCATGTGATCCTTGATCTTAGGGTCATGAATTCAAGCTCCACATTGCACGTGGAGCCTATTTTAAAAAAATACAAAAACGTTTTTTGACTGGTTGAACAAAAGGCAAGTAGTTCCTAAATGCTGTTAGTGGTTAAGTATTCTTATTTGTTACACTATGGAGGAAACTTAACTGGGTTTAAGTCCTTCTTCATGTTCTAGCATTTTTTAAATGAAGATTTGTGTTATTTATGAGACACAACATGCTGATTTTTCAGTTTTGTTTTACCCCAGAAATAATCTGAGCCACTTGAATTTACCACGTAAGCTGCTTTGTGTTGTCTTTTTCAGTATCGGCTGGTTACGGTTATTGCATCATTGCCTTACTCACATAAGTGATCTGGAAGGAATGATGGCGAGTGCGGCTGCACCTACTGCTAATCTGCTGCAGACTTGTGCTGCCTTACTGATGTCCCCGTACTGTGGGATGCACTCACCCAACATTGAGGTTGTGCTTGTAAAGATAGGACTGCAGTCCACGAGAATTGGCCTGAAGCTCATAGACATTCTCCTGAGAAACTGTGCAGCATCAGGCAGTGATCCTACAGGTGACCACCATTAACTTTGATATTTTAATTTTTACCTATCTGCAAAACAGTGACAGTTACTTAATCACTTAATCTTTGTGATGAAATCTGTTTCTGAAATTAATTTCCATTATGACTTCAATGTCCTTGGAGTTTGTTGTTGTTGTTGTTGCTGTAATTTATGGAAGCGTAATTTTTAATTAACAATTTAAAATTAAATTGAGCAAATGTTCCTCTACCATTTGCTTATTTAGCAAACTTTCTTTTGGTTCTTTATTGCAAGATCTAAACAGCCCTTTACTTTTTGGAAGACTGAATGGACTCTCTTCCGATTCTACGATAGATATTCTTTACCAGCTTGGAACAACTCAGGATCCTGGAACAAAAGACAGGTATATGTTGATCTTGTTTTTTTGTTTTGTTCTGTTTCTTTTTTTCCTTTTTTAAAATTAATTAATTTTTTAATATTTATTTATTTTGAGAGAGAGAGAGAGTGAGCGGGGGTGAGACAGAGAGACAGGGAGACAGAATCCCAAGCAGGCTCCATGCTGTCAGCACAGAGCCCGATGCAGGGCTTGAACTCACGGACATTGAGATCACTGTTTATTATTTAAGGACACACTTACACACAGTTATGTGATAGTGAACGTTACTTCTAATACTTTCTCCTTAGGTTGTTTCGTAAAAGTCAAGACTGTTGATTATATTGGACATATACCTGTATGCTTTACATGATATAACTTCTAGAAACTTTGTGAACATTAAACATCAATTTTTATGTATTTGGACATATCTTAAGCAAATTTGAATGGAAATAGAATTATAATCAGTATTACTTTTGACAAATGGAATGGAATAAAATATTACAGTTTTTGAAATGTTTATTTACTTCAAGAGAGAGCACAAGTGAGGAAGGGGCAGAGAGAGAGGGAGAAAGAGAATCCTAAGCAGGTTCCACACTGTCAACACAGAGCCCAATGCCGGGCTCAGTCGCACAAACGATGAGATCATGACATGAATCGAAATCAAGAACCAGACATTTAAGTGACTGAGCCACTCAGGCGCCCCAAAATATTACATGTTTTTATGTGAACCATGTTGTTAGGAGATCTTTGTTAAGTTGTGGTGCTGTCAAATCATACAATCTTAGGTAGCATTTACTACTGTGTATGAATATTAGAATATTGTGTCCATATTAGGCACCTAGACTATTTTGACAAAAGTAATGTTTTTTTTGATTACTTATTATTTGTAATATTCATTGACAGCTTTTCATTAGCTCTCTACCTTCTATCTCCTTCCTACTGCAAGGTGAAATGTTGTCATATAAAGTAAATAATATTTGAATATCTCACCTAAATATTTAGTGATGGTTTACGTATAAGTAATTTTGGATGGGTTTTACTAATGTACCTTTTCTTTGATGTCTTCTACCTCCACATTGAGAAGAACTTCCCAAGTATTTTTGAGACACGTTTTTGTTGACAAATTTTGGGTGATGATTTGTCATTCTCATGTTTTATATATATCATATATCAATACCAGAATACCATTTATAGAATGTGTGACTCCATAAACAATTAATCTTTACTATTTTCTGAGTTAATGCTATCCTTTAGTATTTTGGTTAATATTCAAGAAAATCATTTGATATTTTGTTAGTTTGTTTATACGTTATTAACAAATCATTAATTTTGCGGGTACTTACTCATTTTATTGCTTTTTACTGAATAGCTGCTATGTGCATGGCACTGTGCTAGATACTAGAGTGTCCAAGTTCATTGAATCCAGCTTTTTGCCTTGTATTGGGGAGACAGAATACTGTCACTCACAAGGGACAATTTACATAGGTCAGACTTGGGGATTTGGGGTAGTGTCAGGCGTGGCAGGTGCCTAGTAAATTTTGATACTTTAATCACTGATAATGTAATAAGCTTTAACTTATTTTAGGTTAGTTGCTTTCATACTCTCTGATGAAGAATGTTCAAATGGCATTTAATGAAGTAAATTTATTTCCAGCATGGTAACTTCAATATATTAAATAAGCTGAATTCTTTTCTATAAAGCTTTTTGCTTCACATAAGTAATATGATTATTATATTTAAAAATAGATTGGAATTTTTTGGAATATTTTTTTTAATGTTTCTTTTTGAGAGAGAGACAAAGTGTTAGTGGGGGAGAGGCAAAGAGAGAGGGAGACACAATCGGAAGCAGCCTCCAGACTCTGAGCTGTCAGCACAGAGCCTGACGTGGGGCTCGAACCCACATACAGTGAGATCATGACCTGAGCTGAAGTCGGATGCTAAACTCACTGAGCCACTTAGGCACCCCTGGAATATTTTTTGATAGAATAAATTGTGCCAAATTCAAATTATAATGGCAAATGAGGTAAAAAAGAATTAAAAAATTAATTTTATTTTTTTAATGCTTATTTATTTTGAGAGAGAGACAGAGAGCGATCAGGGGAAAGGCAGAGAGAGAGAGAGGGAGACACAATCTGAAGCAGGCTCCAGACTCTGAGCTATTAGCATAGAGCCTGACGTAGGGCTTGAACCCACGAACTGTGAGACCATCACCTGAGCTGAAGTCGGACGCCTAACGCACTTAGCCACCCAGGCCGCCCCATAAAAAATTAATTTTAAATATTTTTCTAGAACAACTTTCTTAAAATAGCTTACAATTATTTAATTCTTTAATAGTTCTTTGTTTTTTTTTTTGTCATAGGAAAATTACCCTAAGTAAAATTGTTCTCATTGCATAATACTTTTTAAAACATAAATGTTTTAGAACTGACATAATAACAAAATTATTGGCTATTGGCTTCCGCACACTGAGAAAATCTTACTCTTTCCCAATTACCTCATCTGCTTTCTCTTTTTCTGACTTATATTTATTTCCTATCATATGAAATTTAAAGGGTCTTGTCCGGGGGCAACTGGGTGGTTCAGTTGGTTAAGCATCTGACTCTTGGTTTCGTCTCAGGTCATGATCTCATGGTTCGTGAGTTTGAGCTCCATGTCGCTTTGTGCCCACAGTGCGGGACCTGCCCTTCCCTCCCTCTCTCCCTCTCTCTGCCCTTCCCTCCCTCTCTCCCTCTCTCTCTCTCTCTCAAAATAAATAAATACAAACTTTAAAAATATATATTAAAAAAACAGTAAAATAAGGGGTCTTGTTCAGAGCAGAGAAGGGGTTTAAGTAGCATTATATACCTTCCTACCCCCATTTCTTGTAACCTGAAGCAAAGAATCTTATAAACTCCAAAGCCATATTGCTTTAAAAGATGTTATTCTATGGGGCGCCTGGGTGGCTCAGTTGTTTGAGCGTCCGACTTCGGCTCAGGTCACCATCTCGTGGTCCATGAGTTTGAGCCCCGCGTCGGGCTCTGGGCTGATGGCTCAGAGCCTGGAGACTGCTTCCAATTCTGTGTCTCCCTCTCTCTCTGCCCCTACCCCGTTCATGCTCTGTCTCAAAAATAATAAACGTTTAAAAAAAAATTAAAAAAAAAAAAGATGTTATTCTCTGGGCGCCTGGGTGGCTCAGTCAGTTAAGTGTCCGACTCTTGATTTCACCTTAGGTCACGATCTCACAGTTTAGTGAGTTCAGACCCCTGCAGTGACTCTGTAGAGCCTCCTCCAGATTCTCTCTCTCTCTCTCTCTCTCTCTCTCTCTCTCTCTCTCTCTTCTTCTCCCCTGCTCATGCTCTCTCTCAAAATAAATAACTTAAAAAAAAATTTTTTTTAAATGTTGTTCTCAGTATTCCCCCAACTCCAGGGTATTAAGGGTAGGGTGACACTTGAGAAAAAGTGCTTACGTTGGGGCTATATTCTGTTGTCAGAGTGCAGGGGGGTGGTACTCTAGTAGTATTTAATGGTTGGGAGCCAGGGGAGTAAGACATGCTGTGTTGCATGAGATTCTGCACAATAAAGAATTAGCCCCAGATTACTATTCTGGGTTGTGTGGATTTGTTATAAGATGAAAGAAAATTTACAGGAGACCATGAATTTGTTAAGTTTTGTATCCTGTAAGTCCAGATATTTATAGGGTTTTTTTGGTAAGTGAGTTAAGAAATTACCCAATGTTTATTTGCAGAATTATATGTTATCATATGTTATTTCAAACATTTTCATCAGTTAAGATTAGTAAGGTTATTGGAGAAGTAGAACTACTATGTCAATTTTGCTTACATAAGTTCCTTTTCCTTCCTAGTTTAGATTAAAAGTACCAAGAACATTAGTATATGACTCTCATAAATACAGTGCTTACTTGAAATGGTGGTATTTATCCATATTAAATGTCAGTTGTGGTATAATTGGTTATTTGAATTCATTTTCTTTTAAGAATTCAGGCCTTGTTAAAATGGGTCAGTGATTCTGCAAGAGTGGCTGCTATGAGGAGAAGTGGCAGGATGAGCTACATGTGCCCTAACTCTTCGACAGTAGAGTATGGTCTTCTTATGCCATCTCCTTCTCATTTGCACTGTGTAGCAGCAATTCTGTGGCACAGTTATGAACTGCTTGTAGAGTACGATTTACCAGCGCTGCTGGACCGAGACCTCTTTGAGTAAGTACGATTTTTGAAATCCTTTTTTTTCCGTTAGCAGATTGTTACAGGTTTTCACATGATGAAATGGTATTTTATATGCTTGTTTGGATAATAATAATACTTTGAAAGTAGTAGTTACATAGAATCATGTATAATTTTGAAATTAGGTGCTTACAAATTTAATTAGATTTATCTCCACTAAGAAGAAATATTAGTGTCATTGCTTGCTTTCTCCCACCTAAAATTGGAGTGTTTAATGTATGTGTTCCTACAGGTCATAGTATTATTCTTTTTTGCAAATTTACCCACCAGACTTTTTTATTGGGCTTGTGCATATGCCAACGGGGGAGGAACAAGGAAGAGAGAAAATCTCAAGCAGGTTCCATCCCCAGCATGGAGCCCAACATGGGGCTCAGTCCCACAACTGTGAGATCATGACCTGAGCCGAAATCAAGAGTGGGACGCTTAACCGACTGAGTCACCCAAGCACCCCCAGATTGTTTTTTTTATCCTTAATGTACAGCTATTTAAGGAGTAAAAGTATAATTGGAAATTTTGAAAGACTTACTACTTTAGAGAGTTTTTATGGTTAGTTGTTTTTACTACTTTCTAGTTATCTGATAGGATTGTTCTTTTGGCAGTTTCCGCTTACCCACATTTCTTTATCATACTTAGGGCTTTGCTGAACTTAGCGCCTGTAATTGCTAAGTCTATAACAGAATATTGTATTTATTTCTGAGGAGTTCCATGACCTAATAAAAGACTGGCCTGTTGTCCTTTTTAGTCCGTCATTTTCATATTTGGTCTTCTCAATTGGCATAACCCACGACTTATTAATGAAACTTACTAATAGTTTTTGATTTGCAAACGTGAATTTTAAGCCATCAATCATGTCAAATTCAATCTGAACATCTCTTTTGTGTAATTTTTCAATGTTTCTTTCTTTCTTTAAGTTTATTTATTTATTTTGAGAGACTGCGCAAATGTGGAGGGGCAGAGGGAGAGAGAGAATCCCAAGCAGGTTCCACCTTGTCAGTGCAGAGCCTGATGCTGGGCTGAAACTCAGGAACCATGAGATCATGGCCTGAGCTGAAATCAAGAGTTGGACACTTAACTGAGCCACCCAGGCACAACTCCAGTGTTTCTTTATGTAACTTTTTTGAGGTCACACATAGAGCGGTAGATACATTTAAATACAGATCTCTTGATTTTCTGTACTGGTTTTACAAGTCTAATCTAACTTCGTCTACCTAAATACCTAAATAATGTATATCAAAGCAGTCATCATGAAATCTTATAGTATTCTATGTCAAATAAATCATATACTTTTATAGATGTCATGATTTTATACAGTGTACGTTGATTTCTAATATTACTATTGGAAAAATGAGGTCTTTCTAAAGATACATATATAATTTTAACCTGGTGTCTTTTATTCCCCTAGGTTACTTTTTAATTGGTCCATGTCTCTTCCCTGCAATATGGTTTTGAAGAAAGCTGTTGACAGTCTACTTTGCTCAATGTGTCATATACACCCAAATTATTTTTCTTTGCTCATGGGCTGGATGGGGATTACCCCTCCTCCAGTGCAGTGTCACCACAGACTGTCCATGACTGATGATAGCAAAAAGCAAGATCTTACTTCATCCTTAACAGATGACTCTAAAAATGCACAAGCGCCTCTTGCACTAACTGAATCACATTTGGCAACCCTTGCATCCTCTTCTCAATCTCCAGAAGCTATCAAACAATTATTGGACTCAGGTTTGCCTTCTCTTCTTGTGAGGAGTCTGGCTAGTTTCTGCTTCAGTCACATTTCTTACTCAGAAAGCATTGCTCAGTCAATAGATACTTCCCAGGACAAGCTCAGGCGGCATCATGTTGCACAACAATGTAATAAGATGCCTATCACAGCAGACCTGGTTGCTCCCATTCTTAGGTTTTTGACAGAAGTTGGCAGTAGCCATGTTATGAAAGACTGGCTCGGTGGGTCTGAGGTCAATCCACTGTGGACAGCACTTCTGTTTTTATTGTGTCATTCTGGGTCCGCTTCTGGAGGACATAATTTAGGTGCACAACAACAGACTAGTGCAAGACCGGCCTCTCTTTCTTCAGCTGCTCCAACAGGATTGACTACTCAACAGAGGACAGCTATTGAGAACGCCACTGTTGCATTCTTCCTGCAGTGCATTTCATGCCACCCTCATAATCAAAAACTGATGGCCCAGGTAAGATTAGAAATACCGGCTTAAGTTTTAGGCATCTTATTATTTTAATACAATGTTAAATAACACTAATGAAATTAGTTGAGAAAGGGGTATGTATTACAGGTGATTATGAAGATTGGGATACGGTCCATTTAGAGATCTAAATTGAAACTGTAATTAAAGTCTTGATATATCTTTCTTCTTCCTCTCAACTGTCACATATTCCTTTTGATGAGATAATGGGCAAATTCACAGCGATTCTAGGTATAGATCATACATTCCTGTTTTTAAACTCATCTCCCCCTGCCCCCCATAAAGAGGACAAACCAGAAGAACAATACGGGCTGCTGAAAGACGATTGACCACTTGAAGGTGTCATCTCATCTGCAGTGGAGTATTGTATTTTGTTGTAACTGGCTTGCTATGACTTTTAGTTTGCTTCTAATGAAGCAGACATTAGGGTAGATTTCAGATAGGAGACTCCTGACATCTCACTAAAAATATGAGAGATGATTTTATTATTTTAAGTCCATGGGGACAAAAATCTTGAAAGCTAGAATTATTATAAGGACGATTCTAGTTGATTTTTGCCGATTCTGCTCCTTTCTAGCTGTTTTGACCTTTGTCTAGAGACAGTTCACATAATTTTCAAGAAATACTGAATGATTTAACTTTATTGAGAAGGATAGCAAGATACTTGAGTGTCTAAAGTATTTAATTATTGCCAAACTTGATTTGCTTAATATGCCTAATTAAAGGAAATGTCTAAATTATCAATTTTAACCAAGGTCATGGATATGAGAATTTGAAAATCTGGTTTGTACCTCTGGGTAGCCTGAAACTTTTGTGTCTTGCTGCTTTCTGGCTTAATTATCATCTCTCAGCTTCTTGTTAAGGCTTTGTTTGATATTTTTAATACCCTTTTTTCATAATTTTTATTGCATTGTAAGCACATTGATATTGACTCAAGTTGAAAGTAAGTTGGTTACACCAGGTATTTATGTGAAAACCCTGTAGTAGTAGTTTATCCACGGAAATTTTCTCTGGGGATAATCTTTTTTTTTTCTTGAAAGTACACAGCTGCAGATATATAGTGCACTTAACTTTTAAATCTCTTTACTTGCCAGGTCCTCTGTGAACTTTTTCAAACGTCTCCTCAAAGAGGGAACCTTCCAACATCAGGGAACATTTCAGGGTTTATACGTAGATTGTTTTTGCAATTGATGCTGGAGGATGAGAAAGTGACAATGTTTCTTCAGTCTCCCTGTCCAGTGAGTATTTTAACAGTTAAATTAAATCTTAATATTAGCTGTGTATAAAGATATTTTATAATTTCATATCAGAATCTGCAGTTACCTCTACATCCTAATTTCTAAAATGGCAAACAAACTGGAACAACCTTGGTACTTAATGATAGGACTTACAAGTCTGTTTTGGATAACGCTTCTTGTGATAAATAGCCTAATTATACACTACCATGAAAAGTATAATTTGGTTGGGGGAAAGAGTGACAGATTATTAGGTACAGTGGTGCTAATACGAAAGTTGAGCAACAAATCAGATGTCAAATGTACCACATTAAAAAAAATTTTTTTTAATGCTGCTTTTTGAGGGAGGGAGGGAGGGAGGGAGGGAGGAAGAGAGAGAGAGAGAGAGAGAGAGAGAGAGAGAGAGAGAGAGAGAGAAAGCATGAGTGGGGGAGGGACGGAGAGAGAGGGAGACACAGAATTCAACGCAGGCTCCAAGCTTCAAGCTGTCAGCACAGAGCCCGATGTGGGGCTCAAACCTACAAACCACAAGATCATGACCTGAGCCAAAGTTGGATGCTTAACTGACTGAGCTACCCAGGCACCCTTCAAATGTACCATACTTTCAAAAATATATAGGGGCGCCTGGGTGGCGCAGTCGGTTAAGCGTCCGACTTCAGCCAGGTCACGATCTCGCGGTCCGGGAGTTCGAGCCCCGCGTCAGGCTCTGGGCTGATGGCTCAGAGCCTGGAGCCTGTTTCCGATTCTGTGTCTCCCTTTCTCTCTGCCCCTCCCCCGTTCATGCTCTGTCTCTCTCTGTCCCAAAAATAAATAAAAACGTTGAAAAAAAAATTTTTTTAAATATATAAAATATACTGTTTATATTTTGTGTGTATTTACACTTTTTATTCTTTTAGAAAAACTTTTGAAATTGTTTTGTAATGATACATGTTTCCAAAAAATCACTTCTTGATTTCTTTTGAATTTTCAGCTGTATAAAGGTAGAATTAATGCTACAAGCCATGTCATCCAACATCCAATGTATGGAGCAGGCCATAAGTTCCGTACACTTCATTTGCCGGTCTCAACAACATTATCAGAAGTTCTTGACAGAGTGTCAGGCAAGTCAGATTTAAGTATTAAAATTTTTCTTTAACTTTATGTTACATTATATAAAATTTTTATTACGTTTTGTAACTTTATTTTACTGCATCTACTCACTCAGCAACCATTTCATGAATAGAAAGGTCAGTATGTCTTTACATTTTCAAGCATGAGAAAGAAGCTGATAAAGGAGACAAAGTGTATGTGCACTGCCTTCTAGCACCCATAGTTCTTTTGCTGTGGTGTGTGTTGTGTGGAGAATTGACAGAATGGACAGTTGGAAATGTTGACAAGCCTTGGGAAGCCATTGATGGAATTTTTTCACAATAAACCATAGGGCTTTTTTGTAATAGGTGATTTGCAGGCCATTAGGTTGGATAACAGGATTCTAAATAATAAATATTTACTAGATCTCAGGAAGAAATGAATGGTCAGGAGATGAAAATGAAGTAGGTAGACTTGATTGGTGACCTTTTTATTTATAATAGTGAAGAAAGCAGAGAGAAATTATCCCCTAGGCTTCCTGCCTGTATTCTAAGATGATGACTTTAAACAGTATACAGGTTATTAAAACACAGGTTTGTATTATATTAAAATATAAGCAGTTTTGATGGCAGAATGCAGATCAACTGTGGATAGTTTGATTGCCTGTAGGTAGTTTGATTGCCTCTCAGAAATCTTGAGAATGAAATCAGTGAGTGAATTGATTGAGCACCTTCTATGTGTAAGTCCTCAGACTGTAAGAGTAAGCAAGACCTGTACCCTGCCCCTCAATATTAGGGTCTTACTTATGGTGTTTAAAAAATAAATGAAATTTAAGAATGTTTGCATTCTAATATAAATGTAAGTATGTTTCTATCTGTATGCATTAAAAGGGAGTACCTAAGTACTATAGCTGGGAACTTAGGAGTATCTCAGAAAAAAGCTGATGTCCATGTATCAGTGGGAAATACAAAGCTTATTTTGTAATTTCTAAGCTTAGAAAAAAACTGGGTTGAAGAGATTTGGGAGTTGTTACCATCCATAGATGGTAAGTTAAACCATGTGAATGGATGTGATCGCTATGAGAAAATAAGGTAGAAAAGATTCTTTCTTGGTTTTAGTCACTGCAGCCACACAAGTATGTACATAATACTATATAATTCTTTCCTTTTTATAAGTTAAACAATAAAATGTTCAAATACTATTATAATTGTATAAATAACATTTGTTCTTATTTGAAAATGTCTGCCATATCTTGTTACAGCTAAACTTTTTTGAAAATTTGATTTTATAGACTTTTTTTGTATCATAGCCTTGAAATTGTTCCTTGTGCGTGACGAAGAAAAAAATGAATAATTAATTAAATGAAGGAAGGAGAAGTGGGCAAGAGTACTGAAGTTCAGTTATTGCTATTTCCTATTGATCATGGGAAAGTATAGACATTATATTACAAAATAACTGGAAATTTAATATTTTTCTTTTTCTTCACTATAAAGGAATACTGTTTTCTAAAATGTCTTATTAGGTCATTAAGAGTAATGACCTTTATTACCTACAAATTTAAAAAATAAATTGATTACTTTCTAAGAATACTACTCCTAGTAAAAAGTCAGACAAAGAGTCATCCTGAGCAAACATGGAAAATTTGCAAGTGCTAATTTAACCTGTATTTAGTAGCAATGCTTTGGTCCTTTAAAGTGTATTTATGATCTTTAGCCATACTTGGTATGATATATTTACATGTGCATATATATTTTATCAATATGTATAAAAACAAGTAATCCAAAATTAACAATTTTACCCACTTCCCATAGCTTTTGACTACATTGCTTTCAAATAATATAGTTATGTGTCAGTATCTTTGCTTTTACAAATTTCTGTCATTGCTTTTAAGCAATTTGATTGTTATATGCCTTGTGGTTTCTTGCTGCTTATGATGTGGGTTTGTTGACTTTCTTGAATCTGGGTGTATAGACTCCATCATATTTGGAAATTTTTTTACAAATATTTTCTCATATTTTCTGTCTCTGCTTCTCTCTTCACGTAGAGTAATTCAGGTTACACATTTATTAGGCCTCTTGAAGTTCTTCCATAGCTCACTGAAGCTCTGCTTATTCCCCCCACCCTGACCCCCTGCCTCTTTTTCCCCCCTCTGTTTAAAATTTTTGGATAATTTATATTGCTCTGTCTTCAATTCTGTTCCTCTGTAGTGCCTACTAATTTGTTCTTTTTTAATATCTCCTTGTCCTTTTTTAAAGTGTATAAGCTTTCCTTTAAACGTGTTTATGTTGATTATTTGTTCCTCATTATGGATTGTATACTATTGCTTCTTTATTTGCCTGGAAAATTTTATTGGACTTCTACTTTTTTACTTTTTGGGTGCTGGATATTTTTGTAGTTTAATAAATATTTTTTATTTTGTTCTGGGACAAAGTTATATTACTTGGAAATGGATTGCTTCTTTTAGATCTAGCTTTTAAATGTTATTAATTAGGAACAGAACACCTTTTAAACTAAGGCAGAACTTATTTGTGATGATGGACATTTTTAATAAACTTGTACTGTCTAGTACAGTAGCTGTTGAGCACATGAAATGTGTTTGGTGAGACTAAGGAACTAAGTTTTTAATGAATTTAATTTTGAAAAGGTACTATATTGAAATAGAAGTAGGGTACCACATTTGAAAATGAAAGTCTAAGGCTACTTGGGCCTCACTACTGAGGTAATACCCATCTGAGAAATACTAGGAATTCACTAGGCATTGAGAACACTAAATATTACAGCCCTTATTTTAGACTCTGGGGTTGGTCCCCTTTTGAGAAGTACTTAACTTGGCTTTTAGTGGTTTCCTCATATATAATGCTCGTCTGTATGCGCTAAAGACCCAGAGGAGACTGTAGATCTCTGGAGCTCTTTCTCTCTGCAGATCTCTCCTCCCTAGCAATGTGGCTTAAAAACTGCAGCCAGCCATCTTTGTCTTCCTGGACTCCCAGTCCGTATCCTTACCTTGGATGACTTCTGAGTTGTGCCGATCTATGGCCTGGGAAACTCTAGCAACGAGCTGGAGCAGTCCTAGAGCTCACCTCTTTAGTTTCCACTCACTTAGGCATCACTCTGTGGCCTTCCTGATGGCCATTGTGTGAAAACTGTTTAATGTATTTTCCTAGTTTTTAGTTATTTCAGGTAGTAGAGTAAATCTGGTTTTGTTATTTCATCTTGATTAGAAGTGGTAATCCGAACTAGAACAATTTTTTTTTTTTAGTTAAAAAAATTGTTTTTAAATGTTTATTTTTGAGAGAGAGAGAGACTAACAGAGACAGAGTGTGAGCAAGGGTGGGGCAAAGAGAGGGAGACACAGAATATAAAGTAGGTTCCAGGCTCTGACCTGTCAGCACAGAACCCAACATGGGGCTTGAACTCACAAGCCACGAGATTATGACCTGAGCGGAAGTCAGACGCTTAACTGACTGAACCACCCAGTCAGTTCATAAACATGAAAAATTTTTTTTCATGTTTATTTATTTATTGAGACAGAGGGCGCATGTGCACAAGTGGGCGAGAGGCAGAGAGAGAATCCCAAGCAAGCTCCATGCTCTCAGTACAGAGCCTGACATGGGGCTCTATCTCTCAAACCATGAGATTGTGACCTGAGCTGAAATCAAGAGTTGGACCATTAACCAACTGAGCCACCCGAGTGCCCCTAGAACAATTTTAATATATTTTTTTAAATGTTTTGTTTACTTTTGAGACAGAGAGAGACAAAGCATGAGCAGGGGAGGGGCAGAGAGAGAGGGAGACACAAAATCTGAAGCAGGCCTCAGGCTCCGAGCTGTCAGCACAGAGCCCGACCCGGGGCTCGAACTCACGGACTGTGAGATCATGACCTGAGCCGAAGTCAGATGCTCAACCAACTGAGCCACCCAGGTGCCCTGCCCCTAGAACAATTTTAAACAGACTATTGAGAAGAATGTTTTTTACTGATACCTTTTAGTATTTGACATTTATTGGTATGGCACTATGTAAGTTCTTATCACCTAATGATCTTTACTGGTTTTCCTGATTATGCGTTGAATTAATTTTGTGATTTTTTAAAGTATTTTATTTAGGCTTTCTAACTGTTTTTGCCTTTGTAATATAGTAAATGTATTTTTGCATTATGTATTTTATGGTATTTACAGAATTTTCAAATTTCACACAAGAAACGGAAACTCTAAAGGCAGACTGTGGTTAGGAAGGAACTTCAGAAATTGACATCACAGGGGTATTTTTCAGATGTTCAAAGAAAGCACAACGTAGGAGATAATGAAAACGTACTATTTTATCATTTTAATTGTTTCACCTTTTTAACATTAAAAAAGCATTAGATCACAATTGTGTGAGTTAGAAAAGTGCAAAGAGAATCTGTATAACATATCCACGCTGGTGAAAGTCACTCCTAAGTTCATCCAGGTTTCTGGATTTCTTAATGGCCAAATCAGATCATTTTAGTTCTTCATTTCTTGATGTTTAATAGCATGCCATATTCCAGAGTAATGAAAGAAAATATTGAGAGTTTAATAAAGTGCTTAATATTCGTTCTTAAAGTAGCTAAGCTTCCTAACTAAAAATAGCAAAACAAATCTTCATTATTGAAACTTGTTCCTTTCTATTCCCATTTGTAGAATAAGAAATCTACCATAATGCTTTAGGATGAGCCCTCAGCTCGAACTGTGTATTTGTCATTTACAAGTTGTATCATAGCCTTGCTACAGGCTGTTTCCTTATTTTGAAAATAATATTCTTTCTTAATATGCATGTTATGAGGACCAAATTACATGTTTGTTGCAAATACACTGAACTGTGCCTACAATAAAAGAAATTTAATGGTAATGGTTTTTCATTGCCTCAAGAGGTAATACTATTGTAATGTAATATTTTCTGGAGATAATAATTTAAGTGTCCTGGCTTATGAACAGTGGTGATTCCCTTTCATTGGTATCAGCAAGGATTGAATATCAGGCTTTACCTCATCAGTTTTTCCTAAATCAATTTACACTGCCTTCATATTAATGATAAAATCTTGTTTAATCCTTGTCTAAAATGGTTAGCTTCCTTCTTAATGATTTTGAAAAGCAGTGTATTTTAGGTAATGTTTTCTTACAGATACACCAAGTATCACTGCTAAACTAATTAGTGAACAGAAAGATGACAAAGAAAAGAAAAACCATGAAGAGAAAGAAAAAGTTAAGGCAGAAAATGGATTTCAGGACAATTACAGTGTTGTTGTTGCTTCAGGTATGCTTTCTGTTTTTTATAATCTTGATTTTTGTTTGGATTTTATATAAAATATAATAATATATACTCTAGGAACTTCATGTAATAAAAGGTGTTAATGCAAAAAGCTGACTTAAAATGATGTCATAATACTGGATGTAAAAACATTACACCTGAAATCTATTAATGTCCAAAGCTTACTGTATTTCATCAGATACTGAACATGTGTGAATCCTATAGATACTCCATTTAAGCTTGACAGTACACAAGAGAATTGTACTATCAGGTAATTGAGGAAGACAAAATGACCAAGACAACTGGTAATTTTGGAGGATATTTTCTTATAAATGAAGTGATTTTAGTTCAAAAGATAAGGGTTAGTCTGTATTACTTTACTCCTCAAATAGGAGATGATGGATTTTATTTCTGTCTCAGAGAAATAGAACAATAGAATTTAGCGTTATTTTTTACTTTCTTGGAGAATAGTTACGAACATGAAGCCAAAATTCATGGTATGTCATGAAGGACAAATAGAATTGGAAGATCAGATATAAAATCAGAAGAAACATTTCTCCCTTTTGGCATTAGTTAGGAATGTGATGCTATTTAAAAATATTGTAGAAATACTCTTTTATTTCATTGTGTGTTGACTGATATAGAATCTTCCTGATTCTTTTAGGGCTGAAATCCCAATCCAAACGGGCTGTGTCAGCTACACCACCACGTCCACCATCCAGGAGAGGGAGGACAATTCCTGATAAAATAGGAAGTGCTTCTTCAGGAGCAGAGGCTGCCAACAAAATAATTACTGTCCCAGTGTTTCACCTGTTCCACAAACTCTTGGCAGGTAATGTTCACAATATTGAAAAATACAAAAAATTATAAAGACATGTAATCACCACACTCAGACTCCTGTTTATAATCAAGTGCTCTTGATGAGGTACATGAGTTAGTGAGACTTTGTCCATACAGCTCCCTCTAAGAAAAATGAGAAGAAAAGAAGAGGTAACCTTTTACATGCTCTTTTTAACATTATAATGTTGCATATTTATACTTTACTATCGTCTTAAATTTTGCTGTCAGTGTGCTATAATATCAGTAAAACTAATGTTTTAAAGAGGTCATAAAAAGTTATATAGGAAGGAGCGTGAGGCAGATTTTGAAGAAGTCGTTATGGTAGTAGAAGTCATTGATGTACCACTGAGAGTTAAGCAGTATTTTCTCTCTAGCTAAAACATAATCTTTGACCAGTGTACTTTCTCTTGGTCAAGGTGATACCCAATTTGTCTCCATTTTTGTGCTTTATTCTTAAAATCCAATTGCCAACTATTCCTTCTTAGCCATATTTTCCTTCTTACCTTTATGTTACTGATTTATTGCAGAAATCAACAAACTATGGCCAGTAGACTGGATATAAAAAAGTTTTATCGAAATAACAGCTGTGCCCATTTATTTGTGCGTTGCCCATAGCTGTTTTCATGCCACAGTGGTAGCGGTAGTGGTTGCAGCAGAGACTGTATGGTCTTCATTAAAATATTTATCATCTGGTCCTTCAGGAAGAAGATTTTGCCAACCCCTGATGGCTAGGAATGTTTGTTTCTTTGTATCTTGCTGTATATCATGAGATCTTGGTGGGATTTGGTTTGTGACTAACACTTTCTACAGACATTATTGTTCTGTGTCAGAATTTCTGACATATGTGTCAGAAATAGATTTCTGTAAACGTTCCATGTGCTAATTTCAAATTGTTTTTAAACTGTTGTCAGAATCAGACGCTGTACATATAGTTCAGTAAAAAAGTAACTAATTGACTTAATCAAACCAAGTAAATATTTCCCTCTTGGATTCCAGGTTTAACTTAGTTATGTCATTTTTAGGCCAGCCATTGCCAGCTGAAATGACGCTTGCCCAACTTTTAACTCTCCTGTATGACCGAAAACTTCCTCAAGGTTACCGCTCAATAGATCTGACTGTTAAATTGGGATCTAGAGTTATCACAGACCCAAGTCTGTCAAAAACAGATTCTTTTAAAAGGTTACATCCTGAAAAAGGTATGTATATGATGATCCCTTACAGTCTGTGATCTGAGAAGTAGGGATTTCTGTAGCTCATGACTTCATTTACCTTTGTTTTTATTCTGTCCAGTTAATGAGGTCTTGTTCTTTATGACTGACTTGATTTGTAAACATAATAAATTGCTATTGTTTTCACTGAAAATTAATCTTAATTTTTCTTACAGCATCACTTTATGAGCACATATGCTTTGATTTATTATTTGCCTCTTGCATTCTTTTTTTTTTTTTAAGCATTTTTTTGGAGTTTATTTATTTGGAGAGCGAGAGAGCGAGTGAGCACCAGTGGGGTGGGGAGTGGGCAGAGAGGGAAAGAAAGAATCCCAAGCAGGCTCTGCCCTAACAACACGGAGCTTGAACCCACGAACCATGAGATCATGACCTACTGAGTCACCTAGGTGCCTCTAGCATTTTGCATTCTTTAGTAAATCTTAGAATATTGCCTTTGCTTAGTTTTCAGCAAGACTATTTGTTTTTATGTGGTTGGGATTTTAGTATTTATACAATCTGATCATTTGTAAACATACTAATCTTTTGGTTTTCCTTTGTGAGTGATTCAGAGTTAACCAATATGGTATAACTTTTAGTTTGCATTATGGGAAGTCTGTTAGTATTCAGTTTTTCTTAATGGGATACTTCAGAACATGATGTACATATATTAGTATTTGCTTTGAATCTCTGCAAACTGACTTATTTTTACATAGAATATGTCTTATAATATTCCCTAAAGGACAGTACTTCTCAAACTTCAGTATGATTGATTATAAGTTACCTACAGAACATTGTTAAAATGCATATTCTTACTCAGTAGGTCCAGGGTGGGACCTGAAAGTCTATATTTCAAAAGCTTTTACTAGATGATGCCAATGTTCACTTTCCAGTGATCCTGCTTTGAGTAGCAGGACTATTAAGAGGCAGCGTCAGAAGTCATTTAAAGATTATTGTAGTATCCAGCCTTAAAGCTCTTTCTGAGTAACATACTGATGCTGTTTTGTTGAGTAGAGAGGTGACAATAATATCCTTGTACATGAAAAATTATTATAAAAACAGACCTTTTTTTACCTGTTATTTGTAATTTACTTTCTAGATCATGGAGACTTACTTGGTAGCTGTCCAGAAGATGAGGCTCTCACTCCAAGTGATGAATGTATGGATGGAGTATTGGATGAATCTTTACTTGAAACCTGTCCCATCCAGTCACCATTGCAAGTTTTTGCAGGAATGGGTGGACTGGCTCTTATTGCAGAACGACTACCGATGCTATATCCAGAAGTAATTCAACAAGTAAGATAAATTCCTAACTGAATATATAATTCCATGGCAAAGCCCTTTGTTCTTTTTTTGCTTTTTAAAAATACTTACTTGTGTTAACTTTTGGGGAGTACCCTTTCCCTTACAGTCTTCGAGCATCCTATAAATCTTTCACAGGTCAGTCTGTACAGAGAGCTTTGTGAGAATTTGTTGGTACCGAAGAAATGCTGAAGACCAAGTACATTTGCCAGACTCATTACACTGCAGCATTTTCCTTGATTTTATGGTCATCATGCTGTAATATTTTTATTTCTGTGCTTCTTGAGGCTTGATATTAATTATAGATGTTACTGGAAATGGGAGAGTAAGGCAGTAGTGTATACTGCTACCCAAATACTGCTTAACTTTTTTCCTGTTTTAGGTACCATTTCCATTTCAGGCAGTTTTAAAAACATAATTGCTTTAACCTCTTTACTGTTAATTAATGTTGCTGTTACTGATGAGCTTATTGATGTGCTTTCAGCGCTTCTCTGTTAATAAGGGGGAGTGTGGCACATAGAAAGTTGTAAATACAAAGCACTGGATATTTACCGAATGAAGTAGGGGAATTATTCTCTAATTTCATGTACTAAGTATATACATTAGTTTCCTGGAGCTGCTGTAACAAAGTACCATCAGCTGGATGGCCTAAAACAACCGAAATTTATTCTTTGACGTTGTAAGAAGCTGTAAGTCTGAAACTAAGTTGTCCCCAGACCCATGGTCCCTGTGCAGGCTCTGGGGAAGAACCATCCTTGTCTCTTCTTAGGCTCTGCCGCTTGCTGGCCCTTGGGATTTGTTGGCTTGTGGCTGCATTACTCCAATTTCTACCTACATTTTCACTTGGCCATCTTTCTTGTGTCGATCTGTGTGTCTCTGTGTGCCTCTCCTCATAAGGACACTTGTCATTGATTTAGGGTCCACTCTGATCCAGTATGATGTCATCTTAACTTGATTGCATCTGCAAAGACCCTAGTTCCATTCTGAGGTAGATTAACAAATGAATGAGTAAATAGGTGGAGAAGATGGGAACGTTTTTATCACAGTTCTGGCTGACTAATAAATGTAGAAGGAATGATAGAAAGCCACCATTTAGCAACCACTGTAGTAATTATTATTTCAGGCAAGAATTTTAAAAATGCTGATTATTCGAAGTTTGGTGAGAAAGAAACAAGATATTTATATAGCCTCAAAGACTCTGTCTACATACTCTTGACTAATTACAAAAGATAAAATAGTAACTTTATTTATAAATAAATGTATGTATGTATGTATCTAACTTTAAAGTAAAGATATTTGGCAGATCCCACCATACTCATGACATCATTTCATTCCTGATTTTTGGAAACTTTGTAAAAACAGGCCCCATTATTGATTTTTTTATTCCTATATTTTATTTCTGTATTTTATAGAGATCATTTAAAGTCAGGTCTTTAATTTGAACCTGATGTTGAAACACACAAATGGCCAGACAAAAAATTTCTTTTTTCTTTAGGTAAGTGCTCCAGTTGTAACTTCTACCACTCAGGAAAAGCCAAAAGATAGCGATCAGTTCGAATGGGTGACCATTGAACAATCAGGGGAATTAGTTTATGAAGCACCAGAAACCATTGCAGCTGAACCTCCACCTATCAAGTCAGCAGTACAGACCATGTCTCCCATACCTGCCCATTCTTTGGCCGCTTTTGGATTATTTCTTCGTCTTCCGGGCTATGCTGAAGTGCTACTGAAAGAGAGAAAACATGCCCAGTGCCTTCTTCGACTGGTATTGGGAGTGACAGATGATGGAGAAGGAAGTAAGTGTTTAGAATAATTAATGAATTCTAGAGTGCATAAAAGTTACTCAGATCAGTGCCTGCTACTAGATTTATTGTTGGTAGTTTCATTCTAATGATACACATAGTAAGTCCTAAAGAGTCTTTATTTTCATTTCTTTATTCATTCAAAACGTATTCACTGTTTACAAACTGCTGGGCATCATTGGAGGCATTTAAAGATGAAGCAGGTATTTAGACCCTGCCCTCACGTTGCTAATGTTCTCCTGTTTTCCAGTAATAGCAACGAGCAGTATATGTAAGTGTAGACTTAAGTTACAAATGCCTTGCAAGCACAGTCTTGTGAAGGCTCGCAGGTATGAGACTGTTACCTTACTACCCAGCTATGTGAGAAAGTGGTAAGTTAGTTTTTAGTAGCGTGTTGAAGGATAGCATGTATTTAGGCTGAAATGAGCTAGAAAGATGATTTGAGCAGTGTTTGTGTGCCCAGATCATATGAGAGAGGATAAGTTGGCTGATGAAAATTTACATAAGAAACAACACTGAGTGCTCATTTTAAAAGCTATTATTATTGGGGCGCCTGGGTGGCTCAGTCGGCTGAGCATCCGACTTCGGCTCAGGTCATGATCTCACAGTTCATGAGTTCGAGCCCCACGTTGGGCTCTGTGCTGACAGCTCGGAGCCTGGAGCCTGTTTCGGATTCTGTGTCTCCCTCTCTCTCTCTGCCCCTCCCCCGCTCATGCTCTGTCTCTCTCTCTCTCAAAAATAAATAAAAAATTTAAAAAAAAATAAAATAAAAGCTATTATTATTGATAACAGATCATGGAAAGTCTTAGTAAGAACTTCAGGTTTTAGGGCGCCTGGGTGGCTCAGTTGGTTAAGCGTCCTACTTCAGCTCAGATCATGATCTTGGAGTTAATGGATTCAAGCCCTGCATCAGGCTCTGTTCTGACAGCTCAGAGCTGGGAGCCTGCTTTGGATTTTGTATCTCCCTCTCTGTCTGCCCCTTGCCCACTCACAGTCTCACTCTCTCTCTCTCTCTCTCTCTGTCTCAAATAAACATTAAAAAAAATTTTTTTTAAACTTCAGATTTTATTCTAAATAGTAATGAAGATTTATTAAAATATATGAACCAAGTTATGATGATCTTTTTTAAGAAAGTGAATCTGGAAGCAATATTTAGACTAAAGTGAAAAGAATGTGGAAAATAACATTACATGACAATTATCTTGTAATATAATATTACAAAATAATAATAGAAAGCTATGGTGATTGTTTCCATTGGGCCGACAGTTTTATTTAACATAAGGAAACATTAAAGAAAAGTCATAATGTAGGATAGCCTAGCAAGTAGATTTTCTATTGGTTTACCTGTGATTCTTCAGTTAATGACCATTCCATTTGGAAATTAATAATTGTTCTTTATTTAAAAACTTTTTTTTGATGTATTGTTTTTGAGAGAGAGACAGAGTGCAAGTAGGGGACGGGCAGAGAGAGAGGAAGAGAGGAATCTGAAGCAGGTTCCAGGCTCTGAGCTGTCAGCACAGAGCCGGAGCAGGGCTGGAACTCGTGAACTGTGAGATCATGATCTGAGGCGAAGTCAGCTGCTTAACCGACTGAGCCACCCAGGCGCCCCTAATTGTTCTTTATTTTAAAATTATATGGTTTTGCAGAGTGGCCAAAATGAGCAAATCAGGAGACTATAGATGCTGGAGAGCATGTGGAGAAACGGGAACCCTCTTGCACTGTTGGTGGGAATGCAAACTGGTGCAGCCACTCTGGAAAACAGTGTGGAGGTTCCTCAGAAAATTAAAAATAGACCTACCCTATGACCCAGCAATAGCACTGCTAGAAATTTACCCAAGGGATACAGGAGTAGTGATGTATAGGGGCACTTGTACCCCAATGTTTATAGCAGCACTCTCAACAATAGCCAAATTATGGAAGGAGCCTAAATGTCCATCAACTGATGAATGGATAAAGAAATTGTCATTTAGGGGCGCCTGGGTGGCGCAGTCGGTTAAGCGTCCGACTTCAGCCAGGTCACGATCTCGCGGTCCGTGGGTTCGAGCCCCGCATCAGGCTCTGGGCTGATGGCTCGGAGCCTGGAGCCTGTTTCCGATTCTGTGTCTCCCTCTCTCTCTGCCCCTCCCCCGTTCATGCTCTGTCTCTCTCTGTCCCAAAAATAAATAAACGTTTAAAAAAAAAAAAAATTAAAAAAAAAAAAAAAAGAAATTGTCATTTATATACACAATGGAATACTATGTGGCAATGAGAAAGAATGAAATATGGCCTTTTGTAGCAACGTAGATGGAACTGGAGAGTGTGATGCTAAGTGAAATAAGTCATACAGAGAAGGACAGATTCCATGTTTTCACTCCTATGTGGATCCTGAGAAACTTAACAGAAGACCATGGGGGAGGGGAAGGAAAAAAAAAAAAAAAGAGGTTAGAGTGGGAGAGAGCCAAAGCATAAGAGACTCTTAAAAACTGAGAACAAATTGAGGGTTGATGGGGGGTGGGAGGGAGGGGAGGGTGGGTGATGGGTATTGAGGAGGGCACCTTTTGGGATGAGCACTGGGTGTTGTATAGAAACCAATTTGACAATTTCATATATTGAAAAAATTAAATAAAATAAAATCATATGGTTTTGATTGGAGGTGAATTCTGTTACATACCACTTAGAATATTAAATCCTCACCACAAAGTATATTTAATAAAAACGTATGAATTTCAAACTATTGAATATTAAAAGTACATACTTTACCAAATAAAGCACCTACTTCTCTATGTATTTTCATATTTGATGGAATTCTTCAAAAATGGTGATATTAGGGGTGCCTGGGTGGCGTAGTCGGTTAAGCGTCCGACTTCAGCCAGGTCACGATCTCGCGGTCCGTGAGTTCGAGCCTCGCGTCAGGCTCTGGGCTGATGGCTCAGAGCCTGGAGCCTGTTTCCGATTCTGTGTCTCCCTCTCTCTCTGCCCCTCCCCCGTTCATGCTCTGTCTCTCTCTGTCCCAAAAATAAACGTTGAAAAAAAAAATTTAAAAAAAACAAAAAACAAAAATGGTGATATTATTGGGGCATCTGGGTGGCTCAGTTAGTGAAGTGTCTGACTCTTGATTTTGGCTCAGGTCATGATCTCACAGCCTATGGGTTCGAGCTCTGTGTCAGGCTCTGTGCTGACAGTGCAGATCCTGCTTGGGATCTTCTCTCTCCGTCTCCCCCCATTCTGTCTAAATAAATAAATGAACGAATGAATAAATAAATCTTTGAAAATGGTGATATTGTTTTAAATATTTTTGTAATAACATATTAAATTACAACTTCTACATACTGTGTAGTCCTACCTGTTTAGTTTCATATATAAATTGTATATACCTATTTCAGTAGATCAGGAATTTTTAATTATTTGAACTGATTTTTTTTTAATGTTTATTTCTTTGAGAGAGAGGGCACGCATACATGCGCACCTATGGACGAGTGGGGGAGGGGTAGAGAGGGGCACAGAGGATCTGAAGTGGGCTCTATGCTGACAGGAGCAAGCCTGATGGGGGGCTCAAACTCACAACACCGTGAGATCCTGAACTGAGCTGAAGTCAGATGCTTAAGTGACTGAGTCACCCAGGTGCCCCTATTTGATCTGATTTTTTAATTTAAGTAGATAGAGAGGTAAGAACCATTGTATTTGGGTAGTCTATTACAACATGGTAGGTGTAACCCTAAACAGAAAATTACCTTTACGCCATTTCAGACTTGTTTTTCGTGAACATACATACATACTTTTTAAAAAGTATAATTTTGGGGCACCTGGGTGGCGCAGTCGGTTAAGCGTCCGACTTCAGCCAGGTCACGATCTCGCGGTCCGTGAGTTCGAGCCCCGCGTCAGGCTCTGGGCTGATGGCTCAGAGCCTGGAGCCTGTTTCCGATTCTGTGTCTCCCTCTCTTCTCTGCCCCTCCCCCGTTCATGCTCTGTCTCTCTCTGTCCCAAAAATAAATAAACGTTGAAAAAAAAATTTTTTTTTAATTAAAAAAAATTAAAATAAAAATAAAAAGTATAATTTTGATACCCATTTCTGAAGTGGTTCTCTTCCACCATTCATATGTGGTTTTTGTTTTCTTTTGGTTTCTTTTTTTTTTTTTTTTTTTTTTTGCATTTAACATTCTAGCTAGACATAGTAGAAAACCTTATTATGTACACACCAAATAAAATAGTTTTGCTCTTTCATTATCTATTCATGGTTAAAACTACTCCCAGGGCAATCAGGTTACTTTTATACTGTTGTAAGGAACTTCTAATGCTTCTATTTTAGTTGTTAGGTTTTAGTTCTGACTTACAATAGTCTTGACATAGTCAATAATGATTAATTATTCTATGAATATATTTTAGCTTTTATTTGTTTACATTCATGATGTCTTAAAGAGTTTTTCTAGACACTTACTAAATTTTAAGATACTCTGTGGTCTTTGGATTGCTTTTTAATAAATTTAATGACATAATTTTCTGTTACATTGTCACTATTTGTGACCCTGAATATTGTTCCTTATTGTGTTCTTAAATATTTTTAATTTCGAGTTCTCTTTTTTTAATATAGGTCATATTCTGCAATCTCCATCAGCCAATGTGCTTCCAACTCTTCCTTTCCATGTCCTTCGTAGCTTGTTTAGCACCACACCATTGACCACTGATGATGGTGTGCTTCTGAGGCGGATGGCATTGGAAATTGGAGCACTACACCTCATCCTTGTCTGCCTCTCTGCCCTGAGCCACCATGCCCCGCGAGTTCCAAACTCTAGTCTCAATCAAGCAGAGGTAGGTTGAGTTTTACTTTCCTCGATTGTGAGAAAGTTAAGTTAAATTCATGGAGTACAGGATAGGGTTTCTTCTGAAATAATATTTCAGAGACTCATGTACATCTTTTTTGGTTCCTAAACAATATTTGAAAGAGAAACTGTGAACTAAGTGTTTTCTTCTTTATTGGGTGCTTTGAGGAACCATAGGTTAACCTATCTGCTTAAAAAACAAAGATTTTAAAGCTTAAGGAAGCTTTCCCATTTACCAGCATATGCTGAATTTATACTATGATCTCTTTTCCTTTTCTTTCTCAAACTTTAGAATCATACAATTGAATTGGTGCCTCTAGCTAAAGAGTAAAACAAGGGAAAAAGAAAGAAAGAAGAAAAACCACCTGATTATTTCAAGATGATTTGATTATGTTTTTAGAAAATCCTAAAATAATTAATGCTATAAGTAAATTTAATTAGGATACAGTATCCAGGTTCAGTATTTAAAAATAAGTTACTTTTGGGGCGCCTGGGTGGCGCAGTCGGTTAAGCGTCCGACTTCAGCCAGGTCACGATCTCGCGCTCCGTGAGTTCGAGCCCCGCGTCAGGCTCTGGGCTGATGGCTCGGAGCCTGGAGCCTGTTTCCGATTCTGTGTCTCCCTCTCTCTCTCTGCCCCTCCCCCGTTCATGCTCTGTCTCTCTCTGTCCCAAAAATAAATAAACGTCGAAAAAAAAAATTAAAAAAAAATAAAAATAAAAATAAGTTACTTTTGTATACCAGCAAGAAGCATATGATACGCTTTTTCAATCTATTTTTTAGAATAGCAGCAAAAAGAGAAAGTATCTGTTAATGAATCTGAAAAAATATGTGCAAGACATTTACACTCATACTTGAGCTTTTTAAAAGAAACACTAGACTTTAATAAAACGAGGTCTGTGCCCCTGTTTATTTCCATGGGCACAAAAAATATAACAGTTCAATGATACTTTTTTTTTTTTTTTTTTTTTTTTTTTGAGAGAGAGTGCAAGCAGGGGAGGGACAGAGAGGAGAGACAGAATCCCAAGCAGGCTCTATGCCACCAGTGCAGAGCCCGATGTGGGGCTAGAACTCATGAACTGTGAGATCATGACCTGAGTGAGATCCAGAGTTGGATGCATAACTGACTGTGCCCCAGTATTATTTCTTATCAAATTGATCTTTGTGTTTGATGGCATTCCAGATTTAATTTGGAGGAATCTGACAAGCCAATTCTAACATTTTTGGGGGAAAGGCAGAGGCTCAAAAATATCCAAGGCAGTTTCAAAGAAGAACATATTTATTAGGCTTATGCTATCATGTATCAAAATTTGTTATTAGTCTGTGGTATTAGTACAAGGATAGATAGAAGCCCAGCAAACAATAGACTTAAATCCCTGTATGTAGGATTACCTGAAATGAAAATAGTAACTGCACAACATGATGGGGTACATACGATCTTATCAATAAATGATGGTGGGGTCAGTTGAATATTCTTGTGGAACAAAAATGAAACTTTAAACCCTAATGAACTCTATATGCAAAAATTAATTATGACTGGATGATAGATATAAATGTATGTAACACATACAAAATATAATAGTACCCTTTTATGGGAAAAATATGCTCATACCTTTATGATCTTAGAGTACACAAAGATTTCTGGGGCGCCTGGGTGGCTCAGTCGGTTGAGCATCCGACTTTGGCTCAGGTCGTGATCTCGCGGTTTGTGAGTTCAGGCCCGGCGTCGGGCTCTGTGTTGACATCTCGCAGCTTGCAGCCTGCTTCGAATTCTGTGTCTCTCTCTCTCTCTCTGCCCCTCCCTTGCTCATACTCTGCCCCTCTCTGTCTCTCAAAAATAAATAAATTAAAAAAAAATTTTTTTTTAAAGATTTCTTAAAAGCAATTTTTAAAAAGCACTAACCCATAAGGGGAAAAACATTGGAAAAAAGCAATTATGTTAAAATTAAGAACTATTTTTCATCAGAAACACTATTAAGATAGTGAAAACAGAAGTCATAGAATGGGAGGCTATATTTGGGTGTATCTGATAAAGAACTTGTATTCAGAATGTTTGGAGAGCTTCAAGAATTACAAAAGGAAAAGGCAGAAAACCTCATGGGAAAATAGAGGAAAGACTAGAATGAGTACTTCATAAGAGGGGGTATCTAAATATCCAATAAATGGAGAAAGGTGATCTGTTTCTTTATCAGAAAAGTACAGATGACTGGAATGGATACAATAATGTGGAGACAGTAAAAGATAAGCAAATTATAGTCTACTATATAATGGGATACTATTAGGTGATGAAAGTAAACAGCTACAGCCAACTACACATAACAGCAGTGATGAATTTCACAAGCGCAACTAAAGTGCCACACAAAGTGGAATTTATACAGCATCATTCCATTTATAGAATGTTCATAAATTAGACAAAATGAAACTAGAGTGACTACAGTTTCATGCTTAGGTGGTAAAATTATAAAGAAAGGTAAGGAGTATAAAAATTGGGATTATAATTAACTTTGTGGAGGAATTGAAGGTTTCACAAATAGGAGATAGAATAGGGGCAATTTCTTATGTGCTGTGATGTAATTCTTGGCCTGCCTGGTTAAATAAGTTTTTGGAGTTCATTAAACTTGACTTTTTTTTTTTTCCATGCGTATGTTATTATTTATATTACAAATTTTAAAAAATAAATGTTTATCAATAATATTAATTCTACAGGTACTTTTATATGGTGATGAAATTGTGATTTATTTTAAGTTTATCTTATAATACATGAAAGATGACATTTGCAGTCATAGATCCATAAAACTGTTTTACAGATCTGTTTTTGGAAAGTATCATTGTATATAATACTCTTCTTTAGAATATCCTCATTAAAAGAAATGTAAAGCATTGGTATTATTTTTAAATTACCCTTGAAACCAATACTTGCAAATGTTTTGAGGGTACATCGTGTATTATATTTAATGAAAATTCTTTAAAAAGAGGATTCTTGTTATATAATTAATTTTACATTGCACAAAAATAATAATGAAGAATTGACCTTTACAGAGTTTGAGGTTATGTTAATAAAACCAGTGGTTCTAAGTCATTTTTCCTCTCTCTACCATTCACTTTTTTAGTATGTCCCCTATTCCCAAAAGATTTTTTCTACACATCACATTCTCAGTAAGAAAGAAATTGAAAATTGTTCCTTCTAGAAGTATGAGGAATCTTACTGCGATTAAAGACATATGACACAGTTAAAGAATTAAAGATATGCTTTAACTAGATTCATCCTAAGGGAGCTGGCTCATGTACCTATTCCTTTCACTGTTTTCTCTATCTAATTTTGTGTCATTGACTATAAGTCTTTACCCCCTCTTTTACTGATATTTTAAATTTTTTATATGTTTTTGTTTAAAAGATTTTTTAAATATTTATTAAATATTAATGCACGAGCAGGAGAGGGTCAGAGAGAGAAGGAGACACAGAATCCAAAGCAGGCTCCAGGCTCTGAGCTGTCAGCACAGAGCCCGATGCGGGGCTCAAACTCACAAACCATGAGATTGTGACCTGAGCCAAAGTCGGACGCTTAACTGACTGAATCACGCAGGTGCCCCTTTATTTATGTATTCTTAAGTATAAGCATTTTCCCCCTTCCCTTAACCCCTGGTAGCTACCATGTGTTCCATCTCTCTGTATTTACCTACTCTGGGTATTTCATATGAATAAAATTGTACAGTATGTTACCCTTTGTGTCTGTCATCTTTGACATAGCATGTTTTTGACGTTCATTTACAAAGTAGCATATATCAGTACTTCATTACTTCTTATGGCTGAATAATTTTAATGTATGTATATATCACAGTTGTTTATGCATTCATGGTGGGCATTTGTGCTGTTTTGGCTTTTTGGCTATCATGAATAGTCTTGCTATGAAAACACATGGACCTGTATTTGTTTGAGTGTCAGTTTTTATTTCTTTGGTTATATACCTAGGAATGAAAGTGGTGGGTCACATAATTAATCCTTTGTTTACTTTTTTTAAGGAGACTTCAGCTGTTCTCTTATAACAGCTAAATTATTTATGTTGATACTTATAAATATTTGTGAGGATAAATAAAATCAAATAGTAAGAAATTTTCATTTTTTGTTACAAGCCACAGGTATCGAGCTCTCATAACCCTACATCAACAGAAGAACAACAGCTGTATTGGGCAAAAGGGACTGGCTTTGGAACAGGTTCTACGGCTTCTGGATGGGATGTGGAACAAGCCTTAACTAAACAGAGGCTGGAAGAGGAACATGTTACCTGTCTTCTGCAGGTATATTTACAAAGTTGATATTGTCAGTGATAATAGTTAAATTTTTTTTTATATTTGTGTTGATTTTTAAGTATTGATGACTATCCAACTCATCCTCAGCTACTGTTATAAAATATATTATGCTCCTTGCTCTTAGTACATTTAAATACCTCTGGACAAAGATTATTTATTCTTCCCTCCTTGTAACTCTAAATTTCTTCCATCTCAATTAGCTTTTTCACTGAGAGGAAAGTGACAAGGACGAAATTATCCAATAACTGGAAAATATACCATATCTACCTTCTTCCAGTCATCTTCTCTTCTAAAATGCTATATCTGGACTCTCTTTTTTAAATATATATGTTTAAATGTTTATTTATTCTTTTATTCTTTCCTCACATTGTTTTAGGACTCTTCTAGAATCAGGCAAGTTGCACTAGTATGGAAAGTCCCACAGCACCATTGGGAAGGGCAGGTGCTTAAATAATAGCTTTAGTCCCTGCATCAACTAATTGACTAAAATGGGCCAAGTTTTTGAGCATTATTTTCTATAATTCTAGAATGATGGGCTCATTCTAGTACAAAGTTTTAAGATCACTGTCAAACTGTACACGGAATCTATTCAGTAATATAAATAATACCAGAATTGTTGCTAATTTTTTTAAGTTTGTCTTGTTAGGTGGATTTTTTTCTGTATGTCTAGCTATATACAGTGTAACATAGTGCAGAACACACCCTTCTCTTGAAAAATCTGAGGGAAACAAGTCTTGTTTTTGAAACAAAGACGTTGACTGACTTGAAAATATAAACTCTTGGTACTTAGACTGAATATCTAACCAAATGCGGGCTTTTAAAGTATGTGGAGCTAAAATCCAATTTAAACCCTCTAATTTTTATTTTTAGGTTCTTGCAAGTTACATAAATCCCATGAGTGGAGCAGTAAATGGGGAAGCTCAGTCATCTCATGAGAGTAGAGTACAGAACAGTAACGCCCTTCCTTCTGTACTTCTGGAGCTTCTCAGTCAGTCTTGTCTCATCCCAGCTATGTCATCTTATCTGCGAAATGATTCAGGTAAGTCACATTGTCATTAGTCCTTTGTTTACTTTATTATCTATTAAAATAATGAGGTTCCGTTGGAGTATTTGGTATTATCCTTCCCCAGTATCTGTAGGCATGAGATTAACGGATTTATTTCTTAAAAATTATTGTGGAAACACTTAGTTGTTTTTTGGGGATTCTAATTGGGTTACCTGTGTTGTCATCTGTCCTGAAACACAAAATGAAAGTTTTCATTATCTCTTTGTTTTAACCTGTGAATGTACTTTTTTTTTTTTTTTTTTTTTTTACAAATAATGTATAACTATAAATAATGGGCAAAGGCTAGTAGCTTCTTGATAATATTCTGAGCTAAATATTATATATTATATATAAATATGGTTGAACTTCTATGCATTTTAATAATTTTAATGTTTTTCTCAAACACTATAAAATTTCGGATGATGGTAATTTCAAGACATGTATAAATTATTTTAGTCCCATAGGTACTTGATAATAAGACTACTAATTTCATAAATTCACTAATAGAAGTACTGTGGGTACTTACTTTGCCAGTATGCAGCTGATCATTGAAACTAGTTTATTTCCTAAGTAGTTATGAAAGTATCTTCTGAGAAATGTATTCTTTTCCTAAATAATAATAGAAGGATGTGTTTTGTTTACAGATAGTGCCAAGAAAAACAAGTTAATTAACATCGCTTCCCTTTCACCAGGAACTTTTAGTATCTGTTCTTCTTACCTATGCCTTTCTTTAATCATATTGTTATGAAAATAGACATTTACACATATACTTAGATTATTAAGGAAGAATAGGTGAGGAAAATGATGGGAATAAATCTTTTTAATGCACAGTTGGAGATGGAAAAGCTACTTGTATTTGTAAAGGGGTACCTGCCCCTATTTTCTACCATTATGGAGATTATTGGGCTTCTAAACACAGTTCTCTAATCTGCCTTAAACTTCATAAAAATATTGAGATGATACATTATTTAGATTGAGTTTTCTTTTACATTGACATGTTTGATACATTAATTTGGTGTTTTTAAAAAGTAGGTATCAGGTACACAGTGTATTTTTTTGATTAAGTAAAATATTTAGAGGTATAAACACTTAACTATTTTAGATATTGGTGCTGAAATTTAACATTGGGTTGTGTAGAGAAATTGAGTAGAGTGGGATAAGGTTTTTCTTTATCTCTTTCCACATTATTAAAATATTATTTAATTAGTCCTTTCACTTTTAAAATGTATATCCTCTCAAAAATTTTAAAATTTATCTTGTTCTATAATTCAGTCTTTGTATAATACTGAGCTTTTATGTTTATGGATCAGGGTCAAAAAGGAAATCCAGTATTATCTACTTTTACTGTTTAAAGTAATGTATTCATGTAAGGTGCACTTTCTGGTAAGTATATATGTTAATAAATAAACCGTGATTTTGTTAACCATATGCCATTACGGAGACTTAGATGCTGTATCTTGGAACTATTTTATAAGTTTAATGTGACAGATCAGAATTTGACCTTTCCTTTATGACTTTTTCCCTATAAAATGATTTTGTTTTAGCCCTAGTTTTAGAATTATGTGCTCGAACCTGGTACCTTGTCCATTGGTATAACTGGAATTGGTACATTTATATTTGAATGTGGTAACAAAAATGATTTTGGAATAATACTTTAAGATCAATTAATTGCTATAAAGTGACTTAGTTAAATAGATCAGATAATTTGGTAATACACCTTTTAAACGATGTTTTAAATGATCAGAGAAAATTACTGTCACGTTTGGGATATATTCTGATCTTTAGACTGTGAGAAAAGTATGCTCATTTAGAATATTCTAAATATGAATTGATTTTCAGGAAAAAAATACTTTAGTATTATATCAGTAAATATGTTATTTATATAATCATTAATTTTGCTTAAAATGTTAGTTTTTAAGTAGCATTTTAAAATCTGAACAGATTACCTAGTCCAATTTCCAGTTTTGTCACTTGCCTATAGAATATTATTTTTGGTGGGATGCCTGGGTGGCTCAGTCAGTGAAGCAACAGACTCTTAATTTTGGCTCAGGTTGTGATCTCACGGTTCATGAGCTCAAGCCAGTTAGGCTCTGTGCTGACAGCATGGGCCCTGCTTAGGATTCTCTCTCCCTCTCTCTGCTCCTCCCCTGCTCACACACTCTTGCACTCTCAAAAATAAATAAATAAACTTAAAAAAAAAAAAAGAAGAATATTGGCAAGTTTGGGTGGTGGGATAGGGTAAAAAACCATTCCAAGCTTTGCTTTGTCTTTCATAATACTGACATTTTTTACAGAGTACAGGCCATTTGTTGGTGTTTGTGGGAGAGGTGCTGATAATTTCATTTGAGACATTATATTCAAGGGATGGTTTGCTTGCATCGCTAGCAGATAATATACAAAAACACAAGCAAGCATAATGAAATAGGCTGTCTTGAGAACTCTGGTAAAGTAGTACACATTTCCTTTCTGTTACATGTTGGGAAACAATCGGCGAGCAAGACAAGACATACAGCAGTTCATGCCCTACTTTCATTGGCCTGCCATTAAGTATTGAATGTGGTTTCTTACCCCTTTACAACCTCGTTTTTGTCCTTCTTTTCTGACTCCTAATGTATACGTCAGATACTTTGAAATCTCTGAACTTTTCTTCTTAGAAATTTTTTTTTTAATTTTTTTTTTTTTTTTAACGTTTATTTACTTTTGAGACAGAGAGAGAGCATGAATGCGGGAGGGTCAGAGAGAGAGGGAGACACAGAAGCAGAAGCAGGCTCCAGGCTCTGAGCTGTCAGCACAGAGCCCGACGCGGGGCTCGAACTCACGGGTGTGAGATCATGACCTGGGCCGAAGTCGGGCGCTCAACCGACTGAGCCACCCAGGCGCCCCATGAACTTTTCTTCTTAATGACTATTAAAGAGTGCTATGAATACCAGAGTCCACTTGTGTCTTTTAATAATGCCTTAAAGTTCTTATATTAGAAGGCTTGTTATGTAGCAGGTTATTTGTAAGTCTGTTTTATTTTGGTGGAAGTTTAAAAATTGGCCAAAAATTTTAAGTGAATAACAATATGCTAGCCATACTGATAAACAGAAATTGCACATAATTGATCTTCACTTTAGCTGTGAACATCTTTGCATCACAGGTGAAAAGAGAGTACTGTCCGTTGTAAAATCATTACCAGCATAAAGAGTGCATACTGATTCCTTGGAGAAAAGGACACCCTTTTTTCCGTTACTGACCTTCTAACAGTTCTGTAACTGAGACACTGATCCCATTCTCCAGAGATAGGTACTGATTACGTTTAGTCATTACATCTGTTACATTTACAATAAGTGATTTTCAAACAACACTTTAACTTGTAGCATAATATGGCTTTGTATTATTTATCCAGTGTGTTATTTTTATATTGATTTGTAAAATTTAGGGGCGCCTGGGTGGCGCAGTCGGTTAAGCGTCCGACTTCAGCCAGGTCACGATCTCGCGGTCCGTGAGTTCGAGCCCTGCGTCAGGCTCTGGGCTGATGGCTCAGAGCCTGGAGCCTGTTTCCGATTCTGTGTCTCCCTCTCTCTCTGCCCCTCCCCCGTTCATGCTCTGTCTCTCTCTGTCCCAAAATAAATAAACATTGAAAAAAAATTTTTTTTTAATTACTGGATACGCTTATGAATGTGTATGTTTAGTGTTTTATTTATTTTTGAGAGCGAGTGAGCACGCGCACACGTGTGTATGCAAGCAGGGGGGTGGGTGGAGAGAGACACGGGGAGGGAGAGGGAGAGGGAGACAGAATCCAAAGCAGGCTCCAGGCTCTGAGCCGGCAGTGCAGAGCCTGATGCAGGGCTCGAACTCATGAACCATGAGATTATTACCTGAGCTGAGGTCAGACGCTTAACCGAGTGAGCCACCTAGGCTCCCCCCAGGAGGAATTTTTAGTAACCTAATAGTAGTTTTGTTACTATACACTTTTCATATATTAGTCTTTCTGTGTTGGCCTGAAAATGGGTGGGGCACAAAAAGTAGAAGCCTGTTTATAAGTGAAAGAATGACAAAATTTTTGAAGTGTCTGGTTTGGTGATCAGATTTCTCAGATATTATGGGATGGTTTCAGTTATTTAAGATAGATATGTATATTTGAAGCTTAAATAATAGTTCTTTTTATGCTAATAAAATAAAGAAATATATTAGTGTTCTTACTTGCTTTTGTACATTAGATTAACCCAGTAATATACCTCTCTTTTGGCCAACTATATGTATCAAAACAGTATTGTGTATGTATTTTTAAATTTTTCTTGAAAGAATTTAATTCAGTAAGCTTAGTCTGTAATCAAGAGAGTTGCTGGAAAAATTATAAAACAGTAAATTTGAAGCCAGAGCTGAAGGTGGGTAATTGAAACAAATAAGTGAATTACATGTTTGAACTCAAGTATCAGTTTTCATAGGAATGGTAAAAACCATTAGAGAAAGTAGTTAGGTAGATAGGAAAATCCTTGTATAAAGAATGTGTTCATTTTAACTTTTCTTTGTCAACATTCTATTGGTTATAGCCATGTTATTTTGAAAGCTGCCTTGTAAACAAGGATCTTTTTTTTCCTCAAGCCACGGTTAACTATGCTATTCAATAAGCATGCAGTTACCCTACTGGCCACTAGATGGAGATCCTGTTTCATTGCTAGCAATATTTGGTTTAAAAAAAAAAAAAAGTATGAATGTAGAATGTTCCTTTAGGGTACCTCACCCTCACCTCATCTTGATACCATTTTGGGAAATGACATTCTCCTATTTTCAGAAAACATCACTGAGAATATTAACTTACTTGCCATTAATGTAATGGAACAATCAGGGATGCCTGGGTGGCTCAGTTGGTTATACATCTGACTCTTCACTTTAGCTCAGGTCATGATCCCAGAGTCATAGGGTGTAGCCCTACATCAGGCTCTGCACTGAGCGTTAAGCCTGCTTAAGATTCATATTCTCTCTCTGTCTCCCTCCCTCCCTCCCCCCTTTTCCTCCCCCCTCCCCCATCCCTCTCCCACTCATACTCTTTTTTCTCTCTCTGTAAAAAAAAAAAAAAAAAAAAAATCCTTTATCAGTATCATAAAATCTGTACCATTTTAGTGCTGGTTTCATAGCATGGAGGTAAATACAATTTCAGAAAGGGAAACTTGAGTTTTCCTGTTCATTCCCTGCCAATATACAGACTAGGAAGGGACAAATGAGAAAAATGAAATCCAGAGACATTTAGTCAGTTGCCCGGGTTTAACTCTTTAGCAGTAATATGGCTATTACCAAACTCAAAAATTTTCAAATCTGAAGGAAAGCCATAAGTGGATTTTTCAGTATGGAAAAGAGAAATGAATACACATGATAGGTTAGAGGAAGGTAGAAATGAGAAAACAAGTACAGGACTTTCTTTTGGGAACATTATAAGGTACCAGTTGGGCTGTTTGTCTTAGCTAAGTGATGGTATATACTAATATGAAAATTTTGTCATTTTCACAGCGTTGGTTTGCTGGTTCCATAACTACCTATAGTGGAACAAAACCCATTAGTGCAAGCTGTATTAAACCATCTGATTTTCCTCACACTGGAATTATGTGTTTAGGTTCTTATCGTGTCTTATCTTTTGTTATATTTCTCAGAAAGTGAGGACTTAAGTTTAATCTCATGAGTATACTAGTTGAAAATAAAGTTAATTTTCTTGTTATGGCAAATGTCTTAATTTAAATATGACCACGTTTTTTAAAACCCAAAGTTATTACTATAAAGTTAATTCAAAGTAAATGTACAATTGGAAGTGTACCCATCTTTCCTTTTTTTTTTTTTTTTCCTTTTTTCCCCTATCCATCTTTCTGGTCTTCAGGGCAGTAAATTCAGGAGGGCCTATTGTTTAAGAGCTTGAATATTACATTAGTGTTGTACTGAGAAAAGATAATAGTTTATCAATAGAAAGTATGCAATTTTATCATTCGTAAAAAGTTACTTTGTTGATACAACTTGTCTGAGAACAAATAAGTAGAAATTATTGAGCCATTATGACACATAATACTTAACTTTATATCCTTACTTATAGTTTTCTTTGTAATAGTTTACTTGAAGCTTTTGAGTTGTGTTGTGTATGCCATTTCTTTGCACTCTTTTAATAAACAGTCTGTCAGAAACGGGTAAAAATTTTAAGATACTTCTGCTAAGTAGAATTGCATGCCATTTGGTTTTTAATCCCAAACTGTTATAATATGGCCCTAGTTTTCTTGAAAATTAGCTGAGGAGTACAAAATAAAATCTGGAATGCTTGCCTATATTTAGTGTATCTATTTTCTACAAAAACAAGATACTTTCAGGACCTGTCTACCATTTCATTCTTTTTTTTTCTTTTAATTTTTTCTAATGTTTGCTTATGTTTTGAGAGAAAGAGAGTGTATGCAAGCAGAGGAAGGGCAGAGAGAGAGGGAGACACAGAATCCGAAGCAGGCTCCAGGCTCTGAACTGACAGCACAGAGCCCGACGCGGGGCTCAAACTCCCGAGCCGCAAGATCATGACCTGAGCCGAAGTCAGACACTTAACTGAATGAGCCACGCAAGCACCCCTCTACCAATTTCATTCTTGGTAAAAGAGTACAGAATGCCAAGGTTTTGATCATGTTATTGTCCACTCAGTGTGTCTTGCACATAAGCGTTCATCAACAAATGTTAGTTCCCTTTATCTGGAATTCTCATCTTTGTCAGAGGCATCCTATATGCAAATATCTTTGGTGTAGAATACATCACTCTCTCTGTTAAATAATTGTACTGGTAATTTTAAAGGGGGAGATGGGGTTGCTTTAATTAAACTTTAAATGGATTCCCAACTGATCTGATTTGTACCGGTTTGTAAGGATAAAATATCTGCAACACTGCAGAGATACCTTACTTGATCAACCACAGTAAAGCGATCCTTCCTTCCTGTTAGTTGCCAGTGTACCTAATGCTTATATTTTCACTTCTCACATTGTAGTGCTGTTATAGTATAAACTTTCTTAATGAATCCACCTAACCACTTGCCAAATTAAACATAACTCTCTAGTTCTTTTATAAACAACTCAACTTGTATATGTATATTTCTCTTCTCAATAGTTAAATTGTAAACCTGTTAAAAGTTGTTTGTTTCCAAATTTATTTATGCCTCTATTGCCATTACATAATTCAATATTACACAAACTGGATGTTTATATAACAAATTTAGAATACTTTTTTTAAAGACGCCATAAAAAAGGAATTGACTAAAACAATCAATTAATTAGGTTTACATTGAGAAACTATAAAATATATCATATACATACGTATTTCCCCAGTAGAATGCCCTTCCAGCTGGGTAGAGCCCTTCCTGATTTGTGTAAGAAACATACATACTTTGATCCTATGCCAAAAATCTTTGATACTTTGATGTGGGTTTCTCTGTATTTCATTCTTTTTGTCTACTGGCTGGCTTAACTGCCGACTTAAGCCAGCATTCAGCATTTCTAGGGTTGACATGAATCCCCAAAATAATTTGTTGGCTAAGGCTCAGTTGAGGAGTATGAATTCAATAAATTAAATAATTGGAAAACTGCAAGGGAGAGGAAATATTGTGTATGAATTATTATATGCAAAAGTTACTTTTATCAAAGTATTTGTATGAAGTCCATTGATGTTTCTGTTATAGCACTTATATATGATAGTGTTACTTATATCAAATTCATAGCTATGCAGTAAAACACCTTCTAATTGTTTGTTAATGGACAAATAGTTTTCATGCTGTGAGCTCACTTAAGATACTCTTTTAGTAATTTTCATTTGCAAGTAACTTTCTAAAAAAATTTTTTTTAAGTTTATTAGAGAGAGCAAGCACATGCGTGCAAGAACAGGGAAGGGACGGTAGGGGGCTTTGGAGAGAGAGAGAGAGAGAAAGAGAGAGAGAGAGAGAGAGAGAGAGAGAGAGAATCCCAAGCAGGCTCTGTGCTGACAGAGCTCCCATCGTGAGGTTGTCTCACAAACCGTGAGATCATGACCTGAGCTGAAATCAAGAGTTGGACACTTAATCTACTGAGCCACCAGGTGCCCCTCATTTGCAAGCATCTTGATTGCAAAGGCATGTTTTGTTTATAAATATGCAGTAATATCAAAGAATAGTTTTCAGTTTATTTATTGAGTTACATTTTAGTGAGAATTCTGGGTGAAAAAATTCTTTCTCTTACTTTACTGTACCCAGTGTTTATTTCAGCATTTTGTTTTGTTAACATTTATGTATTTAAAAAAATTTTTTTAACATGTATTTATTTTTTGAGAGAGACAGCGCAAAAGGGAGAAGGGCAGAGAGAGAGAGGGAGACACAGAATCCAAAGCAGGCTCCAGGCTGTCAACACAGAGCCTGATGCGGGGCTCAAACCTACGAACCATGAGATCATGACCTGAGCCAAAGTCGGACGCTTAACCAACTGAGCCACCTAGGCTTCCCAACATTTATTTATTTTTGAGAGACAGAGAGACAGAGCATGAACAGGGGAGGGACAGAGAGAGATAGGGAGACACTAATTCCAGAGCAGGCTCCAGGCTCTGAGCTGTCAGCACAGAGCCTGGTGCAGGGCTCGAATCAATGAACCGCGAGATTGTGACTTGAGCCAAAGTCGGATGCCTGACTGAGCCACCCAGGTGCCCCCTCAGCATTTGTTTTTAACTATGTTTTGCTCAAATATAATTTCTACAACTTGATCTTTTAGAGGAGAAAATATAGTTTTAGTTGGGAAGGACTTTAACTGTAAAAGTCAAATTACCAGATCACTACTAAAAAAATGTAATTAGTTTGCCAAGCATAATATATTTGTTATGTAATTATCTTTTTTATTTTATTTTTTTATTTTTTAATGTATCCTATTTAACCCAATGTATCCCAAATATTATCATTTTAATATGTATCAATATAAAATTCTTTTTTTTAATTTTATTTTTTATTTTTTAAAATTTAGATCCAAATTAGTTAGCATATAGTGAAACAATGATTTCAGGAATAGATTTTTTAATGCCCCTTACCCATTTAGCCCATCCCCCCTCCCACTACCCCTCCAGTAACCCTCAGTTTGTTCTCGATATTTATGAGTCTCTTCTGTTTTGTCCCCCTCCCTGTTTTTATTTTTGTTTCCCTTCCCTTATGTTCATCTGTTTTGTCTCTTAAAGTCCTCATATGAGTGAAGTCATATGATTTTTGTCTTTCTCTGACTAATTTCACTTAGCATAATACCCTCCAGTTCCATCCATGTAGTTGCAAATGGCAAGATTTCCTTCTTTTTGATTGCCCAGTAATACTCCATTGTGTGTGTGTGTGTGTGTGTGTGTGTGTGTATACACACACCACATCTTCTCTATTCATTCATCCATCGATGGACATTTGGGCTCTTTCCATACTTTGGCTGTTGTTGATAATGCTGCTATAAACATTGGGGTGCATGTGTCCCTTCAAAATAGCACACCTGTATCCTGTGGATAAATGCCTAGTAGTGCAATTGCTCGGTCATAGGGTAGTTCTTTTTTTAGTTTCTGAGGAACCTCCATACTGTTTTCCAGAGTGGCTGCACCAGCTTGCATTCCCAGTGATTGTCTTTTAAGATATGAACATTACCCACATTACTTTGTATGGTTATTAATTGCAAATAATTATAGATTAAAAATCAGTATTTAATTACTAAAAGGATTTATAATTTACAGAGAAATAATTTAAAGATCTCTGATTCTTTCTGTATGATATTTCCTTGAAATATATAGGATGATTTTATGTGTCAGATTAGGCAAAGTAAGTGGATAAATTCCTTAATGAAAATTAAATATTTGAAAGACACCTGGGCGGCTCATTTGATTGAGCATCAGACTTTGCCTCAGGTCATGATCTCACAGTTTGTGAGTTGGAGCCCTGCATTGGGCTGTCTGCTGTCAGCACAGAGAATGCCTCGGGTCCTCTGTCCGCTTCTCTCTCTTTGCCTCTCTAGCTTGCACTCTCTCTCAAAAATAAGCATTTAAAAAAATGTTAAATAAAATTAAATATTTGAATAATGAATGTATTTAGTTTTCACATTAGTTTTGAGTTCGCTTAAATTAACACTCTGTAAACAAATATTTTATTCAATTGAGTTGAAGTTTTTGCACATTTTAGGTGTCTATTTTGTTTTTGTTGTTACTGAAATTCATCAGAGAAATAAAGTCAGCATGTGCTGATGACTCATCAGAAAAAAACAAGATACTTTTCTTACGTAGTGTTCATTTTCTATGTAATCTTACAGTTAGAATTGCTTAACGACCAAAAAATCATTTTAAAGTATGCATTTCTTTTGGGATATTAAATATAAATCCAGAGGAAGATAGTGATTTTGAAAATATTGTGTTTATTTATGCTGAATAAATCTTTATTTTGCTTTACATTTTCTTGGTCTTTCCATACTGACTAAATTTCCCTTTCCTATATTAGGTAGATAGGTAGGAGCTTAAAGAAAACATATTTAAATGCAATTTGATTATAAACAATATATTCAACATGTACGTTGAGAAAAAATGTCTATGGCATTTTTGCTTTTGTGTCTTGTTTATATTGTCAAGTCATGTATGTTTTCTGGCAGTAAATCTTGGTCGTCCGTAGTCATTGCCACGCTTAGAACAAGGCATTTACCCTGGAATGTGTGTCATAGTTCTCTGGAAATGGACTTTTAAAGGATATTCTTAGAAATCATTCTTACTAGAGCTGGCTTTGGTCTTGAATGCAGCCCCATGAAAAAGATCATCAGAGTGTGGTATAGAAATAAAACAAGAACAATTACCAAGAGATGAACTATTGTCCCATGATGCCTAATATGGCCGAGATAGGCTCTTCTTTTTCTTCTTTCTTTTCTTGCTTCTTAACGTCTTCTGCTGTAATGATGACAAAAGTACTCATTTTCCCAGAACATCTCTTGGTCTCGAAAAAAAAGAAAATTGTGAAACCTCTAGGAAAGATTCCTTCCAACATGTACAGAAATAGTAAATAAATTTACTATACTTGTTATCTTTGCATAATTTTTCAGGGTGCATTTCTATTTTATTCTGTTAACATGATGGAAAATGATAGAAAATGAATATATTTTAGTAGAACTTCTAATCTATTATCAACAGTTCGATAGGATAAGAAAATATAATGAAAAGGTAAACATTAGATCTGCCGTTTATATATGTTCTATATTTAGTAACTCTAAATTTTATTTTCAGATATTCTATCTATATCTAGCTAAGCTGACATACATGTGAATTGCAGTCAGTTGGTCTGATATGTGTATATAATCACTGCATATTTTAGCCTAAAATAATGAAGGTACTAAATGTCAGATTTTTAAAATAATAAAAAGAGATGTGTTCCTTACTCTACATTGCATCAGGGATAAAGTATTATCAGATATCCTGCATAGTCCACAGTGGTGATGAATGGATTTTTTCTCTTCGTGGAGAGCTTCCGCTTGTACTCAAGGAAAGAAAAGTGAGCAGAGCCTGGATGGGCTTCATACTCAAGATGACAGATGTTTTCATTGCATCCAGGGGGAGGGGTCTTCTCCAGTAGTAATCCATGTAAATTTCACTGTAACTGTTTGGTATAAATTGATAGCCTCTACCAGTAGTAATCAAATGGTAAACGTGTTCCATGTTTCTTTTGGCTTTTATACATGCTGAATGGTGCTTCACAAAAATGGTGACTACTTATGAATTTTCTGTCTGATGAATCTTAAAACTCTTCTGTTTCTTTTCAGCTATTTGAACATCCTTTTCTGTGTTGAAATGTGATTTCAAATACAGAAAATGAGAATTCTGTTTTTATATCTTGTACTAGTCACTACTTTCAAATTAGAAAATTTCTCTTACCGGAATAATTATAGTAATGTCACACACCTCTATCTGTAGTTGTCAACTCCAAGGTACTTTTTAAGCATTGCATAATTCAGCAACCAGGGAACTTCCGAGCATCAGAAGGATAGTGACTTTGTTTAGTAATAAGCAGTAACATTGAACATGCACTTGGCACTTTATGAATAATGATGGAGCTGTAAGCCACTTTTGCAGACGTGGTGTTGCATAACAGCGTTGTGCCCCTGCTCTTTCTTTGTCAGCTGGTCATATTTAATCCTTTAATAACAGTGAAGTATGCAGGTAAAAAGGAGCAAAGTATAAAGATAATCTAAGGTTTTCTGATGAAGCTCTTATTGACAGAAATGGGACTAAGGAATTCAAGATGGAAACAGTTGCTTTGTGTTATAGTTTTTTAAGTAATTTTTTTAATTTTAATTTTATTTTTTTCATTTTAGCTTATTTTTTAATTTATTCATTTATCTTTTGAGAGACAAAGCATACGAGTAAGCAAGAGGCAGAGAGGGAGGGAGTGAGAGAGAGAGAGAATCCCACAAAGTTCAGAGAGAGAGGGAGAGAGAGTCTGGAGCCTGGAGTGGGGCTTGAGCTCACCTGATGCAGGGCTGGAATTCACGAACTGTGAGATCATGACCTGAGTCGAAGTCGGATGCTTAAACCGACTGAGCCACCCAGACGCCCTGCTTTGTTTTGTATTTTAACAAGAAAGTTTTCATTAAGAGTTTGTTACATTTATTGACTCCTTTGTTCACTGACTATCCATCCATGTTAGTTTTAAAAGTGCATACCAAAAAAACATGAACATAAATTAGCTTTTCCTTAGTTTTCTCCTCTCTGGCCATATTCAGAAATAAATCTTTTTTTAAAAAACACAAATAATACAAAATGAGTTATTAATTAATAACCATGTTCTAAGTTCCAGACATAAGTGTAGATTGCCGGATATGTTAATATCTCTTAGAATTTGACATTAAAATTAACGCACTTGTTTATGTAACTAATTATGATCAGGAAAAAAGCAAACATACAAAAACTTGACGTTTTAAGAGCAAAATACATAAGAAATGATACAGTAATGAAATTTAAAGTTCTTTGTAAATCGGACCCAGAGTTTTATGTCTCACACTGTTAAAACGATTCTCAATCTCATTGTCCGTTGCTTATTACCTTGTCTCCACAGCTTTTGCTTCCATTTCTCATTTGAAGAGAATATATTTTATTTTCATAATTTAAGATTCTCAGTTGTCCCTTCCCATTGCTAACTTAATTGAATGAAATGTCATTTGAATAAAAGGAAATACCATGTTTCATTTACTTAAAAGAGCTGTTTTATTTTCTCTATTCCCGTTTATTTTTAGATTTAAAAAAATTTTAATTAACAGTCATACATGTGCTTGCAAATTTGTCATATCTTTTTTCCCGACTCCTTTTTATTGAGTTTTAGCATGCTGAGCTGGCCTCGGCATTATTCTTATAATGGACAGGTGGTTTCTTATTTTGTGGTTTTTCCTGTTTTTTTGTAACTTATAACCATTTAATAATTATTATTTAAAAAAATCATTGTGCCCTGGGGTGCCTAGGTGGCTCAGTTGGTTAAGCGTCTGACTTCAGCCTAGGTCATGATCTCGCAGTTTGTGAGTTCGAGCTTCACATCAGGCTCTGTGCTGACAGCTCAGAGCTGAGCCTGCTTCAGATTCATTGTCTTCCTCTCTGCCTCTCCTCCACTCATGCTCACTTGCTCTCTCGCTCTTTCTCTCTCTCTCTCAAAAATAAACATTAAAAAGCATTTTTTTTCAATCATTGTGTCTTGGGTTAGTTATATTCTTGTATAAAATACTATGGTTTTTTGTAGCTTGTTTTTTAAACTAATTTACTTTATTTTGGGGTGCTCCTGGATGGCTCACTTGGTTAAGTGACCAACTCTGGATTTCAGTTCAGGTCATGATCTCATGCTTCTTGAGTTTGAGCCCCGTATCAAACTCGGCAATGACAGCATGGAGTCGGCTTGGAATTCTGTCTTTCCCTCTTTCTCTGTCCTGCCCTGGCGTATGCACACACTCTCTCCTTAAAATGTATAAGCCAAAAAAATGTGTGTGTGTGTGTGTGTGTGTGTGTGTGCGCACGCGCATGCACCAGTCGTACAGCTTTACATAAACATTGAGTTCTGTATATTCCCTCTCTCTTCTACTCAGTATCCTCTGTTACTTCTATCTTGCATTAGTGTGGTACATGTTACAATTGATGGAATAATAATGACACATTGTTTTTAACTAAAGTCAATAGTTTACATTAGTGTTCACTCTCTCTTGGACATTTCTGTGGATTTTGACAAATGCATAGTGTCCTGCATTCCACCATTATAGTATCACACAAAGTAGATTCCACTCACTTCCCTAAGAAACTCCCTGTGTTCCCCCCTATTCATCCCAGACTGTCCCTCATCCCCCAAAACCTCTGGTAACTTTTTTACAGGCTCCAGTTTTTCCTTTTCCAAAATGTCATATAGTTGGAATTATACAGTATATAACCTTGTCAAATTGGCTTTCACTGAGTAATTCTTTCGCTGAGCAACATGTATTTGAGTTTCCTCCATGTCATTTTGTGACTTGAAAGCTTGGATAGTCAACAATTTAACAGTTCACCTTTTGAAAGACATCCTGGTTGTTTCCAGGTCTTGGCAGTTATGAATAAAGCTGCTGTAAATCTTCATGTACAGATTTTTGTTAAATTTTTTGTTCCATTGATCTATTTGTTATTTTGCCAATACTACATTATCTTGATTATCGTTAACTTTATAGTGAGTCTTAAAGTCTGCTTTTAGCAGCTCTTTGACTTCTTTTTAAGTATTATACTGGCTATTTTGAGTATTTTGCCTTTCTGTATAAATTTTAGAATTGGTTGGTACCCACAAAATAAGTTACTGGGGTTTTTGTTGTAATTTATACTCTTCTTTTTCTCTTTGAATGTTACAAGGAAGCAGGCTGGGAAGAATAAAACACTGTGTGCTGTACTTCATTAAATGAGTTTATAAAATAGCACAATTGGAAATCTTTGGATAACTGGCCATATTTATATCAGTGTAAATTCTAATGTGTCCAGTACTTAAGTGTAGAAATGGAAGCTATTCAGAATTTTAGTGGAAGATGGAAGATAAGCTTAAGCTTCATTTCTTTTGCTGGCTCCGAGACGAAAGAAGCTGTATAAGTCACATTTATGTCTCTCTCTTCATATATTTGAAAACTAAGATGACATATTAGGGAAAATGTTCATAAAACTTTTTCTTTTCCTCATACACAAAGCAGTATTATAAAGCAATTGAAAAAAATAAATACCCCAGAAGGAAAAAGTGGAAATGGTATGTGAATAAATAATTAAGTTTTTCATAACAGTTCTATTGAGGATAATTCACTTACTGTACAATTCATGTACTTTTGATGAGTTTTGACATATTCACAGATAGGTGCAGCCATCACCACCTTTAGAGAGGGATTACTTCTAGAATTAGTTTGTGGTTCAGTGAATTGTTGATAATGCAATCAGAGTCATTTCCTGTATTACTTAGTTATATTCCAATTTTAGAAAGGAAAATGACTACACTGTTTATAATTGCTATTTTCATTTGGGGATTAGCAATCAGTGTACTGTAATTTACACCTTTATTCTTAAAAATTGATCTGTGAGGAGTTACTGTTACACTGTTTGGAAATGTGCTTTTTCATTTTAAAATTTCCTTTGTCAAATTATTTCTTCATATTCTTTGGATCAAATAGTTTATATTTCAGAACATTTTAGGTTTAGTTCAGTAGGGTTGTTTTCTTTTAATAAAAACACAATATTGCCTCAATTATTTTAAGAACAAAATTGGTGTTTATTTTTAGTCGTGTTGATTAACCTGGCTAAGTGTCTTGTTATTAAACCTCTAAGACAGTTTTGTGGATATATGATAACCTCCTGTCACTTTACTGTTTGGAGTCATTTCAGTGTGATGTGATTTGGCATATAATTTAGTTTATTGCTTCTGTAATGTGAGATTATATGTTACTAATTACTTAGAAAAAGCCATGCTTTGTTGTATTAGATTTAATTTTTCCAGCAGTAGAATGTTGCATAGCAATGGAGGATGAATTATCTGGAGGTAATGTAATGTGGAGCATAAATTGCATTCATAAAATTTTATTCAAAAGACAGTAAGGAAAAACACCAAATTCTGAGCAAAGTCTATAAGTATACATAATAACATTGGAAAACAAAATTCTATTCCTTAATGAACACACTGTCTAAAATAATAAGTATTTTCTATCTTATACAGAGGTCAGAATAATTTTTAAACTAGAAATAATATATATTGTCGCTTATTCTGTGACAAGATCATAGCTGAAGTGTTTATATATCTTAAGTTCTTTAAATCATCTTTGTGTTATCAAGTTTTATGACCTAGTAATTACTAAATTATCTCCTTTTGTCAATAAAATATTTACTGCATGACGGATACTCTGATAAACCATTATAAAATAGTTCAAACTGGTATATGATGAAAAGTAATTCACCCTGATATTTGCCCCCCCAACCCTAGTTCTTCTTTCTAGGTGAAAGTACCGTTAATTAATATTATCAGTATTCTGTATCTAACTATATAAGTATATCCAGTACATGTATGTATCACTGGTTTTTAAATAAACCTGAAACAAAGTATTCATGCTGTTTTAAATGTAATCTAGAGATTATTTCTTTCACTCTATATGATATCTACACCTTGCAGAGAAAGACTCATCTCTTTGGGTAGGGCCCATACCCACATAGTTTTCACGGCTTATATAGGTAAGCATAATATAAGGACTTTGGCATTTGAAGAAGGTATTATCTGAGAGAATTTTTCACTATGATGGAAACATTCTATATGTTTCACTCTGATGGAAACATTCTGTTGTCCAATATGGAGTCATGTGAATGTTGATCACTTGAAATGTGGCTAGTACAGTTAAGGACAGAATTTTTAATTCTTTCCATTTTAATTAAAGTTAAATAGCCATGTGTGGCCGGTGGTTACCCTATTGAACAACACAGGAGGCATCACAGTATAATGAAAAAGCTCTAGAGTTAAATGTACCTCAGTGTCATTGTTCTTGCTATTTTCTATTTAGCTGATGGTACATGTTATTAAATCTTAGCTTCTCATACACACAATGAGGACTGTAGTTCCTTTTCCTAAAAGTTATACACACACAGAATATCGTGTAGAAAAAGGATTAGATGTATGTATACCAAAGTGATATGCCTGGTGAATGAGTAGACAAGGAGAGAAATGGTCAAAGTAGACTGTAGCCTTATCAGCAATGTTTTACGATTTGTCAGGATAATCAGTGTGAGATGTTACTCATGTATATAACATTTATGTTTAGAAATTCATCTTTTTCCTCTAAGTATTCCTATGTAGTTTCCCAGCTATAAAAAAGCAAATATATTTGAGTTTCTTTTTACATAAGTGTCATTTTTATGTGTTATTTTACAACTTACTTCACTCAAGTAAAGGTATAGGAGATCTATATTCTTTTCAAATTCTACGTAGGATACAATCATTTAGATATTATTGTGTATTTAGTCCTTTATTGCTCTTAGGGTGCTTCCTACCTTCAGTATTATATGCTGTAAAAACAGTATTATATTAGTCACCCTTGTTTTATAGGTGTATAGTAACAAATGGTATTGCTAAGTCATAGAATATGGGCATTAAATAGTGCCGGATTGGTTATCAGGTTGCATATATATCTGTTTATGGAAGTCTGGCTTTCTCATATCCTCACAAGAATTAATGTTGTATTTTATGCCTATTGATTAGTAACTTTGGGTTTTAACTTGGATTTCCTTGAAAACTGGAGTGTACTATGTTATACCATAAAATTGTAGTAAGCTGTAACATTAGGTCATAGGTTGGAAAAAAGGCTTTAAACCTAACCAAGTATGTATGGAAATGTTATGTATGATTAAGATGGAGAGTAAAATTTCAAAGGAAGGCCAGAACGAGCAGTCCTCCTTTCCTGCCTCTGTCCTCTGCATCACCATCGGAAGGTGTGGAACGAGGACCGACTCCTCCATCACTCTGAAGAGCCTCCCTGTTTGTCATCAGACCGTCACAACTGATTTTATAGAGTTGAGAATTCCTATGCCGCATCTCCCCATACTCTAATCTCAGTATAGGTCTGTGGGCAGTGAAGCAATTTCTGCCTCCAGTAGGTACTCCTCCACTTCTCCTTCCCGGTTTCAGTCTTTGTGTAGCAGTCAGAGTCCCTGTTAGCATCTGAAATTTTTTTTTTACTCATTTGCCCTCTACATAGAACGTAAGCTACATGAGAGCAGGGATTTTTGTTTATTTTCTTCACTGCTGTATTCTCAGCCTGTCAAGCAGCATGTTTTCAGTGAATATTTATGGCATAACTTTATTCAGTAACTGGGGTGGGAAAAAGTTTTAGGGTATCTGGCCGGCTTAGTAGAACACGCAACCCTTGATCTCAGGGTCATGAGTTCAAGCCCCACACTGAGTGTAGAGCTTACTTTAAAAAAAAAAAAAAAAAGAGTCTCGCTGTTGTGGGATTGAGCCTGAGTCAGGCTCTATGCTGGGTGGAGCCTTTTTGGAGATGCTCTCTCACTCTCTGCAGGCATTCTCTCTCTCTCTCTCTCTCTCTCAAAATAAATAAATACACTTAAAAAAAACAGTTACGGTTTGCACTGTCAGTGCAGAGCCCCGTATACAGGGCTCAGTCTCACAAACCATGAGATCATGACCTGAGCTAAAATGAGTCAGCCGCTTAACCGACTGAACCACGTAGGTGCCCCTGTTAGTTAAAGTCTTTATCTCACATGATCACAAAAGTAAATTCCAGTTGGAAGAAAACTACAAAACCTAGCAAAACAACTTATAAAAATTGTAGATGTGGTATATGTTCTTAGAGTGGGGCATTTATTCTTCGATACATGTGCTTTTAAGAAAACATTGGAGGGGTGCTTGGGTGGCTAGGTCAGTTAAGCATCAGGCTCCATCCTGAGCATGGAACCTGCTTAAGATTCACCTCTCCCTCAAGCACCGCACACATGCACGCTCAATCTCTCTCTCAAAAAAATAAAACATTTGAACTAATGATTATTATACTTAGCACGTGGTGCTTCATAAACATCGGCATCAGCTCATTTACCAAGTAACCAATCAATCTTAAGATCTGAGTAGAAGCTACATGGCTGTGGACTTTTATATTGCACATGTTCTCATTTTATGCTTTTCCCTTTCCTTTTACAGTTCTTGATATGGCAAGACATGTGCCACTCTATCGAGCTCTGCTGGAATTGCTCCGGGCCATTGCTTCTTGTACGTCCATGGTGCCCCTACTGTTGCCTCTTTCTACAGAGAATGGTGAAGAGGAAGAAGAACAGTCAGAGTGCCAGACTTCTGTTGGTACATTATTAGCCAAAATGAAGACGTGTGTTGATACCTACACCAACCGTTTAAGGTAGTGTACTTGGTTCATTGCTCTTGATTGTGCCCCTAAGAATCTTTTGAAACTAACTTTGTGGGTTTTCTTAAATGACATGTGCTGATTAAACACATATGCACACAAGCAAGATATAAAACTACAAAGAAAAAGTATCCACCAAATCCTACACTCAGAAACATTTATTTACATTGGCTTATCAGACATCTGCTTGTGTAATCTTAGGGCTGTAGGTATAGAGTTTTTCTTAAATTCTCTCATATTGTACTGATTATACAGATGGATGCTAGTTTTAGTCCATATTGAGGACAAAGACACCTTTCAGTGTCTGTAAATACATTTGGGCTGACATTGTTTTTAATACTACCAATTATGCATTGTATAGAGATGCTATGTTTTACTTAACCATCTGTTAGTGGACATTTGGGCTTTTTTCATTTTATGAACTCAGACATACGTCTTTTGAGGCTTGTAGAAATCTCCACACAGTAGATTCATAGAAATAGAATTGTTGGATTTATGGATTACTCCTATTTCATTGTGATACATGCTATAATTCATGCTATAATCTTTTCTTAGAAGTGAGAAGATTCAGTATTTATTTCTCGAAGTTATAATAAAGTTAGTATTTATCTTCTTGGTAAATTTAATTATTTAATGAATAAGTTTATACCTCATTAGATTCAGATGATGAGTTCTGAAAACAAAAACTCTTTTTAAGTTACCTGGCATACCTTTTTCTTTCTCTTAGCAGAATCTGTTCAGTGGTTATCTGTTTTACGTAGATGGCCAAATTCTGGTTTTTAGAGCATTTATACTGCAAATGGGAGTTTATTCTTTTGTCAGTGGTCTTTTGAGTCAATTAATGTTCTTTACCATCTTTACAATATATTCTACCTATTCTCACGTATTTTTTTTAAGACCATAAATTTGAGAAACACAGTAGACGTCAAGCAATGGCAGAGATTTGGTCACTGGAAGAATAATTTTTTCAGGGAGGAGTCAGCTGCTGAGATAATCCTGACTGTTCATTTATTGTATTGTCACTATCACTTTTAAAGCTAGTGGCTCACTACCAGGCAGTAAAAATCATAATTTGGACAAAAGATTAAAGAAGAGCCAGTTGGTGGAAACAAAAGAGCTGTAGGTTCACACTACTCTTCTTTCACCAGGGAAGGACAATGTAAAGGTATATTTTCTTTGATAGTGAGATAGTTTCTGTTGTAGAAAAGAGAACATTATGTTTGGTCCCAACCTTCATCGTGTCAGAAATCTAACTGGTAATCTAGGCAGCTGGTATAATTACCTAAACAAGGTGTCATGTCATAATTGAACTGAAGGTCTAATTTTCTAATTGAGCTAATGTCTCATTGAGAAACTTCTAATTGATCATCCCATCTCTACCCTGGTCATCTCTGTTCCTTATTGTACAATAAACATACAGTTCTTGACAAAGCATTTAATATAAAATATGCAGAGGTTTTGAGTATTTTTAGGGGGACTCTTGCCCTGTGTTTTTTTAGAGGGATCTTGCCCTGTGTTTCTGTACCTCATATTTTTGTGTTTTGAGGTGTATTGAAATTTTTTATGAAATGGAGTGTTTTTTCCCAGGAGTATTCTATTTCTTAGATGAAAAAATTGCATAAAGATTAGGAATGTAGTTATAATTATCACTTTCATTAAAAATAATAATCACAAATTTATGACAGTCTAAATGTGAAAATAAGACCATTAAAATATGGACAACTCTACATTATGTATTTCCTTAAGCTATAATTTCTGTTGGATCCTGCAAAAATGAAGTTACAGTGTATTGAGTTCTCAGGTAATTACAGAAGATGCAGTGATTGGAATTAGTATGCCTAGAGTAGCCTTTTTGTTGCTTTTCCTAAGTTAATGTATTTCCTGCCTCCATAACATACGCAGTATAATTTTTTAAAAGTAAACTGGGGCGCCTGGGTGGCGCAGTCGGTTAAGCATCCGACTTCAGCCAGGTCACGATCTCGCGGTTCGTGAGTTCGAGCCCCGCGTCGGGCTCTGGGCTGATGGCTCAGAGCCTGGAGCCTGTTTCCGATTCTGTGTCTCCCTCTCTCTCTGCCCCTCCCCCGTTCATGCTCTGTCTCTCTCTGTCCCAAAAATAAATAAACGTTGAAAAAAAAATTTTTTTTTAAATAAAAAAAAAAGTAAACTTGACTTCTGTATAAACTGTATTCATGATTCACTGTAAAAATTCAACTTCAGATAGATAATAACAAGTGTCATTTGACTGGAGCTTTGGTTTTCTGCTTTTCCTACTGGAAAAAAAAAATTATTCTTCAAATTCTTTCCTTCCTTCTTCAGTAAGAAAAAAATGGTACTTCACACTCTAAATTTTCTATCACCAAAACATGTATGTAAAAGATCATGACTGTTCAGAGCTCATTTTATTTATGTTGTTTTATCTTTATGGTGACTCTGCAATAGCTTTTTTTAATAGCTCTGCTTTAGTAACGTAGAAACAATGCTAGTGAGTTTTACCTTAGGATTTGAGTATTTTTCTTAGTCAAGATTGTTCATGATATCTGTTATATTTTACAGCCTCTGTTAGAAAAAGAAACCATCAAAGACATACATGTTATAGCATCCCTACTTACCTTTTGAGGTTTGGTACATTGAGAATTCATTTTCCACTTCACACAGAGAGGGTAAAATCTATTCTCTTCCAGACTGTCAAGACCTAAGATGTATTTCTTTTTATATTTTCATAATGATAGAACTTCAATAAAGTGAGCAGAGTTGTCCAGTTTCCTTAAAGAGTTTATACCCACAGAAATTGGCTAAGTTCAATTTTAACACTGTTTGAAAGTATAAAACTTCCCCTCTCCCCACCTGCCTACTTTATCCCAGCTGCATTTTTTTTTTTTTTTTTTAACCAGGATACTTTTGAGAAAACAATGGTCAAGGCAAATATGTTCTGTTCATTGATCACTTTTAGTATATGTTTTGTGGCATTATCAGGGTTTGGAGCTGTGACTTTAAAAATAATGTGTAGGTGTACCTCCGCTCAGAAAATGTTTATGTTCTTTTTGTCTCTGCTCTCAATAAAAAATGTAAGGATGAATAAAGTACATCTTTTTAGTATGTTTTTTTTTTAAGTTAAAGCAAGTACTTATTATGTTTATATATTTTATTTATATACTTTATTTCCTCATTTTTCCCTCGTTATGCCTTGTTAACTTCTCATATGTTACTTTTTTTAAACCAAGCATACACAAAGGGAATGCAGTTTTTCCCCTTCGAATGAAATTTGTATCATTTATATGTGACCATTTGTTTATCTTAAATAAAGAAAAAATAGATTTGCTGTGCACTCTGCAGGTCCCTAGATGATGATCGTGGTTACATGTAATGATTTTCATTAAAATTATTTCTTCTGTATATATTTACAATTTTTATCTCCCTTTTGTGGATGAGAGAAATGAGAATGTTTTGCCCCAGTACTGAAAGGAAGTTATTCTCCTGCCGGGAATAACCTGACTGAGATTATTCTGTCCCAACTGATTTTGATCTCAAAATTCAAAGAGTGAAGGAGATGATATAGGTGAGCCTACTCTCCCCCACCCACACTTTGAACCCTTCTGTAAGAGGAAACAGAAAGATACTGTTAAGAAACTGAAAAGGCACATCATTTACCTAATTTGTGCAGTGGAAATTTGTGATTATATTTAGGAGTAAGTAGGAATTAGCTAAATGAAGTGTGCAGTGGCCTGCTATACCAAACTGGGAATAATGTTAGCAGTGAAAGAAAGTATCGCATGTTCAGGGAAACCTGAAGAAATTTGGTGTGACTAGGTATGGTATATGCGTGGGAGATGAAACTAGAGATGAAAGCAGGAGCTAGAAGGTGAAGAGGGGTGTATTTACAGTTACTTGCTCTTAAATGTGGTGATGAGCTACTGAAAGGATTTCAGAGATCTGATCGGATTTGCATTACCCACTTTCTGTGTAACCAAAGGCTCGAGCAAGAGTGACTGCTTAGAGGAGGAACTTGAGTTGTTGGCACAGTGGCACGACACCGTGGGAATGCCTTTTACACCTACTAGTTATGTAATTACTGAGCTGTTGTTATTATATGTGAGATATAATTATATATGCATGTATATATCAATGCACACACATACATATATCTGAAAAGTAGCTTCTGAATCTTAATTTTTAAAGTAATAGACTCTGAGGCATGTTTCAATTTCCTTCGATTATAATTATACCTGAATTAAAACAATGATCTCTTGTAGGTGAGGATAGTTTGATGACTGGTGGGATTGATATTTAGTGAAACCAGAGCACCACTCGGGGAATGAGTATACTTCTAGCTTACTACATTCCTCTTTCCTGGCTTGAAGTTGACATTCCTTAGGCAGTTGTTAAATATTGACTGTACAGTTTGCATTAAGAGCTTCCTAAAGATGATAATATTCTAGTATTCTTTGATTCATGATTCTATATTTTTCTTACTTACCTCCTTTCCTAACCTGTCCTTTCAAGATTCACAGTTTATAATAACTGCATAGGGTTAATTTGAGTCTAATGGTTAACATAGACAAACTGATTAATAGTGTTGTAGACTGATTTTTAGTAAGCTTTTAGATTAAGATAAATCAGGGATTAGGAAGCAAAAAAGAATGGCCAAAGTGTATCACTTCAAAATAGAGAATTTTACATTCAACACTTTCCTGCTTTTGTCTGAAATAGACAAGATTAAAGGTAATTAGGTATCAGGATTTTTTCAGAAATTGATTTTTTTAAAATATAGATGATATAGGGGCACCTGGGTGGCTCATTCAGTTAAGATCCAACTCTTGATTTTGGCTCAGATCATGATCTCACGATTCTTGAGATTTTTTGAGATGGAGCCCCACGTGGCCTCTGTGCTCACAACTGGGAGCCTGCTTGGGATTCTCACCCCCCACCCCCACCCCCACCCCACACCCTCCCTTCCGTCCTCCCCTGCTCACACTTCTATGTGCACTCTCTCTCTCTCTTTCAAAATAAATGAAATATAGGTGACATGTTTTGTACATTAGTTCTGTAGCAATTTTAAAGCACACTTCAACTGTGCCTGTAAGTTATGTAATACAATTTTCTACTTAGGTCATTTTCTTCCATTATTTATTACTTAAAACTTAAACAATATTGGAGCGTTTCATGATGCTACCATTAGGAAATTGTGTAGTTTTTTTCTTGTTCATTTGAAACTTTTTATAATAATTTCAGTGAAGGGGCGCCTGGGTGGCGCAGTCGGTTAAGCGTCCGACTTCAGCCAGGTCACAATCTCGCGGTCCGTGAGTTCGAGCCCCGCGTCAGGCTCTGGGCTGATGGCTCAGAGCCTGGAGCCTGTTTCCGATTCTGTGTCTCCCTCTCTCTCTGTCCCTCCCCCGTTCATGCTCTGTCTCTCTCTGTCCCAAAAATAAATAAACGTTGAAAAAAAAATTAAAAAAAAAATAATTTCAGTGAAAACGGGGAAATGGTTAAACTGTAAATATTGGTGCTATTTAATTTTGCCTCAATAATAGAGTTTATTACTTTATTTCAGAGACATTATTCAAAAGCCACTTTAGTCATCACTTCAATAGAACAAAGGATTTCAAAAGTGATAAAGAGCTCCATTTCCTTTACTTGTCTCCTGCGATATACTAGGCACCTGTGAAGAGCAAAAAGTTGAATATTCATCCACACAAGATCAACACTCTAAGTGGAATTAACTCCCTTCGTGGTGGTTAAAAATTTTCATTACCATAAACATTCCATTTCTCAGAAAAACCTTTTTCTTTTTGGCCTAACGCAGAAAAAGTTTACTGGCTTCTCATTTATTTTCTACACAACGTCTTAATTTCTGGCTTTTTTCTTCAGTTTAATGATTTAATGATTTTTGTGGTTAATACTTATAATTTTTAGGCCTACAAGCAGTGGGAAGAAATAGTTCCCTAGAGACTGAGAGAGCGAGAGAGAGAGAGATGGAGAGGAAGTGCATTGAGAATGACAGTGTGTCAAAAGTAGAGGGCCAAAGATGTATATACAAGGTGTAAGCAATGTTACCCACGTGCCAAAGACAGTCTGTGATTAGATACTCATTGATGTATAAGTCCAAAGTCACTACCACTTAATTTTATACCAATTATAAAAGATCGGAATCTGGTGAAAGTGAATTTTCATAACTGTCAGATTGATTGTATTCCTTTTGTTCTGCCAGTTTGAAGTACTTTTGCTTAGTATAGTATTTGTGTTACAGCCTCTGTGCTTTCATTGATTTCCTTTTTTGTTTCTTGAGAATTATCCAAACTGCTTTAAATAATGGATTAAGTTTTAATAAATTTAGAGTAGCATGTAGTCATATAAAAATATAAAGAAGTAATAGAACTTTAGCTTCTGTGGAGTGTATACAGTTTCAGAAGTTTTTAAATGTGTATTTATTAGTTTCCCCTGCTGTATGCAGTAGGCAAGAAAATATTTACCGTTGTTTGAAAGAGAATGAAACTACTGCTTAAGAGTTTAACATTAAAAACTTACTAATAGGTTATAAATCTGCACATTGCTCCCCGTCTCCTGATGCCTATGTTGTTCATTATTAAAAACAAAATTTTTTAGGGGTGCCTGGGTGGCTCAGTCAGTTAACCTCTGACTTCAGCTCAGGTCATGATCATGGTTCGTGAGTTCAAGTCTCGTGTCAGGCTCTGTGCTGACAGCTCAGAGCCTGGAGCCTGCTTCAGATTCTGTGTCTCCCTCTCTGCCCCTCCCCCTCTCATGCTCTGTTTCTCTCTCAAAGGTAAATAAATATTAAAAAATGTTTTCAATAAATTTATATGAAAAAAGACAAGTCGATTGAACCTTACTCCAGATAGACCACTGTTACTGTATCTTACCAAAATAGTTCAGTTATCACTTAGGCTTCATGCTTGTATAATGGCTATACTTGAGGCTTAGCTGTTTCTTGAGAACACATTGATCAAATGCCAAAATACAAGTTATTCTATTATTTAAGTGATTAACAGTGTGCCTTGCTGGCACAGTCACTGGAGCATACTACGCATTGGGCGTGGAGCCTGCTTAAAAGAAAAAAAATTTTTTTTTTTTTTTTTTTTTTAATTTTTAAGGGGTGCCTGCGTGGCTCATTTGGTTAAGTGTCTGACATTTTTTTTTTTTTTTTCAACGTTTATTTATTTTTGGGACAGAGAGAGACAGAGCATGAACGGGGGAGGGGCAGAGAGAGAGGGAGACACAGAATCGGAAACAGGCTCCAGGCTCTGAGCCATCAGCCCAGAGCTGACGCAGGGCTCGAACTCACGGACCGCGAGATCGTGACCTGGCTGAAGTCAGACGCTTAACCGACTGCGCCACCCAGGCGCCCCTAAGTGTCTGACTCTTGATCCCAGCTCAGATATTTATCTCAGGGTTGTGAGTTAAAGCCCTGTGATACACTCTGTGCTAGGTGTGCAGTCTACTTTTTAAAAAAATATTTTTTTTTAATGACTAACAAAAAAACTGTAAAAAATTATAAGTTGACTTAATATTTCTATCTCAGTAGCATAACATAACAATATAAAATGATTATTCCTTATCAAATTACATTATATGAGCTTTATGTTTCAGGACAGTTTCCATGGTCTTTATCCCAGATGCAATTTCAAGCACTGTGAATTGCTGCATTTGAAGTGTCTTGCTAACAAGGTTTAGTTTATAACAAATCCTTCCAGGCACATCCTAACAAATAACCTGTTCCATATTATCTGTAGGTTTTAGAGCTATAAGGGGACTGTCTAGACTTAAGGTAGTTCAGATATTTCTTTTTATAAATGAGGAAAACAAGGTCCATAAATACTTTGGTTTGTTCCAGGTTCTCTGATACTTTGTGGCAAAGCTGTGATAACTCCCAAATATATTTATCCACTAAGTTAAACCTAACTTCCAAAGAACAATTCAGTTTGTGCATCAGTGAATAATTAGAAATTGGAGAGGTGGACTTTTTTCTGAGCTGGTTTTAGATATTTAGGATATATAATTTTTTTTTAATGTTGATAGTGAAGTAAAATTGTTTTTCTAATTAAAAATTTTGCTTTTAGTAATTATAAAAGTATATACAATAATGCAAATTCTACAGAGTTTTTCTGATAATTTCCTTTTACTGACCTTTTTTCATTACCTGAAGAATTTTCAAGTCATGCTAGGCTCTTAAAAGGCAGCATATTACCTTAGATATGATAGCATTTGTGTTGTGCCTAAGTAGTAATTACTACATTGCTAAAGTAAACCTAAGCCTCACTGTTTTTTGGTCTCTCTCGTACATGAGCAGAGAGCAACTTTGTATACTTACCACTTAAATGAAGAGTGAGTCAGCATTACCCATTTGATGTTTTTCTTGGTCAAAAGAATTAATAAAAAGCAGGGGGCGGCTGGGTGGCTCAGTCCGTTGAGTGTGCCACCTCTCGATTTTGGCTCAGGTCGTGATCTCAGGGTCACGGGATCGAGCCCAGCCTTTGGCTCCACACTGAGCATGGAACTTATTTTGAATTCTCTTTCTGCCTCTGCCGCTCTCTCCCAATTGTGCTCTCTCTTGAAAAAAAATAATAAAGAATTTATGAAAAGCATTTCTCTGGTATTTTCTTAATTACCACTGTGTGTGTTTTTCCTCTACTGTCTTTTCAATCTGATTTGGTATCCACTTGCATAGATTAGGGCAGGGCATAGGTGATAAAATTGTTTTCTCTGTGTGATGAAAGAAGCCTCTCCCCATCCTCCACACACTCTATTATTTTCTGTCTCCTGAATGTTATTGCTATCTTTGTATACCTTACATTTCTGATATCTTTAACTCTCTTGTCAAGGGATAGTTAAAGAGCTTGTGTAGCAATAGTTGATATTTGAAAAATAAGCAGAAACATTCCGCCTCCCATTTATGACCACTTATTGACCAACATTTTATTTTAGACTTAAACATGAGAGAACTTGAAAGCAACTCATCTTGTTAATGAAGGGATCTGTGGCACAGGTAACATAACATAATACTTTAAACTTTTGTGTGTGTGTATATATATATAAACTTTTATATGCACACACATACATATATAATCATTTCCATTTGAAATATAATTGTCTAGTGTGAAAATTCATTCTTTTGCCCACAACATAGTCACACTGTGAAGATGTGACCCCTTCAGCTTTTACATATCAGTCCTGGTGAAATTCAGTTTCTGCTGGCTATTCCAACCTTTTCTCTCAAAACAAAGTCAGAGTAAGCCATAGTAGTTTGGTTTCACTTTTGAATCAGTGTGACACTTCATAGCTTCCTTGGAGCAGGGGTGAAGACCATTCATTTTATCTTTGATCTTCTATGCAGATTTTTCCTACTGGACTCTAGTAGGCAAATAATCCTATTTAGTATATTTAGTAATTGACAGTTTGACCAAAAATTTGGAAGAGGGACTTGCTGTCAGTCAAATAATCTGAATTGCTAATAAGGATGCATCACAAATGTCTGTATTGAGTATGAGGCGTTCTGGATTTGAACTTCTCTTTAACAGCATTAAAGCAAACATCTTTTATTTCCATTTCCCTTAGCTATTTCGAAGCATCTTCTGGTATAAGAAAGTTCATCATATTTTAGAAATAACTGAATTCTCCGGCACCTGGGTGGCTTAGTAGGTTAAGCATCTGACTCTTGATTTCAGCTCAGGTCATGATCTCACGGTTCATGAGGCCCATGTCAGGCTCTGTACTGACAACATAGAGCCTGCTTAGGATTCATTCTCTCTCTTTCTGTTTCTCTCTCCCTCCCTCTCTCTTTCTCTGCCCCTTCCCCTGCTCCCCTGCTCACACTCTCCCCTCCTCCCTGCTCACACTCCCTCCCCCCCACTGCCGCCACCCCCCCCCCCAAAGTAAAATAAATAAACTTTTAAAAATAAATAGGGCACCTGGGTGGCTCAGTTGGTTGAGCATTCGACTTTGGCTCAGGTCATGATCTTGCCATCTGTGAGTTCGAGCCCCGTGTCGGGCTCTGTGCTGACAGCTCAGAGCCTGGAGCCTGCTTGGGATTCTGTGTCTCCCTCTCTCTCTGCCACTCGCCTGCTCACATTATGTCTCTCTGTCTCTCTCTCAAAACTAAATTAAACATTAAAAATAATTTTTTTAATAAAATGAAAATAATTTAATTCTCTTGTAGAAATACCCAATTCCTTTTTATCTAAGCAATAAGATTAATTGACCTCTTTTTCAGAGGCGTATTTTCTGTCACTCTTATTTTAACAGCCTTAGGGTAGTTCCTCTAGGGCTTCAGTTAGTTACCAGAGAATTTCATTTCTAGCCCTCCTACCTTTGTTTCTGCTGGAAAAACATCTCGTAGTTTCTCCTGTTTTTCCTCTGCTTCTAACACCTACAAAATGAAAGAGGCCTGGTTTCATAACCAAGAAGCATTTTTTATAATCATACCTACATTTTTTTCTTTTAAGTTTCTGTTTTTGATGACCTTGAACGAGTTTCATAGTTGATCAACCTTTTACTCGGTGATGGAGACAATGATGCCAATGTTTATTTTACTATCTTTTATTTGCCTCAGTTGGATTATCCCTTGGTAAAGCGTATTATTTGTGGGAACTCCATTCCACAACAGCACACAGTACCTTCATTTTGTCCTGTGATGTTTAATCTGACCTAGAAGTTATATTTTTATCTAATCTAGAAATCAAGGGTTTATTTTTAAAAGGCTTATCGGACCTTCTGTTTGAATATTTCCTTCTATAGTGTTCATTTATGCTTCCCAAGACAATGGAGATTATGTTTTCAATTTTAAATCCTATTGAAAACTAAAACTGACACTTCCGTTTGGAAAGAGTTTAAATTAAAAAAGAATCAGAATTAAAAATTAAGGTTTAAACTAATAATGAAAAGCATTCATCTTACAGAGGTCTTTGCTCCATTTACTGGTGCATTTCAAGAATTTTCATGTTTTCTGGAGATAATTAGAAGCAAATAGTTCTCCACAGTAATGTATTTTCTAAATCTTCCTGCTTACTTTTAATATTAATTCGTTTTAGACTTTATCCCTGACAAAGAGCTTTAGAACTGTGGAATATTATATGATGCATTGGTTTACAGAGAAATGTAGAAGTTTCATTTGCTTACAGTTTTAGAATCTTTCTCTAAGATGCTAGTTCTTAATAGTTCTGGAATCTGGACATTTCAGCATGTTGTCTCCAGATTACTTGTTTAACATGGCTGTACTTTTTAAATGTTTATTTCAACTGTTTTGACTTTAGAATTAGGAGTACAGGGAGTGGAGGTGATCTTTCTTTATGTTCTACCAAGAAAATAGCTATATTAAGCTATTTTCGGTTTATAGATTATAAAATAACATAATTCTGATATTTTGCATTTAGTCTTACAAAAATCCAACTTATTTTGGGTGCCAGTGTTAGCAGAGGTAGGGCACTGTAACTGAATATTGAATTATGAGGATTTTTTCTTTTGTTTTTACAAGAAAGATTTACCCATTTTGCTCACATCCTAGTTCAAATTACATGTCAGAGAGCCAAAATTTGCTTAATTTGTTGGCCGTTTAGTTGGAATTCACAGCATAGTGGAAAATGTTTGCAGATAATTCTGTGCAATAGTAGAAACTTCAGTTGATTCCTCGTATTTCTTCAGGGCAGTGATCACAACCAGATTCAACGTATGCACAAAGCAGCGGATACCATGGTAGCGGCCGTCGCTGATTGCTTTTACCATGTTGGATCCATTGTCAGTCTCAGAGACCTACTTCCAGCTAGGTGCCTTGAACTCAAATAGCTTTTCCCACAGACTTCAGGATGTGAGCGAAGGTATGGCCTTTTTTCATGAGCTGGGCCTACATATGGGTTGACAGTAACCTGCAACTTTTATAGGAAAGAGACTACTGGCTGTAGTTGGATATCAGACAATGACTAGTTGTGGTCATCATTAGGCAGGGAGTGTGTGTTCTTTGTAGATTTGAAGTACTCTCACCTTTTGGACATTATCCCTTTTTCTCCTGTCTGTTTTTGTCAAGGTTGTTCACGTAAAAATTTCTCATTTGAACCTGGTGTAAAGCTCTAAAAGATAACTGCTTTATGAGTTAACCATTATCTTCAATAGGAGATGCATAAAATCATTTCTTTCACACCTTTGGTATCAACATATTTTTTTAACTTTTGTGTATTTTTGCACTTTTTTAGCATCTTTTTAAAATTTTGTGGTCCAAAAAAAAAAATATATATATATATATGAAATTTACCATCCTGACTGTTTGGACTACTTTAATAATAGGGATTTCTCCTACTAATCATCTTTTAAAAACTGGATTTAGGAAATTGGTATCCATGAATAGGGCTTGGAGTTTAGGATGAGTCCTCTCTCCAAGGCTGACTTGCTCTCACTTGTGTTGTGCACTTTACTCTCCATGCCAGACACTCTTGTTTCTTCAAGGAGAAAACACCCTAATTCTGGAAAAATGCACTTCACTTCATATCTTTCTTCTCTGCTTCGCAAGGTGTGTTTCTTAAGTGAAATCTTCATTGAGCGTCCAGTGGATCAACTGTTTGATGACAGATTTTAGGAAACCATCTTTATTTTATTGTGGCTATAACCGTAGCTCTTCTGTTTTTGTTTTTGTTTTTCAAACTACTTACTGTTGTTTTCCTGTTACGGTCAGTGATCCTATTACTTAAGATTTTTTTAAGCCCTGGTATCAGAGGGAGAATCATTTACAATTGGCGGGGGAGTCCTTCTAAATTCAGAAAGTCAAACAGCTTATTGCACTTTTCTTGATTCTCAGTGTTTGACACTGATCGTGAATAGCTGTTGATAAATGCAGAAGTTGAGAATCTGTTTGAGCTTGTCCAGCATTACATCTTTATTAAGAAAAGTATCAGATACTATTAAGCAATAGTCTCCACTTTATTTCATAGCTTTTTAAAAGACAGTATCTTATTTGATTCCAGCACTTAAAATGCCTGATATTTCAGTCTTACAACATTCATTCACTATAGTCTCCTTACATATACATGCAAACATTCATGTTCATGTACATGTACCTGTGCAGAAATTGATGACTGAAATGAGATACAATATAGCATCCACCAAGTTGGCCATGCGTTCTAAGTGATTTCTTATACCTCAGTGGTAACCTCAGACAGTAACCCAGTGACACTTTGAGTTGAGCCATCTTGCCAGGTGAGGCAACTATATACCTTCTCATTAAAAATACCTGTGGGTACTAGTTTTTTCACACACTGCAGAAATCAGTTCAGAACGCACGCATAATGCTATATATGGTTACCCTTGCTAGCCGCCTGAGTGGCCCTTCTTCGTTTACCTCTTAACAGCTCCCTCAAGTGTAAGCACTGAATTGCTTCTGAGCAGATTTTTGTCTTTGTGCTGAAGAATAGTTCATTTATACATAGCTAACAATATTATTTTGTTAAGGACTCTTCTACCTTCTGCTAGTCTTTTTATAGCTCATCTAAGTCTCCATGCTCACTTTGTGAAATACAGTTGTAATACAGTTGCCAAGTCCTTTTGTTGGTAGGTATACAGCTAGAAGAATAAGTGATGCTGTAGCATGAGTATTTTAAACACCTTTATTTATATGTGTTTTCAGTTTGTATTATCTATTTAATGAATTAACAAAAGTGTAAGTTTTTAGTATCTAACCAATAGTATGATGATTATTAAGTGAAAAATATGTGCTGAGAGTTGAAATACAAAAAAGGATATTGATATTCACTTACTAATTTCGGTGACTCTTAAAATAAAACTCTACTGTATTCACCTAGAAAATTTAAAGAAACATTTTGATGCCTTATACACAGAGACATTGTTGTAGTACATCCTGTTAATGATACAGAATTTGATACAAGATTGGGTACATTTTAGACCCTGGATAGAGAATGCCTCTAAAATGATTATGCCCTAAAACTTACTGTTTAAATATAAAGTTATGATGTATAAAAGCACATTGCATTAAGATACCTAGTAATAAACCTTCATTTTTACTCCAGAATATATCTTTTAATTCTCCCCTTGGGAAAGAATATACTTACTCTGAGTGAAATACAAATAGTATTACAGTGAAAAAGTATACATATGGTTCTTTGATTCCCAAATCTTAGAAGACAGAGGATAGACCTCTGTCCCTTTTAGATAATAAAAATGATTTCTTCTACTTCCAGGTATTTGTAATTACTGTACTACAAGTACGTTTTTAAAAGTGTGGATCCAAGGACATATCGAGTATCTGGGTGTTTTTACAGTGTTCATTTTTTATTTAGATTGATCACATTTGAAGGGAAAACCTATCCAAAGCTTTATTTATTATGCTAGGCATTATTCTGTGGCTTCAAAACAACAATGAGTCTAACTTAAACTACTTCTGCTATATATCATATGTATTTCAAATGAAATACACACTATCATTTTGATTTTTAACCACTGTGACTTAACAGAGGTACTTGTTTTTCAATCCTAAAGTCTTAATTTTCCTTGCATTTCTTCCCATATTAAAAAAAAAAAATTCAGATCTAAAAGGGAAAATGTTAAAACAGGAGTAAAACCAGATGCATCTGATCAAGAACCAGAAGGACTTACACTGTTGGTACCGGACATCCAGAAGACTGCTGAGATTGTGCATGCAGCCACTACCAGTTTACGGCAGGCAAATCAAGGTACAGAACTGTCCTTGCTGCTTTTCTTTTGACCCAGAGATGTTTCATTTACTTCTGAAAACTACCTCTCTCTTTTCTCTGTGTTAATGCTTTGCAAGCAAGCTCATTTACCTAAAAATTTTGTTGCCACGTTTTCAAGTTAATCGTGAATAGTCTCTAATTTTGAAATACTTACCTCTCCTTTGTATGATCACTCACACTAGATTGAGCAGGCAGACAGACATGTCATGAACTTCTCTTCTTCCTGTTGGTAGTTGTGAAATTGAAAAATGCCATTGTACTGGATAGGAAAGAGTACATTTAGACTGGGTGTGAGAATTTAGTTTAAATTAGCATTTTCATGTCTTAGCAGTGTATTATCTATTGTTTTACGTCTGCTGTGTTGCCTGATTGGGTCAAACTAATTTTACAGATTTTAAGAACATAAACTTTAAAGTTGATAAGGGTTTTAGCCCTATTAGTTATGTTTATGACATAAAAATCTCTTATACTTAAACTGATACACCGGGAAGATAATTGTGAAGAGTTTGTTAATTTTTTAGAATTCAAACTTTGAACTGTAGAAACTGTTTTTGTTTTAATCTTTTAAAGTGTATGCTTATATTATTTATCTTGAAATATTAAATAACAGAAAAAAAACTAGGTGAATGTTCAAAGAAGGTGGCTATGAAACCCAAACCTTTATCAGTATTGAAATCGCTTGAAGAAAAATATGTGGCTGTTATGAAGAAATTACAATTTGGTAAGTTGAAATTTTAACCTTCATTTCTTCAGATCTCGTTTCATATTGTGTAATAGTGCTATTAAAATGTGTTCTAGTAAATGAAAGATTTTAAAAGTTGTTTGTACCATGAATTCTTCATATCCTCTGTGTGTGTGTGTGTGTGTGTGTGTGTGTGTGTGTGTGTGTGTGTGTGCGTGCACACACACTATGTATACATGCAAACATTTGATCATCTTTTCATCTCTAAATTTATATCTGTATTTATAGTTGTATTTGGAAATCATGATTCAGTAGAAACCTAGGGGAAAAAATAAAGTCAAATGTCAAAAAAAAGGGGGGTGGGTGCAGAAAGTAGTTTTCTTTAAGACCTCTCATTTCTGTATTTGCTGGCCAGAAGAAAGCTAAGACCTGGCACTTTGAACTAAGTCTGTTACTCTTAACATTTTAGAATTCCATGAGATTTGCCTTTGGAAAATAATAGTTTTGTAAAGTCCACTTGTATCCTTTTCTATTCTGAAACTCTTGACAAGTAAAGACTGGTGAAAAGATCCTACCAGTCTCCCTCATAAGGTGTTAGTCTATAAATAAACACTAGAATTCCAAATTTTGGTGACCATTAGTAACTGTTATTATCTGTGCCTCTTTTCCAACCTTGAGACCCAGTCAGAAGACTTTGACTATATGAAAAGGAACACTAAAGCAAGTGTAAAAATACATAAACTGTTGACATACTGTCTTTGAAACTTCAGTGGAAATCATTTAGCTTTTGCTCTACCTTACTTCCCAGGTTTGCAGTAAAAATCACGTGCAGTAGTAATATATATGAAAATGATTTGAAAATGATAAAGTACTCAGGCAGCTTTTGTTTCATCATCTTTTTAAAAATTTTTTTTTTAATTTAATGTTTATTGATTTTGAGAGAGAGACAGAGCATGAGCAGGGGAGGGATAGAGGGGGAGGGAGACACAGAATCTGAAGCAGGCTCCAGGCTCTGAGCTGTCAGCACAGAGCCCAATGCGGGGCTCAAACTCACGAGCCGTGAGGTCATGACCTGAGCTGAAGTCGGATGCTCAACTAACTGAGCCACCCAGGCGCCCCTGCTTTTGTTCATTATCTTAAGATTGGAAGAATTGAGATGACGTGTATATACTGTTGTTCAGAAAAAATGTAACAGTTTTGTTTTTGGATAATTGTGCCAGCCACTGATAGGTTGTGACCATTTTGTTTAATAAACACTTAATTCAGGAAAATGTAATAAATGTCAGGTTCATTCAATACTATATTAATAACTATAAATGATTACCAAAGGAACAAAAATATTGTCTGCTGTAACCTTAAAGTTACAAGACACCAAGAACAAATACTGTTATACAAATATAACATGAATTATAGACATCCTCAGAAAGGTGTCATATAAAGGAATAATCAGAATTATCAGGAAAAGCCACACCACCAGTATGATCCTTGTAGCCACATTCACTGTCACAACTAGGAAAAGTACTCTCAGATTTTAAGTAGACTTCATTTTTTAAATCTCTCAAATGAAAGCCTTTATAGTTACAATTTGATTAATGTATATTGTTGCAAATCTTTTTTGAAACTAAATTCACTATATTGTGTAGAATAAAACAACTGAAGTAGACTGGAAATATGTCAGGAGTTGTCAGTAGCACTGTGTTAAGATGAAATAATTGATACATATCTCTACTCAGGTTTGTCTGCATACAGTTGAAGGTAACTATTGGTAGCCTTGAGGCAAAACCCAGGTATTAGATGGGCTTGTCTGTAGCTTCACACTTCTGTGTACTTTTTTCACTTTGTGACAACCTGTTTCTTTCCCTCCTCCTCCAGATTCAAAAGCATAAAGAAACTTTCTCTGCTTCTTTATTGGCTGTCTAATTGTGCTTTGATTCTGAATGAAATTTAGTCTGTGAGTTGCCCCAACTAGGTACCAATGCATGTCTACTGAAACCTTTAATGTCTTACTTCTGGAATAGAATTCCAGAGTGGAGTGGAATAGAATGGAATGGAACAGAATTTTGAACCTCAAGTGGACAGTAACTTTGTTGGGGAGCCATTGAAAACCTGAGTAGGTTAAAAATAAATCCTGCAAAAACTAAGACCTTTTTAGTATGATCCTGGTAGATTTGCCAGAGGGCATCATTTGGTTGCTTCCCACTCACGCATTAAATATAGCACTGATACTTGGTGGGAGTATACAAGAAGGAAGAAAAAGTGGTCCATGGTCATGATATTTTAAGAGTTTAAATCTCTTTTTTTCTAAGACTTTTTTTAATGTTTATTTATTTTTGAGAGAGAGTACAAGCAGGGGAGGGCAGAGAGAGGGAGAGTCCCAAGCAGGCTCCACAATGAGTGCAGAGCCCAATGCTCTATTCCTTGAACCTTGAGATCATGACCTGAGCCAAAACCAAGAGTCAGACGCTTAACGGACTGTCATCCAGGCACCCCTTAAGATTTTAAGTAGCATTTTGTAAACCATACATGGGGGCGCATGGGTGGCTCAGTCAGTTAAGCATCTGACTTCGGCTCAGGCCATGATCTCACGGATTGTGAGTTCGAGCCCCGCTTTGGGCTGTGTTCTGACAGCTCAGAGCCTGGAGCCTGCTTCAGATTCTTTGTCTCCCTTGCTCTCTGCCCCTCCCTCACTTGTGCTCTGTCTCTCTTTCTGTCAAAAATAAATAAATGTTAAAAAATAAAACATACGATTTGCTGTTACTGCTGAACTTTGGATTTACTGATCTTTAGTAATTGACAGAGGCTTTGGATATAACCAGATTTAGTCTAATTTGTTTAGGTTCTTCATTTTATTTTGAATTTTTATTCAATATTTTTGGTCTTTTGAGGGGCATATAATTTGCAAACATTAATCTCCTGTTCAGTGTTTAGACTGTTAGCCTGGAGTGGGGGGTGTCAAGAATAGGGTTGGGAAGAGAGAAGAGGTGATTCTTCTAACCAAGATTTGGTTTCCTTTTACTTGGAAAAACATTCTTTCTGGTGGGTTAAAATTTACATAGATTAATTTTTTTATATAACTTGTGTTTATCACTGAAAAGCTGGTGTGGGCTTTTTAGAAATCTTTTAGAAGTGATTATTCTTTCTCTCCCATTGTTACTTATTAGTATATTAATCCTGAAAAGATACCATGGAATGAAACTATCATTTGTGTTCTAATATTGTACAATATCATTTTTATTTCTCTTAGAAATTATTCCATAATTTTTTCCGAGTAGGTTTCTTCTTTGTATACTTTAATTAGGGGTCTGGTTAGCTTCTAATGATACTACAGCCTTTGGCCTCACTAATTTTGACAATCTAATCTGTTCCTTTATTCTGTTAACATGTTTGTTTTTAATAATTTTTTTAATGTTTATTTATTTTGAGGGAGAGAGAGCGTGCATGTGTAGGGGAGGGGCAGAGATTAAGGGAGAGAGAGAGAATCCCAAGCAGCCTCTGCTCTGTCAGCACAGAGCCCAGTGCTGGGATTGAACTCAAAAATTGGTAGATCATGACCCAGGCCAAAACCAAGAGTTGGATACTTAACTGACTGAGCCACCCAGGTGCCCCTTTGTTTGTTTTTAAACAATACTTCTGAAGAAGCATTATTTTAAGTTTATTTATTTATTTTGAGAGAGAGAGAGAGACGGGGAGAGAATGAGTGGGAGTCATGACCGTGAGATCATGACCTGAGCTGAAATCAGTGGTCAAACTCTTAACCATCGGAGCTACCCAGACCCCCTGAAGAAGCATTTTATTGGAAATTCCTTTTTGTGGTTATTTAAAGCAAATACTTGAACTTGGTTTATGTGAATTTGGTTAAGTGTTACTTAATATACATAAGTTTATATCTTTTTGGACTCTGATTAGTTTCTATAGTATTTTATCAAATTATTCCATATTTATTGTTGCACTAAAAATTACTCTCAAAACTTAAGGTGTTTAAAACCTTTATTATTTCACAATCTCCATGGGTCAGGAATTCAGGAATGGTTCAGCTCACTGTTTCTGGCTTAGACTCTCTTATAAATGTGGCCATCAAGATGTCGGCTGGAGCTTCGTCATGTGAAATCTTGACTGGCTCTGGGGGCTGTGCTTTCGATCTCCCTCACATGGCTGTTGACAGGAGGCCTTAGCTCCTTGCCATGTGGGCCTCTCCATAGGACTTTTTGAGCGTCCTCATACATTGTGTCTGGCTTCTCATAGAGAGCAAGCAAACAGGAAGCCAAACTGCCTTTTATGACTTAGTCTTAAAAGTTGTAAACGTTGCTTCTGCTTTATCATTAGAAGCAAATCACTAAGTCTAACCCATGCTCAAGGAACGGGGAATTAATTTCTACCTTTTGAAGAGGGTGTCAAAGAATTTTTGAAAGTATTTTAAACCATCAAGCTTCTATTAGGAAAATAACGAGTCTGTTCTAGGATTCTAAGAAGGAAGTTTCCTGAAATGTGATTGTGGGGGGGGGGGGGGGAGTTAAATATTTTATTGAACTTTAGGTTTGAATTCACTTACTGATTCAGACCCAAATATGTTTTAATGTCTTTTTAAAGCATCTGTAATGTGCATGTAGTTGAAAGTATTTAGATACATTCCATCTCTATATGTTCTTTAGTTCTTTCCATTGAAAAAGTTTCATTTTATCAATATGAATGCCTTATGCTTCTGTATGTATAGGAAATTCTGATTTAAATTATTACCTCTAATTAAGAAATTCAGAGTCCTTATGTCAGAGCCAGGAGACTTCTCTCGTACCACATAAAATCATAAACTCTCCAAGTTGGGTATGACTTTAAACATCATTAAGTTTTACTACCCAGTGACTTTTAGAATCATTCACCAAAAAAATTGCATGTTTTCTGTTGAGTTTTTTGGAATAAACTATATTTTCTACCTTTTATATCAAGTACTTTTAATATCATGATTCTTCTACAATTTGATATTTATTGACTGCCTAATATTCCATCATGTAACATACTGTCATTTAACCAATAACTGGTCCTTCAAGTTGTTTAAGTTTACTTATTTATTTTGAGAGAGAGAGAGAATGAGCGCATGCATGCATGAGTAGGGGAGGGGTAGAGAGAGAAGGAGAGAAAGAATCCCAGCTGGGCTCTGTGCTATAAGCGGGGCTCAAACTCACAAACCATGAGATCATGACTTGAGTCAAAACCAAGAGTCAGATACTCAACAGACTGAAACTGAACCACCTAGGTGCCCGTCCAGTTTTTCAATAACCTTTTGCAACATCTCAGTGGCCATATCATTGTTATAAATATTTATATACAGTTATGATTATTTCCTCAGGATAAATTAATAGAAGAGGATTTGTTGAGTCAAACTATGTACATTTTTAGCAACTAGTCATTATCTTTGAATATTTTAATAAAGTTTTGGTATTAGTAGATCCTGTTCTCTTATAGGTAGCTATAGGATAGAAAATTTTCCTCCAGTCTTGGGAATCAGCTCATGTTTGTTTCTGGTGGATTGCTGTTTATAAAATTCAAATTTATACAGAAATTTATCTCTGTAGTATGTGAAAGACGAAATTGGGCAGATGAAATAACTCCAGTTTACAACTTCACTGACAGGAAGTAGTTAGCAGTCTTGCTGAGATGTAGTATATGTACTGTGTGGTAAAGTCAGCTTTCAACATTTCTTCTTAAATTAGATTCTACTCGTATAGAATTGGTGATAGTTTCTACAAGAGATGCACCAAAAGTTTATTTTTCTCTCTGAAAGATTTGTTAAATAAAGATTGTGGAACTCCTCTTTTAAACATATGGAATACACAGACCTGTGACTCTTCATAGGTCTTCCCTCTTTTTCTAGATTATAAGCTACTTGCAGTCTTGAAGATTTCATTTCTGATTTATCATTTAATCCATATAAACTAGCCTAGAACCTTGCACTTAGTAAGCTCTTGGTGAAATTTAGTGCATTAATGCTAATTATAATAATAGCATGTTTTTCTGTATATTTAGAATTATATGAACATAAGATCAGAAGTTATTGTTGCTTCTAATTGACAGTATTTGCCCTAGTACATGGTTTTGATGTAGTGTTAAAATTTATATAAATCTTTTGTAACCCATTGGTTAGGGTGGAATAATCTGGAGATAAAATTCAAATCCATTTTTTTTTTCTTTCTGTGTGTACAGAGTTTGTAAGTAAAGAATAACTTCAACTCTTTTCTAAATCTGCCTGAATAAATGGTTAAGAATTAGCCCATTAGTTGTATTTTCTCAGAGTACTTAGAACATTACCCTAATAATCTTCCTTTATTGCATTAACTTAAATTCCAAAAGTAATGCAAGAGTAGACCTCAATCTGGGACTTCGTTTTCCAACTCCAAAGTCAGTGCAAATATATAAAGACCTATTCTGGTTTTTAAAAAATGAAATATAATAATAGATCTTGGCATTTAGTATTTTGAATTATTTTGGCAAAAATTATACACCACACATTTTAAGAATAAATTGCTTTTTCTGCTTTACATTGTCATAGCAGCTTGATACAGTCTATCAGTGTGCCCACATTATATAGATTAAAAAATCATTTCTTGGGATTCCTGGCTGGCTCAGTCGGCAGAGCATATGTGACTCTTGATCTCAGGGTTGTAAATTCGAGCCCCACTTTGGATATAGAGATTACTTAAAAATAAAATCTTTAAAAAAATAATAATTTCTTCATTTTGCTCCATTACATAATCCATCCACCGAACAGTAGTTGTGACATAAACATGTATAGCTTGCTAATTTTTCATGGTCCTCTCCATTTTGTGGGGCTTAAAAAATTTTATTTTAGTATATTGACACACAGTGTTACCTTAGTTTCAGGTGTACAACATAGCAATTCATGATTTTTGTGCATTATGCTGTGCTCACCACAGTGTAGCTGCCATCCTTCACCATGCAACACTATTACAATGCCATTGACTGTGTTCCTTGGGCTCTGCCTTTGGTCCTCTCTGTTTTGGATGAAGGGCTAGTGATTTATTTGTGATCCTTGTCGTTATAACACTACTCCATTCTAGTTCTTTTTCTTTTTTTTTTTTCAGTGTTTTTTTTTTCTTCTTTTTCTTTTAGATACATTTGAGATGGTTTCTGAGGATGAAGATGGGAAATTGGGTTTTAAAGTAAATTACCACTACATGTCTCAGGTGAAAAATGCAAATGACGCAAACAGTGCAGCCAGAGCCCGCCGCCTGGCCCAGGAGGCGGTTACGCTGTCAACCTCACTGCCTCTTTCGTCCTCTTCGAGTGTGTTTGTGCGCTGTGATGAGGAGCGACTTGACATCATGAAGGTAGAAAAACAACTGTGTTTTCTCTATTTCTGGCTAACGCCATTATGCATATAGTTGTCTGTATTGTTCAGATAGTGACTATACAGAGCAGTAGAAGTAGCATGAATTTTAATAAATTAAACAATCCTGTTGGCCATTTTGGACATCATTGAAAGGAGTCCTTTTTTTTTAATGTTAGAGTATGTGTATGGGACAGCTCTTCAAAATAATAGTTTAGAAGAAAAGTACCAAAATGCCTGCCTTGAGTAAAGGCCATATGCAGTCTGTAGTTTTAAGAGCTGAGTATCACAGGATTTTATGTTGGTTGGTAGAAAAAAATCATAGGACTTCTTCCTTGTCATCCAAGATATTTCCTTCCTGTTTTATAGTATCATTCTTCAGAAATTATTCTTTTTTTTTCTTTTCTAGGAAATTCATGCAGTTACTTAATTACCTAAGACTTATTTAATTACTTAAGATCTGTGAATTAAGTAATGATAGTACAATAATAAACAACTGCACCTTTATGCTTTACCATTGTGGTTATCTTGCTTTAAATTCTACATGATTGCTGCAGAAAGAAAATTATAAAGATTTGACACCTGCCGGGGAAGGACATGATGGGGAACCTTTCTTTACATTTGTCATTTAATTCTTGGTTTCATAGTCTGTCTTCCTTAGATACACAGCTGTAACTATCAACACATTGATTTGAGGAGCTTTTTTGTTTTTGTTTTTTTGCTTGCTTATTACTTTTTTATTTTGCTCTTTTGGATAAATTTTCAGTAAAAATCTCATAGGCTTTGCCTATTTGAGCACACTCTTACCTGTCCCTTGTTACAAACAATAGCCAATTATAGAAGGATTGCCTCGGGAAGTATTGTATCACTAAATAGACCACATAAGTTCAGACTTGTGACTCTGTCTCTGGAAAACATTATGCTGTACCTAAATTTAAAAATCCCAACATGGGGGGCGCCTGGGTGGCCCAGTCGGTTAAGCGTCCGACTTCAGCCAGGTCACGATCTCGCGGTCCGTGAGTTTGAGCCCCGCGTCGGGCTCTGGGCTGATGGCTCAGAGCCTGGAGCCTGTGTCCGATTCTGTGTCTCCCTCTCTCTCTGCCCCTCCCCCGTTCATGCTCTGTCTCTCTCTGTCCCAAAAATAAATAAACGTTGGAAAAAAAAAAAAAATCCCAACATGGAGCTCCAAACCTTAAATCGGTATTGTCACAGATTGAGACTCTTGATCACTTTCTTCCACACACAGCTTTTCAGGATCAGAGACTTTGCCGCACAGGCCTTGCACAATTAGTATCTATTGATTGACTTAAACAAAATTCATTAAATAATTCTGACAGTCAGGGTTGGGTTCTCTGCTATTTTTTGAACTACCAGTAACCCTACAGGGAACACCTGTTGTTCTCTCAAAACCTTTTTATCATAAGTTATTACATGAGAACTTTTCTTGTTATCTATTTGTCTTATTATTCCAGAGAAAAATATTTAAAACTCATTTATTTCTTAAGAGATTAACCTATCTGAAGATATATTGCAGAAAATTACCTCCATACCTTTTGGATGTGATAATGAATATACCTAAAATCTCAAATCTTTAAATACTATAGAAAATATGAAGGAAAGCTCTCAGGAAAATAGTAACTTAATATTAAAAGGTATTTGATATTTAGGTAAGCTTTCCTGCCAATAAGGCATCTTTTAATAGCCTGTTTTCACCAAAACTAAAAAACCTTAATCCTAATCTAAACCCATTTCCACTCATGTTGTTATTTTTAACTTTAACCTCATTTTTAACACATTCTGGTAGAGATAGATTCTGTCTATAAGATGTAAGAAGGTTGTTCGTATTTCATGTTGGATTGTGTTTTTCTAAATAGCAAACAATGGTTGGGAATAGTAACAGAGACCTCTGTGTTTGTGTATGCTTATTAGGTTCTGATAACCGGTCCAGCGGACACCCCTTATGCAAATGGCTGCTTTGAATTTGATGTATATTTTCCTCAAGATTATCCCAGTTCACCCCCTCTTGTGAATCTAGAGACAACTGGTGGTCATAGCGTGCGATTCAATCCAAACCTTTATAATGATGGCAAGGTAATGTAATTTCAGCCTTTTGTTTCTAATGCCAAAGTATTGTAACCAAAGGTTCTTTGTAATTTAAACAAAAATTTTCTTTTGGATATCTTCTTTCCAAGAGTTACATGGCTTTCTTCATGCTTCTCTTTCCTGTATGCAAAGATTAGCCTGGGGGATGACAGAGAAGGAACCAGAAAAGGCAGAAACACAACCGTGTTGAGAAGCATGTATAGTCTTAAGAAGTTACTAAGGGACTAACTCATTCAACACATTCCTTGGCCAGTTGAGAGCTTTCTCCCCTCAAGATGTAGTAGAGCCAAAAGTCTGTCTTTGCCTCTCAACTTTCTTTACTTTCCGTATCTCCAATTCCATTTCTCTTTTCACAAGTGCCTCGAGATAGTTGAATGGCAAAACTATGGTCCTGTCAACTCTGTATTCCCTTTTTTGCATGTCCTCACTTTTTTTTTTTGCTTTCATAGCCAGCCATGTTTTCCATGATACATATAATTATGATCTTATTTTTGATGCTTAATTTATGCTAAAATGTTTCCTTTTTCTTTTTTTAAATAAATGGGAAGATGTGTTCTATCTCAGAAAAAAGTTGGGGTGCCTGGGTGGTGCCTCTTCCAGGGTTGTGGGATTGAGTCCTGCGTCAGGCTCCACATGAATGTGGAGCCTGCTTGGGATTTTCTCTCTTTCTCCCCCTACCTCACTCCCACACCCCCTTCCGCCTTTCCCCCTCTCCCTGCTCCCCTGCTCACACTTGTTTCTCACTCTAAAAAAAAAAAAATTAAATGGTATAATAAAAAGCATTTCATTTGACAGTAAACCTTTTAAAATTAGATTTAAAACAACAGTCATGGGGCACTTGGGTGGTTCAGTCAATTAAGCATCTGACTTTGGCTCAGGTCATGATCTCATGGCTCATGAGTTGAAGCCCCACATCGAGGTCTATACTGATAGCTCAGAGCCTGGATCCTGCTTCGGATTCTGTGTCTCCTTCTCTTTCTGCACTTCCCTGTTTTGTGCTCGCTCGCTCGCTCTCTCTCTCTCTCTCTCTCTCTCTCTCTCTCAAAAATAAACATTAAAAAGAATTTTTTTAAAGGACAGTCATCACTGTTCAAAGTAATTTGGATGGCTTGATGGAATTTCAACAGTAAATTCCACGCTGGAAGTGTTAAATGTTTAAAAATCACTAGATGGTCAGGGGCACCTGGGTGGCTCAACCAGTTGAGGGTCTGACTACAGCTCGGGTCATGATCTTGCAGTCTGTGATTTCAAGCCCCACATCGGGCTCTGTGCTGACAACTCAGAGCCTGGAGCCTGCTTCAGATTCTGTGTCTCCCTCTGTCTCTGCCTCCCCCCCGCCCTTCCCCCCCCCGCTCATACTCTGTCTCAAAAACTAAATAAACATTAAAAATAGTTTTTAAAACAATCACTAGATGGTCAGAAGAAATTCATAGCCTTCGCAAGCAGAGACTTCTTTGATGATCTGAGAGGAACAAGGGCTTGAAGTTGATCTGGTTTATTACAGATGGACTAAGTTTTCCCTGCGTATCATCTTCCTGGTTTCAGGAGAAGCCTGCCTCAGATCTGTGCTTGTAGGCTATCGTTTTGTTTTCATCGTAAACTCCGATCGTAAAACTGGAATTTGTTTTCTTCATTGATTTCAGGAGATTTAACCAGAGGTAGAGCTTACTTTCTTTGGGAGAGCAAAGAACAGGTCTTTTATAACTGAGCAGAGAAGAGGAACTAGCAGTGTTGTCTTCACCCAAGAGATAGACTAGAATCTGAATAGAATTGAAGTGTAAATTGTTAAAATTTATTTAAGAAGTTACTTCACTGGGGTGCCTGGGTTGCTCGTCAGTTAAGCATTGGACTCGTGATCTCAGTTCGGGTGGTTTTGTTTTTGTTTTGTTTTGTGTAATTAATTAATTAATTAATTAGGGCACAAGCAGGGGAGGGGCAGATAGAGAGAGATCCCAAGAGAATCCTGTCAGTGCAGAATCTAATGTGGGGTTTGATCTCAAACTGTGAGATCATGACCTGAGCCGAAATCCAGAGTCAGATTGACTGACTGAGCCACCCGGGCACCCCTCAAGCTCAAGTCTTGATCTCAGGATCTAAGTTGAAGCCTTGTGTTGGGCGGACTACACACTGGCTGTGAAGCCTCCTTTAAAAAAAAAGAAAGAAAAGAAAAAGAAAAGAAATTACTTCCTTTAGACTTAATGGTATACCAAAGCAGGTAAGGGCCTGAGAGTTCAATATCCTGAATTATATAGTCTTTGTTATATTAATACACTGGTAACATTTAACCCTTGGGATCTAGATCTGTAGATAGGGATAAGAATACCTGGCATTCATTGGCAGCAACGTGGATAAAACTGGAGGGTATGATGCTAAGTGAAATAAGTCAGTCAGAGAAAGACAGATATCATATGTTCTCACTTATATGTGGAACTTGAGAAACTTAGAAGACCATAGGGGGTGGGAGGGGAGAAAAATAGAGGGAGGGAAGCAAACCATAAGAGACTCTTAAATACAGAGAACAAACCAAGGGTTGATGGGGGGGGGGGGGTCATTGAGGAGGGCACTGGTTGGGATGAGCACTGGGTGTTGTATGTCAGCGATGAATCACGAAATCTACCCCAAAAACCAAGAGCACACTGTGTACACTGTATGTTAGCCAACTTGACAATAAATTATATTTAACAAAAACAAAGAATACTTGGCATTGATAGTCACAGGGTGTTCTAAAAATGAAATGCCTGACAGTACCTTAAATAATAACATACAAAGCCATTTGGATATAGTTCTTTAAAAATTGTTAATGAAATTATGTTCTAAATGAATTAACGTATTTTGCCTTATTACTGTCATAGAACATTTGCAAAACTAGCAAGGCGATGGACTTCTGCTTTATTAAGGACCATTTATTTTCCAAATCCATTGCCCATTATGTGAAATTGTCAGTTTACAATTACACATAAAATGTCCCCAATTTTGTTGTTCCCAGAATGACCTCCATACCTGTGTTTGGCAGATAGTTTAGGTTCACTCTTGCTTATGTGAGCGAACAGTATCTGTGTGGTGAAGTTGGTTCCAAGGAACCCAGTGGACCCTCAACGTCCTCTCAGGGGGTCTGTGAGGTCTCCTCCTTCCAACTTCTGTTTATGTGAAGCTAGATGTTATCAGATACTTCAACCAGAACAATATATTGTAACAAATTGAATGTAGAAGCAGATATGAAATCAAGATCTCTTTTGTTGAACCATACCCATTTTTAAAATTTACAAAATTTTAAGAGAAATTTTTTTTTAATATAAATGGTACCATTTTTTCTCATTGAAACTTGTTTTTGGTTTGGGAAAGAGTTATTTTTTATTAAAAAATGTTGTTTGTATTAACATGTAATAGGTGCTATTTCGTGTTTCATCATGAAAGTGAAATGCCATACAGCTTTGGATCACATCTGAAGATGCCAATTCGTTTTAACAAACTGACCCTTGGGGTTTTGTTGGGGAACATAAAACTGAGATACTGTGATATGATAGCATTTCATTTTTGCTTCTAGCTATGACACTTTGCTTTTAAAAAGCACTCTATTCAATTCTGTATATGTTTTCTTCCCTTCTTCCTCAGGTTTGTTTAAGCATCTTAAATACGTGGCATGGAAGACCAGAAGAGAAGTGGAATCCTCAGACCTCAAGCTTTTTGCAAGTAAACACATTTCTCTGAATTTCACTTAGAAAAATAAGAACTATCTATATTTTAAAAAGTGTGTTTTAGGGGCTCCTGGGTGGCTCAGTCAGTTAGGCGTCCGACTTCAGCTCTGGTCATGTTCTCATGGTTTGTGGGTTGGAACCCCGCAGCGGGCTCTGTGCTGACCTCTTGGAGCCTGGAGCCTGCTTCGGATTCTGTGTCGCCTTCTCTGTCTGCCCCTCCCCCACATGTGCACTGTCTGTCTCAAAAATAAATAAACATTAAAAAAATAAAAAAGTTTAATGTTTCAGAGAAATCACCATAAATTATCCCTAGGTAAGCCTACTAAAGTTTGATCTACCCTGAAAAGATTCTTTTTCTACATTCTTATTTTGAATTAGGTGAAAGAAGATACAAAAAATAATTCTCAGGATGTCACTCTTTTGATTCTCTGAAGACTTTGTAGCATCCTCATGAATTAAAGAAATAATATCATAGTATAATTTTTCCCTTTTTGTTGATGTCGAGATTAGGAAAAAAGTCTACATTGTTTACATGATTCATGCAGGAGAACTATAAGGAAGTCACTAGAATATTCCTCCCAAGTAACTACTACTTCATTTTAGAAATTCTTGTTTCAGTTGTAGTCTAAAAACCTTAAAATATTTTTTCTACATGTATGTTACTCTTGTCAACTCAAACTAAGCAAAGAAAGGAAACTCAGAGATATCCTATTTTTCATAAAGTAAATTAGATTTAGCTGAGAATTGAAACTTTTGTCGAATTTAGATAATTTTTTTTAAATGTTTATTTATTTTTGAGAGACAGAGAGAGAGACAAAACGCGAGCAGGGGAGGGGCAGAGAGAGAGGGAGACATAGAATCCAAAGCAGGCTCCAGGCTCCAAGCTGTGAGCACGGAGCCTGATGCAGGGCTGGAACTCATGAACCATGAGATCATGACCCAAGCCGAAGTCAGACGCTTAAACCGACTAAGCCACCCAGATGCCCCAACAACTAATTAGTTTAAAATTTGATTTGCTTTTAACTTTTATATGGCTTATATATCTAATATATACACAAAATCTTGTAAAGTAAAGAAACTTCTACTCAGGGCTTTAAGTTTTACAAGTTTGGAAACTTAATTACCCATGCATAAAAATGAGCTTTGTTCTATATTCCCTTTATGATTTGGGTTTATTGGGGTTTTTTGGGGTTTTTTTTTATCATAATTCACAGAGTGAGAACGTAGTAGATAAATCATCTGTACACTGTTCTGTTCACTTAACATTAGAGCATATCCATTTTTCCAAGTTACATTCTTATAATTTTTAATTGCTCTTAATCTTTTGAATTAATATACTGTAGCTGAACTGGTTCTCTATTACTGACTAAATTTTTCGCTTCTAATTTTTTTAGCTTTATAAGTAATACAGTTATTACATGATTTTCTTTATATTTTAGATAGTTTCCTGAATCAGGGTTTTCAAATCTGTGACAAATTGACTTGGGCAGGAGCAACAGGAGGCTCTCTCTTTTCTGTGGCAAGAGTGAATAGACTTGTTTTCTTCCAGATCTTAGGGGGAAAACTTTCAGTCTTGCCTCATTGAGTGTCGTTAACTGTGAGTTTTTCATAAATTCTCTTCATGTTGACGACATTGCTCTTTACTCGTGGTTTGTTGAGTATTTTTATTATGAATGGATGTTGGATTTTGTCAGATGCTTTGTCTGCATCTGTTAAAATGATTCTACTATTTTTGGCTTTTTATTTTATTAATATGATATATTAATTTTTGGACGCTAAACCAACCTTGCATTCCTGGGATAAATCCCATTTGGTCTCTTGGTATAGAATTCTTTTTAGATATTACTGGATTCGCTTTGCTAGTATTTTATTTGAGGATTTTTGGCATCTGTATTCCTAAGAAATACTGGTCTGATCTTTGTGAGCTGGTTTTATTTACATTATACAAGAAATAAATACATGTAGGCAGGACCACATTACTCTTTGTTGTCTGTTAGAAACTTTCTTCAGAGGCAGACTAGAAAGGCTCAAGGAAAATTACTTAATTTCTCTTTGGTTAGATTTTAGGGCCTAACATTGTTTTACCCTTTTATTTATCACATGTGCACAAAGGATAAAAGTACTTTTGCCAGACTGAAAATCTTCCACAAAAATTTTTGAAGGTTGTATACAATTAAAAACAATTCGAAAATATTTGAAGTGATAAGCTTTATTAGAATTTCTTGGTTTCTCTGAGTGAGACTGTTAGAAGAAGAATGTTTCTTTGTATAAAAATAATACATTTTGTAGTCTTATGCTGTAAATCTCATATCCAGCAGTAGTGTAGTAATAGTCTTAACTATTAGCACAGTTTAAAATCAAAGTCACGGGGCAGCCAGGTGGCTAAGTCGACTGAGTGTCTGATTTTGGCTCAGGTTGTGATTTCACGGTTTGTGAGTTTGAGCCCTGCATTGGGCTCGCAGCTGCTGTCAGCCTATCAGTGCAGAGACCGCTTCAGATCTCTGTCCCCCTCTCTCTGCCCCTCCCCCCTTGCGTTCTTTCAAAAATAAATATTTAAAAAATAATAAATAAATAAAGTCAAAGTCGGGGACCTGGGTGGCTCAGTCAGTTGAAGCGTCCCACTTTGCAGGTCATGATCTCTTCAGTCTCTCTGCTGTCAGCACAGAGCCCACTTCAGATCCTCTGTCCTCTCTCTCTGACCCTACCCCACTGGTGTACTCTCTCTCTCAAAAATAAATGAACATTTAAAAAAAATAAAATCAAATCAGAGTCATATTATTTATTAGGACTATCACCAGAATTTTTTACAGTAGCACCAAGTTATAGCATTGCTTACATAACTGGTTTTTAATGTGCTATAATGTACTTAAAATACCTATTATAATGCTTTGTGAATAGTTTGTTCCAGTTGGATGTTAATAAAGATATCATATGCAAAAGGAATTGAACATATTTTATGGTTCATGTAGTCAACCATTTATAAATGTTAACAAAATATATATTATCATTTCTCTTAAAATGGAAAATTCTGGAAATCAGCCACTTGTTTACAGTCCTAGTCATTTGCAGCATGATTTTCCAGAAGCAGGTACTTAATATTTTAAAAAGTTAAAAGCATTTTACTAATTAAAAGTGTTTCCTGGGTTGCCTAGGTGGCTTAGTCAGTTAAGTGTCCGACTTCGACTCAGCTGATGATCTCACAGTTTGTGCGTTCGAGCCCCACATCTAGCTCCCTGCTCTCCAGCGCAGAACTCGCTTCAGATCCTCTGTCCCCTTCGCTCTCTGCCCCTCCCCCTCTTGCATGCTCTCTCTGAAAAATAAACGTTAAAAAAAAAAAAAAGAATATTTCCCTCGTACCAAAGATGTTATTATTTCTTATAATACAGTTTCTCATTGCAAATTAGTATTTTGGATTATATACTCTGTACTCTCCTATGTTTTAAATACCTGTGATAAAATTTTTTGATGTACCAGATCAAGTTAGACAATTAAATCCTCTGACAAGATACAGCATGAAAATACAGGAAATCAAAAGTTAATAATCTCTAAGGGATGTGGGGTAGGAGGAGGAATATGGCAAATTGGTGGATATTCTAAAGAATGAGTTGCAAAAAAAAAAAAAAATGAGTTGCAAGAATGGATAGTGCTAGGAATATAGTGACCAAATGAATATATACAATTGTAGGAGACAAGATTACTGACTACTTGAGTGGCCTAGTAGAAGACCATATGACAGGGTTAAATTTTTTATTTTGACACAGATAGTGAAAGGAAGGTGTTAGATGATTCTTGATTTAGTCAGTTCCTAAACAAATTATAGTGAAAACCTCTTGCAGTTTTGTGGATGCTTAATGTAAAACTAAAGAGGAAAGGGACTGTAAATTTAACCTACGAATAAAAGTCTGTAACTCTTGACTGTCTTAAAGTATCAAAGGATTGACTAGGAATCAGTGAACCTATGTTGCAGAATGAAAATCTATTCTGTTTATTATTAACTTAAATATAACTATGTAAATATGCTATGGTATGTAGCAGGTGTGTTTCTGTTAATTACCAGTTCATTGTCAGGTCATATTCTCATAAAACACTTTAGGCAGATGGAGCTATGATAAATATTAGCTTTTTATTTGATCCAGGCAGCTCTTTTAAATTTTGTTGATCACAATGGAACTCCTACTGACTGCTTTTTTGCAGGACCCTATATTACCCTCTTATAGATAAAAAGACTTCTATTTTCAGAGTAAAAATGATTTTGTTTTGCATTTTACTGTCTTCTGGATGCATGCTGTCATTTTTGCTCCAAGAAAGAATAGCTGCTGTTATTAATTACACTTAATTATAAGTGCTACTACTTTACCCCCTACAAAGTTTATTTAATTCTCATAGCCAGTCTTTAAGTAAGTAGGTGTGATCCTAATTTTACAGATAACCAAAATAGTTCTGAGGGGCTAAGTTATTCTGCCTTCTTTGATCTGTGACTTGAATATTACACATTGTTCTCGGAGGTACCTGGGTGACCCCGTTGGTTACATGACTGACTCTTGATCTCAGCTCAGGTCTTGATCTCAGAGTCATGAGTTCAGACCTGGAGTTGGGCTCAGTGCTGGACGTGAAGCCTACTTTAAAAAAATAAATAAGGTCTCAAGCTCAGCGCTCAATGTGGAGCCTGCTTGGGTCGGTCTCTCTCTCTCTCTCTCTCTCTCTCTCTCTCTCTCTCTCTCTCTGCCTCTCTCCCCCACCTCAAGCACTCTCTCTCTATAACAAGCAAACAAATAAATAAACCACCAAGTAAATAAATAAAATATGTTTAAAAATATGTATTATACATTGTTCTCAGGGATAGATAATTTTAATATTGAAATTCAAATCCTTTTTAGAAAGAGAAATCTTTCTGTCCAAGGATTTATTGATTTACTGTCTTTTCATGCCCAGTTTTGTTTCTGTTTTTGTTGTTGTTGTTGTTTGTTTGTTTTTGAGAGAGCACAAGCCGGGGAGAGGAGTAGAGGGAGAGAGAGAGAGGGAGAGAATCTCAAGCAGGTTCCACGCTCAGCACAGAGCCCGACGCAGGGCTCAATCCCACCAATCATGGGATCATGACCTGAGCCAAGATCCAGAGTTGAATGCTCAAACAGCTGAGCCACCCAGGCATCCCTTCGTGCACAGTTTTTATGGCTAAAGTGTACTGTGAAGTAAAATGACTAAAGAAGTCAGATAATCCGAGGCTCCAGAAGATTCCATAACATAAATATTATGACTCCTAAATAGCCGAATTCACTGAAGAAAAATAAAGTAGCGTCTATATACTTCCAAAATGGTATATATTTTAAAAAGCAAATAGTAGATGCCTTTAAAAAGTATTTTCTTTGGAATGAAAATAGGGGTGCCTGAGTGGCTCAGTCACGTAAGTGTCTGACTTAGGCTCAGGTCATGATCTCACAGTTCATGGGTTCGAGCCCTATGTTGGGCTCCGTGCAGACAGCACAGAGCCTGGAGCCTGCTTCAGATTCTGTGTCTCCCAACCTCTGCCCCTCTCCCACTCTCACTCTGTCTCTGTGTCTTTCAAAAATAAATAAACATTAAAAAAAATTTTTTTTTTTTAAATAAAGGTTGCCTCATGAATAGTTGCTCTTACCAGTGAGTCCTTTTTTTAACGTTTATTTATTTTGAGAGAGAGAGAGCGCATGAGCAGGGGAAGGGCAGAGACAGAGAGAATCCCATTTGATCTCAAAACTGTGAGATCATAACCTGAGCCCAGATCAAGAGTCAGACTCTCAACTGACTGAGCCACCCAGGTGCCCCTAAGTGAGTATTGTTCAGAGTGCATGGTTAGCTTTATCCTCTTTGAGCGTAAGGACAATTTGAGCTCAATAATGTCTAAATTGGTGTGGGGTGTTTATAAACAAATTTTTTTTTTGGCAGTTTCAGGAAATATCTTCATTTCTTTTTGTTTTTCAAGAATTCAAGAATATAAAATGTAAGATATATGAATATTTTACAAAAAACTACTGTGTCTATTTTAATATTGCTTTTAATAATATAGCATTTCAGTGTCCTCGTGATTAACATCAATTTGACAGTGATAAAAATATGTGGAAGCACATATTAAAATATACCAGTTTACTGGTAATAAAAATGTCCCATTATAATAGCTTGTCTTTATCTCTTTGTTCCACAGGTGTTGGTGTCTGTTCAGTCCCTTATATTAGTAGCTGAGCCTTACTTTAATGAACCAGGATATGAACGTTCTAGAGGAACTCCCAGTGGCACACAGAGTTCTCGAGAATATGATGGAAACATTAGGCAAGCAACGGTTAAGTGGGCAATGCTAGAGCAAATCAGAAACCCTTCACCATGCTTTAAAGAGGTATGTTCAATAAAATTAATGAAATATTTTATTAAAGACCTTATATAATACGGTTTGTTAGTATTGTACTTGCCTTTATATTTAGACAATCTGGGGTAAACTCAGCTACAGCCTGACACGGGGCTCAAACCGACAAACCGCGAGATCATGACCTGAGCCAAAGTCGGATGCTTAACTGACTGAGCCACCCAGGTGCCCCTCGATTCTTTTTCTAGTATACCACATTCAGTCTAATGAAAAATCCTCTTGGGTCCACCCTTCAAGACATAATCAAAGTAAAACCGTCTTTGCCATGACCAACCTATTTCAAGCCATGGTTAATTACCTCTTGCTTGGACAGTTGAAGTGGTTTCCTTACCAGTTATCCTGCTTCCACTTTTGTTCCTCGGCAGTGGTTTTCTACACATAATCTCTGCATTTCACTCCAGTCCGTACCATGGCCTCCAAAGTCCTATGTTGTCTGGCCCCTGTCCTTTCATTCTTCAGCATCTCTAGGAATTTAAAGGGTTTTCATACCAAGTGTTAGAATGTGCAGCAGCTGGAACCCTGATCCACTCTGATGGGAATATAGATATCAGTACAGCCTCTTTGGAAAACTCTTTGGCAGGATCTAATCAGCTGAATATATGCTGAAAGACCAGCAGTTCCACTCCTTGGTGTGTGCTTCGTAGAAATTGGGTATAGTCTCTATACTGGGTATAGAAAATATTCATTACATTGCTCATAACTGCCAAAAATTAGAAACAGTTCACTTGTCTTTGAACAGAATGGATGGGCAAATTATGGAATATTCATAAAATGGAATACAGCAATGTGAATGAATGAACTGCTATGCAGGTTAACATGGACAAATATCATAAATACAATATAGGGCATAAGAAGCCAGACACAGATAATACATTTCATATGTTTCCTTTTATTAAAAGCTCAGAAATGAGTAAAACTAACTTTGGCTTAAAGAAGTCAGGATACTGTATACCCTTCCATGAGGATTTATGGTGAGAGGTAGCAAAAAGGGGCTTGCAGCCTGCTTGGTAATGTTCTGTTTCTCGTCTGAATGGAGATTACGTTGGTGTGCACTGTGGGAAAATGCATCCTATTGTATGTGTAATTTGTGTACTTTTCTCTAAGCGAAACTTCACTTTTAAAATGTGTTGAAATAAGTGTGTAAGTGTATATACTCAGTTGAGGTATAATTTGTTGGTTCATGCATAAAAATTTTTTTCCGGAAGAAAAACCGTTAACACAAGGAACTCTGAGTTGGGGGATGACTTTTACAAAAAGCAGATAAGTATAATTTGAAACAATAATCTTTCTCATCCTTTAGAACCTGGCTCACATTAAAGGGGGCGCCCTTCATCCATGTATGCTTTCCTGATTTTCCCCTTCAGATGTGCCTCTTTGACTTCCCTGGGGTTTTTTGTTTGCCTTTTCTTTTGTTTGCCATTTCATTTCAGTTCCATTGTAGTTAACATATACTGTTATATTAGGGTTCAGGTGTACAATATAGCGATCCAACAATTCCATACATTTTTGTTTTTTCAAGTACCTCTTTCTGGTTCACCTACCTCTTGTCTGGTTCTGTGGTTGTCATGGTTCGTCATGTCAGGCAGTGTCTTACTTCTATGTCCCTGTAGGCATCAAGAGCAGAAACTGTTAAATGTAATAGGATCTGATTGGTGTGTTACATCCATTCGCAGTTTCCCCTAATAAAACTGTGTAGGTATTATTGCCTTTTCTTTAGGGGAGATAAGCTCATGGGAATATAGTGGCTCACCCAGCATACAGAATAATATTTTTTAATTGATTTAATAATAATTCCAAATTGATCTATTTTCTGACTTACACTGATCAGAAGTAGACTCCTACTACTTAAACAGGAAGAAATTGTACTTAATTTTTCAGATAATTTTTTTAATTCCAAATACAAACTATAATTATTATAATGAAAGTTAACTTTATAATGTGTTAATACTATTTTATCTAAAAATTAACGAGAAGATAAAATTAAGAAAGTAGTAATAGTGCTATTTTTAGGACTCTATTCTGATTTCTATGTAAATGCCTTTGACATTTGAATGTCTTTAATTATTTAGGTATTTGTAGAGTTCTCTTTTCAAGGTAGAAAATTTGACAGTTTTTCTATTGTCAGTACTTTCCTAATTATTTTCTCCTGGTTATTTACTCACTTTGTGAATATACTGCATTATACACCTCTTTATTTTCCCCAGTAGGATTAACTATTTTATTGTCTGGTTGAGCTTGGGCATTATTTTCTGTGTAGAGCTGGGCATCTCTGCACATGTCTTCTGATGTCAAAAGCATGATTCTTCCGGGGTACCTGGGTAGCTCATTCGGTTGAGCACCTGACTTTGGCTCAGGTCATGATCTCACAGCTCATGAGTTCGAGCCTTGCGTCAGCTGTGTGCTGACAGCTCAGAACCTTGAGCCTACATCGGATTCTGTGCCTGCCCCCCTCTCTCTCTCTCTCTCTCTCTCTCTCTCTCTCTCTCTCTCTCTCTCCCCCCCTAACTCACTCGCATTCTGTCTCTGTCTCTCTCAAAAATAAACAAACATTAAAAAAATTTTTTTTTTTTAAAGCATGATTCTTTCTTATTAATACAGAATTCACTAAATTAAGTTGTTTGGAGACAAAAACATTGTAATTGTCTTTTAAATTTCATTTCTTTGGGGCACCTGGGTGGCTCAGTCGGTTGAGCATCTGACTTCAGCTCAGGTCATGATCTCACAGTTCATGAGTTGGAGCCTCGTGTCAGGCTCTGTGCTGACAGCCTGGAGCCTGCTTCTGATTCTGTGTCCCCTCTCTCTCTGTCCCTCCCCTGCTCACGCTCTGTCTCTCTCTCTCTCTCTCTCTCAAAAATGAATACACATTTTAAAAAATGTATAAATTTCATTTTTTTGTCATGCCCCTTATTCTGTCTTTTAAATTCTGACCTTAACAAACTTTGTTCCCTTGGCTGTTTTATTCTTAAGGTTATACACAAACATTTTTACTTGAAAAGAGTTGAGATCATGGCCCAGTGCGAGGAGTGGATTGCAGACATCCAGCAGTACAGCAGTGATAAGCGGGTAGGCAGGACTATGTCTCACCATGCGGCAGCTCTCAAGGTGAGTAAGCCTTCCTAAAAGGAGCCCTGTTGTATATTCACTGATGGACCCATGGCCACCAAATGGTAAAGGAATCCGAAGGATGCAAAGATTAAAACCATCAGATTTTTCCCTCTCCTTCCCTAATTGTTTTCCCCTGTTGTCCACAGTGGAAGGGAAATTGGGGTAGGGAACTTATGAGTCACCAGCGTGTTAATCCATTTTAAAACCTTACAAATGGCTGCAAGTGTGTAGTTGTCTTACCTTGTTTATGCATCTTAGACCTCCGACCGAAATTTAGTCTCTCTGAGGTCAGAGATTTTATCTTCCTTATTCTGCTCCTTTTACTTTGTCAGTGTTGAACACTGTGCCTCCTACATAAAAACTGTTTTGTAAATGTTGGTTAGTTAATTTTCAAAGTCAGCTATTGACAACAAAATTTCAAACCCCTGGTGTGATATTTGAGGCCATTTCTCTCCTACTAGAAAATTATAATCCACAAGTTAATATTCATAGACAACTAATCACTCTCTGTTAACAAGTCTGTATCTTTCCCTAAATGGCAGTATAGTATAATACAAAATTACACACTCTCTCTAAATCTTCTTTTTCATTTGGTTAAATTAAAAAAAAAATTATGTTGATAAAATTGTTTCTAAGGTTTTTTCTAGCATTAAGTGAGATAATTAGTGTGAAACATATTGCAAATGTTGTATACATCGACCTGCTGTGCCTGATGAATCCTTATTCTCATTTAGTAAAATAATGGTTTATTTTCATTTATAGACTTTCTCTCAAAAATATTTAGCCAGAGGCAAGATGTATGATAAGTCAAGAGGTTACTCTCTTTAATTTAAAAGAGTATATATTGCAGAAGAACGGTATCTTCTATATCATAAGTAATGCTGTTTTGCTCCAGGAATGGAGGCGTGGGTAGGGTCTATGGGCATGCTACTCAGGGCTTTTTAGCAACGTCAGTTATTTTGAGGTTCGAGATTTTTGCCTCTTACAATAATAGCATAAGGAAGGTGTTCAGTAAGTATTTGTAGGCCTAATGCTTTGGGTTTTGTTTTAAACTCATCTCCTCTCTCAGCTGACGTTATGTTAGGATCCCAGGGTTTATTCCAGTATCACTTACTCTCCCCCATGTAGCGTCACACTGCTCAGCTCCGGGAAGAGCTGCTAAAACTTCCCTGTCCCGAAGGCCTGGACCCTGATGCTGATGATGCCTCGGAGATGTGCAGTGCCACAGCCGGTGCTGAGGGGACTCTAACGCATGATCAGGTCAAACCCAGCAGCAGTAAGGATCTCCCCAGTGACTTCAAATTATGAGCTGCGTTGACATGGACTTCGTAGACACAAAGGCTTTGAAGCACAAGCCAAATATGTCAATATTTGTATGTAAGAAACTAATTATGTAATAGTTATTGAAACTGAAACTATACTATGCCCTTAAGGAGATCCAGTTTAATTCAAGGTGATCTTTTATTTACCTGTACAAGAGTGTAAACTTTTTTGTGCTTTTATTTTTCAATTGTGAGAACCACTGATTGGTATGTTCAACAAATTTGTGTATACAAAGAAATGGATAAATCACTGATATATAAGGGAAACTACCTTAGGAAAGAATGTTTACTGAATGTTTATTTTATTTTTTTTTTTACTGTAGAGTGAGGGGTTGTTAACAAAGAATATATATTGGTCATTCTTACAACTACTATTTAAAGTCAGCAACTTTTCACTGAATTTGATAGATTTTATGTTTGGCCATATCTTCATGCTCATATTTGATTTCTGAAGACCTCCTACATACACTTAAATAAAAGTTAAATGGACATACTCCCTCTTTTTTGATTTACTGGTACATTTTTTAAATGATAAATATGCCATAAAATGCATTATAGCTGGAGACTTGCACTTGTATGGATGAATTTATTACATTCAACGTATTTAATTTTATGCCTTCTAATTCTAAGATGCAGAAAAAAATAAATGAACATGATTTTATTCTATGCCAACATTTGGGCCTGTGAATGTATCCGTTATTTGAATTTAAGTATATGAAAAGGAATGGTCAATTTGAAAAGTCACTCTAAACTGATTTTTTCCTAAAGGGCTCCTTTTTTCCTGGACTCTGGTTTTATTACTAAAGTCACATGTATGTATTAAACATTGAGGCTCTGTAGAGCAGAGAGGATACCTCTCTGGTGCTGTTACAGTACATTCTGTACCTGCCATATAGGCTCATTTTCATGCAAATTCTTCCTAGAGCCAAATAAATAAAGACTTAGGTGTATTAGTATGTCTTCTTTCTAAAACAGTTTGCCATGGTGTGAAATGCTGTTTCTACAAAGAATTGGACACTTCCAAGACCTAAGCTTGGGAAAGGAAAGGACATTTTTCAAAGATCAATTATCACAAAGGAAAAGCTAAGTATATAAAATGGCGTGGCCTGTGGGAACCTTGAATCTGAGCTGACCAAGAGAAAGTGTATTCTGAACATTGAGCTGCTCTCTGAAGCAACAGGGGAGCTAGGGAGCGTGATACTCTCTGATGTACAAGGGGTAGTGCTCCTTAAGCATGGACAAAGGAGGGGACAGACTGTATGTGACCAGAAAACAAAAAGTTCTCAAACACACACTGTTCAATCTGGTGGGTGATGAGCTACACCAAGAGTGACAAAAGTCCATTTATGAGGAAGAAGAGTCCATTAAACGTCATCCACATACATGCTAGCTAAATTCTAGGTAACAGTAAGAAGTAAAAGGACAGTCCTCCATCCTCTAGGCTTTCTGTTTTTTGGTCTCTCAGGGTTCTGTGAGGGATAGAAGATAAAAGCTACTATATCAAGTGTACTGTTTGCCTCCAACTTGTGTTTTTTTTTTTTTTTAAATGTTTATTTATTTTTGAGAGAGAGAGACAAAGCACAAGCTTGGGAGGGGCAGAGAGAGAGAGACACAGAATCTGAAGCAGGCTCCCGGCTCTGAGCTGTCAGCACAGAGCCTGACATGGGGCTCGAACTCACAAACTGTGAGATCATGACCTGAGCTGAAGTTGGACGCTTAACCGACTTAGCCACCCAGGTGCCCCTTGGGATTTAATTTTTAATCATTAAAATAAGGCTGGGTCCTTTTTCTCCAATTCACACCACTAGTCTTCAGGGGGCTTTATAAAAGAAAAGTAACAATACCAGTACGATAAGGTCCTATTCATGTTTTAAAAAAAACATAACCTAAAAGTCTGAATTTGAGACTGATTACTTTCAAATGGTTCCATCTGGGATCCTGACTTTATGCCAGCAAACATTTGAGCACTCACTTTGGTACTAGGTACAGGTTCCCGAACTTCAGGGTTGGATGACAGACGTGGAAACTTGATGTCGGTACAATTGCTAAGTTCCCAGAAAGAGTTCTTTACAGGGTACTATTGGGAACACAGGGGAGGAGCACTTCGCTCAGGCAAAATGTTTGAGGTGATATGGTCAGGAAAGGCTTCCTTAGGGAAGATATCCTGAGTCTCGAAGGATGAGGATAAAGAATTCAGGCAGAAGTTACCACAGACAAAAGAGAACAAGAGGAGAGCTCGAGTTAATAGCACATTGGATTGTCAGAGACAATGGGATAGTCAAATGAAATGTTAGGCCGTAGTGTTAGATAGGAGGGCTTGGATCATGGAAGACTTCTCTTGTTAAGGAGCTGTAACATCCTGTGTGTGATGGAGAGCTCCCAAGGAGCTTTAATTAGGGGAGCAACCCAGTCATACTGTTTTAGGAAGATGATTCTACCAACTATGGGGAGGTAAGGAGATGAGTTAAGAGCCCACTATAGTCCAAGTGGTAGAGCATAAACTAGGACACAGAGGTAGAAAGGAAGGGGGGGGGGGGAATACATATTTTTTGGTATAAGAATAACCAGCATGTTTACAAGCTAAGTAGTCTGAGGGGGGTTGGGGTGGGGTAGGAAAGGTAAGCGTGAAGGCCTTAGAAAACAATGGAACAAAAACCAGCAGGCATAGGATGGCCTAGATCCAAAAGAGCATGTGCAGAAAATGTGAAGAAATTTGGAAACCAGTTGAGACCATTGGTCTATTCATAAAACTATCAACTAAGAAGACGTTATCTTAAAGTACAAAAATAAACTGCTTAGATACCATTGTAGCGTTAAGACCAATATCTTCAAAGTCAGACAGATGTAGAAAGTACATAAATACTTTTTTGATATCCTGTGATTCGGTTTATGTAGGATAAGGTGGGTGAGGTGAGGTGTTCTAGTTAGTGTGTCTTACCCTGGTAAAGAGTCAAGGGTTTTGGTTCCTTTCCGTTAGAGACCCATCCCATACTTTATACAATGCTGTAAAAAGTGTGCAGCTTGTCACATTGTTTCCTCTCACTTTCTGCACTTAGCCCACAGCCACCTGGGAGCAATCTTAACGTGACTTGAACAGCACTGTTCTCAACAGCTCAAATGAGGCTTGGCCCCGAGCCAGGCAGTACTCCCTGGCCATTTAGTCCTTAACCCAAAGCTGATTATTTAAGTACACGAATTTATACAGTTGGCCTTTTTTTTTTTTTTTTTTTTTTTTTTTTTGTAACCAAACAATATATACACTTAAAGTTGTATTCTGGTATGACCTTGTGTAGGTGCTAGAATAGTATTTTGCTGAAACAAGCCTCACATCTTGTGAGGCAATGAGACAGGTTAGAACAAAAGATTCCAAGATGGAAACTTTCATGCCCACTGGGTCAGCCTAGACATGGGAGTGAGTAACAGATCCAGTTGCAGACCTGGGGGGAAGCTAGACAGACTCAGCTGGAGGAGGCAGCCAGGGTAGCAGAGGACTGGAGTCAGCAGCCTGGCCCAAGCTGCCATGCTGATGTTCCAGTCTTGGGCAAGGCAGTCAGAGCCTGGCAGCTCTTGGGTTCATCTGGCTTCATAAAACTGAGGGGTTTTATTGTTATTATAACTTAATGTACAGCTAGCTCACTATGGAAAGTTGGGAAAATCCTGAAAAATACAAACTGCGAAAGTAAACAGTTTTATGGTATCTTTTGCTCCAAATCTATTTTCTATACTTTTCTATGCAATTGTTACATTGTATATACACTTCTATCAGCTTTTTAACATGTTAGGAACACTTTTTACCGTTAAGGAAACTGAATGGCTACATAATATGGATATACTTACCCAATCCCTTACTGTTGGACATTTAGGTTATTTGTTTTCTAATTACAAATAATGCTCTGATTAACATGGTCAGTACCTTTATTTCCTTCTGATAAATCCTAGAAATAAAGTTAGTAGGTCAAAGGTTTTGATATATATAATGATGAGTTGCTTTCCAGAGAAGTTGTATTGATTCTTACTTCCAGTATCAGTTAACATTGCCGTGCCCTGGCCAGCATTGGAGATTATAGTTTTTTAATCTAGCATTTTTACCTATTATCATCAAACATGCTTATATCTGCATTTCTTCAACATTATCTATTTATTAGCCATTTGAATTTCTATTTTGTCAATGATGACTTTATACCTCTTTCCCATTTTTTTTATGTATTGTTTTAATGTTTTTATATATATGAGCTCCTTGTGTAGTAGGATTTTATTGTTTTTATTGTTCTTACTGTATCTTTCCCAAATGGCCTTTTAATTTTTCTCACAGAAGTTTTAAACCACCATGAAATAATCTATTGATCTTTTCCTTTGTGATTTTAACTGCTTCTTTATTATTTTAAAGCGCATCCGTATACAAACACCAAAGAATCCTATATTTTCTAACAGGGATTGATTTTGGTATTGGTCATAGGCCTGTCTGGATCCCAGTTGGAACAGATTAAACCACTCTCTGGGTCTCATCCCCCATTCTATGCTCCCACCCAGCCGAACATAGTGGTGAGAATGCAAAAGCCATGTGCTCAAGTTGGAAGGTGCCAGGCAGGTTAAAAGGCAGCTCTTTGGGTTTTTGTTTGTTTGTTTGTATTTATTTATTTATTTATTTATTTATTTATTTATTTATTTATTTATTAAAGTAGGCTTCAGACCCAGCATGGGCCCAGTGCAGGGCTTGAACCCACGACCCTGAGATCAAGAGCCAGATGCTTAACCGACTAAGCCACCCAGGCACCCCAAAAAGAAGGAAGCTCTTTCTGGAGCACCTGATTGGCTCATTTGGTACGAGTCCCACGTTGGGCATGGAGCCTACTTTAAAAAAAAAAAAAAATTCCTTTTCACTTTTTTCTCTTGAAAAGCTGCCCAATTCCCCACAGCTTTCCAAGCTAAAGGAGCTGATCTGAGTCCTCTGAACCTGTCCATTTCCTAGATAGAAGAGGCATCCTCTGGCTTCCATCCCTTAGCCCCTCGATGCGACCCTGTAGTGACCCCACGGTCTCCACCAAATGACTGGTTTCCTTCTATGTTCCTGTGTTCCTGCTCAAGTTGCACCAGCTATATTTTCTTATGCAAGAAGAAATTGCACTGGTCACTATTTTGATAGTGTTTTCAATTTAATACACTTCTATTTCTCCAGGGAGGGAATGCCTGGTCCAGCCATGTCCAGGCTACTGGGGGCCTCAGGATACTGATCCTCTACACCTTCCTGGCCTCCTCTGTTCCAAGGGCTAGGTCACAAGCGTAGACATGGATCTTCATTCCTCCGCCTGCTCCCATCCCGCACTTCTGTTCTTTGCTATCGCTTTTCCCTAGCCTTCCTACAGATTTCCTTCTTTGGTTTCTCCCTCTTTTCAAGGGGCCACAGAGCCCCCATCTCCCTAAAGCTGTTCTCATTATTTAGAGGGACTAGTTAGAGCTCTTGTAGCTAGTTTTAGCTGGTTGTGTCCTGAGACTTAAATGACACAGATTTCTCATTGTTTACTTCCAAAGACTGGAAATAGCTAGCTACCCATTGGATATTTTTTAACCTGGCAATTACATGTATTTCCGATTGAATTCTGTAGTTCATGCATGACACCCTTTATAAAAGGGAGTGTTAGGCTCCCTTTATCTTAAGTTGGGTTTACTCTACAATAGTGGTTGAATTTTTTTTTGTTCACTGGCTCTGGCCAACTCTAGCACACCAGGGCTTTATCACACTTGGGAGCAAGATCTTTGTTTCTCTTTGTGTTGTGTGCATGTCTCTTCCACAGTATTGCAAGTTTCCTGAGCTTGGGGACTGTTTACTTACTGGTAACCTTAGCTGCCAACAGAGTGTCCAGAATACTAGAGGTATTTAATAAATATTTGTTGAAAATTTTTTTTATTTTTTAATGTTTATTTCATTTTTGAGAGAGAGAGAGACGGAGCACAAGCGGGAGAAGGACAGAGAGAGGGAGACACAGAGTCTGAAGCAGGCTCCAGGCTCTGAGATGTCAGCACAGAGCCCGATGTGGGGCTCGAACTCACGAACCGTGAAATCAGGACCTCAGCTTAACCGACTGAGCCACCCAGGTGCCCTGAATTATTATTTTTTTTTAAAGGGGCGCCTGGGTGGCTCAATCGGTTGAGCCTCCGACTTCGGCTCAGGTCATGATCTCGAAGTCTGTGAGTTCAAGCCCCACGTCGGGCTCTGTGCTGACAGCTCAGAGCCTGGAGCTTGCCTCTGATTCTGTGTCTGCCTCTCTCTCTGCCCCTCCCCCGCTCATGCTCTGTCTCTCTCTCTCTCTGTCAAAAATAAATAAACATTAAAAAAAAAAAAAAGAATAGTGGTTGAAACTTTCCTGAAGTCTTTTTTTTAAACCTTAATTTGCTTAATGATTTGATCTTTAGATTTTAAGGTTAATCTAACCTTAACAGAAAGGCTTCTGAACTTGCCTTATGTAGTGTATTTTTTATTATGTATCTAGGAGCTTTATTTAAATCTTTTTTTTACCCTGCTGTTCTTAAACATTTTTTTTTTCTATCTGAGCGTTTCATAGGTAATTGAATTAATTAGTACAGTGCTTTAGTTCAGGATAGTAACCTGTCTTAAATGTCTTGTTCTTTTACTTGTCTTCCTGAACTTGATGAAAATCCTTCATGATAGCCCTTTATTTGACTATTGACAGTAGTTTTAATTTAACTTCCTATTTGTCTTCTGTCCTTGCAGTTTTACAATGTAATTGTCTTTTTGTTGTTTTTTTTTAAATTTTTTTAATTTTACACAAGTGGATATTTAAAGTGAGAAAAAGAGATCATAATTAAAATGCTACAAACAAAGTGCCAAAAACAATCTAACACTAATTGAAATATACATATTTTGGCTGCAGTCTTTTTGCTATTGTTTTCACGGCTGTAATCTCTTGATCATCTCTTTACAGGCCACGGTTTTTATAATATTTTGTAACTGTTGAATAGGAAGACCATTCCTTATTTCTTCCAGTATGGTTGATTAATATTTGTTATTATTGATGGTAGGGATGCATAAAACATACAACCTCACCCATGAACACATACCCTGTTTATAGTATTCCAATAGGATTGTGTCCCACCAACACATAAACTCTGTATTCCATGATTCCAATCAAAAAAAAAAAAAAATGCTGGTTTTGTAATTTCTTTATTTTTTGTTCTTGTTGTCAACCAACATATTTTAATCCTCTGGCGCATTTGAATTTTCTCTTATAGTGGTTTAGGTTTTAAAAGCTTTTTATAGGGGCGCCTGGGTGGCTCAGTCAGGTAAGCGGCCGACTTCAGCTCAGGTCATGATCTTGCGGTCCGTGAGTTCGAGCCCTGCGTCAGGCTCTGTGCTGACAGCTCAGAGCCTGGAGCCTGTTTCAGATTCTGTGTCCCCCTCTTTCTCTGACTCTCCCCCATTCATGCTCTGTCTCTCTCTGTCTCAAAAATAAATAAATGTTTTAAAAAAATAAAAATAAAAGCTTTTTATAAATGGACAGTTTAAAAAAAAAAACTGTCCTGTCAGTTTAAAAAAAAAAATCAGGCAGGGAAGCCTGGGTGGCTTGTCAGTTAGGCAGCCAACTCTTGATTTCGGCTCAGGTCATGATCCCAGGGTCGTGAGATCGAGCCCCCGCATCAGGCTCTTTGCTGAGCGTGGAGCCTGCTTAAGACTCCCTCTCCCTCTGCCCTCTCCCCCATTCGTGTTCACTCTCTCTAAAATAAGATAAAAATACACTGAAGAAAAAAAAAAAGAGGCAGAAAAGGCTCTAAGTGTTCTGTTTCTATGGACACAGTGATGAGCAGATTGACACTCTCTCCGCTCATGGTGGCCTGAGTCTGGGTGGGAAGAGGAACTCTGAGCAAGTAATTCAGGATGATCCGTGCCCAAAAAAGTGCAGGGTCCCTGAATGTCCACTGCACTTTCTCCCTGTGGGAAGGCAGGTCCAGCATTCCGTAAGTCTGACTCCTTTCCAGACCAGGTGTGATGTCAGGGACATTGCTGAAATCACTGGTTGTATTCTTTTCAGAGTTCCCCAGGAATTCCTCCAGAAGGGATTGGGCAGCACACTGTTCTGGGACCTTGAGAACAGGTCACTGTGTGACCAGGAAGAACACAAGTCTCCTTTGTGTCCAGCAGCCAGACAATGACAGTGAGCCCAACGCTCTTCAAAGAAAATAGGGCCTCCGTCTGCTTAAGGTCAAGATCAGACACAGCTTCCCCATTTCAGGTCATGACTTCATTGCCCTCTCTCAGCCCTTCTCCATACGCCAAGCCGTCAGGGAGAATGTCACTTCTAAGTATTTGGCTGGGATGCTGATTCTTCTCCACCTGCGCAATCACTGCAAACCTGAAGTCAGGCACCCTCCCAGGTTTTGTGAGCTGCACATCATAAACCTTGTGTAAAAGTCAAACATATTCCTGACAGGAGTAGAGTTCCATTTTGGCCAGGCACTGATGAGGATTGAGTCTTCTCACAATTAAAAAAAAATTTTTTTTAACGTTTGTTTTTGAGACAGAGACAGAGCATGAATGGGGGAGGGTCAGAGAGAGAGAGGGAGACACAGAATCTGAAACAGGCTCCAGGCTCTGAGCTGTCAGCACAGAGCCCGACGCGGGGCTCAAACTCACAGACTGCAAGATCATGACCTGAGCCGAAGTCGGACGCTTAACCGGCTGAGCCACCCAGGTGCCCCTAGTCTTCTCACAATTTTAGATACGTGATTATTGGAAACATTTTCCATAGACATTTTCTCTGTATATTTCAAGCCTTGTTTCTCTTCCATCACCCATCTGTTTACCTCTGGCCCAGAGCACCATAGGACTTACTCATTTATTTCGCCCTAAGACCTTCAACCTGTATTTTTGTTCCATAAGAGATCAACACAGAGAACTGGCTCTACAAGTATCCCTGGATGTTGGTGGGGGCGCCTGGGTGGCTCAGTCCGTTAAGTGTCTGGCTTTGGCTCAGGTCATGATCTCACGGTTCACAAGTTCAAGCCCTCAATCAGGGCTTCGGATCTACTCTCTCTCTCTTAAAAGCAAATAAACACTTAAAAATAAAATCCTCTAAGTCTGTCAAAGGATTATGAGACCACTCACTAATCAGTACGTGAAATAAAAAGACAAAGCTGGATGTATTGCTTCCTACATAGTTTGCTGGGGCTGCCGTAACAAGTAACAGACAGAGGAGGCTTAAACAAGATCAAGGTGTTGGCATGACGCCTCCTGGCTTGGCCTGTAGGTGGCCGTTTTCTCCCTGTGTGTTCACATGGTCTCTCTGTGCATGTGAATGTTGTAATCGCCCCTTCTTATAAGGACATGGATTAGGGCCCACCCTCCTGGCCTTCTTTTACCTTAATTACCACTTTCAAGACTCTATCTCCAAAGACAGCCACATTTTGAGAGGTCTTAACTGGGGGTTAGGATCCCAATGTATGAATTTGGGGGTAGTGGTTGTGGGGGGGAGACACGATTCAGCTCCTGACATTTTCTAAGTGAGGGGACATTTTCTACGTGAGGGAAAATTGTGTTGGTCAGGCAGAGTCTGTCCCAGCTAAGCAGTGTTGATCTTCCATAGGGTGAGGGGCACTGTGGGGTTCGGGGACTGGCAGCCTTTCAGAGAACCTGACATCATGGGAATTCGAGCTACTTCGGTGACACTCTTGGTGGTTGGCACTTAGATGCATGTTTAGCAGAGCGAGTCCATCTCCGCCAGGCTCAGCTTCGGCACAGGAGGCTGCTCCTGGATGGCTTGTACGAGCATACAGGTGAGGCAGGTTGTCGTTGACACAGCAGGCTTAAAGGCCAGCCGAAGGGCCAGTCTCCCTCAGTTTGTGGCAATGTTATTCTCCATACAAGTGGCTTTCATCTGGTCCCACTTTTGGCCTAAAGTGGCCTAATACCCCTTCCCCGGAACTTGTGGTATTTCTGGCTGATTTACAAGTTTGCACTCTGAATCCCAGTCACTGATGTTCTGCTGGATTACAGAGCAAGGGACAGACACCAGAGCCAGCTGGCTCTCTCAGATCACTAGTTCTATGGCCTTAAATGGCTTCACCAAGATTCGGCTTCTTCTTCTGTAATTGGAAATAACAACAACGGTCTCACAGTGTTGTTATAAGTATCAATCATCAACATGACTTAAAGGAAACACCTAGCACAGTATCCATGCCACATACCACTTCATGGTTCTCATCTCCCACTTATTAGACTCGCCTAGAAGCTTTAAAAATTGCTGAGAAGAGGAATCTCCATAGCCCTCTGAGGTTCTGATTTAATTAGAGTTGATTCCAGGCAGATGATGATAAAACTCCCAAGGTGGTTCTAAAGGTCAGCCAGGCTTGAGAACCATTATTAACTGCTCCAAAATGGTAACTCTTTCAATGCATTCTCTTATATCTTGATTGGCTTTCCCCCTAAACGTGATACTCTTCCCAAACTTAAGCAACTTTTCTTCTACATACTTGAGAAGGAAAAGCCCTCCCCATGCTGTATGCACACAATTTTATGACAGGATGTCTGTGGCTCTGATGTTTTAAGGGATGTGTCTTCAGACCCAAAAGTGGAATTGAGGAGACAGGGTGACTGGAAGGGAATATTTCTTTTTCCAAACTGTAAAAGGATCGCAAGTCACATAGAAGTCTGCCCATGACATTTATACAGGAAGATGCAAAGGGAGATACACATGCTGGATATTCTAATATTTAAGTTATTAAAGTGATTGTTTTTAATGTTTATTTATTTTTGAGAGAGAGAGAGAAAGAGCGTGAGCAGAGGGGAGGGGCAGAGAGAGACAGACACAGGATCTGAAGCAGGCTCCAGGCTCTGAGCTGTCAGCACAGAGCCCGACCCGGGGCGTGAACTTACGAGTTATGAGATAGACACCTGAGCTGAAGTCAGACGCTTAACTGACTGAGCCACCCAGGCACCCCTCTAACTAATAGTTCTATGTGAAATATGTCTTATCATCCTACTTTGACAAATGTTATCTTCATAACCCATAGAATTTATGTATGTATGTATGTATGTATGTTGACCTTCTTTCAACAAAATCTTAATGATGGTTTAATACTTGTGTCAGTTCTAAGGGCTGCTGTAACAAATTACCACCAGTTGGGGGGCTTGAATAACAGAGATTTATTCATGCACAGTTCTGGAGACCAAAAGTCTGAAATCAAGGGGTGGGCAGGACAAAACTCCATCTGAAGCCTCTAAGGGAGAATCCATTCTTTGCCTTTTCCTGGTCCTATTAACACCAATAAGCTAAATAATTAAAAATATGTGATGTAGGGGCGCCTGGGTGGCGCAGTCGGTTAAGCATCCGACTTCAGCCAGGTCACGATCTCGCGGACCGTGAGTTCGAGCCCCGCGTCGGGCTCTGGGCTGACGGCTCAGAGCCTGGAGCCTGTTTCCGATTCTGTGTCTCCCTCTCTCTCTGCCCCTCCCCCGTTCATGCTCTGTCTCTCTCTGTCCCAAAAATAAATTAAAAAAAAAATTTACATTTTTGATGAAAATACATTCAAACTTTATATACTTGGGATAAAATTACATCACATATTTTTTTATTTTTTTTTAATTTTTTTTTTCAACATTTATTTATTTTTGGGACAGAGAGAGACAGAGCATGAACGGGGGAGGGGCAGAGAGAGAGGGAGACACAGAATCGGAAACAGGCTCCAGGCTCTGAGCCGTCAGCCCAGAGCCCGACGCGGGGCTCGAACTCACGGACCGTGAGATCGTGACCTGGCTGAAGTCGGACGCTTAACCGACTGCGCCACCCAGGCGCCCCCAAAAATGTAAATTTTTAAGAAAATGTTAAGTTTCTATTTTTCCCCTAAAACTATTTATTAACACTAAAAGCAAAATACAAACTATAATTGGGGCGCCTGGATGGCTCGTAGGTTAAGCGTCTGACTTCGGCTCAGGTCATGAAATTGCCGTTTGTGGGTTTGGGCCCCATGTCGGGCTCTGTGCTGACAACTCAGAGCTTGGAGCCTGCTTTGGACTCTGTGTCTCCCTCTCTCTCTGCACCTTCCCTGCTCATGCTCATGCTCATGCTCTGTCTCTGTCTCTCTCAATAATAAATAAACGTTAAAAAAAAAATTTTTTTAAATGCAAAGTATAATCAATGACTCTTAAAACTTTCATGCTGGTTAAAGAAAGCTAAATTTTTAAAATATTTTAAACATTTAATCCAATCTTTTATAAAAACAAAATTTAACAGTTCTAGGGTTTGATGTCATCTAGTGGCTAATGTGAAGAATTGGTGATGTATTATATCTCATTTGAATGGTACATCTGAGTTGTTTAAAACCATGAAATGTTTTCTAGCTACTGTCCATATGCGTTGTAAAGAAAATTTTATTTCATGACTACCTCCAGAACCAAAAATAGAATGCAAAGAGTAGCAAACAAAGGAATGAGCATCACTATTGAGAAAAGACACTTAATTGTGCAAGAATCTGTTACATTCATGCCAAGAGAGAGATTGTAACAAGTTAATTGTCCTTTCTCTTACCTATGAACTTCTGCAACTCAAACCCTCCCTGTATTTTTTTTTTTAATTTTTTTTTCAACGTTTATTTATTTTTGGGACAGAGAGAGACAGAGCATGAATGGGGGAGGGGCAGAGAGAGAGGGAGACACAGAATCGGAAACAGGCTCCAGGCTCCGAGCCATCAGCCCAGAGCCTGACGCGGGGCTCGAACTCCCGGACCGCGAGATCGTGACCTGGCTGAAGTCGGGCGCTTAACCGACTGCGCCACCCAGGCGCCCCCCCTTTTTTTTTTTTTTTAATTTTTTTTTTCAACGTTTATTTATTTTTGGGACAGAGAGAGACAGAGCATGAACGGGGGAGGGGCAGAGAGAGAGGGAGACACAGAATCGGAAACAGAAACCCTCCCTGTATTTTTAATTCATCAGGACATAGATAATATGTAGAAAAGCCTTTCTCTGGAGTCTCAACAGTCTAAATCAAGAGGGCAGATGTTCAGGGTCACCTTGTGTCCTTGGATCTTAAGTGACAGGAACCCTTACTCATGTATTCTTTGAGTCAGTTTGTTTGTGATACATAGGTCCCTTTAGAGCTTCCCACCCAGGGGAGGAGGCCCCCTTATGTGATTCTAAGCATGCCTAAGAGTTCTTGAGTTGAGGGAGAGATGGCACTCTCTAAATGGTGCTGGTTGGATCAAGCCTGGATTATGTGAGACAAAGCAGCATTGTTCCTGTATCTATACTTATGTCTCCTTTGTATCCATTTTGCATCTAGTGAAGTCTTGTTGAAAGCCTTATTGTATTTTCACCTGAATGAAGACCTATCGAGGGAAGGGTCTTATTTTGCTTTGTGGGGGAAACAGCATACCCTTGAGGGGAGCGTGCTATGTTAGTGTTTAGAGTCAAATTCTAGGAGCCCAAGGACAAAGTAAAACCTAGGAGGACATCACGGGGCTGCCTGCCTTCAGTCCCTACTGACCAGGGCAGTTTCCAAAGAAGGAAACCTTATGGGATCTGGTTGCTTTTCATTAAGGAGGGTAGCTCCTTGTTCTGTCTCTTTTGACTTCTATTCCTACCAATATTCCACCCTCACCCACAAACATTCTTTCTTTCCTCTGCTTCTCCAATCTTTGCTTTTAGGGATTTTTAGCGCCTGTACTGACCTAGGCTCTAGAGCTGTTTCTAGTATGTTTGCTTGGGAAGTTATTTCACTTATTTACCTACTTGCTCTGTCCTGCAGACCAGTCACATACTTCTCACCCACCGTTGTTCCCCAGATGTGGAGAGCATGGAACTTTGGGGGTCAGACTAGGTTCAAATCTTAGTGCAATCGTGGGCAAGGTACTTAACTTCTCAGTTTCCTTATTTGAAAAATTGGCTTAATAATATTTACTTTAAAGAGTTATTGAGAGTTAAGTGACATATCCATTGAACTGTGTTTAACACCACATCTTCTTTGTCTTATAACTTCAATCCATGTTAATTTGTTTGCCACAGGACACAGACCCAGCTAACTCTCTGGAGGGTTCCTGGTAGTTGTGGGGTTTTGTTCTGAGAGACACAATGCTTGGAAAGAGCAGAGGACTAGCAGTGGGATGAGAAGAAAGAATTGTGTGTCAGGTGAACGCTTTTGAATACTAGTCTTGGGAGAGAAGATTTTATGTTTTATACAATGGACACTTTTTTAGAAAACAGTGTTATTGAGGTATAAGTGGGTATAGTTGACATAGAAAAAGGTGCACGTATTTTAACTGAACAGTTAAAGTTTTTCCATATGTATATTCCCATGAAATCATTAGCACAATCAGATAGTGAACATATCTCTTACCCGTCCCCCCAATGTCTTTGTTCCTCTTGGGAATCTGTCCCTGCTTTCCTCTTCATGTCCCCACCCCCCCCGGGAAACACTGATCTGCTTTCTGTCATAAAGTACTTTGCATTTTCTAGATTTATATAAATGGACTCGTATATTACTTTTCCTGGCTTATTTTACTCAGCATAATTACTTTGGTGTTTGTGTATATTATGTGTATCTATAGTTTATTCATTATTATAGCTGAATACTAGTCCATTATGGGAATATATCACAATTTGTTTATTCATTCATCCATGCATGGACATTTGGGTTGTAGCCAGTTTTTGGCTATTGCTAAAAATGCTGCCACACACACAATTATTAAAAATTATTATTAAACATGAGATTTGTTAATGAATATGAAAAAGGATCGAAGGATCATGAAATGCTGGTTACAATCCTGCCTCCTTTTTACTACTTAGAAAGATATGAGATAAGATTAGTTAAAACACATAATGTGTATCAAACCTGAAGCTGCTTGGAGAAAGTTCATTTACAATACAATTTAAGGTTCTAGGGTAAACATGGCGTATTCAATATATGCCACCTCTTCTTCTTCAAAACCCACTACATCTATAGTAAAGAAAAAAATTAAGACATATTCAACAGGGAAGGAGACCATGAGGCTGGGTAACCCTGTCTGGGAGCTCGTAACTGATGTAGCTGACCAGAGAAGGCACGATCCTAAAAATGCAATGGAAAAAACTAAGGCACACTTGCAGTCAGACTGAAGAATCCTCAAAAGACTCAGCAGCTGGGTGCACCAGATACCCCTGGGACTGAAGATTATGGGGTGGGAGGAGGAGGGGCTAAAATGAGGAGGATTGAGGCAAAGCTGATTCAGTCATTTGGAACCCCTGCCCACTCCTTTCCCTCCACCCCAACTGTAGTGGCCTTTACATGATCTGAGATTCAGACTGGATCCTGAATGGTGACACTCCTGGCCTTCTTGCTCTACTTGGCTCTGGAAGTCTGGCAACCAGACCGTCACTGTCTAGGTAGGAGATTTAAAGAGTCTCTGAGAGGGGTGCCTGGGTGGCTCATTCGGATAAGCCACCTGATTTTGGCTCAAGCTGTGATCTCTCCCTTGGAGGGATGGAGCCCTGCCTCCAGCTCTGTGCTGACAACATGGAGCCTGCTTGGGACTCTCTCTCTCTGCCCATCTCCTCTCTCTCTAAATAAATAAATAAACTTAAAAAAAAAAAAGAGTCTCTGAGAAATCTGGCCAGCTCAAAAAAAAAAAAAGAACTTAATAGATGGGGACATCAGGGTTCCCAGCAACCTGCCGAGACAAGGCGCTCCATGGATCCCCAAGTGGGCCTGCCCTGCCCATCAGCTCAGTATCCACTCCATATATATTTTTTTCAGTTGAGACCATATTTTTTTCTTCCACATTTTTAATCCTGGAGTCCATTTTGCCTGAAGAGAGATTAATATACTTAATTACTATGATTGTGAAGCATATCTCATTTAAGGATTTTTTAAAAGTTGATTTATTTATTTTGAGAGAGACAGAGACAGCGCGAGGGGGGGAGGGGCAGAGAGAGAGAGAGAGAGAGAGAGAGAGAGAGAGAGAGAGAGAGAGAAACAATCCCAAGCAGGCTCTACACTGTCAGTGCAGGGCCTGCCGAGGGGCTAAAACCCACAAAACCGTGAGATCTTGACCTGAGCCGAAACCCAGAGCTGGACGCTTGACCCACTAAGCCGCCCAGGCACCCCTCAAGTGCAAACAAACCAACCTTGAATTCTAGAGAAAGCACCAAGTTCACTGTGTGGGACAAGGGGGCTCTACAGGCACCCGAGGAATGGTGTAGTGGTCAGTGTTTCTACTGTCAAATGGTTTAGACAGTGCTGGATTCTGTGCTGAAAAAAACAACAACAATACGGACGGACACCCTGATTAAACATCATTTCCCGCACAAATAACTTTTAATTACTTCTCAATGAGAAGACCTTCTCGGGCTTCTGCTCCTCTCCGCTCACAGCTCAGGTCTGGCTTCCTTTGGCTTCTTGCAGCAGCCGAGCACCATTCCCCCCAGGAGCGGCTCTTTCAGAGATCTCTTGCACTTTTATTGCCGCAGGAAGGCTGCGCGGTCGGGATTGCCCTGGATCGTGCACGGCATTCCATTCTCGGAGGGCAGGTGTCAGGCCCACTCGGGTGGCGTCCCGCCCCGCTGAGGCCTGGCTCTCTGAGCCTCCGTTTCGGCCTAGGAGGGCGGCTACGAGGAAGAAAGGACAAGGAGAAATGCGAACGAGGCGCCAGCTCCGTGCTCGGCGGCAGGCCCGCAGGGGTGACAGGTTTCTGGCGTCAGTCATTCCTCCACTAACTTCCTTCCCTGCACCAGCCGCCGGGCCACATGCCCCACTCGGTCATGATTTAGTGGCAGCGTCAAAACCAGATACCTTCCTTACACTTTTTAATTTTTAAAGTTGGCTTGTAGTTGTTTGTGTATGTGTGCATACAGGTATGTAATCTCTACTCCTGACATGGGGCTTGAACTCACGACCCCTAGATCGAGTGGCCGGCTCCCCGGCCTCAGCCAGCCAGGCGCCCCGATACTTTCCCCACACTTTCATTCTTTCTAAGAATAAAGACCTAGTCTCTGCGGACGAGGTTCTTAACCCGGAGTTCGCGGACTCCACTTCAGAAGGTCTCTAACTTGCCGGACGGTACCCAAATGTTGGCACTAAGGGCCCACGTGCATTTTGCCGCCAGGACCCGCGTCAGGTAGTCAGGAGGGTTCTGATCCAAAAAGGTTTAGGAATCCAAGCGGTAGACCTTGCCTATTACCTCTTCTTCTCAGACCAAGACCGCCGTTTAGCCTCATTTTATTTAATCCCAGTCCGCAGCAGGTGGGGCAAGAGGACTCCACGCCGCGCAAATCTTCTACAGCTCGCGGCCTCCGCCCCTAAAGAGGAGACCCGCCCTCGAACCCGCCCATTGCCCGCTCGGGGCGGGGCGTCTCTACTGGGCATGCTCAGTACTAAGAACTTGGGTTGGTCTCTTAGGCGGAAGCCGGGGCGGAGTGTGTGTGTTTTTTCCCAGGGTGTCCCGCGCTGCTGTCATGGCCGCGTCCGTGTTCCTGTGTCTGCACATGGAGTTCTAAGGCTGTGGGTGTATTCACAGGAACTGTCACCACGAGATTTCAGCGTCTTTGGGCCCTCCGCCTTTCACCTTCTTTAGTTGACTCCTGTGTGACCCTCGTAGGAACCTGTTTGGGCTGCAGCGATGTCCAGGGAGATGTGGATACCGGAGTTGGCAGTTTTGAGGGGCTTCCCCACTGAGGCTGAGCGGCAGCAGTGGAAGCAGGAGGGAGTAACCGAATCAGGTGAGAAAGGCGAACCTCCCAGGAACGTAGGCCAGCGTGTGGACTGTGAGGAGAAAGAGTGGCGGCGGCTGGGTTTTCATTCTTCCGTGTTTGTTTTGTTTTTCTGCCCAAATCTAGCTGATTCCTTAAAGCTTTGGATTGTTGCATCCTTGATGTAGCGGGTGGGGTCCTTGGGCTCTGTGCTTGTCTTTACCCCAAGCTTCTCACCGCCTCGGTTCAGTGATGACACTGATGGCGATGTCAGCGTCTTTTCTAAGTCCTTAACTTTTATACAGTCATTTAATCCTTATAATAGACATGTAAGGTGGATACTACATTTAATACCACTTTGCAGCTGAAGACATTTAAAGACATTGTTTAAATAATTTATTCAAGGTCCCACCGCTGAGAAACAGAAAAGCTAAAACAAGGCAGCAAAGATATAATTCTCGTGAACAGTACACATTTACAGGAGAGGTAGGGTTAAAAGGCATATTTACTAGTGATAAATGTAGGATATAGGCGCATCTGGTTGTGGGATTAAGGCTGGATCCAGAAGAGAAGTAACAATTTAGGACAGTATATAAGCGGGGTGTGTGTGTGTACACACACCTATTGTGTACACATACAAGCAATAGGTGCTTCAGGAGAGAGGTAGTTTTTGAAGTCTGGTCATCTGGAAAATTTGGGAAGAAATCAGATTTGAGCTGAATTTTGATTAAAGAATGAGACAAGTGGAGAAGAACCCAGCAGGAAAAATCACAGGGATATTCATGGGGTATTAGGGGAAAAATGAGCGAACCAGCTGTGCCTCAGGGAGTATAGTGTGGGTAGGAGGAGCCAGGTTATGAAAGGCCTTAGACCCCTGTTTATGGAAACTTTTCTCTTGTCAGTAGGAATCTTTTTGAATTCCCAACAGAAGGGTGACAATACAGTAAAACCTTGGATTGCAAGTAACTAGTTCTGTGAGTGTTCCTCAAGATGAGCAAACATTTCTAATAAAGTTTGACTTGATAAATGAACGATGTGTCACTGAATGTCACATGATCACAACTGAGCCAATGGTTCTTGAAATTTGCTTTTGTATACAAGTGCTTGGATTACAAGCGTGTTTCCGGAATGAATTATGCTTGCAAACCAAGGTTTTACTGTACTTACTAATGAGGAATATTATTCCTGGGTCTAGCTTCTACCTTGCTGCTCGTTGTATGGATGAGCTGCTAATTGTAGAAGAGGTGATGTTTGTAGAATGATGGGAATTTGTTCAGTGCTTTGTGATTAACGTACAGTAGGCATTCTAAGGATATACATTTAAAAAATTTTGCATACTAAAATGGTAGATTTACCTAATGGTGTTATCATTTACAGTTTGAAAAAAATGGTTCTTTTGGATTATTGGACTAATTTTTTATATTGCAGAGAGTGGATCTTTCTTACAGTTGCTGCTAGAAGGGAACTTTGAGGCCATATTCTTAAATTCGTTGACTCAAAATATTTTTAACTCAACCACAATGACTGAAGAAAAGATTGACAGCTACCTTGAGAAGCAGATAGTAACATTCCTGGATTACTCAACAGATTTGGACGCAGCTGAAAGGTAGAATTTTATTTGAAATTTTCATAGAGAAACAGACAGTACATTTACTAGAAAGACATTGGTTTTAGTTGTCATTGGAAAACCTGTGCTGTCCAGTATGACAGCCCAATAGTCACATGTGCTTTTTGAGCACTTGAAATAGGGAGTGCAACTGACAGACAGAATTTTACATTTCATTTAATTGTAATTAATTTAAGTTTAAAAGAGCCTTATGTGGCTCACTGTTGTAATATTGGACATTGAGACATAAATTGTTCAGGTTTCAGAAATTTTGTTTTGTAATACTTGGATAATCTCAATAACTGTTGGTTAATATTTTACATTTTTCCTAACAAAACGGAAATGGAATTAGTTGTGGTTACACAGTGGTTCATATTTGTTTCTTTATTCTTCTATGCAGACAACAGCTGATATTCCTAATTGGTGTAAGCAGTTTGCAACTTTTTGTTCAGAGTAACTGGACGGGGCCTCTTGTTGATTTACAACCTCAGGATTTTTTGCCATCCTTTTTGTTCCAGCAGTTCAGTGAGGTATGCTTTTTGGAAATGTCATGTATAGTTATTATTGTGTTATTATTTTTTTCTTTAGGAACTAGTCTTTATAACCTGGAGTTAATGGCAGGTAGGAAAAAAAAACATGATTGTATAGCTTGTACAAAGCCTAGTAAGAATGCTTGTTCATTGGTCAGATTTTCAACTACTTTCAGAAGTTCCATTGTCAGTCATAGACTCCTCATGGAACTCTCCCAATTTATGGAGCTCTCTTAGTTGCCCTTTTTACTAAAGTCCAGGCACCTGCACCAGTCACCCAGTTGCAGATATTACCACAGTTATGTAAAGATCTTTTCTGGCAAAGCAGCAAAACTGGAAATCTGTTTAATTTTATTGCAGGTAAGTTGTGCTGCTGTGCTTAAGAATGGATCCCATGGGTGGTTTCCTTTATATTACAAATACTTCTTTAAAGTGCCTGGCACAGAAGTGCTCCACAGTGATAACAATTATTATCCATATATAAAGACAGTATTACTGATTGGCATCAGTATATTATCAGTAGAACATACAGTTCGAATTCTGCAATAGTTTTTCAGCGCATATGCATGGAGCTTGGTGAGTATGACATACTCTATAAGAGAAGTGTGGTGACAGTGACTTATCCAGCCACCTCAGAGATCTAGACATAGCTATCAATCACTAAGCCTAGAAAAAGGGCTCCTTAGCATCCGAAACTTTTGCAGCAAAAGTGACCTGTTTTCTGTTAGCAAGCTTCTCAAAATTAGAAGTAGCAAATGAAAGGGGAATGAAATTATTAGAGATAAGTGTTAATAATCTGATGGTAGAGGGGTGCCTGGCTGGCTCAGTTGGTGGAGTGTGCGACTCTTGATCTTGGGGTCATGAGTTTGAGCCCTGTGTTGGGCATAGAGCTTACTTAAAAAAATAAATAAAATATATTAAAAAAAAAATAATCTAATGGTGGTGTGGAAAGAGAAGTACCAAAGCAGCCACAATCTGAAAGCTACAGTAATTAGCACTGTACTGTCAGTGTAGTGAGTCACTATATTAGGTTGCAGTAGAGTAATTGAAATTCATAATCCTGGCCCTAAATCGTTACTGAAAGGTTAAAGGATCATCTGTATCTCATGTCTAAGAAGGGAATTTTTTTTTTTTTAAAGCAGGCTCCATGCTCGAGGTGGGGCTTGAGCTCACGACCCTGAGATCAAGAGCCAGATGCTCTACCAACTGAGTCACCCAGACGCCCTTCTAAGAAAGGAACTTAATCTGCACTTTACAAAGGTTTTCATCCAAAGTAATTAAACTAAAATCCCGAAGCTTATGTGACTTAAAGAGATCTGCTTCACTTTTCTAGAACTTTGCTATTATGCGGAACATCTCACTCCCTCTCTTACTGTGTATGAAACGGTTTCTGCCTCTTCAGTCCTTTGGCGTTAAAAACTCACCAAAGTCATAAGTGTGTTGAGCATGGCTCTGTGGGGCAAGTGGGGCTTAATTGACTTGTGTTCCATCAGTTTGAGGTATTCTAAAGATGAGAAGACAGAGGCTCCCGGTGGTGAAGGAAACTTGACAGAGGTCTTATAGCTGGGCAATTGGAAGCCACATTTTCTGGGTCCAAATCCAGTCCTGTTTCTGCTCTCTACTGGTGTAGAAGCACCTGTAAAGTCAGGTAACAATTCAAGGAAGTGAAAAGTAGGTTACATGAGAGATTTGGACTGTAAGAATATTGAAATTAACCAAATTAACCAGTATTGAAAGTGGATGTGTCAGACAGTTTAGTTGGGGGTGGAGTGTGATGAACCTGAAGGGTGATGAGGAAATGGACAGGTGGAGAAGAGGAAGAAATGCAGTCTGGGTGCAGTCATGTGAGCAGAAAGTCAGAGGGGAGAAGAGCATAGTGTTTGTGGGAACGGGCTGCTCTGAGCTTGCTGGAGTAGCAGTAAAAGGTCAGACTTCATGGGATTCAGGCCAGACTGTAGGAAACCTTGAGACTTTGATTTTAGTTTTTTTTTTTTTATTAGAACTACCTCATACATTCAAAAAAGCGTATAAAGTGTATACAGTTTAAATAATAAAAGCCCTTGGTTCCCACCACCCAGCCTGAGAAACGTTAGCAGCATTGAAGAACAGAGCTTCCTGACTGCTGTTCCCCAGATGTCGAGCCCTGTGTCATTGCAGTGTCCGTGTGGGGCCTGGGCTGGGTTGGGGGAGCCTGTGAACTGGTCTCCTCCGGTTAGCAGCATTTGCTAGTTCCTGCCAGGCGCCACTAATAATAGCATCTTCTGTGGATGCTGTGCCTTGGAAAAGGTTGGGAAATACTGCCTCAGAAGGTCCCCTGTGTGCTTCCTGATGGCAGCCCTGGCCCCCCTCTCCCATGAACCAGGCTCATAAATTTTGTGTTAATCATTCCATTGCTTTTCTTCATAGTTTTAGCACCTGTGTAACTCCAGGAAACATACTGTTTAATTTTTCCAATTTTTGAACTTATATAAATAAATGACATACACTGTACATCTTCTGTGACTTGTTAGTCTCAGTGATATATTTTTGAAATTACATCATTATTCACTTTTACTGTTGTATAGTATTCCAGTTGCATGACTAGACCAGAATTTATATGTCTGTTCTACTCTTGGCCATATGGTATGTTTCCTTTTTTTTCTCCCCAATATATTACATACAGTGCTATTAGGAACATATCTTCTGGTAATCATTTGCAAGAATTTCGAAGCACAGCATACTGAAAAAATGATAGCGTTTGTTTGATGCAGTGTGCTAAATGGAGGAGGCCCTTGGGCTTTAGTTGGGTACCCTGAGGGCTGAGGGGATGGTCTTTTAACACACTTGTATACCCATCCCAGCAGGGAGTTGGGAAGCTCCTCTGTGGTGTATATTTCTGTATGTGGAATCGCTATGCCCTAGAGTATACACATGTTCAGTTCTTCTTGGTAATGTCAGATTGTTTTTGTTTATTTCTTTGTTAGTGTCAGCTTATTTTTAGAGGAATACTCAAGGGGCCCCGAGGTAGCTCAGTCTGTTGAACGTCTGACTCTTGGTCTTGGCTCAGGTCATGATCTCATGGTTCGTGAGTTCAAGCCCCGTGTCCAGCTCTGTGCTGACAGTGTGGGACCTACTTGAGATTCTCTCTCTCTCTCTCTCTCTCTCTCTCCACCTCCTGCACTGACTGTCTCTCAAAATAAATAAGTAAACTTAAAAAAAAAGACAGACAAAAAAAAAAGACAGACAAAAGGAATACTCAATTTATACTCTTTTCCAGCAATCCAAGAATTTGGAAGGTAGGGGGAGTTGAAGTTTTTAAACACATGAGTACAGTCATTTCCCTGTGGTAATTCATGATTCTTGGCTCTTGTGAAGCACAAATATTTGTGAATATATTTTATTGTCATAGAGTATAGTGACCAAAGCTAAATTCATTTTCCTTGCCCACAGATCTCTTCCTGCCCCTCAGCAAGGTTCAGGGCTATGCTAATCATTAGCAAGGCTGCAAGGACAGGGCCAGGATCAACTACCTTATGGTGGTGTGGCCTTGTCATTTTTAACACTGTTTTCTGGTTTCTGATGCTAACCGGTCTCAGAGGAATAGCACTAAAGGTCCATGTCTGAGCAGTACGTGAGCTGTGCTGACAGCGGAGAGCTTGATGTGGGCTCGAACTCACAAACCGTGAGATCATGACCTGAGCTGAGGTCGGATACTTAACCGACTGAGTCATCTAAGTGCCCCTAAACAATCCTCTTTAAAAATGGACAATTTCCCAAAACCTCTGGAAACACATTTGGAACTCAGTTGCAATATCAGTGTTATATCTCGGGTGTAGGCAGAGGCTGATTTACTTAAGCAGAAGATAGAAAAGCATTTCATTTTTTTGATTATGCAAGGTAGCACTGGGAAGAGAAATGTATTTATTTATACATTCACTCATTTATTTGTTATTTGTCTTGTTACTACCATCTCCCGAGAGTTTTGAATTGAAGAGTAGGAGGTTTAGTAACCAACCCCTGCTTTGAGTATCAGAGGTAATGATACCCAGGTGGTATATCATGGGCTGTCTCTATCTCTTTGTATAATTTTTTATTTGTTACCCTAGTAAATTACTTGTTTGCTGCTTCTGTTTAGGGATTTCATTTGCAAGAGAATGATCTAAACGTGTGCTAGAATGGTTAGTTATGTTTCTCATTTCAAAGTGATTAGAATATGGATTATTTTTCTTTTTTTTTTTTAAATATTTATATATTCTTGAGTGTGTGTGAGAGTGGGGGAGCGCGGGAGAGGGTCAGAGAGAGGGGGAGACAGAGGGTGTGAAGTGGGGTCTGAGCCATCAGCACAGAGCCTGATGGGGGCCTCGGACTCACGAACCGTGAGATTATGACCTGAGCTGAAGTCGGATGCTTAACTGATTGAAGCACCCAGGTGCCCCACAGATTCTTTTTCTTAAAGGCATGTCATATCTTCTTGTAGTGTGCCAGTTTGGTCTGGACTTTGGGAAATAAGGGTGGTTATATCCTTATTTTGACATCTTTGTGTGACAGAGAACTCAATGAGGCTGCATATCTAGTCTCGGCATATTAGGCAGGTTCTTCTCCCAAGTTCTTAAGTGAGTATATCTGCTGGTATATTCGGCACCTCTGCATGGGGGTCTTGCAAGATGCCTTGTGCTCACGTGTCTCAGACTGAACTCATGGTGAGGGTCTCCCCCACACCTGGTCCTCTTCCAGTGTCTGTATCTTAGTAGCCATGCCACCATAAGGTAGTGGTCCTAGTCCGAAGGCCGGAAGTGATCCTGGCCCGGTGCTTGCATTCTTCCTAATGCTTAGCATAGCCCTGAACCTTGCCGAGGGGCAGGAAGCGGTCCGTGGGGAAGGCAGCATGGGGTGCTAGGAAGAACACTGATTTGGGAGTTGGAAAACAGGCTGGAATCTCTGTTCAGACACTGACGTCTGTGTGATTTTTGACTGCACTTAACATTTGTGTCTGTTTCCTTCTAAAATTGAGGTAGTTGTAGTAACTTCAAAATAGTTTCTTAATTATTGAGGTTTAAAGAAAATTCCTCTGGCCTTAGTGTAGGTAGCGGTAAGCTTTGTTTGCAGTCTGGTGGTGCTCTTTCTTTATTCCTCTATTACACTTCTTGATGATGAAGGGAGGACAGCGGGTGAACCCACAGCTTTTTCTTTCTTGCCGGTATCGAAGGCTTCAACAATGTGTTTACCCAGGCACTGGCATTATTTGGATTATTTAATTTAAAATTTTTTTTTCAATGTTTATTTATTTTTGGGACAGAGAGAGACAGAGCATGAACGGGGGAGGGGCAGAGAGAGAGGGAGACACAGAATCGGAAACAGGCTCCAGGCTCCGAGCCATCAGCCCAGAGCCTGATGCGGGCCTCGAACTCCCGGACCGTGAGATCGTGACCTGGCTGAAGTCGGACGCTTAACCGACTGCGCCACCCAGGCGCCCCGGATTATTTAATTTAATCCTTATACGTACCCTATAAGGTGTGGGTTCTATGATTTCATTTTGTAGTTAATGATGTTTCAGTTCAAAAATTTACCTATATCCACAAACTAACAAGAGGCAGAAAAAGGACACTGTCCTGTGTCTGTGACCTTGGAGCTCATGTTTCTAATGGGTAAGCATTCCTGCTGTCTGTCTTGTGGCAGTCGTCAAAACTATACAGTGCACATTTTAGAAAACGCAGGTGATTTGTCCATTGTAGAAAGTCTCTGTTTAGCTAAAGACTGGATTTTCCAAACGCATGTCTTTTTTTGCAGCCTTCTGTTCCCACTGGTCCATAGTTTTAGGCCCACTCAGCATTTGATATGTAAGATCTAACTGGCTGTTTGGCTTAGGAATTATGGAGCAGACCTGCTTTGTAATGACGTTTGCCAGCTAATGAAGCATATGTGAAATGTGTTTAATGTAAATACTTTAACATAGGGATGCTTTTTATTTTGTTGTAAGTAAATCTATAAAGTCGTGAAACCTCTTCAATACTAGCATTTTCTTGACTTCCCTGTTCCTCTGAAGTATAGGCATGTAGGTGGCCATCTGTTAGGGCAGCCTGGGTTTATAGGTCTCCAGGGACCTTTATAATGTTATGATTCTGTCCAGTGCCAATTGCTGTGTAATAGATTAATGCCTTTGTTTCAAAGTTGAATTAACTGGAAAATATGTGTTATTGTAAGATCTATAAAGATTAATATTTTGTTAAATTACATCATCTTGGCTTACTTTTTTTTTTTTTTTTTTCAGGTCAAAGGACTGGATGCGGTTGTTCTGAATCTGCTTATTCTAGACGGGGAATCAGTCTACAGCCTGACCTCAAAGCCCATACTACTCTTACTAGCACGAGTTATTCTAGTGAATGTAAGACATAAACTGACAGCCATTCAGGTAAGGGGAGAAAAGACGGTAGGTGGTTCATACCCCGGGATGACAGTGTTTTGGTGTGTTTTCTAAGTCTTCTTTAGGTATATCACTTTAAAATCTAATGAAAATAGAGATGCCTGGTTGGCTTAGTCAGTTGAACATCTAACTTTGACTCAGGTCATGATCTCACAGTTCATGAGTTTAAGCCCTGTGTCAGGCTCTGTGCTGACAGCTCAGAGCCTGGAGCCTGCTTCATTCTGTGTCTCCCTCTCTCTCTGCCTCCCTCTCCCCTGCCACTTGTGCTGTCTCTCTCAAAAAGGAATAAATAAACTTAAAAAAATGTTAAAAATTAAAATCTAATGAAAGTAAGCAAAAACTTTCTCCTTTTATGAGATTCATCTAATATAAAATGAGATTATATTGAGCCCCTTTAAAAGGATTGTATAGATGTATGTTGTGTATGTATGAGTGTATGTAAATGTTGATTCTCTGAATCTTAAAGGTTTGAAAACATCCTTCATGGTCTTTCATGAATTTCCTGTAGGGATAGTGAGCAGGAGGCAGGATTTTAGTATTCTTGCAGTCGATCTTAATTACTGTTTCCTGGCCCACGTCCTACCTTGGTTCATCATTTGGGTTGGATTTAGTAGAGCATTTGTTGAATGTCTGTTACATTGTTTCTTTAGGTCACATATAAATTAGTGAGAAGACCTGCTCTACTCACAGAAAGCTACTATGCTGTAGGAGTGACAGAGCTCCAAGAGAGATACAAGCGTGTCTTTTGAGGGTTAGTGGAGGTCACCACCTGTACAGTGTGCCTTGTAGCTCCTCAGGCTGCACTGTGCTGTGAAAGCAGCTGTGGACAGTTTGTAAACGAATGGTGTGTGTCTGTGTACCAATAAAGCTTTATTTATGGACACTGAAATTGACATTTTATATACTTTTCACATGTTGCAAAATATTCTTTTGGTTTTTGTTTTTTTCCAGTGTTTTAAAAATGTAAAAACTGTACTTAGTTCTTAGGCTGTACAAAAATAGGAGGGGGGTGGATTTGGCCTGCGGACTGTAATTTGCTGACTCCTGTTCTAATTGTGGCAACTTGAGGATGTAGACCCAGAAATGATAAATCTAAATTGTATGTGAAATCTCCCAATTTCCAAGTTTTGGCTGAAGATTTTTAAGGAAAACAGTATTTCGGTGGGGAAAATGTAGACTCGGGCTGTACTGTGTAAGGGCTTATTTTCCTAAGTATTTCATACCCAAGTCGGGTAAGAAGGCAAGTTTTTGCCTCTTTCAGTGACTGTCATGACAGCCAGAGGAATTGGAATCGCTTGTACTGGAAGGGGTTTTACTTGGATGGGCTTCAGATGTCAGAGTAGATATAAGGCCTTATCTTTGATTGTTTAGTCATGTTAGCTTGAATAAAAATTTTTTTCTAGAGTTGATCTGAGTGAAATGCTCTTTTCTAGAATGACTAGTATTTGGCTCTAAAGAAAGTGCCACTGAGGCATGGGGCTGCCAGATGACATTTTCTTTGTAGTGAGACTAGAGTAGTAAATGAGTGAGACAGTTTTAAATTTTGTTGGTGGAAAACGTTCATCAGCCAGTAGTTAAGCATCTTTTAAAAAAAGATGTATGTACTATCAAGTTAGGAGAACAAGTAAATATTTGAACGGCTGGTTGTAAATGTCATACTTTGTGGGGTTGGAGAGACAAGTTACCTGAATTTCTTGGCAGGTTCTAAACAACTTTTGATTTGGGCTTACAACCCCGTTGTCTTGTTACCCATCACCATGCAGAGATCACTCTGTGCTGAAATCTTTCCTTTCAGTGAAAACAGGAAAGTTCTTTCTTCTTTGGGTCTATAATATGTCTTTTTTTTAAATTTTTTTTATTTTTTTTTAAACGTTTATTTATTTTTGAGGCAGGGAGAGACAGCATGAACGGGGGAGGGTCAGAGAGAGAGGGAGACACAGAATCTGAAACAGGCTCCAGGCTCTGAGCTGTCAGCACAGAGCCTGACTTGGGGCTCACACTCACGGACCGCGAGATCATGACCTGAGCTGAAGTCGGATGCTTAACCGACTGAGCCACCCAGGCGCCCCTGTAATATGTCATTTTCTAAATGATGATATAAAAATGACTTCTTTGATAAATGAAGATAAAATAGTAAAGAAGTGTCCCATACTTAACCAAGTTAATTTTAACCTTTTTAAGTTAGCTTTGAATAGACGTACTCATGAAGAATATATCAAGTTGTTTATAATGATATTTTTGTGGAACTATAAAAGAAGGTGATTTTCCCCAAACCCCCTAATCTGTGAAGTATATAGACTAGTATTAGTAATATGTAAATGTTGAGTAAAAAGAGTCTTGGCTTCGAAATCAGACCAGAGTTTGTCTGGCTCAGCCGCATAACAGCTGTGTGACGTTATGCTAGTAAATTTCTCTGGAATATCAGTTTCCCTTATTTATAATTATTTTAAAAATGGGCCAAGCTGGCAAAGATTTATTGGGTGCCTTTTGAGTACACTTATGCTTCCTGCCTTTTAGGAGGTTATTGACTAGTGTGACTTCCTAATCAGAACATTCTGTCATAAGTGCTAAAATCAAGAGACAGGCTCTAGAAACTAGAGTGAGGCTTCAAATGCCTCAGATTTTTATTAATGCCTCAGATTTTCTATTAAGCAATTCTTGGCAAACAGATAAGGGCACTTTTATTTTCTAGTAGAAAAATAGGCTATGCTTTCTTTATTTTTTTCACACTCCCTCTCACCCCAGATAAAGATTTGGGGTTAAGAGTTAACTTATAGATCTAATTTTTAAAGGTTCAGCATCTGATGATGTAGGTTTTCTTAAATTTATTTTTTTATGTTTTTATTTTATTTTTGAGAGAGAGACCCAGTGAGAGCAGGGGAGGGGCAGAGAGAGATGGAGACAGAATCTGAAGCAGGCTCCAGGCTCCAGGCTGTCAGTGCAGAGCCTGATGTGGGGTTCGAACTCACAGACTGCAAGATCATGACCTGAGCCAAAGTCGGACGCCCAACTGACTGAGCCCCTGATGTCGTAGGTTTTCTTAAAAGGACAGTTTCTTTGACTCGCTCTGTCTGAATTCCCACGTCTAGAAAAGGAAGGGTGGGCTGCCAAACCTGAGTCACTTATTGCTGATGGCAGTTCAGGGATAGATAATCAAAATGTAGCCTGTCGTTAGCCTTAGTGATAGAAAAGAAGGAAAATGAGGCAACACCTCCGGGAAGTAAATGAAACATGATGTGAAACTTCTCTCTATTAGATAATTCTACCTTTCCTCACAAGGACTAAGGAAACAGCATCAGTAATTAAGAAGGATTTTGTTACAGAATCAAAATTCATTTGTGACTGCACCATTGTTGGAGCAATGTGCTGTGGAGCAGTGTAGGAGGGAACCAGGCAGTTTACCCCTTAATCAAATGAAGACATTAAGTTCAAGTTAAAAAAAAAGATGCTTTTGATAGTTAAGCATGATCTTCTATTAGATGTTGCTTTTATTTATTTTTTAAAATGTTTATTTTGAGAGAGAGAGAGAGAATGTGAGCTGGGGAGGGGCAGAGAGAGGGAGAGAGAATCCTAAGCAGACTCCATGCTTTGTCAGCACAGAACCCAAACCCATGCAGGGCTCGATCCCACAAACTGTGAGATCATGACCTGGGCCAACATCAAGAATAGGATGCTTAACCGACTGAGCCACCCAGGTGCCCCAGTAGATACTGCTTTAAAAAAAAAAAAGGAAAAATTGATTTCTTATACTTTCATGCAGGATATTCAAAATAGCATAGTTATAATATTTAATTTAGATGATTCAATGCATGGTCATACTTAATATTTTAGTGAACCTATCAAAAATATTTAATACTTCTAACTTGCAAACTCACCCATACACTCTTCACACATGTACACATGCACTCATATACGCATAGTGGAAGATCCAGAAGGTTATAAGCCTTTGTCATGGATTTTTCCAGGGGAGAAGAATGGCACTGAGTCAGCTGAAGAGAGACTTTCACTCTTCACTGCACATACTTTTGTATTGGCTTTTTGTTGTTTCTTGTTTTCTTTCTGTTTTTTTCTTTTTTAATAAGGAACAAGTTATTTTTATTTTTATTATTTTTTTAATGTTTATTTTAGAGAGGACAGCATGAGGGGGGGAGGGGCAGAGAGAGAGCGAGAGACAGAATTCCAGGCAGGCTCTGTTCTGTCAGTGCAGAGCCTGATCCGGGGTTCAAACTCACAAACCATGAGATCTTGACCTGAGCCTAAGCCAGGAGTTAGATGCCCAACCAGCTGAGCCACCCAGGCGCCCCAAGGATCAAGTTTTTTTAAAATAGTGATCAAGTGAGAACAGCATCAGACAATAGAGAAAAACCTACTGTGTTCTCAGCCACAGTCAAGACACTGTATGAAATTCAGTCTCTATCCTCAAGAATGTTTGGACCAGGTAGAATTATACTCTTGAAAAACAAGCACCTGATGCAGTGCTAACTTCTAGGAACAGTGTAGACGTTCAGAGAAGAGAGAGACTAATATGTGCCACACTTGTGGGAGAAGGCTTCATGGAAGGGTCTCACAGAGTGTGGAAGGGATTTTCTTAGTTTTGGGGAATATTTGAATCCAGGGTATTCTTTGTAGTGTAGTTTGTGCAAAATATATTGCTCTGAGGAGGACCTAGAGATGGGCAGGACGTGATTTCTTACCTTATTGGGTAGATGGTGGGCGACACTGAAAGCTAGGGATAACCTACGTGAATCAGTGGACTGTGTTTGCAAAGGAGGTAGTACAAATAATACGCTAGAAGTTCAGAGCAGAGAAAACATCACCGCCCGCCTATGCCCACCGCACTCCCTGCCTCTGGGAGGTTCTTGCTGGAGTTCTCCTGGGCGAGTTGCTGCCTGGTTTATGGTGCTGAGGGGGTGCCGTGGAGGAGAAGGGTGCTGACAGCAGCAGACGTTTTAAAGGACGAGGTCGTAAGTTCTAAACGGCATCAGGAAGCCCAGCTGATTTAAAATACAGGCTCTGAGAGAATGGAGCAGAGGGGTTCTTGCGAAAGAGGGAGAAGCTGATGTGAGTATCATCATCAAAGACAGAGCAGTGGGTGGATAAGTTTGTCGAAGAGTAAGTTTAATTTCGCAAGTGTTAAAAAAAATTCTAAACACTAATTTCAGTTAGTGGAAAAATTGTTTTCCAGAGGGGCCTTTACTGTCAGTTTACATGGTTCTTTTTTTCCCTAGAGCTTGCCATGGTGGACCTTGAGGTGTGTGAGTATTCACCAGCAGTTGCTGGAGGAGCGCTCACCGCAGCTCTTTGCTCTTGCCGGAGACTGTATCGGGGAAGGTATGTAGCAGATTTTGTTTGATGCGGGCATGAGGTTCTTGGCTGAGATACTCCTTTTCAGTTTAGTTTTTTGCAGGTGATAGTAACTTCTTGGTTGAGGTGGTTTCTTTTTCTCCCCTTTACTTCTGGATGTGGAATATCACAAATTATTAGGGTGTCAGATTATACAATTTCTTTTCACCTTTGAATTTAAAAAGAGGTCATCATTGTAATTTATATTACCTATTTAGAAAGTGATCTGTTTTATGTAGGTTGCCATGATTTTATCACAAGTGGCTTACAAGTATTTTAATATTTTGTCTGTGTTTTAATCTGAGAAGCCTCTTTGGAAACTAATGCAAACTTTCTTTGTTTAAAAAAAATTCCTTCATTAATGAGTTGGAGTAAATTGTGCCAAATGACATGCAAAATAGAAAATTATTTATCCTCTGTCCTATTGAGTACATGAAGAAAGCCTTTTTTTTTTTTCCACATTTGGTAGAAAATACATTTTCCTAAGGATGGTAATAGGTGGAGAGACATTTTTACATTTTGTATTATTTTTTATTATAATACGTAATATTCATGTACAAAAGTACCTAAAATATAAATGAAAGTAGAAACCACACACCTCTGTCAGTGCCTCCCACTGCCTTTGCTACACATACCTTGCAGGTTTCCTAGGGAAGCATTTTGAAAAGAGAAAAATCTTGGGTACCTTGATACTTGGTTTCCCTGGGCTTTTGGAATGATTCTTCTTAGCAAAAGTTGCCAAACAAATCAAAACAAAAACAGATTCTCTTGTAGTGAAGGAACACTTGAACACAGATGAACTTGGACTTGGTTACAGACTTCGGAGTTACAGAGAAGGGGTTTGACCTTAGGTGTGTCTGATTCCAAAGCCCATGGTCCTTTCACCATAACAAGAGTATGTATGGCGTGAGTACGTGCACATGTGCGTATGTGTGAACAGTACTCTCCCTTCTCCATGGTCTCCATCTCAATGGTTTCGGTTACTTTCAGTCATCTGCGGCCTGGAAGTAGATAATCCTCCTTCTGACCAATTGTCAGAAGGTTAGAAGAAGCCTAATGCTACATCACGATGCCTGCATCAGGCACCTTACTTCCTCTCATCACACCGGCATTTTATCTCACATCACCACAAAGGAGGGTGAGCACAGTACAGTAAGATATTTTGAGAGAGAGAAAAGGGTTTGGTTCTACTGTGGTTTCTCACATCCACTGGGGCCCTAGGACCTGTCCCCCTTGGATAAGGAGGGCCGTGGGGGGGAGGCGGTGGTTTTCGTCACTCTGGGTGGAGAAGCAGTGATCTGTACTTGGTGGAGTAGCACACTCATGAAGGCATAAAACGACTCTTAACATGTGTGCATATGTCATTACAAGAAGCTCCCACACCTTTCTGGAGTCTGTTTCCTTCAAGGGTACCTCTGTGTAGTAACAAGCTAGGCCAGAATACAGTGGAGAGAATGTTAGTTTGTGCAGCAGTAAATACTACTAAGCTAGGTAATTTAGTTGAAATTAATGTCTCAATTTTGTTGTTGTTATTTGAGGATAGAAATACATAAGCATATGCTAATCTTAGATAAAATGAACATCTGTACATTATTCAAAGGGAGAAAGTAAGGAAAATATTCAGTCAGTATGATAATTGATTCATTTATATTGTGTATGCCAGCTGAGACTTAGACCATTTATATTCTTTCAGGACTTTAGGTAATACAAGGCTATGAAACAAGCAAGGGCATGTTAAATCAAATTTTGTGTGTATATATATATATATATATATATATATATATATATATATTCTGCTATGGGATTTAAACCTGACATATGATAGATTAGTTGTTTTATTACATGTAAGGAGTTTACTTTTCTGTACAATGGTAATTCTTTTCTTTCTTTTTTTTTTTTTAACGTTTATTTTTGAGAGAGAGAGTGTGAGCAGGAGAGGGGCAGAGAGAGAAGGGGTCAGAGGCTCCCAAGCCAGCTCTGTGCTGACAGCAGTGGGACTGACATGGGGCTGGAATTCATGAACCATGAGATCATGACCTGAGCCAAAGTCAGATGCTCAACTGATTGAGCTACTCAGGCACCCCTATACCATGGTATTTCTTTTTTTTTTTTTTTTTTTTTAAATAACCCAATTTATTTATTTTTTTAAATTTTTTTTTTTTTTAACGTTTATTTATTTTTGAGACAGAGAGACACAGAGCATGAAGGGGGAGGGGCAGAGAGAGAAGGAGACACAGAATCGGAAGCAGGCTCCAGGCTCCGAGCCATCAGCCCAGAGCCTGACGCGGGGCTCGAACTCACAGACCGCAAGATCGTGACCTGAGCTGAAGTCGGACGCTTAACCGACTGCGCCACCCAGGCGCCCCTGTACCATGGTATTTCTTAAGTAACAGAACTGAAAAACAGACTCTCGCTTTTTCTGACCAATAGTTTTGGTTTAATGCTTTTGGATTATAAAAGATTTTTATGAGCAGATTTAGCCTACTGAACCATCTTTATTTTCACGAAGACTATAGATTCTCTAGACTGGAGCTCCTTGAGAGCTGTTTTTGTTTGTTTGTTTTGTTTGTTTTTAAGCTTCTTTCTACTTAGCATAGTGCCCGGAAAATAGTAAATAATTAGTACATATTTGTTGAATAAGAACAGTTAAGGTTTATTGAGGCCTTTCTACATGCACTTTTAGAACTCCATCTGTTCTGCATTTCAGTAGCAACTTTTATCTGACTTAACTTCTGTACAAGAATTTTTCAAAAAGTAGAATATTACAGGTGCGCCTGGGTGGCTCAGTCGGTTAAACATCTGACTCTTGAACTTAGTTCAAGCCTTGATCTCAAGGTCTTGAGTTCAAGTCCCACCTTGGGCTCCATGATGGGTGTGGAGCCTACTTAAAAAAAAAAAAAAGGAATATTACAGCAGTTAGGAGAAAAATTGATCCTACCCAGATGCCATATGGACTTTGAATCTCTCCTAATAGCATTGCCTAAGGGTGGAGTTCTCTTCAAAATGAATACAGAGTGAACCTTGGAGAAAATGAATACCTGACGCCCCATTTAGCAGACATGTTTTCCTCTGTATTCAGTAAAATGAAAACTGTGTAGACTGAGTCTCCCCCATTCATGCCATTGCATATTTTTGACATGACGTGAGGTATACTCCATAAATGAACATAGTGCAAAGGAGGAAGAGGGGGGTGAGCTTCTAATTTATGAAATTGGGTAAAGTTTTGAAAGGCAAGGATGACTTTAACATCATCGATAGTTGTGGGGAGAAAAGTTGCCTTTTCCAGAGGATAGTGAGAGCATTTGAAGTAAGATGGCATCAGGATTCAGCCCACTGTTTAATTTTGTAGAAAGGTGATTACATTACACTACTTAGGATATTATACGGTTTCCTGTGCTTCATTATACTTTTATGGAAAACTGGTTAACAAAAAGTGAACAAAAAAGATGTCACTAGGAGTTGTTTTTTCTTTTTATGGGAAATCGAATTTGATGCAGTTGTTATAGCGAAAGTCACATTTCTTCCCTTATTCCTATATTATATAAACTTGCATTTATGGCTATGTTTTTTTTATCAAAGCACAGTGACTAGTGTTCATAATTATTAATTATTAAGAAAAGAAAAAGTAACATTCCTTAAGTGCCATTTTATTTTATTATTTTTTTTTAATTTAGAGAGAGAGAAAGAGAGAGTGAGTGCACAGTGGGGAAGAGGGACAGAGGGAGAGAGAGAGAATCTTAAGCAGGCTCCATGCTAGGTGCAGAGCCTGAGGCAGGGCTTGATCCCAAGACCCTGGGGTCATGACCTGAGCTGAAATCAAGAGTTGGATGCTCAACCGACTGAGCCACCCAGGCACCCTCCACCCCCTGCCTTATGTGCCATTTTAAAAAGGAAGGACCATATGATGTGTTTTAGAGAGAATTCTATTCTATGGGGTAAAATTAAGTTTCCAAACAGAAAGGGTTAACTAAGATCTGGAAAATATGACTTGTAAGTGACTCATTCCCCAAGTGGTCTTGATTCTTTTCTGCAATATATTTCAGCATATCATTTACTTTGCCTTACAACTAAGCATTTTTTATGTTGCCATTCTAGGCTAATCAACGACATTTTTCATTTTATCTAGTCATAAATTCGTCCATTTTGGCTATGTTTAAGTAGGTCTGCACATAGTCTTCAACTGCAACATTTCATAAACAATTTTATTTAAAAAAATGTTTTGTTCTGGGATTTGACCCAAATGTTGACCAAGCAGTCAGTTACAACTGAAATATTACTCAGTGTCCAGAGAAGGATATTGTATTTGAAATGTTGCCCTTGAAGGATCATCAAAAAGTTGGCAGGATTTTTTTCAGTCTATGAAACATAAGTGAGGATTTCATGAACAACTGTGGTCGTTATATTTTTGTCCAGGAATGTGACATCAGTACAGTGTAGTGGAATAGAGCCCATCACACTGTCAGCAGAACTTTGCTGGACTGATCACATGTATGAAATGAGTAAGTTAGAGTCTTGCAAAGTATGCTCTTCAGTGTGATCTAGGCACTCTTTTTGATGTCACACCAATGAAACCCATGATTCTCTAAAAGATGGCTTAGATGCACACACAACCATTTATTGTGGGAGCGTATACCGAAAATGCATTTGATACAGTGCATGAGATGTAATATTGTAGTTTAGCTCTTCGAAATTGAGCTTATGAAGAAGTTAGTGTGTAAGAGAAAAGTTTGAAATGCTTTGTCCGGGAGTTCTGCTATAACATCTATAGGCAACTCTGTAACTCTCGGGTTAAGTTGTTTCCTCATCAAAAGAGCTGATCAAAAGATTAATCTCTTGGTGACTGATGAGTGCATTGATTTAAAAAAAAAAATTGATACTTTGCAATGAGTGTTATTAAATATACTAAACATATTATAACTATCTGTAGGAATTTCATTTTAAAATAGCCTTAAAATAATCTTATAAGAAGAGATTTTGGTTTTAGCACACATTTTAAATGTACTGGTTGACGTTTGTATCCAGAAGGTCATGAATATTCATTTCCATGGAAAACCTACAGGTTTATTAAAATAATATACATCTACTGAGTTGACATGTTCCTCTCTTTACTTAAACCTTGAGTCATCCAAAGCTTGAAACTGTGTGTTCATAATTGACTCATTGTTTTCCATGATACTGTGCATCTAGCCAGTTCTTAAATCTTACCAGTTCTTCCTTAAGGGTCCCATGTACATCCATTCCTCCCACTCTTATCCTAGGCCATGTCTGAAATCTTTAGTTTCGAAAGGCCCTTTAGAGATTATTTTGTTCAGCTAACTAACTCATTTTACAAAGACTTGTGACTCAAATTGCCCAAGAGCCAGACCTATGATGTAGAGTTTGTAACTCCAAATCCCTCCCACTCTTCTTTCCATTATATTTCTGCAACTGGTCAGTAGGGCAGAATTCTAGTATCTGATAAGGATAATGCAGTTCACATTTCTACAGTGCTAGCTCTGTACCAAGCCCTGCACTAAGTCTTTAAGTATATGAACTAGTTTATTCCTCACAACCACTCTTATGAGATAGAACTGAAGAGTTTACAGAGGATGGTAGAGTGGTGCACGTAGTGTTCTTTCCTTTTTTTTTTTTTTAATAGCTTTTTTGAAGAATAATTAACCTACAGTATTTACTCATATTTTGAAGTGTGTGATGATATTTTACACATGTATACACCTGTGAAATTACCACAATCAAGACAATTAACAGAATATGATGTTTTAAGATCTGGCTTTTAGTTTCTCCTCTGTCACTTAGACAGCTCATCTGACTTCCGAACTAAGGATTCTTTCCATGTAAACTGATCTTTGAAGCCTTTCCAGGTATAAAATAATGTGATTCTTCTTAGGCTAGCTCTCCACTCATCCTAATGCTGGAATTCATTGCAAGATTGTATGCAAAAGAGTTACTTCCTCTTCCCTTGGGAACTTTCTGAAATTACTTTGAGAGAGAATGCATTCCATTGTTAGGATCTGTAGTTGCCGCAAAGTGCTTCCTTTTATGAATTAAAAACATCTGTGATTTTGTCACTTATAACTGCTAGCCAGAGCTGTGCTAATATAGTAGCCACTAGCTATCTGTGACTATTTAAATTTAAACAAGTAAAAGGAAAGACATAAAAAATTCAGTTCTTCAGGTTCACTAGCCACATTGGCAGTGCTCAGAAGCCATGTGTAGCTAATGGCTGCCATTTTGGACAGCGCAACTAGAGAACATTTATATTGTCAGAGAATGTTTTGGACAGGACTGCTGTTGAGCAGCAGACAATGACAGGGTAGGTCTGTCCTTCTTTCTATATGACCAGCCCCCAGTTACTTAAGGCTACTGTCACTGTCATTTCACGTCTGAAGGGTTGTCCCTGACTTGCAGACTCATTCTTGGCCTTCGTTCCCTCTCCCTCTATGTTAGTACTGGATTGGTTTTTCTAAATACCATTTACATCATGTCCCTTTTTTGCATTAGGAAAGTCTTTAATTGTTCCCAGTTTTACCTTTGACTTTATATTTGCTACTCAATTTGATATTTAATACAAATTGTTTTTAGAATGCTTGCTGTGTTTCAGTCACCGTGCCAGGTGCTAGGGATATTGAAGAACTCAGTGGGGCAAGGGCAAAAATTACAAGTAGAAAAAAGGGCATAAAGGGGATAGGAAGGGATGTGGTTAATCTAAACCTGAGAGATCAGAGAAGGCTTCACAAAGAGCCTCATGCTTGAACTGACTCTCGAAGAATTAAGAATTTATTAGATGAAGCTGGAAAAGGTATATAACATGTATTAAGAGAAGTACAGAGACTTGAAACATCTCTGTGGGTTTGGGAATTTGGGTAGTTTGGAATGGCTGGAGCAGAGTGTGAGGGTGGGTTGTGTGGCAGGTGATGAGGTTGAACAGGTAGGCAGGAACTGGTCCTTAGAACATTGGATTCCATCTTGATGGTTGCTGTCAAAAGGTTTTTAAATATTTGCGTACTCCTAAGACAGTTATTGAGGGCCACCTATGATAGGGGGTACATAGAGCAGTGAACCAGACTCACGTGGGCCCCTCTTTTGTGAGCCTTATGGTCTAGAAGTGAATTGCAGCCAAATTTCTACCCATCTTTCAAGGCCTGCCCTTCTGAAAAGGTTTGTTCAACTATCCTAGTCTTAGGGATATGCCCCCTTTGGTATTTATGATCAGTACCATACAATTTCACTTCACAGTAATTGTTATGTGTCTTCTCTTCCTAGCTCTTCTTTTCCCCATATCTCGTTAGGGAAGATCAGGGCTTAAACCTTGCTATAGGATCTGGTGTAATTCGAAGCATATATAATAATTCAGTAGATGTTTATTAAAAGTCATAGGATAGAAGAGAGGGAAATTGTTGAGGAAGGGAGAGAGGCAGGAGAAGGATGGAACACTGGAGGAGCAGCAGTAGGAAATAAGCTTGCGAAGTATGGAGATAGGGAGAAAAGGATTTTTTTTAGAGGAAATGAGTTGGCGTTGGCTAGCGCTTTCCTGTTTAGACATGATGTCACAAATGTGTAAAGGCTGGCTTACGGTTATGGATTCTTAGGATAATTGTTTTCCCCCTTCTCCCAGTGCCACTTTTCTTGCTGACCTCTTCTGCATGGCAGACTTAACCTCTTTTTTTAACCTCTCAGTGAAGATACAGTAATTTGGGTCTCAGCTTTGAATGGACTCTCCTGCTGGATTGGCTACTTTGGGTGGGTCTAGGCCTCATCTTCTGTCTTTGGTGTTCCTTGCAGCCATAAAAATGGAATTCTAAGGTCCCTAAGGTTTGGTAGATAGCTTCAGGGCAGAATATGGCTTCGGTGCTTGCGTAATTCCTGAGGTTCAGTTTTCATTCAGTTTTTGTTCTTTGAGGATTCCTTACTTTCTTCTCAGCACAGTGGTATCAAACATCTTATTTATTTTAGTTTATTTATTTTTGTTTATTCTTACACACACTTTATTTACTTGATTGAAAGCCTATGGTACATACAGTGTTTAATATAGCTGACTTAGCTTTGTTCACACTGACTCCAATGTGCTATATTTGGGTTTTCTGTGCTTGAGACTTTGCTCAGTTGCTGCTGTTGCCATTGGTTTGTTTTCTTTCAGGTCAGGAGCAAGGTGGGTACTTTCATATAAAATCTTATTTTTAATTTTCTCTCTGGCAATTGTTTCCTGGGTTTTTAGCTTGTATAGTTATACCTACAATGGAACCAGCATCCTAAAGCCACTGAGATAAATCCTCCTACACCAATATCACATTATCTCCTAAATCTACTAGTTAACAAAAGATGTTCAAGGCCAGCCACAACAGATCCTAAAGAGCCATTCATATAATATTGAATCCCATGCCCAGGGAATGTTATCGGCATCTAAAATTCCTAGGATCTTAAAGGGCTTTCCCGTGGTGGGTTCACTTGGCTCTGGCCCTGTAGCCGTGAGTTCTGGTATATGACTGCGGCCCTCCCTGGCCTGCACTGTTTATTAAACATTTTAAGTCCAGACTTTAAATCTAGCTTTAAAAAAAATTTTTTTTTAATGTTTTATTTATTTTTGAGACAGAGAGAGACAGAGCATGAGCAAGGGAGGGGCAGAGAGAGAGAGAGGGAGACACAGAATCCGAAGCAGGCTCCAGTCTCTTAGCTGTCAGCATAGAACCTGACGCGGGGCTCGAACTCATGAACCGTGAGATCATGACCTGAGCTGAAGTCGGACGCTTAACCGACTGAGCCACCCAGGCGCCCCTAAATCTAGCTTTTTAAAGGTGTTTTTATTGGGAAAGTAATTGGTCATGCTGTTGGAATTTAAAGATTAAACATTCTTAAAAAAAAAAAAAAAAACACCCAAAAAACAAAAAACCATGGCTTGTCTTCCCATTTTTATTGAACAGTCTTTGACCCCTGAATATATGAGCTACAGAAGAAGTAGAAGATGAAAGCCAATTACTCTAATATCCACCTGAATACACACAGGTAGGTAGGTAGGTAGGTAGGTAGGAGGGAAGATAGATACAGACAATCAGCTTTGAGCATTTATGTGACTTAATTATGTGTTATTAGGACAGTTTAAATTTGACAGTCTTCCCTAGACTTACATGGTCTATCACAATGTCATAAGTCTACTTACATGCAGAAATGGACTTTCTTTGGTTATTGAGAGGTTTTTAAAAAGCTTGGCCAAGTTTTACATCCCTTGATACATATTGCATCCAGAACCTTAAAGGAAAATTACTTTACTGTGGACAACTAAGGAAAATTGTGTCACTTGTGAACTGTGCTAAGATGATAGAAGGTTATTGTATTTCTGAGAAAAATGGCTATACACTCAGGAATAGTGGGCAGATAGAAGGAAAAAAATTAATAAAAAGCACCAAGAGCACTGAATATAATCATTTCCTGCTTTTCTTGAGTTTGGTTTGTGTGGAAGAAATCTACTGATGGAGTTTCGTTGTGAGAAATTCATGTTTGGATGCCTGTCTGTCTTTTAAAGTAAGACATGTACATCTCTGCTTACTCTCTGAGTCCAGAGAATCTCTTTAAAAAGGACTGGCAGTATATAGAAAAACACCTCTTCAGACTCATTTTAATTTCGGTTCAGAGTAAAATAAAGGGTATCTGTTTCTTAGCTGTAAATGTTTGTCAGATAACTAGGTGATGAAGGAGGTTGGGTTGTGTAACATCACCTCTGTATTCATTCTGCCAGCTTCCCCCTCACCCCTGTTTTTTCCAATAAGTGTGGATTCACATTCTGGCTTTGCCACTTAACAACTGAGGTGACGAGTGAGAAAGCTATCTGAGTTCAGTTTTCTTTCCGTTTCTTTCTTTTTTTTATTTGAGAGAGAGAGAGAGCTTGCACGTGCACATACGCAGGGAAGGGGCAGAAGGAGAGAGAGAATGTTAAGCAGGCTCCATGCTCAGCATGGAGCCCGACAGGGGGCTTAATCCCTCGACCCTGGGATCATGACCTCAGCCAAAATCAAGTGTTGGATGCTCAACCAACTGAGCCACCTGGGTGCTCCTGAGTTTAATTTTTTAATGAATTAAGTGGGGATAGTGTCAGCCTCAAAGACATCATTGTGAGAATTATAACACAATATATACCTAGTACTAGGCTGAGATCGCATTCAGTATGTATCACTTCCCTTTCAGCTTGAATAATAGAAAACTGATTCTCCATCTTTGGACACTGGAAGTGTATTTTCTATTCATTTATTATGCATTAATTCTTTAAAATATTTTAAAAATCTTTTTTTTTAAGTTTATTAAGTAATCTCTACCCCCAAAGTGGGGCTGGAACTCACAACCCAGGCATCAAGAGTCACCTGCTCCACTAACTGAGTCAGCCAGATGCCCCTAAAATTATTTTTTTTAATTGAAGTACAATTAAGGTACAGTGTTAATATTATTTTAACATTATTTATGCATTAATTCTTGTGGAATGCTGACTAACCCACTACTGGAAGCCTTTGTGAGGGGTAGTTTGTCAGGGGTGCTGTAGAGGTATGGCTCAGGTGACCTGTGGACACCCCCTGCACTCTGGTGTGTGTCAACTAGCCTCTTTATTATATATGATTAATTTTGACAGTCATTTTGTTCCAGACACCTTGTTATCAGGTTATTATCCTCCCGTCTATTCAGCTACGGTATTGAGAGAAATAAATCCTAATCTGACTGCTAAGCCAATATTCATTCTCTATTTGGTATTCATATAGTCATTTGTATCTATGTGTGTCTTTCTCCTTTGAAGGGGGAATTTCTACATTCATTATGAGGCAGTCTGTAAGCTGAGCTCTTCATTAGATTTTCTGTGATGTTTATGTGTAGATTCATTTGGTACTTTGTATCTTAACCTTGCATTGCCATATTCTTTTATAGCATGAGTAAGACAAGCAGTCTAAAATTAGAGCAGGTTTATAAATTGCATTTCCTAGGATCCTGTGGAATAAAGGATGGATGTATGCAATGTCCTTAGCTTTGTTCTTGCAACATGTGAGTGCTGAGAGAATGCTAGCTGTGAACTATTTTTATATCCGCGTTCCTCATCTTTAAGAGCAGGGAATATGCAAATATATACTTCGCATACTGTGGACTCAACATTTTACTCATTTTACTTAATCATAGATTGTTATTTTCATCATAGTCCCCCCCCCCCCCCCAAAGTCTCACAGTCAGCTCTCAGCACACACTCCATCACCTGGTTCCTAGAACTCAGATTGTGCGGTGGTCATGTCATCATTGACCAGGGCTCACACTTACAGCGGCAGAGGCCTTCCTAAAGCTCCATCATCTCCAGCCTACATGCTGCCCCTATTCTCCCGGCCCCCGGTCCCCAGCCCCACTTCGCCAGACACATTTTCATAATCTCTTCAGGCTCCAGGCTAGTGGCATCACCAGCAATGGAGCCTGATCATATAAGGAAAATACCAGGAGCTCATGAGCGGCTAAATCGGGGACTCCGGGGCGTCCCTGCCCTAAGACACTTACTACACTCCCTCAGATGCCAACCTCCCCAATTCCCCCTGCCCCTGCTGCCAACTCATCATAGTTTTTAATGTTTCATCTCATGTCTTTCAGTGACGAAACAAGAAAATCTGTTTGTAGATGATTCCGGTCTGTATTTGGCTATTCAGTTCCATCTGGAATGTGCATATATATTTTTATATTATTATGAATATGCAAAAGCAAAGGATCAGTTCCACATTGCTAAAGACATCAGCAAATTACAAATTGATTTGACAGGTAAGACTTGTTCCTTTTTGTGGGTTATTAATTTATTTTCGTGATGAAACTATTACATTGGCAGTTTGGCTGTCTTGTTTGGTTGTATTTGATTTTTTATGTTCTGTTCTTTGCTTTATAAAAGTAGATTTTAAAGATTTTATTTTATTTCATTATTTTTCTTTTAATTTTAGAGAGAGACAGAGTGCGAGTGTGAGAGGGGCAGAGTGAAGGAGAGAGAGAAAGACAGAATCTTGAGGAGGCTGCACGTTCAGAGCAGAGTCTGATGTGGGACTTCATGACCCTGAGATCATGATCTGAGCTGAGACCAAGAGTTGGATGCTTAAACAACTGAACCACTCAGGTGCCCCAAGATTTTATTGTAAAAATTCATAGTTTTAGGGGCACTTGGGTGGCTCAGTTGGTTGAGCTTTTGACTTTGGTTCAGGTCATGATCTCACAGTTTGTGGGTTCAAGCCCCACGTCAGGCTCTGTGCTCACAACTCAGAGTGTGGAGCCTGTTTCAGATTCTGTGTCTCCCTCTCTGTCTTTCCCTCCCCTGCTTGAACTCTGTCTCTCTCTCTCTCTCTCTCTCTCTCTCTCTCTCTCAAAAATAAATAAACATTAAAAATAAAAAAGTTTCAGTTTTAGGGGTGCCTGGGTGGCTTTAGTCAGTTGATGTCTGACTTCAGCTCACATCATGATCTCATGGTCCATGAGTTCAAGCCCTGTGTGGGGCTCTGTGCTGACAGCTCAGAGCCTGGAGCCTTCTTCCTGTTCTGAGTCTCCGTCTCTGCCCCTCCCCTGCTCGCACTCTGTCTCTCTCTCAAAAAAATAAAAAAATAAATAAATAAAATAAAATAAAATAAAATAAAATAAATAAACAAACGTTAAAAAATGTTTTCAAAGTTCATAGTTTTAGAACAAATTAGGAATGAAATCTTTATTCCTGGAGATTTCCTCTATTTTCTAGTCTGGTTAGATACATGTTAGTAATGTACAGCAGCCAGGTAGTATACAAATGAACTTGTTTTTAAAAAGTAAGCTCTCTGCCTAGTGTGGGACTTGAACTCTAGACCCTAAGATTAAGAGTTGTGTGCTCTACCACTGAGCCATCCAGGTGCCCCTACAAATGAACTTTTTGACCATTTGTTTGTGAATGTGCGTTTCCTAAAGTTCATCCTAACTCCCAAGTTTGGTGTGGCCTCTTTACATCGCCCTTGTTTTGTAAATACCCACCTTCCATCCTGGTTTTCTTGTTTTCCTTAAGAACAGAAATTTTTGACTTATTTTTTTCAATACCTTAGAACACGGGTATATAGTTGGCACTCAGATGTTTGTTGAATGAACAAGTAAGTTACAGAATTTCTTCAAAAACCTCTGTGTTTCTTCTGAGTATCAAATAAGAAACATTAGTTGCTTTTTATGTCTTGCTCTATCCCTGGGTTTTCACAATATTCTTGGCATTCGGTACTGATGACATTAATGAAAGTCAGACATGGTCAGTTGAGCACATGTGTTATACCTGTTAAACTGCTCAGGGGCTGAGCAGTCCAGGCTGTGACAATGGGTGTGTGAAGGTTGAAGTGATTGAACTTATTTGTCATTCTTGGGCTTGGTCTGAGTTATCCCTAAGGCCCATTCTAGCCCCCTAAATTCTTTTTTTCTTGGGGTGCCTGGGTGGCTCAGTACGTTAAGCATCTGACTTTGGCTCAGGTCATGATCTCACGGTTCATGAGTTCAAGCCCCCTGTCGGGTTCTGTGCTGACAGCTCAGAGCCTGGAGCCTGCTTCAGTTTCTGTGTCTCCCTCTCTCTCCGCCCCTCCCCTGCTCATGCTCTGTCCCTCTCTCTCTCTCTCTCTCTCTTTCAAAAATAAACATTAAAAAAAAAATTCTAGGGGTGCGTGGGTGGCTCGATTGGTTAAGCGTCTGACTTCGGCTCAGGTCATGATCTCACGGTTCGTGGGTTCAAGCCCTACGTTGAGCTCTGTGCTGACAGCTCGGAGCCTGGAGCCTGCTTCGGATTCTGTGTCTCTCTGTCTCTGCCCCACCCCCACTTGCGCTCTGTCTCTCTTTCTCAAAAATGAATAAACGTTAAAAATTTTTTTCTATGTTTCTTATTGAGCTGGTCTTGTCAATAAAATCTTTCAAATACATTATGAGTTAAATATGACTGTGGCCTGGTCTGGGATCTTAGCCATCTTTTATTACATTGTTTGTATGGGGAAAATTATTAAATATCTAGCTTATAACTTTTGGAACGATGGCCATATGTAAGTTGGAGTCTTGTCTGTATTTGAGAATATAGTTATACATAATATAACTTGTGAGGTTAGTTTCAGAGATTATGTTTTTAAATGTTTCAGCCCTAGGGGGCTTTTCTTGGGCTATTTAAAAACTAATGGCACGGTATTCTGTATAGTCACCTATAACTGCTGGTATATTTACTAGCTAGTTCCTCATATTTTTTCCGAGTTAAGAGTGAAGAACTTAAAAAAAAACAAATGTGGTACTCACAAATATAAAATGGGAATCAGATTATTATTTTTTTCCATTTAACTGTAGCCTTTCTATAAAAAAGTGAGCTGTGTTAGGCCGTCTCAGTAGCTATTTTTGTGTAACATGTGTAAAGGGCCAGATTCATTGCAGGATAAAATCTAGACTTCTTAGACGGGTCATTACGGTCAAGGGTCTTTATAATCTGAAGCTTGCCAGAGAATGGATAATAGGACTGTTGCTTCTATTAAAGCTATTCTTGTAGCAAGGTATTTCAGATACAAAGTGGAAAAAATGTTGGTGTTAAATGAAGCCAGATAGAATCATGGAAAGATAGACTGTGGGATTTAGAACCTGGAGACCCTGGCTTTAAACTCTGGCTCTGATACTGATAATCCCTGTGATCTTAAGCAAGCGGCTGCACCTCAGAACCTCTGTTTTTTCATTTGTTATATGAAGATGCTGATAATCCTTCTACCAATGACACTTTTTTTCTTTAAATGTTTATTTATTTATTTTGAGAGCTGGAAAGAGTGGGGGAGGAGCAGAGGGAGAGGGAGAATCCCAAGCAGGTTCTGCGCTGCCAGCCCAGAGCCCGAAGTGAGGCTCTCTGTCTCATGAACTGTGAGATCATGACCTGAGCCAAAATTAAGACTCGGATGATTAACTGACTGAGCCACCCAGTTGCCCCCATGACACTTTTTTGAGGAAGGAGGTAATTTGATGCAAAAGTAGGTATGTGTAATCCAGTGGTGTAAATCTTGGGTTTGAGTTCTGGCCACATAGCTTATTGGCTTTATAATTCTATTTTAATTTTTAGTATTATTATTAATTTTTATCTCCCACCCCTGGCTTTATAATTTTATAAGTAGTTTTAAAATCATCACTGGGCCTCAGGATTTTTTAAAATGTGAAATGGAGAAAATACCTTACAAACTTTAAAGCACTCTGAAAATACTACTTTTCATGATTGTACAGTAGATCTAATTGACAAATCAGTAGATACAATTTAATATGCTTTTTTCAGGTGCTTTGGGGAAGAGAACACGGTTCCAGGAAAATTACGTGGCACAACTTATTCTAGATGTGAGAAGGAAAGAGGATGTCTTTTCACACTGTGAGTTCAGTCCCGCACCCACTCCTCAGGAACATTTAACCAGGGTGAGTAGGATCGAAAGTTAATTGAATTAACATCCAAATCTGACAGTGTCAGTAGGTGAGTTTTGTAGAAACACTGAATGGGTTGGGAAGAGGCTTCATTTTGTCCCTTTTCGAGCTGTTTCAGGGTGGCTGGGGTTTTAAAAAACAAACCTGTGGCTAGGCCTTTTTTACCCTTAAGTAGAGACAAAATGTTATTTTTTTTCTTAGACCTCAGTAATAGGAATTAGCAATGCAGTTAGTTTGTATTACCCTTCTTGAAAGAATTCGAAGGACGAACTGAGTAGAGTCTAATTTTTCTAGCTGCTACCATATTTGTTGTCTTAACTTTCACCTTCTGTGGATATTTTTTTTTTAATTTTTTTTAACATTTATTTATTTTTGAGACAGGGAGAGACAGCATGAACGGGGGAGGGTCAGAGAGAGAGGGAGACACAGAATTTGAAACAGGCTGCAGGCTCTGAGCTGTCAGCACAGAGCCCGACGCGGGGCTTGAACTCACGGGATCGCAAGATCATGACCTGAGCCGAAGTCAGATGCCCAACCGACTGAGCCACCCAGGCGCCCCTGGATATTTTTAAATATTAAGAGACATGAAATTTCTTATACTTCCTCTTTAAAATATATAAACAGATGATAAGAATACCTTTTTACCAGTGTTCTGATCCTTTGTTACTCTGTCATTATTGGGCTGGTTGCTGCCTTAGTATGTTTTTCTTGACCTGGCTAATGCATTCTCTTCTTTTTTTTTTTTTTTTGTTTAAAGATTTTATTTTTAAGTAATCTCTACACGCAACAGGGGCTCTAATCTATAACCCTGAGATCAAGAGTCGCCTGCTCTACTGACTGAGCCAGCTAGGGACCCCATGCATTCTCTTTTCTTGTAGCTTAATTTTATGGCTCTTAGCAGGATAATAAGTTGGAGAACTTAGTGGTCAATCTTGCAAAGCTAAGAAGGTACAAAATGCCTTGGGTTAAGATCCAAGAGCTTGTGACAAAGCTTGATTGGGACACAAGGAATCCCTGGGAAGTGAAGAGAGCTAAAAGCAAAAGGTGGTGGTGGTGGTGGGGTGTTATGGTGATTGACAGTGACAGCTGATGGTCTCATGCAGTCTGACCCCTAACACAAAAGGAAAATTTAAATAGTAACTACTCTTGTTTTCAGATAATAAAGAAATTTACCCCCCCTCCCCAAATAAATAAATTTATGGCTCTTGGTCACTTTACCTGTTTAGATGCCTTTCCATCTCCTTCCACAGAAATCATTAGCATTTATATTTTTTTATTGCAGAAATCCCAAGCCAACATTTTTGGTAGTCCTTTGCTTGATGTTACTGTCTTTGAAGCCCTGCTCTTCATTTTAGAGCCTACAAGCACATTTATCTTGGGTACTTTGAACACCAAAATTCTATTCTGTACTGAAAATAGTGCCAAGAGTAGGGGCTAGGGATGGGAAGGGAGAGTGGCAGCAGTCAGGAATCCTAAGGAAAACCTTTGATGACATATTGTATACCTCCTGGGCTTACTCCAAGCACTGTCTTGTTTGCATTCAAGATATCCAGGGAAGAACAGCTATTGATTCTAAGAGGAGAAGGAGGGAGGTAAGGAAAAGATGTAGAAACTCAGGGATAAGATTACACAGGGTGCTGCCTATACTTCCCCACATAGGTTGAGCCATAGTGAAGGAGGGCTTGTACTGCTGTGTTGATGCTGGTCCGGAAACACTGTGCTGTTACCTGCTTCAGTCCGTGGCCTCCTTGCATGTCTGGAGTCTCCCCTTTAAGCCTTTCTTTTTCTTTTTTTCTTTTTTTTTTTTAAACCTTTTGATGTAAACCAAATCCTTCTCTAAATCTTAGATTAACTGCCATAATCCTGATCTTTAAGCCACAGCATAGCATCAATGAAAAGAGATTTAATTCTGCAATCCATGGGTTTAATTCAGTAATCCATTGTTGTTTATTTTATTTTATTTATTTTTTTTAATGTGCAGTTCTCTTATTCAAAATTGTCTTCTGGGGGCGCATGGTTGGCTCACTTGGTTAACCGTCTGACTCTTGATTTCGGCTCAGGTCATGATCTGATGGTTTGAGAGTTCGATCCCCACATTGGGCTCTGTGCTGACAGTGATATTCTCTTTCTCTCCTTCTCTCTCTGCCCCTCCCCTGCTCTCTCTCTCCCTCTCAACATAAAAAAAAAAAAAAAAAAAAATTGTCTCTTGTGATGATAAACAGGATAAGGATATCATGACTGTTATTAGGAATGCAAAAAAATGATGCACAATTTAATATAGAATTTACTGAATCTTTAATATTTGAAGTAAAATACATTCAGATAACCATATGGTTTTCATTAATTACTACTTAAAGGAGTAAGGTACAAATTATGTGATGTATGTATTGATTACATAGGAACAGCTTTATACTTAAGGACAGAAGATAGAATTGCTTGTTTAATTACATATCCTATTTCCTTATGTGAAGGACACTATTAGATTATAAAATACACTATCTTTTTGATAACCACTCTTTGGGAAAAAAGGAACGTTATTACATCAGTTTTAGTCATTGCAAAATATATCTTGATTGGAAATGTTACAGTGTGAAAATGTGTATCTCAGAATTGAGGAAACAGTAATTTTATTGTCAGTGAGGAGCATATTTCCCTGTGGGCCTTTCTAGAGTCTTAATCTGTTATTACTGGGGAATTAAATAGATTCAAGCCATTGGCGATCACCAACAGTTAGGAGCATCCCCAATGTGCAAATTAAAGACACACTCCCTGTTCTTAGTTGTTCAATTGTGTATTCACAAAAAACAAAAATGCATACATGATTAGCATCACTAATGAGAAATATATATTAAAGGCTACGTATGGTATGTCTCACATATTGGAGATAAATTATGTGCTAATTTCTTGGTTAGGTAGAATGTTATGAGGTACAAATGGTACTGGGGCGGAACAATACTCTGAATTTGGGACTTGCAGAATGGTTAGGTAAGTATGTACGGCAGCCGACCCATTAAAACATTTTTTTTCTTTGAGAGAGAGAGAAAGAGAGAGAGAGAGAGAGAGAGAGAGAGAGAGAGACAATGAGAATGAGTGGGGGAGGAGCAGAGAGAAAGCACGAGAGAGAGAATCCCAAGCAGGCTCTGTGCTGTCAGTACAGAGCCAAATGTGGAGCTTGATCCCAACTCTCTGGGATCATGACCTGAGCCGAAATCAAGAGTTGGATGTTCAGCCGACTGAGCCACCCAGGTACCCCAACAGCCAACCCATTTTAATTTTAGAAGAGCTAAATAGGAACATAGAGAATTTTGAATGAAGATCAAAACTGATTACTTGTTTGTGTCTGACAAATAAATAATGCCGTGTGGCCAACTCTGACATATCTCAGGGCTTCTGTGGTGGAGGGGAAGGAGTCCTGGGATAGTGGAGGAGACTTGGGTCCCTGTCCCTTCCTTATTGTCTAGCCTGGGATGAGAATCTGGTACAGTTACAAAATACTTAGTTTCCTCATTTGTTTTTTCCACATCACGTTTTGTTAAAGGATCAGATTTGATTTATAAAGGTACTGTATGGGTGTGTTAAAAACATTGTGTATTAGGAGCACCTGTCTGGCTCAGTCAGTAGAGCATGATCTCGAGGTTGTGAGTTTAAGCCTCGTGTTGGGTGTGGAGATTACTTAAAAATAAAATTTTAAGAAAAAAACAGAAAACAAAACAAAACATTGTGTGTTAAGTAGATTAATATAACCCTATAGTGATGTAATAAGATGAGAATTTTGGGATACTGTAGTGCTACATAGACCAATATGGTAGCCATCAGCCACATGTGATTATTAATCACTGGAAAGTTGGTTGGTTCAAACTGAGATATGCTGAAGTATAAAAGACACATCAGATTTCATAGACTGTATGAAAAAAAGAATGTATGATGTCCAATAATTTTCTCTTGACACAAATTACAGGAATAGTATTTTTGATGTATTAGGTTAAATCATATGCTTTTTTTTTTTTTTTTACTTGTTTACTTTTTTTAAGTGTGGCTGCTAGAAAATTTAAAATTATGTATGTAGTTCTATTTTTTAAATTCTGAAAGGCCTGTCTTGAAAATGATGGCCACCAGGGTGTGCTGTGCACCCGCCAGCCCTGCCTTTGAAGGGTGCCCATTCCGGGAGGAAGAGCCACTTTTTCAACTGATTCTGAGCAGTCGCCTAAGTGTCTGTGTTCCTCCCATCAGCAGTTGTTGGTGTTGCCGTACTCTTTTCTTGAAACCCTGTAGGTAGAGACAGACCCACCGTTAGGGTGATTTTGAGGCTAGACAAGGAAAGGTGTTCCTCTGGGCTGTGTTTTGGGCAGACTTACTGCTTACTAGGGAAAAGGTTACGAGTTAAGAAGTTGACCTCTTAGCCATAGACAGTCCAGCTTTCTGGTCTGTTCAGCTCCTAGTTTTAGGTGCTTTTATTGAATTAGAAAAGAAAAACTTAAAGTGTGCCTATTTTATTTTAAATGTACATTTTGCATTTTGAAAAATAGACCCCATAGAGCCACCACCATAATAAAAATACAGTCATTTCCATTACACCAAAAAGTCGCTTATGCTTCTCTGCAGTCAGTCACTTTCCCTCCCACTGGTCTGCTTTCTGTCACAGATTAGAGCTGCTTTTCCTAGAATTTCAAATAAATGGAATCATACGGTATGACTCTTTTGTGTCTGGTTTCTTTCCCTTAGCATAATGTTTTTTTAAGTTGTAGCAATTCTCTTTTTTCCCCAGTTTTACTGAGAAATAATTGGCATGTCACTGGATAAGTTTAAGGTGTTCAGCATAATGGTTGGGTTTGCATAAATTGTGAAATGAAATGATTACCACAGTAGGTTCAGCTAACATCTATCTTCTCATATAGTTGAAAAGAAAAGAAAAAACAGAAAAAAGGGAAAAAAATTTCTTCTTAGGATCTACTGTCTTAACAGCTTTCCTGTCACACAGCATACATCACATCAGGTCATACATCACATTCTTAGTACTTACTCGTTTTGTAACTGGAGGTCTGTAGCTTTTGACTGTCTTCCTCCAATTCCCCTTCCCCCCACTCTTTGCCCCTGGTAACTACAGATCTGATCTCTTTCTCTATGAGTTTTGTTTATTTATTTATTTATTTATTTTTAGATTCTACGTTTAAGTGAGATCATACAGTATGTATCTTTCTCTTACTTAAGTTAGCATAATACCTTCAAAGTCCATCCAAATTGTCACCATTGGCAGGATTTCCTTTTTTTTTTTATGGCTGAATAATATTCCATTATGTACCATATCTTCTTCTTTTCTTTTAATGTTTATTTTTTATTTTTGAGAGAGTGGGAGAGGGGCAGAGAGAGAGGGAGACAGAGGATCTGGAGTGGGCCCTGTGCTGACTGCAGAGAGCCTGACGTGGGATTCGAACTCACAAACCATGAGATCATGACCTGAGCCAGAGTCACATGCTTAACCCACTGAGCCACCCAGGTACCCTGTACCATATCTTCTTAATGCATGGATGCAAACTTAGGTCCATCAGAGGACAATGTGATTATCCATTTACCTGTTGGTAGACAGTTGAACTGTTTCTAATTTTTGGCTCTTATGAATAAAGCTGCTTGAAACATTTGTGTGTAAGTCTTTGTGTGAACATATGTTTTTAATTCTCTTTGGTAAATACCTAGGATTGGAATGGTTGGATTGTGTGGTGTGTTCTTAACTTGATGAGAAACTGCCAAACTGTTTTTCCAAAATGGTTGTACTGTTTTATATTCCAAACATCAGTGTATGAGAGTGCCAGTTGCAAATGCTTGGTATTGTCAGTCTTCTGAATTTTGGTATTCTAGTGTATTGTGTGTGTGTGTATAGAGAGATCTCATTGTGGTTTTACTTTTTTTTGACAATTCATTTTTTAAATCAATTTTTTTGAAATAGAACTTCTATCCAAAAGTTGATCCATTTTAATTGATGAGATTAAACCCATTCAGTTTGATGGCATTTGACAAATACATATATCTAACCATTATAGTCAATGTATGTTTCATTACCCTAGAAAGTTCCATCATGCCCCTTTGCAGTTAATCCCCCACCTCAGTGGCCCTAAACAGTCATAGATCTGTTTACTGTGACTAGAGATAGGTTGCTTTTTCTTTTTTTTTTTTTAATAAAAAATTTTTAAATGTTTATTTTTGACACAGAGCATGAGCTGGGGAGGGACAGAAAGACAGGGAGACAGAATTTGAAGCAGGCTTCAGGCTCTGAGCTGTCAGCACAGAGCCTGATGCAGTGCTCGAATCCACAAACCATGAGATCATGACCTGAGCCAGAGTCGGACACTTAACCAGCTGAGCCACCCAGACACCCTGATAGTTTGGTTTTTCTAGAATTTTACATGAACTTTTTTGTATCTGGCCTCTTTTGTTGAGCATGTTTTTGAGATTTACCTATATGGCTACCTGTGGCAGTAGTTCCTTTTTATTGCTGACTAGAATTCCATTGGATGGATATAGTATAGTTTTTCTTTTATCTGTTTATTGACAGACATTTGAGTTGTTTCTGGTTTGGGCGATTACAGACCAAACCATTGGGCTTATGAACATTTATTTATATATGTCTTTGTGTGGACATGTTTTCATTTCTCATAGTAACCACTTAGAGTGGAATTGATAGCTCCTATAGTAAATATACATTTTTTTTTTATAAGAAGTTGGCAAAATATTTTCTTTGGTTGAACACCATTTTAAATTTCTACCAATAGTGTGTGAAAGTTCTCATTGCTCTAGATCCTTGTCAACATTTGTTATTGTCAGTGTTTTAAATTAGTATTTCCTCTTGACTACTGTTGTCAGGGATCTTTTTGTGTGCTTATTGGCCACCTTCATTTATGAAGTACCTGTAGAAATCTATTGTCTACTTTTATATTGGGTTGTTTATCTTCCTTTTGAGTTGTAAGAGTTCTCCATACTCTCTGCATGCAAGTCTCTTTTCAGATATTTGTTTTTTGAATATATTCTGAGTCTGTAGCTTGGCTTTTCATTTTCTTAACAATGTTTTCAAAAAAACAGAAGTTTTTAATTTGATGAAGTTCTATTTAGTAAGTTTTTTTTCTCTGATGGTTCAGGTTTTTTTTGTATGTTCTAATTAAGGACTACTTACCTAGCCCAGCACTGCAAAGCTTTTCTCCTCTGATTTCTTCTAGTTTTTTCAGTATTAGCTTCTGCATTAAGGTCTGTGATCAATTTGGGTTTAATTTTTGTGTTGGTATGGGATAAGAGTGAAGGGTCATTTCTTTCCAAATGGATATCCAGTTGCTCCGCCATGTTTTTTTGAAAAGACTTTTCCTGTGTTGAATCACCCTAGGCACCTTTGTTAAAACTCATTTGACCATATGTGGGTCTAAAATTCTGGACTCTATTTGATTCCTTTCATGTGTATGTCTATCTTCATGCCAGTACCACGCTGTCTTGGCTTTGTAGTAATTCTTGAAATCAGGTACTCTATCAAAGCCCCCTAAGTCCTCAGATTTTATTCTTTTTCAAATTGTTTTGGTTATTCTAGATCCTGTTGAGAAACAGAGTTGGGAGTGGATGTTTTAGATTAGAATTTAGAGCAGAGTATGGAAAGATCTGGTTTTAAATCCTGGTGGATCAGTAGAGGGGCTTTTGCCTACTGGACTCAATGAATGATAGCTGTTGTTTCCTATTACTGATATTGTCAGTGCATTCCTGAGGTTTAGATGGCATGTCCTCTGTTTCTACGTACTAAATTATCTCTAAATATGTGTTTCACAAGAAAAAGCCTATTGACCATATGTAGACATTGTATAATCTTTAAACAAAAAGGTAAGTTATCCCTCCTTAGTAATCAGTTGCATACAGTGTATTGAATGAATCAAATTTAATTTTTGGTCTAAATATTTTCTTTTGTATTGCACCAGAATCTTGAACTCAATGATGACACTGTTCTAAATGAGATTAAGTTAGCAGATTGTGAACAGTTTCAGATGCCTGACCTGTGTGCTGAAGAGCTTGCTGTTATCCTTGGAATCTGGTAAGTCAGTTACTTACTTGGGTACTTTGAACACTTCGCATATTGTTTCTCTTGTGTTGAGAAAGACTATTCCAGGACTCAGTTGTTCTGGATGAATAGGGAATCTTATAATGCTTATAAGGATTGAGAATAGTGGGGCAATCAGTTACCACTAAACCACCAGTGGTCTCCACTGGGCAACCAAGTAAAGGGTTAGAGATTAGGAATCTCAGGAATCTCCTTTGAATTAGTATACTTATCCTTCTCAAGTTAAATATCTTTGATTAGCTTTCGCTAGAAATAAACTTTTAATAAAGTATTTAGGAGAGTTGAGAATGACTAATTTGACCTTTGGGGATATTTACATTCTGAAGGATACAATTCTTTTTTTTTTTTTTTAATTTTTAAGTTTATTTATTTATTTTGAGGGAGAGAGTGCCCTCCATGGGAAGGGGCAGAGAGAGGGAGAGAGAGAGAATCCCAAGCAGGCTTGTAAAAAAAAAAAAAAAAAAAAAAAGTCTTTTCACTCCGTAGAACTTACCCTTTTGTGACCACCTCATAGCATTTTACTTCCTTTCCACTGACAGTAGGATTTCATTTACGCACAAGTTGAATGCCGCCCTCCATTCCTCTTGTTAGGGTGAAAGGGATCACACACACACACAGCTGTGCTTCTAAGCCCACAGCACTTGTCCTATCACATTATTTGATTCCACTGACAGAATTTATGCTTACTATGAAACATTGTCCAATTCATGATGATTCTTAGTATATAAATAATATAAATAGCAATATTTGTGAGCAGTTTCATGTGCTAGGAATTGCACCGTGTACTTCCCACATTACCCCCTCTTAATGTTCTAGTGACCCTAGAGTTTGTTACTCTTCTCCATTTTTCAGAGGGGAAAGTGGGTTTAAATGGCTGACTGACTTGCTCAGAATTACAAAGCAGCAGTGAAGGCTTGAATATCCAGGTTTTACTGACCCTAAGTTTTGAGTTCTCCTCTATGCAGTTTCTTAAAACATCATTTTGGCAAATTCATGATTGTCAACTTATCAGAAAATTAAATCAAGCAAAGTATACATATTCCCAGGCATTCTGTCAATTGAGCTTTAGGTACAATGAATTAAACTTCACAGTTGAGAGAGGACTAAAAGACAAAGAAAATGCTTGTTCTAAAATACTGTTTTTTCCCTCCAAATACAATATTGATGGAACAGCTAAAAGTGCTGAGTGGATTTCATAGGCAACTTGAATCTTCCCTGTTTGGTAGAAACTACTTGGTTATGTTTTGAATCTTGGAGCACCTGATGCGGTTTATAAATGAGTCAGGACATCTACATGAACTGAATTCCCTTGGGGGTTGTAAACAGCGATTTTGTTATACCGCCTGATCTCTATCTGATCCCCATGGTCATTACCTCTATGGAAAGGTGACTTGGACATTGCAGTGGGCTGGGTTGGTTTAGAAAGGAAACACAGAGAAGGTGAATTCTTATAGATGGTTGATTGGTGAAGCAGTGGGGCTAGGAAAAAAGAGACAAATGAAAAGCCAGACTCTTAAATACAGAGAACAAGCTGGTGCTTGCCACAGGGGAGGTGGGATGGGGAGATAGGTGAAATAGATAAAGGGGGTTAAGAGTAAACTAATCTTCTTTTAGAGGTTTTGTTTTTTTGAGAGAGAGTGCACGTGAACAGGGGAGGGGTGGAGAGGAATGGGGAGAATCCCAAGCGGGCTCCATGGCCAGCACGGAGCCCCAGTGTGGGGCTCGATCCCACAACTGTGAGATTATGACCTGAGCTGAAATCAAGAGTTGGGTGCTTACCCAGGCACCCTGAGAGTAGATTTATCTTTGTGGGCATTGAGAAATACGTAGAATTGTTGAATTGTTATATTGTATACCTGAAACTTCTATAACACTGTATATTAATTATACTTGAATTTTTAAAAAAGGTAACCACTGTCCTTAATTTTGCATTTGTCATTTTCTTAAAAAAATTTTTTTTTTTTTGGGGCGCCTGGGTGGCGCAGTCGGTTAAGCGTCCGACTTCAGCCAGGTCACGATCTCGCGGTCCGGGAGTTTGAGCCCCGCGTCGGGCTCTGGGCTGATGGCTCAGAGCCTGGAGCCTGTTTCCGATTCTGTGTCTCCCTCTCTCTCTGCCCCTCCCCTGTTCATGCTCTGTCTCTCTCTGTCCCCAAAATGAATAAACGTTGAAAAAAAAAATGTTTAAAAAAAAAATTTTTTTTTTGTAAATGTTTATGCATTTCTGACAGAGACAGAGCACGAGTGGGAGAGGGGCAGAGAGAGAGGGAGACATAGAATCTGAAGCAGGCTTTGGGTTCTGAGCTGTCAGCACAGAGCCTGATGTGGGCTCAAACTCACGAACTGTGAGATCATGACCTTAGCTGAAGTCAGACGCTTAACTGACTGAGCCACCCAGGCGCCCCTCTTGCCTTTTCAAAAAATATATTTATTCACATGTTTTTATACTTTTTTTTTAATTTTTTTAACGTTTATTTATTTTTGACAGAGAGAGACAGAGCATGAGTGGGGGAGGGGCAGAGAGCTAGAGGGAGACACAGAATCTGAAGCAGGCTCCAGGTTCTGAGCTGTCAGCACAGAGCCCGACGTGGGGCTTGAACTCACAGACCGCGAGATCATGACCTGAGCTGAAGTCAGATGCTCAACCGACTGAGCCACCCAGACGCCCCACCTGTTTTTATACTTCTAAGTCGATTGTTTCATGTTGTTGGTTTCTGAGCTTTATGAAAATGGTATCTTACTATATGTAGTCTTCTGTGATTGTTTTTTCTCTCAATATTCTGATTTTATGATTCATTCATGTTTTATATGTAACTACAATTTACTTCGCATTACAGCATCCCTTTGGGTGAATATTTCTCTGTTTATCAGTCTCCTTATGGACGTTTGGATTGTTTCAAGATTTTTTCCTATCATACACAATTTTACTACGGATATTTGTGTGTATGGTTCTGGTACACCTATTCAGAAATTTCTCTGGGCTCTATACCTAGGATGGAATTATTGAGTTAAGGATATATGAAAGTTTGCTTTACAAGATAGTGCTAAATTGTTTAACAAAATCATCCTGTCAGATTGTACTTGGATCAGCAGGATCTAAATATTCCCATTGTTCTGTCTCTTTGACAGCCTTTCTCTAATTTTTGCCTAATGGTTACAGTAATATTTTAATTTTTTTGGCCTGAGTTTGATAAATAGGAGCTGGTGCCACATTAATTCTTTTTATTTTCTTTGTGACCTGGCACAGATTAGATTGCTTTCCCCCAGTAAAATAAGTTATGTTGACATTTAGTACACCAGCCACATTTTATTTGTTAGCATTTTACTACATACTTGCTTATTACATTATTTACTGTCATACTTATCTTTGGCACACTCATATCTATATTTGTACATGACACAATATTACAATATGTGCTTTGAAATATATACACTTTACGTTGCCTTTTTAAACATTCGGTGTCATTAGTTACAACATGCATTTTAGAATTAATTTGCTTTTTTTTTTTTTTTTTTAATTTAAAGCACAAATTTCCAAAAGAATAACCCAGTGCATAAATTAACTGAAGAGGAGCTGCTGGCATTTACATCAGTGAGTAATGTCGTCCTTTCCGTTTAATTTTTTTCCTTGTATGTTTTAGGGCTTCTGATGTATTCTTGCCTCAGATTGCTCCTGTTGAAACACTGCCACTGAAGGAAGTTAAGGGGATAAAACCTCATCATTTTAGTTTCCAAACCACATCTATCTTGCTGTTGATTTAAACACAAGCATTTTCCTTTGTACTTGCTTGGATTTGAGGGCAGTGACCAAATATGTCTGGTTCATTGTTTGATCCCAGCGCCTAATAGGTGCTCAATAAATGTTAAATGAATAAATGCGGTGACAGAACAAGAGTTTGAATCCTCACCCCAAAGCTACTATAGTATGCAACTCTTTTGTCTAAAACTGAGGGTGACGCCTGCATGGATGGGATGAGCAAGAGGACATCAGACAGTGAGGAGCAGAGCCAGGAGGGTGTAGGTTATAGAGGACAAGGAGGGAGGCAGTGTCCAGGGCATGAGGTGCTGGTCAGGCTTCCACACCGTAGAGCAGTGAGAGGCCGTGGGCACTGAGAATTAGTGCATTGCTTATCTCCTGGATGGGTCCTGTGGAATATCATGTAGTCTCTCTCATTACGGGGAATTAAGGAGGGAATGGGGTATAAGAAAATAAAGCTGATAGATAAAGACCACAGTCAGAGAAGAATGTCAGTGAAAAGAAAAGATTCAGTAATAGAGATGTTTGAGGTTTTGAGATCAAAGAAGGATTTTCAAGAACAGAAAAGTCGCAGACCAAAGGGTCACTTGGTGTCTTCTTAGCTTTATGGATAAAAAGATAACGCATGTCTTTGATGAGCACAAATTACTTAAGATAATTTTTTCAAAGGCATTTTTATTATCCTAGTTAGAATCAAGTGAGAATTCTGATGTTTTTTTCTTTGTTATTTTTCAGATAAGGCAAAAATGAAGTACTTTTATCTGGTAGAAAGCTAGCTTACTTTGTATTGTCATGTACATTTTGCAAATTACTGTTTCCTGCATAAGGTCTTGGAACTGATGGGATGTACATCCTTTGAGGCCTCTGGGGGCCTGCTTTCTTTTCTCACTTAAGCATTCTGAGAAGTCTTTGGTGTTTATGATGATAGTGTATCTATGTGTAGGTAACTATGTGGAAATGTCCCTGTTTATTCACCACATATGCTATAAGGAATTTGACAAGTAAAGTGTTAAACACTTTTTTAAAAGATTTATTTAAAAATGATTCTGTGTTTCCTATTTATTTAGCTAATCTCTGTTGAATACTGAATCTATGTCAGGCATTGTGCTGGTCACTGGGGATACAGTGTCAACAAAGTCTTTCCCTCTTGGAGTTTACATCTATTTACATTCTTGTGGGGGAAATATATAATATACAAAGAGAAATGATATATTTAACAGATGTGCTCTGGAGACCTATAGAGCAGGGTAAGGGAACATGAATGGCATGGGGATGGCTGTTTCAGAAAAGGTGGTGGGGAGGATCTCAGTGGGAAGGTGATGCTGAACACAGGTCCACGTGCAGTGAGGCCCAGGGAAAGGTGTGGAGGGTCTGGAATGGTGGTCAGTTTGCATTACTGTAGGGAAGTACAGAGCTGGTGGTGACAAGTGTCTAGATGATACATGATGACTGGGACGCTTGGGTTTCTTCTGATGACTGGGGTAAACAGGATGTAACATGTGCTAGGACGTGTTCCTGCTGGCCTTTTATGGGGAGGGGATCAGTAATAATATCTTTTGGGGGACTGGTCTTAGCAGATTAAGGTATATGTGTCACCCATAGTTATCCTAAAAACCCACTAAAATACTCTATTTATATTCAAGCAGTTAATTTTTTTTTTTTCTTTCAGCGTTTCCCTTTGGTGCAGATAAATTTCTTCCTTTTTAAAAAACTTTCCCTTTTTTTTTTTTTCCTGTTTCTTTTCTGATTCTTCCCGCCCTCCTCCCCCACCCATTCTTGTTCCTCTCTACTGTGAAGTACTTCTGACATAATTAACTCTGGTAACCTCTGGGGTAGGTAACGCATCTCTCCTAACTTGCAACGAGGTCATAAATTCGAATTTTATACTTTTCCCCCAGGGGCTTCACAATACATAATGTTTTTGCTCTCTTTCCTCCTCTAACTCTTCCAAGTCAGAGCTGACCTGAGGACTGATCTCTTTGGAGGAAAGCTGTTTGATTACAGTGATGCAAAGTGCCAGGCCTGACTCTTCTAAGGAGATGAGTTTTTAAATTCCAAGTGAATCTTTATTTCTTAAGAAGTAGGGTGAGGAACTTACCTGTAAGGAGGGCTTTTAGGAGCCCCAAGGATGCTTTGTGATCTGCACCACCCCCTTCTTTTGTTTATCCCAAAGGAAGGATACAGAATATACTGGAAAAATCCAGATGAGCCCTCGTCAACTCATCCTTGTATTTATCAGTACTTCCTGACATCCCTTCCTTGTGCAAGATACTGAGGCAGATAATAGGATGAGTTGGAAGTGGCCCCTGGTTTCAATGAAGAATTTCATTGAAATTTATATCTTGTATAATGATATATCCTATATATAAACATCCTTTATCTGTATTATTCTATATTACTCCAAAAGAATATTGGAGGAAAAGGGAACACTTTGAGGTGCTACCTCACTTCTGAACTCTTGAACTTCTGTCTGTGCTTTTTTCTTTCTTTTCTTTTCTTTTTTTTTTTTTAAGTTTAATTATTTTGAGAAAGAGAGAACGGGAGAGGGACAGAGAGAGAAGGAGAGAGAGAGAATCCCAAGCAGGCTGTGCACTGTCAGCACAGAGCCCGATGTGGGGTTTGAACCCATGAACTGTGAGATCATGATGTGAACCGAAACCAGGAGTCAGGTACTTAACTGACTGAGCCACCCAGGTGCCCTTTCTTTCTCTTCTTTCCCTTCCTTCCTTCCTTCCTTCCTTCCTTCCTTCCTTCCTTCCTTCCTTCCTTCCTTCCTTCATTTCTTTTGAGAGAGAGAATGAGAGCAGGGGAAGGGCAGAGAGAGAGAGGGAGAAAGAGAATCCCAAGCAGGCTCCTCACTGTCAGGGCAGAGCCCAACTCAGGGCTCAAACCCACAAACCATGGCATCATGATCTGAGCCAAAATCACAAGTCAGATACTTAACTGACCCAGTCACCCAGGCACCCCTCTGTGCCTTTATTTAACACAGATCATATTTGGGCTTATAATTCTTCATGTATTCATGTATATTCATGTATATTTTCCCTCCCACAGGAGTATAAACTCTCCATTTCAGGGACTGGGCTTTGTTCTTCTCTGGGTCTTCTACAAGGTCCAGTGCAGTGCTTCCAAGCTTCACTTGTAATTGTTGCTCAGTAAATGGATGCAGAAGAAGAGAATGAATGAAATAGACTCGAACCCTGGACAGGATTTATTTGTGTCCATTACCTTGATGATTTTAGGTAGTGCTGCATGATGGTACTTGATGGGAAGGATAACCACTTGTTTCATCTTCTTCTGTGTGATGAGGGAAGTAGGGGATGTGCCTCGTCCTCAGCACTGAAAACTTGTTTTGAGGATCAAATTGGAGAATGTCCTGACAGTACCTTTGAGTAGGTAGAGCTGGTGCACCCACAGCTTTCGGGGATGAGCTGGATCATCTGATCACTGGTTTTAGGAGAGCATTTGTTTTCCAGGAATAAGAATTCCTAAGTGGATAAGACCTGCTTGAAATTGGCTATAGATGTGGGAGAGGAGGAGGAGGGAGGAAACAGCATACTCTTTCTTGCTGGGCATCCATTTCCCTTCTCTGGCAGCAGCGTGGTGGCCGGGAACTAGGGGTGTAAGCTATTGAGACTAAGAAGTGTCTTTTTGTTAACAGAAGGTCAAGAGTAGTTTAAGTCTTAATATTCCTACCAGTGGATTGTAAGCACTTGAAGGGATGGGGACCATAGTTACTGGAGATTTGTTAAATATTTATTGAATAGGGGCACCTGGGTGGCTCAGTAGGTTAAGCGTCCCACTTCGGCTCAGGTCATGATCTCGCAGTGTGTGAGTTCGAGCCCTGTGTTGGGTTCTGTGCTGACAGCTCAGAGCCTGGAGCCTGCTTTGGATTCTGTGTCTCCCTCTCTCTCTGACCCTCCCTCACTCACGTTCTCTCTCTCTCTCTCTCTCTCTCTCTCTCAAAAATAAACAGTAAAAAAAAAATTAAAACAACAAAAAAAGTACCTTCCCACAAGATGTAATTACAAGGGTAAAAGGGTAAAAGAGAAATCTCTTTTTTGGAGACATTTTTATTAGTGATTTCCTGTTGGTGCAGCATGTAGAAATACACGTGAGATAATGTTAGGAGAATGTTTTAATTCAGCAATGTCAGAAGCTTATCCTGAAAGAAATATTTTATTTTTTTAAGGTTGTCATAATGTGGTGCTGTTCCTGAGATATTCGATCCACACATTTCAGGAAAACTGAATGACTCATAGTGAAAATAACCCATATTGTTTTAGAGAGCCATTTATGTTGTATCGGCTTGATAATTTAAAATTAGCTGTTATCTACGTTATTTCCTTTCAGATGGGCCAAGTCAGTGACATTCAGTAATGCTTTTAATTTCCTTTCATTGTTGAAAATGGGAACAATTTAGTTAATTCATACAGGTGTTTCAGTTTTCATTGGCAAAAGTTTTGCTTAAGTGTGAATTGATACTGGCAGCCTGCCTTCTGACTGTCTGCCGAAGCCCCAAGGTCTCCGTAAATGAAAAAAAGAAAAGACTTTGGGAACTTACACATTATATTGTATATACTTTCTCTTTCTGCTATAAATTTTAAAGCTATTTAATAAATACTTATCTGTGAACATAGAACGGTTTGCAAACACTTTTACGTGATTGCCTGTTTTTCTTTTAGGGCATGTGCATTTCTCAATTTTTTAAGATAGGCAACACAACTTTCCGAGATAGCCGTGACACCCCTGACAGTTTGTGTTAGCATTACAAGATTGCACATTCTGTATTAAGCAGTTATAGCTCAGGATTTTTTTTTTTTCTGGTTTGAATACTTGTCTCTCAAAATGTTACTTGTACATTTTAATAGGCATTTATTGATAATGAATATTGTGGTGCTCTCTGGGTTATAAATGCTGTTAAAGAAGTAAGAGATAGGCCTGCTTTATTTTTTTGTATCAGTTTGTAGGTTAACTGTTATTAAACAGAGGATTCATAAATGTTTTTTGACTGGAGTTGAACTGAGTTACTTGTATATGTCCTATTTCAGGAATAGACAGAAGGACTGCTAGGATTTCAATAGGAGATTAAGGCACTTTTCCAACCACCATCTATCTACTCTGGTAACTGCTAGACTTCTTTCATCACCGTTAGCCATGGCTTAAGGTTAATACTTATTTGTGGGTTTACTTCTAGCCACATTGGAATAACTGGTACTGACCTTGAACTTTTACTGTAAGCAGCTACAAAACTGGACAAAATATATGAAGCAGCAGTGCAAAAAAGGATAAGTCATGACCAAATTGTGTTTATATCAAGAGTGCAAAATTGGTTTAATATGAAGAAATCAATGCAAGTCATCTTACTAGTAGAGTAAAAGAGAGAAGCCAAATGATTATCTTGATAGCAGAAAAGCATTTGAAAAAAATTCAACACACTTTATTTTATATTACACAATACATACTTTATATTATAAAGTGTATGTGTATATATTATATTATATTATATTATATTATATTATATTATATTATATTATAAAAGCTTTTAGTAAACTAGAAATTGAAGGGAATTTCAACCTGGTAAAGGGCATCAATGAAGAATCTCATTATTAATATTATTATTTTCTATTTTAGAGAGAGAGCATGTGAGTGGAAGAGAGGGGTGGGGGGGGGAGAGAGAGAGAGAGAGAGAGAGAGAGAGGAGAGAGAATCTCAAGGAGGCTCCATGCTCAGTGTAGAGCTTGATGCAGGGATTGATCCCACAACCCTGGGATCATGACCTGAGCCAAAATCAAGAGATGGACGCTCAATTGACTGAGCCACCCAGGTTCTGCTCTAATTAAAATCATTATTGACAAAAAACAAACTTTCCTCCTTAAGATCTCCATTGAACTGGAAATCCCAACTAGTGCAGTAAGACCTGAAGAAGATACAAAAGGTGTATGAATTGGAAAGGAAGATATAAAACTATCATTATGCATAGATGACACAATTATATTCATAGGAAACCCTAAAGAATTGACATGAAAGCTACTGGAAGTAATAGGCAAGGTCTCAGAATACAAGGTCAATAAAAAGAAAAAATCAGTGAATAAATTCTAGCAGTGAATAATTGGGAAAGACATTTTAAAACTACTTATGATAGCATAAAATATCAAAAATAAAGTGTTTTGTGATAAATTTAACTGAAATATGACTTGTATGCTAAAAATGACATAATGCTGAGAAAAAGAAGATCTAAATAAATGGAAAGATTACAATATTCATGGATTGGAAGACTCAATATGTTTGCATTGACAGGTTTCTCAAAATTGAGTTATAAATTAATAGAAATAAATTCCTAGTAGGGTTTTTCTCTTTCCAGAAATCAGCAAGTTGATTCTAAAATTTATTAGGAGGACTTCTGCTTCTGTGATGGGCAAGTAAGCTGTTTGGAACCATCCTTCAGATAAAAAAGACAAACTGGAAAAAATGCAAGAAATAAAAAAAACAGCTATCTGATGAACTTGGGAATGACTGAAGGCAGGAAGATTCTGGAGATGACTGTTTTGCTTGGAAGAAGGGAATGACATTGTGTGTTTTTCTTGTTTCTATCTTATGGCTAAATCTCAGTGTCCTAAGTGCAAGGCAGCTAAAACTCTGATAGCAATCCAGCAGTCTTTCTAAGGACAGAGATTGGGGCTACCATGGCTGCTGGACTGTGAGGGGGAACATTTCATAAAGGAGAGAGTCACGATGAAGATTCTTACATTCTTGATATAAATGTTGTCTAAGTCTGGCTTTTTGAGCTACACATGTGTAGGGAATACTCTAAGCAGCTTAGCTAAGGACAGAGGAACTCAGAGGAGATTCTGAGCAGCCACACAAGAGACTATGTCTATAGGCTTAGTCAAAAGTTATGTGCTAAACACAATACTTTTATGTGTTAAAAAAAATTTTTTTTTAACGTTTATTATTGAGAGACAGAGGGAGACAGAGCATGAGCAGGGGAGGGGCTGAGAGACAGGGAGACACAGAATCTGAAGCAGGCTCCAGGCTCTGAGCTGTCAGCACAGAGCCCGATGCGGGGCTCGAACTCACAAACCGAGAGATCATGACCTGAGCCGAAGCCGGATGCTTAACTGACTGAGCCACCTAGCCACCCCAAAAAGTTTTATGTGTTATGTGTGAAAATATAAAAAGCCAACACTTTGGAACAACACAAGAAAAATCACTCTCAACAGTGTAACATTCACAATATTTAGGATATCATCCAAAATTGTTCAGCAAATGAAGAATAAAGAGACCATAAGCAATTCATAAGAGACAAGATAGTCAATGGAGACTAACTCCAATATGACCTAGATGTTGGAATTAGCAGACAAGGATTAAAGAAAGATCCTTTCTAGCACCTGGATGTCTCAGTCAGTTGAGCATCTGACTCTTGATTTCGGTTCAGGTTGTGATCCCAGTGTCGTGGGATCGAGCCCCATGTTGGGTTCCATGTTCAGCAGGAAGCCTGCTTAGCATTCTCTCTCTCTCTCTCTCTCTCTCTCTCTCTCTCTCTCTCTCTCTCTCTCTCTCTCCTCCCCTCCCCCCACTACCCTCTCCTCAACTTCAGCACACTTCTCTCTCTCTCTCTCTCTCGAAAGAAATCAAGTGAGAAAGATCCTTTAATTACACTCAGTAACATAAAGGAAAAATGTTTGTAATAGTCACAAAGAGGAATTTGTAGAGAAAAATAGAAAGTATAAAGAACCACAGGGTAATCTTAAAATTGAATTTATGTAAGATAAAATTTATGTATTTATGGAAAATAAAAATTATGTGGATGAGATTTACAATTGAATGGAGATGATACAAGAAAGGTTTAGAGAACTTGAAGATAAATCAATAGAAGCTATCCTGTGTGAAGAACCCAGAGACAAAAAAGATAAAAATAATGAATAAGGCTTCTTGGATATGTGGGACAGTATCGGAAGGTTCAACATACATGTAATTGGAGCCAGAAGAAGAGAGAAAATAGGGCAGAAAAAATTTGAAGAAATACTGGCTAAAACTTTCCTAAATGTATGAACATCGTATATTTATGAATTCGAGAAGCACAGTGAGACCTAAGCAGGATAAAACAAAGTAAATAAAGCCTATGTATGTCATAGTCAGTCTGCTAAGATGGAACATAAAGAGAATGTCTTGATAAGAAGTAGAGAAAAATGACACAATAAGTAAGGGAAAACAAAGATTGCAAAGATCTCTAACTTCTTCTCAGGAACTATAGAGGGCAGAAGACCATGGAGCAGCATTTTTAAAGTGCTCAACCCAGAATTCTGTATTTAGTAAAAATATCTTTAAAGAATTATGGCCAAATGAAGACCTTTTTACTTTTTATTTTTTTCAATTTCTTAAATGTTTGTTTATTTTTAAGAGAGACTCAGAGCATCAGCGGGAGAAGGGCAGAGAAAGAAGGAGACACAGAATCCAAAGCAGGCTCCAGGCTCCAGGCTCCAGGCTCCGAGCTGCCAGCACAGAGCCTGAAGCGGGGCTCAAACTCATGAGCCGTGAGATCATGACCTGAGCTGAAGTCGGACACTTAACCGACTGAGCCACCCAGGTGCCCGTGAAGGACTTTTTTAGATAAAAGAAACCTAAGAATTCGTTGTCAGCAGGCCTGTACTATAAAAAAAAAAAAAAAAAAAATACTAAAGGAAATTCTTTAGGATGAAGTGAAAAAAAATTCATTCAGAAGCTTCAATGTTCAGTGAGAATTAAAGAACATCTGAAATGATAAAACACCTAGATAAATATAAAAGAGCATCATTGTCCTTACAATACCTTTAATATATATATATTTCTATTTAAAACAAATTATGGGGGCGCCTGGGTGGCACAGTCGGTTAAGCATCCGACTTCGGCCAGGTCACGATCTCGCGGTCCGTGAGTTCGAGCCCCGCGTCAGGCTCTGGGCTGATGGCTCAGAGCCTGGAGCCTGTTTCCGATTCTGTGTCTCCCTCTCTCTCTGCCCCTCCCCCGTTCATGCTCTGTCTCTCTCTGTCCCAAAAATAAATAAACGTTGAAAAAAAAATTAAAAAAAAACCAACAAATTATGAAATTCTCTGTTGGTATTTTCTGAACTATGTAGAAAGCACGCAAAGGTGGATAAACAGACCTAGATGATTATAAGTTTTCTACATTTTATGTGAAGGATTACACTATTAATTCTAAATACATTGTGGACAAGTAAAGATACTGCTATTCTAGAGCAACCACTTAAAAATGCAAAAGCATCTGGGGGGGCTTGGCTGGCCCAGTTGGTAGAGCTGGATCAAGATGCGACTCTGGATCTCAGGGTCATGAGTTTAAGCCCCATGTTGGGTGTGGAGCCTACTTAAAAATTTTTTAAAAATTATAAAAAAGTGCTAAAGCATCTAGCTACAAATCCAATGATAAGTTAAAATGGCAATCTGAAGTATTTTTGAATAACCCAAAAAGAAGCAGGAATGGCAGTACAATAGGATAACAAATACATTCAACCATATCTATAATTATATTAAATGTTAATGGATAAATACTCCAAATAAAAGTCCAAGGTTGTGAGAATGAAAAAAAAAAAAAAAGCAACAACCAACAAGATATAACTATATGGTCTTTCTAAGAATTGTATTTTAAATATAAAGGCTCAGGTTGAAAAAAATGGATAGAAAATATTATTCTATGCAAACATTAAATATAAAAAGATACAATTTAGATTTGCTAAATTAATATAAAATAAAAGGGCTTTGTTATAAAGAATACTTCCAGAGACAGAGAGAGCTATTTCATAATAAAGGGAGAATTTTCCAAGAAGACATAATAATCATAAATGTATATGTGCCTAATAAAAGCAACACAACGTCTGAAGCAAAAGTTGACAAAATTAAAGTGAGAAATAGACAATACCACAATCATACTTATTTTGACATTCCTCTCTCAGCAATTAATAGAACAGCTTGACAAAAACAGTGCATAAATACATAGTTAATTTGGACAATACTATGAACCAACTGGACCTAATTGATATTTATAGAACAGTGCACTCAGAATACCTTTTTTTTTTTTTTTTTTTTTAAGTGCACATGGTATGTTCAACAAGACCATATACTGGGCCAGTAAAAAAAATCTCAATAAAAAAATGCACATCATATGGAATATATTCTCTAAATAACAGATATCTAGAAAAACTCCCAAATATTTGGAAACCAAATAATTAAGCAACATAGTTAGTCTATGGATCAATAAAGAAACCACAAAGGAAAAATATATATAAAAGTCAGTCATTGACCTCTATTTCCTTCAATTCCTTAAAGTAAAATTGTTGTAACATTGGGGTAATGAGCAATTTTCAGCTAGGATGCTAAGTGCATGAACCATAATAGAATTGGATAGAAAGTTATATTGAACTTCATTAAAATTAAAATCTGCTCTTTGAAGGACATCATTAAGAAAATGAAAAGACAAGATTCAGACTGAGCAAATATTCACAGTACATATATCTCATAAAGTCTTGTTTTCAGAATAAAGATCTCTTCCAACTCAATAATAGGATAAAGCAATGAAAAATGGAGAAGGTTTGAACCAGATCTTCCACCAAAGATACATGAATGACCAACAAGAGTATGAATGATGCTTAATACCAGTAGTCATTGGGAAAATGCATTTTAAAACCACTTTACACCACTTTACACCACTTAAAAGACTTAATACTGTGTGGGGTAGTTGGAAGTCTTATCCATTGTAGATACAATGTAATGTAAAATGGTACAACCAGTGTGGAACACAGTTTGGCATTTTCTCATAGAGTTAATCATCAGTGCTACCTCTAGGTATTTACTTATGAGAAATGAAAATAAATGTCCCACAAAGACTTATCTACAAATGTTCATAGCTGTTTAATTCATAATAGCATAAAGCTGGAAAAACCCAAATGTCCATCAACAAGTGAGTGATAAACTAGAGTACATCCAGCTAAAGAATTGATACAGAGCAATGAAAAGAACTGGAATACTGATATGTGCAACAGTGTGAGTGAATCTGAAAAACACGATTTTGAGTTAAAAAGCCTGATTCCATTTAGTGGGAATTCTAGAGTAGATAAAACTAAATCATAATGACAGAGAATAGGTCACAGATTGATTGCCAGGGAGCTTTTTGAGCTGATGGAAATTTGTATATCTTGATTTTCATGGTTGTTGCATAGGTGTATACGTTTGTGAAAACAGCAAAGTCTATGCCAAATATTGGGTTTATTTTGTTGTGCCTGTCATATATTTCAATAAGGGAAAATGTGTAGGTGTTATTTAGAACTATAATATTTAAGATTGATGAGTTTATTAAGATAGATTTTGACTTCAGTGTAGATAGGTCGTCAATTTCAGAACTACAACACGAAATACTCAGTCTACCTGATGTGTTAAGTGGAAAGAATGTAGGAGAACAAATTCCCAAAGGGACGTTGATCAGTGTTCACATTTAGTATCAATTTTACTTTTTTTTATATATAAGGCAAAATCAGGGAATTTCCCTCAAATATTTTTGGAAACTACTGTTCAAAAGAAACTCTAGGTTGCTCTTCGGGGGCTCAGTCAGTTAAGCGTCCAACTCTTGATTTCGGCTTAGGTCATGATCTCACAGTTTGTGGGATGGAGTCACGCATTGGGCTCTGCACTGACAATGCAGAGCTTGCTTGGGATTCTCTCTCTCCCTCACTCTCTGCCCCTCCCCCCCGAACGTACTGACCTGCTTTCTCAAAAATAAATAAATAAACATTAAAAAAGAAACTCCAAATTCAGGTGGAGGAATATACTGTTTAGAGTTCCACTTGTGGTACTTTTGACCCTTAGCACCTAACACAGATCACTGATTTGTTGAGTTGAATTTTTCTTCCCTCATGATCAAGAGTCAGCAGAAACAACAAACAAACAAAACAAACAATTCATTGGGCAGGAAACTTGTGTATAAAAATAGCATAGGTAATTGGCATCTTCTAAAATACGATGAGGTATTAATACATGATTTCAAGCAACTTTTTTGTTAATGGATATAAAAATAGCTAATTAGTAGAATTTAATTCTTTAAAGTCTGTAAATGCCATTCGAGTAGAATCTATATCAGGTCTGGAGATTAAACTATTGATTGTGTGGCAATCAAAGAGTTGAAGAGTATACGGGAATTCGTTTTATGTCTTATCCTTGAAACTTCTCTGAAGAAAACAAATCTGAAAATGAAAAGTTAAAGGAAAAAACCTCTGGCACAAAACTATACAGAAAATGAGTAAGCCCATCACTGCCTCATGGCTAGTTAACCATTTCTATTTGGAGTTGAAGATAATAAGCCAGCTCTCTGGGACATGTTCAAATCACCGTTAAACTTCTTTAAACCTGCCTCTGTCTCTTACTGGGTTTCAACCTTGTAGCTTACCCCACCTTGTCTTTAGTAGTGAAGGAAATAGGGAGGCATTAAGAAGTAAACCTAAAGATATAGATTAAAAGGGGGACTCATGGGCCAGAGATCAGAGGCTCCCATGATCAGAGATCAGTGGCCGTTGTGAGGAATGGAATTATCTGACCTAATAGTGCTTTCAGAACTTTCTACTAAGCCAAGACCCTCAAACAAGTCTGAAGGAATCCTAAATTCATGGTGTGGCTTGCATGGCAGCAGAAACCAGTTTCTTTGGAGGAAAACATCAACAGTCCCAAATTAAAACTGAGCAATGAGCTCACAGTTAAAGATCAACAGAGAAGAGAAAGCAAGCCACCATGACTGAGAGTCAACAAAGACAAGAAGCAGGCTAAAGGAAAAATTGTGGTTTTCTGATTCATAATATAGACTGGCTATGCGGATGTTGAAAGAAGTAAAGCATGTACTAATCACAAAGGTAGTCGAACAACTTCTGTTCTTAGACTTTTATGATTGGAGAGGGAAAATACAACTTTTACAAGTAATTTGAAACTGAAACCCAGAATTTAAAAAATGCAACCCATGCTTATCCACATCATAGAGAGGTGATAAAACACCAGGAAGGTGTGTGTAACAGGTGTTTCAGAAGTTGCAGACTTAGAAGTATACCTAAGAAGTGCTTCCATCTCCATCAGTAGATACATGTACGGATGTTTAATAATGGTAATATTTGTCATCATGGCAGACAAACTGGCAACAAGCTAAATGTTTGCTGATAGGAGAAAGGATAAATAAATTGTGGTATTTTATTCTTCTTCTTATTTCTTATTTATTTATTTATTTATTATTTTTTTTAAGTAAGCTCTATGTGGGGCTTCAATTCACAACTCTGAGATCAAGAGTTGCATGCTCTACAGACTGAGCCAGCCAAGTGCCCCCAAATTGTAATATTTTATATGACAGTTGTGAAATATTATACAACAGGGAAGTGAAAATAAATTAACTATAGCTAAGCAACAATGTGGGTGGGTTTTATAAATGTAATGAAAAGTTGAAAAAAAGTCCCAGATTCACAAGTGTTTATATTATTATACTTTATAACTTAAACTTTAGCTACTTATAATCTTCTGTGTGTATCAAATAATAAAAACATGATATCTAAAAATTATTTTGAGCAATGGGAAGATCATTTAAATGTTACTTGATAAAATTTTTTTAATGTTTATTTTTTTGAGAGAGAGAGAGAGAGAGCATGAGCCGAGATGGGGACAGAAGATCTGAAGCAGGCTCTGCGCTGAGAGCAGAGAGCTTGGCATAGGGCTCAAACCCACAAACCATGAGATTATGACCAGAGCTGAAGTCAGACCTCAACTGACTGAGCCACCCAGGCGCCCCTGATAAACCATTTTCAAGAATAAACAGTTCTCATTTCACTGTGTACATTTTACTTATAAAGTGAATGTTACTGTCATTCATTAGGCTAGTGTGAAACAGAATCCGTGATGATGGGGAACATTAATAGAAGATGGAAGAAAAAGACTTAAGAAAGAAAAGACCCTTAGTAGGATTCACAGTCCCCAGAGAAGGAGAAATATATAGCTAAGTTGGTAATATATTTGATATTAAGGAGTCTTGTTCAAACTCATGTCTTTGTGCTTACGCGTTTGGCCATCACTGAAGCTAAAGAAAGTTCTTAGGCTTTCTGATGTGATGAATTAACATGGTGCTTAAGGATGAAAAATTCAGCTTTAAAATAGTTTGTGTGTTTTAAATAGGTCTGTTTCTCATGACAGTGTGGAAGGTGAATCTGGTAGAGCTGATGAACTGGCATCTCCAGAATGTAGAAGGTCTTTATTTTTTGAGGCAGTCACATGACCAACAGCTGATCTCACTCTGGTGTCTGCTTTCTATATGAAAATTTGCAGAGCAGTGAACAGAGCTTTGAGAGCATTGTAGTAACAGGAGGTTTGGAATCTCAGGATTTGCCAAGCATGCTCCTAGATATTATGGAAGAAATCAAGGTATAAACATAAGACTTGTCTTCCTGGATTTTTTTTTTAAATTTTTAATGTTTTATTTATTTTTGAGAGAGAGAGCGTGCGCAAGTGTGAGCAGGGTAGGAGCAGAGAGAGAGGGAGACATAGCTGAAGCAGGCTCCAGGCTGTGAGCTGTCGGCACAGAGCCTGATGCGGGGCTCAAACCCACGATGTGAGATCATGACCTGAGTTGAAGTCAGATGCTCAACTAACTGAGCCACCCAGGCGCCCCAAGGAATTTTTAATCTAGCTCAGGTCAGATAAACTTATGAAAACATAATTGACAACACCAGGCAGTTTAAACTACAAATTGATAGCACAGAAAAACAAATCCCCTAACTGCTCAAAAAAAGAAAGTATTTAGGACAGAGCAAAGAAGGCTTTGTTCACTAAGGGAAGATTTGAGTCAGGCCTTGAAAGACAGCTGGGGTCTAGATGGAGTGATAGCAAGAGCAAAGGCAAGGAGATGGGAAGGGTGAATTGTACTGGGTTCAGTTAGCTGGGTTGGAATATTTGGTTAGGGCAGTAGTGAGACCTGGGGGAAAACAGATTTGCGACAGATTTTAAATGGCCTCTGGAGTAAGGCCTGGGAATTTGGACTGTAGTTCTCCTTCTGGGGATAATTTATAGACTAAATTTAGAATTCTAAACTTACTGTCATTTGATACTGAATTTAACAATGGATGCGGTTTTGAATAGTTCATTATGGAAGGGGGAATACTTCTGCTTTTTATAGTATTTCTTTGTTCTTTGCTTTTGTAAGGTCAGCCTGACCTGGGTAGGCACCATCTGATTTGGCTTGAGTGTAGCCAGACAATTATGGACCCACAAAGAGAACGCTGAGTAGGCTTTGATTTATGTGCAGAAAAGCAGCTATCTAAAAGCTCCTTCCTTCACATTTAAAGGAGCAGACCAGCTGGCTGTCATGTAAAGGACCCCAGTGACCTCTGGAAGAAGATTATTGGAAACATGCAGTGATAAGAATGAAAAGGAAATTTGTTTTTAATAGAAACAACACTCCAGAGTTTCTTTGAGGGTGTTACAAAATTTTCTTTGCTACTTTTCTGGGAATGATGGCAGTGTTTCACGTAGTGGGATTGTCAGCTATGTAAAATGATGCCTGTATACATAGCGTATCATAATAAGATTTACTTTTTTAGCGTGATTTAGGGTGGTATTCATTGGCTTTTTCATTTCACACTGTTAGCTGAGTTTCGTTAGGTGTTGGATTATTACAGGTCCTTTTTTAGTGTGAGTCTGAGCACCAGCCCAGGTGGTGTATCTTAAAGTGATAAGCGCCTGCTGAGGCATGCAGAACAGCCTTCCTTTTGCTCTCAAAATACCTGCTTTTCAGCACTTGCTGAAGTGGATTGATTCTCTCGCTTTTATAAAACACTGTAACTGTAAGCAGAAGATATTACTAGAGTTGATTTCAACTTTCATAGTCATAGTAAATAGAGTATATATTACAAATTTATGATATAAGTATTAATAAGTCATGTTACTAATAAGTAATATTGTAAAGAGTACATGAAAATTATACACTTACAAAAGCTTACTGGATCAGTGAATCGCCTTTCATAGATTTTGGTCAATGAGAGTTGAGAAACGAGAGAACTTTTCTTAAAACAGCCATGCAAATGTTATCACTCACATTTCGGTTGTTTCTGACCCTTGCCCTGAAGTGCACAAGTAGCGAGTATTCCATTTCATATACAAATGTCTGGTTGCAAATGACACAACATTCTTCAGCAGTGTCCTGATTCTCAAAGGTCTGCTAGCAGGGGCGCCTGGGTGGCTCAGTCGGTTGAGCACCTGACTTCGGCTCAGGTCATGATCTCGCAGTTCGTGAGTTCGAGCCCCGCGTCGGGCTCTGTGCTGACAGCTCAGAGCCTGGAGCCTGCTTCAGATTCTGTGTCTCCCTCTCTCTCGGCCCCTTCCCCGCTCATGCTCTGTCTCTCTCTGTCTCTCAAAAATGAATAAACGTTAAAAAAAATTAAAAAAAAAAAAAGGTCTGCTAGTTGAACATACCAAATTTCTTAAGGTTCTTTTTTGTTTGTTTGTTTTATACTGTATTTTTAACCAGCATATGTCATACTTCCATGGGGTGATGTTTCATCAAATTACTTGAATTCGTAGACTCCAAGTAAAAATAAATGGACTTAAAAAAGACAGCGTATACAATTGTACGATTCCACTTACCTGAAGTACTTTGAATAGTCAGATTCACAGAAACAGAAAGGAGAGTGGTGGTTTCCAGGGGCAGAGAGTTGGGGATGTTTATTGGTACAGGGTTTCCGTTGCGAGATGAAAAGAGTCCTGGACATCAGCTGAACCACCATGTAAATGTACTTTACTGTACACATAAAAATGGTTAAGGTGCTAAGTTTTATGTTCTACGTATTTTACCACAATTTTAAAAAACATTAAAAAGAAGAAAAAAGATAGCACCTGCAATAATGTCATAGACAGGAAGTTTCAAGAAATAAATCTATCAGAAGATTTACGGGACCTCTGTACTAAAATCTGTAAAACATTATTAAGAGAAATCAGTGAAGGCTTAACCCAATGGGGCATCTGCTATCATGGAGCACTCAGCATTTGAAAATTTCAAGTCTTCTCGAGTGGACCTATATAATGAATGTGATCCCTAACACAATCCCTGAGTTTTGATTTTTTGTGGTTTTAGTAGTTGTTGCTGTTGTTTTTTGGTTTTGTGGAATTCATGCTGACTTTAAAATTCATGTGGAAATGTAAAGGGCTAAGACTCACTAAGGCAGACATGGAGAACTGAGCTGGTGTACTTACATTGCCAGATACCAAGCCCTGTTATAAAACTGTATTATCCAGATCATTGCTTACCATATGGCTGTCCTTGGACTGGCAGCATCGGCATCACCTGGGAGCTTGTTAGAAATGCAGTTTCTCCGACTCCATCTCAACCCCTTATTGAATCAGAATCTCTGGGGTTGAGGTCAGAGAGTCTGTGTTTTAACAATTTCTTTACGTTATTCTTACGCACTTCGAAGTTTGAGAAGCATTGAATTAAGACATTTTGACATAAGAAAATACGAAACAACCAGTAGAACAAATAGAGAGTCCAGAAACAGATCCATACAGACACGGTTCATCTGATTTATGACGAAGTTGGCATTGCAGTACAATGAAAACGAGTAGGCTTTTCAATAAATGGTATTAGATGATTTATATCCACATCTAAGAAAGCTGTCTTAACCCCTGTATCATACTGTATATACAAAAATCAATTCCAGACTGAATTTATAAAAGTGAAAAGCAAAAATGTAAAACTTTTAGAGGAAAAAAAACACAGAGGAACATCTTTGTGACCTTAGGACAAACAGTACAATGAAGCTGTAACCATAAAACAAAAACGATAAATTGGACTATGTTAATATTAAGCATTTCTCTTTATCAAAAGATACCATTAATATTTGTAAAGCCCTTAGACTGGTGCCTTGCCAGCATGTTGTATGTGTTACACGAATGTTTGTCAAGAATATAAATAATATCCTCTTCCAACAAAAAGAGTACTTGTGTTCAGGAAATATAAATAGTTAACAAATTATTAAGAAAAATTCTGACAAGCCAATAGAAAAAACAAAGGACTTCAATAGGACTTAATGAAGAAGCATTAAATGGTCATTAACATAGTTAAAAGGTGCCGAACTTTATGAGTCATCAGAGAAGTGCAAATTAAAACCATAATGAAATACTACTACATACCCACCTGAATGGCTGAAACTCAGAATAGACTGTGTTGAGTGTTGCAAGGCTGTGAAGCAACAAGAGCTAATATTTCTAGTAAGAGTGTGGAGGGGAATAACCTTTTAGAAGATTGGCAGGAACTGGGAAAGCTAAATGTCTTCATGCTCCATGACATAGCGATTCTACTCTTAAGTATATAGTCAGCAGAAATACTGGTGCGTGTTCACCTGAAGAACATGTCTCAGAGTGTGTGAACCACACATGCTGGTAGTTCATCTAGAATGAACATAGCACGCTTGTATCAGCCCCAAAGTGGAAACTGCATAGATGCCCATTAGTGATATGATGGTTAAATAAACTATTCATGTAATGGAATATTATGTGGCAATAACATGAATATTCAACAACTCTGTGATGAATCTTTCACAATAATGTGGAGCAGAAGAAACAAGATCCAAAGGAATACTCTGTGATTATATTTGTATAAAGTAGAAAAGCATGCACACTGACCTCTGGGGTTACAAGTCAGGACAGTGGTTACCCTGCCAGAGGGGCAGGAGAGTGACCAGAACAGAGCACAAGGGGGACAGTAGGAATCTGGTAATGTCTCTTGATCTGAGCGCCTGTTACATATGTCTGTTCAGTCTGTGAAAATTCACTGTGCACTTATATAAATTATATAAACAATGTTTTTTTTAAAACTTTTTTTTAAAGTTTATTTTTGAGGGGGGGGCAAAGAGAGAGACAGAGAATCCCAAGCAGGCTCCATGCGGCAAACATGGAGCCTGACATGGCTTGATCTCACAAACCATGAGATCATGACCTGAGCTGAAATCAAGAGCCAGATGCTTAACCGACTGAGACACCCAGGCACCCCTAAAAGCAGTGCTTTAATTAATGGAAAAATTGGATTATTAGCCATTTCTTCACCACATCAAACTGAAAAAGACATGGAAAGAGTCCCATAGGGCATTGACATTCATGCTCAGATGAGTTGCAATGGTCATTCTTTGAATATTCTGAAAGAAGAGTATTTTTTAAGAAAATGAATGTTAACAAAGCACCCTTTCTCAGCACATTTTAAGCAAACTAGAATCTCTTTTATAAAAACAATTTCTTTCTGGGGCGCCTAGGTGGCTCAGTTGATTGTGTCCGGCTCTTGATTTTGGTTCAGGTCATGATCTTATGATTTCATGAGTTCGAGCCCCACACAGGCTCTATACTGAGGTGTGGAGCCTGCTTGAGATTCTCCCTCTTTCTCTGCTCCTTCCCCAATCACAATCTCTCTGTCTCTCTCAAAATAAATAAACTAAAAAATAAAAAAAATAATTTCTTTCTGACTGTGAATAATTTCATTCCACTTTCTTGTGTGGATGTATTAAATGTTTGAATCTCTCTTCCATGTAATCTATGTGAAGATAAACTATGAACTTCCAAACTTATCGTTTACATTAGTGCTTTGCTTGGGAATAATCTGATTTATTTCTTTAAACCTGTCAATGCTAGAAAAGCATTAAGATGCAGGATGACCTACTCATGACTATATGAAAAAAGTGACAGTTTCTTGCAAAAAAACTCAGAAGCATCAGTCAAAGCTTATTCTCACAACACATTTTTGCCATGTATCTAGATTCTATATTTTTTTTTTACATGTATTTAATGTTTATTTTTGAGAGAGAGAGACAGAGACAGAGCGTGAGCAGGGGAGGAGCAGAGAGAGAGGGAGACAGAATCTGAAGCAGGCTCCAGGCTCTGAGCTGTGAGCACAGAGCCCAACGCGAGGCTCGAACTCACAAACTGTGAGATTATGACCTGAGCCAATGTCAGATGCTTAACCGACTGAGCCACCCAGGCACCCGTTTTTGTTTATCTTAACAAAGACAAATAAATGTAACATTTTTGGTTGTAAGGATTTCTCTAGTACAACAGAGATAGAACAGTATGCTGTTCTAACAGTAATGTATAAGCAGTTATTTTCAACTTAATGCTGTTTAAATATTTCACCAAATATCAGGATGGAGCTGCCAGATACCCTGAAGTCTACAAGGACATGGTTTAAACATAGAGGGACATAGATGGGTTTGTATTACTTGGGAAGAATTCTAATGAATTGAGTATCTGTGCAAGGGGAAGCTTGCTGCTGTGCACATCAGCTGTGTGCCAGTGCACATAGCTAGGCGGGATGAAGCATTTCAGACTTTAGGATAATAATATCTGTGCCTTTTTAAGGGCGAGTGGCTGAGCTGTGCATCGGCAGGTTGAGCACTACCAGAAAGCTTAGGGGAAATGATCACAGGTTAATTTGGGTTTTGAGTGACTTCCATTTTAAGGGAAATTTTAAAGGTGTTGGTGTGCTCCTTGCCTTCAGAAAGACGGCAGCTTGCTCTCCTGCAGGATGAATAAAATCCTACTGAAGAACCGTTGTCAGGGCTTCCAGATCAGTAAGGAAGAGGTAAAACTTTCACTGTGTGCCCGTGACATGATACTAACGAATTCAGTAAAGTCACAGACACAAAATCAATCTACAGAAATCTGGCAGTTCTGTACACCAATAATGAAGCAGCAGAAAGAGAAATTAAGAAAACAGTCCCATTTACAATTTTACCAAAAATAATAAGATACCTAGGAATAAACCTAACCAAAGAGGTGAAAGACCTGTACTCTGAAAACTGTAGAACACTGATAAAAGAAATTGAAGAGGACACAGAGAAATGGAAAGACATTCCATGCTCATAGAGTGGAAAAAAAAATATTAAAACAATTTTTTTGACATTTATTTATTATTGAGAGACAGAGGGAGACAGGGCATGAGCATGGGAGGGGCAGAGAGAGGGGGAGACACAGAATCTGAAGCAGGCTCTAGGCTCTGAGCTGTCAGCACAGAGCCCAACGTGGGGCTCGAACTCATGAACCGTGAGATCATGACCCGAGCTGTAGTTGGACGCTTAACCAACTGAGCCACTCAGTTGCCCCAGAAAAACAAATATTTTAAATGACTATACTACCCAAAGCAATCTATACATCTAATGCAATCCCTATCAAAATACCAACAGCATTTTCACAGAACCAGAACAACAATCCTAAAATGGAACCATAAAAGACCCCAGATAGCCAAAGCAATGTTGAAAAAGCAAAGCTGGAGGCATCACAATTCTGGACTACTACAAAGCTATAGTAATCAAAACAGTATCGTGCTGGTTCGAAAGTGGACAATAGATTCATGGAACAGAATAGAAAACCCAGAAATGAACCCACATCTTTAGGGTCAATTAATCTTCAGCAAAGCAAGAAAGAATATCCAAAGGGAAAAAGTCTCTTTAACAAATGGTGTTGGGAAAACTGGACAGCAACATGCAAAAGAATGAAACTGGACCACTTTCTTACACCATACACAAAAATAAACTCAAAATGGACTAACAACCTAAACATGAGACCTGAAAGCATTAAAAATCCTAGAAGAGAGCACAGGCAATAATTTCTCTGACATCAGCCGTAACAACATCTTTCTAGATATGTCTCCTTCGGCAAGAGAAATAAAAGGAAAAATAAACTATTGGAACTACAAAACAAAAAGCTTCTGTGCAGCAAAGGAAACAACAAAACAGGCAGCTTACAGAATGGAAGAAGATATTTGAAAATTACCTATCTGATAAAGTGTTACTATCCAAAATACATAAAGAACTTCTAAAACTCAGCACCCCAAAAACAGTCCAATTAAAAATGGGTGGAAGACATGAACAGACAATTCTCTAAAAGAGACATAGAGATGGCCAACAGACACATGAAGAGATGCTCAACATCATTTGTCATCAGAGAAGTGCAAATCAAAACTACAAAGAGCTATGACCTCACACCTGTCAGAATGGCTAAAATAAAAAATGCAAGAAACACCAGGTGTTGGCAAGGATGTGGAGTAAAAGGAACGCTCGTGCACTGTTGGTGGGAGTGCAAACTGGTACAGCGGCTCTGGAAAGCAGTATGGAGTTTCTTCAAAAAGTTAAAAATAGAACTACCCTACAGTCTAGCAGTTGCACTACTGGGTATTTACCCTAAGAATATGAAAACACTAAAGGGATACATAAACCCTATGTTTATAGCAGCATTATTTACAGTAGTTACACCATGGAAGCATCCCGCGTCCATCAATAGATGAACAGATAAAGAAGTGATATATATAGGTATAGATATAGATGGACATTATTCAGCCATAAAAAAGAATGAAATCTTGTCATTTGCCATGACATGGATGGAGCCAGAGAATATAATGCTAACTGAAGTAAGTCAGTCAGAGAAAGACAAATACCGTATGATTTCGCTCATATATGGAATTTAAGAAACAAATGAGCAAAGGGGAAAAAAGAGAGAGAGGCATACCAAGAAACGGTCTTAACTTTAGAGAACAAACTGATGGTTACCAGAGGGGAGGTGGGAGTGGGTGGGTGAAATAGGTGATGGGGATTAAGGAGGGCACTTGTCATGATGGGCATAGGGTGATTAAAATAAATTCCTAAAAACAAAACAAAACAAAACAAAAAAAACCACTGTTGTCCAGGCTTTTACAGTTGAGTTGTAACTGTATTTCCCTCAGAACAAGAAGCTGACTCTCCTGTTATCAGCCTTGTAGTAATTTCTCTTATTTAGAGCCAACTTTAGATACAAATATTTAGAAATTTACAGAACATTTCCGAGAAATAAGTGAAATATTAGAAGCAAAATAGAGATTGTAAGAATTAGCAATGTATAGTATTTGATATCCTCAAAAAATGTATTTTTTGGAGGAAATAGAAACAGAAGATTAAAAATAGAGTGTTTACTATAACTTAATTATACAGAGACATATTTTCATGCACTAAAATAGCCCAGCTTTTTTGTGAGACAAATTCTGAAATTTGGGAGATGTTGAATACGCATATGTTTCATCCAAATATCATTAGTGACTTTAGAAAAAGAAACAGTGAAATAGTAGTTTGAGCTTATTTTTTTTATCTTAGGTTTTCTTTTTAAGTCTTTAGCAACACTGAACTTGAATGTAAGACTCTTGTTTTTAAGGACCTTGTAAGTAATGATTTTGTAAAATATATCCTTTTTATATTGTCATAAATTTTTCTTAACCTAATATTTACTCTTTTAATAGTTTTTAAGTCTACTGCTCAATGATATTAGGGACATTTACACTGTTCTGCAGTTATCAGCACTTTCCACCTCCAGAATTTTTTTATCACCCCAAACTGAAACTCTGTCCCATTAAACACTAGCTTCTCATACTTTCCTCGCCCTAGAATGGCATTTGCCATTCTGTTTTCTGTCTCTATGTTCTAGGTACCTCACACAGTCATAAAATATTTGTCCTTTTGTGTCAGGCTTATTTCACTTAGCATAAGGTCGTCAGGGTTCACCCGTGTCGTAGTGTCTGTCAGAACCTCCTTCCATTTTACGGCTGAATAATATTTCTTTATACATAAGGAAATTTATATATAAATCTTTGTATGTATCTCCCAAATTTGTTTTATTCATTTTTCTGTCAGTGAATATGTGAGTTATTTCTCCCTTTTAGCTATTGCGAATAACACTGCCTTGAACATTGGTATGCAAATATCTATTCAAGTCCCTCTTTTCAATTCTTTTGGGCATATATCCAGAAATAAAATTTCTGGATCATGTGGAATCCTATATTTAGTGTTTTGAGGATTTTTTTTTAATGCCCAGATTTTCTTATCCATACAAAGATATAGTGAAGTGTCTGCCATGAACATGGAACAGTCATTAAAACTTCATAATCTGTTAATCTCTAATGTATTTTGGTTTTTGCTCACATAAATGATTGGTAGCTAGAATCCTAGGCTAGTAAAAAATTTTATCAGCCTATATTTAGGTACTGTATATTCAGTCACTCATTGCTTCCTATCAATGCTGAAACTGTCCTTATTTAAAACCTCTTTTATATAAGACACCCCACTGTTTATGATCTGATGAGTCACTATTTGGTATTTGTCAACATCTTCCTTTATTTTACTAATTTTTGGCATCTGAGAAGTTTAGCTGTTCTCAAGTACTTTTAAGTTGGATAGTAAAGAACTTTCATTAGCTTTTAATAACCTATTTGTGGAGTAGTGAATATAAAGTCTATAATAATTACAATCAAATTAATGTTAATTTAAAAACTTAACCATAATTCGACAAAGATGAACTTGGGAATTCATGTCATTGTTTTCCCTTCCTTATGACAGAATTTTGGAGGTGAAATAAGCTTTGATCATCTTTTAGTCCTTTTTTTCCTCCCCTCTTTATAGCTAAGATACATCTTAGGTCAAGAAGTTAATCCATTTATTTAAGGGCATTTAGAACAACCCAAGCTAGTTTAGGAAACAGCTTAATTTCTAGATATTTACAAAGTATCGTAATGAATTATTTGGCACCTTATTTGCTATAAAAGAAATGGAATTTTATTAAAACTTCATAGCTAAAAGTAACCTTAGAGACCATTAAATCAAATCCCATCATTGTATACATGAGGAAAATGAGGTCTAAAAATAGTACCTTTCCCAAGAGTTATGCAGCTAATTGTTGGAGAGTCTGGTCTAGGATCCAGTTCCTTTTTTCAGTATATTTTTCCACTTTGCCATGCCTCTTCTTTAAAAATATGTTGCATACCACAATTTAGCAATGACTTATTTTCTTTCTATTAAAACAGTTTTTTTAAATGTTTATTTTTTGAAAGAGAGAGAGAGCACGAGAGCATGCATGAGCAGGGGAGGGGCAGAGAGAGAGGGAGACACAGAATTGGAAGCAGGCTCCAGGCTCAGAGCTGTCAACACAGAGCCTGAAGTGGGGCTCGAACATACAAAACTGCGAGATCATGACCTGAGCCGAAGTCGGATGCTTAGCTGACTGAGCCACTCAGGTGCCCATGTAAGCTTTTTTTTTATTTGGCATTTGGAACATATCGTTATAAAGAAAAAAATACTTTAAAGTTCAGGTTTCTGAACTGCTTCACAAAACCTATATAAGCCACAGTATACCTGGATTATAGTGATAAAAATATTATTTCATGGTACCCAATTATTATTTACTATGTTGTGTCATTGGGGGAGAGTATTTTCCCAATTCTGTTCAGAAAAAGAAATGTAACAGGTGATTTTCATAAGCTCCAGTCACTGTTCATTTACATTTCTGTTTCAGAAGAAGCACCTTTGTACATAATGTTTTGCCTCTGTGTAAATGATGACAGAGAAAAAAATTTCCTTTTTCTTCCCCTTTATCTCTTTCTTTGAGTACTTGCAGTGTGCCAGGCTGTAGGTAAGGCACTAGTGGACGGAATAGCTGGGGCCTCTGCCCTGAAGGAGCCAACCTGGATGCAGCGGCAGAGAATCATGGGATGCAGACAGAGATATGCAGGAAGATGGTTGAGAAAGGCCTTCCCAGGAGGTGACGTTTGAGCTGACCCCCAAAGGGTGAGACAGATCCAATACGAGGCAGTGGTCATTCTCAGGTCCTAAATTGGGTGGAATTAAGGTTAATTCCTGTCCGGGATGTGGTGGAACCCTGGGTCAGCCCTGCCTGTCCATCTGCACAGACTAGCTTGAGTCCTCACCGGCCAGCCTGCTGCTTGGATGGTTAGGTGGGTGCTCTCTCCACTGGGTTCGCTTGCCATACTATTAGATCAGAAATGTCTTAAAAATAACATTTTCTTCCAAAGTCGGCAGAGCATTATAGTGTATATCCCCCATTTAATTTTCTTTTTCTTTACCTAATTACGATCGACTTACCTTGTGGGCAGCAGTGTTCTATAAAATATATTAAACACAGCCTATCTGCAGTTACCTCCTTTTAGAAAGACTTTCCCTACCAAGTCTTTATATCTCCCGGCCAAACAGATATACGATATATGCATTCTTCAGTGATACCATTATCCAGCCAGTTCCCTCTTTAAAGCTTTTCAAATGTCCGTTTGTCAGATTGCATTTTATTCTCGGTGTTTAGTGAGAATGTTTTGCTTGACCTTCGCATAAAAGTCTCAGGCAAACTCTTGTTCTCATGCCAGCACAGAAAACAGTCTGATTTTGTTTCTCTCAGGAAAATATCTCCCCTACTTTGTGTGCAAACCTTAAAGCTGGGCTTTAACTCTGACAAGCCCGTGGCCTGAGCTGATCTGTGTCCTGACACACCATTGACAAAGTGGTCAGTGCAGTTGGGAGCTGTAGGGGAGGACAGGTTTCCTTCCACCTTTTTAGGGCTGGGTCTGCAAATTAACCTGACGGATTAACGGGAGAAAAGCACACAGATTTATGTAGTATAGGTTTTTTTGTGACATGGGGGGCTTCATAAGGAAAAGAAGACCTGAAAAAGTTCAATTTGAGTATTTTATGCTCGGTCTGATGAAGAGTGGGCATCATGGAGGAGTGTGCAAGGTCGAAGAGTGAGTGTAAAGGATGCTCCTTTCTTCTGGGTGTAGGTAGGATATCTCTCACCTTGAGGGTTTTATGACCTGTTTCAGGGCAGAGGGGCAGGCGGAAGGTCGGAGTGATCTTCCTGCTTCTGCTGTTTCTCAGACTCCTTGGGCTTAAAATATTCAGTATGCCCAGGTGCCATGTTTTGGCGAAACCATGTCCCGAACCCTATCAGAGGTTAGTGTCATCAACCTGTGTTCACTCTGGATGGTGACTTTCTTTTAGGGGTGAGAGAAGGTATCACAGGAGGAGAAATCCTGGAGGGGGCCACTTCTGTGGATACTCAGAGGCTTGCTAAGCTTTACCTATTCATATTTAATCCTCACAACCCGTGAGACATGGGAGTCGCCACTGCTGTTTTAGAGAGGAGGTCAAGTAACTTCCCAAGGTCACCCATCCGGTCACCTCACATGGTGAAGCTGGGATTCTGAGCAAGCTCTGGCTGGCTTGGAGAATGTTCGTGCTATTCTCCAGAGCCCTTCCCTCAGCACTCTTCCATCCTGTCACAGGGTTACAGAGACAGTCCCTTTAGTAAGGTGAAGAGAAAAAAATGCAGTGATGCGACCCATTGTGGGTTGTAGAATCACTTTGCAGATTCACTTGATGAAGAGTTCATTCCTTTGAAAATTCTTGAGATCAAGTAATGTTACACATTTTAAGTGGTTTTTTATGTCTTTTATACTTCATCGTGTATCTCTTTATAGTGCCACATACACCTATTTATGTTGATGAAGCCATTCTTTTTGCAGATTTTAGTTACTGAAGGCTGAGATAAGGGTATAGATTAATCTGGTAAAGCATATTTCAAGGGGATAAAATAATTTGCACAGTTAGTTATAGAAGGATAAGATTACCTAATAGATGTTGCATTAGAAAGTAGATTCTGTGAGGGCAGCCACTTTGTCTGTCTTGCTTGCTAGTTTGTCTGTGGGGCCTGTGCACACGGCCTTGCACAGAGTGGGTGCTCATGTGAATCCATGAATGAACACACTTTGGTGAGACCCCATTCTGTTGATTCTCCTCCGCCCTTATTCGTGGAGCTTTTGTTCACTCCTCTTCCCACTCCCCCTTAGCAAAGCAGTTTCCCAGCCTTCCTTACTGTGTCCTCCACTCATGTTGCTCTACCACTCTTTCCTGGGTAGTGTCATCATTTCCAGGAGCTAATTGTGTCTGGAGAGCATGTTGAAAAAACAAGATAAAGATGTTGTTCTGGAGACCAAGAGGCCAGATATTAGAATCTGCTTTTGCTATTAATAAATGTGTGGCTTAGAGCAAGCGGTCGGACCCTTTGGTACTTTCTTTTCCTTTTTATTGTAAGGGTGTTGGTCTTGATTTGGAGTTGAAAATTCAAATGCCTAAAGGGGCCGGCAGTTAGCTCATGTGGTGCTCATGGAAGGTCTTCCTGCTAACTTCTAATGAGAATTTGGAGTTATAAATGAATTTGACCAAAGGTAAATAGCTGTGTATCTTAGCCTAGTGGTTCCTAAACTTGGCTACAGTTTAGAATGACCTGGGGAGTGTTTTAAAAAACACTTTTACCAGATCCTGCTCTCAGAGATCTGATTTACTTAAAATGTTGTTAAAAAACAAAACAAAACAAGGCAAAAGCTTCTCAGGTGCTTCTAACCTGCAGCTTGGTTTTGAATGATTAGTTGGATTCTTAATTAACTAGGGTGTTTTCTACACTGACTTTTGGAAACAAGCAAATGATCAAGGATATGGTCAGCTGGCAGACAAATAAGCATTTTCCCTTGTTTTGCCCATAATCTTGACTGAAAGTTACAGTTGTAAATGATCATGGGGAGACAGTATTGGATTCTAGATCAGGAGCAGAGTGAAAATTGTGTTCGTTACATCAAGTAGCGCCTAATGCATTCTCATTGTCATACATTTTGCCCATTTCACTCACCTAGAACTTTTATTTTTTCCCAGTACATCTGTTGTCATATTCAGTGGTTTCTACTCCATTCTCTGAATGCTTGGCAGTCACAGCTTTCTGGGGTTAGGACCCAGTACTTGTATATTTGAGGTTTTGTTTTAGGCCAGTCTTTGTTAAGATGTGCCCTCTAGGAAAGCATTTTAACTAAATCGGAGACTCACTACCCTAACCAAGGCCAGAAAGCATTCTCATACATTTTAGTATTATTTTCTGTAATATGTATAGAAAGAAAGATCTTTTGCCTTTAAGTGAACAACTTAATTCTTAGGCATTCTGTGTACTTAAAGTTTGATTTGCATTTGCATGTGTGAATTAGGATATTTTTTAAGTGAAAAGTTATGAGATTTCTAATGGTTTGTTTTTATGCTTGAGTTTGGGTGATTCTTAAAAATTTATTTCATATTTGAGAAAGATATTTTTAGGTGGTTTATTTTCTCACATTTTTTAAATAACTCATGAAATAAAAGACTTATTAATTCCTGTTGTGATATACTCTGCCCACTGTTTTATCTGGAAAGATTTTGATTTGTTCCTTAAGGGATTTATTCAATAGATTGGATCCACTAGGTTAAGTAATGACTGCTCAAATGAACACACTCTTCACAAAAATACTTGACAGCACATGTTTTATTATTATTTTTTACAGAGAAGATTTTCAAATCTCTAGTTGTATTCTGATATTTTTGGACGAATGAGTTTTGTACTAATCAGAGAGCGATCACTGAGCTTATCCCTTCTTTTTGTGTTGTTTTTTTTTTTCCTCTTCTGACAGTTTTTGCTTTCACAACCAAAGTTTTGGGCCATTCAGACATCAGCCTTGATCCTCCGGACGAAACTTGAGAGAGGCAGCACACGCCGAGTGGAACGGGCAATGAGGCAGACGCAGGTGAGAATTCATGTGACAATTCTTGTTATTCTCCCAACTCTCTATTGCTATTAAAAAGCACACATCTGTGTTATATATATAAGAGAATGAGATAGCTTTCATTTTGTTCATTTTGTTATTTAGGGTATAGGTTCTAGAGTTCATTTGGCTCCAAAGTCCAGCTGTGTCACTTAGTAGCTCTGTGACCACATTATTTAACCTAGGGAAAACTGTTCCTCTGCTTACAACACTTCTCCCACCGGATGTGTGGGTCTTCCACACCAGGCATTTCTCCACTTCCCTGTGGGTATCAACTGGGTGTCCTACACTTTAATTCAATTCTGACACTTCCTGGAATTAGTTCATACGCCCTAGGTTAAGGGCTCAGACCTACACCACTGTCCTCTCCTGTAGATGCCAATCTCAAGTCTGGTACTTCTGACTGACTGGCTGTAAATCGTGGGTTCTGACTCCCTCCTGGGGTCTGATAATTTGCTAGAATGGCTCACAGAACTCAGGGAAGCTTTATTTACTATTAGTTGTTTATTATAAAGGATATTATAAAGGGTACAGATGAACAGCCAGATGCAGAGGCACTTAGGGCGAGGTCTGGAAGCATCTGAGCACAGGAGCTTCTCTCCTTGTGGAATTTGGGGTGCATCACCCTCTCAGCATGTGGTAGGTGCACCAACCTGGAAACTCGCTAAATCTATTTGTTTTAGGGTTTTTATGGAGCTTCTGTTAATATAGGCATGATTGATTAAGTCATTGGCCATTGGTGAATAACTCATTCCCCAACCCTGCTCCCCTCCCCTGAGGGTGGGAGTGTGGCTCAGAGTTCCAGCCCCAAAACTGCCTGGTTGGTTCCTGTGTCAGCTAGCTCCCATCCTTCAGGAGTCACCTCGGTATCTTGGCCTGAGGAATGGTGTGAGGGGCTTAGGAATAACAACAGATGCTCTTTTAAGGAAGCATGAGAGTTATGAGAGTTCTGGAGGAAGTTATGAGAGTTTTAGAAACTCCATGCTAGGAACCAGGGATGAAGACTAAATATGTACTTCTTATTATATCACATCTCACCTCTAAACTTCATTTTCATCATCTGCAAAAGAGGGTAATAATACGACTTGCAGCAAAGGTTTATGATGAGTATTTAAAGAGGCAATATAAGAGTTAATAAGATGTGGTTCCACAGGTACAGAATGTGTAAGGAGATAAAATTCATCCTAATGCAAAAATAATCAAAACTAATCTGCATTCAGGCATCATCTCCATTTAATACTAATGTTTATTTTCATCCAGTGACTAAATAGCATCTCTTTTCATTCTAATAAACTAATAACCATGATGCAAATTGATTGCCAAGAAAAATTAAAAATGTTACAAAAGATGTAGGATTTCATGAAGCCAATGAAACTGATATTTTAAAAAATTTATTTTTGGGGGCGTTTAGGTAGCTCAGTTTTGGTTAAGCATCTGGCTTCATCTCATGTCATAATCTCCCCATTTGCGAGTTCGAGCCCCGCATCAGGCTCTCCACTGTCAGCACAGAGCCTGCCTTGAATCCTCTGTCCCCTTCTCTCTTTGCCCCTTCCTTCTTCTTTCTCTCTGTCAAAAATAAATAAACATTTAAAAAGTACAAATACTTTTTTTTTTTTTTTTTTAATAATTGTAAGAACGATATGAGGAACTCCTACATGATGAGACCCTGGTCAAATTTTTCTTTTAAATTTTATTTTATTTTTTTTTAAATTTACATCCGAATTAGTTAGCATATAGTGCAACAATGATTTCAGGAGTAGATTTCTTAATGCCCCTTACCCATTTAGCCCACCCCCCTCCCACCACCCCTCCAGTAACCCTATGTTTGTTCTCCATATTTATGAGTCTCTTCTGTTTTGTCCCCCTCCCTGTTTTCATATTATTTTTGTTTCCCTTCCCTTATGTTCATCTGTTTTGTCTCTTAAAGTTCTCATATGAGTGAAGTCATAATGCTTTTTGTCTTTCTCTGACTGACTAATTTCACTTAGCATAATAGCCTCCAGTTCCATCCACGTAGTTGCAAATGGCACGATTTCCTTCTTTTTGATTGCCGAGTCATACTCCATTGTACATATATACCACATCTTCTTTATTCATTCATCCATCAATGGACATTTGGGCTCTTTCCATACTTTAGCTATTGTCGATAGTGCTGCTATAAACATGGGGGTGCATGTGTCCCTTTGAAACAGCACACCTGTATCCCTTGGATAAATGCCTAGTAGTGCAGTTGCTGGGTCGTAGGGTAGTTCTATTTTTAGTTTTCTGAGGAACCTCCATACCGTTTTCCAGAGTGGCTGCACCAGCTTGCATTGCCACCAGCAATGCAAAAGAAATCCTCTTTCTCCGCATCCTCGCCAACATCTGTTGTTGCCTGAGTTGTTAATGTTAGCCATTCTGACAGGTGTGAGGTGGTATCTCATTGTGGTTTTGATTTGTATTTCCCTGATGATGAGTGATGTGGAGCATTTTTTCATGTGTCAGTTGGCCATCTGGATGTCTCCTTTGGAGAAGTGTCTATTCATGTCTTTTGCCCATTTCTTCACTGGATTATTTGTGTTTTGGGTGTTGAGTTTGATAAGTTCTTTATAGATTTTGGACACTAACCCTTTATCTGATATGTCACTTGCAAATATCTTCTCCCATTCTGTGGGTTGCCTTTTAGTTTTGCTGATTGTTTCCCTTGCTGTGCAGAAGCTTTTTATTTTGGTGAAGTCCCAGTAGTTCATTTTTGCTTTTGTTTCCCTTGCCTCTGGAGACATGTTGAGTAAGAAGTTGCTGCGGCCAAGATCAAAGAGGTTTTTGCCTGCCTTCTCCTTGAGGATTTTGATGGCTTCCTGTCTTACTTTGAGGTCTTTCATCCATTTTGAGTTTGTCTTTGTGTATGGTGTAAGAAAGTGGTCCAGGTTCATTCTTCTGCATGTCGCTGTCCAGTTTTCCCAGCACCATTTGCTGAAGAGACTGTCTTGATTCCATTGGATATTCTTTCCTGCTTTGTCAAAGATTAGTTGGCCATACGTTTGTGGGTCCATTTCTGGGTTCTCTATTCTGTTCCACTGATCCAAGTGTCTGCTCTTGTGCCAGTACCATACTGTCTTGATGATACGACAGCTTTGTAGTATAGCTTGAAGTCTGAGACCCTGGTCAAGTTTTATCAGTAGTCCTAACAATGTCCTTTGTAACAAAAGGATCCAAGCACAGCATTGAGCTGCCTCATCCTTTCAGTTTACTTTTTTTGGAACAGTTCTTCATTCCTTTCCTGACCTTTATGGATTTGATATTTTTGAAGGTCACCAGCGAGTTATTTTGGAGATTCTCCCCCAATTTGGGTTTCTCCAACATTTCCTTGTGATTTGATTCAGGTTACACAGTTATGACAGTAATAATATGGAAATATTCTTGTACTTCTCACTGTATCCCTCTCAGGTGCCACATGATGTGAGTTGTCACTTGTGATGCTCTTTGATCATTTGAGTAAGGTCATGTTTGTGGAATTTCTCCCCAGTGTAAAGTTACTCTTTACCTTGTAAGTAATAAGCATTTGGGGGGAGTTACTTTGAGATCATCATGTTTGTCATCCAATTTTCACCCACTTGTTTTAGCATTTGTTGATATTGCCTGAGAAAGGAAGTTATCATGATGATTGTCAAGTGGTAATTTTCTAATTCCATAATTAGTAAATAATATCTTAGTTGGTATTCCAGAATAGGCAAGAGCTTTCTCTTCTTTGTATTTATTCCTCCACTGATTTATTTATTAGAGTGTAGACTCATGGATTTCTATTTTAGTCAACCGGGTGTAATCTTATGCTGTCGTTACTTTTTATTTACTCTTTTTTATTTTGATAGAATTTCAGCTCATGTGAATAAGATAAGCTTAAGTACAGAGCATCTTATTTGTTGCTGTAGTAAAAGCAGAAGTGGATCCTCTGTGTTTAAGAATGCTAGTTGTACCCAATTATCCATTCTTCTCTTTTTTTAGTAATAGAACCTGAATTTTATCCAGACACATGACTTCCCATCCTCTTTTGCAGGTAGGAGGGACCATGTGACTCATTTCTGAATAATACAATGTGTGGGTGGAAGTGATAGGTACCACTTCTTGATCATGTTGAGAAAAGACAGGGGAATTTGTGTATTCCCCTGGCATTTTGTCCTTTCCTCTTGGTGAGCAGGTCAGAGAACTGGGGCTGGTACTTTAAATCAGAGATGCCACGTGTTGAGATTAGCAGAGCTATTTTACCAGCTCTGGATTACTAATTATTGGACTTACAAATGAGGAAGAAAACTATGTCTTGCTTAAGTAAGTATATTTTAAAAATTGCTTTTTACAGTAGTTTAGCCTGTAGTGCCTAAGCTGAGAGGACTTTATTGATGTTCCTGGAGGTAGAAAGATTATTCTGTAGGTTCTATATCTTTCTTAGCTCTGTCTACTGAGAGTCCAGGGCACTGGCACCTCAGCAGCAAATGAGCACAAGTTGTGTCCACATCTAAACACCCTTCTTCAATAACAGGGACCATTGCTCCTTGAGTAGATAGCTGATTGTAGGATTGGGGCCGCTGAGGTAGGGAAAATACAAGAATATCTTGTGTAGTGCAAGAAAGTAAGGTAGTGTTTTTTTTAAAGTTTATTTTTTTTTGAGAGAGGGAGAGACAGAAAATCCCAAGCAGATTCCACACTATCAGCGCAGAGCCTAATGTGGGGCTCAAACTCACTACCTGTAAGATCATGACCTGAGCCAAAACAGGAGTCGGACACTTAATCAACTGAGCCACCGCAGTGCCCCGAAAGTAAGGTAGTGTTAAAAAAAGAGGGTTCCGGGCACGTCAGAAGGACACAGGAGCTGGTCTGAAAGAGAACCCAATAGCCAAAGCTAGAACAGTTTGAGCAACAAAATAACAAAGTATTTGATTATAATCAAAGTGTTAAAATAAATACATGAGTCTATACTGCTATAAGTGAAGGATTGATTGAATAAATGGAAGAAAGGACAAATCTTCCTTATAGAATAATTTGAAATAATATATGTAGATACAACCCCCCCCCCCCCGCCCCGTTAGGAGGTGGAGTTTAATCTCTGTCTCTCCTAGAATGTGAGCTGGACTTAGTCACTTTCAAAACTAGAGTGGGAAACAGAACACTAATGGCTTTACAGCGGAGAAACCTGGCAACGCCCCACCTTAATCAGGTGGTCACGGTTAGCATCACCAGAGAGAAGTCTTTTGATGTCACATACACTCTGGTCATAGGATATGGTGAGAAGAGCACTTCCTCTCTGTGGGATTCTTCCTCCAAACCGGTAACGTCAGTTTAATTACAAGACAGGTTCAGGAAAATCCCAACTGAGAGGCATCCTATGAAGTACCTGGCTAGTACTCTCAAAAGTGTCGAGGTCATGGACAACATGGACTGAGAAACCATCACAGATCAGAGACATTAAGGCAATTCTGTATGGTATCCCACATTGGATATTGGAACAGAAAAAAGGACATTAATGAACATTAACGGGAAAATGGTGAAATACGAGTAAAGTCTGTAGTTGAGTGAATAATAATGGACTAATGTTAATTTCTTAGTTTTGAAAAATATATTTAGGTAATTTGTTAACATCGGGAGAAAATGGGGGAAGAGTGTACAGGAACTGTCTCTAGTATCTTTGCAGATTTTTTGTAAATCTGAAATTATTCCAAAAGAAAAAGTTTATCTTAAAAGAAAATCAGACACAATTATATTCCATTTAGAAGTTTTCTTGGTTTAAGAATGTGTATGCCTGGGGGCACCTGGCTGGCTCATTCAGTAGAGCATGCGACTCTTGATCTTGGGGTCGGGTGTAGAGATTCCTTAAAAATAAAATCTTAAAAAAAGAAAAAAAGAATGTGTATGCTTGCAAGTACCAGGTTAACACTGCCACTTGTTTGGTTTCCAGTTGTATGTCCAGCTCCTGCCCAGCATCTAAATGAGGAAGGTGGGGTCAGTGCATGTCCTACGTCCAGATGTTTGTTATTTTAGTGAGGCTTGAGTTAGATTTTTAACTGAGAACACAGGAAGGAAGAATATAGTGAGATCTAAATACTGTATAAAGTATATTCAGGTTTAAATAATCATAAGCATTACTTGCCAGAGTCTACAAGGCTGGGGTGAGGAGGAGGGCGAGATGACTTAGGGAGAATGCATTTCGTGTGTGTAGAGGACAGGGTGCTTCAGTCTGGGTCATGCTGGAGAGCAGCAGGAGATAATGTTGGAAAGGCTCATTGTTCCAGTGCTAGTGTCAAGTCTTCCAGAAGGCAAAAGAATGTGTATCTTCTCCTCTGAGTGGGAGAAACTATGGGTAACATGACAAAAGTCACAGTTTCTTTCTTTTTTTTTTAATACCATTTTATTTCTTTTTTTGTATTTTACTTTATTTTTGAGAGAGAGAGAGACAGAGCATGAGCAAGGGAGGGGCAGAGAGAGAGGGAGACACAGAATCCGAAGCAGGCTCCAGGTCTGAGCGATCAGCACAGAGCCCGACGCAGGGCTTGAATGCTCATACTTACAAGCTGTGAGATCATGACCTGTGCCAAAGTCAACGTTTGCCCAACTGAGCCACCCTGGCTCCCCAAAGGTCACAGTTTTGAACAGAGTCTTAAGAGTACTGCAGCATTTGTTGGTGAAAATAGAAGCAGAGACCTTGATTGGGGGTTACTTAAAGAGGCCTGCTTACTGGGAGAAGATTCAGTATAGGTAGAAATACAGATTAAAAATTTTTTTTCAATGTTTGTTTTTTTGAGAGAGAGAGAGAGAGACAGACAGACACACACACACACACAGAGCGTGAGGGAGAGAGGGGCAGAGAGAGAGGGAGACACAGAATCTGAAGCAGGAACCAGACTCTGAGCTGTCAGCACAGAGCCCAACTTGGGGCTTGAACTCATGAATTGGGAGATCATGACCTGAGCCAAAGTTGGCTGCTTAACTGGGTGAGCCACCCAGGTGCCCCTAGACATACAGATTTAAGAGATGATTTCCTTACTACTTGTTCTAAGATAAATCATTTAACTTGAAATTGAAATTAAAATGATAGATAGTAAAATTCATAAAACTTTTTTCATCTGTCTGCTTAAATTGAAACTCTTAAGGAAAAAAATGTTTAGAATAAGATTATTTTTCAAAGAGAGAAATTGGGAAACTAAACAATGTGAACACTTTAAAAACAGTCTTTAAGAGCTTTTAAAATGTATTTCGTTTAAAAATAGCTCACCTGTGTTAAAAATCTTTCAGTTGCCAGGAAAAACCAGATGTTTATCTGGATTAAGTGAAGTCTTTGTTCAAAAAATCCATGAAAACAAAAAACAAACAAAAAATCCATGAAAACAAAATACCATGTCCCATTCCAGAACTGCTCTGTGCCAGTATCGTTTGGCAAACCAAGTAAGAGGGTTACCAAGTTACTATAAATATCAGTGCTGCTAACTTCCTGGGTAGCAAACATTTATTGAATACTTAGTATGTACCAGGGACTGTATTGCACCCTGGGTGTACCAAGATAATTGATACCTAATCTTTCACTTTCAGGAGCTTACATTCTAAGGGCCAGATTATGTGTCTTGGAATTATTTTCCACTACCTCTTTTCAGTGCCCTCCCCTTCTCTGCAAGATACTATGCAGTTACCATGTCCTGTTACTTTTCTTCCTGCACACTGTTTGGATTTGTTAAGGGCCTCGTGTGTGCTTTGCAGCATCACATACCCTTGTAATCATTTTACTTCTTTTCATTCACTGAGTATCATCTTACTTCAGGTCCCTTTATAGTATTGTCACCAGTTGTTTTCTCCAAAACAGTGAGACAGGGATCAGGGTTCATTGCGACCTGAAGAGAATTTGGAGGAAGTGGGATTGGGCCGAGGAAGAAGTCACACTGAGGTGCAGGCCCGACACAGCCCAGGCTATTTCCCATGCCCAGCATCTCCCTCACCCCCTACCTTCCCTTCCCTGCCACTGGGTATAGGCTGCCCTGGGAAGTGAGGAGACCTCGGGCTGGGTGCTCTCCGTGGCTGTGGGGGACTCTGAGACAGCTGACAGCTGGGGGCCATGTGCAGACCCCACTCTCTGAAACCGGGCCCAATATAAAGCAAAGAAGGAAGGTGAAGATGTGGTTTCATGAGGAGCACCTTAAAGAGTTCATGCTGAATTGCCCCTATTGTACTGAATTTTATTTATTACGAGCTCATTTTACACTAAAACAGCCAAATGTTGATGTAGCTAGTGTTAAAATGATCAAATATGTATATTTTATTAAAATACATGTATAGTTTTTTTGTTCAAGGAGACTACACATAATACTTTTTTTTATTTTGGGAAACAGTTTAAATAGTTCTTTTTTTCTTGCCCAAGTTTGGCCTTCGTAATACAAATAATACTAGGTTACATTTATTTATTAATGAAGGACATATTGACTTAGAAATTATTGGCTTTGTATTCACTTCTTACATTAATTTTGGCATGTAAAATGACCAAGTCATCATTCATTCTCCCCCCTTTTTATGTTTATTTATTTATTTATTTTAATTTTTAAAAAATGTTTACTTATTTTTGAGACAGAGAGAGACAGAGCATGAACGGGGGAGGGGCAAAGAGAGAGGGAGACACAAAATCGGAAGCAGGCTCCAGGCTCTGAGCTGTCAGCACAGAGCCTGACACGGGGCTCAAACCCATGAACCGTGAGATCATGACCTGAGCCGAAGTCGTACACTTAACCGACTGAGCCACCCAGGCGCCCCAATGTTTATTTATTTTTGAGAGACAGAGCATGAGCAGGGGAGGGCCAGAGAGAGAGGGAGACCCACAATCCAAAGCAGGCTCCAGGCTCCGAGCTGTTACCACAGACCCCGACGTGGGGCTCAAACCCACAAACCGTGAGATCATGACCTGAGCCGAAGTCGGATGCTTAACCAACTGAGCCACCCAGGCGCCCCTATTCAGTTCTCTTTTGGAGCGGCAATTAAACTAAAAAAGCATAGAGGTAAATTTGTCTGTAAGTGTAGAACACATCTTTTTAATTCAGAACCTGCATTAGTCTTTGAATTGTGCACATTATGTTTTTGGATATTGATTAACAAAGGATGTGTTTGGGGAAGATAGATTAAAAAAAAATTTTTTTTTTCAACGTTTTATTTATTTTTGGGACAGAGAGAGACAGAGCATGAACGGGGGAGGGGCAGAGAGAGAGGGAGACACAGAATCGGAAACAGGCTCCAGGCTCCGAGCCATCAGCCCAGAGCCCGACGCGGGGCTCGAACCCACGGACCGCGAGATCGTGACCTGGCTGAAGTCGGACGCTTAACCGACTGCGCCACTCAGGCGCCCCATGGGGAAGATAGATTTAAAGAAGAAGCCACATCACCACGCTGTCACGCTTTGCCCTCTCCTGGCTTCATATATGTGGCATCTCTCCATCTTGCCATCCAGCTTCTGCATTCTGGAGAGTTGTATACTTCTCTGCCTAAAGAACAGGATTAGGGAATTGTTATTTCTGCCTTTACAGGGTGGTACGTCAGAGAAAATCATTTCATGTCCCAACCCAGAAAATTTGGAAACTAGCCAGATCATGTGACAAGATGAATGCAGAATTTGTCTAATTTTGTCACTTGTTGAGCTATTTACCTCATAATCTGAACTTTTGCCAATTCTCTGATTCAGAGTTTGATATTACTGTGTTTGCTGAAGTTGCTGCATCCCTGAAGAATAAGAGGAAAATGATTTTAAAAGTACTTGTATATATAAAACAATGTTAAGAAAAAATTCTGTTTTAGTTTCTCTAAAAATCTGTTTCCTTCCTCAGCTGTTATAAAATGATAAAATGATAAGCTGTTAAAGCTGGAAGAAAAATAAACCAAAGGAGCTGTTAAGGGAAAAGCCTAGTCTTGTCATGTTACAAGTTGAGGAAGTGCAGGTGGGATGAGGTCAGGTGACTCACCCCAGTCGGCCTGGCTAGTTAATGAGAGTCTCGCCTGTAACTTACACGGTGATGAACGGCTCCATTGATGTGATGGCAAATCCTGAAGATGGCAGATTTGGGAGGGATTTCTCAGACATACCAAACATAGAGACTCTTGCATCACACCAAAAGGTAAACAAACCAATGTTATAGGATCCACGGAGGAAGAAGACACTCCAAATTTTTGAGGACAATCCATTGAAAACACCCTATCTCATGAAAATTATTCTAGGCTGGAGTTCTTTTAACGATTGCATGTTTGGGGCTATGATCATGGTGGTAATCATGAAGAAAATGATATTTATGGAAACACTTTTTGGTGGTCATGATTCAGAAGCAGTGAATTAAAGTGAGATTACGTTCTCTAGTATTTACTTATACCCTGCTTTTGATTGTTTTATGTTAATTATTAAAATAATCTTGCTAATTAATTTTAATTGCTCAGTTATCTCTTAACCCTGTTAATTTAAATGGGGATGGTCTGCCCCTGTTCGTCTGAAGATGCTTGCCTAATGGGGATCTTTTCCTTCACCTTTGAATTTCTGGGAGGATGTTGCATTGAATTGGAAATCGTATAGCCGTTTTCTGTCCCTGGAGTCTGTACTGTGTTTGACTCTCTCTACTGTGGCAGTTAATTGAAATTTAACAATTTTTAAATAAGTTTTAGTTTTTCAGGATCACTTTTTCTTAATACTGTAGTTGCATCCATGCTTTGCTGGAATAAAGTTTATGTATCATGTTTCATTCTGGAGGGAGAAGGGCCCAGAATAGGACGATTGGTACTATGATGGAGGTTATTGCTCCTGTGTAGGCTAAAACACTTCTCTGTTAAAAGCTGATAGTCCCTTCTTTACGTGACTGTTTAATTTCTAGTAATCATAACAAAAGCCTTAATTGGGGAAAAACTGATTATAGTCCTATAACGTCAGGATTTATACAGTGAGCCTCATACTTGTTTTTGAATACTTTCATAAAGAAATCATTTAGATTAGTTTTTATATTGATGGAAAACCTCACCTCTGGCATTATATGTAACACCTGGACCAAGTCCATGGGTAGTAGTGGCAAAGTATGTTTTGTTTTTTTAAACTATGCCACTGTTTTTTAATTGCTTTTAATTATAGAAATAATACCTAATTATACAAAGTGTAAGCAATACAGAAACAGAAAGTAAAAAGCGTTTCCCTCCCTTGCTTGCCTTCCAATCTCAACAATTTGTAACCTAGATTACTTTTTCTTCATTAGCATAAGTATTCTTTTTTTTAATTTTATTTTTTACTTTTTAAAATTTACATCCGAATTAGTTAGCATATAGTGCAACAATGATTTCAGGAATAGATTCCTTAATGCCGTTACCCATTTAGCCCCCCACCCCCACAACCCCTCTAGCAACCCTCCGTTTGTTCTCCATGTTTATGAGTCTCTTCTGTTTTGTCCCCCTCCCTGTTTTCATATTATTTTTGTTTCCCTTCCCTTATGTTCATCTGTTTTGTCTCTTAAAGTTCTCATATGAGTGAAGTCATAATGATTTTTGTCTTTCTCTGACTAATTTCACTTAGCATAATAGCCTCCAGTTCCATCCACGTAGTTGCAAATGGCAAGATTTCCTTCTTTTTGATTGCCGAGTCATACTCCATTGTACATATATACCACATCTTCTTTATTCACCCATAGATGGACATTTGGGCTCTTTCCATACTTTAGCTATTGTCGATAGTGCTGCTATAAACATTGGAGTGCATGTGTCCCTTTGAAACAGCACACCTGTATCCCGTGGATAAATGCCTAGGAGTGTAATTGCTGGGTCGTAGGGTAGTTCTATTTTTAGTTTTCTGAGGAACTTCCATACCGTTTTCCAGAGTGGCTGCACCAGCTTGCATTGCCACCAGCAATGCAAAAGAAATCCTCTTTCTCCGCATCCTCGCCAACATCTGTTGTTGCCTGAGTTGTTAATGTTAGCCATTCTGACAGGTGTGAGGTGGTATCTCATTGTGGTTTTGATTTGTATTTCCCTGGTGATGAGTGATGTGGAGCATTTTTTCATGTGTCAGTTGGCCATCTGGATGTCTTCTTTGGAGAAGTGTCTATTCATGTCTTTTGCCCATTTCTTCACTGGATTATTTGTGTTTTGGGTGTTGAGTTTGATAAGTTCTTTATAGATTTTGGACACTAACCCTTTATCTGATATGTCATTTGCAAATATCTTCTCCCATTCTGTGGGTTGCCTTTTAGTTTTGCTGTTTGTTTCCTTCACTGTGCAGAAGCTTTTTATTTTGATGAGGTCCCAGTAGTTGATTTTTGCTCGTTTCCCTTGCCTCTGGAGACGTGTTGAGTAAGAGATTGCTGCGGCCAAGATCAAAGAGGTTTTTGCCTGCCTTCTCCTCGAGTATTTTGATGGCTTCCTGTCTTACTTTGAGGTCTTTCATCCACTTTGAGTTTGTCTTTGTGTATGGTGTAAGAAAGTGGTCCAGGTTCATTCTTCTGCATGTCGCTGTCTAGTTTTCCCAGCACCATTTGCTGAAGAGACTGTCTTGATTCCATTGGATATTCTTTCCTGCTTTGTCAAAGATTAGTTGGCCATACGTTTGTGGGTCCATTTCTGGGTTCTTTAGGGTAAGTATTCTTAAACATCAGTGGGATCATGCAGTCTTTATTATCTTATACCTTGAGGTATACCTTATACTTAAGGTATAAGGTATAACAGCCTGATCAACTTTGCATGTTGGTACCTGTGGATCTAGTTCATTCATTCCGGTAGTTGTATGTTACTCTGCTAAAGGGAGGTGCTGTAATTTACTGAACCTATCCTTTATTTTTCAAGGTGCCCTTTAATTAATATTTTGGTTTTAAAACTGCCTATTAGGAGCTTTGGTACTGCACATGGTAAAAACATTTTAATCTACTCTGAAGGATCACAAATGAAAGATACATATTTTCCTCCAATTCCTAGCCCATTTTTAGCAGTTTCTTTTTTGTTGTTGTTTATGCTAGTGGTTTCCATCATAACTTTAAATATTACACTTGTATTATACTTCTTTAAATGCTTATATTCTATTTTTAGGTTTATCAACTTTAGATGGAATCTCTTGCCTCCACATTGTGAATTATGGATGAAATCAGTACACCTCTCATCCCCTCTTCCATTTTTATGCTTTTTTTGGGCAATTATTAGGGATTATTACTCTGCATTTTACTCTGTAATTGATGTCATCTGTGTTTCATCTATATGTTGATTTTTAAAATTTTAAATCAGTTTTACATTACAATTATGATTATATATGTTAATTATACAATCAAAACCTGTGATTATACCTATGGAGAAGAAGTTGAATGCTTTGTCTCTAAACTTTTGCTATTTGACAAAGGCTGGCATGACAGCCTCTTTTTTTGCCTTTTTTTTTTTTTTTAACTTATTCTAGGTTGTAGTCAGTTGCTACTGTTTCTTTTTATTTCAGTTGGTACCTTCCTTGTTTTCCTTATTGTCTTTTTTATTACCTTTTGTGTAACTTTTCATATGAAGGAAGTGGGTGGTAAAATTTGAGTCTTTGTGAATGTATTTTTCCATCAGAATTTCTTGGTTGGGTTGGGTATAGAATTCTAGTTTCAAAATCATCTTTTTCTAGGACTTTAAATGAGGTCATTTCTTTAATATCTTCTGACATCCTAATTTGCTGATAAATATGGAAGTTTTACTTTGTTCCATTTTAAGTGATATTTTTCTTCTCATTTTGAACACCTTTAGAATTTGCTCTCCATACTTGGAATTCTGGATATGTCTCAATGTGAGCATGGGTTCTAGCATCATACTACCTGCTTTCAGATGCTAGCTCTATCACGTCATAGCTGCTTTTGCCTTACACAAGCTACCTAATCTCTCTGTGACTCAGTTTCTTCATGTATATTATGGCATAAACGTACTTATTAGGATTATATTAATTAATATTTAGATCAATGTCTCTCATGCAGGAAATACTTAACAAATGATATAACTATTATTATTTCTCTTGTTGGAGTACTTACCAGGTTCTTTAAGTGTGAACAATCACATCTCTATAGTTTGGGAGTATTTTCTTTTATTCTTTTTTTTTAATTAAAAAAAAATTTTTTTTAATGTTTATTTTTGAGAGAGAGACAGAGCATGAGTGGGGCAGGGGCAGAGAGACAGACAGGGAGACACAGAATCTGAAGCAGGCTTCAGGCTCCGAGCTGTCAGCACAGAGCCCGACGCCAGGGCTCAAACTCACAAACTGCGAGATCATGACCAGAGCCAATGTCAGATGCTTAACTGACTGAGCCACCCAGGCACCCCTCTGTTATTTCTTTAATTATACTTTTTCTCCCTTTTTTAAAAAGCTTTTTTCTCTGGTTGAGTTCTGTAGACTTATGTGAGATCTCTTGAATTTATCTTGTATGACTGTTCTCTTCATGCTTTCTATCTCTTTGTACTTTTGCTTGATGTCATGGGAGATTTCTTTTACCCTTTTTTCTGTATCACTAGTTTTGATCATTAATATATTCAGCCTATCCTTGTAACTTTTTATTTTGACAATTCCCTTTCTTTCTCTTTCTTTCTTTCTTTCTTTCTTTCTTTCTTTCTTTCTTTCTTTCTTTCTTTCTTCCAATTTACAGTTAGTTTCAGGTGTACGATATAGTGATTTGAATCACAATCTTATGCCTTTTTTTTTTGTCAGTGCTCTATTCTTAATAACCTTTATTTCATTAAAAATAATATTTAGGGGCGCCTGGGTGGCGCAGTCAGTTAAGCGTCCGACTTCAGCCAGGTCACGATCTCGCGGTCCGTGAGTTCGAGCCCCGCGTCGGGCTCTGGGCTGATGGCTCAGAGCCTGGAGCCTGTTTCCGATTCTGTGTCTCCCTCTCTCTCTGCCCCTCCCCCGTTCATGCTCTGTCTCTCTCTGTCCCAAAAATAAATAAACGTTGAAAAAAAAATTAAAAATAAAAAAAAATAATATTTGACAATTATTTTAGTTTTCGGGAATTCTATATTTTTCCAGTTTTTTTCTAATAGCCTTTTCTTGTTTCATTGATGCAGTGTCTCATTTAATTTCTTTGCACATTGTTCATTAGAATTTTCCATGAATTCTGTCTCCTCAGTAACAAATTATTTTATATGTTCATCTTGGCTGTTTTTTTCTTCTTTTCTTTTCTTTTCTTTTCTTTTCTTTTCTTTTCTTTTCTTTTCTTTTCTTTTCTTTTCTTTTCTTTTCTGTGATGTTGTTGTTTTGAGAGAGAGAGAGAGAGAGAGGGAGAGAATGCAAGCAGGGGAGACAGAGGGGAACAGAGGATCCAAAGCTGGCTCTGTGCTCACAACAGTTAGCCCGATGTGGGACTTGAACTCATGAACGGCAAGATCATGGCCAGAACTGAAGTCACCCAGGTGTCTTTTGGCCCTTTTTTTCTTGGTATTGCTTTTCCTTAAATGCCTGATAATCTCCAATGTTGATACTAGTGGTCATTGTGAACTTCCTCTGCAGTTATGTGGATCTCTTTGAGAGGCCTTTCCCTAGAATGGAAGGGCTGACTACAGACTGCACACCTGGCCAGGGTGTGTCTAACTGGCAGGCTTCTTTAGGGTTGCCAAGAATCTTCCTTCTGCACCTTCCCCTGGGGCCCTGAACTCTGGATCTGAGGTAATTATAACAGAGATGCTTCTTTTTTTCAAACAGGCCCCATATATCCTCTTGCTTTATTTCCTTATTCCTTCTGACAAGACCTGTAAGGTCTGGACAACACCCCCTAGATGGCACATGCAAACAGTGTGCTTCAGCCTAGGGGCTAGAGATGGCATCCAGGGGAGCTGGTAGCAGTGCCCAGATCCCAAGTGAAGAGCCGGTAACAAGAGATAGAGACCTTCATGAGGAGGAGCTTTTCTCAGTTATTGTCTGAAGCATCAGTCAGTGGTTGTGAGTCACAAAAGTCACAGATAGCCTAGAACAGTGGGTCACCCTCACCAGAGTGAAGGCCCAACAGTTGAGCTCTGCACAGAGCAATGAACTAAACAATTTGTAAGGTGTTGTTAGGCCACTGAGCTCAGGGAGGCCTCAGCAGATACAAAAGGCTTAGCATGCTTAGGAGAAGCACCTATTCATCAAGAACAAGTTAAAGTATTTAAAGGATGGGATAGCAGGGTCAGAAAAAAGATCCAACAGTTCCAAATATGTGTGTGTGGTTGATAATATGTAAAATTAGCTCTGCAACAAATGTGTTAACACAGAGCCTCCCTTTCTGTCCTTAGACCACAGGCAGACCTTGGGTCAAGGCATCACATCAGAACTGCCCTTTGCACGTCGTCATAAAGAACATTGGGCAGGAAGGCAGTAGTTGGGGGCAGAGACATAGCTTATGTGAATCATCTCAGCTTATAATCATTGTGTAAGTGTGTGGTTCTCTCAAAGAGATGGGGCTATGACCACAAGAAAGAAGGTAGGAGACCCAGCTGTAGTATGTAATATGTTAGTTATACTAAACTGGAGGCATGTTCTCCGGGTAGGAGCTCCCCAGGACCCCCCAGTTTCTCTGCAAGATGTCCAGCTGTAGAGGATGCCATCCTGTGGTGTCCAGTGCCGGAAACTCCCCTTGGCATTCTCACAGGGGTGAGCGGCGAGGGATAGTTAATGTCCTCCTGTGACCTCCCATTCCTCAGCCAGATAATGACTGTGAGGGAAGGTGCCCCGAGCAAACCCCGGCTTCTGACCTGTCTTAGCTTCATTCTGAGTTTTGTGAGAAGAGGATTTCTGAAATTGTTTTTTTTTTTTTTTTTTTAATGTTTATTTATTTAGAGAGAAAAAGCCAGGGAGGGGCAGAGAGAGAGGAAGACAGAAAATCCCAAGCAGGCTCCCTACTTGTCAGTACAGAGCCTGACAAGGGGCTCAAACCCACGAACTGGGAGATCATGGCCTGAATTGAAATCAAGAGTCAGACGTTTAATCAGCTGAGCCACCCAGGTGCCCCTGAAGTTGTTTTATCCCTCACATTATGAGAGAATTAAACCACCTTAGGATCTTTATCGTTTCTCACCAAGATTGTTATAATCGTCCTTAGTTTTTCTCTTCACTGGTTGGTCCTTTTGTTGAAAAATTAACTGACCATTTGTGTATGATTTCTTCCTGGGTTGTGTTTCTGTAGCTATATTTGAGCATTTACTGAATTATATTATACTTTATTGGAAACCTTTCTGTCTTTACATCTAGAACGTGAGCTTCTTGAGGGATCGAGTTCTTTATTTTTGTATTCTCAGAATAGGCATTCAGTGGATGTTTGCTTCATGTTTGAATTAGCTACTTATTAGCAGGGCTCTTTGAGAATTGGCTAAATTAAAGATTAAATTTTCATCTGGCACTTGAGTCATCCATGAGCTGTACAGACCAGTCCTTTTTCATAGCATTCCAGTCCAGATCTTCAGCCCAGTGCCAGAGCTAACAGTAACAGAACAATCACCGTGATCACAGAGGTTAGCTTAGTGTTCTCAGAGGATAGTAATTTCCAGTTTTGTTGGTTGTAATGTTTTAGCAGGTGGGAAAAGAGATAAAGAGATGTCAGTTTTTTCTTACAGGGTTTTCTAAAACATGATGACTTTCAAGTATAAATTACTACCTTTTGAGACCATTAGAAGTGATAAGGGAACTAGAGTCCATGAATTTACTCATTTAACTGGGAGTAGGTTCACTCTGTATTTCTCAACGTACCAAAAAACCAACACTTTTTCTTTATATTACAAACTGGTCATTTGTTCTGCATTAAAGAATGCTCTCTCATGTTTTAGTGTCTCAGGATATGACTGTGCTCTGATATTTTCATGTATCTTCATAAAAGCACATCCACATTCATTGTACTTGACTGGCTTGGTATTGACCTTGATGTGTGACCATTTGTGTGAGTGGGGAGTATACATACCACTGCCATTGTGGAGCCCCGGAAGAAGGGGATGGGGGATGGGCACATAGTGTAGTAATTCAAACTGAATGTGGTTATGCTGGGCTTGCCTAATTAGTGGGTATAGCTTCAAAATTTGAGAAATTACATTTGATATTTATACTTATTTTAAATATCCTCTCCTAAATACAAGGTGCTTGTAAGGACAGATTGAAGTTTAGAGCTTTTCAAGACCCTTTACACTTCTGCTTCGGTAAAATTTAAGAACAGGTTTCAATAAGGAATCTTTTCGTTGTAAGGGACAGAAACCCCATTCAAACTGGCTGTAAAGAAGGAAACGTATTGGCTGTTAGAACTGGGAAATCTTGGGGTATTCCAGTGTCAGCGATAGCTGAGATTTAGGGGCTCAACCAGATCATCAGCTCTTTCTCTTCTGTCTTTTCTCACCTGTGTTTTCCCATCTCTGCTTTTCTCTGCCTGCTTCAGTCTCAGAATGTCTGTTGTCAGAAAGGCACCAGCTTTCATTGTCCACAGACCTCCCAATCCAAGAGGAAGAGAGGTCAAGTATGATGGCCAGGGTTAAGCCCCCTAATCCCTTGTGCTTCACTCCTCTGTAGAACAGAGAGAGCAGGAAGTAGAGCCTGCCTCATACAGATGTTGAGAGATTCAACGAGTTAATTTTCGTGAAGTACTTGGAATAGTGCCAGGCATATAGTAAACCCTCAATAAATCTGGACTGTTATTATCTGCACTTTACAGGAGGGAAAGTTTAGGTACAAGAAAATAAAGCTGCCCAATCCTTCATATAACTTACTAAAAGCAGTCATTACTACCTGGAAAATCTGAAAACTTTGGGATAATTACAGTGCTTCACATTTAATATGCTGAGTCATGCCATTGAGTTTTTAAAAAATCTGTCCATTCCGACTCTGTTCTTCACCTGCATGAGTAATCATTTGCGGCATTTGAAAGTTGCTGAAAAGCATACTAGGATTTGCTCGTGTGATTGTAGCTGTGCTTTTATTTGTTGGAAGGATTATAGTTAACCGCTATTTATTTAGAATTGTGTCTAGTTACCACTCTTCACTGAACACTTAATATGCCGGGTGCTAAATAAGTCTAGCTTATCGGCATTATCTACATTTTTATTAATGAGGGACGAAGGACAGAAATTTTAAGTGACTTACCCAAGGTCTTATAGCTGGGCTAGAATTCAAACCAGGTCTGGTCTCCCTTGGATTTTGAAGTTCTTGCTTTCCAAGGGAATCCGACATGCTGTAGTGTTCTGAGGAAGCTACGAGAACTGGCTTAAAAAAAGATATCAATATAATAAGACTTGGCATCGTCTAGAGGAAAGGAATTGAATGAGCACAGGCAGGAAGAAGTGAATAGAGGCTTTTGTGAGAGAGGCTTGGGTTGCAGAACTCTGCCTCTTCAGGCCAACAGTTGAGGTGAGAGGGGAAGGAAATGGAACACTGCCACTGTCAGGATGAGGTGCTATGAGGGAAGAGGACATGCACAGGGGCGAGTGAAATTGGCTTCTGCCAAGGCCAAGTAAAGAGGCTGTCCTGAGGGACATGGCTAGGCTGAAACCAGGATATGGATTTCATAATAACAGTTTGGTACAGAATAGGCAATGATTAGTTCAGAGACAAGTGAAATAAAAGTGGGACGAGTAATAGCATAAGATGAACTTTATTTTTTAATATTCATTTATTTAATTTTTAATTTAAATCCAAGTTCACATACAGTGTAAGAATAATATCTACAATTAACTAAAAAAGGTGTTAACATTACTCTTCCCTTTTCCAGCCATATAGCTCTATGAGGCCATGTTTATTTATTTTTGAAAGATTGAGAGCACAAGTTGGGGAGGGACCCAGAGAGAGGGACACAGAGAATTCGAAGCAGACTCCACACTGACAAGCAGAGAGCCCGATGCGTGGCTCGAACTCACAAACCCTGAGATCATGATGTGAGCAGAAGTCGGACTCTTAACCGACTGAGCCACCCAGGCGCCCCTAAAATGATCTTTATTATTAGCAGTAAAAAATGTTTTTGAAAAGCCTAGAAAGTTACAGAAAAGTGAACGATAGGAAGCAGCAAAGGAACTTCCTGAAAGGATAGAAGAAAGCACACCCACTGAAGCACACTTCCAAGGCAGCCCTAAACGATAACGCTGGTTGGATTCCAGGTAGGGACACGCTGAAGTTCTGTGGACAGAGTCGGATTGTGTTGACTAAATGGACACATCAGTTTTCCCTGGGAGAAAACCCTGTGTGCATCCTAACAGCCTTGTGCAACGTTACCAAAACTTGCCTGAACACGGGAGCACTTCTGAGGTGCTTGTGAAAGTATAGCTCCTCAGCCTAGCCCTCAGAGCTTCGGGGTCAGTGTTGGGGTGGTGATTATGGGTGCTTTTGAGAAAGACTGCCTTAGGCAGAGGTAGGCTGTTAATCTTTAGTAGCTCCAGATGTTTTTCTGTCTCGTGCCTGCCCCAGGACTTAGAGAACAGAGGCTAAAAGGTCATTTAGCCAGGTCTGGAGGCCAGAGTTGTGATTTAATGGGAGACTGAGTGCCAGGAGGAACCTTAGAGGTGAGTGTTATTAAGTGTCACAGAATCTGGGGCCAATTGACATTGAGCTCTGAAGAACAGGAGCTTGGCATTGGACACCCACCAAGGAAGGTAGGGTGTATTTATTAAACTTAACTCTTTAACTTTTTTTTAGAAAAGATGATGCTAGGAGTTTAAAACTTTCACTTAGGTTTTAATAATAAATATTTGGTATTCTTTTGCAGTTTTATAATCCTTGCAGATTATAAACAAGCCAACTTGTGTTTTCATTTCCTAATTTTTATTCTTACTAAATTTTTAAATATTTATTTTGGAGAGAGAGAGAGAGAGAGAGAGAGAGAGAGAGAGAGAGAGAGAGAGCGCGCGCATGAGAGTGGGAGGGACAGAGAGAGAGGGAGACTCAGAATCTGAAGCAGGCTCCTGGCTCTGAACTGCCAGCACAGGCACCCCTCATTCCTAATTTTTCAAGACAAGAGGTTAAAAAAGAATTTCTAAGTATTTCCTTAAACACTAAGCAAGGAGAAGTTTGGGGAGAAAGTTCGAGGTGGGTGGGTGTGGGGAAGGCATTAGAGATAGTGTATCTGCTAATTCTAAGGCAGCAGTTCTCAAAGGGTGATTTGTGGAACCCTGGGGGTCCCCAGACCATTTCAGTATATCTACAGGTTAAAATCGTCTCTGTAATAATAATACTGGGGTGTTATTTGCCTTTGCACTCTGTTCGTACATTGGGTCAGAAGAGGCAGTGGGGGTGGCAGACTGCCGGCTCCTTCACCTGAATCAAGGTGGGAGGCAGCAAACCTGTGTTGGTAGTCATCCTATGCTTCACTGCCATGCATTCGGTTTCCAAAAAAAAAAAAGTTTTATTTATGAATGCCTTTGATAAAGCAATAAATATTATTTATTTATTTATTAAAGTTTGTTTATTTTGAGAGAGGGAGGGAGGGAGAGAGAGACAGACAGACAGACAGGGCATGAGAATATCCCAAACAGGCTCTGCGATCAGCACAGATCCCGACTCAGGGCTCGATCCCATGACTGTGAGATCATGACCTGAGCCAAAATCAAGAGTCAGACGCTCAACCAGCTGAGCCGCCTGAGCTCCCAATGTTATTTTATTAAGTCTTTACCCTTGATGGTGTCTTTTGGAATATTCTCTGTGATAAAATGGGGTGTACGAGGAAACACTTACGCTCCATGCTAACATACCGTGGTTGTCTCAGGAAAAAGCTGAACTAGCTGTTTTGCCCATGGAACATGATTTTTACTTGAAAGAACTACTGATACCGTTGGGGTGTTCAAACTTAATTATTTGGCAGAAATTTTCTCAAAAAAGCAATGAAGTGAGCTCATCACTTCAAGGAGAGAAATTGACAGTAATTTGTTACTAGTGATAAAATCTTGAGCTTTTAAAGATGAGAGTTTTGGGAAACTTGGATCTGTCCCTCTGAACTTGACAGTTTCCCAGTGTTTCAGGTATTGGGATCAGAGTTTTCTGAGGAGATTGTTGGTGATACTAAGGTATATATATTTTTTAATATTATGTGAAATACATCACATGTGGAAGATGTGTACATTTTCCAAGTGACTAATACAGATGGTAAAAAAATCAAGCCTCTGTAAAAGATCCATTCAAGCTTTAAGTTAGATCAGTGAGTGTTTTTGTATGTTTATTTGTTTTTTTACCAGTGTATTTTGCTGTAACAAAAGTTCATTGATAAGATTTCAAATTCCACATTGTAGGTAATGCTGAGAAGCTACTACATGTTGAATTTTGGTGTAATATCAAAGAATAATCTCTACAATTAACTGAAAAAGATGTTAATACCACCCTTCCCTTTTCCAACCACATAGCTGTATGAGGCCAAATTTTCTTCCTTAACTTCAATCAAAATATCTTATTGCAATAAATTGACTAGAGAAGCAGGTTTGAGATTTTTAGATGTCATCTATTAAGCAAGACATTAAAGAGATGTCCAAAAATGTAAGACATTGCCAATCTTTTCAAGACTTAAAGTTGTTTTTCCTAAAGACATGTTATTTATGTTAATATAATGCATCTATTATTTTATTTTTTGTTAAAAAAATTTGTAATGCTTATTTATTTTTGAGAGAGAAAGAGAGCACGAGCCGGGGTGGGACAGAGAGAAAGAGAGACAGAGGATCCAAAGCGGGTTCTGTGCTGACAGCAGAGAGTTCAGTGCGGGCCTTGAACTCACAAATCATGAGATCATGACCTGAGCCGAAGTTGGACGCTTAACCAACTGAGCCACCCAGACGCCCCTATTATTTTATTTTAAAATGGATTAATAAGTATTTAAATTTTTCTCAGTTTTAATTTTAATTTTTTTTTTATTTTTTATTAAAAAAAATTTTTTTTAACTTTTATTTATTTTTGAGACAGAGAGAGACAGAGCATGAACAGGGAAGGGGCAGAGAGAGAGGGAGACACAGAATCGGAAGCAGACTCCAGGCTCTGAGCCATCAGCCCAGAGCCCGACGCGGGGCTCGAACTCACGGACCGCGAGATCGTGACCTGAGCTGAAGTCAGACGCTTAACCGACTGAGCCACCCAGGCGCCCCTCAGTTTTAATTTTTAATATGATAACTGTTGATAGATTATAGCCCATACAAACAAAAGCTCTTTGAAGTCCCTAACAATTTATAAGAGTTTAGAGTTGTCCTGAAACCAAATAGTTTAAGACTATTGACCTAAGGTATGACTAAGGGGAGTGCTTCCTTGAGGACTACCTTTTATGTTCATCTGTTTGCTCTGGAATCATAAATAAAGGCATCCACGTTCTCCCAGTCCCCATTAGTAGGCCCAGTTTCTATCATCCCACACACTGAAGTCTTTTCTGTGTCTGGAACAAGAAGCAATAATTGAAGTTCTTGACCAGGCCACGCCCTGACTCCCATGTTATGGGATTCAGGTGGGGAAAAAAACCAATTATGGAGTTCTGAATATTTTTCCAGTGAGAAGGTGCTTTTTGTTTTCACAGCCCTGGTAATTGCCCACTTAGTTATAAGGTGAGGTTTTAATGAAGCTATCAACTTGGTCTTTGGAATCAAGCAGTCTTATTTATTTTGACTTTATGACTTTGGGCAACTCATTTTTATCTCTCTGAGTTACAATTTCCTATACATGAGGTAAAATTGGGCTAACAATAGGTTTAATGGTGTTAATACAGAGTATTTGTAATAGGTTTTAATTCTCATTCCCCTTGATCCTATTGGAAGTTCTCTTGGACTTGGGGGTTTGAGGCAGTAGTTAGCTTGACTACTCTATTTGTAAATCATAGCTGAATGACTGCAGACTCCTGTCAGAGGAAGCTATTCAGCCCAACTGTTGGATATATTTGATTAAGTACATCTTTTAATAATAAATCCAACCCTCCTTTTTACACACACATATGCACAGAGATTGTACAACAAAGCAAGGTGATTTGGCATATGATCAATCATACCTTTTAGATTATCAGCTAATTTCTACTTGGCTCTTCAGGAAGATGATAAACACTTTGATATCATGCTAGCAAGAATGAATAGCCTTCAGTGAGAGGGTAGGTCCTTAGGGACTAGCTCTGTTCTTTTGAAGATGTGTGTGCCATACTTTTAGATATGAGCACATAAATAAAGTCTAAATCATACCAGACTTTGTACAGAATTGTCCTTCTATACTAAATCATTCTCCATGTGCTAATTTTAAAATGTAGGCTTCATCTTCCCTATTTTTTTTTTTTTTTTGTGGAAGTTCTTTTTCTACTGAAAACAGAACACTGAAAAGACAAGGCACATCGTTGCTTTCTGTGGTTTTATTCTTTTATTCCCTATTACATAGAAATATCTTCTGATCTGTGGTACTAAGGTTCCTGGAAGGTTTGAGAGTGGTTTTTGCATGAGGTTAGGGAATCCATATGCCCAAGTACATTTTCTCAAAGGATGCTCAAAGTATAAATGCTTTGAGGTGGTGTTTGGGGAGAAAATGACATTTAAAGGGAGCCTTAACATTTGATAACAGTCTCATATCATAATGTGTATACATCACAAAATTATTGTTGGTGTGTCCCAGCAGTCATGCCTGGATTTTCTGTGAGTTGGCTCTTTCCCCACCTGTGGACCAAGCCCTAGACTTTTCCTCACTCTCTTCTGTCACCATCCTGGACTATGCTCTGTCTTGCTTTCATTTCTCAATGATTCAATTCTTAATGGTGGGTTTAGGATGTATATGCATGTCTTTATCTCTCTCCATTTTTGGCATTATCATCTTTCCTTAAAGACCACCTCCTCATGTCAGTTTTAACTTATAATCAAGAGCCCATGACTTTCAGGTGTGAAATTCATGAAATTTAGAAACCAGAAAGAGAAAATGGTGCAAAGGTAAGACACTGCTGTAGAGACTACTTACCTACATTTCTGGGAGTACGTGTAAGCTTGCAAAGTTCCAGTTTTGCACAGAATGCATTGTTTGTGTCCGTGTTCATGCACATAGATATACACAGTAGTGATTGAGGCCCCAATTCCATTCACTCCTGTTCTCCTAGTACTGAATGTCCTACGTTGTCTTCCAAACTATCTGGATGTTTGATTTACCACTAACAAATCTTGTGTTCAGTTGATGGTGCAAACCTCCTCAAATGGATCAAAATACTCTTTTGATAAAGCCCTGTACCCACTGAATGTTGGAAGTGCAGACATCATTTCATAGATGAGTACCATTATGGTTTAACGACTTGCTTGTTGGAGATAAACCTAGAACAGAATCCAGGTCACTTACACCTTCCAGCACTGTTTTTCCTGTAAAACACTTGAGTTTATTTGTATATTAATTTAATGTTCTTAGTTTTATGGGTGGGTAAATCTTATTTAGGAGGTCATCATGCTTAAAGTAGGCAGAAGTGTATTCTGTGCAGGAGTGAAAGTAGGTTAGAATTCTGTTTTTAATCAGTATCATACTTACGGCCTAATCAAGCTCTTTTTAAGCATGACTGTACTTCTACAGGGGCTTATTCATGGGATCCAGCTCAAATAAGTGTTGGTTTTCTGATCTGTCTCCTGTGATTTTGGAGAGTATCTGAGAATATCAGAGATGCTTAAATACTCTGAGATCATCTAAAGGTATCTGAGAGTATCTGAAATACGTAATAAATCTGATCATTAATCAGGAGGTTTTTACTGAGCATTTTGATATATTTTAGCTAGATGCAGTACCTAAGGCAAGCAACATGAGGGTTTTTTTGAAAATAAAGTGTTTTGCATGTAGTTAGAACTGTATAAAAGTAGGTGTTATGTGTTGATTTTGGCTTTTATTATTATAATAAACATTAGTTATTTTTTTCTTTCTAAAGAAAGAAAAAGAATTGATAAAAGGAAAATTTGCCCCCTTTTGATGAATTAATTCAGTGAAACTTTTATTTATGTATTGTAACCATATGTATTCAGCTAGAAGTTTTTCTTCTCTTCCTCTTACGACTAAACAGCTTTGGGCAGAAGCATGCAACCTTTTTGCTATTAAGTTTCTCTGAAGTAAGGCCAGAAAGCTTTAAAAATATTTTGACCAAGATGGTTTAAGAGTCTGGTTATGTCTCAGTTTGTTCTGATGGACTTGATTGAATAACATCTTGGATTGTCAAAGAAATGATGTAATGAGTATTTTCTCATTCTACAGGACATTCTTAGGCTAACATATGTATCTCCCTCCTAGTAAAATACAGAGAGCCCCCAATTTAAGAGTTTTCCTGCTTAGAAACTGATCTCCTTGTCTTGGGTTTGTACTCTGGGGTATGTTAGATTCTCGTTTTCTTTCTTTTGAGGAAGTTTAGACTTGAGATCTCATACTTTTTTTGAGATTTTCAATTGTAAAAATTAATTTCATAAAAATTTGAAATAATTTCAAATTACAGACAAGTTGCAAGTACAGTACAACTATTTTTTGTATCGTGAAGAATTTGAAAGTAAGCTGCCAACATGGTACTTCATCATCCTCAAATACTAAGACGTTCTCCTACATTGACCACAATATGTACATTGAAATCAGAAAATTAACATTGACCTATGGGTTACCGCCTAATCCTCATAGGATAGGCCTGTGAAAACTAGTCAACTGGCAAAACAAACAAACAAACAAACAAACAAAACCGAATTAGAGTACTGCATTATTTAGAATAGGTCATAGTTGAGAGAAGATCTAAGTATATGTCAGAAAAATATGTATACTTACAATAAATTGAATGACATATTAAGAGGCAGGTGAAGATGATTGTGGTAATGGGTCCATTATGCATGTATTTGCTTAGGAACTCCAGAGTATGGCTGCATTCACTTTGATGCTGAATATGTGAGCTCTTTCGAAACTGATCATTTGACCACTGGATGGTGCCAGCCTGTGACTTTGCAGTTGGCCCTGGTACCTTTTTGCAGAGTCAGCCATCTTGGTCTTAATGGTCTGCTTCTTGATGTAGCTTCTGGGAGTTCAGTGGTATTTCGGTACAGCAGAGGGATTCTTCAATATAATGGAGCTTGCAGCTGTCCACTATACCTTAAGGATGGTCTTGCCTGAGTGAATGTCTTGCCTTATAGATCTGTTGCTGAAGAGTAAGAAAACTCACTGTGACCAAATAGACCCACCTTTTGCTTTCACTTTATTCCTGAGAAAATAGTCCAGAATGAAGTTCTTCATATAATTTTTCTCTGATTTAAATTTTTTTTTTAATGTTTATTTATTTTTGACAGAGAGAGAGAGAGACAGAGCATGAGCAGGAGAGGGGCAGAGAGAGAGGGAGACACAGAATCCGAAGCAGGCTCCAGGCCCTGAGCTGGCAGCACAGAGCCCGACGCGGAGCTCGAACTCACAGACTGCGAGATCATGACCTGAGCCGAAGTCAGACGCCCAACCGACTGAGCCACCCAGGCGCCCCAATTTTTCTCTGATTTATATTAGCAAATGCCATTGTCAAAGTGAATCATGGTTGTGAAATAGATACACTAAAGAATGCTTTGTCTGCGGTGCTTGGGGGTCTCAGTCTGTTAAGTGTCCGACTCTTGATTTCGACCCAGGTCATGATCTCAGTTTCATGAGTTTGAGCCTTACATCCGGCTCTGTGCTGACAGTGTAGAGCCTGCTTGTGATTTTCTCTCTGCCTCCCACTCTGCCCTTCCCCTGCTCGCACTATCTCTGTCTCTCTCAAATAAATAAACTTAAAAAAAAAAACAACAACACTTTTTCATAGAAAAGGTAAAAAACCTGATGAATTAGTACTAGTTCTCTGAAAGAATCATTATAGGAAATATTAGTTTTAAACTTTTTAATGTACATGTTTAGGTAAATGTTGGTTAATTTTAAAGTTTATTATTTAAAAAAATTTTTTTTAACTTTATTTTTGAGAGAAAGAGACAGAGTGTGAGTGGGGGAGGGGCAGAGAGAGGGAGACACAGAACTGGAAGCAGGCTCCAGGCTCTGAGCTGTGAGCACAGAGCCCAACGTGGGTCTCAAACTCAACGAGCGGTGAGATCATGACCTGAGGTGAGGTCGGATGCTTAACTGACTGAGCCACCCAGACGCCCCTAGTTTTAAAGTTTTTTAAACATTTGAAGAAATTCAAGAAAAAAATTTACATATTTCATCACCTTATCAAAGTGACTCATGTTCTTTATTGTTTATATGTCCATTTGTATGACTTTTACAGTGAGAATCTCATTTGTATTAAAACATTATTACACATATAGATTCTGATTATGATACATTTTCTTAAGGCTCTTGCAGACCAGTTTGAAGATAAGACTACATCTGTATTGGAACGTCTGAAGATTTTCTATTGCTGTCAAGTACCCCCTCATTGGGCCATTCAGGTATTTTTGTTGCTATTTGTCATTGGGTATGGAAAATACTTTGCATTTGAAAGATAAATGCATTAGCAAAGAATGATTTTCAGTTTATGTTTGAGTTTGCAAATATTTCAGTGAAAAGAATAAAAGTATCTGCTGGGGATTACCGATTACTTCACATTGCTCTTTTGGTTAAAGTGATATTAAACTTAAAAAAATTTTTTTTTTAACGTTTTATTTATTTTTGAGACAGGGAGGGACAGAGCATGAACAGGGAAGGGTCAGAGAGAGGGAGACACAGAATCTGAAACAGGCTCCAGGCTCTGAGCTGTCAGCACAGAGCCCAACGCGGGGCTCGAACTCACGGACCACGAGATCATGATCTGAGCCGAAGTTGGCCACTTAACCAACTGAGCCACCCAGGCGCCCCTTAAACTTTTAAAACATTTTTAAAAGAATTTAGAACTAGATTAAATAGAATTCTTGAAATTAAGTAGTGGAAGAACCACAGAAGCTTTCATTTTCAAAGTAACTTTTTATATTTAAAAGCCTTCTTGGGGTGCCTGGGTGCTCAGTTGGTTAAGTGTCTGACTTCGGCTCAGGTCATGATCTCGTGGTTTGTGAGTTCGAGCCCTGTGTTGAACTGTCTGCCGTCAGCACAGAGCCCACTTCAGATCCTCTTTCCCCCTCTCCCTGCTCACATGCACTGTCTCTCTCAAAAATAAATAAACATTAAAAATTATAATAAAATAAAAGCCCTTTAGGACCTTTTACCAGATAATGAACCTTTTAACCAAGTTGTTTACCAAAGCAACTTAAAGCATTTGTTTCTTGCTCTATATTGTGAGATACCCTTGACTACTTTCCTTGTTCTGAGATATGAAAATACCTAGCATAGCTCCTAAAGCTCCAGATTGGGATTGAGATTCAGGACTTTGCCTCGTGGTTCTCCTGGCTATGGTGTGGTTCCCCTATTTTCTAAAATTTTTATCACTGAGGGCAACCTAGGTACCTGGTCCAGTTTCTTAATATTACAAAAACGCCCAAACTGAGGCCCCGTCCAGTTGACTATTTTCCAATGTGGATCACACAGCTGTTCAGAAAGTAGATCTCCCATTTCCCAGTTTTAGTCTGGTTTCCCTCCTTTCCTTATTGGAAACGTGTAATTAAAACCAGCTTTTACTGCATACTTAGTATGATATCAGCATGCATTTTGTTCTACATTTTGCACACATTATAATATTTTATTGGGACAATTTTGTGAAATATTCTTATTTTATAGATGAGGAAGCTATGGCACTGAGAAGTTAAGTAGAGTCAAATGGGGCCAAGGCAAAATTTCTAGATGATTTAGTAAGTATTGTCATTTTAGCTAGCTTCCTGTCCTCTCTGTCATGGATTATGCACATAGGTGGTGATTTAGAATTATAAATGCCAACCCACCATTCAATGACTCTGAATCCCCATTAGATTTTTTGGAATATGTCATTTTTTTTTTTTTTTGAGACAGGGTGTAAGTGAGCGAGGGGTAGAGAGAGCGAGAGCAAGAGCGAGAGTGAGAGAGAGAGAGAGAGAGAGAGAGAGAGGAGGAGAGAGGGGGAGAGAGGGGAAGAGAGAAGCAGGGCTCACCCAGGGCTTGTGTTTTTACCCGAAGTGGAGCTTGTGTTCACTCGAGGTGGGTTTCAAGTTCTCCTGATGTGGGTCTCGAACTCACGAACTGTGAGATCATGACCCGAGCCAAAGTCAGATACTTAATGACTGAGCCAGCAGGTGCCTGAGTATGTCATACAAGCACAGGGTAAACTAGGGAATTTATTAAACATTGGAATTCACTTTGTCTATTGAAGGCGTCTCAATATAATGGGAAAATAAAGAGCTTTGTTATATTATCCTAAAAGGAATACCTTCTTTAGCAAGAAGGTGTTAACAGCTGGAACTTTTTGGCATGTTTTTGACCCTGATCTGTGAAATTTGTTAAGTGCTTTGTACCGTATGGTTTGTGGTGGATAAATATTTCAGATTCTGAGCCATTATTATGACAAAACATGTATGTTGAGGATATAGCTTTCAATCTGTTTCCTAACAGAAGCATTAGGAAAATTAAATACTGTTCAAATAGAATTTAGATGAAATGTTTATTTTATCTGCTTAGGAAGCTGTGGATTTTAGGATCTTTACTTTATCTTTAGATAAACATCCTCTTTCATTAACAGATTAAATAATTTTTTTCTTTCTATAATTATAGGGAGTAAAGATCAAAAAATAATAGCATAGTTTATTGTAAAAAGAAACTGTCTTTATTCTGCCACTAGCTAGCCATAACAATTTAGATGCCATAACTTTCCTCATCCGTTATAATGAGAAGATTAAACTGCTTGCTGCATGAGCACAAAGATTTATTCCAGCACCCACATATTATGTTCGACTTTATAAAATGTCCAAATATATTAAATAGCCAAATTCTCCAAAATTCATGGCATAAGGAAGAATTAGAACATTCCCTTTATTTATTTTGTTAATATATTAGCTTATAAGTTTCAGGTATATTTCATTTTACTTTCTAATTTTGTCAACCCAGATTTTCCATATCCTTTGGCTTCTTAACTCTTAAATACGTATTGAATTTTGAAAGAATACTAAAGTTGTATTGAAGAAAAAAGAACACAGTTCTCACTAATATGAAACCATATAGTATTCAAGAACCTCACCTACTTTTTTTTTTTTTTTTAAGTAAGCTCTATGCCCAACGTGGGGCTTGAACTAACGACCCTGAAATCAAGAGTTGCATGCTCTACTGACTGAGCCAGCCAGGCACTTTTTAAACCTTTCTTTTAAATTTTTTTTTCAACGTTTTTATTTATTTTTGGGACAGAGAGAGACAGAGCATGAACGGGGGAGGGGCAGAGAGAGAGGGAGACACAGAATCAGAAACAGGCTCCAGGCTCTGAGCCATCAGCCCAGAGCCTGACGTGGGGCTCGAACTCACGGACCGCGAGATCGTGACCTGGCTGAAGTTGGACGCTTAACCGACTGCGCCACCCAGGCGCCCCAACTTTTTAAACCTTTCTAATATTTTTCCTGTTCTTGGAGGATGAACTATTTATAAACCACAGTATGTTTATCTTTTGATATGTTTAACCTTCACTGACCTTGCCACAACTTGCCCCCTTTTCATCTGCCAAGGGCTGGGAAATAAAGTAAGTTTTTTAGAATGTGCTTAAAATAAATCTAAGTAGACCTGAATGAAAAAGACCCAGAGATGCTTTCATGAATGAAGTACACAAATGCTAGTGCATAGATTTATGTCATTTATATTGACTGCTTAGTTTTTATTATTTGTTTGAGTTCAATTTCATTTTTTTCCAGTTTGATATATAATTGCCATAAATGTTGCATTAGTTTTAGGTATACAACAAAATGATATGTCTATATATTGTGAAATGGTCACCACACTGAGTTTAGTTAACATCCATCCCCTCACATAGTTACACATTTTTTTTCTTGTGATGAGAACTTTTTAAGAGCTCTTTTCTTAGCAGCTTTCAAACATACACTACAGTGTTGTTAACTGTAGCAGCATGCATACATTACCTCCTCAGAACTAACTTCTAACTGGAAGTTTGTATTTTTTGACCACCTGCATCCATTTCCCCCACCCTCACCCACCACTTCTGACAGCCACCAGTCTGTTCTGTTTCTGTGAAATTTTTTTTTTTTTTTTTTTTTTTTTTTTAGATTCTTCTTATAAATGAGATCATGTTGGGGCGCCTGGGTTGCTCAGTTGGTTAGGTGACCGACTTCGGCTCAGGTCACGATCTCACAGTTTGTGAGTTCGAGCCCCGCATCGGACGGGGTTGATAGCTCAGAGCCTGGAGCCTGCTTCGGATTCTGTGTCTCCCCCTCTCTGTACCCTTCCCTTGCTCATGCTCTGTGTCTCTCAATAATAAATAAACGTTAAAAAAATTAAAAAGAAAATGAGATCATGCTCTATTTATTTTTCTCTGACTTATTTTACTTAGCATAATGCCCACCAGGTCCATCCATGGTGTCACAGATGCAAGATAGCATTCTTTTTTTATGGCTGAATAATATTCCTCTGTGTGTGTGTGTGTGTGTGTGTGTGTGTGTGTGTGTGTGTGTACACATACATGTACACTGCAATTTCTTTTACCCATTCATCCCTTGATGAACACTTGGGCTGCTTCTATGTCTCAGTTATTGTAAATAATGCTATAATGAACATGGGGGTGGAGATACTCTTTCAAGTTAATATTTTCAAGTTAATATTTTCATTCTGGGCATAAATGCCCAGAAATAGAATTGCTGGATCATAGGGTAGTTCTATTTTTAATTTTTTGAGGCACCACCATACTGTTTTCCATGGTGGCTGCACCAGTTTACATTCCCACCAGTAGTACATGAGGGTTCCCTTTTCTCCACGTCCCTGCCAACATTTATCTTTTTGACACCAGCCATTCTGAACTAGAGTTTTTAAACCTTGATTTCTTGGATCTCAGCTTTACAAATCAGATTGTAACAAAATCTCTAGACAAGAAGGAAATACTGATTTTGCTTTCTAAATTATTCTGAGTTCTTGGGAAAAATTGATATATTGAGTATTTTGAAAGTTTCTGTACTGTTTTTTAATTTCTTACCCCCTTGCTACAGTAGAGGCAAGTATTAAATCATTGTAAATTTCTAAATAGTAGAGGTCAAATTGTAGAAATGGTGCGTTTATTACAGTAAGTAGACCCTTAAAATGGCAGATTGGATACACGTGCAAGTCAAATGGGAGTCTCTTTACATAAAGAAATGTTCATTATTTTAACTTGATTCTTACAGCGCCAACTTGCAAGTTTTCTCTTTGAGTTGGGATGCACAAGTTCAGCCCTTCAGATATTTGAGAAGCTAGAGATGTGGGAAGATGTTGTCATTTGTTATGAGAGAGCCGGGCAGCACGGAAAGGTATGTCAAAGGAACATGGCGTACACTCGCGAGAGCCTTCCGTTTGGGGGCTTCTTTCTTGCTTTGCTTTGTTTCTCTAAGCCCACTTTTGCTAGTACTTGAGTTACATTCTTTTTCTCACTTTTCCCCCAGAAATCTTTTTAATGTTTCCTCTCGTTTTTGTTGGGGCACATAATTTTATATGTATGCATGTGTGTGTATATGTGAAAGAGAAGAGCAGGCCAAAATTGATACGATGTGTGTTTAAGAATGAATAATGAAAGCGATAAAGACTCTGCAGTTTGGTCTGTTTCCTTTACTAACTCTCCTCCTGAGGACAATTTCAAAGTGAAATATTAGGAATTATTTAAGCATCACTGGGCTGGGCTGCCTGGTGATCAGAGTTTGTGGGGCTGAAGGAAAGTACCTGGGAGGGAGAGCAGCTGGCTTGGCCTATAGAAGATCCGAAGGGTGTGGCCTCCCGCCCTCCTTGGGGCAGAAGAATTGTTAAGTGTGTCACGCACATTTAATACCACCCTTAAATTGGCCAAAGAGGGAAAATGTTGCAATGTTCATATCTGTTATTTATTGTTTTTTCCCCTCATAAATGAACAGAATTTTTGAAAGAACAAGGAGCTCTGCGTTGGGAGTATCTGTTGAAACTGACACATTGAAGTCATATGTTAATTTTGGATTAAACTTTTAAATGACTACATTTGTATCATAAGTACAGTCCACAACAGAGTACAACCCACCCATCGGTTCATTTATTTCTACAGCCAACCTTTTGCCATCACCCTGAAAAAAAGAAGTAATGGCACAAGTACATGTGTGTCTGTTTCTTAAATACCTTCCTAAGCATGTCTTATTTTAGACTAGTAGTAAAAGTTACACTCTCTTCACTAATCACCAATGGCAGTGAAGGTAGGTCTGAGTTGTACTGGCGTAAGGAGAAACCAACCTGGAAATAAAATTTTATTGTAGAAGATTATAGAATTTTAATATTTTCATCCCAGGAAAGAACTCCATAATCATCCGTTCCAATTCCCTCCTTTTTGAAATAGAAAGGAGTCTCTAGTGATTTGCCTCAGGTCACAAAGCTGGTTATTGATTGTTAGCTTGAGAGCCCCCCTGGCTTGGTGGTTAGAAGCAGAGCCTCTAGGCCCAGGCTGTGCGAATTAAGCGCTAGTCTTGCCGCGTGCTCGCTTTGTGCTATTGGGCGAGTTACCCATGCCCGCCCCCCTCCCCATGCCTCAGTTTCCTCACCTAGTGGGACTTAATCAACCTACTCTACAGGTTTTCATGATGTAACCTACGTAAAGACATAGAATGAATGGTCCTTTCCTTACAGTGATATGTGAGTGTTGGCTGCTATTACTGCTCTGTTCTAAGACACTTTTTTTTTTTTTCTCACATTTTAACATCTCTGACTGTATCTGACACTTGATGGCATCTTCCAATTGCTGGCTGTCAAGTGGCCATCTGATCAGCTTGTCTGTGCTTGTCCAGACTTGGTCACAGCTATATTTAGTGTCATCATTTCAATGTGTCATCGTTTCAGTAGTGTTATGTACCTGTTGTCATTGCTACATAGGGTGGATTTAATCGCCATTTAGAATATCTTCGAAAAGATTTTGTTATGATTTGGCCTTGAAACAAAAAAGTTATTGAACACACAGAAAAGGACAGAAGCAAAGTAGAGAGATGTTAAGTTTGGTAGTTGTGAAGTAAACATTTGCCTTTAGAGAAATCACCACAGTTTCATTTACTTTTCTTTAAAAATAACAACTAAGTGCTTTATGGCAGCCAGGAAAGGATGACATCCCTAAGTAAATGAAACTATGTTTTGTATGGAGATATGTGAAAAAAGTTGTCATTTAAAATGTCAGGCAATGTATGGAAGGCAGGAAGAATTGCCAAATTTTTCTGAATGATTTATTTTACGAAAGTATCAGAACAATGAGAGGCTGATGTGATTCCTTCAAGGCATTATGTCATCATGTGATTGAAAGCATTTTTTTATTAGTTAAGAGTTAGTCTTATGATTGGTAGCATCCCAGATTTAATGAAATATAGTATGTTTCTTCGAGGGTTTAAATATCTATGGGCTGCCACTTAAAGCAGTGCTCAGGTGTTTAACAAAGGAGTCGATGGATGGATGAGTATCCGCCTCCCAGTCTGATGCACTTCCCATTGTGTTCTTCACTGTGGTAGTCTCTTCCGTTGGCCAGTAAAGAAATAAACAAACTAGGGGCGCCTGGGTGGCTCAGTTGGTTAAGTGTCCGACTTCAGCTCAGGCCATGATATCATAGTTCGTGGGTTCAAGCCCCGCATCAGGCTCTGTGCTGACAGCTCAGAGCCTGGAGCCTGCTTCAGATTCGGTGTCACCCTCTGTCTCTGACCCTCCCCGATCCCTCTCTGTCTCTCTCTGTCTCTCTCTCTCTCTCTCAGAAATAAACATTAAAAAAATTAAAAGAAAAAGAATGAATAAACTGTATGTAAAATTAGGGTAGTTTTTGAAATAGTGATTTTTGAGATAATTAAGTTGTTGAATCACAAGCACCCAGGTATATTTTGAAATACGAAATTTATGTAAATATTTTTTAAAAGTGTGGAAAGCGGAGACTCTCTCAGTGCAGAAGAAAAAAATAAGGAATCCATCCCTTTCAGAGAAAGGATTTGACTCTTTCCCCCAAAGTAATTGTAGTATTAATATATTTTTTAATTGGTACATGACCTTGTAAGCATTGTCTTATGTTCATGATAAATTCTCATGTTTCTGATTACTCTAGAAAATGTGTGTCTTTTTTCTAGGAATGCATGGTCATTTACTTTGTCTTAAAGTCTTTTGTGAGTTTCAGCCAAACATCCCTCAAATTTTTTATTTTAAAAGTTGATTTAGCATTTCATTTGTCACATAAAAGACTTACCTTACCTTTTATTCTTATGTTATATTTGCTGATCAGTTTAACCATAGACCCTAAAAAAGTTTTGCTTTAAGCTGGAAGCAAATGTTTTATTTCTAAAACAGCTGAGATTCTGTTAGTATTTGGTCATGTGCCAACAGTTGTCACCACGTTTGATTTAACTAGAAGTTTGTGAAATTTTAATCCTTCCATTTAGTGCTTAACGGCGTAATTTATTTTTAAAAGGCAAATTCGGAAAAGTAATTCTAATTATTGTGTTCTGGTGCTCGCACCCTATTATTGTAGGGTCTCAGACTTTCTAATTTAGATATTCCTTAACAGAAATTCTCATTATTTAATGACCATTGGCAAAATAGCTTAGATTAATTTTGCCTGACCTTGGGATCAGACCTGGTTCTCATCTGTTAGCATTTAGTTTTTTTAAACTTATCTGGCACACTTCTAGCAGTTTCCCCAAGCCTATGGACAAATTCTTATTTTGGTGTGCAGATTTGATCCCTAAATGAAAGACAAAGACTGAGTTGGTATAAACTGCCTGCAGAAGATGGGAGGGGAGTGGAATGACAAGGATTAGGACCTCTCTTTTTTTCTTGAAACAAGGCTTACCTGAGATTACATAGCCTTATTTTTTATTTAGCTGTGTTTGCAGATCATTGTAGCCATAGGCTCTTAAAAACTTTTCCTTTAAGTTATAAGTAAATGTTTTACTTCTAAAACAGCTGAGACTGTTTTAGCAGTCGGTTTGGGTTTTTTGGGGGGGATCGGAGGTAGGTTTCTAAAAAAAGGTTCTAAAATAGTTTCTTTATATGATGTAAAGTATCTCCTGCAAACTCTTTTCCCACACTGCAGCCAGAGTGATCTTCCTAAAAAACAAATCTGATCAGGTCACTCCCACTCTTCAGGCACTTCCCTTTGTCTCCAGGATTAAGTCAGAGCTCTTTAGCATGAATGGTTTACTGACCACTTCGTGATCTGACTCCTGCTTACATTGCTAACTGCTTTGTCCCCCTCTTTTATCTCTGCTTCATCCCCCTTTGTACTTGCTCATTGAGGTTGTGTTCAGAGTTCCAGCAGGACGAAACTACTTGTCATTTCTTGACTTTGCAGCATTGTTTCGCCTCAGGACCTTTGTATGTGCTATTGTCTGTCTAGAACTTGTCCTCCTTCAGCTCACTCCTACTTATATTCTTCAGGTTTCTCCTTGGTGATTACTTTCCACAGTGAGCTTTCCCTGCTACCTCCCTCTCAGATTTGGGGGTGTTTTCCTGTGTGCTTCTATGGCACCCAACATTATTCTGATTTCCCCTTTCCTGGTTTACTTCACGTACTAAACTGTAAGCTGTTTAAGAACCAGACTTGTGTCTGTAGTATTTACAGTGGTCTTCCCAACACCTAGCATGGGCCTGACACATGGTGAGTCCTCAAAAATATTTGCTAAATGAATGGCTTGTAGCAATTCATTATGAATAGTTACTGCATTGAAACAAATCTCCAAGTAGAGACTATACTCCCTTTGGGCTTTACATGTGGCAAAAGAAACCTCTCCAACTCTTGCCATGTATTCTGTCTCCAAAAACAAATTATGAGATCTCTCGCCTCCCATTTTAATCTTTTACCTTTAGGAATAGAAGCAGGTGCCTTCAAGAAATTTATTCTTGCTTAGTAGATGCTAGACACTGGGGGAGCATGCTGTTATTATGTAGCACAATATTTTGAGTGCCTCTTTCGTACTGTGTACTTCATGTAATTATTAATTTGTCACTGTCATGTACTATTTATAAAATATACAAAGTGTGAATTGTTTCTGCCACTTTACTGATTAGTCCTAGTAAGCAGTTTTTGGAATCTGAGCTTAGACCTTCCTCTTCTCTTAAGCCCTCAGTCCTTTCTCCCCCGTGCCTCTCGCTGGGGTTGTTATTAATTCCTTAAAAATTAGGTGTTCGATTTGTAAGACAAAACCTGCCATTGTGCCCACTTGAATGAGAAGAATAGGCAAAATTACTGAACGTACCCTGTTAGTTGGTAAGGCAAAATGGGTCATGAACAGCTAATTGGATAACTAAGGCTGCTTTTAATTATTCTGTCTTATCTTGGACCTGAAGGATTTATGTTGGCAAGTACCTTCAGAAAATCAAGCCAGAGCATGGTGTTGTCACACACATAAATGTAAAAAGCAATTAGTGAGCACTTGTCTCCGTGAGAGACTGAACAGGACTAGGCACCAGCACACCTAGAAGTCTAGCTGGGAGCAACCCACTGGGGAGGGATGAAGTGTTCTGCACTTTTCACCTCTCAGTTGCTCTTCAAAGGACAAGAATTTAGACTAGGCACAAACGGCCTTTCTGCTAGGATTACCCCTGGCCAGCCATATGGTGCTATCTTAGCTCTGCCCTGTCATCCTTAGTCACCGTGTCAAGGACAGTAGCACACCTTTCCAGTAGCCATTCTCCCTGCCTTTGTAGAGCCCACCTCTGGCATAGTGAAAATCAGAATCCATTTTCGCTCTCTGCTGCCGGGGAAAAGACTGGAATTAAGCTCTGCCCAAAGTTGTTGAGTTATATGCACGCACTCACACAAACACATTTTTTTTTTTTTAAGCCTGAGGCTTTTGTCAAGTGGCCAAATCTGACTATTAGTGTGACATTAAATTCTTAGCCTACATTTTTCCACCCCCTTGGAATAAACCTCTGGCCATTAGGCCTAATCCTGTCATTTCTGTAGTCTTCAAAGACACTCTTTATAGTTAGTACCACATCTGGGTCTAAAGTTCATTTTCGCCCCTTCATTCTTTGCCAGGAGAGCTTCTTAGAGTTGTTGCTCTGCTGATTCACAACTGCCTGTAATGACCAGATGTAATGTCAGATGAGGGCCAGGCCACACTTATCACACTTTATAATTATTAATGCCTTTCGCTCATTCACAAAATCAAGGCATAAATCACAGCCAGCAGGGGTAGTTTGTTTTGATAATTCCTCTGACTCAAGGATGAATGATTTTCCTCAACTGTTTTATCTTCGTTTTCAGCAGGGATTGAACTTCACTTTTACCCATATCCTTGATCAGATACCAGAAGCTCCTTTTAGGCCATTGGTTTCATTTCTCAGTATTTTTAGTCCCAACAAGAGTCATTTCCTAGGTGTGACTCCTTGGGTTATAAGGGCCTGTGAAATTCAGATTCTGCTATATGACCTCTCTGTCAACTAGAATAAACTTGTTGTTAGGTCCTAATTTAGTCATACTTAGTACTGATGTTGGCCAGAGCACATCCTATAAAGGAGTTCTTCCTTTGTTCTCAATGGGAAGAATCTTTTATGTCTTTATTTAGAATCTGAAGACACTTAGAAAACACCAGGAGCCCTTTGTGACTTTAGTGTTAGTTTTAGTTAAATTCATCCAACATTTATAGAGCACCTACAGTGTGCCAGGCAGTGGTATACCAAAGATGATTATGAGACAGAACTTCCCTCCGAAGAGCTTATAGTTTGATAGTACAGATGCACATGAGGAGAATACTTTAGCCTAAGATAGCAGGTGCTAAGATGGAAGTATGTACAAATTCCAAATTTTATTTGGCGGTTGTATTGAGAGCTAAATATTTCTCCCTGTGCCTTCCCGTAAGGCAGTAGTAGTCCACTCAGTTTGTATCTTATACAGGCTTTTTCTCTGAGATCTCTAGCATCTCCTCCTGTGACTCTACACGCTTTCATAAAAAAGTGATATTTGGTTGAAATTAGCCTTACGTGGAAAACTTTAACCTTGTAATAATCAGTAGTCTTCTCCTTTGACCTCACTTCCTCCAGTCCTGTTGGCTCAGTTACGTCAGTCACTTACTCAACAATTGACAACAGCACTTCTACTGTTGGAGAAACTATTAAGCAGTTCACCAATGAGATTATTTACAGAAAATGTTGATGTTCCTAGAAGCTGTTTCCAGTTCACTTCCTTCTTTCTAGTAGTGAAACCCCAAGCATCTTACTTTCTAATCTGGTTTTCCAAAACGAGTTGAGAAAGAGCACAAACATTAGTTTAGGGCTTACTGTGTGCCTGACAAAAAGCTAGGTACATTTCACATCTAGTTCTTGTAGGTAAGGTGCACATGAAGAACAGACTCTCAAAATATTAACCTGCTCAGGGTCCTACATTTTGTAAGTAAAACTAGCATTTGAACTGCCTTTCTGACTAAAGGTACTTGTGTTCTTGAAGATCTTCCTATACCTGGAAGTCTGTAGACTGGATTATGCAACACAGTTTTCTAGGGACATGGTAGGACTCTTATGGTTGTAAGAGAACCAACATATATTACCTTAGGCAAAAAAGGGAATTTATTGGTTCATGCGACTGAAAATTCTAGTAGACCTGGCAAAATAGCTGTATCCAGGGGCTGAGGTGATATCATCGTGGTTTTGAGGCTCTCTTGATAAGGCAGATAATATCGCCTTATCCATGACTCTAACACAAATGTTCTAATAAGGACTTAGGGGCCAAAGTCATGGGCCCTGACCTCCAGTAGGCCCCACATGAGCCATATGGAAGGGGTTCCCCTCAGAGAACAGGAGTTACTATTATCAGAAGATCAGAAAAGGGATACTGAGTAGGAAAAAGAGCAATTGATGTCCACTATAGGGTGGAAGTTTAATGCTCTAAATCTGTTGTTATGAGAAGTATTTTGTTTGGCTTACACAGTATTTTGAAAAAAAATAAACATTTTCAGGTAGTTTCTTCTAGGTATCTTGATCTCTTGGCTTCTCTTAAATGATGTGGAAACACAAGGCCAAATTCCCACATTATTGTTCTAACTGGCATTCCTTCTTTTATGGGCTCACACCCCAGCCTGCGTCATTCATTCTCAATAATTGGCAAGGATCTCTGGGCATTTGAGCCTGGGACCCTTGCTCTAAGCAGTGCAGATTACCAGTGCAGGTATCAGGAAGTGGAGCGTTAGTCCAGCCATAATTGTAGCTTCTGCTTAAGCCTCAGCCACATGTCATTTTATACTGAGATTCACTGTGTGTAATTATTTCTAAAAAAAATTGTATTAAAAATACTAATTAGTTTTTTTCAATTACAGAATAAAATAGTTTATTGCAGCAGCCTAGATAATGTATGTATGTATGTGTGAGTAGAGGGATGGTCTTTGTGGTTTGCAGGTGACAAGATTCTTGCAAGCAACCCAGCTTAATTGTAGCCAGCTGCCCATTTAAATATGCCTTTTCATGTTTGGGAATGCAGTTTTATTCTATGTAATAGATATTTAGATGACAAATTTCTTGTATTCTGTAAAAATGTACATCTATATTTTCCCGTAGGGAAGTAGCAACCCATAGCCAGAAATACCAAAGCTGTTGCATTCTGTGAAGATTCCTGGCCACCCACATTTTGATATTGCAAAAGAGATATTATAAGCCCTTGTGCTTTATTTATGTTCACTGGGCATATCTATTATAGTTCTTTATTTGACAATGAATTATATAAATCGAGTGGCTAAGTGGAGGAGGGAGGAGCCAATAGAGCATTTTTGGAAAGAGTGAGGAAGAAGACTGAGGAATGCAGGGTGACTAACTGAAGAGAGAAAATATATTGCCTACAAGCTTTGCCCTTGGGAAAGATAATGCTGTTGGCAGGATGAAGAGGTATAAAATCTCAAGGAGAAAGAACTGACTTATCTACTAGAAAAATGTGGGATAGGAATTTGAGGAAAGAAGAGGCCAATTCAGACCAAGCAAGATCACTGCTTTTGTGTTTCTTCTTCAGGAGGCTGCCCCATTCTGGCTCTGTAGACCCATGTTACAGTGAATAAAATACCCAGAATTGAAATTGTTTGGTGACAGGAGTTGCATACCACCCACTCCCTATGTTCCTCATTCTTGTAAGTGTTTATTTAGGTAGATATGAATTGGTGGAGGAAGTATTTGAAATCCCCAGTACCTTAGCATTTACAAATGTGAAGGTTTTCCTGATGGTTATTTAATCTTTCATTTGTGTATTGGTCTTCTTTGCAAGTTTGCCAACACTAGGGCTGTGTTAAATGTCTTCGGACTCTGGTGAATCTTTACAGCCTATACAATATTTGTAGAATGGTAGTTTTAGGTCATGCAGGTGTTTTAAGGGTATGGCTTGATGTTCCGAATCTTGGATCCTATTTTTTTTATAGGGTACCTGTAGAGTATAGTACTCCCTTATAATTCTTTTTATTTCTGTAAGGTTGGTAGCGATTTCTGATCTTTCATTTCTGATTTTAGTAATTTGAATGTAAAGAACCAACTTTTGGTTTGTTTCTTTTGTTTTTCTATTCTTTCTTTATTTACACTGACCTTTATTATGGCCTTCCTTCTTTGGGTTGAATTTAATTTTCTTGTTTTTTTTTTTTTCCTAGTTTCTTATGGTAGAAGATGAGATGATTGCTTTGAGTTTTTTTTTTTTTTTTTTCCCAGTACAGGCATTTACAGCTATAACTTTTCCTCTAAACACTGTTTTCATTGCATCCCATAAATCTTGGCATATTATATTGTTTTTATTTATCTCAAAGTGTTTTTAATTTCCTTATGATTTCTTTTTTGACCTATTGGTTATTAGGCACTGTGTTATTTGATTTCCATGAATTTGTGAATTCCCCAGATTTCTCTGTTACTGATTTCTAATTTCATCGCATTGTGGTTGAAGAATGTACTTTGTATGACTTCAGTCCTTTCAAATTTATTGAGACTTGTTTTACAGCCTAAGGTGTAGTATACCCTGGAGAATGTTCTGTGTGTATTCTGCTGCTATTGGGTGGAGTGTTCTTTAGATGTCTTTTAGGCTTAATTAGTTTATGGTGTTATTTTTTTATTTCTATCTTCTGTATAGTTGTCGTATCCATTACTGGAAGTTGGAAAGTGAAGTCTTCATATATTATTAATGAATTGTGTATTTCTTCCTTCAGATCTGTCCGTTTTTGCTTCATGTAACTTGGGGCTCTGTTGTTAGGTGAATATATACTTATAATTATGTCTTCTTGATGGAGTGAATATATATCATTAAATTACCCTTTCCTCATCCTATTAACAATTTTTGTCTGATACTGATAGCCACTCCAGCTCATTTTTGGTTACCGAATGTATGTATGGTGTGTCTTCTTTTCTTTCCTTTCCTTTTTATTTTCAGCCTTTTTTTCTGTCTGACTCTAAAGTGTGTCTCTTGTAGACAGCATTTCATTGAATCATTTTTTTAATACTTTCTGCCAATCCCTGGCTTTTCTTTTTAATTTTTTTTAACGTTTATTAATTTTTGAGAGAGAGAGTGCAAGTGGGGGAGGGGCAGAGAGAGAGGGAGACACAGAATCTGAAGCAGGCTCCAGGCTCTGAGCCGTCAGCACAGAGCTGGACGCGGGGCTGGAATCCACAAGCTCTGAGATCATGACCTGAGCCGAAGTCAGAGGCTTAACCAACTGAGCCATCCAGGTGCCCCTAATCCCTGCCTTTGATTGCAGTGTTTAATACTTTTAAATTTAATTACTGATAATGTAGAATATATATTGGCTATTTTGTTATTTTCTATATGTTTTATGTCTTCTGTCTTTCCCTATTTCTGTCTTCTTTTTGGCTGAATGTGCCATTTTAATTCCTTTGTCATTTTTGCTTTTTTTTTTTTTAAGTTTTTATTTTTAAGCAATCTCTACACCCAACATGGGGCTTGAACTTACAACCTCAAGGTCAAGAGTCGCATGCTGTATAGACTGAGCCAGCCAGGTACGACTACTTTTTTTTTTTTTTTTTTCTTTTTGAGTTATTTTCTTAGTCCTTGTACCAGGAACCATTTAAAATAGCATGTTTTTGGGGCGCCAGAGTGGCTCAGTCAGTTGGGCGGCCGACTTCGGTTCAGGTCATGATCTCGCGGTCCGTGAGTTCAAGCCTCGCGTTGGGCTCTGTGCTGACAGCTCAGCGCCTGGAGCCTGTTTCTGATTCTGTGTCTCCCTCTCTCTGACCCTCCCCCGTTCATGCTCTGTCTCTCTCTGTCTCAAAAATATATAAACGTTAAAAAAAAATTAAAAAAATAAAGTAGCATGTTTTTAAAGTGTCTATTAAACCTGTCATTGGGCATTCTCGGTGACAGTTTCTGTTGGTTGCTTTTTTTCCTTATGTAATGGCCATACTTTCTTGTTTCTTTGCCTATTTTTGTAATTTGTTGTTGAAAATTGGATGTTTTAAATAATATAATGTGGCAACTCTAGATATCAGGTTGTTACTGCTGTTTGTGTTCTTTTGTGTTTAGTGACATTTCTTAACTAATTCTGTAAAATCTGTATGCTTTGTCCGTGTAGCTGCTGAAGTCTCAGGTTGATTAGCTGAATGGTCAGCTAATGATTAGACAGGAAATTCCTTGAATGCCTAAATCGACAAGCCTCCCAATCTTTGCTGATGGGCTCTGTGTGTGTGTATGTGTGTGTCGGAGCATGCTTCCAACACTCAGCCAGGCAGTTAACAACCCTGCCTTAGCTTTCACTGAGTGCTTGTGCAAAGCCTCGAGTTCAGCCTCAGGTTAGAGCTTAGGGCCTTCTCGGGTCTTTCCTGAATGTGTGTACCATGTTATACATTCATGGCCTTCTGGACTCCCATGAATATGTTGGTGCCTTTCAAAGCTCTTATGTATATCTCATTCCCTTTTTCCACTTTTTTTGGTTAGCCTGTTGTTTGTCCCACTTGTTCTTTACCACTTCAGACAGCTACAGAATTACCAGTTGTCTGTAATTGTTTTTGACAAAGACTTTTCACTGGGCAAACTCAGAGTTAGGTTAAATACAGACAGCCTTGCAAGTTGTAGAAAGGGGAATAGGAACGGTGCAAGTTAAGGTCATACAAAGTGGGGCACCTGGGTAGGTCATTCAGTTAAGTGTCCAACTTTGGCTCAGATCCTGGTCTTGAGGTTCGTGAGTTCGAGTGCCACGTCGGGCTGTCAGCATGGAGTCTGCTTCAGATCATCTGTCTTCCTTTCTCTCTGCCCCTCCCCTGCTTGCACATGCACTCTCTCTCTCAAAAATAAATATATAAAAATTTTTTTTAATTAAACAAAATCACACAAAACTTCTTCTTATCAAGATATCACTACTTTTTAAAAATAAACATTCCTTGGATTATTTCAAGTTTTTGGTTAACTTCCAGAATTATGAAAAAGTTGATTCTAAAACTTTTTGTCAGTTTTCTTGTTGCCTTTATGGAGTAGGGAATTTTCAGAGGTTCTTAGACCACTATTTTTGCTGATGTACACCTGTGGAATATAGGAAGAGTACTGAACCTGAAATTAAAGTCCCATTTTTCAACTTAGTATCTTTTGGTTTTGAGCTGGCCAGTTGGCCCATGGCCATATTATTACCTACCTCTCAGACTTACTGTAGGGATTAAATGAAATAATGCATTTAACAATATATTGGAGGGGCGCCTGGGTGGCTTGGTCGGTTAAGCGTCCGACTTCGGCTCAGGTCATGATCTCACGGTCCGTGAGTTTGAGCCCCGCGTCGGGCTCTGCGCTGACAGCTCAGAGCCTGGAGCCTGTTTCCGATTCTGTGTCTCCCTCTCTCTCTGCCCCTCCCCTGTTCATGCTCTGTCTCAAAAATAAATAAATGTTAAAAAAATATATATATATTGGATAAAAACGAATTGTAAATCACTGTCAAAGGGGAGGACACATAAGGCGTTTAAAAGGCAAAACATGAAGGAAAGATTGTATCATTCAAGTTTTGTTATGGAAACAAAAGTAGCAGAGCTACTTTGAGTAGTTTTGGGAATAAGGGGTTTACGAAAGGAGTTAGATCTTACACAGATGTGGGAAGAGCCGAGAAACGAAGGTGTGGAAGAGGGAATAGAAGGACCAGGGCAAAATCATTTATCAGTCCACTTGAAGCACTGGCACGAGTGGACAAGTCAGAACTTACCAGGGAGTCTGAGAAGCTGAGTACTTCCAGCCGTGAAATGGGAGCGTGAAGGAGGAGCTTGTGGAGAGACCTGTGGAAAGCTGTTGTCTGTATGTGGCTCCCAGCCCTGGGGTCCACGGTGAAATGTCTGCTGGCCATCCTGGAGCTGCTGTTGGTTGGCAGGGCCTGCAGTCAGAGGCACAAGCTGGATGCAGAGAGCAGAGGACAAGCGGGGGTCTGCAGGACATCTCTGCATCTTGTCTGACACCGTACTTAACCATGACCACCTTCCAAGAGTAAAAGCTGTTGCTTTACTTCTGCCTTTCACATCCCCACCAAACTCCCCCTCTGACCAGCTCTAATGTGAAATTGGAAGGGAAAGGAATTTTAGGAAACACATTTTAGTTTCCAGCTGAAGCAACTTGACATCGCAGTACATATGACCCGGCAGTGGGTTAGCCCTTTGGCTTGGGGATTTACTTATTTGGAAAGTTTCAAACTACTACTAACAGGTACAGAGTATTTTATATATTATGTTATGTAAAGAAGAGTTTTTGACTTGGGGAAACTTACAATTTCTTTGAAAGAGGCTGAAATATTGAAGCATTCTTAAAACATGAGAAGAAAAGCAACTAGAAATACATATTTATTTTCCATATCTTTATTGAGATGAGTTCCTTAAAGGTAATATATCAAATGAATTTTTGTAAATTGAACATTTCCTAATAACAAGTTACAGTATCAGGAATATGATCATTTCCACTTGGTTTTTGGTTGACATCAGCACACCATTTGTCTGAGTTTTGGAGTATTATTAGCATGATGTCATCAAGGTCCTAGATTGATGAGGTCTAATGAGATGGTGAGACAGTCAAGGTCCTTGCAGACTAAATTATACCAGGAAAGTGTACTTCTCTCTGTGCTAGTGAAAGCCCACTACATCTGATGTTGTCTGGCTATTAGGTAGAGAAAAATGTATTTACTGTATCAGTACCTGCTTATCATATGTCAGGGGGTGTGATTATTTGCTCCAGGAAAGAGATCATGTCTGGAACAGTAGGTATAATTAGAGCCACCATTATATTAAGTTTGTAATAATCTGACATTTTCCAGGACCCATCTATATTCTGCTCAGTTTAAATGGGTCAAACTGCCTGCACTCACACACTTTGCAGTATCTCTCACGTGTTTGATAGTGGGACACATTTCTGTAGTTTACATAGATATGCAATGGTGCTTTGGGTTTTCTCTTAAGGGGGAGAGTAAGCTTGGGGCTTTCACATGGCATTTTATTCTGCATTAGTCCTCAGTGAAGGCTCTGCTGGTTGTTGGATATATCTAATTCAACTATGTATTCAAGAAGTAGGGAGGTAACCACTGGGTGGGTCCAGAGACTTACTAGGCCTACCGTGGGATAGACTCACTCCCATAAACCCACTAACTCATCATGGTAATATTCTGGGTCCCAGAGGATTATCATTAACTAAGAACCAATCAACCTTGAAAAGACAGGTACAGTATTTCTTTCCCTCTAGGATAGAATTACCCGGCAAATGTTAAAGGTACATCTTTGAGGGGGCACATGAGTGACTCAGTCAGTTAAGCGTCCTACCCTTGATTTTAGCTCAGGTCATGATTTCATGGTGCATGGGATCGCGCTCCGCATCAGTCTTTGCGCTGACAGCACTTTCTCCTGTTCTCTGTCTCTCCCTGAATTCGCACGCTCTTTCTCCGCCATTCCTCTCTCAAAATATATAAACTTTAAAAAAAATGTTATGTCTTTGGGGAAGACAAGGGAAGAATTATGGTACATGCTAGTTATATTATAGTGGGGTCCTTCCTCACCAGTATTGACTCCTTCATTCCTTCCTTCCTCCTTTCCTCCCTCCGTCCCTCCCTTTCTAATTTTTAAAAAATGTTTATTTTTTTGATAGTGCAAATAGGGAAGGGGCAGAGAGAGAGGGAGACAGAGGATATGAAGCAATCTCTGAGCTGACAGCAGCAGCCCAATGCGGGGCTTGAACTCACAAACCACGAGATCATGATCTGAGCCAAAGTCGGATGCTCAACCGATTGAGTTACACAGGTACCCCTCTGATTTTTTTTAAAGAGCCTCTGACTGTGAAATGACTCCAGGATAGGCATTGGGTGAGAAACAATGTTTTAGCATGGTGACCTGGGTCAGACGTCTGACCCCAAACCTAGATTTTTTTTTTTTTTAATGTTATGTAGATCAAGTTTGGACTTAGGTGTACATCTCATTTGGCCTTAAGGCTTCCTGGTGAGTCAGCAACCACCTAAGATCCATGCTAGTTGCACTATTGTAATTATTACTCTGGCTGTTCCTGTTGCAAACAACCATGCTCCTCTTACTTCTGAGGGGTTGAGTGCCATCAGTTGGTCTCTATCTATTCTAATCATCCCCTGAAATCTGGAAGCTCATTTCAACTGAAGAACCTCCCAAGTGTTCCCCCCAGCTTACAGGACATCTATAGCACTTTTAAGGGATGCTAATACTGCCATATACAATGTATTTCTCAAAGTTAAGATGTAAAGAATATCCCCTGGGCCCTCTTGGAGGACATTGGGATGGGTGAACAGGTTGCAAATAATAAATTGACAACAACTTTTTCTTCCTAAGTTGTTAGATTCTTTCCTTCACATCACACCAAGGAATTTCTGGCATCTCAACTTAGTTTTGGCCACTTTTTTTTTTTTTTTCTTCAGTTTTGGCCACATTTGAGTCCAGGTTTTAGCCAAGCAATTGAGCAAATAATTGAGAGCCATCCCCAGCTGCTTGAGTAGTTAGCCTTATGAATCAAATAGTACTGATGAGTACCTAAATTCAGCTGATTAAAATTGTGATCCGCTTTGTCTATGGTCTGTCACCCTTAGAATCTCTTTTTCCATATGGTCCAAGATTTTCCCCCTCTAGAAAGTAAATACAGTCTTGCAGTTCTCTTTGTGTATAAGTGTATTTACATGAGTGGAGGCAGTAAGGGATGGAAGGGGTCAGCGATGAGGAGAACTAGCATTCTCTTGCAAGGTACTTCCCTGAGGTACAGTCATTATACTGTCTTTTTTGTTTTTTTAATGCTTTTTTTGAGAGAGAGAGAGAGAGAGAGCATGAGCAGGGGAAGGGCAGAGAGAGAGAAAGGGAGACAAAGAATCTGAAGCAGGCTCCAAGCTGTCAACACAGAGCCCGATTTGGGGCTCGAACTCATGAACTGTGAGATCATGACCTGAGTCGCAGTCGGACGCTTAACTGATTGAGCCATCCAGGCGCCCCGGTCATTGTATTGTCTTTAAGCAAGGTAGCACTAGTCTTAACAGGTAGGGGAGGACTGCCTCTGCTGGCATAGGAAACTCAGTAGGGTTTGGAGGTTTCTATTTTCAGAATCATCCCGTATGTCCTTATTTAAATTCTTGGGTCTTGCTCCTTCATGGTCAGTGCCCTCTTCTCCTGGCCATGATGAAGTAAGTGGTACTAGAGTAACCCTCTCGTTTAAACAACCATTGCAGTTATTATTGCTAAGAACCAAACCACATCAAAACTTTAGTGTCTTAAAACAATAAGAATCATTTGTTTATCTTGCATTGTTTCTGTGGAACAACTTTAGGAAGGGCTTGACCAGGCCACTTGTGATGTGAGAAAGGTGAGGTGATATGACAGTAACTGTAAATGAACTTTGATAAATTGAAGATGTGCATGATTACCTCTAGAGCAATCACTCAAAAATAATAAAATGACAGGGCACCTGGGTGGCTCAGTCAGTTAAGCGTCCAACTTTTGATTTTGGCTCAGGTCATGATCTCAGGGTCGTGAGATTGAGCCCTGTGTTAGGCTCCATGCTGAGCATGGAACCTGCTTAAGATTCTCTCTCTCCCTCTCCCTCTCCCTCTTCCCATACCCCATGTACACACATATTTCCTCTCTCTTTATCTCTAAATAAATAAATAAATAAATAAATAAATAAATAAATAAATAAATAAATAAAATGATGTGTGGTTAAAAGGCAATAGAGGAAATAAAACAAATGACTAAAACATATTTGATTAACCCAGTGAGATGCCTTCATTTGCACATAGACCTAGTGAAACTGAGTTTGTCCTGTATTCAGAATTCACGTAGCAGCAATGTCTACATCCGAGTTTTGGCTATACTACCTTGGCAGCTACGAGGAAAAAGAAATTCTTTGAGGCAATCTTAGAAATAACTTGCTTCTCTGAACTTGAGGATTTAAAACACTGAATGTCATTTTCTTTCTTTGTGCTATTTGGTGAAATTAGAAGCCACCAACCTACCTCACAGCCTGGTATCTTCAGTGTCCTATCACTTAATTCACAGAAGCCTTTTTTTTTTTTTTTTAATTTAAATTTTAGTTATTTAACACAGAGTGCAATATTGGTTTCAGGAGTAGAATTCAGTGATATATCACATACAACACCTAGGGCTTATCACAAGTACTCTCCTTAGTACCCATTACCCAGGGCACCTGCATGGCTGGTTGGTTAAGTGTCCAACTCTTGATTTTATCTCAGGTCATGATCTCACGGTTCATGAGTTCGAGCTCCACATCAGGCTCTGAGCTGGAATTCTGTCTTTCTCTCCCTCTCTCTCTGCCCCTCCCCCCACTTCCATGCACAGTCTCTTGCATGCTCATTCCCAGAATAAATAAACTTAAAAAGATACCCATCACCCATCTAGCCTGTCTCTCACCCACCTCGCTCCATCAACTCTCCGTTTGTTCTTTATCATTAAGAGTCTCTTGAGGTTTGTTTTCCTCTCTCCTCTCTCCCTGCTTCCCATATGTTCATCTCTTTTGTTTCTTAAATTCTATATATGAATGAAATCAAATGATATTTGTCTTTCTCTGATTGACTTATTTTGCTTGACATAATACATTCTAGCTCCATCCACATCGTTGGAAATGGCAAGATTTCATTCTTTTTTTGATAGTTGAGTAATATTCCATTGTGTGTGTGTATGTGTATATATATAAATATATATGTGTGTATACACACACACACACACACACACACACACACCACATCTTCTTCATCCATTCATCAGTCGATGGACATTGGGGCTCTCTACATAGTTTGGGTATTGTTGATAATGCTGCTATAAACATCAGGGTGCATGTACCCCTTTGAATCTGTATTTTTGTATCCTTTGGGTAAATACCTAGTATTGCAATTGCTGGATCATAGGGTAGTTCTATTTTTAGTTTTTTGAGGAACCTCCATACTCTTCTACAGAGTGGCTGCACCAATTTGCATTCCCACCCACAGTGCAAGAAGGTTCCCCTTTGTCTGTGTCCTTGCCAACACCTGTTATTACTTGTGTTGTTAATTTTAGCCATTCTGACAAGTGTGGGGTGGTATCCCATTGTGGTTTTGATTTGTATTTTCCTGATTAGTGATATTGAGCATCTTTTCATGTGTCAGCCATCTGGATATCTTCTTTGGAAAAGTGTCTATTTGTGTCTTCTGCCCATTTCTTCACAGGGTTATTTGTTTTTTGGGTGTTGAGTTTGTTCTTTATTGATTTTGAATACTAACCCTATGTCATTTGCAAGTATCTTCTCCCATTCCGTTGGTTGCCTTTTAGTTTTGTTGGTTGTTTCCTTTGCTGTGCGGAAGCTTATTATCTTGATGAAGTTCCTATACACAAAACCTTACATTAGGTAGGAGCTTTATTCTAAGCTCCCACAGGTGATAATTTAAGAAATTCTTTCATCACTGGATATCATGGACCACCAGTGCCCGACCCTGTCATGACCACTGCCTCCTCATGCCTTCAGATCCAACCACATCAGATAACTAATCACAAATTTTTATTTTCTGCAGGGGCAGCCTTCTGAATTCCTGGGAGGGTTTGGGTTTCAAGTTTCAATGCCATATTGCCAGAAGAAGTGCCTTCAACTACACTATAAGATCATGTCAGCAAAAATTCCACTGTGGCTACAGTCTGTTACATGTAATTCGGTTGAATACATATATGTGTATATGTAAATATACCTGTGTTGGGTACTTATATAAACAACCTTATAAAATTATGGTTAGAACAGTAATAACTATTGTATCATTGTAGAGGTTTCACATGAATTATATTTTAAAATTTCATATGTATTTTGGCTATTTGGGATTTATAACTCTTTTTGCTTAGAAACTGTTTTATAAATTCCAGTTCCACTTTCAGACCAGGCCTAAAAAGCCTGCATAGCCCATACTGTATCAGAAATGCAGATAGGGCGCCTGGGTGGATCAGTCCGTTGAGCATCCAGCTTCGGCTCAGGTCATGATCCATGGATTGTGGGTTCGAGCCCCATGTCAGGCTCTGAGCTGTCGGCACAGAGCCTGGAGCCTGCTTCGGATTCTGTGTCTCCCTCTCTCTCTGCCCTTCCCCACTCATACTCTGTGTGTCTCTCTCTCTCAAAAATAAACATTAAAAATTAAAAAAAATAAAGAAATGCAGAGAAGCCAGCATCCAAAGACACTTTTATAAGCACAGTTGTCTTTTAGAATGTTTCCCAAAAATTAGACTAGTTAAGAATTCTAGCTGGATGCAACCTAAAGCAAATCAAATACATCCACTTTGAGATTGCCAGCTCTATCAATTAAGGAGTCTAAAGAATCAATTTAGCTTCTTGAGGATGGCTTCCCAGATATCGACACCCATTGTGGCCATCCATGGCTGTCTTGGCATCTTGGGTGACTCCACTGCTATTTATAGGAAGGTGTTTGCATGTAAGGATGGGACGTGGAAGTAGAGCCGCTGCCATGCTGTTGAAACTGATCAGAAACAAGGGGTTAGGGACACGGGCCAGGGAAGCAGAGTAGTGGTAACAAGTATAGAATTAGCTTAGCTGATGAGGTGAATCTGAATTGTGCACATAGGAGAGTATTACCCAGGCTTGTGCAGTGTTCTGAGGATGGTCTTTAATTGCTAAACCGAAGGGACTGTCTGGAAGCAGATAGGCCTCCTGTTGGCAAGTTTTATCTGTGAGATAAACAATGACTATTAAATGGTACCCCTCCTTCTTTTATAAATGTTTTGGCGATCCTGGGCTCCCTGAGCAGGCCATTTTAAAAAAGGAAAAACAAAGCAGACTAAACTAAATAACTAAACTAAACTTAAGAAACATACCCTTGCATTGCCATTGAGTAGAGGTGAACTAAAGACGCTGCTCTCACAGTCACAGTGGTGACAGCTGGAGTGGGGAGCTTCTGGGGAGTCCAGTGAGTCCTCCCAGTATCGTGGAGTAAGCTTCCCCTTGGTGCCTTTCTTTCCTGGAGGATTCCAGATGCCAGTAAAGCAGCACTCTGTTCTTACTTCCTTCCTGTTCCTCTCTTTTACCTGTACCGTATCTGTTTTCTGTTGTTTTCAGCCTTTGTCCTAGATGCATGAAATCAACAGGTCATCTCAAACTTTGAAAATAAAAATTTGGGTCCTGTGGGATTAAAGATGTTTATGTGCTAAAAAAAGAAAAAGCCATTAGTCACTGTAAGCTAATTCACTTACTTCTGTTGTCATTTCTAGGCAGAAGAAATCCTCAGGCAAGAGCTGGAGAAGAAAGAAACGCCGAGTTTGTACTGCTTGCTCGGAGATGTCCTTCGAGACCACGCTTGCTATGAGCGGGCCTGGGAACTGTCCCGCCACCGCAGCGCTCGGGCTCAGCGCTCCAAAGGCCTTCTTCATCTGCGGAACAAGGAGTTTAGAGAATGCGTGGAGTGCTTTGAGCGCTCGGTGAAGATCAATCCCATGCAGGTTAGACAGTTCGGAAAGCCCACCTGCTCTGGGCGCTTCTGTTTCTCTTTGGTTTGGTGTCTTACCAAGATGAGTGAGCACCCATCTTCTGCCCACGTGCCTGGTGAGCTGTGTTTGCAAGCCGAGAGCTGAGTCTCCCACGCTTCTGGCTTGTCATGGGAAATGCTGCTTTTCTCTTACTTTCTGCTGTGTTTCTGTTATTTACTTTTCGGTTTTATTTTGTTATTTCTTTCTTTAAACTGTCCTTAACCCAAATACAGCTAGGAAAATTAGGTTTTGTTTTCAGCAGATATGTTAGGGAGAAATAGAGGAGAGTCAGAATGCACACACTGTAGGACTGTGCAAAGAATTGTGGGAATCAGCAATGAGAGCAAAACTGATATAAATAGGGTAACATCTAGAATGGATTCTTGATCATTTAAGAAAACGTATATTTACAGACACATGAATTTTTTTTTTTAAGGTTTGAAAAAGTAATACAAAAAGTCTGGATCGTTAAAATAAGTGACAAGCAGGGCACCTGGGTGGCTCAGTTGGTTAAGCATCTGACTCTTGATTTCAGCTGAGGTCATGATCTAGTGGTTCATGAGAACGAGCCCCTCATGGGGCTCTGCACTGATAGTGAGGAGTCAGCTTGGGATTCTCTCTCCCCCTCTCTCTCTGCCCCTCCCCTGCTTATGCTGTCTCTTTCAAAATAAAGAAATATTTAAAATAAGTGACAGGATAAATCCACAGGAGAGGACTAAATTTTGAAGGGAAGAAATTGACCATCCTTTGTACTTAATGACACTCAGTTGGCAAAATGATTTTATTCTCAGAAATGGTCTTTGTTTTTTTTAAACCGTACTTTCTTTATGACTGCTTTCCTGTTTAACCAGTCAGAGGCACACATAACTGTCAACCATGGGTCCTGACAGACATGCACGCTGACTTGGTAACATTCTGGTTAAAACACTAATTTGTAATCAGCTGCTAATGGTTACTGAATACTTACTATGATCCAGATATGTTGGGCATTTTGCCAATATTTGAACCCAAGACAGACGGACCCCAGAGCCTGTGTTCTTTTTTTTTTTAATTGTGGTTAAAAAAAAAAAAAAAAAAAGCACGTAACATAAAATTTACCACCTTAACCATTTCTAAGTGTTCAGTTCAGTTGTGTGAAGTTTATTCCTGTTGTTGTGTAACCACCACCACCGTCCATCTCTACAACTTTTTTTATCCTGCAAAACTAGAAATTTGTACCCATTAAACAGTAACTCCCTATTCTCCCCTTTCTTTAGTCCCTGGCAACCATTCTGCTTTCTGTCTCTATGAATTTGACTATTGTTGGCCCCTCGTATGAGTGAGTCATACAGTATTTGTCCCTTTGTGACTAGCATATCTCACCGAACATCATGTCCACGTTGTAGCCTGTGTCAGAGTTCCGTTCCTTTTTCAGGCTGAGTGGTATTCCATTGTATGTATATGCCACACTTTGTTTATCTGTTCGTCTGCGGCTGGACACTGGGTTGCTTCTGCCTCTAGGCTATTATGAATAGGCTGCTATGAACGAGTGTGGGCAGAGATGATCATGTTTTGAACTGGGTAGATTTGGGGCATATCTCTTATATGCAAAAAATTGGAAGTACATTTTTGAGCTGATCACTTGCTTTCTTCACTCTGGGTAATGAATACAGTGAGAACCTTCCAAATCAGCTGACTGGTAAAGAAAATCCGAAGAGATTATCAGCAGAAATTAACAGGTGCATTTGGCAGAAAGGATATTTAAAGTATTGTCAGAGTTGGTTTTTATTGACAACTCACTCGAACTGAGTGGTCAACTGGGGAGGATTTTGCCCCCCAGGGGACCTTTGGCACTCGGTGAAGTGAAGGGGACTGCTACTGCCATCTAGTGGTCAGAGTCCGAGGCTGCTGCTAAACATCCCATAATGAACAGGACAGCCCCCCAAGGTAAAGAATTATTGGCCAAAATGTCTGTAGTGCCAAGGTTGACAAACCCTGCACTAACTTGATTATCACTAGATTTTTTTTTTCCTCTAAAAAAACCCAAAACTCAATATTGTGTTGTTAAATTTTTACTTTACTCTTATGGAAAATTGTGTCCTTATCCTTGTTTATGTTAGTACCCCTGCCTAAGATTTGCCTAACCTCGGCCGCTGGAAGGAGTGAGGAAAATAAACTCCCTCCCTTAGCCTCCGTAGTCTAAGTTGTATCAGTGGCATGCACCTGTTGGATGTGGGTTATTCTCTCAAGCACACAGTCTCTTCCCAACAGATTGCCATTCATGTCTTCCTCTTGCCCCACTGGCTCCTTCTCAGTCTTGGCGGCTTCCTAGGCCTTAGTCCTTGGGCCTCATCTCTGTCTACACCAGCTCCCTGGATTTCATCTGCTCCCATAGGTTTGATACCGTCTATACACCGACAACTCCCAAAAGTGGGTTTCAGGGTTTCTCCCCTGAACTTTAGACCCCTGTGTCTAACTGCTTCCTCAGTCTCTCCATTCATTACTCCAACTTAACATTTACAATATCTGAGATACTCCCCTCCTGAAGACTTTTGTCCCCAAGGTCATCCCCTTCCTAAATTACTCTGAGTGGTCTTCCTGTCTCTATCGATCCCCATCTGCCTATTCTCAAAGACCATCCAAATGGGTCCATTTTTTTTTTTTTTCTAAATCTTTATTTTTGGGAGAAAGAGAGACAGAGTATGAGTGGGGGAGGAACAGAGAGAAGGGGAGACAGTATCTGAAGCAGGCTCCAGGCTGTAGCTCTCAGCACAGAGCCCAGTGTGGGTCTTGAACCCACGAACCGTGAGTTCATGATCTGAGCCGAGGTCGGACGCTTAACGGACTGAGCCACCCAGGCACCCCCAAATGGGTCCTTTCAGATGAGTCCAATATGTCATTCCTCTGTTCCCTCCTCTAGAGGTAGCAGGCAGAATCCCTGAGAGGCTCTCTCCCAGCAGAGTGCCTCCCATTCTTCCCCCTCAACTCACTCCACCTCAACTTCCCCCTCAACTCACCTCTTTCTTCTTCCCTGAATATTCCAGGCACATTCCTGCCTCAGGGTTTTAGCACTTTGATCTCCCTCTGCCTGGATGTTCTTCCAGATATCTGCATACCTCACTTCGTTACCTCATTCAATACTTTGTTCAAATGTCACTTGTTCAGAGAAGCCTTCCACAATCATTCTGTGTAAAAGCATAGCCCACCTTCCACCCCACCTTATACTCCTTACTTTCTTCTCTGCTTTTTCTCCAGAGCATTTAGCACCTTCTAATATTTTTACAGCTTACTTTAAAAAAAAATGCTATGTCCCCTTCCCTAGAATGTAAGTCCTATGAAGGCAGAAGTTTTTGTCTTTATGGTTCGTTTATATTTTCCTGGTGCCTGTAACAGTGCCTAGCACATATTGGGATTCAGTAAATATTTGTTGAGTGTGCGAATACATAATATCTTTAACCAATTAGTCAATCAAACTATATACTAATTGTCTGCTGTGTACATAGCACTGAGTCAGAGGACAAAGCAGTAGCAGCAGCTCGCCAGATAGGCTTGTTTGTACCCCCTGCTACAGTGTAGTGAAGCTAACATAGGCAGAACCAGCCAATAGTATGAGGCATCAAAGAAATACCAAGTGCGTTATTTGTAAAGCACTGGTTACCTAGAGGTCAAAGAGATAGTAGAGATAGGATGGTAGATAGTGAAGATAGGATGTTGAATTTGGCTTTGAAGGACAGATAGTACTTGGATAGGCCAAGAGGAGGGCGGTGGAGAGGGCATTCCAGGCAGGTGAACAGTATGAGCAAAGCCCTGGAAACCGAAAGAGAAGGGGTGCGTACATGTTTGTGTTGGAGGAACAGAGGAGTTAGAGAGTAGGCTAATAGGGGGAACAGAGGAGTCAGTGAATAGGCTGGTTTTGGAGAGTAAAAGGAAATAGGGCGGTTCCATTGGGAAAGTTGGAGCGGAGCCAGCTTATGAAAGGTCTTAAATGTGAGGTTAAGCTCTTTGGCTTTTTATTTGGCAGATAGGGAGCCGCTGAAGGACCGGTTTGTGTTTGGCTTTGTTTTGAATGAAGGAATGTGGTATGCGTGGAGGTAATTTAGTCTTATTGTTTGGGAAGCGCTGTGGCCTTGGAAGATACTAGATGTAGACAGGTTTGGGAGACCAGCACATGTCTAGCCTGACAGTTATCAGTATGGCAGGGGCGATACGAAAGGGGATGGATGTGAGGGAATTTGCAAGGGAGGACTTGACAGGACTTGATGGTCTCATTATATAATTTTGAGTTAATTACTTAGCAAGACAAAGAAATGACAATTGCTCAAAGCAGCATCACAATACAAACAGATGTTATGTGAGGATATTTTGCAGTTTGTCATATGGATCCAATTCAGGCAGGCTGTGAGCCATGCCAAAATATGCAGGCATTTGATGCTAAGTTGTACAGAACTACTACAAGATACAAACTTGGACTCCACAGACATTGGAACTTGGGATCCAAGTTTGAACCGAGTCTAAGAAGGCAGAGCTCCTACATGCTGTCGTCTCCTTTAAGTCTTGGAATAGAAGGAAAATAGAATGGAATTTAATTTAAAAAATAGGGATTTAAAAAAATGTATTCTCTTCTTTCAGACATTTCCAAACAGGTTTAATAACAAAATTTAAGCAGAATGAGAGTGATATTTGGATGGCTTTTGTGCACTGTAATGACTTTCTGAAACCAAATTGGTATAAAAATAGAAGTGTTTGTTTTATATCAGGGAGTGTCTGCAAAACCAAACGCACTGTCTACGGAATATTTGTTAGAGAACCAGAAGACATGTGCACTGTTTACATTTGTGCTTCTGAGATTGCCAGCTATTGTTCCCTTCGACCTCCCCGTTTCATTTCCCCACGCAAGTTCTGAAACTAAAATTCAACCTTAGACTTGACTTTGTGGGCTGTTGGAAGGTGAAGAAGGTGGGAGAGAATAGTAACCAAACCTCCCAAACAGGATCTCACAGTCTCAGGACCCGAATTAAAATAGAAATCCTTATGTCTACTTATTATTCCCATTGTCCCTTACTCTTATGTAAAAAGTAAAAACAAGGAAATTGCTCAGATATCAAACCAGTATGTGTAGCATTGAAAAAGGAAAATGTCACTTCCTATTATTTTTTCTGCTCTCTCTCAGCACACATACTAGATTCCTTTTCTTTTGTTAGTCCCTTTCCAGGGCTCGCCCCCCCCCCCCCCATTTATTTTCCCCGAACCCTCCTCTTCATTGAACTGGTCAGCCACCTTTGTAAGGTTACGTGATATAACTGCAGGGTAAATACCCAAAGACATGTATGGCCAGAAGGGCCATGTTGGGAGGAGGTGGGCAGTCACTGTGGACTGACCACATCAGGAAAGGCTGTGCTGGAGACGGTGCAGGAGTGAATGCAGGTGTGCACCGAGGGCTGGAAGGTGAGTAAGTGTTCAGAAGGGAACTGGCGTCCCAGGTTAGAAGAGCACGAGGAAAGCCATGGATTTGAGTGTTCACTAAACATAAGTGGCCAGGTTATGCCTGTTACCCTGGTAACCCATCGTGTTTAGCGTTTGTCTCAAGGTTTTTCATTTTTTTTTTTTTTGAACGTTTATTTATTTATTTTTTTGGGACAGAGAGAGACAGAGCATGAACGGGGGAGGGGCAGAGAGAGAGGGAGACACAGAATCCGAAACAGGCTCCAGGCTCTGAGCCATCAGCCCAGAGCCCGACGCGGGGCTCGAACTCACGGACCGCGAGATCATGACCTGGCTGAAGTCGGATGCTTAACCGACTGCGCCACCCAGGCGCCCCAAGGTTTTTCATTTTTAAATGAGGTGTTATTAATTGTTGCTTAAAAAGCGGAGTGGGTTTTCATAGACATCCTCTTTGTTCTTCCCTCTTCTGCCGCAGTCTCATCTAGTATCGTACTCGATGCATGTGCAGAGGACAGAGCTCCCACTTTCCAGTGCTAAAATCTGAACAATGACCAGTAACAGCCTGTCTCTTTTTTTTCCAACCCTTTCCACACACAACTTACTAACCTGACCCTTTCAAGGACAGTACACAGGATGCTCGCTGATAAAGCCTCCTGTGCTTGCTCACAGAGTCTGGGAACAGCCACCTCCTTCAGGTCCGGGGTGCTGGTAGGAGAAATACTCGCACCAGTGTCTTTGTAAGCCCCCTTGTATGTATCAGACATTTGTGCCAAACTGCGGCCTGTGCGATGCATGACGTTGCCTGGCTACCAGTTGGCAGGATTAACGGGAAATGTGGGGAATCATAGACTAGATGTATGGGGAGCAGAGCCGAGCAGGCCTGCCATAAATAAAGCACATGGGGAATAGTCTGAATTCTCTTGCTACAGTGGTTTGATCACTTATTGTATGGCCTAAATGTACCACTATTTGTATATTACATTGCTTGGTAACTTTTATATAGTTTATAGTAAACCCTTAGGCAGCATTCATTTCCAAAACGCAAACAAATCAAAAAGTGTGTTAGAGGACCATAAGGAACTCAATTCTCGTTTGTCAAGAGAGATAATGAATGTACAGGTTGTACAACATTTACCCTCCACTTTAGGGGCTGTGGTGATATCACTAACGGGAAGACCTAAATTTGTTGAAGAAACATTAGCATTTACATCAAAAGTTAGTAGTAGTTGGTTTTCTTTTCTTTTTTTTTTAAAGTCACGTCCAAAGATGATGATTTAATATGAAGCTATAGAAGGTGCATTTTCATGGCATTTTGTGAGGCTTGACTTTTCATTTGGAGCAAATGAAAATGAGCAAAAATGGTTTATAAGATTGGTCCATCCCACATTTTCTTGTATGTGTATGAAAAGTGAGATCACAGGTGCTAATGTGCTTGCTCTCTTAGGTGAAGTAGCTCATTAGCAATTGAATTCACCGGTTTGGCATCAGTGACATCAGATGCTTCAAATAGAAAAGTCATTAATTCTGTTCTCATAATGGTTTAATTTTTTTCACCTAGTTGATTCAGAATAAAATTCTTGGCAATTCATTCTCTCAGAGGTGAAACATCTCACATTATTCTGAATGCTATTGTACATTCAATTAAAAAGTGAAACATAACAGATGAAAGTCTTACTTTTAGTGGTGGTAATATGGTTATCAATTTTGGTGGAACATGGCAACATGGTTAAAACCGTGTTCTTGCTGAACTAAGAAAACCTGTGAAGTGTAAACGTACTTGGGTTTGATTGTGATGGTAGACATAATGTGGTCCAAAGAGGCTTCTAATGGAAATAAAAACTGGCTGTTGTCATTTATAATTTTTTTTTTTTTTTTGAGAGAGAGAGAGAGAGAGCAAATGAGAGCGAGCAGGTGCGAGCTGGGAGAGGAGCAGGGGAGAGAGAGAGAATCCCAAGCAAGCTCCATGCTCAGCACAGAGCCCAATGTGGGGCTTGATCCCATGACCCTGGGCTCATGACCTGAGCTAAAATCAAGAGTTGGATGCTCAACCAACTAAGCCACCTGGGCACCCCTACAACTATTTTTATATACACCATTGGGTAATTGAATTATAAGATTCTTGTGACTTTTCTGATGTTGAATTAAATTTTGTATCGTGTGGCAGTATTTACTTTTCTTTTTCTGCCCATCGTCAGGTGGATTTTAAAAATGTTTGAATTTTTTAAGAATTATTTTATAAGTCAATTTAAGTGTCCTACAGTCACATGAACTGTTTAAGAAGAGAGTCTTTTGCATTTTGGCTGCATTCTGTTAAAAATCAATTGGAAATCTTTTATGTCTTCAATTAATGGAGTTCCAAAAAAAATCCAGCTTTTGAGTTTTTTAGCAAATTGTAATTATTGTAGGCAATATTTTCAAACAGGGAGACATTGAAATTTTCCATAAAGGGAATAGTGAGTGTTCAAATGATACACAGGATTTAATTTTGAAATGTAAAATCACACTTTTGAATATCTTCACTGTCTGCCAGGGCTGCCATAACAAAATATGACAGAATGAGTGTTTAAGTAACAAGTTTATTTTCTCACAGTCCTGGAAGCTAACAGACTGAGATCAGGGCACCTTCAGGGTTGGTTTCTCAAATTCATATTTGAGGTCTCTCTTCCCGGCTTTTAGATGGCAAGGCTCTTCCTCTGTGTGCCTGTAGTTCTCTTCTTATAAGGATACCAGTCCTGTCATATTAGGGCCCCAACCTTATGACGTCATTTAATATTAATTGTCTCCCTTTTTCTTGGCATGGGAGAGCTCGAGGGATGTGGGAAGGGTGGAGCATGGTGGGTGAGAGAGAGAGAGAATCTTTCAATGCAGGGCTTGATCTCATGACCTTGAGATCATGCCAAAATCAAGATTTGGATGCTTAATGGACTGAGCCATCCAGGCACCCCTAATCTTAATTATCTCCTTAAAAGCCCCCTCTCCAAATATAGTCACGCTTGGGGGGTTGGATTTTAACATATGAATTTTGGGGAGGTGTAATTCAATCTATAACATCCACCTAGGAGGAGTTGTTTGTTTGTAACATTTTATTATGCAAATTTCAGTTATATAAAATATGTAATAGCAGAGAGACCACTATAATGAGCCCTTTCCCATATGCCTGTCAACCAGCTTCAACAATTACTAACTTATGGCTGATCTTATTTCATCAGTATTTCCTTAACTCAACCCCATATTATTGTAAAACAAATCCACAGGCACCTGTGTGGCTGAGTTGGCTAAGTGCTGGGCTCTTGATTTTGGCTCAGGTCATGATCTCACGGTTTGTGGGATCAAGCCCCACATTGGGCTCCATGCAGATAACACAGAGCCTGCTTGGAATTCTCTCACTCCCTCTCTCTGCCCCTTTCCTGCTCATGGGCATGTGAGTACATGTGCATGCCCTCTGTCTCTCAAACTTTAGAAATAAATTTAAAAAACTAATGTATCAAGTCATTTTATTTTTTATTTATTTTTTTTATTATTATTTTTTTTAATGTTTATTTATTTTTGAGACAGAGAGAGACAGAGCATGAACGGGGGAGGGTCAGAGAGAGGGAGACACAGAATCGGAAACAGGCTCCAGGCTCTGAGCTGTCAGCACAGAGCCCGACGCGGGGCTCGAACTCACGGACCGCGAGATCATGACCTGAGCGAAGTCGGCCGCTCAACCGACTGAGCCACCCAGGCGCCCCTCATTTTTTATTTTTAAAAAACGTTTGTTTATTTATTTTGAGAGAGAAAGACTGCAAGCTGAGGAGGGGCAGAGAGAGGGGACAGAGAGAATCCCAGGCATGCTCCACTGTTATTGTAGAGCCCAATACAGAGCTCGATCCCATGAACCATGAGATCATGACTCTAACCAAAACCAAGAGTCAGACACTTAACCTACTGAGCCACCCAGGTGCCCCCAAATCATTTCACTTTTATTTTTATTCAAAAAAATTTTTTTTAATGTTTATTCACTTTTTGAGAGACAGTGTTAAGCAGGAGAGGGGCAGAGAGAAAGGGAGACAGAATCTGAAGCAGGCTCCAGGCTCTGAGCTGTCAGCACAGAGCCCAGTGCAGGGCTTGAACTCATGAACTGTGAAATCATGACCTGAGCTGAAGTTGGCCACTTAACTGCCTGAGCCACCCAGACACCCCTGTGTTAAAAATATTTGAGTACCTATCTCGGAAGAAATAACTTTAAAAAGTAACCATAATACCATTGTACTTAAAACCTCAATAATAATTTGTAGGAAACTTTTATTGATCTTCTGATTTTAAATGAATTAATTTATATTCTATACTAGAATTGAAGCCTGTAATTTATCAGTGTCTAAATTTGGTGAAACTTATGAAGAATAATAAATAGAAACAATTTATTTTATGAATTTTGTCTTATTAAAAATATTTGTTGAAGATGCCTGGGTGTCTCAGTCAGTTAAGCATCCAACTCTTGATCTCAGCTCAGGTCTTGATCTCAGGGTCTTGAGTTCAAGCCCCATATTTGACTCTGCGCTGAGCATGAAGCCTACTTAAAAATAAATTATACATACAGTATATATATTTGTTGAAGAAAGGCACTCTAAATGGAGGCAAAAAGACAATACTTAAGAAAAATATTTATAAGTTTCAATATTAACAAGACTAGTATTCAGAATATCCTCTGTTTAATAGCAGTTGCTCTGAGTTTACCAGTTATCTCAGTGCATTAAAATTTTTTTCAGGTTAAGGTGCCTAGGTGGCTCAGTTGGTTAAGCATCCAACTCTTGGTATCAGCTCAGGTCATAGTTTTGCTGTCTGAAATCAAGTCTCGGGTCGGACTCGATACTGAGCATGGAGCCTGTTTGAGATTCTCTCTTTACCTCTTTCTCTGCCCTTCCCCAACTTGTACTCGTACATGTGCGTTCTCTCTCTCAAAATAAATATTAAATTTTTTCCCCAGCTTTATTGAAGTATAATTGACGTATTACATGGTGTAAGTTGGAGGTATACTTTGTGATTGATACTTGTATTACAAAATGATTACCATAGTAGCATTGTATTAACATCTCTGTCACCTTACATAATTACGTGTGTGTGTGTGTGTGTGTGTGTGTGTGTGTGTGTGTGTGTTGATAACATTTAAAATCTACTCTCTTGGCAACTTTCAAGTATATGATACAGTCTTGTTAACTATAATCCCCATGCTGTATGTTAGAACCCCAGAACTTATTCATCTTTACAACTGGGAGTTTGACCCCTTTGACCAAAATCGTCCCATTTCTCTTACCTGCTCGGCCCCTGGCAACCACCATTCTGTTTCTAGAGTTCATCTTTTTTAGAGTCCACATAGAAGCAGGAACATGCAGTATTTGTATTTGTCTCTCTCTGTCTCTGTCTGACTTACTTCACTCAGCATAATGTCCTCAGAGTCCATCCATGTTGTCACAAAAGGCAGGATTTCCTTCTTTTTTTTTTTTTTTTAATTTTTTTTTCAACGTTTATTTATTTTTGGGACAGAGACAGAGCATGAACGGGGGAGGGGCAGAGAGAGAGGGAGACACAGAATCGGAAACAGGCTCCAGGCTCTGAGCCATCAGCCCAGAGCCTGACGCAGGGCTCGAACTCCCGGACCGCGAGATCGTGACCTGGCTGAAGTCGGACGCTTAACCGACTGCGCCACCCAGGCGCCCCTTCCTTCTTTTTTTTTTTATGGCTGAATAATATTTCTGTTTTTGTGTGTGTGTATGTGTGTGTGTACACATTTTCTTACCCATTCCTCTATCCACAGACAATTAGATTGTTCACATGTTTTGGCCTTTGTGAATAATGCTGCAGTGAATATGAGGGTGCAGATACCTCTTCAAGACAGTGATTTCATTTCCTTCAAATATATACCCCAGAGTGGAATTTGCTGGGTCATATGGGAGTTCTATTTTTAATTTTTCCTCACTACATTTAGAAAGAATATTTTCTCAACTAAAATCATTATGGCCTACTGACAAGAGTCCATCAAAAGTTTTAACAGTTTTAAATGTATTAGCAATAAATTTGACAATTAACAATAAAGAACAACACTGGAGTAGACAGGTAATTTTATGAAAAAATTGTAAGTACTAAGATCATAATGAAAAAAGAAATTAATCAGTAAAACAGCAATATGGTATTAGATTAGATATGATTAAGGAAATGATTACAGTTTATAAATGCTGATAAAATTTAAGTAATTTTAAATCTATAGTATATTACAGAAATGTTCAGATGTCATAAATGTATAGCTTGATTATGTTCCTTTTGTTATTTTAAATGTTTAGCATTTAAACATTTTTACTTTAATATATTTTTATTTTTCAGTTTTGAACAGAACAATCTTATAAGTTCCCTGATACAGTAAAACCAATTTGTTGTTCAACAATTTGTTGGCCAATAAATAAGGTCTTTTCTAATATATGTAACTTTAATTATTTTTTAATGCTCCATTTCACTTTCAAAAATGTTGCATTTTGATCAAGTATGTTACACAGTTGCCCAGCTAAGCATTATCGAGAGCCTCCCACGTACACACACGGATGTGGGAATGAATTAGGCTGTGTCAGGCTATCAGCAAAGAGCGGAGAGTTTCCGGTGGGGAATGATATGGATAGAACTAGTTTTTGAAGGGCCTTAAATGCCCTCCTTCAGGATCTTCCCACCCCGTGGATGTGGAAGTCTGATGTGGTTTTGAACAAAAGAGTGATATGACAAAAGTAGTATTGTAGGAGGTTTAAATAAGGAATGAATGTCATGGATGAATGGGCAGCAAGAGGAAAGATAGAACGGGGTGAAGCCTTATTACAAAGGAAAATCTTCTGAGACCTTGTCATTTGGACTGGCAGGATTGAGGGAGAGCTTAGAATCAGAGAGGATGCCAGTTTCCTCAATTGTCTGATTAAAAAGGAAAGTGTCCCTGTTGATAGAATGTAGAGAATTCAGGAGGAAGGGAAAAGATCTTTTACGGGAGAAGATAATGTGATTTTGGATACTGAACACGAGGACATGTTGCTATATCCAAGCAGAGGTGGCCGATCGTCCGTCGGACCTAGAGTCTGAAGCCCGGTAGTAAGACCACAGTTGAGCTTTCAGATTGGGGCTTTTTTGTGGAAGTAAGTAAAGCCATGTGAGTGAATGAGTTCTTGACAGAAAATCTTGGAAGAGAACGCTGAGCAAAATCCTAACCTTTGAGCAACAGTTGGAGGAAAGTAGAAGCAGCACCGGTGAAAAAAGATTCAAACAAAAGGTACCAGAGTATTGGTCAGAGGAGTAGGGATTCATGGAAAGGATTTGTGGAAACTAAAGGAACAAGTGTTAGTGAGTGATGTGATGTGTAGTGATGAGGTCCAGAGAAGGCCAAGAAGAGGCCACTGGATTTGGAGGTCACTAACGACCTTCAGAACCGGCTTCGGGAGGTTTAGAATGGGCAGCGCATGAGGAAATGGATGTAGCATCAGTCGACTGTTCATATTAGGACGTGTCAAAGAGGTGAGAGTCAGAATGTAGAATATTGTACAAGGGGCAGAAGAGGCAAGTAAAATGTTTCAAGATACGGAGACCTTTACATGGTTGAGGACAGTGGATAGAGGAGAGGGTGAATACAGCAGAGGGAGGAAAGATTGAATGTTACAGAGAGAGGGAAAGATAACTAGAGAAGATCACTCTAGGGAAGAGTGAACTGAAGAGAAGAGATGAAGGTGTTAGCTCTGGAAAAGGCATAATATTTCTAATGAGACTGGAAAGAAGATGAGAGCATCACTATTATAATAGCATTTTCTGTTTTCTTACGCATCTTCTATAGTCTGAACTAGAATGTAAGCGTAAACCATTTTGAGGTACTGAGGGGGATATGAAAGAATTGTGTTAAGACATGGCCTGTCACCCGCCTGTGGTTTATATGGGCTAAATGAGGAGAGGAGGCAGAAATAACTCTGTGGCCAAGGGGTAGAGTAAATAGACAGCATGCTTCGGATGCCTAGGGGTGGCATTATGAATGAGGATGTGAATGGTCAGAAGAGGCCTGGTGCAGATGCTCTGAACTAGGAGGAATGGTTGGGGTTTGGACGGGAGGCAGATGTTGAGAAAACGGGTTTCAGTAGAGAGGCTAGCAGATGCAAAAACCAACCATGTAGCCAGGAAGGGCTTCTCGGGACCTCTTGGTTTGCACTGTTTATTTTTTTATTTAATAATAATAATAGCAGGAGCTAACATCAAGTATTTACTAGGTGCCAGGTTCTAGTGTCAACGTTTTGCATGTATTTTTAATCCCCACCACATCCTTTAATCCTTGAGGTACTTACTGCTTTTACCCTCATTTCACAGATAAGGAAACACAGGGTTAAGCGATTTGCACCAGTTCCCACAGCCTGTAATGGGTGGAGTGGGGATTTGAACCTGGGCTTTCTGGTTCCAGAGCGCTTACTCTCAACCTCTTCCCTCTTGCCTCTAGAGGATGTCGTCTTAAGGTTAGGAAGTAATGGTGGATTTGGTTGAGGTCGAGTTAGAAGCTGTGGGAAAGCTTTGAATGCAGAACTGTCAAGTTTGAATTTCATTCTTCCTTTAACGAAGACCCACTGGGGTTTTCATCAGGAACGAAGAGAAGTTGTAAGTTGCACGTTCCGTAATGTTCCGGCAGATGACAGCGCGTATGTCTGCGAAGACCAGGGAGTTTGAGAGGAACGAGGGAGGCCCTTCCCGGCCCATTCTGTACGTAAGACCACACTTCCAGGGCACAAGACTGATAGAATTGTGAGTTATCTCGGGAGCTTGTGTTCTCCCTTGATGTGTAGCGGTTAATTTTCGATTTCATTGTGGTTTTTGAAAGAAGAAAGCGTTTTTATTTGAAACGGAGTTCTCGAGTTTCTGTTGTGAACTGGTATTCACCGTGGTGGAAAGACGCGAGGAATTGGAGCTTACATTCCGATGGAGAAGACAGAATGAACATATGTGAATAATATGGAGAGAAAAAAGAGATTCTTTCCTTTTTGTTCTTCCTTTCTCATATTGGTAAGCAATGAAAAATGAAACTCTTAAAGTCTAACTTGCATAACTGCCAAGAAACACGAGCCCCTTAGTAACATCTGGGCCATAGCTGTGGCTGAAGGGCGGCGGGGAGGGCGGAAGCTTTGCTGCTGTAAACCCGGCTCCAAACCCTGGCGACCCCAGGAACACAAGGAAGGTAAATCCCCTCATCTTTCTGAGCCTCTGTTTCCACATTTGTGAGGTGGAGATACAATCCCCGTCTCAGTGTGCTGCTGGGGAAATCAGAGCCAACGTATGTCAAGTGTCTAGCGTGTTTCCCGTAGCGCATTCTCAGTCATAGATGTCACATTTCTCTCCTGCCTGTTGCAGTGCGGTAGTAATGGTGGAAGGAAGTCATCACTGCCCCATTATCTGTAGCCTAAATTAGGGGGCTACATCTAACATGGGAGTCTCACGTGCAGATAATACCTGAACACCTGTATTTCCTCACATTCTACGTTCTCTGGAAAGAGTGGGCAAATGTAAGAGCCAGTCATAACCAAATTGGGGAAAGGAATAAGAGGGGCACGTTAAACAATTAATAGCCTGTCTAGTTAAAGAAAAAAGTATGTATAAATTTTAGTTCATCCTGTAGTTTAATTTTTTTTTTAAGTTTAGTTTTTTTTTTTTTTTCAACGTTTATTTATTTTTGGGACAGAGAGAGACAGAGCATGAATGGGGGAGGGGCAGAGAGAGAGGGAGACACAGAATCGGAAACAGGCTCCAGGCTCTGAGCCATCAGCCCAGAGCCTGACGCGGGGCTCAAACTCACGGACCACGAGATCGTGACCTGGCTGAAGTCGGGACGCTTAACCGACTGCGCCACCCAGGCGCCCCTTAAGTGTGTAGTTTTGAGAGAGAGACAGAGTGTGAGTAGGGGAGGGGCAGAGAGAGAGGGAGACACAGAATCTGAAGCAGGCCCTGGGCTCTGAGCTGTCAGAGCTGTCAGTGGGGGGCTCTATCCCAGGAACCCTGAGATCATGACCTGAGTCAAAGTTGGATGCTTATCTGACTGAGCACCTAGGCACCCTGATCCTGTAGTTTAAGCAAGACACTGAAATAGAGGAAATTTTTCCTTTAGAGAGAGAAAGAAGCTGGCAGCCTGGGACTTGTGTTTCCTTAGGGAGGATATGAGAAATTTGGTTATGAGATTTGGTGGCGCACATTTTTAAAGAATATGAGCACCAAGCATTACTTTAGAAAAAAGCTGCTACCAAAGAACATTGGTATCGCTCTTGGATTTGTCTTGGGTCATTTCCTGTTTAAGGAAACCACATTCAACAACTTATCTGAATTTGGGGGTCATGGGAATGAGTCAGGGACGTGGAAAGGAGGGATAGAGAGCATGGCTTGGCTTTAGGATTCGTTATAACATGTTGAACGTTTTACATGACATAAAAAAAAATTCAAACAGTCAATCCTGTAAGGAAATTTAGCAAAAATGTGAAGCTGCTGATTATTCCTTCTGCAGAAGCTTTGAGGAGGAAGTAGATTTGAGCAGTAGACTCTTCATTTAAGAAAGAAAATTGTGATACATGAGCAAATGGTACCTAGCGTGGATGTACTTTAAGACTACTGTAAAAATTAACTTAAAAATTTTTTTTAACGTCTATTCATTTTTGAAAGAGAGAGACAATGTGAGTGGGAGAGGGACAGAGAGAGAGAAGGAGACAGAATTTGAAGCAGGCGTCAGGCTCCGAGTTGTCAGCACAGAGCCTGACACGGGGCTCAAACCCACGAACTATGAGATCATGCCCTGAGCTGGAGTCGAACACTTAACTGACTGAGCCACCCAGGTGCCCCAAATTAACTTTTTTATTGTAAAAATAATCCACACCCTTTGCCTAGTGGTGCTTAGTCTTTATTAGCCCTCGGAGTAGCAAACTGTTTACTTCCTTTTTTTTTTTTTTTAACTTTAATTTCTATTTTAATTTTTGAGGCTAATGTATTGCGGTCTCTGTGTTCACCACACCTATTGCACACCAGGAACCAGGAGCCATTGTGTGCATTGTGTGGCTCTAGGCAGATTACTTCCTCTCTAGGCCTTGTTTTCCCCTCTGCCTCTTTTGAATTGATTTCTAAGGCTTCTAAATGAATTGATTCCCTCCTGACTCTTCAAACCTGCGGATTCTACGGTTTGTGTCGCCAGGGTACTTACTTTGCCACTAGATGGCACTAAGGTGCCTTTGAAGCCTGTCACCTCTGGGTTTTCAGAATCTTGGGTGTTTGCTTCCTCAGATCCCCATTTAACATTTGGGTGACGGAGACCCAGAGGTTAAGTTACTCAGAGCCTCTTGAATCCCAGTCATCCGTCTTCCCCTCTGTTCCACTGTTTCTTTAAGGGGCTTTGTGAGGGAAACTCAGAGACCACGTTCTCAACCAGTCTTGTTCTTTCTTAATTATTTTTAAAATAATTTTAAACCATTCTTTAAGTGCATGTATCATCATATTCAAAATAAATAATTGGCCTGCGTTAGTGTTTCTGTATTGGCTCCCTCAGAGAAAAAAGCTAGACTGTCCACTTCTAAAGATCTTTGCCCTTCCTATGAGTAGCCGGCCTCACAGTTTGCGCTGGAATAAACACGACAGAAATCTCAACCGGAGCCTCTCTACCCGATGGTTGTTTCTCCATTCTTGCCCAGTCCCTCTGACAAGAGGTTTGCCTTTCAGCCCTCCCCTCCAACTAAACATGGTCATCCATTCTTGTGCCTCACCTCTGTCCACTTGCCTAATTGGGAGAGCTTTTGCGGGGGTGGATATGCTCCAGTTCTTAAACATTTGATCTCCTGGGTTTTCCCAGCCCATGTTAACCGTTCTTTTTTTCCTGTCTTGCGTTATTGGTGACGAGGATGGGATTGCCATCAATCATGGCTGTGTGTGGACAGATGGTACAGTGGGAGACAGGGTGGCCACGTGGAGAAGACGTGGGCTCTGCAGTCCCGCTGACTGGGTCAGATCTCTGCTCTGTCAGGGACTGACTCTGTGGCCCATCGTCATCTCTCTAATGAGGAGGAAGTAGTAGGGTAATATTTACTACCTGGAGAGGGTCCCGTGAAGAAGAACTGAGGTAATGTATGGAAAGCTCCTGGTGTCAGTGCTTGGCACACATAGTAGCTGCTCACTAAGTGCTAATTATTCTGATTGCCATTGTATAGAGAGGAACAAGAGAGGCTATATATAGCATGTGAAAGGTAGGAGCCCAAGCAAGGGTCTCGGTCAGAGGACCTAGATTTTTTTTTTTTTTTTTTTTAAGATCTCTACATCCAACGTGGGGCTTGAACTCACAGCCCTGATATCAAGAGTCGCATGCTCCACTGACTGAGCCAGCTACATATCCCCCTTTTTACTTTTTAAGTGTAGCTTCTAGAAAAAGTGGTGAGGCTAACATCATATCCCCACCTGATTGTACTGGACTGAAAGGTAGAGAGGTCTTTTGTACTCAAGCATATACAATTTTAATTTGGGGAATCATCTACTAAGGTTTTTTGGAGGCTTTTGATTTTTTTCTCTTACGATGTTCTTTTTTCTTTTAAATATGTTTTTTTTTTTAATGTTTATTTATTTTGAGAGAGAGAGAGTGTGTGTGTCTGAGCAGGGGAGGGACAGAGAGAAGGAGAGAGAGAATCCCAAGAAGGCTCCATGCTCAGCGCAGAGCCCATGGTGGGGCTTGATTTCATGAACCATGAGATCATGTCCTGAGCCACAGTCAAGAGTCGGATGCTTAACCTAGGTGTCCCATGATGTTCTGTTCTTAAGAGCCTGACTGGCATCTTGATGCACTATTGGCATTAATCGTTTAAGTAATCGTTAAAAATGAAAAAAGTAAAAGAGGCACCAAATATTCTCCTTCGTCCTCCAAATCCTGAGGACCTCAATGGAGAAACATCTGGGGGCGCCTGGGTGGCGCAGTCGGTTAAGCGTCCGACTTCAGCCAGGTCACGATCTCGCGGTCCGTGAGTTCGAGCCCCGCGTCAGGCTCTGGGCTGATGGCTCAGAGCCTGGAGCCTGTTTCCGATTCTGTGTCTCCCTCTCTCTCTGCCCCTCCCCCGTTCATGCTCTGTCTCTCTCTGTCCCAAAAAATAAATAAATAAACGTTGAAAAAAAAATTTAAAAAGAGAAACATCTGAATGTATTATTTATGGTTTAGTGTGTCAGCTACAAGCAATTAGAAGATCCTTGAGTTTGTTTTTTAAAAAGCCATTTCATGATTTCAAAGAATAGGGTGTGTGCAAAAACCATCTCCCATGTAATTATATCTTATCAACAGATGGAAATCTACTAGCAGTTAATGGTCCTAGAATTTTCCTTCACATGCAAATTATTAAAACAACACAAATGACCAAGAGTAAAAAAAAAAAAAAAGAGAGAGAACCATAATACTATATATTAAATGAAGTCATCAGCCTGATTTTCATTAAATTTATTTTGGTTTTAAGACACTAGTTACAAAACATTGACTTCTTTCAAAACCTTAAAGGTAAATAATAATCTCATTACCAGCTTGTTTTAGAGCTATGAGTAATTGCTAATTTTAGATTTGTAACCTTTGTCTTGCCAGGTGGATTGAAAAATAAAGTTCTTTATTTACATCTTGAATTTACACTTGCTTTTTTTTTTTTTTTAATAATGACTCTTGTGAAATAATTTTGTGGGAAGTTTATTTGCAGAAAGCAAGCACGGCACATGGGTTTTGAGAACTTTGAGGGTAATTTTCATTGTTCTTCCTTTAGTCCCAGAATGAGGTATCCCTTCTTCCAAGTAAACTTGTAACCACAATTCATTGGATATAAGATACCATCAGTTGTAAGAGGCACATTTATTTTAAGTGCCACCTTGTATAGAAAATAAAATGCCTCCAATAAACTCTGACAAAGCTGTTGGATCTATTTCAGAACTGTTAAATGGTGAAAAACAGGTGTACCTTATACCTGATGAAATATAAGACAGATTTTGTAACTTACACATTGGTTAGAAGTTAGAGAGCTTGTTTTATATATTGTTTGTAAGTTAGCATCAGACTTTAGGCGAGCTCAGAATGTATTATATTTAGTGAGTATGGTTTGGTCTCCAGATTCTGTAAATAACTGATGAAAGGAAAGTGTAATGAGGTCTCTTTTCAAGTGCTGTTAGCCCCTTGATTCAGTAAAGTGAACTAACTTTGCTTCAACCTGGTATCTCTACCTTCTCCCCCCTCCCACCAAACACACACCCACCCTCTTTTCAGTCCTTACCTATTCCTCTAACAAAATCTGTTCTCCATAAAGGCTCCTGATAGCAGTTATTTATAGCCTCTTGTGAATTCAAGGCAAAGTGTTAAATTGCCCAAGGATGTTTGCTTTTTAAGCCTTATCTCTAATTATCGGCTAAAAATCTTTATCTGCTTAAAAACCGTTCAGGCCCTGACTAGCCATATGGAACAAGTTTTGTGAAAATGGCTGCGGGGAGGAGGGATGTGGGGGCACCTCCTGCGCTGTCTCTGTGGAAGGCTACGGGCAGATAACAGAGCACCTGATTTCCTTTCCCACCCTGAAGGGTGCCACCAGACCTGTCTGCCTGCTCCCTGCCTTTGTCCTGGGAGTCCGTGAACCGAATAGCCTACATTCTGCTGCTGCCCTTACCGACCGTATCCAGAAGAAAAGCAAACTTGCCTTGAAACAGCTGCATTTCTGACCAATTTCATTGAAATTTTTATCAGTTTTATCTTCCTTTTGATAGAGGCTATTGAATTTTAAGGAAGCCCTGTGATACGAAGAATTCTTTTGTAATTTCAATAGCTACTTCCTAATTCACCTTTTTTTAATTTTATTTTATTTATTTTTTTTCTTTTGAAATCTCTGTGCTCATACATCTTACTGACTTAAGTCAGGCTTCCCATTTTGAATGACTATTTGGTAATCCAGATTCTCAGCCTGCTTTTTCTACATTATTTTCAGGCATGCCCAAGCAGATACATGGTAGAGCAGTTACTTCTGTTTAAACTGCAGAATTGTTTGTGGTCTAACTTGAAGATGAAAGCAAGAGTTTTTGGGGTTTTTTTTTCCCCCCTCTCAAGTTTGTTATACATTTATCAGTTGTGAATTTTCTGATATTTTGTATACTTAAAAAAAATTTTTTTTATGTTTCTATTTTATTTTTGAGAGAGAGAATGCTAGCGGAGGAGGAGCAGAGAGAGAAGGACACACAGAATCTGAAGCAGGCTCCAGGCTCTGAGCTATCAGCGCAGAGCCTGATGCAGGGCTCTAACTCAACGGGCTATGAGCCCCAACTTATGACCTGAGCCAAAGTCGGACGCTTAACCAACTGAACCACCCAGGGGCCCCAATACTTTGTAAACTTTTGACATAGTTGATACTCACTAAAAATGTTAGATTGATCCCAGATTGGTACTATCAGGGTTTATAGACAGAGCTCTTGATTGCATTTATGGCGTTTGGTTAACACAAAGAATGGTGTTTCTCAGCAAAAGACATGCAGTGATATTGCACATGCTTTTGGTGTTGTGTTAGCTTTGAAAACTCTATGAAGAAATTCACCTCTGTTACTAAATTTCATACATTGAAACTAATGTAAAATGTCAGGTAAATATCCTATAGATGTCTGTATGTGGTTGCATGACTTTGGCTTTTTTGTCTTTGCAGCTCGGGGTGTGGTTTTCTCTTGGCTGTGCCTGTTTGGCCTTGGAAGACTATGCAGGTTCGGCGAAGGCATTTCAGCGCTGTGTGACTCTAGAACCCGATGTGAGTTTGTTGGGTCTCCTCCTCTTCTCACAGCTCTGGGATATTCTCTGAGTTACTTGAATTGTACTATAGCTCAGTAATTTCCTGTGGGTACACAGTTTCAGTTATACAGAATGAATAGATTCTAGAGATCTGCTGTTCAACATTGTGCCTGTGGTTAACAGTACTGTGTTGTGTACTTACAATTTTGGAGAGAGGGTAGATCTCATGTTAAGGGTTCTTATCACAATAAAAAAAAAGATAAAAGATGGAAAAAAACTCAAATTTTCTATTATTTTATGTTAAAATAAAAAGAAAACCAATTGGAAGAAAATATACCTTTGACAGAAAGTCACACATTAAGGTAAATTATTTATAAATCTGGAAATAAGTTTTTTCTTATAATAACTAACTTATTCATGGAAAATAAGTTTGATACAACAGTTTTTTAGTTAAAATTATACTTAAGTACATAGCAAAACGTCGCATCTATTCTATCATTCAGTAACATGTGCTGCCTATGTTCATTGCATTATTAGAAAGTTCTTTTAGTTTACAGTCCTTTAATAGTTAATAGTTTCACTGAGTTGATAAATAATTCACATGTCATGTAGTTCCTCCATTCAAAGGTAAAATTCAGTGATTTCTTGGTATATTCAGCATTTTGTGACTGTCACCACGATCACTTTTAGAACATTCTTATTATCATAAAAAGAACCCCCCTGTACTCATTAGTAGTCATTCCTCATTTCTTCCAAACACCTTCCACTCATTACCCTCCACGCCATGCCCCAGGCAATCACTAATGTGGCTTTGCCTGTTCCGGACACTTCCTATACATGGAATCCTATGGTATGTGGTCTCTTGTGGCCTCTTTCACTTTGATCATTGTTTTCCCAGTTCACCCACGTTGTTGCACACATCAGTACTTCTTTCCGTTTTACTGCCAACTAATAGTCCGTTATATGGGCGTATCATGTTACTTACTCTTCCATTGTTGGACATTTGAATTGTTTACATTTTTTGGCTATTTTAATAGTCATTTACAGTTTTGTGAAAATAAATAGATTTATAGATTCATTTTGTGTAAATAAATAGATTTTTGTGTAAATAAATAGAATCACAGATATATGATTCTATTTCTCTTAGGTAATGTGCCTACTAGTAGAGTTACTGGGTATGTTAGCTTTGTGTTCAAACTTTTGAGAAACTGTCAGACTGTTTTCTAAATCACCATTTTACATCCCCACCAGCAATGTATGGGGGTTCCCGTTTCTCCACACTTTGGTAGCTCTTGTTATTATCTGTCTTGTTGATTCTAGTCATCCTTGGAGGTGGGATCTTGTTGTGGCTTCATTTTCCATTTCCCTGATGGCTAGTGATGTTGAGCATCTTTCCATATGCTTATTGGCCATTTGTGTCCATTCATCTTTGGAAAAATATTTGTTTGTTGACATCCTTTGCCCAGTTTTAAATTGGGTTAGTTGTCTTTTTATTGTTGAGTTGTAGGTGTTCTTTATACATCCTAGATACAAGACCCATATCAGATATATGATTTGCAAATATTTTCTCCCATTCTGTACCTGTTTTTCACTTTCTCGATGGTGTCTTTTGAGATACAACAGTTTTTAGTTTAGATGAGCCCCAACTTATCTGTTTTTTTCTCTTATTGCTCATGTGTTTGGGGTCATATGTAAGAATCCATTGCCAGATTTAAGGTCATGAAGATTTACCCCTATCTTTTCTTCTAAGAGTTTTATTCTTTTAGCTCTGACATTTATGTCCAATCTGCTGTTAAATCTGTTTATTAAACTCATCACACCTTATGTGGTTGGTGGATGTTGACTAAACTTATTACAGTGATAATTTTATAGTATATAAATGTATCAAATCATCATATTACACACCTAAAAATGAGACAGTGTTATATAGCACTTATTTCTCAATTTAAGAAGGCTATGCATCATTTCAGATAATGTGTTTTCTTTAGTCCTTTTTACAGTTTTCATGTTTCTGAGACTCCCAAGTTGTTCCCTTACTGTGTTCATGTCTTCTTCAAATCTTCGTATTAAGAACAACTATTTTGAAGTCTTTGGTTATTCCTACATCTCTTTCATTTCTGTTTCTACTAATTTTTCCTTCAGCTGTGGATGAATTTTCTTGCTCGTTCGCACGTCTGTCAAGAGTTTTAATTGTATCCTACACACCATGGATGCTGTGTTGTTGAGTTCCTGGGTTTTGTTGTTTTCCCTCAAGGAAGGTAGAACTTTATTTTGGCATTTGTCTAATTTACTTGTGGATCATCTTTATTTTAAGCTTTGTTAGGGTGGGTGTTGCATTGTCCTTATTCTGGGGTTGTAATCACGCTTCTCTGAGGTGTAAGCTTTTGGTGGCTGACCTTAATCCCATGTGTGATCCATAACAGTTCTCCACTCTGGTTGGTTGGAACTTGAACAGCTCCTAGCATTGTGTGGCCTCCAGAATGTCTGTTCAGCTCACAGCTCTCTGGCAATTGTTCTCTGCTTGGCCTCAAGAAGTTTTGCCCTGAACATGTATATCTTAACATTCAGCCAAGGACCCACAGATATACTTATTGAGATTTCTGAAGCTTATTCTCTGCACGGATCTCATTTCCCTGTTTTTTTTGTTTGTTTGTTTGTTTGTTTTTTGTTTTTTTGCCCTGCAAATTCTAGCCGACATTTGAGCCCTGAACTCTAATCTTTTTTTTTCTTGAGTGAGAGAGAGTGAACGTACATGTGTGCATGATCAGGGAAGCAGAGAGAGAGAGAGACAGAGAGAAAGAGAGAGAGAGAGAGACTCAAGCAGGTTCCTTGCTTAGTGTGGAGCCCAACATGGGGCTCCATCTCACAACCTTGAGATCATGACCTGAGCTGAAATCAAGATGCTTAACCAGCTGAGTTGGTTGCTTAACCAACTGAACCACCCAGGAGGCTTTGATCTCTTTTTCTTAATCTCAGTAAGACTTGCTTCGTTTGATTTTTTCCTCCCTGTGCTGCAGTCCTGAAAGTGCCTCTAGATGGAGGTGTAGGTTGATTGTTGAGACATCTCAGTTTACCTTCTCTTAAGGGTCACAGTTCCTTGCTGCTTGTTGTCCAACTTCTCAGAAACAGTTGTTTCCTAAATTTTGTCCAGTTTGTAGCTTTTTATGGTAACAAGGCTAGTCTGGTACTAACTGTGCTATGTCTGCAAGCAGAGGTCCATTGCCACTTGATTTTTAAATCATACATTTGGAACCTGAAAACTATACGCTGTATATTTTGTAAAAAGCTCAACAAAGAGGAACAAGCATAATTCATATCGTTCTTGTTAGAATCAACATTCGTGCGATGGCTTTAATTTATTTTTGTCATTGCACAGAGGAATCGGGAAAGAAATATGTTTGATTGATGAAATATGTAGGAATAACACTGGAGAACACATACTCCTTTATTCTCCTATCTGATGAAGGATGATGGTAAAATAGCAAAGCCTTTCAATATACGAAAAGCAGGGGCGCCTGGGTGGCTCAGTCAGTTGAGCATCCAACTTTGGCTTAGTCATGATCTCATGGTTCATGAGTTCAAGCCCCACATCGGGGCTGTAAGCTACCAGCACGGAGCCCACTTCGGATCCTCTATCCCCCCCTCTGTCTCTACCTCCCCCACTCATGCTCTCTCTCTAAAAAATCAGTAAATATTTTAAAAGGTATGAAAAACAATATTCTGCATAGCCTTGGATTTGTAATAAATCTAAATATTATGTAAATTATGTTGCAAATTGTCCAGTTATTTTGGAAATCTAAATTTGTAAATAAAATCTTAGCTAAGTTCCAAATTAGTGCTGTAAGAGTTGTGTGGATTTGCTGACCGTTTTTGTTTGAAATTATACAAGTGAAGTTTAATTCATTGAATTTTCTCCTACAACTTGAACATTCCTTATTGACAAGTCTGATTGTAAAGAGCACCTCTTGGACTCGGAAAATATGTTCTACTTTGGGTGGTAGCAGTTATTTTGCCGAAATGAGAGTGGTGTATAACTGGATTCCCAATCGTTTCAGAATGCTGAAGCTTGGAACAATTTGTCAACTTCCTATATCCGATTGAAACAAAAGTAAGTACATGAGACAAATATGAAGAACTCAGTTTCCAAAATGAGTGAGTTTAAAAAAATTTTTTTTAACAAATGAGATTTTCTTCCACTGAACACTGAACGTTGTGCCTTCCTTCTTTTCCTCTTGCCCATCCATGTCTTTGAATTAGAATGACTTAATATAGCCATTTGAATTCTAAACATAGCTTATTTCGTGAAAACACTTACCATGTAATAAAAAAAGAAGTATTGTTTGGAATCTTTATTTGATACTGAAGTTTTACATCCTAAATTTCATCGTATGATAAAAGTAAGCATGCCTTTAGTTGGTCAACTTCATTGATAGATTCGTATCAATTGCTTGATGTGTACTAGATATTACTGAGAAATATAAGTATGAACCAATGTCTTCAGGAATTATAGATTGAAAAAATAAAATATCACTGTATTATTTTAAAAATTGATTAGCATTAGAACTAGTATGTGGTAGAGGCACCTGGGTGGCTTAGTTGGTTAAGCGTCTGACTTCTGCTCAGGTCATGATCTCGCATTTGTGAGTTTGAGCCCTGCGTCGGGCTGACAGCTCAGAGCCTGGAGCCTGCTTTGGAATCTGTGTCTCCCTCTTTCTCTGCTCCTCCCCCTTCCTTGCTCACGCTCTTTGTCTCTCTCAAAAATAAATAAACATTAAAAAATTTTTTAAAGAAGTAGTATATTGTAAATATCAAATGGGAAATACAAAAAGAGCTATAATAGGGGCACCTGGGTGGCTCAGTTCGTTAAATGTCTGACTTCGGCTCAGATCACGATCTTGTGGTTTGTGAGTTCAAGCCCCACGTCAGGCTCTGTGCTGTCAGCTTGAAGCCTGGAGCCTGCTTCAGATTCTGTGTCTCCCTCTCTCTTTGCCCCTCCCCCACTCATGCTCGCTCTCTCTCTCTCTCTCTCTCTCTCTCAGTAATAAATAAACATTAAAAAAAATTTAAAAAAACAAAGAGCTATAATAATAGTGACATTCGTGGAACACTCATTCTTTTTTAAGTTTATTTTTATTTATTTTGGTAGAGATATAGAGAGAAAGTGGGGGAGTGGCAGAGAGAGAGGGAGACAGAATACCAAGCAGGCTGCACCGATGTGGGGCTCAAACTCATGAACTGTGAGATCCTGATCTGAGCTGAAGTCTAGAATCCATCTCTTAGCTGACAGCCCCCCAAGTGCCCCTAAAACACTCATTCTATGCCAGGCACTCTCTGGAGGTCTCAGAAGAGAAAAGGATTATGGTCCTGGTTCAGGAACACTTCTGAGAGAATGTTGGACTCAAGCTAAAATTTGAAGAATGGGTAGATGGACAGAGGAAAGCCTCTCAGGCAAGAGAAATGTGATCATATGCAGAACAAGTAAACTATACCAACTATAGATTATAGTGAAGTCTCTAGGGAGAGGGAAGGTTGGAGTCAAATGGCAGTGTGTTCTGATGATTTGACTAACAAGTTGAGACTATCCTGTTGGCAGTAGGAAGCCAGAGATTTCGGGGGTGGGCGGTGGGGGGGGGGGAGCGAAGTTCATGAAGAAAGAAGCTTTTGGGGAAGATTTATCTGGTGGCAGTGTGAGACAGACTAGAGAGGAAACTGGGGGCTGGGAACCCAGTCAGGAGACAGCTGTTGTAACAGTCCAGGCAGGAGATAACTAGCCTGGAAAAAGAAGGGGCCGATGCCAGTTTATAAAGGGGACAACCAAATGGCCTTATTGACTGGCCACAGAAAGCCAAGGAAAGGGAAGAGACAGGGTTGCTGTTGTCAGAGTTTACTAGTAAGTGAAGGAAAGGATGGATCTATTTCCATTTTCATTTGGCCTTGTTTTCAAGCTTAATTTTTCTTTGTGGATTCACAAGACACTTCTGAAGATATCATTAAATCCACATTACATAGAGATCATGAAATGCTTCTGCTGCCCTTGGATGACAAACTACATAAATAAAGTACTGTTTTTTCTACCGCTGTCTTCGGAAAATAATACCATGTTCTTGATTGCAACTGATTGTGTTAAAATTCCCTGGGGACCCTTTTGGTTTAAAGCAAGGGCAGGGGAAATCCCTGTCATAGTTGTAGAGTGATCTCAGTAGTTTTTTCTGGTAACCCTGATAATTTTGTATGTAGTGAGGCTCTTGTATGTACCTTCTCTTCAGCCCACTAGCCCTGAGCATTCCTCTTTTTCTCGTAGGGGTTCCTCACATTGTTTGACTTCTTTTGGACACTTTCTTGTCTTCCTGCACCTCCGTAAATAGGTTTTTGTGTAAAAGTGGGGTTGTAAGGTCAGAGGTGAATCACTGCTGTATTGTTGCCTTTTTGCTCTTTCCTTTCTTTGCTGCTGTTCCAGATGTAGCTCATTTTTGACTCATGAGATTGTTACTTCAGGGGTAAATTATGACCGCTCCTCTCAAAAGAATTCTATCCATGCCTAAAAGGAACCCTTCAAACCATGTCATCTGCCCCTTTCCTCTCTTGGGGTTCTTCACTAATGTGCTCTTTTTGTTGTTTCGTCTGGTTCCCTAGACGTCATGTCCTTTGGGAAAATCTTCCATCTTTCTGTATAACTTGAAAAACAAATTTTTTTATGTTTATTCATTTTTTTTTCTTTGAGAGAGAGCGTGAGTGGGGGAGGGGGAGAGGGAGGGAGGGAGAGAGAGGGAGAGAGAAAGACATAGAATCCAAAGCAGGATCCAGGCTATGAGCTACCAGCACAGAGCCCGACGTGGGGCTTGAACTCACAGACCATGAGATCATGACCTGAGCTGAAGTCGGACGCTTAACTGACTGAGCCACCCAGGCGCCCCTGTATAACTTTTACAGTGCAATGTCACAACCACTCTGGGCTTAATAAGTGAATCCTGAACTGAAGATCTTTGTGAAGAGGCCATACTTACTAGAAAAGAATTCATAGCAAAAACGTTGAGACCTGGAAATTGAGGTTAGAGGACCAGAAGACATGCAGGAGAAGGAATAATCCTTCCTGCCTAGGTTGCTACCTGTTGAGTTCTTTTCCGGCAAGATGACCTCACCCAGCCCCACACGGATGGGAGAACCCCAGGCGTGGTCCGCCACTGTTGAAGGCAGTTGCTGCCACATGGGAGGTGGGCTCTGGGAGTAGAAGAGAGAAAGGAAAAAAGACACATACACACATACACACATCCTCCCCAAACAGTTTAAGGCTGAATTTGAAGAAGTGTTACAGCAAGGGTACCTTCATTTTTAACTGTGAAGGTTAGTGGTCCAAGAGATAAGCCAGTCAGTCTGTTCCATAACACCTCTAGGTAAGTTGTTATGACATGGCCATACTTCTTTTCAAATGGTTCAGGGAGTGATTCTCAGGGCAGTGGCCTGGGATGACCAGAAGAACCTCCATTATCCCTTCCAGAATTTGCCTTGAAGTCATCAAGGAGGAGATGCCTTGTTGAAACACTGTGGGGCTCAGCAAGGAAAGGGAGGTGGACCTTGTAGTCTTAAATGAACAAACTCAAAATGGCTTTGGAAAAGGAGATTGGTAGCATACATTTGAAGGAGGTTACTGTAACTGTCCAGTAAAACATTTATGATCCATAAAGGAACCAGAGTCTTATCCAGCCAGGAGAATAAAGCCTAAGAATCTTTTTGTTGGATGAGATGTTTAACATTTCAAATAGGTGAAATGAAGTTCTGTTGATTTCCTTGTCAGTATCAAGTTTTTAATAGTCTTTTTCTCTTTTCTGAAGTGGCTTATATAAGACAAGGATTACTTTATGGTTTGCTATACCGTTTCTGTAAAACTGCCTAGCCTTTTTTTTTTTAACTTTAATTGATTTATTTGGCTATTTCTTTAGCTCATCTTTATTTGTTCATAGCATTCTCTTTATGATTTTTTTTCAAAAAATTATTAATCTTATTTGTGCCATTTTCTTTTATTCTAAATGGAATTTAGTTAGACATTTGTCTGTTTTACCTTATTTTTTTCAAAGAGCCAGCTTTTGGTTTTGTTAATCATTTCTACTTTTGTTTTTTTTTGTTTTTGTTTTTTGTTTTTTTTAAAGATTTTAAGTAATCTCTACACCCAATGTGGGGCTCAAACTCACAACATCGAAATCGAGACTCACATGCTCCACCAACTGAGCCAGCCAGGTGCCCTCTGGTTTTTCTTTATATTTACTTTCTTATTATTTTCTTCTTTCTTAAGTTTATTTGGTATTTTCTACCATATTAAGTTGAGTGTTTTCACTAATTATGTCATTTTTTTGTAATAAATGCATTTAAGATCATAAATTTCCTGCTACATACTGCTTCAGCTATATCCTGCAGATGGTGATAAATAGTAATTTTCATTAAGTTCAAAGTATTTTGTACTTTCTTGATGAATTTAAAAAAAATTATTATTATTTTTTTTTTAATTTTTTTTTTTCAACGTTTATTTATTTTTGGGACAGAGAGAGACAGAGCATGAACGGGGGAGGGGCAGAGAGAGAGGGAGACACAGAATCGGAAGCAGGCTCCAGGCTCCGAGCCATCAGCCCAGAGCCCGACGCGGGGCTCGAACTCCCGGACCACGAGATCGTGACCTGGCTGAAGTCGGACGCTTAACCGACTGTGCCACCCAGGCGCCCCCAAAAAAATTATTTTTGAGAGAGAGAGAGGCAGAGAGAGAGACAGCACGTGTGAGGGAGGGGCAGAGAGAGAGAGGGAGACCTAGAATCCAAAGCAGGCTCCAGGCTCTAGGCTCCGAGTTGTCAGCACAAAGCCACATGCAGGACTTGAACTCACAAACTGTGAGATCATGACCTGAGCCAAAGTCGGATGCTTAACTGACTGAGCCACCCAGGAGCTCCTTGATGATTTATTTTTGACAGAAGTGACCCCAATGGTGGGGCAAACTCACAAACCTCGAGATCATGACTTGACCCAAAGTCAGACACTTAACCGACTGAGGCATCCAGGCACTCGTAAATATTTTGTACTTTCTGATACGAATTTCTTTTCCCCCTTGCTGTGGTTTCCTTTTTTATTAGACATGCATCGTTAAGTTTCCAGGCATATATTTTTTAAGCTATTTAGTATTGATTTCTTATTTAATTTCAGAAAATATAGTCTGTATACTTTCAGTTTCGCTTTTTTTACACAAACAACTAGTAATTTTTGTTCTCAATAATAGTTAAATGTAATGACATATTTCATCACTTTCTTTTCTCACCATTGATCATTTATTGTATCCCTTTCTTTCTGGCTGAATTCCCTTTTATTTTTGTAAGAGAAGGTCCTTTAGTGGTTCTTATAAGATAGGGGCAGAAGGTGTAAACTTTCTTAGTCTTTGTACATCTGAAAGTGTTCGATTTTGCACTTATTTTTGAGTGGTAAGTTTAGCTGGTTGTAAAATTTGGGGCATGACAATTATTTTCATGCAGTGCTTTATTCTGTTGTCTTCTACATCTTTTGTTGCTAATGAAATATCTGCTATTCTCTCATTGTCATGCTTTTTTAGGTTTTAGGATTATCTTTTTAAATTTTTACTTAATTTTTTAGTTTATTTATTTTTTTATTTTAGAGAGAGAGAGAGCATGCAAGCAGGGGAGAGGGACAGAGGGAGAGAGAGAGAATCTTAAGGAGGCTCCACGCTCAGTGTGGAGCCTGATGTGAGGGTCCATCTCATGACCCTGGGATCATGACCCGAGCTGAAATCAAGAGTCCAATGCTCAATTGACTGAACTACCCAGGCGCCCCTGGAGTTATCTTTATGTTTTGAAATTTTGTACAGTATACCTAGGTGTTGGTTTATCTTTATTTATAATGTTCGGTACAAAAGTATACTTATGATCATAGAATTTAGGTCTTTGTTCAGTTCTGGAAAATTCTCAACTATTATCTTTTCGAATATTGTGTCCTGACATTTTCTGCATCTATCTGTTTACTCTGCCATGTCTATCAAATGTATATTTGAACCTTACATCTCATTCTTTCTTCTCTTTATTACTCTTTTATTTAAAAAAAAATTTTTTTTTTCAACGTTTATTTATTTTTGGGACAGAGAGAGACAGAGCATGAATGGGGGAGGGGCAGAGAGAGAGGGAGACACAGAATCGGAAACAGTCTCCAGGCTCTGAGCCATCAGCCCAGAGCCCGACGCAGGGCTCGAACTCACGGACCGCGAGATCATGACCTGGCTGAAGTCGGATGCTTAACCGACTGCGCCACCCAGGCGCCCCACTCTTTTATTTTTTAATCTGAATTCCATGTAGATTTCTCACTGTTGTCTTCCAGTTAGTTCATCAGTTCTCTCTTTGTGTACATTCTAGTTTTTTGTCAGCTATTGAGGGTTTTTTAAATTTGTTTTAATGTCTCTTTCAATTCCAAAATTTCCAGTTGCTTTTTATTTACATCTCCCTTTCCTTGTTGCGTTTCTACCTGTTTTGTTTTGCAATTTCTTGCTCCTTTTAAATTAAAGAAAATTTGTAGGCCAATTTGAGGTGGTTTGAGGTTGTTTGGGTCTCAAATTCTGTCTACTAACATGAATGACTAAGGACTGACAGAAAGTCCACATTAACATTTTATACATTAAGTTACATAGTTTATTTAGGTATGATTATTCATTATTATTCTCTTTAAAATCTGGTCTTTAATAGAGTAAAAGCTTTTAGGACTTTACAAGAAGCCCTCAAGTGCAACTATGAACATTGGCAAATCTGGGAAAACTACATTCTCACTAGCACTGATGTTGGGGAATTTTCAGAAGCCATTAAAGCTTATCACCGGCTCTTGGACTTACGAGACAAATACAAAGATGTTCAGGTAAGACATTCATATTTTGACTTTTCAACTTGTGATTGATGTTAATGCTTGATTATATGATTGTGATATTGACTAAATATGTATTTGGTTTTGGTTCTGGTTTCTGGCACAGAGCTCCAAAAACCTTTGGAATTTCCTAAGTGATGACAGCCATAAAGGTGTCTTTTGTTGAGTTAATGAGGTGACTTTTGGAAAGCACCTTAAGGATGGGGTTGGTTGCCAGGGAGTCAGTCATGTGATTAGAGGGTTGGGACTTTTAGTCCCATAACCTCCATTCCCCCTTTCTCCATGACCTCCTAGGAGGGAAGAGGGTTTGGAGATTGAACTCAATCACCAATGGCCAGTGATTTAATCAATTTGTCTTTGTGATTAAGTTCCTGTAAAAACCCAGAAGTATATGGTTTGAAGAGCTTCTGGCTTGGTGAACACATGGAGGTGCAGGGAGAATGGTACACCCTGAGAGAGCATGGAAGCACCATGCCTTTTCCCACATATTTTGCCCTACACACCTCTTCCATCTGGCTGTTTCTGAGTTACATCTTTTCAAAATAAACCAGTAATCTAGTAAGTAAAATGTTTCTTGGAGTTCTTTGAACTGCTCTAACAAACTAACCCAACCCAAGGAGGGCATTGTTGAAACCACTTACAAAGCACAGGTGATGACCGAGACTTGGAACTGGCATTGGAGGTGGGGAGCAGGAGGGGTCGGCGCTTGTATAGGACTCAGACCTCAATCTGTGGGATCTGCTGTTCTCTCCAGGTAGATCGTGTCAGAATTGAGTTTGTAGTGTGGGGAACTCCCCGGCCTACACGCATGTGTGCACATGTGCGTGCATGTGCGCACGTACGCACACACGTCAGGATTGGTGACCAGAATCATCTGAATGATATAAACTGTTTCCTTGGCTATACATAGGAAAATTGTGTTGAACACATGTAACGTATAAAACGAGTGTTTTTTCTCTAGCTGAATATTCTTCATTACGTATTCTGGCATTCCAGTGTCAAATATGTTTGTTCAGTCACAGACTGAATGTTACCGTGACTCAGTTAAGGAAATCTGTTATGTGGTTTATGTATATACAGTGGGCTTGCAGAAATGAAATAGAATGATGTTTGTGTGATTTACTGCTTTGGTTATCTCAGTGTAATAGCTGGAGCAAGTCCCATTCTCATTTGTTCCCTCATTGGACAAGCATTTACTGCCCACTTGCAGATGTTTTGAACAATATAGAAATGAAGCCTAACATTTTCTTTGCAGTGTTTAGTGATATTGTCCTCTTGGTGAGATGCAGTCAGAATGGTTGACTCTAACACTGTACAAAAAACACTAGATTCTTTCAGAAAATATGGGAAACTTGAAGCCACTGGGTTTGTCACCCAGCAGGATGACATATACAAGATCTTGTGGTTTAATTGTAGGTCAAGACTGTATAAAGACAGGGCTGTGCAGGAGCCTGTGGGTTACAAAGTCAGGGGGCTTGAAAATACAACACTTTGCATGAATTGGTACATGCTATTTAAAATGTTGAAGCTGGAATTATGAAAAAACCAGAAGTAACTTCTAATGTGTGATAATACCTCTCTATTTTTATGACCTATTATCTGTACTCCAGCTGTTCTGAAATTTACCTTATACGGGCCCTGTCTTATAGCCCCAGCCCTTGATGTATGCATGGTCTCGCAAGCTCAGCCAAGTGCCTTTAAGGCTCAGGTTCTAGGCCGTTCACTTGAAAGGTCTTTTGGCTTTGAGTAGAAACATATCTACTTCCAGGATGTATGTCAACCCCTTTGAAATAGTTTTCTTCTTCTTACACTTTTTTTTTGTCCTTGCTAAATATTGTACACTGACCTTCCATTATAGAAAGAAGGGACTTGAATTTTATGGATCAACTGAAATGTGAATGGAGGCATGGCAGAATGTTCCATCCTGGAGAGGAATGGAGCCCTAGCAAATCTGTTTGCATGGTTTCCTGGCAGCCTAATATGTGTCCTGTTGACAGAGCTGACATTCTCTGTTGAGGCACCTCCTTTTCTTCTACACTTAGCCTGTTGATAAAGGGCACCGATGAGGCTGTGAACAGATCTCGATATGTCACCAAACCACTGGGATGGGACAGAGATTCCAAAGTACTTATCTCTGGTTTACTTCAACTGTAATTTTTTCAAGGATCTTTCTTCACTAGAAAGCATTCTGTAAGCTGTTCCTAAAATCTCAGGGAGAAGGTAAATAATTTACATTGGTATTTCATTCCAATTTATACTTGAAATAAATTGTGTGTTTTTTCTTTCACATTTAAAAAATGTGCATCAAAAAAAAATAAATAATAAAAAATGTGCATCAAACATTCAAATCCAACACTCCTCATTTAGACACCACCGCTGGCTCAATTCCAGCATTCTTTAGAATTACAAACTGTCAGAGCAGGAAGGGCCTGTAGAGCAGTCCCGTGGGCTCGGCGGGATAAACCACCATGGGTTGGAAAGGAGCGTGAAGCCCCGCTCCTGCCTGCACCAGAAGGGTTGCTTCTCCGGTTGTCAACCTGCTCTCCTGTCCTGCTGCTGTTGCTGCTGAGATGTCACGTCTCCCTGAATTGTCTTAGAATTGGCTCCTTGGCCAGTCCGATGCCATTAATCTTCCATCACGTGCCTCCAACTTCTAACTGATCTGCTTTTCTTTTGGATGCAAGTGGGATTTCCCTTCCAAATCCATATTTTACTCATGGCAATCCTTCATATCTGCTAAGGATTGTAGTAATTGACTTACCAGACTGGCTTTTTGGATTTTCCCGAGAAAATCCTGATCACTCTTCTATGCTCGGCACCCTTGGAGTTGGTTTTATGTAAGGAGCCCAACTGGCTAGGTCTAGGCCGGTCTCCTTCTGTGAGAGATGGACCTGGGTGGGTTATGGTACCTAAGCATCAAAGTGAGGGGTACTTGTCTCTTTTATCTCTCACTTATTTTCCTGTGCTTCCCAAGGCACATAAAGCAGGTCAAAGTGGGACATGGTAGAGGAATAATAACTAACCTTTATTGGTGGCTTATTGTCAGACACCCTTCGAAGCACTTGACATGGATTAACTCAGTTCTCAGCACAGCCTTATGGGGTAGTTTTGTGTGTTGGACTCTGCAACATACGTATGTGTCTTCCCCCTTGTTTTAAGGGAACTAATGATAATCAAGCAAAATAACTGTTCAAAAATTGTTCTCGAAAGCTGTTACTTCCACCTCATAAAGAGTTATCGAGTCACCAGGATATTGCTGATTTTCGTTGACTTAGGTGTATCAGTATGCCAGATTGTCCAGCTCTCCCGTCCCTGGCAGGCCTGTATTCCGAAAGAAAGGCAAGACAAAAATGAAACAGTTGCTTTACTGAAGATAACGGTGTAGAGTAAAGTAGGTTCAGCCTTGATCATTCCAGTCTCCTGCAATTAAATTAGCCGGAAACGTGCTGGAGAATCTTACTTACGTTTTTCTTCTGTCCCTACGGTTCCTCTACGACTCCTAGCCTAGGAGTGTCCTTCTCTCTTCTCTCTTGGGAGGGAAAAAATTCTTGCACATGTCTAGAGTAATACTGCTGTATTTGAGTATGGGTAACAGTGTGGGGAGAGAGGTGACATTTAGAATAATATACTGGTATTCACAGTAGCAAATACCAAGGAGTAAACTGGCAAAAATAATCTGAGTTTAGTTAGTCGATTCTGAAGATAAAACTTTCAGTTGTTGATTTGGCTTGTTGTATACTGAACCCAGTTCACTGGAATTGTAAGAACACACGCTCATAAATCTTTCAGGAACCTCCTGTAAGAAAGAATAAAGAGACTCACATAATAGTTTTTTATTCTGGGGAATTCTGGGCAATTCTCAGTCAATACCATTCATTTTGAAGTAAAAATGTATTCTTAAGTTTTTACTGAAGAATTAAAGAAGAAACAAAGCTTAATGTATAACAAAGGATTACTTTTCCCCCCTTCGATTTAACTAGCCTCAATTCTGAATGCGTAGAGATACATTTTGAGCATTTTTCAGAAAAGGAAAAAAAAAGTCTTAAAAAAAAAAAAACCTGAAACTTTTCCTGACACAAATTGAGATGCTTTAAAAAAATTTTTTTTTTAATTTTTATTTATTTTGGAGAGACAGATCAAGATAGAGTGTGAGCAGGGGAGGGGCAGAGAGAGAGGGAAACACAGAATCTGCAGCAGGTTCCAGGCTCTGAGCTGTCAGCACAGAGCCTGACGCAGGGCTTGAACTCACGAACCATGAGATCATGACCTGAGCCAAAGTCAGCCACTTAACTGATGGAGCCACCCGGGCACCCGTGAGATGCTTTGATTGAACTTTTATCTTAGATTTTTCAAACATATTTTGGTGATCGTGCAGCTTTTCACTCCTTCCAGCAAATCTAATTATTAGGAATTTGTACCCATGGAAAAATCATGTTCTGATTTTCATTTAAAATATTCTAATCCTGAATTTAAGTGAAAATCTTTTGGCTTTCTGGAGAAAATTATTAGCATTTAGTTTAAATTTATGGCCAGCTAAACAACAAGGCAAGGATATGGAGAAAAAGGACCCCTTGTGCACTGTTGGTGGGAATGCAAATTGGTGCAGCCACTGTGGAAAACAGTATGGAGGTTCTTCAAAAAAGTTTAAAAAAAGAGGGGCGCCTGGGTGGCTCAGTCGGTTAAGCGTCTGACTTCAGCTCAGGGCACGATTTCACGGTTCGTGGGTTTGAGCCCCGCGCTGGGCTGTGTGCTGACAGCTCAGAGCTTGGAGCCTGCGTCAGATTCTGTGTCTCCCCCTTTCTTTGACCCTCCCCTGCTCGCACTCTGTCTCTCTCTCTCAAAAATAAATAAACATTAAAAAAAAAAGTTTAAAAAAGAACTAGCCTACGATCCAGTTATCACACTACCAGGTATTTACCCTAAGAATACGAAAATGCTGATTTGAATGGATACATGCAGCAATGTTTATTGCAACGTTATTTACAACAGCTAAATTATGGAAGCAACCCAAGTGTCCATCAATAGATGAATGGGTAAAGAAGATGTGGTGTATATATATAGAATGGAGTACTACTCAGCCATAAAAAGAATGAAATCTTGCCATTTGCAGCAACATGGATGGAGCTAGAATGTATTATGCTAAGTGAAACAAGCCAGTCACAGAAAGACAAATACCGTATGATTTCACTCCTTGTTCACAAAACAACTGAACAAAGGGAAAAAAGAGAGACAAATAAAAAAACACTCTTACCTATAGAGAACGAACCAATGGTTAGGAGAGGTGAGGTGGGTGGGAGGATGGGTGAAATAGAGGAAGGGGATTAAGAGCACACTTATCCGTGATGAGCACTGTAACATATGAGGCTGTTGAATCATTGTATTGTACACCTGAAACTGTGTAACACTGTATGTTAATCACACTGGAATTAAAGTAAGTTTTAAATCATTTGAGGCCAGCTGATATTTTATCTCTTTTCCTCTAGTTCTTCCTTTGTTCCTCAAATTCAGAATATGAAACACAACTCCTAATGTACAGTAGTATTTCATCTGTATATGAATATTTCAATGAGTTTGAAATTAGTTTCTATAAAAATTCAGTGTTTTTAGAAACAATTAATGGCAGCTTTGGGCTTCCTGAGACTTCCCTCCTGTAGCCCCACTGCCACACACAGGAGCACCAAGAACCGTGCATATTGTGAGAAATATTGCTCGTAAACAAAGCGCTTTGAGTTTTTATTCTTATTTTTTTTAATGTTTATTTAATTTAGAGAGAGAGAGAGCATGTGCTTGTGCATACTTGAGCGGGGGAGGGGCAGAGAGATTGAGGGAGAGAGAGACTCCCAAGCAGGCTCTACTCTCTCAGCGCAAAGTCTGATGCAGGGTTCGATTCCCGTGACCATGAGATCATGACGTGAGCCGAAATCAAGAGTCAGACGCTTAACAAACTGAGCCACCCAGCCACCCCTAAAGAAAGCACTTTGAATAACATTTTTGAAGATGTCAGATCTTAAGGCTGTTAGCTTAATTTTTACATTTGGATTTGGAGACATATTCTTGAGAACGTAACATCTAGATATAAGGAGCAACTTGCTCAGGTCAGATTATCATCTGTAGCACTTTATAATGGAGAAATAGCCACAGTGAGATAATGTGTCAGGACCTGTTAATAGCTTTCCTTAGAATTGCCTTGGAGTGCTGCTGGCAATGTTCATTGTCTGGCAGGTGTGGGTAGAATCACTCTGTAGTGATGTAATCATCATGGAAGGAAAGTTTTGATGGCTAGTGATGGGCTCAGTCATATATAGCTTCATAGAATATTTCTGACTGTCATCATGCTTTATTATAACCAGTCAGCGTGGACCAAGACAATTGATAGATTGTCTGGAATATTTTTATCTTGGCAAAAAAAATTTTACTTATTTTGACTCTGCAAGTTTGGTAACAGGTGTCTTTCAAAAAAACTCTGATATTCTTATGTTTGACACTACTTGACCTTATTCTATTTTAGTTTGCTTTAAAACTTTTTTAATTTATTTTTTTCTATTTCTTTGTAAATGTGACTTGTCATTTAAATTGTTTCTGTTGCATATGTGTGTTCATGTGTAAATTTATACTCCTTTTAATACAGACACAGGGTAAGTTAGCTGCAAATTATTCTGTATTTTTCAGTGTTTGTAATAAATGAAGGAGTTGTTTCTGTATCTCTTCTCCTTTTTCTCTCTGTGCCCTAATTTTGACTAATGCATAAACTAGTAAAACTTAAGAATGCGTTTCTATCAGAGTACATATTTATATTCATGTATTTTGAATATATATTTTTAGTTACCATAAAGCAAAATTTCATATTCCTGCATAGTCTCTGTTCAGTTTTCCAGGTATTTATTATTGTAAATAATGCCATCAGTACCCTTGTAGATAAAGCCTTGTGTATAGCCATACTTCTTTCCTCAGGGTAAATTCTAATGTTGATTTATTAGTTTTTTCTTTTTTCTTTCTTCTCCTCCTCTTTCTCCTTCTCTTCCTCCTCCTCCTTTTTTGATGACTGGGCCAATCATTTGGGAAAAGAATTTAAGTATTGCAGTATTACACCCCACTTGCTATTTATAAATGGAAGAGGAAGGGATTAACATATATTAAGTGCTTGCTATGTTTCTGGCACTTAACATGGGTTATCTGTTATAGGGCACTCAATATTTGAGGTGGATACTAAATATTTCCCATTTTACAGTGGATGAATATGAAACACAGGGAAGTTACATAAGTTGACCAGTCATGTAGCTAGTAGGATCCAAAGACAGGAATCACATTTAGGTATGCCTGTTTTTCTCCTTTGTGTCATATCTTGAAGTCTATGGGATGTCTTATGTTAAAAAACACATTTCCACATTATATTAGTGAGTATATGAACTATACAGAACAAAGTTTTTTTAAATTGGGGTATAATTTACATATATTAAAATTTACAGATCTTGGGTGTTAGTTGATGCATTTGGATCATTTATATGTTCTTACATAACCACCACCCAAAACAGGTGTGGAACATTTTCGTCACCACAGATGTCCTTTTATGTCCCTTTCTAGTCAATTGTACCACCACCCTTTCCCCCCAAGCCAGGCAACTGCTTTCTGATTTCTGCAGGATGGTTCAATTTTGCTTTTTCTTAAATGTCAGATACAGAGAATCATGTACTATGTGTTCTTGTATACTGATGTTCTTTGTGTGGATTTCCGTGTGGTGTTTTCTTTGGGAAGGGGGGAGGTGATGTTGATGTGCAGTGGGGCAGCTGGCCAGCCAAACAAATCCTGCAGCGAGTGGTGCCTAGGTATTACCTGAGAGAAAAGAGGGGAGGGAATGGATATATTTTGTACAAATTATATCTGTAAAGCAGGTTTTATCTCCCCTTGCTTGCTGAGGTATCTGAGACTCTGTAAGGTAAGCTAATAAGGCTGGTGTTTCATAACTAACAAGTGGTAGGAAAGCCAAGACTTGAAGCTTAAAGTCTGGCCTATTTAACCTCAAGCTTGTGCATGCCTTTTCCACACTCTTAAGACCTTTTTTTTTTTTTTTTTTTCCTGAAGAAGGGGGGAAAAAACACACCACCAAATATTAAACTGCCTACCTCACTGTGATAACTGAAGCTTGGGGAAGCCAAGGGTCAGGGTTATCAGGCCAGGAAGCAGAGCAAGTTCTTTAAAGAGCTCCCAAGTGGAGCAGGGAGGTAGCCAAGCTGGGAGGTGGAAAATGGCTTCATTCCTGGCCTGGAGCCCTCCTGGACTGAAGGCAATCCCATTCCTTCCTGCTTTGAAGACCTCCAGCACTCAAAAGCCCAACACCTTGTACTCTCAGCCAAGGTTTTGGTGAGACCTGGCCAAGGACTCCAAGGCTAGTGTTGGAGAAAGGGATAGTTAGGCTTTTCTCTGTGGGGATTCTTCAGCATGTACATTGGAATCGCTGTTCTTCCATGTGAGGAAACGGGAACTTTCTTCAGGGACTGGAGATGGCTCCCCAATTCATTCTCTGCTTGCTGCATCCCCTAGGCATGTTCCGGGATGGAGGTGAGAAAGAGGCCTAGGAGAGAGAATGAGATGAAAGTTCCATATCACCTAAATGGATGAGAGATGTGGGCGAGGGCTTAAGAGGTCATTGCGGGGCATCTGTGGTGTGGCATTGGTTTAGGTAGGATGTGAGGAGCTACAGGGCTGTTTATATTGATGAAAATGAAATCCCTCTAAGCATCCAGGCTTAAACAATATACATAGATTATTTTATGATACACCACATGAATTCCAAATGGACTAACTGTACGCACAGTATTTTTTCATCTCATAAGAAAATCAGGAATAGAAGTGGATACTTCCCAAATTTTCTGAACTTTAAAGCAATAAAAGAAAACTTGAATTTTTATGACTACATTTTAAAAGTATGTGACAGAATATTTGTAACAAATAGGAAAGATAAAAAGCTAATAATACCCTTATTATATGAAGAGTTAACATCTGCCACAGGAATGAAATGTGACAGAACAGAGAATTCAGAAACAGACTCAAGTAAGTATGAGAATTTAGTCCATGATAAAGATGACATTTTTAAAATCTGTGGGATATGGGGCGCCTGGGTGGCTCAGTCGGTTGAGCGTCCGACTTCGGCTCAGGTCATGATCTCACACTCCATGAGTTCGAGCCCCGCGTCAGGCTCTGTGCTGACAGCTCGGAGCCTGGAGCCTGCTTCAGATTCTGTGTCTCCCTCTCTTTCTATGCCTCTCCCCTGCTCATGCTCTGTCTCTCTCTGTCTCAAAAATAAATAAAAACATTAAAAAATTAAAAAAAAAAAAAATAAAAAAAAAAAAAATAAAATCTGTGGGATAAAAATAGAATTTTCAATATGTATTGGAACGGTTGGCCAAGTGTTTGGGACCCAAACCAAAGCTCTGCTTCACTGCTGAAACCAAAATAAATTCAAATGGATAAAATATTTAGATTGAAATGCCTCGAGAAACAGGATTACGTTGTAGATGAGAGCATAGATTCTGGCGTTAGACCGTCTGGGCCTGCAGCCTGCTTCCGCCAATCACTGGCCGTGTGACCTTGGGGGAGTTAATCACTTTCTGTTCCACTGTCATGAGAGGGGGATTGTTGTGAGGATTGAGTAAGTTAATATACGTAAAGGGTTTGGGACGGTGCTTGGCGCACGCAGGTGTTATTAAGTGTAGCTGCCGTCATCATCAGCATCATCATCAAAAAAGTCAAAACCATAAAGGCACTAAAAGAAGGTATGGTAAATATTTTATCGGCATAGGGTTGGAGACACTATTTTTGATCATGACACAAACACCATTCTCCAGTGAGGAAAAGTTCGAGAGATTTGGTACTTGAAGCTTCTACACCTGGGGAAAGAACGCCATCTGAGTGGGGTGCTAGAGGTCACTGTCCCTAGAAGGGGCGGCCATTTGTGTAGTGCCTCCTGAACTGAAACTGGAAGATGACTAGTAGAAACTGGGTGGGTGTGCTGGGGAGACGCTGTCTCAATGATCTTAGAGTCATCTGGGTCTTTCTACTTAAGACTGCTGGATTTGTAGCCTGTGGCCACTGTAACAAACCACCTCAAACTTGGCGTCTTCAAACAAGAGAAATGTATCCTCGCCATTCAGTTCTGGAGGCTAGAAGTGTGAGATCAGGATGTTGGCGAGGCCGTGCTCCATGTGAGGCCGTGGGGGACAGTCCTTCTGTGCTTCCTCTGGCTGCTGGGGGCTCCTGGCGCCTCCTGGGATTGTGGTGGCATCGCTCCCGTCTCTCCGTCTTCACTTACCTCTGCACCACCTTTTCTGTGTGTCCTCTCCTCTTCTTAAAAGAACTCTGGTCATTGGATTTAGGGCACACCTACTCTGGTATAACCTCTTCTTCTTTTTTTTTTTTTTAAACCCGAACCCTGATAAAACCTCATCATAACTGATTATGTCTGCAAAGACCCTGTTTCCAAATCAGGTCCCATTGTGAAGTTCTGTTTAGACATGAATTCAGGGAGGACGCAAATTTACCACAGCTGACCTGCCCCGACTGTTAACATTCCTTTTCAGAGAGAAAGCAGTGCCTTTGAATTTGGGAAAGATAGGGGGGTGCACCCAACACACACCTCGTTGGTTAGCCGTACTGATAGCAGAAGTGCCGTGCACAGACACACAGCAAGGAAAGGCCAGAGAGCCCACACTGATCATATGAAGGCCTTGCCTTTAGCAAACAGTGCCAGCTGTCCGAACATCTGGAAGTGACAAAAGAGATAGTAAGGATAGGGAGGGAACTCCCTATAGGAAACTAATAAAGCTTTTCAAATAGCTCTTAGTCATATGCAATATTGACAGAAAAGACTGGAATCCCATGCCACGGTGGACAAAAATAGGATTTCTCTTATTTTTAAGTTGTCCAAGTCTAGTATAGTTAATACACAGTGTTATGTTAGTTTCAGGTGTACAATATAGTGACTCAGCACTTCCCTACATCACCCAGTGCTCATCATATCAAGTGCCCTCCTTGAACCCCATTGCCTATTTCACGCATCCCCCCACCCATGTCCCCTGTGGTAACTGCCAGTTCTCTCCAGTTAAGAGTCTTGGTTTCTCTCTCTCTCTCTCTCTCTCTCTCTCTCTCTCTCTCTCTCTCTCTCTCACACACACACACACACACACACACACACACACACACACACTAGGATTTCTAAGAAGGATCCATTGTTAAGCTTCAGGAGATCGTGATATGACCTGCAGCACTGTGAAAAAGACATGTGTGTGGGCATGCGCATATTTTGGAAAGAGGCTTCCAAAGTCTCATTAGATCCACATGGGTATCCAGAATCCCAAGAAAGTAAACACAGACTAAAAGTATCTAGTGAAGAGGTAGACTGTTAGGATTCGTTTTCAGATAAAAAGTCTTGTTGGCCCTGTCTTCTCATCACCTCTGTAAGTTGTGTTACATTACAAATGGGAAAATACTACTGAATGCATGTATCTGTTGCTCTAATTTTTGCACGTTCACAATGTCGGCCAACACATTCACATTCCAAGCACACTCACTTTCTCCCCACTCCCCACACAGTTTCTCTTTGGCTCCTTAGCTAGGGAGAAGCATCTTCCCACATGGCCCCACTTCCCTGCTGCCAGCCTCTTTGGAGTCCATGCAGGTTAGGCTTTATCTCCCCCAGGCTACTGAGCCCTGTTGTTGTCAGGTCCGTGCGTCCTAACACTACCTGGGGACACTTGTCAGGCCTCAGGTTCTTCAGCCTGTCAGCAGTGTTTACTGCCACAGATCCCACTCCCTCCTCGAAACGCATCCTTTGCTTGGTTTCCAGAATTTTACAATTCTTACCTTACTAGCTGTGGCTTCTCCATCTCATCTCCACACTTCCCTTCTCTGTGACAGCCGCTCCAGGCCCATTCCTCACCCTGTTCTCTTCCCCACTTATGCTACTACCCCTGGCGTCTCACCATCACCTTGGTTTTCCTTCTTCCCTTTCTAAGGCGATATATATAATGAAAACAAGGTAAAAAGTTTTCTCCCACATGACCCTTTAATTCTTTCTCACGGAAGCTCTTCGTTTTATTTCGTTATGGTTGCACTTTTCAGATGTCTTCATTTTTTTCCTGTTGGCTCATACTCCCCTGGTGATGCCGGCTTTGCACGGGTAATGTGTGCTGGTGGGAGGGGTTCACGCAAGCCCAGGACCTAAGGGGTGCCCTTTCTTGTGAGTCTGGGTCCTAGGAGGAGTCTCACCCCTTGGGTACACCTCACCACTGCCCCCTCCCACCACCACCAGGTAGCCTGGCTCCTCGGGAAACCTCCCTTTTCTCTGCCAGGTGCTGCTTTCTCCGCGTGCCCGTGTTCCTGAGTAGCCCTCTAACTTCAGAAAGTGTGGGGCCAGCCAGGCCGCTGGGGCCTGTTGCTTTCCACTTCCCACTGGCCGGGCCCTCTGCCCTGCTGTACCCACAGGTCTCTGGCTTGCCCTGGGCTGGCTTGGAGAGCACTCACCTGTGAATGTTGGTGCCTGGCACTCTTCTGCCCTTGGCTGCCCTTCTCCCCCATACCGGGACCAGCCAGTTGCTGTCTCCCATGGTTTCTCACGTATTTGCTATTTCCACCTCAGATTCATCAGCTTTCTCCTTTCTCAAGCGATGTATGGACTTGGGGTTCAGAAAGAGGAGCTAGCCATGGGTTAGCTTGTGAGCTATATAATTTCCAAAATGATCAACAGTAAAGCTGTTTTCATATTGGAAAAAAATGAGTTCAGCACAAATTAAGAAAATGTTTAAATATCTTTCAAAGGAACTATGTTTTGGGAATGCAAGCTGGTGCAGCCGCTCTGGAAAACAGTATGGAGGTTCCTCAAAAAACTAAAAATAGAACTACCCTACGACCCAGCAATTGCACTACTAGGCATTTATCCACAGGATACAAGTGTGCTGTTTCGAAGGGACACATGCACCCCCATGTTTATAGCAGCACTATCAACAATAGCCAAAGTATTGGGGCGCCTGGGTGGCTCAGTCGGTTAAGCCTCCGACTTCAGCTCAGGTCACGATCTCACAGTCTGTGAGTTCGAGCCCCGCGTCGGGCTCTGGGCTGATGGCTCAGAGCCTGGAACCTGCTTCCGATTCTGTGTCTCCCTCTCTCTCTCTCTGCCCCTCCCCCGTTCATGCTCTGTCTCTGTCTGTCTCAAAAATAAACGTTAAAAAAAAAATTAAAAAAAAAAAAAACAATAGCCAAAGTATGGAAAAAGCCCAAATGTCCATCGATGGATGAATGGATACAGAAGACGTGGTATATAAATACACACACACACACACACACACACACACACACACACACACACACAATGGAGTATTACTGGGCAATCAAAAAGAAGGAAATCTTGCCATTTGCAACTACGTGGATGGAACTGGAGGGTATTATGCTAAGTGAAATTAGTCAGAGAAAGACAAAAATCCTATGACTTCACTCATAGGAGGACTTTAAGAGACAAAACAGATGAACATAAGGGAAGGGAAACAAAAATAATATAAAAACAGGGAGGGGGACAAAACAGAAGAGACTCATAATTATGGAGAACAGACGGAGGGTTACTGGAGGGGTTGTGGGAGGTGGGATGGGCTAAATGGGTAAGGGACACTAAGGAATCTACTTCTGAAATCATTGTTGCACTCTATGCTAACTCATTTGGATGTAAATTTAAAAAAAAAAAAGGAACTATGTTTACGTAGCAAACATTTGGAAAGAGATTTAAGTTCACTAATAATAAAAGAAATAGCATTCATTGTAATAGCTGCATATACCTTTAGCAGAACAAAATATCAGAGATTTAAAAAGTAATTAACACAGCCAGTGCTGGTAATGCACAGTGAAGTGATGCATTTTCATGTACTACCGATAGGCATCTAATTTGATTTAGCCCTTTTAGAAAGTATCACACCTCCAGATTCTTAAAATGTTTATTCCCTTGATTCCATAATTCTGTTCCTGGAATTCTTTTTTTGTTTTCTTTTTTAAAGATTTTTTTTTATTTTTTTCAGTAATCTCTGCCCCCAATGTTGGGCTCAAACTCCCAACCCCAAGATCCAGAATCACAGGCTCCACTGACTGAGCCAGCCAGGCACCCCTGTTCCTGGAATTCTAACCTAAGGAAAGTTTTAGTGTTGAAAAAAACTTTGGGCACAAAAGATAGGCATTGAAGTGTTACTTACAGTAATAAAAACAACACTGGCAGTCATGGAAGCAGTGTATTTATCTGACTACAGGGAAAATTGTTAAATAGACTACAGTCTGTCAACCCAATGGAATATTTTGAATCTGTTAAAATAATCTATTTTAGGGGCGCCTGGGTGGCTCAGTCGGTTAAGCAGCCGACTTCGGCTCAGGTCACGATCTCACAGTCCGTGAGTTCGAGCCCCGCGTCGGGCTCTGCTGACCGCTCAGAGCCTGGAGCCTGTTTCAGATTCTGTGTCTCCCTCTCTCTCTGACCCTCCCCCGTTCATGCTCTGTCTCTGTCTCAAAAATAAATAAACGTTAAAAAAAAAAATAAAAAATCTATTTTAAAGATTATATGAAAACAAAAAAATACTATGACATAATGTTAAGCGAAACAGGTAAGAGAAGACAGTTTACATAGTATTAAAAAATTTACACATAGCAAAAAAATTAGAAGAAACTCACTGCAATGTTAGTAATACTTGTATTTGGGAATTTTATTTTCCCTTTTTATTTTTTATTGGCTCTGATGTCTTGAGAAAAAAAAACAATAAAAAATAAAATTACAAAAACCTGTTTGGTTTTGGTTGATTCAAGATTTGACAAAGAAGGGGTGCCTAGGTGACTCAGTCAGTTAAGTGTCCAACTTCGGCTCAGGTCACGATCTCATGGTTCGTGGGTTCAAGCCCCACATCGGGCTCTATGCTGACAGCTCAGAGCCTGGAGCCTGCTTCGAGTTCTGTGTCTCCCTCTCTCTGCTCCTCCCTCACTCATGCGCGCGCTCTCTCTCTCTCTCAATAAATAAATAAATAAATAAATAAATAAATAAATAAATAGATAGATAGATAGATTTGGGGGAAATGATAATGAAATGATCAAAGTTACTAGTATACATATTTCATAAAAAATAAATTTTTCTGGTGTAAAACTATTTCTTATTAGAAAGGAGGAAATAACAGAGGAGTAAGGAGCTGTGCTTTGTAAATTAACACAGCCAATGCTTGACAGCAGGATCCAGGACTTGGACTACGGGTTCACATCCAACGCCGCCTTCCCCAGCTGTGTGACCTTGGACAAGTTACTTGACTTCTCTGTGCTCCAGTTTCTTCATCTGCAGAGTGCAAATAACAAGGGGACCTTTGTAGAGGCTCTGGTTCTCACACATGCTCATATTCTTTCTCTGTCCCTCTCACATCTATATATGTAACTGTTATCTACCATTGTCATAGTCTTCTCCATCAGAGCTCAGGAGTCAACTGTCACTGGTGTTCAGGACCCCTCTCTGCACCTCACTTGCTAGGGGACGCAGAGAAAGTACATTTTGCCTCTCTTGCCTAAGTGTATTTGTAAAGTGGGGATAGTAAAGTGCCTGTGTCCTAGGATTGATGTGAGACCCCAGTGAGATCAGGTTGGTCACATGCTTACCACGTAGTGATGCTCATAGCGGAGGCACTGGGGAGGTACTGAGAGCCGATGCCACGTCATAGATTACGTTTTTCTTTAGGTCTGTTTAAAAAAATTTTTTTTTTCAACGTTTATTTATTTTTGGGACAGAGAGAGACAGAGCATGAACGGGGGAGGGGCAGAGAAAGAGGGAGACACAGAATCGGAAACAGGCTCCAGGCTCTGAGCTGTCAGCACAGAGCCCGACGCGGGGCTCGAACTCACGGACCGTGAGATCGTGACCTGGCTGAAGTCGGACGCTTAACCGACTGTGCCACCCAGGCGCCCCTCTTTAGGTCTGTTTTGAAGCATAAGGAAAGTCAGGGGCACCTGGTGAGTGAGTTAACTGTGAGGGTTTTGCTGTCCACTTCTGATGTAGTTAGGAAGTTGAGGATCATTGATAATCCTAATCGTTTATAGGTTTATATTGCTTTACGGTTTCGAAACTGTTTACATGTGTGTTGACTCCTTGATACAACGATTCTGTGATGTAGTAGGTAGAAGGCCCGACCTCATTACCACTGTTCACCAGTGTTGTAGCTGTACCCCCTTACTTTCGGCAGACTTTAGCAACTGATTCTGTATGCTTCCTCTTTACTCTAGATCTAGCCGGTCTTGACTACTTGGTGTTTTAGGTAGATGGTACTTCTAGTACTTTGGACATAAAGTTTTTTGTCCTTTTGTTTTCTCCATATGAGCACCCCATTCAAGTGGCCGTATCTTGGATTCTGTTTCCCCAAGAATTGTTCCATCTCTAAATTCTTCAACTTCAATATTCTATTCTTCAGCCGCTTATTACGTACTTAGTAATTCATTGTTTTAACCAGTTACTACTAATTTATTCCTAATAGTTACATTTTTATTTAGGTTACATTTACTTGTTTAACTTTTTTTTTTTTCATTTTTGATTATGCAAAAGATTGTAATGCTGGTAAACATCATAGACTACCCAAGAGGAAATTGTATTGTTTGGTGTTCATTTAGTCAGAGAAGTTCTATTGTAGTAACCTTTGCTGCTTTTTTTTCTTTTTTAAGCTTATTTATTTGAGAGAGAATGAGAGAGAAGAGAGAGCGAGCATGTGTGTGTGAGCAGGAGAGGGGCAGAGAGAGAGGGAGAGAGAGAATCCCAAGCAGGCTCCATGCTGTCAGCACAGAGCCTCATGTGGGACTCAAACCCATGAACTGTGAGATCATAACCTGAGCTGAAATCAAGAGTCAGACACTTAACCAACTGAGCCACCCAGGCGCCCCCTCCTCCTTTGCTTCTTTTTAATTTTTTTTTCAACGTTTATTTATTTTTGGGACAGAGAGAGACAGAGCATGAACGGGGGAGGGGCAGAGAGAGTGGGAGACACAGAATCGGAAACAGGCTCCAGGCTCTGAGCCCTCAGCCCAGAGCCCGACGTGGGGCTCGAACTCACGGACCGCGAGATCGTGACCTGGCTGAAGTCAGACGCTTAACTGACTGCGCCACCCAGGCGCCACTCCTTTGCTTCTTTTAAGTTACAAATATTTACTTCTTTCCTTTCCTTTCTTCTTTTTTACACATATTTACTTTCTAAAGAAGAATTTAAATATGTGTTAAAAGTTACTGTTTTTGTAGTCAGTCTGTATAACTAGAATGCAGTTTTTCTCACTAATTAGTTTGAGGAAAATGGTGCTATTAGACAGTAAATTATAAAATTAATGTTTTTTTAAAAATAATTCTGTTATCACTCTGAGACTACTTTTTAAGATTATAAATTAACTCCATTTGTTAATGGAGTTTAATAACTCTTCTTTCCCTTTAGTGCATGGGACTTTCTTAATTACAGGAAATAACTTCTTATTTAATGTTTTATTAGAGTATACATATAGAAAACTATACAGATCATAAGTAAACATAGGAATTTTCATGAAGGGAACACACTTGTGTCCCCAGCCCCTGGAGCATGAGTCAGATCATTGCCAGCTCTCCCAAAGCTGTCCCAGCCCCCTTTCAGTCACTAACCACCCCCTCCCCTGTGCCAAGGACATAAATTGAAAGTAAAATCTAATAAATGAATATTCATGTTGCCGTCATTTTTTGTTTCATCTTTTCCAATCTTTGAATGTGTTTATACTTGCCTTTTCTGTTTTTAAATTAAAATTTTATTTTATTAAGATAACACAAACATGTACACAAGTTAAATAGTAGTAAAAGGCTTAAAACAAAATGTAGCAATTTCCTGCTCTACCCCTTTCTAGTCCTCAAGATCCTACTCCCTAAAGGAATGTATAGCATTTAGTATATACTGTATTTCTTTTCCCATTTGCACATTTCCAGATTTCATAATATAAGTATATGCTGCTGCTTTTTTTTAACCAAATTTAGATATTATCTGTTGATTTCCTATTATAGTAAGCAAGGTCTTAACTCCCTTGTATCAGCATCTCTACTACTTCTTTTATCTTCTTAATATATTTACATTAAATTTTTTGGTTAAATGAATATTCTCTATTAACATTCTATGCTTTACATACAAAATTTAAAATATTACAAGGTACTATGATTGGTGGTTTGTTTTATTGCTTTTTGTTTTTTATGATATTAATAATTGTCTTGGTTTTCACATTGTTCTCTCTCTTTCTACGTCTCTTGTCTGAAATCATAATGTCTCCTGCCTTTCTTCTTCTGACTTTTGGTCTGGATACAGTCATAAACGCTTGTTATTGCTAAGCCTAGTGGAGTCTTCCAGCCCTAAACTTTTGTAGATGTGCTCTCCTTCTTACTTCCTCCTTCCTTGGTTTCCATAACATCACTTTCTCCTGTTTTTCTGAACACTCCTTTTTAGTCTCACTCATGCATAGACCTCTATTCATCTTCCCTTAAGTGTGCGTTCCTTAAGATTCTATCTGGGGGTTCCTGGGTGGCTCAATCGGTTGAGCATCTGACTCTTGACTTTGGTTCAGGTCATGCTCTCATGGTTCCTGGGTTCAAGCCCCACACTGGGTTCTGTGCTGACAGCATGGAGTCTGCTTGGGATGCTCTCTCTCTCTCTGTCTCTGCCCCTCCCCTGCTCATGTACGCTCTGTCTCTCAAAATAAACAAATAAATAAACTTAAAAAAAAAAAAGATTCTATCTGTAATATGATTCTTACCCGGAAGAATCTCTTTAGGTAATATCTGCCATGGCCATGAGTGACTTCTGTTATCTGTTTCTTCTTACAGAACTTTCTTCTACATATATCTGGCCATTGAACATACAGATAGACTATGAAGACATTTGTCTTGCTTGCACACCTGTTCAGGGTCCCACTCTCTTCTTGTGACATCTGCATATGAATTATGTGGAGGCTTTGGTATCTGTCTATAGTTCTTCACCCTACCCTGCTCCTATTCACACAGACACACCACTTCCTTACCCTTTACTGTTCCCTTCACACACACACACACACACACACACATACACACACACACACACTCTCAATCTCTCTCTTTCTCTCTCTTTCTTGCTCTCCCTTTTCTGACCTTTCTCCTCTCAAACATGTACACTGCCACTCTCCATTTTTATTGGCGAGAAGGCTAAAAATTGTCTCCTGCCCATTGTCTCTTCATGTAGGTAAAGTGAAGAGATGGGATGTTGGGCCAATTGTCAGATCCTAGAGAAAACAGAGTATTTTACTAATTTAGTATGCTTCATTTATACTTGATAGTAACTATTTTAATAGATCATCCATTTTAAAGCGTGTTAATCCTTGAAATGTTTAAAAATGATCACTTGATAGTGCATATTCATATAGTCTCTTCTGCCTTGTTACTTTCAGATTTAAAGTCATGAATGGGATTGTAATATGAATTTTATTACTTTCAGAATTAAAACTACACATTTGGGATTGTAGTGTGAATTTGCAGGTGGAGATCTTGTCCAAACAAGAAAGAAAAAACGCAATTAAATGTTCTCCTGTCCACTCTTTTGCTATATGCGATTCGGACCATGAGTCTGAGCTTACAGTCCTAAAAGCTACAGGTGTCCATCAGATCATTCAGAGAGAGCACTCAGATTGAGAAGACAGAGGCATCGAGCCTATGAAAGAAGAGCCCCCAAAGGAGCCCTAAAAGGGAGCACAGAGAGCTTGTCAGTATGTGATTCTAGAGAGTGGTTCAGGACTTTTATTTGTAAAAAGTGTAAAGGTGATATTCCACCAGGTCTCAAGGTTTTTCACCATCATTGTCATTGATGATGCTGATGGTAGCCCTTTGTTTTTTGTTATTATTTCGTTGTTCTTGGCTTACCCGTTTGTTCTGCGCATTTTTTAAGGTCCTTAAAATTCTGGTCAGGGCAGTGCTTGATGGGATGACTGATCGAAGTGGAGATGTTGCAACTGACCTCAAAGGAAAGCTGCGGGAGTTACTTGGCAGAGTGACTTCAAGAGTGACAAATGATGGAGAAATCTGGAGGCTGTATGCCCAACTGTATGGAAATGGGCAGAGTGAAAAGCCTGATGAAAATGAAAAGGTCAGTCCTCTTCCAGTCCTCCGGGGTGCTTGCCTTTTGCTTGAATTACGTGTGGGGCATCTGCTTTGATGGTTGGAAGCAGAGATAAATAGCTTGAAGGGGAAGATGGATATGCTCAGGTCTTCTGTCTTGATTCAGAATCTTTAACATAAGCACTTGGAATTGCGGGCAGGTTAAGACTCGTAAGCATTCATCTTTTCTCTTTTCATGGGTTTTTCTCACACGGTTGTTCTCTGCTTCCTGCAAAAGGCTCTGTCTGACCTGCTCCCGTGCTGGAGCTGCCTCAAGTAGCTGTCCACAGTATATACCCTGCAGCCCTTGCTCCAGGCCCCTTGCTGAAGACTCGGGTAGATGGGGCTCAAGGACAGAAGAGCATTCAGATCTGAGATGGGGACCATGGAAGGGAAAAAGAAAAAGGAACCAGATAAGAATATCAGAGGCGAGCTTTAAGTCTAAACATAAAATGCTTTACAAAGGTCGCCCGGCCCCTTTCTCGAAAGTGCGTTAGAACACCAGTTACACTCAAGTAATGCCTTTGGCTTAAGGGAGCCCCCAGGGTTTCCAAGGTTGAAATAATTGTTTTCTGTTCTTTTCAAAACATCCACAACAAATCAAATGTACTCCTTGCGTGAGTTTGGAATTTGCTGCAGTACAGCTCATCTGTGGGATGGTTAGCCGTCTCTCCTCCCTCCGTCCACCCAGCTGGCTTCTGCCATTGCCTGTCTGCCCAGAGAACACATACTTACATGCACGCATGCACACACTCCTACCTGCCATCCTTCCATTTCTTCTTGAATTATGAGGCCTTGCATATGTGGAATCAAGGGTAGTCTGAAGTCTCTCATCTGTGACTTCTCCCTCAAGATTCTGCAGGGATGGAGCTGTGAAAGTGTCTTAAACTTCTGTGAGTACACACACCTTTGAGTAATCCCATAGTTGTGCCTGGGTTCATGCCTCGTTTTCCAAACGGGGCTCGTAAGCTGATGGCTACCGATGCTGAGGAAAGGTGTGCAAGCTTCTTCTAGATTTCCAAACCTGGCATTTCTGTTTTTCTCTTTGGAGGGAAATGTCTCTATCAGATACATCCCTTTGATTGCTTTTAATTGCTTATTGCTGTCGGGTGTGCATCTGTACCCCTTCTTTGATGAGAGTAGTAAAGCCTGTGCTGCGTGACACAAACGCTCGTTTTTCAAGTTGGAATTAGTTCCATATGACTTCCAGGAAGCCGCGTTTGAAATGTGAATTACACTTGTTATTCTGAACGTTGTTCTTTCTCTGTCCTCAGGCGTTCCAGTATCTCTCCAAGGCATACAAGTGCGACACACAGTCCAGTTGTTGGGAGAAAGATATGACATCATTTAAGGAAGTGGTTCAGAACGCCTTAGGCCTCGCACATGGTATTTGATGTAATGTTCGGATATCCCTGCCATGCTTTAATGTATTTTTACTGAAAAAGTATTTGTCAGAAGTGAAGTTCCATTACACATCATTTCAGATTATTTCATCGTATTGAAATTGTTGTATTTGATTCAGCAGATCTTTATAAGACCAACTACCGTGTAGTAAGTACTTTGGAGTAATCTGAACAAATATAGGATAGAGCGGTCTGCGGGATAGAGGCTTGAATGCCCTCTGAGTGACAGGTGTTAGGAGCTTTCAGTACGTGAAGTATCTTCACAACTGTAGCCAACCTTCACGGCACATAGAGTCTACTTGTGTTTATCATATAGCGGTAGGGAAATCTGTTAACATTTGCTGACTCCTATTCCTTTATAAATGGAAATATTTATTATCAGAAATACGTAGATTCCTGGAGTACATAGCAACGTACAAAAAGCTATGGCTTATACAAAAGAAACAAAAAATATCCTGTCCCTGCCTTTGGGAGATTTAGTGGGTGATATTTGAAGGGAGGGATAACCTTACGTATAAAGTTGTATGCCTGTTGGGCAAATATATTCCAGATAAAGGTTCCTTTTAATTATTTGCATAAAGAGAAATATACCGGATAAGTTAATAATACATTTCTATATTTATATTTGAACATGGGTGTGTGAGGCCCTGGAAAGGGAGTTCAAATAAAATAATGAAGCTACAGTGCTAAGAACTGGATCACAGGGACTATGATCCTATCCTAAAGTCTTCCTCCAACTTCTCCTGCAACTATTAATTACAGTAACTGGGGAGCCAACACGGGACCATAAAAAGGGTAGACCCTTGAAACCAGGGAGACCTAAACTCCAGGACCAGCTCCACCAGAAAATTGTTAGGTGACGTTGGGTAAATGACTTCTCTCTGAGCCTTAGTTCCCTCATCAGTACAATGGGGGTAATACCTACCTCTGATTGTTAGGAAGTAAATGAAAACATATTCAAAAACTTAACAGTATCCTACACATGGTTTAAATGTTAATCCCTTACGTTCTCACCTCAGCCCTGTTCCTCTGGGGTAGAGGATCTGAGCTATATGATAAGGCATGCAGAACTAAAAAGAGAAAAATGAAGAACAAAAATAGCATTTAATATGTCTCTAAAGAAGTCACAGAACATTCAAACAGCTTAGAAATGGGCTTAGTAGATAATAATTCTACTTCTGGTCTTTGATATCCTTGACAAAAGGGATATAAATATCCAGTTTTCTGGGCTGCCTACCGCTTGGCAGATCCAGTAGACGTGCTGATCTCTGTCTAGCTGAAGTTCAGAGTAGATAAGGTGGAGGTCATTGCTGGGAGACCCATGGAATGTGGCTACAGTTCATGTGGCTTGTGTTGGCCATGGTGGGTGGGCTTAGATGGAGTTCAGTTCTTGTGCCTTTGACCTCTGTGGATATAGTACCAGGTTTGGGAACCCCCATAGCCACGTGTATTATGTACATAATTATAGCAAGGTGCAATCTCCTTGGAAGAATTTATCTTATCTACTTCAAATTGCCAACCCTAAACATTTCTGTGAACAGCTAGCTTTGTAACAGTTAAAGCCAAGGTATTTTCTGTAATCACTAAGTGTTGCTATTGAACCTGTCAAGTATAAATGCACAGGTTAAAGAAATAAGTGCTGCAGTAAAAAATCTTCATTTACTTCTTAAAGTTGGTTTGAAACTATTTTGGACACTGTTTTTTCATCAAGGCAATACTGGGAGAAAAACAAGTGTTTATTCTTTTAAGTTCCCTTTGACTTTAATGATTTAGGTGTTGGTGCTCCGACAACATTTTAAGCATATTTTAGTGGATGCTCGGGTTTAGTTTCTGGTGATATTTTAGATTGATAAAGATAAATGTTTGCCTTTTCTTGTTGCTTTTTTTTTTTAATTAAAAAAATATTTTTTAATGTTTATTTTATTTTGTAAGAGAGAGAGAGACAGAATGCGAGCAGGAGAGGTACAGAGAGAGAGGGAGACACAGAATCCGAAGCAGGCTCCAGGCTCTGAGCTGTCAGCACAGAGCCCAACATGGGGCTCGAACTCACAGACTGGGAGATCATGACCTGAGCCGAAGTCGGACGCTTAACCGACTGAGCCACCCAGGCGCCCCTCTTGTTGCTTTTGTATACCAATGCTTAGCTGAGGAATGAACTGGATTTCTATTCTATTCTGTTGCCCACCTTGCTCAGTTCTGAAAAGGCAATGTAACATTAAAAAAAAAATCTCCTCACAATTACTCCTTTGAGTTGCTGTTTGTAAGAGTAGCTATGTACTTCAAAAGGCCGGAGAAGACATTGCAGTGTCTACATAGGGTTTGAGACCTTTGAATAACAACGTTGTCATTTTGTGCCCCTTTGTATTGTTTGGGGGCTATTCATTTATAGCGTCCGCTCTTCTGTTTTCTGGGAAAGGGTGCGCAAAAGCTGGTTCTTTCTTTGCCATCCAGGAACTTTTAAAATAATAGTTATGGGGGCGCCTGGGTGGCTCAGTTGGTTAAGTGACCGACTTTGGCTTAGGTCATGATCTTGCAGTTTGTGAGTTCAAGCCCCGCGTCGGGCTCTGTGCTGACAGCTCAGAGCCTGGAGCCTGTTTCGGATTCTGTGTCTCCCCCTGTCTCTACCCCTTTCCTGCTCATGCTCTGTGTCTCTCTGTCTCTCAATAATAAATAAACGTTTAAAAAAATAAAATAAAATAAAATAAAATAAAATAAAATAAAATAAAATAAAATAAAATAATAGTTATGCATTTTAACTACAGTCTACCTGGAGGAAGCACTGCTGTCTTGGATTTGCTGATAATTTGAAGCAGCAGTTTATTTCTCTCTTTTTCTGGAGCTCTATCTTTATCTCTAGTGCCTTTTGGAAGTGGGATTGAGGAAGGGGTCTAATAGTGTTTGTCTTTTTGATCTACTTTTGTGTTTTTGTTGTTGTTTATTTGTTTTGTTTTTCAGAACTAAAATAAGGATTTAAAAAAGAATCACAGGGGCGCCTGGGTGGCTCGGTCGGTTAAGTGTCTGACTCTTGATGTCTGCTCAAGTCATGATCTCACAGTTGTGAGATCAAGCCCTGCACTGGGGCTCTGCTCTGGGTGTGGAGCCTTCTGAAGATTCTCTCTCTCTCTCTCTCTCCTTCTACCTTTCCCCCCTCGAGCTATCTCTCTCTCTCTCTCTCTCTCTCCCTCTCCCTCTCAACAACAACAACAATAACAAAAAGAATCACAGCTATTTCTGCTCCGTTCCTAGGTATTTAACAGCCCACATACCTCAGCTATGATAGTCAAATTTTCTTCTACTGAGGGACACAGACATAATCTTCACTATCTATCTTCAGGTTAACTGTGCCCTTTGAAGATGAGGTGAACATTGTTGATTACCATGCATTCTTTCAACCCTTAGCTGAGAAATGTCAAAGTCTAAGTATTATTTTGAAATGAGAATGTCATACTTGGTTCTCACCAACCATGGAAGATATTAATTAATGATAAAACAGTTTTTGCCAGGCACAGGCAGTCTCCACCAAACGATCAGAGTTCGCATTCAAGAAAGACGTCTATTTCCATTCCTGGTCTAAGATCTAGGATACTAAGTAGACTTGCACTGTTGTACTGGTTAGCGTAGTTTTAAAACTGGATCTGGTTATGCGTCTGCTTATAGCAAGCATAATTTAGAAGAACAAACACAAGAACAAACCAGTGGAGAGATATCAGGTGCTGTATTTTTACAGAGCTCTTTACTGGTTCTTATAAAGCATGAATAGCCAGGCCTTCTGCTAGTGAGGGTTATGCTTTCTTGGTAATTTCACATTTTAGGAAGAAATGGGCTCCCTGGCTCACTAGAGGCAGAGTGGGGGCACATAGGCAACTCTGTTCTCTCCCTGCCCTTGCTGATGTCAAGTGCAACCAGAGATCCCCATTGCCGTCACCTCCCTGAATGCAAGCATATAGGTTGTGGAAATCACTCCTTCCAGAATGGTGATGGAAACCCTGAGTATGAAAAGGAGGTTAGGATTGAGCTGTCAGCACCTGTCACGTCGCTTCACTAGGCCAGTGTCATTGGCTACTGTGAGTCCCTTTTAAGGACTTGGTGCCCCGGGAAGCTACACTAAGATCTGCCACATCTGGTTTTGCCCTCTGTGGACACCTTGTGTTCAGTTAGATTTTGTCTCTTTTTGCCTGGTTTCATTAGTGTATGTCTGTATATGTTGTGTGTGTGTGTGTGTGTGTGTATCTGTGTTTAGGGTCTCTTCCTGATGATTTGTAACGTACCAAAAATCACCTATTTTCCTCAAAATTCTCCTTTTAGCAGTAAGTGCTAAGAAAGATAATGAGAATTGTGCACATAATTATTGTCCTTTTACCAAAATAAAGACTCTCCATGTAGAAATATTTGTAGAGTCTGTACTATAAAATCCTAATTAAGCAATTGTTTTTTTTTACTTGTAAATTATCATGACCGGTATTTAATGCATGTTTTCTCTGATGTGTGTTTTTCAGTGGCTATGAAACACAGTCAACACAAATCCAGCCCCCAAGAGGCGGTACAGGTGCTCTCCTCAGTTCGACTCAATTTACAGGGCTTGGTATCTAAAGCAAAGGTAAGAGTGAAATGTCAATTCGTTTGAAGTGTCACAGGAAGAAGGTGTTAGTATGACCTGACCGCTCTGAAGTCGTCTTTTACACTGGGAGTAATTTTAGGCCCTCGTGACATTTCAGATATCAGCCCCCAGGTGGTCCGTTGTCCTGGTGGCAGCATCATCAGCTTAATGGCTCAACTACCCTTCCTGGGTAACTCAGGAGTCTTTGAAATTAATATTTATAATCCAGCTCTACTGCATTCTTCAAGTTAAAGTAAACCAATGCTCTTTTTTTTTTTTTTTAATTTTTAAACATATTATTTATTTTTGAGAGGCAGAGAGAGCGTGAGCAGGGGAGGGGCAGAGACAGAGGGAGACACAGAATCCAAAGCAGGCTCCAGGCTCTGAGCTGTCAGCACAGAGCCTGATGCGGGTCTTGAACTCATGGAGTGCGAGATCGTGACCTGAGCCAAAGTCAGACAGACGCTTACCTGACTGAGCCACCCAGGTGCCCCAAAGCCATGCTCTTTCACTTACCGTCGCTTTCCCCAAAGTGTGGCACATACGTTACTGATAGCACTTGGCTAAAGGTTTTTTTGTTTTTGTCTTTTTAAAAAATATTTATTTATTTTTGAGAGAGAGGAAGGGGAGGGACAGAGAGAGAAGGAGACAGAGGATCCACAGCAGGCGCTGGATCAAAGCAGAGCCCGATGTGGGGCTTGGACTCATGAACTGTGAGATTATGGCCTGAGCTGAAGTCAGCTGCTCAACCAACTGAGACACCCAGGCACCCTAATTTTTTTTTTTAATTAAAAAGAAATTTTTTTTAATGTTTATTTATTTTTGAGAGAGAGAGAAAGAGCATGAGTGCCTAAACTTTTGATTTTAGTGTATATTTATTTCAGTGCATGCTAGAAAAAGTATAACTAGCACATCAAACCTACATTTTCATGAATATTATTGCTTATTTTTCTTAAAAAAAATTTTTTTTTTTACATTTATTTATTTTTGAGAAACAGTGAGACAAAGCGTGAACGGGGGAGGGGCAGAGAGAGTAGGAGACACAGAATCTGAAGCAGGCTCCAGGCTCTGAGCAAGCGGTCAGCACAGAGCCTGATGCGGGGCTCGAACCCACGAACTATGAGATCATGACCTGAGCTGAAGTCGGACACTCAACCAACTGAGCCACCCAGGCGCCCCTGCTTATTTTTCATTTACAGTAGTGTAATGTTTCCTTTAAAAAAAGACTTAAAAAAAAAAAGACTTTTATTTAAATTTAAAAAGTTCGGGGCACCTGGGTGGCCCAGTCAGTTAAGCATTCGACTTTGACTCAGGTCATGATTTCAGTTAGTGGGTTCGATCCCTGCATCAGGCTCTGTGCTGACAGTTCAGAGCCTGGAGCCTGATTCTGTATCTCCCTCTCCTTCTGCTCCTTTCCCATTCATGCTCTCTCTCTTTCTCTCTCAAAAATAAATAAACATTAAAAAAATTATTTGTTTAATTAAAAAAATTTAACTTTAAAAAGTTGAGTTAGAGACAAATATTAAGGAGGTAGTATATGGATTTCACAAACATTGTTAACTTAGGTGGGTGACTCAGGTTTGACAACTAAAACATATAAAATCTACAAACGCCACCTTATAAATGAGCACTTGGATGGAGACACCGAAGAGTCCCCGAGACAACTGTTTGAAGCCTGGACTCTGAGTCTCTACCTGTGGCAGGTCAGGCATGGGGCGGAGCCTGGGAAATCTGCATAGCCAGGTGTGGATTATACTTTTGGAAGCAAAATTTAAAGGCATATAACTTGTAACACAATTCAGTGCTTTCTCTTCTCATTTTTTTTTTAATGTTTATTCTTGAGAGAGAGAGACAGAGCGTGAGTGAGGGCGAGACAGAGAGAGAGGGAGACACACAATCCGAAGCAGGCTCCAGGCTCTGAGCTGTCCGCACAGAGCCCGACGGGGCGCTCGAACTCGTGAAACACGAGCTCATGACCTGAGTCAAAGTCAGACCCTTAACTGACTGAGCCACCCAGGCACCCCTCTCTTCTCATTTTTACTCGTCTTCACTTTTTAATCGTGGTTTGCAAACGAATCCTAACGCTTCTGAGAGTGAGTCTGTGTGTGGCAAGTGAAAGTCACTTCTGGACACGTGTAAAACCCTTCCCAGAGTTTGCATGCCTTTTTATCAATTGTTTGATCTTTTCAGATGAGGACATCGTTTTCGCCTGTTTAGATTAGTAACTTGCTTTACTATCCTTTTAGTCTGCAAGCTGGAACCAAGTTCCTATAATCTACCAGGAGGAACCGTACTCCCACCCGTCTTGGTGGCATAAATTCAGTTTTGTGTCTTTCAGAAAGCAGCATGAGCTCTCAAAAAAAGTCAGGGTAGCAAGCTTTCCTGTGACTTTTCTTCTCAGATCAGGAGTGTGGTTTCCTAGTTGGGTTAGATCACTTACCTACCCGTGATTATTTCCTCAGGATACACTCTACTAGTTCCCTTCTCTCTGTGCAAAGCTTTTTCTTATGAGTTATTAATTGCATATAAATCTATACTTACATACTTAAATAGTCTTGTCTGTGCAGAGACTGCCTATCCTCCTGTATTGTGGAAGATGCCCAAACATTGAAGATAAGGCCTCAGATGGGGCATCTGGGTGGCTCGGTTTGTTAAGAGTCTGACTTCAGCTCAGGTCATGATCTCGCAGACCCTGAGTTCGAGCCCCACATCGGACTGTCTGCTGTCAGCACAGAGCCCACTTTGGATTCTTGTCCCGCTGTCTCTCTGCCCCTCTCCTGCTCACATCCTCTCTTGCTCCCTCAAAATAAATAAAACATTAAAAAAGAAAAGAAAAGAAGGACTCAGAGCATCATCTATGTTTAGATTCTGTTCTCATTAGATCCTAAGGGGTTATCCAAAAATGGGAAAAAATGGCCTCCCAACGCCTCCTTTGAAGCACATTTTTTTGCTATAAAATTTGGGAGTCTGGTTTTATAGTAGATCAGATGCCCTTCCTATTTTTTTTTTTTTTTAACAAATTGGTTTGCAAAGCTGAATTGCAGTCCCAAAAACGCTTTTTGAGAGCACCTTAAATAGTGAAAATGGAATAGGATAGCTCAGTTAAATAGCTTGCAGTAAGCTTGGTTCGTACCAGTCTCTGATCTTTTCTTGCCAGGCCAGGGACTTCATAGAAATAAAATCTCCGAGAACCTAGAGACTTGTCCCGTCTGTGCTCCCCCAGGATGGAGCAACTCTCCACCCCTCAGCACATTGTCACTGTGCAGATTTGCTCCAGAGGGCATGGAGCTGTTGGGGGAAATGCTGGACAGCCCGGACACAGAACAGATTTTATCATTTCCATGCTTAGGGATCCTCAGCAAATAATTCATTCTTTCTAAGCCTCGATTTCTATCTGCTTCCTCCTGAGTTCATAGGGGAGTGATGCAGATTCATGATGATTTGCAAGCACTGTAATTCTTAGTAAAAATCAAATGTGCTGTGTGAGTCCAGGTTATTTTCCTAAAAGGTGTTTTCTCTATCAATCACATTGCAACGTTCTTATGTCAGTCTGTTATGAAATGCTGTACACAATGTGACTACACGGTAATGTGACAAATCTTTACTAAACATTTATGATGTCCTGCATTCGAGTGAATGCTCTCAGCTCCAAAAATCACTGTGTGAAACTCTAAGCTTGTCCCAGTGATGATACTATCCCTCAAAACATCTTTGGGACTCCCTCTTTAGAATTCTGTCAGAACATTTGTCATGTGATATATGGTAGTGATAGTAAATAGTCCCACAGTAACGGTAAATTTACTTTTTGTAAACAGGTCAGCTAGTCAAGTCTGATGAAGAAGGTAGATAGTGTGCTGGAGCATCTGGGTGGCTCATTTGGTTAAACGTCTGACTCATGGGTTCGTAGGTTCAAGCCCCATGTCTGTCTCTGCACTGGCAGTGCAGAGTCTGTTTGGGATTCTCTCTCTCTCTCTCTCTCTCTCTTTCTGCCCTTCTCCCTGCTCTCTCTCTCTCTCAAAATAATAATAATAAAAAAAGATAGTATGCTGAGTAAATTACATTTCTGATCAACACACACACACACACACACACACACACACACACACATACACACACACACAGTGGTCATAAAATCCCAAAGCTAATTTTTTTAGGTGCCTGTCTTGCCTCAGCAGGCAGTTCCTAACAGAGGCTTTCCAAAATGTCTCAGCCACGATGGCATCAACCTATGTTGCAATATACCTCCCAAGGCAATTCCTTTTATAGGAGGAGAGAGCACATTTATTTTTATTTTAATATGCTGGGATTCTTTGCTTTTACCAAATCTTGATAATCTTTGTGACCCCTGAGTCCTATGCCATAATTAACATTTAAATAACATAAAGGCAGGGGGGTGCCTGGGTGGCTCAGTTGGTTAAGTGTCTGACTTCGGCTGAGGTCATGTTCTCATAGTTCGTGGGTTTGAGCCCTGCCTCAGGCTCTTTGCTGACAGCTCAGTCTGGAGCCTGCTTCGGATTCTGTCACCCTCTCTCTCTGCTCACGCTCTGTTTCTCTCTCTCTCTCTCTCTCTCTCTCTCTCTCTCTCTCTCTCTCTGTCAAAATAAATAAACATTAAAAAAATAACGTAAAGGGTATGATTTGTATGAAGTTGAATATAAAATGTGTTTGTTTTGTTTGTATACACAATGAATAGATTTGTTTTGTTGAATGAAAAATCCAGAAACCATCCTGTGACATCAAAATGAATAACCGATATTCAGGGCAGCCGTTCTAAAGAGCACAGCTCATTCGAATTTACAGGTTCAGGCACGTTTTTGATGCCTGGCTCAGTTTTGCAGCTTGTGCGTTTCCAGGATGGTGAACAGAACAAACCCTACCATTGCTGCCGTCATGTGGTATTATTATATACAGGGAATTTGACTTCTCTGCTCTGTACCTATCTTAGTTTAAAGAGATTTGTCATTGTTTTGATAGTTCTCCTTTGTTCTTTATATTGCAGCAACTTTTCACAGATGCAGCGAGTGGAGAGATTTCCAGGGAGCTCGCTGATGAAATGGTAGCTATGGACGCCCTAGTAATTGAGCTACAAGGCCTTAGCAACGAGTTTCGAAATCAGTATTGACCATCCTGGGAACACTTTCTGGAAAAGGAGCTCTCACCTTCTGAGTTTCTCTCATACCTATGTATCTGAAACACAAGATACTGATTTTTTAAAATAAATTTCTCTTTTATGGCTAACATTTTTGTTTTGTGATTTTTCCAAATGTTTGAGCTTTCTGAAGTACGTTAAAAGTTCCCTGTTTCTTTAGGCTTCGTTACAGTTGAATTCAGCATCTTTATCATTCTTGAGGTGTTTCTGCACAAAGAGCGAACAAATTGTAGTTTTCTTTTTAGCATAGGGTTTATTCTCTCTCAGCCTAAAATGATACAGGTCATCGTTTGGAAAAACTTAGTCTATACCAGGAAGAAAATATCACACACTACAAATTTGTAGAATCGTTAGATCGGCTGCTTTATTATTCAGAAGTGGTAAAAGGGTAGATTGAGTGACAGAAACCTTTTTCCTTCTTGAGACTTCGTATTTGTGTCTGAAAAATACAGACTTGGCTAAATTAGAAATGTGGGTATGGTTTAGCTTCGAAATCAAGAAAATGCAAGAAAAAAAATGACATAACCCAAATTTTGATTCAACCATTAGCCACTAGTAACCAGGCAGACCCTTCTCCTTTTATATCCTGCGAGCCCTCGAGATGGTTGTTCAATAAGGTTATTATGAGTGAAGACAGCCATAAATGATGCCATGTTACAGAGATGCCAAAATAAAATGCTTTCTTAGCAATGTCTGTGGAAACAAATATTGAAGGCATTAGCTGAGTTTAATAATCTTACTACAAAAGTCGTAGTAAGGAATTCTCAGTCCTGGCGTGGGTTGCTGAATTTTGGGTCCCGTGCATCAGTCATCTGACCCTTGCTTTTATCTATGTTCTTATTTATAAAATGTGAATAATTACCACCCCTTCCTTCTTTGTTTCAGCTGTCGCAGGAAATTTAAAAATGCATACTCTGCAAATATAGGAATTCTGAACATTTTTTTTTAATGTTTATTTATTTTTGAGAGGGAGAGAGAGCACAAGCAGGGCAGCAGAGAAAGAGGGAGACACAGAATCCGAAGCAGGCTCCAGGCTCTGAGCTGTCAGCACAGAGCCCGACGCGGGGCCCGAACCCATGAACCGTGAGATCGTGACCTGAGTTGAAGTCAGACGCTTAACCAAATGAGCCACCCAGGCGCCCCAGGAATTCTGAACATTTAAAAAAAGTATTTTAAAACTTTCATCAATGAATTTTAGTTACAAATGGTTTCCTATGCTTCGTTTCCTTAACCACCTGCTTGTCTTTTCTAGTACACTAGTCTAAAAAAAAAGTCGGTGTCTTCCTCAAAGCAGTTTCCCCTACAGGAGACACAGTAACTGTGAGAAAGCCCAATAAAGTGAGCTAGTAGCCTGAGTTAACATTAAATGTCCATTCAAATCTGTTATGGAAGCTGTTGAGGAGTAGGTAGGTAAATGGAGGGAGGGAGGTTTTAAGATGAACTCTATCAATACCCAGCTGTGATCCCCACTAGAAAATGGATAGACATATACTGGGAGGGGCAAAGATTTCAGGAATCAAGTGGAAGGCTGAAGAAGAGTTTCCAAGTATTAGAAGTTTTTAATTCTCAGTTTGATTTTCTTCAGGTTCAGCTCAAGGTAGAAAGACGTTGGTGAGTGTGAGTTGTTACAAACCAAATCACAAAAGGATTATCTCCTTCCCATCCTGTTGTCTAATGCTATGTTGAACCAAATTCTCCAGGACGATGCCCTACACCCTCTTTTATTTTGGAATGATCTCACAAAAGAGGGGGCTGTTAAATGGCTTCTTTTAAAGACGTAGACTTGTTAATGATGTTTAATAATCTTATGTGAATGTTTAACATAATTGAAGAAAATATATGGGGAAGTACTATGGTAAAGTTGGAAATGTTGGGGTCTTATCAAAACCTCATCTCTACCACCTCTAACACTTAATGCTCAGGTACTTGATTTCTTCATCTGTAAAGTGAATGTGGTAATAACAGTACCTTCCATCAAGTTCTTAATATCTCTTAGAGTACTTGCACCCAGTTGCAGAGTCAGTAAAACAGTATCAGCTTAAAACTGCTGTATTTCATTACTGTAGGGTCTTTGAGGCTTCATATTGCTATATTATGATTTAAATATTTGCTATTTCCAAATGTCTTTTATAAATTTCAACTTTGATTTTCTAGTATTACTACTTTTGTTTTCAGCATTACTTTTGTGCCTTGTCAAATGGAAGAATATACAAGATGTGATTCTTTAATCCGTATTGAGTCCCACTAGCATGAATAATTGTGCCAATAGCTACAAGTTAATTGCGTTCTCACTATGCACTAGGTAAGTCTATGATATCACCAGGACTCTAAAGCTCATGGGCTTTAGAAAGAGCAATAGCCAGAACTCTCTCAACTTGCTATGTCAGGGCTAGAAAAAGCTTCCAGTGGTCAGCTGATTTCTGTCTTCTCTTTATCACAATGGGATGCCTGGAATGTTTGCCTTTCATTGTTTATAAAGTTCTTCAAGGAGAGAAATTCTGTGGAATCCCAGTACATAATAGCCTGTGGTCTGTTAAGATTATTGTACTCTTTTTTTTTTTTTTTTTTTAATTTAGAAAAGTTTTTGTTAGCCTTTTTCCAAAGAAGCCGCATAGTAAATGGGGGCCCTAACTGCAGACGGGTTAAACCCCAGTGAAATAAAATACCTTCTCTTTACCCAAACCCCAAACTCAGGAAACTTACAGAGTTGATGCTGAGTCCAGGAAGCAGAGCCATGGGGCGTCTGTCAAACGCTAGTGAGTGGATGTGGTTCAGAACTACAGAACCCCTGGTTGGATTTTGAGGTTCCTTTTTAGGGTGAGTGCTTGGCCTTACCTCAAATGGAGCCTCAGCACGGTAATGAGGACCCCAAACATTGAAAACATTGACTTATTTGTATACCAAGGCTATTCTTCATGCTCTACTGGTTTCTGTTGGACATGCTATCAGTGTGCTATTCATAAGCAGAGATTTAAGGAAGAAATGATGCTAAGTATGTGTAGTTTCCAGACTCCACTCAAAGACTGTGACATAAGCAAAGGTATGGCTAGTTTGGGCTCTTTGTGACCATTCATCCAAACTGTGGCAAATCTACTAAGTTAAAACCCTCGGTGAGTCTCATGAAAAGTACTTTTTTCCACTTCTGTTTTTATAACATCCACATCAATCTAAATCACTGTTTAGATAAGGTAACTCTACTTTACTGGCCAAGAGTGAGGAATAAAACCTGTTAAGTAGATGCAACATACTTCCTTTCTGCGTTCATTCGACAGGCCCTATAGTGAAATGGTAAAGAGCCTTTATTCAAATGGTGGGCGCCATGCTGTGGTGATACAGATGGATTTTTCACAACGTGCAGAAGTGCTTATAAATAGATAGGTTTCAATCAACAAGTAGCTTATTCAGGCATGTGCTCAAATATAGTAGCTGCATTCATTAGACAGACATTTCCACTAATCCCAAGACTATACTAATAAAAGAGTAATCCCTATGGGCTAAAGGTAGTGCTGGCTTGCTTTTAACTCTTATAGAGTCTTTCACAGACCAAGGCCTAATAATAATTGTAGCTGCATTAGGTTTTCACCAAATGAACTATAAAGCCAAGCTTATCTTGAATTTTCTTCTTTTATTTTATTTTTTTTTAATTGCAGGAGCTTAAGTGGACAAAGAGGTACTTCTTACCCTGGATATGTGGCTTGCAGCAAAGCCAATTTAAAACCAATTGTGTGTGCATTTGCGTGAGTGTGTGTGCGTGTTCTCATTACTTTATTATAAAGCACTTTCTCTTTCACCCTTGTTAATAAAGTGATTAATAAAGAGCTTGCTTGAGCTGATTTTGTTTTTTCCATTGGCTTTGAGAGGAATAACAAGTTAATGTCAATTCTGAGATTTGCAAACTCAGTAGGGTGGTTGGACTTTTTATGCAGGCCTTTTCTTCCTTGGGCTGGGCTTTGTTTGACAGGGTCTTTACTCCTCCCACATCATTCAGAGCCAGCGCTAATTAGTTTGCTTAGCACAACGCTAAAATTTGTCCCTTGCCAGTGATGTCACACCTGTCTTCCTTTTTCTTATTCTGACTTCTTATAAACCACAGTGACCTGGGAGTCAACCACACCATCTCTTGGCCCTGTACCAACATTGTGATCTATGGAAAGGGACTCCCACCAATGACTGTGAGGTGGAAAACTGATAGTATTAAAGTGGGTCTTCTGAACAGTAAGTATCAGCCATATTTGAATCTTTTGTGGTGTCATTGCCAGAAAGGGGTGGGAGGAAGTAAATCATGTTAATGTTGTTAAAGAGCTAACCCATGCATTGCTAACTTTTTCCAGACTGAAAGCTCAAATGAACGTCGGTATCTATAGACATGCAGAAGTTATTACTGTGGCTCACAGACAGGGGAGTACTGCTAGAAGCGTCCGTTGTTTGAGGCTTGTTGCTTGGGGCTTGAGGAAGCCCTTAATCTCTCTGTAGCCTGTCAGCGATCCACAGACAGAGATATTATAACAAGAGCAACCGGAAAATGCGTGTAGAAGTGCTTTGAAAATGAAAAAGTTTAACAGCAATACACGTCACAGTGTCTTAGAAACCACCCGATAATAATCATTGACACAACCTTTTCTGTTCCTTAGGCGGGAGGTTGGTGACATTCAGTGCTGCTGGGCCATGACGCCAAAGTGTCGTGTTCTCAGTGTCTTCATTGTAGCAGCCTTCCCAAGTTTCTGGGATGCATGCGCAGACAGGGGAAGGGAAGAAGGAGAGAATGTGATGGAGTTTTACAAAGTGGTGGATTTTTATGCCATCAGGAGTTCTCTGGGTGGACCCACGCTGGGAAAAGGAAAGTGAGATGATGATAGGCAGAAGCCAGCAGGAGAAGGATGACCCCGGGAATTGACTGACTAGGGTGAAGCCAGGGTTAGAAGCCCTGGATTGAAGTCCCAGCCTCACCGTGTCCTAGCCGTGACCACATCTGAGCCCCTGAACTCACTCCGTGGGCCTCACTTTCCTCCACTATAGACTGCAAATCGCTGCCCTACAGACCAGACAGAATTGCTGTGGGGATCGTATCAGATGCTGTGTGTGAAGTGTTTTGTGAGCAACCGTGCACAATTAGTTCTTGTTATGATCAAGAGAAAGGGGCATTGTGGATGGTCTTTCGGGTCCCCGGGACTGGTGGAGTGGCTGGGTGGGGGCTTCCAGGCATTTGGCTCCAGTTTCCGTAATCCCCGTGGGGGTCATAACCCTGTGGTTTGAGAGACAATGCTGCAAAAGTTTTTCCAGTCTTCTGGGTGCCCTTCATCGCTCTACTGACCGAAATCAGTTTGGCCTAGAGTATGTCTGGTGCCAGGGTTGATAAAAGCTGTCTTGGTATTTTTATAGCTGTCTGGCCAGAAAACCTGCTTATGCCTCCTCCACAGTTCTTTTTCACACACAAAAAAATGTGTATCCGCTACAGAACTAGAGTGTGCTTTACATACTCAGTTGATTCCCCTGACCATAACCAGTAAGATATAGGTTATTGGGGGGTAGGGGGGAGGGGAGTGCAGGGGGGAGGGGAGGTGTACTCTGATTCTTGTTGACCTTCTCCTTTAATAAATTACACAAGTGTCCCATCCCATATTCATTGTCAAAAAATTAGAAAATACAAATAAACCAGAAGAAAAATACTGAATCACCCAAATTCCCACCACTGTAGAAAATAAAACCGTGTTAACATTTTTCTGCAGATGTGTGTATGTATACACACACACACCTGTGAAAGAAAGAGACAGGCTTTTCAAAAAAATTTAATTAAGCTTTCTAACAAAGCACATGGAAGTAGGCCTGCCTTCGACCTGGCGAGGCTCAGAGCCAGAATACAAATGGAGGCCCACGTACCATATATCTAAATATTTAAAAGTTATAAATCAGGCTAAGAAACTGTTCGAATTAATTTTATGCTTGGATCTTAATATATATTCCTCCATACTGACTTGGAAGGGCATATTTTAATTTAGAATTCTTAAAACTTCAGAATTCCCGAGCAGAAGAGTGCTCCCTTCAGGGAGCACATTTCCTCCCTCAGCCCACCCTTCTCTGCAGGAGCCTTGTGTGCATAGGTGTGCACACCCAGCTGACGTCTCAGTCTGTCACACCACCCAGAGATGGCCGTAATGCCACCCTTCAGACCTAGGAGTGTGTGGACCACAGGCCACTCTACCCCTGGGGGAATATGGACTTGGGGTAAGGCCACGCAGCCCTGGCTGCAGGCTTTGGGCTTTGAGCAGGAGATTCTGGGGTCTCAAGTGCCTGAGCATCGTCTAGAAGGTGAGGTGAGTACAGACTCTAGGTGAGTTCATCCCCTTGACCCATAAGCAAGGGGTGTCTGGAGGACAGAGAGAGAAGGACCTTTTAAAGCAAAAGACCCAGGGCAAAGGTTCCTCTTGCCTAGTTTTTAAGGGTGGTTCCGAAGGGAATGTGCTGCCAGATACACTTATTTATTCCCCTCTCCCTAACTTTTCCTAGAAGAGAGAGAATTTCTACTCAACATGCTCTGAAGGAAAAGAATAGAACAATTTAGCTTGTCTTTACTATGCATTTAATCCAACACCAGAGGCATGATGTAAGGAACTAGACAAGCTTGATTTCTCCCTGTCTGTGTGTCTGTCTCTGTTTCTCAAGACTTCCCTGACAAAGGAGAGGGCTCTCTTCCTACCCATATTCTCCCTATAAGCACACTTGAGTCAAGGCCCAGGCTTGTCTGAGAGGTGACCTCTCTCTCTTTGTTCTTCCCAATGGGGCAGTAATTCTGGATTGTATCTGCTCTCTAGTCACAAACTCTCCCTTTAGGGATCAATCTAAGAGCTACACTTCAGGAAAAGTATCTAGGGGCTCAAATGTGATAACACATCAAAATAATAAAATGAACACTTTGATTTCCATCTGTTGGAATCCAGAGTCTATACCTCAGTTGGTTTCAGAATCAGTTTAGAGAGGGGAGGAGAGTGATTAATTGCTTGGATTCAAGCCCTAGTGGGGTTCATTGAGTCGTCTAGTGGAATTTTTTTTAAGTCTGGTGAATATTTAACCAGGGCTGTGAATCAGAGCCATCTAAAGAATTAAAAAAAAAAAAAAAACAACCCACAAAATCTTAGATATAAGCTCTGGAGATTCAGATCCATTAGGCCTGAGAAAATTTGTTTTTTACAGTTCCAGAGGTGATTCTGATACTTACCTGAAAATTACTGAACATAATGGAGCTTTATAGAATGAAAATAAATCCTGCATTGCTTTGTCAGAGGCTGAGGGTGAAGATGAAATGAAAAAAAAAAGTGTACTGAATACTAAAAGTCTCCCTATATAAAGTTTAATCTATCATAAATTATTGTGTTGTTTATTTTTTTATTTTAGAAAGAGTGAGCAAGTGGGGGAGTGGGACAGAGGGAAAGAGAGAAAGAATCCCAAGCAGGCTCCACACCCAATGCAGAGCCTGATGCGGGGCTTGATCCCACAACTCTGGGATCATGACCTGAGCCAATATCTAGAGTCAGACACTCAACTGACTAAGCCACCCAGGCGCCCCTATTATAAGTTATTATGAATAATTATCTAGTATTAGTAATTATCTAGTATTGTTAGTTACCATAGTTATTAAATAATACACATTTGGAGCCAAATGCAGTAAAGTAAATATCAATTTCAATGGCCAGATTAAGAAACCCTTATTTAGAACAACTAAATGTATTGGACAAAACATTTTTTAAAGATTTCTTTTTAAATGAGTGGCTGAATTGTAGAGAAATAGGGAAATTCTTGGTGGCCATAAAGCCAAGAATCAGGAGAGGTTAATGAATGCTAAAGGCAGAGTGTGTAGGGGCATACACTAATTTTGGGGGGAGTAAACTTAGTTATTAACAGGCTGAGCATACTTGGAGACATGAGGAAAAACCCAGGATCCACCAAAATGGGAGGTTGGTTCAGAGATCCTTTATATCCATATATGAAAAGTAGAACAATAGTTACAACAAAAACTTACTCAACAGAGGGACATTGGTGGGACATTTGTCTATCTTTGCCTTGGCTCTGGGTTAAGGAGAAAAAGAAAAAAAAGGAAAATCTCTTTTTTGATAATTCTTAACTCCAAGATTGCTCTTATACTGAAATTTATAGTGTGGCCTAAAGCCATTAAAAATTTAAATCTGGCACACTCAGGTTGATGTGCCACCATATATATGATAGAACGAACCTCTTTGGAGGAAAACATGTTTAACACGGAACTCAGTGCATTATCCCAACAAGGTTCCAAGTAATAAGAATTCATAGTAAAAAAAAAAAAAAAATCAGAAACACACCAATAGGTATGGCACCATGGGTAAGAATCAGTTGAAACAAACAGAATAAGATTGACAAAGACCACAGATGTTGGAATTATAGAATATAGAGAAGGTACATTTTTTTTTAATGTTTAAAGAAATAAGAAAGCAAATCAACTTTGAACATAGAAGAGTATCAGAACATTTCAGAAAGATTTGAAAAAGAGCCGTATTAAACTTTGGAAATGAAAAGTATAATAATTGAAATTAGAAATTTAATAGGTTAAACCAGAGTTTCTCAACCTTGACACTACTGACATTTGGAGTGGATAATTGTTGTAGGGGGCTGTCTTGTGCATTGTAAGAGGTTTACTAGTATCTCTTGTCTCTATTATCTAGATGCCAGTAGCATGCCCTTCCTGGTGTGACAGCCAAAAATATTTCCAACATTGCTAAGTGTCTCCTGGGGGATAAAATCACTCTCTTTTGAGAAACATTGGGTTAAACAAGAAAGCTGAAGAGAATTTGTGAAGCAACCACTTCACAAGTTGTTTCTGAAAACAATGCAGTGCATTCATATCAGAAAAAAAAAAAGAAAGACTTAGAAGACAGAGATTTCCAGAGAACGAAGATTTCCAGAAGGATGTCTTTAATCAAAATTTCAGAAGGATATTAAAGAGAATGGGAAAGAGGCATTTAAAAAGTTAACAACTAAAATTTCTTCAGAACTGATGAAAAATTTTGATTCTCAAATACAGAACTTTCATATAGATTAAAAAATCAACTTCTCCATTTACACATACACACAACCTGCAGGGATTTTGAAAAGGAAAAAAAAATTTAATGGCGCCATTTATAATAGCATGAAAAATTCAAATACTTAGGAATTAATCTTTTTAAAAGTATTAAATATCTCAGTAGAAAGCTAAAACATTTTCAGAAAAATTAAAGAAGTCCTAAATAAATGGTGTGAAATCCTATGTTTTTAAGCTAGCAAACTCAGTATTGTAAAGATGTTTCTCTCCAAATCAATCTATAAATTCCAAATAGCCTTAATCAAAATTATAGTAGACTTTTTGGTAGAAATCAAACATCTGATTCTAAAATGTGTATGGAAATTCAAGGGCTGAGAATGCCAAAACAATCTCTTTTTTTTTTAAACAATCTTGAATAACAAAGTTGAAGACTTACACTATCAGAAATAAAGACTTAACATAAAGTGAGAATAATTGAGACAGTGTGATATTGGTGCAAGGACAAATAGACCAATGGGATATAATATAGAGTCCAGAAATATGCATATACAGACCCTTGATTTATAATAAAGGTAGCATTGCCCAGCATTGGAGAAAGGATGATGATCTTTCTAATAGTGCTGGGTTATTTAGATATCTATATAGAAAAAAGTGAATCTTGACCCCCTACCTCACACCATACATAAAAATCCATTTTTTTTTTCATAAAAATCATTTGTAAGTGAATTGTTGACCTAAATGTGAAATAATAAAGCTTCTAGAAGATTATATAAGAGAATATCTTCATGAAATTGGGGAAAGTAATGTGTCCCTTGGGACACCAACAACACTAACTTCATAGGAAATTTAAAAACAATTTTGAACTACACTAAAATTAAGAGCTTCTGTTCATCAAAAGACCTGGCAAAGAGAATGAAAGCTAAAAGATGGGAGTAAATATTTGCAATACATGTAACTGAAAAAGGATGTATATTCAGTAAATTAATAAAAACTATTAATAAGAAAAAAACTTGACCACATACTCAACAGAATGGCTAATATTGAAATGACCATGCATATCAAGTGTCAGTGAGGGTGTGGAGTAACAGCAACTCTTAAACATTGCTGACCACGGTATGAGTTGATACTAACACTTTGGAAAACAGTTGAGCAACATATACTAACTTTGGAGATAAACATACACTGTGACCCAATAATGTTACTCCTAGGTGAACACACATACATACAAGCACACAAGTGTGCATCTATGCACCAAACTCTCATACAGAAATGTTTATAGCAACATTATCCCTAATAGCCCCCTTAATGGAATCGATCCAAACATGTACCCACAGTGAAGTGGATACATAAATGGCAGGATAGTCATGCAATGGAATAGTATGCATCAATGACAATGAATTTACTATAGCTACACTACAGCAACAACATGAGTGAATCTCTCAAACATTATGTTGGGCAAAGGAAGTCAGATGTGAGGAAAAAATACACGCTACATGTTTCCATGTATATAATATAAAATTGAAAAGGCAAATGAAATTAACCTATAAAACTTAGCAGTCCCTGTTGGAGTGTTAAAACTGTCCAGGAAAGCAAGCGAATACCACAAGAGACAGTGGTTACTCTTGTGGGTGCACAGGGCTGATGACTAGGAGGGTGTATGAAGGACTTCGGGGGGAGCTGGCAATAACCTTTATTAATTTGGGTCATGGTTATCATGGGTCTTTTGCCAGATCATTGAGTTATACATTTTTGTTTTGTACATTTTTCTGAATGTGTATTATAGCTCATAGTAAAAACCTTTAAAATATTAGGAACAGTGCAGTCCTCCTAATGTGAACTTGGGTGTCTGCTTTTCACTTCTGGATCTTTGTAATTTTCTACCTCCTTGGTCTTTTTTTTTTTTTTTTTTGAAAAGACCTGACTCCTTTTCCTTGCAAATCATAAAATTGACGTTTAAAAAAACATACTGCTCTTTGAGACAAAATTTGGCATTACTAACCCCCATGTAACTTTACCCACCACCCCCAACATCTTAAACAAAATATAACATTTTACAACTCTCTAGTGGTTTTACCCTAAGACAAAAATGTGGATACTTTGCCATTATACTCTAAATTCTTTATTTCTTTTGTCTCACACAGTTAAGATCCTGTGCCTTTCTTTCCACATTGCTCTCTGGATAAATAGTGTGGTACTTAATGTAAGGGAACCTGGCCAGTATTGAGTCATTCATTGATAGAGTGTGGCCATCTTGTTGACCAAAGCCAGCTTCTCACATTTCTCCTTGAAAAGCATGGTGTTGACATGTTTAATATCCTGTGGCATTTCCTCTGAGCTCCATAGTATGATGGAAAAAGTCCCTGTTGATGTCTGATGGCCAAGTTGAATAAGCAAGGCCTTGAGACTCTCCACTTCACAGCTCTGGCTGGCATGGTGATTTCCTTCAAAGCCGTAATAGGAATCCTGGTAGTCATTTCTTGACAGGATCCCCACACCACTGCTTTCAGGGAGACCACTTATGTGTGCCTGGATGGTTTCTGAACAAATAAAAGTGAAATCTCATCCACAACTTGATAGGGAATGATAAATCAAAACCCAGCACACTACAGAAAAAAATGATAGCCCTAAGGTTTTAAGCTTTTTGGAAGAATTCCAAAAAGGCATATTTTAAGGGAATGTCTCAGGGCAACCCTAAATAAACTGGTGACCTATGGATCAAAGACACTGTATTTTATTAGCCATCTCCTGACCCGCCAATCCTACTGTCCTCTAACAGGCATCCAGATAAACCCTCCCTTCTCTTTCTTCCTCTGAGAATCACAAGAATCACATATCAGCCCTGACAGCATTTGATTTCTCATCTTCAGGAATGTAGCTGGTACATTCTTTATGCGAAAGAGGCAATCCTAGGAAGGGGTCTGAACCAGACAGAATTAAGAGTATCTTATTTCATCTGCACAAGAACAAAAGAGTGTCTTTCCCTTTCCAGTGCCTGCATGAGTCTGAGGACTTGAATGGAAGCAGACTGGCTGAGCTTAGCCCTTAGGACAGAGACACAGCTGGCAGCAAGAGGGGTCCAACTGAGGTAAGGGGGTCACTTTCTCTCCTCCATGATTATTTTTACAGTACAGCCCTGACTTGCAAAGGGTGCAGTGATTGACACAGAGCTCTTTATCCTTGACTATAAACTTCCACCAAATTAAATGGCTTCCACCACTGATTCCAAATCCTATAGGTTCATTTTGGATGTGGTTAATAAAATGTTATGGATTTCCATAAGTTTACTCTATGCTGGGAATTTAGTGAACTATGGATGAGGCAGGCTGCCTCTGAGAAGTCCCCCAGTGATCTCTGCCTCCTGGTAGTCATGGCCTTCTGTAATCTCCTTCCCTTCAATAATTAGTTTCTCCTAACTGGTAAAATATTGGCAACATTGAAGGGGTGTCCCTTCCGTGACCGGGTTACATAAGCTAATGGTTCTGTCTTGCAGCAGACTCTGTCCCTTGATAAAGCGGGCCACCATGTTGGAGAGGTCTGTATGGTCAGGAACTGAGGGTGGCCTCAGGCCAACACTCAGCAAAGCCCTGAAGGAAGCAAGGATCTGAGCAAGTCCTTCAGTGCAACAACCCTCCAGAAACAATTCTCACAAGAAACACTTGAGCTTAGAAGCAGATCCTTTCTTGGTTGAGCTTTCAGATGAGACTCTGGCCAACTCTCTTGTTCAGTTTGATGAGCGACCCTGGAGTAGGAACCAGATCAGCTGTTCCTGAACTCCTTTGTCACAAAAACTGTGAAATAATAAATGTGTTCTTTGAGTTGGCAATTTGTTATATAACAATAGGTAACTCATACAGTAGATCTCACCTGTCATTTTTCTTTCCGTAACATAAATACTCACTTAATAGTCACCTTGGAAGATGTTTCCACTGCTATTTCTAAGTTGGTAGACCGACATTCAATTAAACCCAATATGCTATCATTGTACCCCATACTGTGTTAAAATCAGTCATCTCTTTAGAACTAACAGATCATATAAGGGCAAGCATTAAGAAGCCTCTATTGTCTAAAATGTGGCTCTAGTTGTGCCATTCTTTTGCTTAAAGACCTTCTGGAACACTCTAGGAAACACAAACTTTCATAATGTGACCCCAAACACTTTCTCAGGCTTTCTCCCCATTATACTGCTCCCCATCACCTTTCCCACACTGTGGCCCATCCCTTCCCATGTCTGTCTTCTTTCCTACTGCCCTTCATAGTGCTCCCCTCCCTCCACCACCTCATACCTGCCTTTGGAAGGCCTATCTCTTCCATGAGGCATCTCCAAGATCGCACATCTACCCCTAAGCCAGGTGCTCTGTCTCCTCAGTCTATCCCCCATGCCACTTTTGGCCTTGCTTTGGGTACTTTTCACATGCTGACCTTCATCCTGGTTTGCTTTCCATCCTTTCTCGGATTCTGCCTTCTCTGATCTCCTCTGTGAGTAAAAGCCCATGAGGGCAGAGATTGTCCATCATTCTCTGTGTGGCCCTTCCCACGCCTAGAGCATTACCTTGGGCATGGAGAGGAGCAGAGCAGTCACCCAATGTGTGTGAAGTTGAATGTGACGAAAGGCAGACTGGGATGTGGGGCAGCATTAGCACGAAGGTGTTAATAGAAGTGCTACTAAGGAAGGGCCCTATCGCCAATCGAGGTTGGGAAACTAGGTGTACCTATCCCTTCACAAAGAATCCCTGTGGACATTAGATGATCAAAGTCTCCTGTAGTAAAGAAATGGATGTTGTAGCTGCAGCTTTCTTTAATGCTTTTATTTGGGCAGGAGACTCAGAAGCCGCCTCATCACTCATCTATAGGATCCCTGCCATTTAGAGCTCACCTCACAGCGACTGCCACATGTTGGGTTTTTCTTTGGTAGGGCTTTGAGCGTATCATGCTAAATAGCCCATATCCAGTCACCTTATTTAGTCACAGGTGATTCCAGATGGTTGTAATTGGTGATACTCTGAATAGATACTCAACTCCCCAAAATACACAAGTTAGGAACTAAGCCACCTACACTGTGTGAAGAACCATGTTTATAACCAGGTTGGCACGACCTTATCATTATGGGCCCTTCTGCTTAAAGCTGCAGAGACTGTATTTAAAGATTTCAGACATTAGGGACTCATTTTTTTCACCAACCTTTGCCAGAGCCAATCTTGGTTATTGGAGGTTTAAGAAGCATTGCCTGTGTGTCAGGCACTGTGCTAGGTGCTTAGGATACAAACCTCAATAACAGACTGTTTCTGCCCGAAAGGATGTGTAGTCTGACTCAGAACATAGATTCTGTTAATACAATTCCCTGAGCACTAAAACCCTGTTACATGGGCACACAAGCAAGGGAGTGGGGATCTAGCCTAGAGGGAAAGGGAGGCCTAGCACGAGAGCTGAAAGATTCTGAAAGATTACCCTGGGAATAAAGGTGGAAAAACAGAAAGTCCAATTCAACAGATTTGTTTTTTGAACACCCACTCTCTGTCGTGTCCTAAGAATTCTAAGAGGAATGAGGCACACTCCCTTCCTTCCAGGACCTGAGCTGAGGGCGGTGGGGGCAGAGGTCAGGTGAAGCCCACTGGGCCTGATTAGTGGGGACTGAGAACCCAAGGATTGTAAGGCGAATGGCCAACACATGTCATACCTTCCGTTTTAATTTAAACAATAATTTCTTGCCGCTAATCTTTTGTTGTTGGTGGTGGTGGTTTTTAAAGAGCAAACATCACTCCTCTGGGCATCTTAAGCCCATAGACCTAAAGACCTAACAGCTGTGAAGTTAAGAATTCCTGTCGGGTCACTGGTTATCTATTCCCTGCCTTAAGCACTCTTCCTCCCTTTCCTCTCTCCTCGTGCTTCACCTCCCTGAAGGGGACATTGGAAGGGAGAAAGAGGAGGTGGGTTTGCCTCCTTTTGTGGTCTTGGCGACTCTTCCTGGGATTCATTTTAGGGGGCCTACAGTAGAGCGATTGCACTAAACAGCTAAATCTGACATCTATGTCCCTGGCCGCAGCCTGGCAGACTTAGTGGTAGTTGTGACCCTTGCTCATTGATTGTGTGCCCTTGGGCATGTTTCCTAAGGCTCTGTGTTTACCTCATCCGTAAAATGGGTAAAAAGATATTTTTCCCAGGGCTGTGTGTGGGTTAGTACTTCTGAGCTGAGCATACTGTCTTCATAAAGGCTATATTAGGTGCTTCATAAATGCTAATCCCTCTTGCCTGTTTTCCTTGAAATCAGGGCAGTCGTTCCGGCTTTGTTGAGATATAGTTGGCATATTTCGTTGTGTGGGTCTGGGGTGTGCAGAGTGATGGTTTGATTTCTGCATCTGTTGCCAGATGACTCCGCGCTGGGGTTAGTTAATTTCGCCATCTCATAGTTACAGCTTTGTGTATGTGTGCCCTTATCTTTCTTTTCTAATTTTTCTTAAACACATTCCAATTTTATGATAAGAAAAAAAATTAATTGAAGAAAATAATCAGGAAAGACACACTTGTTCTGAGTGTATAAGAACATTTAATTTTTGGTTTCAGAACTCAGACATCGTGTTGGCTTTTTCTACAAGGACCCTGGTTACAAGTAGACACCCTCTTCCCCCAGTAAATGCAACTGTTATACTTAGTGGCCTAGTCTACTTGGGCTGAGAAAACTTTGTCATTGTATTTGTTGCCTAAAACAGGTGACTTAGACATTTTTGTTCCTTTCTTGGAGAACTCCACCATCTCATTTTTCTCCAGCTTACCTTGAGAAAGACAAGGGAGGTGGTAGTTTATATTGGCAGGATTGAAAGAGAACATAAAAATGGGCGGAACACATATTCAATGATGGATGGGATGTGAACATTTTTGGCTTAAAAATCAGTTTTCCCTTGCTCTTGTACTCAGGCCAAGGAAGCACCAATTACTTTGGGTCTTTCCTGGAGTAATTAATTCACCTGGAATGCCTTCCTCTCCTCCCTTCCTGTAGTCCCGTCTCCAGAACTTGTTTTCTGTATTCAAAGGACCTTTACTGAGGGCCAGCCTAGAGACAGAGCTACTAGATGAAGAGGGCAGGAGCAGAGGGCAATGGGGGTGGGGGGGGCACAGGCATGCGGGCACTCACACCCTCCACTCCTTGTCTGAGTTTGGTGCATCCGGCCCATGGCTCTCGGTAAGGGGAGAAGGCAAGGGCCCTGGGACCCAAGCTCTGCAGGGTATCACTCAGAGAAGTGGAGAGAGTGGGTGCAGGCCCTACAGGACTGAGAAGGGAACCAGCAGAGCCAGAATGAGTGATGGGTATGGGGTGCGCAGGGGTGGCTTCCCAAGAAATGCAGGTCGTAGGGGTGACATGCAAGGAGTGGGGAGAAACCGGTGGTGCAAATGGCAGAGGCAAAGACCTCTCTCTCTCTCACATCTCTGCACGTCTGACCTCTTTCTGGGTCATTGTGGCTACAGACAAGCAGCTGCTATTGCTTCATTTAGAGAAGCATCCAGTGGGTCATGCTGTTCTAGAAAGGGGGATACAGACAAAACCAGGATGCGGTCCCTGCTCTGAGGAGTTTGCAGCCCCCGTGCTGTGCTCCCTAATCAGGGCTGCGTGTCAGAGTCAGCCCGGAGCTTTAGAACATGCACCTTCACATTTCTGCCGTCTGAGAACCTGCCTCTAGCGAAATGATGAGCAGGGGAGAAAGTCAGCACCCCTGTCTCCCAGGCTCTCGGCTGAGTGCATCATATCGCAGGGGGTGAAATACTCAAGCTGGTGTTCCTGAGCAGACCCAGCTCAGCACACAACAACCGACTACACACAGTTCTTCTCAGCCTGACATTCAGTGAAGTCACATCAGTTACTCTGAGAGCAGCTATGGAAATTAGCAAATGCTAAAAACCAGGGCATCTCCCTCTCTAGAAAGCCAGTTGTTAAACATTTCCTGAAACACCACAGTATGTGTCTATATAATCTCATTTAACCTAATCTTCATAATAAGCCCAGATTTTATGTATGGAATAACACTTTACTGCTTTCTAATCACTTTGAAATATGTTACCTTGCTGTCATAATAGCCCAGGAGAATAAGTTAGGGTAGTATTGCTATCCTCATTTTATTTTATTTTTTTATTAAAAATTTTGTAATGTTTATTTTTTGAGAGAGAGAGAGAGAGAGAGCAAGCTGGGGAGAGACAGAGAGAAGGAGAGAGAATCCCAGGCAGGCTCTACATTGTCAGCACAGAGCCTGACATGGGGCTCAATCTCACAAACTGTGAGACATGACCTGAGCCAAAACCAAGAGTCGGATGATTAACTGACTGAGCCATCCAGACACCCTGCTATCCTCATTTTAAAGAAACACTGGCTCAGAGAGGTCACCCAGTGAGGAGGGCAGACCCAGGCTGAAGAAGCCCAAGTTTGACTCCCAGCTGTACGCTTCCTATTCTGGCAAGCATGGCCCCAGTGGTCAGATTTCCGGTTCTGAGTCCGTGTCTTGACCGCAAGGGCTGGAGGGACCAGACCTGACCCTGTTCTCAGATATCTGGTAACAGGAAGTTTCCCTAACACTGGCAGGTGTAGCTTAATAAACGACCTTCCCACTATGCTTATTTTTGTGCATGGAGTATTCTCATGCTAGGTTCAGGGCCTAAATAGGCAGGTTTAAAGGGGGTTTATATTTTGAGGGGGGTGTGATGTGCCCGGGAAATGCGCCTTTGGCTGGCATGGAAAGAAGGGAATCCGGAACTTTAAAAAACCCACTCCATTAAGGTCTTGGCTGAGGCCATGGGAATTTCCAAATATTTCACTGGTTCTAATTGAGGTAGCAGTGAGTTGGAGGCTAATATGAGGCTTGGAGATTTATGTCACCATGGAAAATTCCCAGTAGACAGGGAGCTAATTCTCAAATGGTGAAAATAGCAGCAAACTCAACCAGTGCCAACGGATATTACCTGCTGGGGACAGAATGTGCCCTGAGGAAGAAAGGAAGAAGAGACTCCTCATTCTCAGGGTGCCGTTCCCCCACTTCTTGTCTTGTCAGGACCTACTTGCTGTCTGCTGGGGTGAACCATGGAATGAAAAGCTGGTCACATCATGGAAAAATCACACTGAAAGACTTTTTTAAAGACAGAATTTTCCTTTATGTCTGAGGTTCAGGCGGCTGGGATTGTTCTACTCACGTGAACAAACACCCATGTAGATCACCACAGTCAGAGTTCCTTGTGTGTCTGTCATACTCTCTGACCCTACCTGGAACTTCCACGGAGGGTGTCAGGTGTCATTTCCTCTCTATGTGCTGAAGGATGTCCTGTCCGAGGGATGAGCTTCCAGATGGCACCAGATGGAAAACTGCGGGGAGTCGTGATCTGTGGAGTAGCCCATGACATCAGGACTGCAGAGGCTTCTGAATGGATGGGGTCAGAGCCCCCGGGCCTCTTGGCAGAAGGCAGGTGATTCCTTCACCAAGCTGTGTCCGCCCCTCCAGCCGCCATGCTGCCTACCACCCCCAGGTTGGGCACAGAGTGCACACTGTTTTCTTTGGAATCCATAAACACAAACATGCCCCCAGAAGTATCTCAGACAACGTGGACCAGCAGCAGTCAAAGAATGTTTGTGCAGAACCTGCAGGGTTGAAACATGAGCAGGACCACTGCCAGGTGGGCCCACCCATGCTTCAGCAGGGAACCCTCCTCAGGAGATCTCATGTTGTGATGAGAGATGTAGAGGGACTCAGAATTTCAGACTCAGGGTGTGAGGGAAGATTGGACGTGACTGGTGTCAATAGAAGAGTCAGCAGGAAGAAGGTGCAGGATAAAGCACGTTCACTGGCCACCATTCTGGGAAACCTGGCTGCAGTGTGGTTCCCAGACCCGCAGCAACCAGCCTCACTTGGGGACGTGTTAGAAATGCAGAATGTCCAGCCCCACCCTGATCTCCTGACTCACAATCTGTACAACAAAACCCTGGGGAATTCTGGTGGATTTAGAGGTTGAGTGTCCCGCGGCTCTGAATGAAACCAGACAGGCTTCTCCCCACTGACTAAGACCAGGTCCAGGGCACTTCCGGGTGCCGGTGTACTTATTATATAGTAACCTACAGAGGTTTACAATAGAGAGTCAATGGGGAGAATCTCTTTTCCTTTCTCTCTCTTTCACAGACACAGACACACACACACACAGACACAGACACAGACATACACACGTGCACACACATATGTGATATCAAAAAGGACCTGGAGTCAGAAGCGATTTGAAGTTTCACGGCTGGCTTTGTCACTTAATAACTTAATACTCATGGGACCTCAGCCAAGTCCCTGACTTCTCTGAACATGTCTCTGTAAAAAGGAGATAGTCAATGACTCCACTGAGCTGGGGACTCACAGGTAGTGAGCAGTAAACATTTTACATGTTTTGACTCATTTAATTCTGTGGACAGCCCGTATGATGCTACACTCTTATTGCCCACATTTGACAATGTGGCCCCGGGGCGCTCACCGACCTGCTGGAGATCCCACAGCTTGAGGGTGGCAGAGTGAGGCCCCTACTCTGTCCATACCCCATGCTGGGACACAGCCAAGTGACCAGTAGACTGGCGTGGAACCCGTGGGATGATGGATGTGAGCCACACAGGCCAGGACCTGAGCTCCCAGTAAACGATCGCTTTCAATATTATACATGCACAGGGGAAAGTTGGAGAAGATGTAGGCCTTAATTAGGCATTGATGTGATTTCTTTATGACACTTTTTCATGTCTGTGTTTCCCACATAATGTCTTTCTTTTGTCATGAGAATAAGAAATTGTCATTTATAAAATCCCTCTTTTTATTCTTTTTTAAAATGTGTTTATTTTGAGAGAGAGAGAGAAAGAGAGAGAATGTGTGGAGGAGGGGTAGAGAGCGAGAGAGTGAGAGAGAGACTCCCAAGCAGGCTCCATGCTGTCAGTACAGAGTCTGACATTGAGCTCGATCCCATGAACTGTGAGATCATGACCTGAGCCGAAATCAGGAGTCAGACACTCAACTGACTGAACCACCCAGGTGCCCCTAAAATCCCTCTTGGCTTGCTTGTATGAGTTGCTCCTATGACTTGCTCATTCCCAGTATGAGGGAGAGAAGGAGAGAAACCTTTCAGAACCTGAGCTAAGCTCCTAACTATAGAAGCACAGAGGACACTTGCCTCAACTCTGAAAAAGCAGCCTATCTCCATCTCGCTATCCAGAAGTCACAACAAACAACCTGGAGAAGGGCAGGGCACGCACTTGCAGCAGGGCTTAAGGAACTCCCTGAGGTCTACATTTCAGTATCTTCCCATACCAGGGACCAGAACCTTTGGGGAGGGGGATGGCCTTGCCTCCCTAGTTCCACTGCATCCAGAATGAACATTCTCAACAATAAACCTTTCAGTGCATAAAGTAATGGCATGGAAGAATGCATGTATTAGAGACTCAGGGTTAACGACTTTCTAAGTGTGGAAAATTTCCTCCCAAAGTGTTTCCATATATAGAAAACTCAACATAATAAATGACGAGGGCTCACAGATCTTGGCGGCAGCGGTAGCAGGGGGCAGAGTGAGGAAGGAGAAGGAATTCCCAATTCCCAGGGCCAGCCATCCCATAACTGACTTCCTGACTACTATGCCACCAATGGTTTCTTCATTGCATCCATCCAGGAGCTCTTCGGATAAATAATCTAAGTGAAAATCAGATGTATTATATTCTTAAAAAAATTTTTTTTAATGTTTATTTATTTTTGAGAGAGAGAGAGAGACAGAGCACAAGTGGGGAGGGACAGAGAGACAGGAAGACACGGAATCCAAAGCAGGCTCCATCCTCTGAGCTGTCAGCACGGGCTCGAACCCACAAACTGTGAGATCATGACCTGAGCAGAAGTTGGATGCTTAACCAACTGAGCCACCCCAGGCACCCCTTATGTATTATTATTCTTAAAGTCATTGACAAAACCCCTAATATAGATTACATGTCTCCCAGCCCTTCTGTACCAGAAGTGCTTGGGAGGTTGAGAATGTCACTGGTCACATTGTCCTTTTCTCTTGTGTCCCTAAAGGGCTTTATTGGGCAGCTTCATTAATGGTTGTCAAATACTCAGTTGTCTCAGGCATTTTTAACCTGCTAGGAGCTTGTTGGATCAAACAAACGAACTAAAACCACCCCTGATTCTCTGCTGACTACATTTACCAAGATTAGTTCCTGTAATTATCAAGTTGCTGCCTAAGCCAACTACTCACAACCTTCCCGGCCGAGCCACCTTTTGCATTTTGACAGCTGTGAGCCTCCTCATCCCCATGGGTGGAGGAAACTGGTAGGGGCCCAAGAGACGGGAGGATTGCTGAAAACTGAATCTCACTAATGCTGCCCAAACTTTCCCTCCTGCAGCAAGGAAGGGTCCAGTCTTAGCACAGAAAGTATACTCAGAGATGTATCAAAAATGCTTATCCAAAGGGAATTATGAATCAATGTTTCTGGGATTACAGCTGCCCAAACAGGTCTCTTCCAACTTGGGCTAGTTGCCAAAGAATGAGGGACCCATCCAAGGCTCTGAGTGTATTTCCTCAAAAATCAGAAAGGCCCTGGAGGAGGTCTGGGCCCTAGATGGGCCTCCAGAAGAATGGCAGCATTTTCAGTCTTAGAGCCCTTGTTGTAGCATGGGAGACGTGAGACCTGTATTGGGTATGGGCTTGTGGCTGTGATGTCCATTTTATTGAACAAGGTGACATCCATCTCCTGAGAGATTGTCCGTGAGCCCTGGGCACACGTTTTGACTTAGAAAGTTTTAGCACCGTAGAAGGAAAGGTCGCCATGTTATTTTAAACTCAAACTTGATACTTGGATGTATTAATGGCCTGGCATACAGGGGTTGAGAAGTAAGTCCTCACTCCTCTAGCCACTGTTCAAGGCCTTAGCCACATGTCATTTTGAGGTTATGGCTCTACATTTTGAGAAAGATTAAAGTATCCAAACAGATCCCAAGAAGAAGAAGGAGAAGGAGAAGAAGAAACAGCATGAAAAGAAAGGTTGGAATTAGGTCTTATGCAGAATGTTTAAATGTGTTGGGAAAAAGCCACATGACAACCAAATCTCTGTGTTTAAAGAAAAGAGCATTGCTTATACAAACAGTGCTGATCTGTTTTCTACTATCAGCCAGTTAAATGATTTTATTGCCAGTCTCCCATGAGGTTCCATCTTGGGCCATGTAGGCAGTGAATAAGAATGTCTTCTAAGGGAAGACCCTGAGGATTAAGTTCTGGAGAGGGAGCGTGAGGAACAGCTCCACCTCCATGAGCCATGCAAACAAGGGCCTGTCAATCTTAAGTGGTACTTCCCGAGCTTACCTGGTGACCTGAGGGAATGGAGAATTCTAGTGAGGAAGCTTGAAAGACATGGTGGCCAACAGAAAGATAAAGAAATACTTAAGGTTGATTAACTACTGAATAAAGGCTATGAAAGGAAGAGTGGGCCTTCTTTCCTTGGGGAGGCTTAAGAATGGTAGCCACCTTCCTCATTTTAAGGATCCTCTTGCCTGGAGTTGTAGCAGGATTCTTGTATAGAGAGTCGTGATGCTGAGGCTTTTCTTTCCGGGAAGAACTTTATTCTTACCAGCACTGGTCAGTTGGGTTCGTACCCGAAGAACTGAGCCCCAAATGCCACATGGCGTAGTTTTTTTAATGTATTTTCCGCTTCTTTGTCTCCCATATATGGTAACATAAAACATGTAGTATGATTAAGTGGTCTCATGTTACAAGGTCATGAGGGATGTTGTCCCGTACGTGTATAACCAGGTTGCCTTGAGGTTTTTTTTTTTTCCTTTCCTTAGGGAGGGGACCCTACCACATTACCCCCTTTAATGCTCGGACCTCTCTGTTTTGGGTCAAAGAGCATCATCTTGGTTTAGGTGTTTATATTTTTATAACATTACTACATGAGTGGCCGTCCTTTTTAAATCATGGCCTCAATGAGACTGGAGACAGACCATACAACAAGGGAGCTTAGTAAGGTAGGATTAAGCAACCTCCCAGAATTAGGAGGATAATTTTTAGGAGAGTTTTGAATCCCTTGAAAGTTGAAAGCCTTCCTCTGAATAACTCCCCGGGATTTTATCCGTTTCAGGTCTGGACAGGGACATGAACAATCCTTTTCATTTGATTTGTGATCTCTTCTATGACTTTTTTCTCATTATCTATCTGTAGGCAGCAGTTGTTTAGGTTAAACTTTTTACAAACTTTTTCCTCAGAAGCAAGTAGGTAATCTAAGGCCAAGCGATTTTGATAGATAGCATTGCATATTTTGGTTTGTTGTTTGGCTAGTCAGTTAAGAGCTCTAGCAGGTTTATTGGTTATAATTTTTATAACTGCTTGTAGTCTGATTATGTGGTTTAGCATGTAAATAGGGGTGCAGTAGCCCCAGGACTCATCCTCTGCCCAGGTGGCAGGGCCATAATATTGGATTATATGCTCGGGAGGCCATTTATCATCTTTTTAATTGCCAATTTGTAAGGCATGCTGCTTCCTTTGAGTCTCCGTGTCCCCATACACTTGGACTCCCAAATGTTCCCCTCTGGCAGTGGGGAGCAGGAAGAAAGATGGATGAATAGTTTCCAGCACACATGACCCTGACCAGACTGAGGGAAGTACTATGTAGGCTATCCTTCCACATATCTAGTATAGTCCACCTGATACCTGCCATTTGATGGCTGCGTTGACATTGTCTCAGTCCTCTTGGAGATGAGAGAACATAGACAAGGGGAAGGGGTCTGGCTCAAGGTGATCTGGGGTCCCCCACCATTGGGTTTTTCAGGCAGTTGAGTTACAGAATCTTTGGCATAGGCATGTTAAGTTTTTAACGGAGACAATGATGAACTTTTTCCCCACTAGGCAAGACAGTTTTTCCTAATAATTGAGTTTTTGAGAAGCCAAACCCCGGTTGTAATACAGGAGTATTTTGTTTTACTACAAGGTTTGTGGGGATCTAATTTTCTAGTCTCTTATGGCCATTGTTTCCCCATGTTGGTACCAATGAAGTATCCTATCCACAAAAGGAAGGTGAATGTTAACAGAAACCTCTCACCACATTTCCAAATGGTCGGGGTGGCCTCGGCCAATCCTATGGCAAAGAGTAGAGCAAGAATCACAATAATAGAAACAAGGTGTGACAGTGCATCATAGTAAGGAAACATATAGAAAATAAGGACAGTCTTTTGTTGCATCAGACCATCGATTCCTTAAGCTTCTGCTGTGCGTAAATTAGTCTGCTTCTGGAGTGACTAAAGCAGGGCTACAGTCTCCCGTAGTCTCTGGAGTTGCAGATTGCTTCTTCTGTATGGTCAGCTTGCACAGTGTTGATGGATCAGGAATTCACTCCGAGGTTCGAGACACTGGCTTCACTCTGCTGTAGTGAATCCGGGGACCCACTTTGGCTACCTTTACTGCAGCAGGGGTGGACAAAATGATAGTGACTGGGCCCCTCCAAAGGAGTTTTAGAGGTTGGACATTTAACTCCTTTATCCATATTGAATCTTCTGGTGTAAAGGGGTGATTGTCTGTGGTCAGATTCACAGGTAATTGCTCCCTGACCCAATGGTGTAAAGTGGTTAGGGTAGAGCCAAGGGCCGGTATCTGTTGTCTTAGGGTTAGGTTGTCTATCTCACTTAGATCCCCTCCTTATGCCCTTGATAATGGGGGGAGGGTGCCCATAAAGGATTTCATAAGGGGAGAACCCCAGATGTTTCTTCAGCCTCCCACCTGCAGCTGCAGTCTGCCTCCCTGAAGGTCCCTTACCTCTTCCTGCCTAATGTTCACCCTTTCCCTATTTATTTCTCCCCTGGAACAGGGCCTGTAACTGCTGTTAGGGAACAAGGATGATGACTGTTCTGGCTTCTTCAAGCTGATAAGGGATGGTGTAGGGGTACAGCAGTTAGAGTCTACGCAAGAGTCAGTCCAGTGGCCCACAGTATGGTTTTACAGGAAGGCTGGCAGGCATGAGGCAGTATAAACATAAGCAGACACAGAGAAAAACACAAAGTAAAGATTATACTGACCAATAAGGTGGCATCTTAAGATAATGTCTACAGTTTCCAAACCTGACAAATAACTAGGAGAGACCCTGACATTGTAGACAACACATGTCAGGGGATCTCTCATAACCCAGGTGATAGAGGAGCAGTAAATAATTAATGGTGCCTTTGTTTCTGAGAGTTTGGCCCTAACTTAATTTAAAAAAATGTTTAAAGCATCTAATGCTTATGAGGTGTTATTTATAGTTTTGCTGAGTATAAGTAGACAGTTTGCTTTATTTCGAGGTGTAAAAGTTTTCCAAGAGCCAGGAGTTCTACTACAGGAAAGAGTCAAGGCAGCCATCTACCATTATTAATTCGTAAATTTTTAGGTAAGCCAAACCTGGGTATTACTTTATAAAGCAGAATTTTTATTACTTTCTGTGCCTTTTCTGTCTTGTATGGGGAAGGCCTTTACCCAATTAGTAAAAGTGTTAACCCATACCAACAGATGTTGGAATTTTTTTTGACCTTGGCAGATGAGTGAAACCTAACGGTCAGTCTTTTCTGGATGGCCTCCAGTTTTCTTGATTGCCTGGGAGAGCAAGTTTGTGGTTGAAAGGATTGTTCCTAAGACACACTTCACAGGCTGATACTACTTGCAGAACTGTCCTTGACAAATTTTTTTTTCAGTAAACATCCTTTGGGCCATTTGATAAGTTTGTCCCTCCCTAAATGAAAGTCCTGATGCTGTGCTTTAGTGATCTTTTAGCTCTGTGAACTTGGGAATAGTAATTGCCCTGCTCTGTTTGTAACCATTCCAAGGGCTGGAGACAGTGTCTAGGAATCAGACCCCAGTTTATTTTTGGGGGGAGAGTAGGTGGGATTGAGTCTCCTTTAATATTCGGTATAGCAGGGAAACTATTTTCCTGAACCTTGGTATCTACAGCCTACAATATCCAGTAATTTCTGAAAACTCACATGATTGTTATCTGTCGTGGAGTCAGTAGCACCATAGTCTCTAAGTTACAATGTCCCTTTCTAACAAGAGAGTAAGATTCTCTGGCATCATCAAGAAAGAATGAGAAAAAGTTAGGTTTCCCATACGCATTCTGGGGCTGAGAGAAAAATTTAGTTAAAAGTTTTCCGGAGATGCCTCTAATGGTCATGCTGCATTTGGATAGTTGGCCTGGAGTAGAAAGGAGGACAGAAAAGGTAGCTCTGGCATCAAGAAGGAAATCAACTAATTTTCCTTCTATATTTAGAGTTACCCAAGGCTCTGGGTTTCTGATAGACAGTTGGTTTAGGGGAGCCACCGTGAAGAGCCCCAGGCCCCGGTTAGTCCCTTCCAGGGACATTGGTTATCTGAGCCCTCACAGAGAGCGGTCCCCAGGGGCATTCAGATCTCCAGTGATGGTCTCCACATAAGGGACATGGCTTACGGGGTTTTCATTTTGGTTGTCCCCTTTGAGGATGTTTTCATTTCAGTGCTCTGAATGGCCATATAAATGGCACTTGGTGCCAGGACCTCGGGAAGTCCGGTCTGGCAGTACGTAAGGCTACAACTAAGTCCTTAGATTTTCTTTCTTTTTTTTTTTAAGCCTCCTTTCGTGTGTGTGTGTGTGTGCGCGCGCGCGTGTGTGTGTGTGTGCGCGCGCGTGTGTGTGTGTGGGTGCGTGTGTGTGTGTGTGTGTGTGCGTGTGTGTGTGTGTGTGTGTGTTTATTCTTATTCTCCTCTTGATCTTGGTTGTAATGTACCCAATTGGCAGCTCATAAGAGCTCCTCCAGGGTCCCTGCCAGGCCAACAGCCAGTTTTTGCATTTTCTCTTAATATCTAGGGCTTGGTTGAGTGACAAATTTGTCCTTTAAAATCGTCTCAGCCTTAGGAGTGGCAGGGGAGATAGCCATATATTTAATAAAAGCCTCCCTCAACCTCTCCAGGAAGGCCATCAGGCTCTCATTTTGTGTTTGTAAAATAGTGGCTAATTTAGCATAATTTAAGGGCTAAATCTTAGATTTCCTTAATTTTTTTCTAAGCACCTCAGACTCTAAGTCTCATTAAGAGTCTGATTTCACAAAATCATTATATCTTTCCAAGTCAACGCAAAACCATACGTAATATTCTGAAAAGCCTTTATATACTTATCCAGTCAGAAAATTTACCTAGATCTCCTTTTATCTGTCTTAAACCTTGTAATGTAAAGGTTTTTCCTTCTGGCATTCTAGCTTCTTGTAAGGGAAACATGTCTGTTACATCACAAGGAGGGCCTGGATAAGGTGGGTAGCAGGGAGCAGAATTATATATTTTTTATCTATAGAGAGAGGGATTGAGGACTTGAGGAGGAGGAGGTTGAGGTGGGAGACTTCCCTTCATCCTTCTCTAGGTCTGTTTTGGGTACAGGTAAGGGGCCCTTAGTTGTTTCCCCTCCTGATTGCTGGACTTTAGAGAGGGTTACCATTAAATTAGGATCCACCTTACATTGCTTACGTATATCTCGTTTTTTTTTTTTTTCCTAAGGCCCTGCAACAATGAACACAGAGGAATTCTCCCCATTTCTCTTCACATTTGCAAAACAAACCCAATTGTAGGATAGTATTGTCATTGATATTTCCCTCTGGTGGCCAGGTTCCCTCTTCCAATTTGTACTGGGGCCAAGCCTTTGTGCAAAAGAAAATGAATCATAATGCATTCCAAAGGAGTAATGGACTTGATTGGGGAATTACCCTCTATAGGAAAAAGGAAGAAAGTTGTCCTTTATCTCAATTTCCTGTAGCTGACCAGGAGAAAACTCATCTCCTGGCCCCTCGTTTTTGGCTGGCTATGCGACTGGCAGCCAAAGCCCTGTCAGTCTTGTGAGGCACTGGGAGTAGTCATTCTTGCCCAGACTTGACCCTACCTCTGAGAGCTGACCTGGTCTTTCCTGTTTTTTTTTTTCTTGCTGCTCCATTTCCCCCCTGCAGGACCTTGGGGGTATGGACTGTGACCAAGCAAGACTTTCCTGGTTGTTGTAGGATGCACTCATTTTATTTTGGCCCAATAGTAACTTACATATTGATCATTGGCTGTTGAGGGAGGGGGTTAAAGGGCCAAAGTCAAGGTCTATTCCCCTGCCTTTTTCAACAAGGCCCACATAAATATGTTTCAGCCATGTGGATATCCACTTTCCACATACAATGGGCTAAGTTTAGTAAAATAGCTCCCATGTATCTTAGTAAAAGCCCTTCATATATCATCCCTCTCTCATATGGCAGAGGCATCCAGTCTTCTGCTAAATGGGAACAACACAAATGTGGAGGATTTGGAGGCCGGCCTCAAGGGTATTGCCATCATTTTCCCGGCCTTTGGATCAAAAGAGGAGGAATTTTAATCTTAACCCAGTGTACTTTTAAAATCCATTTATTTTAATCTTAGTCTGTCCTGACCACACATAAAATTTCTTTTTAAAGACTTTCCTTCACAAACCTTCTACAACTTTTCTTTGAATTTAGATTTTGTCCCAAGCCATTTCTCCCCAAATAACCAGTCTCATTTAGGACAAAATTACATTCTTTTACCTTCAACAAAAATATATTTCCATTTCTTATGTCTTTCTTTCATATCACCTACTTTTCTGCATACAGAGTTGCTTTTCTTAATTTTTTCAGTTTTAACTACATTTAGCAGAATTTTAACTCTTAGGAACCTTAGTCTCCAGTGAAAACTAAGTAGTAATCAATGGTGAACTCTATGTTACATCAGAATTTTTTTAGATGGCAAACTTATGAATCCATTAAGCATAAAGCATGCTTTCCCACAGATCTAAATATCCTTAGTTTCTCTGCGACAAGTCAGAAGCACAAACCTACGTCTAGTAATTAGTTCTTTAGCCTCTTATCTCGTTAGATATCCAGTGAATTCAATCTCAAGTTATCATGCAAACAAAACTTTAACTAACGCTTTAGGTTACCAAAGACTTTGAAAGCTATCTTAACAATTATGCATGGGAACTTTGAGACAGACAAAATTAACCATCATTTTAAGTCGCCTTTTTGCTGACAAATTACAACAGAGATAATAAGAACTTATTTGACCTTTAGAAAACCTTAGGTAGAAAGAAGTTTTATATATTTAATGCTGATAACTCTAAAGACATGTCTACTTTAAACCAACAGACTTAAATCCATTTAAATATCAAATTTGTTCTGTCTGTGTCCATTTAAAAGTTAATCAATTTGTTCCCTATTGTCTATTTTTACCTGGGGCACCAGTGGGGAAATCTGAAGGGGGCGGTCTTCACTCTGTGACCTCTAGGGTGGGAGGAGGAGCTGATAGTGCCTGAGGCATTGAGGAGCCAGTTATGCAGGCCGCCCCCCCAGGTGATGCAGAAAAGGAGGGGAAGGGAAGGCAGAAGAGGAGAGGTGCCAGCAGAAGGCAGAGAGAGAGAGAGAGAGAGAGAGAGAGAGAGAGAGAGAGAGAGAGAGAGAGAGAGAGAGATTTCCCAGTTTAAAATTCTTTTTTAAAGGTTTTATTTATTTTTGAGAGAGAGAGAGACAGAGCATGAATGGGGGAGGGGCAGAGAGAGAGGGAAACACAGAATCGGAAGCAGGCTTCAGGCTCTGAGCCATCAGCCCAGAGCCCGACGCGGGGCTCGAACTCACGGACCTCGAGATCGTGACCCGAGCTGAAGTCGGACGCTTAACTGACTGAGCCACCCAGGCGCCCCATGCCAGTTTTAAATCTTGTCAACTCAGACAGAGGAGCAGACTCCTGGTTTCTTTTGTTTTGTTTTCAACTAGTGGAATTAGGGAGTTCGTGTCAGTCTGGAGAAGACAGGGAATTTCCCCGAAACAAAAGGAGTTTCAGCAGCTGCTTGGGAATATTCCTTAAAGTCCCATTCTGAGGTGGAATAACCAGGGATAGTTGGCTCTGATTATCATAGTCATCGACCCAGGAAATGAATGAGAGATAAGTCCCCACACACAGTCACACGGCAACTCCAACCCACCACCCAGCACCCAGGGCCTTAGAGTTGCAGCTTCATTCCTTGTCCCTTCTGGAACTACTCGGGCAACTCTGGGAGATGACCAGGCTCCCCTTCTACCTCTTAGGGGCAGATCTGCCAAAACAAACCTGGGTTCTTACAGGTCTGATGGGTGCTCCCTGACCTGGTTCCTGGACCTCACAGGTTCTGTTGGCACACATGAGGTCCTTGCCCCAGCGTGCTAGGAGGGCTAGTCTCCTGTGGATCAAGCAGTCTGCTGACACCAGGTAAGGCTGGCGCTAGGTGAGGTCACCTCTCCCAGTGCCCTGAGGTTTGTATCCCTGGTGGCAAACGAGGTGGAAATGCACGGTCTCCGAATCCTGGGTGCGAGTCCCCAACTAATGTAGCAGGATTCTCGCATAGGGAGTCATGACACTGAGGCTTTTCTTTCCCGGAAGAAATTTTATTCCTGCTGGTACTGCTCAATTGGGTTCATACATGAAGAACTGACCCTTGAACGCCACATAGAGCAGTATTTTTTTAATATATTTTTCACTTCTTTGTCTCCTAGATATGGTAACATACAAACATGTAGTCTAATTAAGTGGTCTCATGTTACAAGGTCATGAGGGATGTTGTCCTATAAGCATATAACCAGGTTGCCTTGAGGTTTTTTTTTTTCTTTAAGGAGGGGACCCTACCACAGAGTCAGAGGGCTATACCAGATATCCTCTGTAAGTTCCACCTATTTTTATGAATCTATGATATATTAGAACTCTGAAGATAGAAATCCAAGCCTGGCTAGCCTGGGCCAAGGAGCAGATGTAGGGCTTCCATAACCAGTTTCCAGTGGGGCAAGTCTGTGGTTGGTCCAGGGGCCCTGGAACCAGGGGGGTAGTGTGCCACCCACACTTTCTCCTCTCCCTTTTTCTGTGTGTTGCCTTCAGAGTTTGGTTTTATTTTTCACACAGTGGGCCTGGATTTATGTCTGACCCTTCACTAGTAAAGAGGAGCTGCCTCTCCTTCCTTGGTTCCATGCCAAAATATTCTAAAGAAGGACTAGGTCAAGGGCATACCCCCAAAGGCAAGCAGCCCATCCCTCAGTGGTTGGGGTGGCGGGGGAAACAGATCACAGGAGGAAGGACCAAGCAGGCACAACCATAGATACCCAGCATGGCACTGAGCCAGATGCCAAATTCTTCAAAAAAATTTTTTTTAATGTTTATTTTTGAGAGAGAGAGAGACTGAGTGCAAGCAAGGGAGGGTCAGAGAGAGGGGGAGACAGAATCTGAAACAGGCTCCAGGCTCTGAGCCATCAGCACAGAGTCCAACTCAGAACTCTAGCTCAGGAACCGTGAGATCGTGACCTGAGCCAAAGTCAGGCACTTAACCGGCTCAGCCACCCAGGCACCCCCAGATGCCATATTCTAAGTATGCACAAGCTGGGTGAGAAAAGAGAAAGAAAGAAATAGTGAAAAAAAAAAAAATGTCAGAGTCGGCTGGGAAAGAGTGAGGGACAGGGTCCTTCTGTAGCATTAGCATGCTAATTGAAAGGACATTCAGTTCTACTCTTGAACAAAGATGCCTCAGGCCATATGTATCTCTTGCCAATTTCCTTTCAACCCTAATAACTTTTCCTCCTTAAATTCTGTCTGAGCTAGTTGGCAAAGCGTAAAAACATTTTCTGTTTATTTGTGCTTGGTATAGCTGGAAAGATTCCTGTGAAGCTTTTTGCCCCCATCATGTTGTCTGTAAGTTCCTATGCAATACGAACCCTTTCTTAGTAGGCTACCTGGGAAATCCAAGAGGCAGTAGTATTTGTCAGTAGAAGCTACCCCTTTTTACCTGGTTCAGTATTTCGTGCAGTGATGAACTCCAGCTGCGAGTGGGCTGAAAGCATATTTGTATGGAAACTAGACATAGGGACGGGGTCTCGGCTTTTCCAGAACGAATCACCAACAAGCAGGGGTGGAAACAGGGATGTGCAACCGACATGAGCAGGACTTTAGAGCCAGAAAGACTAGGATTTGAATCCAGGCCATAAAATGAGTAAGGATTGTGATGGAGGCTGCACTGCAACTTCCAGATCCCCCTTCCCAACCAAGACATTCATACTCCCCACTGCTGAGAGGATTGGTTGCTAAGGCCTCACAGTTCCCTCCTGGGCACTCCCATGGCTGAGGACCAAAGTTACACCTCTCCCAGAATGGCCCGGGCTGATGCAAGGGTTCAAAGCCCAGTACTTTCTACAGGGGCCTTTCTTGTGACTGCCTCAGTGTTCAACCTCAGTGTTTGCCCCATCCTGCTTCCTCACTGTCTACCAGGGGTTGCTTCAGAGAGCACTCCTCAGTAAACTTCCTATGTGCAAACGTCCACCTCAGCATCTAAGATATTTCCTTGTAGGACTTTTTCTACAGGATGAAAGGCAGCCAGTGTGTGTCCTGAGCAGGTGCTCATAAAGTTATTGTAAAATACTTTGAAAGCCATGACCTGCATGGTTCAGTCACAGAGTTGAGCCACAATTAAATAGGATACAGTCTATTCAACCAGAGTAATTTAAAAAATAACTCAAGTCCTTTACAGATTCTATTAGGAGGGAGACTTTTGGTTGCAACCCCAAGTAAGATTGTTCAAAGAAAGGAAAAGTTTATTTGTGTATTCACATGGTTGGTGGGGAAGATTCATGAAACTATAAAGTCTGGGGGTAAACTTTCATGCATGTCTGGATCCAGGGGCTCAGAGAGGAGGGTCATAGGGCCTACTCTCTCCTCCTTCTTCCTTTATATTCCCTCCAAACTCAGACGGGTTTTAACCATCTGCTGGTAAGAAGGTTTCTATTACTGGCATTGTCTACCCCAGCCCCATGGCTTGTGTTCAGAGAATGCCTCCTTTCTAGGTGTTCACATAGAACAGGTATGTTGTAGAGTATTTAGAGCATGAATTCTCACCCCCCATTGCCCGGGTTCAAATTCCAGTTCTGTTCCTTAGCAGCTCTGTCACGGTGGATGAATTGCTTATCAGACCACAGCTCCTGTATCTGTATAGTGGTTGATGACAGCACTACCCTTCCCATAGGATTGCAAATATGAAATGTGTTAATACTTATAAAGTGTTCAGTGCTAAGCATATTGTAAACACCATCTAAGAGTTTTAAAAAATAAGACAAAAATACTTCTCTGATTTGCTTGACTTGGGTCACAGTCTCACATCTGAACTGATAACAGTGGGCCAGAGGAGATGATGTTCAGGTTGCCCATCCCTGGAGGTAAGGGTAGAGTTAACTCCACTGAAATTTAGGATATGAGGTGGGAGGTTCTCCAAAAGCAATCAGGTTTATGTTGTCAGAAAAAAGAGAATAGATGCTGGGCAGGCAAAGTAACATTTTCCCCCTCCCTATGTAGTTCTTAAAATAGTATACACAGACACACAGTGCTTAGCACTAGTGTTTTTAAATCCTTAAAAAAATTAAGATACTTTCATAATGAAGTAATCTGATAGACCCCAAATATTATCTAAGTGAAAAAAAAATTAGCATCACCTAAAATGAAACAAATTGATATGTTGTGCTTTCTAATTTGACATAATGGGAAGATAATCTCCTTTATTAGCTTCGAAAAGTATTTAGGACTATCTGGAATTCATTTTTGTATGTGAACTGAGTCTTTAAATTTATTTTTTTCCAATGTGGATACCCTGGTTCCACAGTACATCATTTGAAAGTTTATCCTTTCCCCACCATCCTGCTCTATCATTTTAATTATATTTAAGCTGTCATAATTGCAAATTTATTTCTGGCTTTCTATTCGTCTATTTCTGTGCCAATACCATACTGCTGTCATTACTCTACAAGGTTAAGTGAAAAGGTTTAACAGATACTAAAAACTCCTAAAACAAGAGTAAGAGATTCAAGAAGTCAAATAAATCATAAGATAGATAGATAAATAAATAAATATTAATAATAAATAATGATATAAATAATAAAATAAGTAACATGAAGCAAGGAAAAGCAACAATAATAACAAATTCGCACCAGACACATTAACAGAACTACAGAAAATAAAACACAAGCGGAAAGTCTTAAAAGCTAGAGAAAAAAGACAAGATTCCTTGTTAATGAGTGACAGTTGACTTCTTTTTTTTTTATTTTATTTTTTATTTTTTAAAATTTGGATCCAAATTAATTAACCTATAGTGCAACAATGATTTCAGGAATAGATTCCTTAGTGCCCCTCACCCATTTATCCCATTCCCCCTCCCACAACCCCTCCTGTAACCCTCCGTTCTCCATATTTATGAGTCTCTTCTCCCCACTCCTGTTTTGTCCCCCTCCCTGTTTTTATATTATTTTTGTTTCCCTTCCATTATGTTCATGTGTTTTGTCTCTTAAAGTCCTCATATGAGTGAAGTCATAGGATTTTTGTCTTTCTCTGACTGACTAATTTCACTTAGCATAATACCCTCCAGTTCTATCCATGTAGTTGCAAATGACAAGATTTCATTCTTTTTGATTGCCAAGTAATACTCCATTGTGTATATATACCACATCTTCTTTATCCATTCATCCATCGATGGACATTTGGGCTCTTTCCATACTTTGGCTATTGTTGATAGTGCTGCTATAAACATGCGGGTGCATGTGTCCCTTCGAAACAGCACCCCTGTATCCCTTGACACATGCCTAGTAGTGCAATTGCTGGGTCATAGGGTAGTTCTAGTTTTAGTTTTTTGAGGAACCTCCATACTGTTTTCCAGAGTGGCTGCACCAGCTTTCATTCCCAGACACTTGACTTAATAGAAGCAACAGAAGTCAGAAAACAGTGAAACACACCTGATATGTCCTGAAGGAAAACAACTGCTGACTTGCAGTTCTTGCCCAGTGAAAAATACCTTTTTTAAAAAAAAAATTTAATGTTTATTTATTTTTTAGAGAGAGACAGAGTGCAAGTGAGGGAGGGGCAGAGAGAGAGGGAGACACAGAGTCTGAAGCAGGCTCCAGGCTCTGAGCTGTCAGCACAGAGCCTGATGCGGGGTGTGAATGCACGAACTGTGAGATCATGACCTGAGCTGAAGTTGGATGCTTAACTGACTGAGCCACCCAGGCACCCCAAGAATATCTTTCAAGAATGGTGGTGAGGGGCACCTGGGTGGCTCAGTCGGTTAAGCGTCTAACTTCGGCTCAGGTCATGATCTCTCGTGAATTCGAGCCCCACGTCGGGCTCTGTGCCTACAGCTCGGAGCCTGGAGCCCAATTGGTATTCTATGTCTCTCTCTCTCTCTCTCTCTCTCTCTCTCTCTCTCTCTCTCTCTGCCCCTCCCCTGCTCATGCTCTGTCTTTCCTTCAAAATAAATAAACATTAAAACAAAAATTAAAATTAAGAATGGTGGTGAAATAAAGACATTTTTGGACAAAGATGGTGTTTTGCAACCAGCAGACAGGCACTAAAAAAAAATTCTACAGAGTATACTTTATACAAAAAGGAAAATTATCCTAAATGGGAAGTCTGAGAGTAAAGAGCAAAAGCCTTGGTAAATGTGGCTCCAATAATCCTAATGGTACTTTGTGATGTGTTTTGTTCTTGTTGTCCTAGTGCTGTATAATGACAACCATTTCATTGTCTCTTGAGATTCTGGGTGTTGAGTGTACTCAGTGAGGCAGTTCTTCTTCTGGTTTCCCTTGGCACGTCTCCTGTGGTTTCCATTAGACGCTGGTGAAGGCCAGAGTCATCTGGAGGATTAAACGGGACGCCATTGTATCTGGGTCTTGTGCACTCTTCATGTGGTGTCTGGTCCTCTTCTTCCCCTTGTGGTTTCTCATATGGTAGCTCAGGAGTCCTAAAAGTACAGTAGGGGAAGCTGCCGGGCCATACTAATGTTTGGTTCAGATGTCACTTCTGTATTCTCCAGAGAATACAGAATACACTCTGTTTCTCCAGAGAAGCTGAACCAATCGGATGTGTGATATATATTATACATTAACATATGTGTGTGTGTATATATATATATGTATATGTATGTACATGGATGTATATACTACACATCTGTTATATACATATATTATACATATGTAATATGTATATACTACATAGATGTATATAACAGATGTGTAATATATATAACTTACATATTATAAGAAATTGGCTTATGTGATTGTAGTAAAGAGATTGAATTGGTAACAACAACAATAACAACAAACTTGCCACAAATGAAAGCCCATGCCTAGAGGGCTTCCCTGGGGAGTTCCGCCAAACATTTAAATAACAATGAATGCCATTTCTTCACAATCTCTTCCAAGCCACAGGCGAGCCCTGTTAAGACTACATAAGAGAGAATACCAGGTGTTCGCTGGGGATCATCTTTGGAGACCAGCTCCCAAAATCCGCCTTGTGCAAAATCTGCTTACAGATCAAGAGCAGCCACATCTTTGGCCCGCAGCTGATTGCTTCCTGAAACTCCTTCGGCTGGAGCTCTTCCAAATGCAGGCTTTGCATCCTTAGTAAATACAAAAGACCCTTGAGAAGTAACACGCTAAATTTAAATCAGTCATTTACATCTTAGTGTAGACCAAGGACTTGAGAGATGGGATATTTAATGATATGGTAAAAGACGTTATTTCAAAGCCTTAGGACTTGGAGTGGGGAGAAAAACTTGACTGAAGGAGGGGGTGGGACAGGCTGGATGGCAAGTTCAGAGTCAGAAAATTACCTTGTAGCAGACCTGCTTAAGGGTTTCATAGAGAGTAACAGTAAATGTCTCCCTTCAAGGAGGGCCTTAATAAGAATCTCAGTCCATGGCCATGAATCGATAATACCACAATTTGGGACACATACCAGCAGGAAAGAAATGGGCTTTCCCAGAGCTCCTAATGTGGTCTGTTGACAGCCTCCTGACTCAGACTACATTTATTACAATGCAAGTACTCCATCCTTTTCCCTAAGAGTTATGCATCTCTGAGAGAGTGGAGCACAGAAGAGTCTTTGGAAGCAACTTTATAAATAGTGACATCATAGTTATTTTGACCTCAGTGACCCAAAGCTACCAGCAGTGGCGGAGGAGCCAAAGGGTTCACTATGATTGGCCAGTCTGATAGTTCTTCTCTTGGATTTCAGAAGGCCAGTGGTTCCTCAAGTGTGTTGGGAAGGGAAACCATAAACACGAGGCATTGCTTTCTTCTTAGGTGGTGGTCTCCCATCTGAGGCTTGTATTGCGAGTCTTACCTGAACCTAGCACAGCCTTTGGCATGAAAGGTTTCAATGAATAAATTAATGCTTTTAAGTGGCTTGCTTAACTCCTTTTCTCTATACACATTCAGTGAGCTAATTCTATTAGCAAAGGTTGTTGATGGTCTGAGAAAAGTGGAAGGAGTTCATTTTTGGCAAAGATTCCTAATTTGTAATGTTGGTGGTTACCGCACCCAAGGCTTCCAACTTAATTGGAAACAGTGGAATGTAATTTAGCTGTGGCTGTTCCTCTGGCCGTTAATTGAGCTGATTTGAATTGCATTAAGGTTTTAATGGAAACAATTCCTTGTTAATTAACCAGAACCTCCACCGCTAGTAGCTTGTTACAGGTAGGATCTGCAGGCTGCCGGACTCATCCGTGCTTCTTAAAGCAAACTGTGCAAGGACGCCTGGTCCCAACTCTGGATACATTTGGCATCTAGAAACAGATCTTTGAAACTTCTGGTGTTTATAATCAAAACCAGAGTCTATTCAGTGACCAAACACTAAAACTGCTTGAGTTTTGTTTTTCTAGCTGAATTTCCAATGACAAAATATTGAAGGCGTTTTGTTTATTGGCTTTTCCCAGGAGATCTGCTGCTAAGATAAGACTAAAGCTTTACAACATTGTTTAAAAAGAGAAGTTAGCATCTTAAGAATCCTCTTTTATAAAAAGAAAGGTAAAGCATATACTTTCTACTTCATTATTTCGTTAAGACTTTAGTGATTTTGAAAATCTGATATTTTTGTCTGCTAACCGTAGCGGACTAATTGTGGTCTTCTAAGTTTCCCACAGGAGTGTTCGAGCTGATCAGGGCAGTCTCATGTTCCAAAATATTTACAAGGCATGGGTAATGATCCATCTCAGTCTTCTCCAAAGTTAGGAAGTGGGCTCAGCCCGGTTCTGAGAGAACAGACCTGAACCCCAGCTACCTCAGCTTTGGGAAGTCCTAGAAACTTCCTTGCTCCTGACAGAGGTAACTCTATGTCGTGGGGCTCCAAAACAAAAGTTTCCTCTACAGGGTCATGGCAAAATATTGTTTTGAACTGGCAAAGGCAAATTTAGCTCCAATGAGGGAACACTATGATTGCCTTTCCCTCTTCTTTCCCTTCCCCCACTTCTCCTTGCCGCCGAATCTGGTAGGTGTTCCTGTTTCATCTGTAAGAACACACGCCACTGCTTGTAAATTGTCTTAGTTTTCAGTGGCAGCTTAGATGTTGAGAGAACCTTAATCATTCTGGGAAGAGGAGTCTTCAGTGAGCACATTCACTTCTGAGGCCCGATGGAAATGTGTGTGACAACACAGTAATAAAGGGACCCACCAGCCATGCAGGGAAACCAGCCTCATTGCCTCCCAGCCCCCATCACATGTCTGCTTGAGGTGGGAACTTCTTATTCCTGCTTTTGTTGGGCCATTAGTCTCAAACTACATGCTTGCCTCTTCTCAAACATCAGTGTCCAGCTTATGTGGAGTGGAGACCCAAGAATTAACACGTCACTCCACTGAGGAAAAATAATGTGTTCTCATATGCACATTCTTCAACAACCATCCATTGGATGTCCGTTCAGGGATCAGGTAGCTTAGATTTTCCAAGATGGCTCCATGGAAAGAAATTTTGATATTTTCCATAAAGGTAAATTATTAACTATATATTAAATACAGCCCTAATATTTGAGGTTCTTATAAATATTATAAATAAGGAAAACAAGGTAAAGGTGAATTATGTATTTCTCAAAAGGTCTATTTGATCGCTCAGCTCTGTGTTAATATATTTGTTAAGAACAAACATGATTAAGGCATGATTCTGCTATAAATGTGTTCACATTGGGGTGCCTGTATGGCCCAGATGGTTAAACATCTGACTCTTGATTTCACCTCAGGTCATGCTCTCTCAGTTCGTGAGATGGAGTCCCACGTCAGATTCTGTGCTGATAGTACAGAGCCTACTTGGGATTCTCTCTCTCTCTCTCTCTCTCTCTCTCTCTCTCTCTCTCTTTCTCTCTCTCTCCTCCTCTCCTCTGCTCGTGTGCACGCATTCTCTCTCTCTCAAAATAAGTAAACATTAAAAAAATTAAATGTGTTCATATGTAGCAGGGGACAGAAAGCATGTATACCAATAACACTAACAGAAGGTAAAAAGCCACAAGTGTGACAAGGAAGAAAATACTGATGGGGGAGTTCAGAGAAGGAGATATTGTTGAGCTGGAAAGGTGACTCAGAGGAAGTACGCTAGCCTGTTGAAGGACACCAAAACTTTGGAATAGTAGGGGTGAATTTCAGGGTGTTGACAGCCTGTAAAACATGTGAGCAGAAATCTGCGGAGGGTAATCGAGTTGAGGGCATGGAAGGAATGTACAGTGAGATGAAGAGGGAATGATAGATCGATCCATGAATCTTAGACCAGGGAGACTGGACATCACTTAGTAGACAGTGGAGTGAATCTGAATATTTTTTTTTTAATTTTTTTTTCAACATTTATTTATTTTTGGGACAGAGAGAGACAGAGCATGAACGGGGGAGGGGCAGAGAGAGAGGGAGACACAGAATCGGAAACAGGCTCCAGGCTCTGAGCCCTCAGCCCAGAGCCCGACGCGGGGCTCGAACTCACGGACCGCGAGATCGTGACCTGGCTGAAGTCGGACGCTTAACCGACTGTGCCACCCAGGCGCCCCGTGAATCTGAATATTAAGGTGGGGAAGCATGATCAGAATGGCTAATGTGCTATCATGAGTAGAGGAGGGGACAGGGGAATATGGGGAGAATAAGAGGAACGCAGGAACTTGGAAGGAACCGATCAGGTCCCTGTGCGTGATGTGGAGGACTGTCTGTGGAAATCTGTGGCCACACAGGGAGGGTTCTGGCATCTGACAATGTGTGTATGGCAACAGTGGAGCAAAACACTCTGGCAAGGAGAAAAGGACTCTGGGTGAGTTGGAGCCATACTTCTCAAACTTTAATGTGTACACAAACCACTTGGGGATCTTGTAAAAATGTAGATTCTGAATCTGTAGGTCTAGGCAGGGCCTGAGATTCTGTACTTCTAACCAGTTCCCAGATGAGGCCCACACTCTTGGTCCAGGGCCCATGTTTTGAGTAGCAAAGAGCTAGAATAATTCACATTTGCTAGTTTTAGGAAATGATTTATAAGCCCTCAAAGTCTGTGAGAACCCAATTGTTTTGAAGTGTGTTTATTCCTTTAAATCTCATTGTAAGTATGGCAAGAAGCTGGCATGTGGTTAGATTGTGTTTGGTTTTTAGGTCCTAGCTTGACCCATCCAGAGTGTAGCCTTCTTCTGCGCAGGATGTGTGGACAGCCTTTCTGGCTCTAGAAATCACAAAGGCGAGTCTGCTCAGTTGAGAACAACCCTTTGAGACAGTCCAATGGCTGCTGTAGGTTCAAGTAGTAGACCTCTTCATTATTATGCAAGTCTCCCTTCTGTGTTTCCTTCAAGGAAAGAAAGGTTACTGTCCAGAGGCAGCAGATCCACGAGCCCATCCTGACCCAGTGTTCTGGAGTCAGTTTGCAGCCTGGGAGGGAATGGGGTTAACCTCCAGGCAGTGTGGTGGGTCAGTCACCAAAATGGTGGCAGGAAGGCAGGTAATGCCACGTTTGGGACTGGCCCATGCAGGTTGATGGCCTGCCTGACTGAAGCCATTCTTCACAGCTCTGAGGAGTGCAGCCAGCTCATTCTCTGATACCACATGAGGCCCTTCATTTATGGGGAGACCAGCTTTAGCTCTATGCCAACCCTTTTGCAGCAGAGACCATGGCCTCTATGTGATCAGAAGAATTGGCCCTGAGTTTCTCCTCAGTGAGCTGGAAAGGGGATACATAAGTCACATCCACTGATAAATATAGGGGAATTATTTATCTTCTGTCATCATCTTAGGCCACAGAGAAGGTCCTATTTCTCTTAATAATCTGATTGGTAGGATTCTCAACCACCACCCACTAACTGGAGCTGCCTTAGTACATACTTATTCCCTCTCTTGGGACATCTTCTTAGTGTCACCCCTGAAGTCATTGCACCAGCCAGACTGAGTGAGCCTGGAGAAGGCCTGGGGACTGCTCTGGACAGTGGGGCTTGGGGTCCCTGTGCACAGCCCATGCCCAGTGTTGTCTTACCAAAGCATCATCCTGGGTTTCAGCACCTGCAGGGGCTGGTAGATCAGCCCATGGAATTTTTACAGAAGGTCATGGCTTTGCATGGCATGGCTGTGAGGCTCTGCTGAACAGGAGCAACTTTTCAGGGCTGGAGGGAAAGGGATAGCAGATGGCTCCCCAACCAGGACTGGGTCTCAGTGCCCATTTTGTTCTCATTCTTGTGTTCAGGGTATTAATGCCCTGCTCAGAAGTCCTGCTATATGAGTCCCCATCATAGGTCATCCCTAGACAGTCAAGGTCCTGGCATAGAACAGAGGTCAGGGGTCACTCAGATAGTAACCTTCCCCCTCCATAGTGAGTTCCTTCTGGTTGGGGGGTTCCTTGCCATTCTTTTCACACATTTACCTCACTCATTGACCAGAAGCTGGGCCCAAGCAATCATCAATTACTCTCATAATTAGAGGCGCACACACGGGGGTTCTGCAGTTGAACATGAAGGTCTTAATCCAAGCTCTACCAAACAGTTCAAGGCCTACTGATTAGGACATGCACCTTGGGGCCAGCCCAACAGGGACCTGTGTTCCAGATCCTCATCTTCCTCATTGTCTGACCTCAGGCAGGCCTGGGATCACTGGGAGCCTAGGTTTCCTCAACCACAAAGCAGAGATTATCATGTGCCCTCTCCTGGGGCTGTGGTAAGAATGGAGTGATGGAACACGTGGGGAGCACATCACACTGTGTGTGGCACACGGGAAGCACCCAATAAATATTAGCTATTACTATTAAATGATGCTTATTTAATAAGTAAGGAGTTGTGGGTTTTATTAGAAGGAAACCAGGTATGTCCCTCATCCCTCTGGGAAGCCACACCACAAGCTCGTAAATGCTCAGTGCAGCATCCACCTGGTGGCCGCATCCCCAAATCTCTCATCAAAAACCTTGGAGGAAATGAAAAGGCTTGTAATTTATAAACCGAGGCTTCTCGAGGGGGCAACAGGAGGAGAGGGGAGGGTCAGAACCCACACTCTGGGGCTTTGTGGGGTCTGCGCAGGCAGCTTGAAGACAAAGCAGCACTTTGTCCCGTGGCTTCGCTTTGCTTTTTGTCATAATATTTAATTAATTTTGAAATTTCAAATAACATTGAAGGCAAGTGTGAGATATTTACATCTATTAAAGAAGAGGGCATAGGTGTAAATGGGGAGAAGCCATCTATAACCTATAAAATGCAGCAAAGCTCCCAGGAATGTTACAGCTACAGGAAGGCATGGTGCTCTGTTAGGCTGGCCCTGCCAAGCGCCCACCCATCCCCAAGGTGGCCGTGGGCGGGTGGAGCCGATGCAGCGCCCCCCCATCCCCCACCCCCGCCTCGGCCTAATTGGAAAAAGCTGGCACATGCACAGGGCGCTTCTGTGTTCTGGACCCTTCCTTCTGCTTTCTAATGCTAATGTGTGAAACTTGAACAAATGTTCATTAAAACCGTTTGAAACGCGATGCCCCTTCCTCCCTGGGATTTCACTCTTATTCCAGCTATCCATCAGGATGTGGGGCCTAAATCCTTTATTCCTTCCGAGAGAGGTCCATTTGCCACTCTAGTGAAATAAAACTCCTTTGTGGGTCTTTCGTCCTAGTTTTCTTTTTTTTTACACTAAAGACTTAATAAAAAATTTTGAAGTTAATAAAAGTGAAAAATACTCTTGCAGGAAAGTGCACAAGTGTATGGCTTAATGAATGGTTACAAAGCATGACCAATCAAGAAACAGAATGTTACCCTTCCCCACTGTCCCTCCCCCATCTTCTTTCTGGTCACTAACTATCCCAGAATGGTGACACAACCCTGGCTTATAATAGCACGTAATTATTTTGCTTGTTTTTCTTTTCTTTTTTTCTTTTTTTTTTTTTTTGAACTTTATGTAAATGGAATCATACAGGATATGCTCTTTGGGGTCTGCCTTTGTCTAAGATTATGTTAGTAAGACCCATCATCCATATTGTTGGGTATTGTAGATCATTTATTCTCACTGCTGTATAGTATCATTGTGTGGTCCTTCCTGACTGGAGACATCCCAGTGGAGGTGGGCATGTGTCCCCTGACAGGGTGGGTCCCAGAGATGGGAATGTGGCCAAGGTGGGCCAATTGGGGTTTCCCAAATCAGAAGTAGATAGTATCTCTCTTCCTCATGGGAAGTAGTCTGTCATAGTGGATTCTGGAGTTGGACCATCTGTGCTTAGTCCTGGATGTGTCATTTACTAGCTGTGGTATCTGGTGTGAGTTATTTAATGTCATTTTTAGTCTTAGTTTCTTCATCTTTAAAAGGAGACAATAATAATAATGGCATCATCAACAAGATGAAAAGGCAACCTACTAAATGGGAGGAAATATTTGCAAAGCATATATCTGATAAGGGACTCATATTCAAAATATATACAGAAATCACATCTCAGTAGCAGAAAAACAATCTGATTAGAACATGGGCAGAAGATCTGAACAGACATTTTTCCAAAAAAGACATGCAGATGGCTAGCAGGTGCATGAAACAATGCTCAATATCATTAATCATCAGAGAAATCCAAATCAAAACCACAACGAGATATCACCTCCCACCTGTTTGAATGGCTAGCATCCAAAAGACAAGAAGTAACAAGTGTTGGTGAGGATGTGGAGAAGAGGGAGCCTGTGTGCACTTTTGTGGGAACATAAATTGGTGTAGCCATTATGGAAAACAGTATGGAAGTTTCTCAAAAAATTAAAAATAGAACTACCACATGATCCAGCAATTCCACTTTTGGATATTTATTTGAAGTGAACGAAAACACTAACTCAAAAAGACATCTGCACTCCTGTGTTCACTGCAGCATTATTTACAACAGCCAAGATGTGGAAACAACCTAAGTGTCCACTGGTGGCCAAATGGATAAAAAATTGCTATATATATATATATATATATATATATATATATATATATATATTGCAAATATATATATTTTTATATATTATATATATAAACATTGCAAATATATACATTTTATATATATAATGTGTAGATATAAAATGTGTAATATATATAATATATATACATATTATACATTATGTATTATTATAAATGGAATATTATTCAGCCATAAGAAAGAAGGAAAACTTGCCATCTGTGACAACATGGATGTACCTTGAGGGCATTATGCTAAGTGAAATAAGTCAAACAGATGTCTCTTATATGTAGAACCCTAAAGAAAAGAAAACCTCATAGATATAGAGAACAGATTGGTGGCTGCTAGAGCCCTGGGGGGTAGGAGTAGGGCTGGGAAAAATGAATGAAGGGCATTAAAAGGAAAGAAGAAAAAATAAACAAATATGGCACATTACTGACCAACCACAGCAAGGACAGCAACAAAAGAAGCAATTGTGGTTTTCTGGATGCACAAACCTAAAAGCAGGATGTTAGTTACAATATCAATTCCAGTTCAAGTTATTTTCCTTCTTAACTGTAATATTACAAGAAAATTTACCTTGAAATAGAAACTCTATTTTAAGGAATGTCCAAGCTCACATTTTTGACTTTAGCAAACAGCTTATGTGTTCTGCATTTGCATCTGGGAGTAAAACATCCTTGCCCCACAAATAATAATAGCATGAACCCCATAGAGCTGTTTCAGAGATTAAGTGAATGCTTAGAAACGTGTTGGGTACATGTTAAATGTTAATAAGTGGAGTTTTATTCTTAGACTGTAAAGTGCAAGGGCTGATTGGCCACTCAGACACCTGCAGTGTGAACACAAGGCTCTCTATACATACCACACCTGCCATACCTCTGAACCTTTGCACGTGCTGTTCCCTCTGCCCAACCTATCATCTTCCTTTAATTCTCACACAAAAATTCCATCTGTCTTTCATGTATTAGCCTAAAAGGGCCAGTGTATCTACTTTGCTTCTAACAAAATGTCATCCCTGCCCCATCATTGTACCACAGCAGCTCTCAGGGCATAGTCTGCAAGCCCCTGGCAGGGGGCAGTTCTCCTGAGACATTATTCCTCTCTTCCACTGTGTTGACATCTGTGCTGACACTATATCGGCCGTGGTTGGTGAAACTGTAGCTGCCTTAGCAGGAATCCAGGCAGTGACACCAAACTGAACTAGACGGTCAATTCTTCATCATCACTTACTCCTTAAAAAGCCAGTTTTGCTTAAGAATGCCTTTGAGGGGCGCCTGGGTGGCGCCATCGGTTAAGCGTCCGACTTCAGCCAGGTCACAATCTCGCGGTCCGTGAGTTCGAGCCCCGCGTCGGGCTCTGGGCTGATGGCTCAGAGCCTGGAGCCTGTTTTCGATTCTGTGTCTCCCTCTCTCTCTGCCCCTCCCCCGTTCATGCTCTGTCTCTCTCTGTCCCAAAAATAAATAAACGTTGAAAGAATGCCTTTGATTAGGCCGTAAAAATTGTTAATTTTTGACCCTTGAAGGCCTATATTTGAAAGTGTCTGTGTGACCAGGTGGGAGGTACACATTGGGCACTTCTTAAGGGCACCAAGGAAAGGCCCCTGTGTGGAAGGAGCTGCTTTGTCAACAGAGCACCATCTTCACTTGAAGGGGCAAGTGACGGACAGACCACGGTGATTCAGACTCAGGGATGTGGCAGATATTTTCTTGGAAATGAATGAAGAGAACTTGCTGTCAAGGAAAAGAACTGTCAGTCTTTGTTGCCAAACATAAGCTTTGAATTTTCAAGTAAAAATCAGAATTTCAGAAAACCTGGAAATACTGCCAACGGCGTAACAGCCCCTACTACTGAAAGGCTTTCCCGGTGAGATGGCGGGAGACACGAATGAATGGGATCGGGTCGTGATCCTAAGTTGTCTCTCTTTACCTGTGCCTCCCCCTGTCCAGGTCATAACCATCCTCTCAGTATGAGCTCTAACCCACCTGTCCTCTGTCTCCCTCCAGTTCTCATCATGTACTTCACCCCCCACATCTATGGCCACCGTGTATTTGACGGTTCACCGAGGAGGAGCTGGGCTGACTTCCCGGATGGCAGCCCCCTGCACCACAGCCTTGGGGACACAACACCTGCTGGTTGGGAGGTCCCTTCCTTTAGGGTCCAGGAGGGATTTGGATTCTGACAGTGGGAGGCTAAGGCCAGGTGAATGCGGGGAGGCCTGCCCCCTGGAGGGCAGGCGGGAGAGAGTAGGGGGGACAGGCAAACATGACAGGGCCCCTGTCTTCACACCCTTGCTTCTGCCTAGAATTCCCTGTCAAGAAGCAGTTTTGAAAAGAGGAGGTGTAATGAGAACATTCTCTTCCACTCTTTAAAAGGAGAGGCTTTATTTCTTTATTTTTTTTAAATGTTTTACTTATTTTTGAGAGAGATGGCACACAAGCAGGAGAGGGGCAGAGAGAGAAGGGACAGATGATCCAAAGGGGGCTCTGCACTGACGGCAGCTGGCAGGATGCAGGGCTCAAACCCATGAACCATGAGATCATGACCTGAGCCGAAGTTGGAGGCTCAAGTGACTGAGCCACCCAGGGGCCCCTAAGGGGAGAGGCTTTATTGTCTAGTGTGTTGTTTTATTTGGAGCCACAATTAGGAAAGAATCTTAGGGCCCACCCTAATCTCACATCATTTAGTTTAAAGGCGAAAAAGACTCTCTCAGCCCTCAGTGGATCATAGGAGAGTATTTAGATTAACTTCTTATTTATAGCTGATTAATATTACTCTTGAGCAATTATTGTGAAATACCTTTTGAATTCCCTCCTTCGAGGAGCATTTTTCTTAAGACATCAGAATCTCTTAGGTCTCATTAGTTTTTTGCTTTAGAAATCTTTAAACATGTGGGCGCTGGGTGGTTCAATCGGTTAAGCCCTGACTTCGGCTCCGGTCATGATCGTGCGGTTCATGAGTTCCAGTCCCGTGTCCGGCTCTGTACCTGTGGGAGCCTGCTCAGAGCCTGGAGCCTGCTTCAGATCCTGTGTCTCCCTTGCTCTCTGCCCTCTACCGCTTGTCTACTGTTTCTCTCTCTTTCTCAAAAAAAAAAAAAAATAATAATAATAATAAAAAGAAATCTTAAAGCATATTATTTTGAAATAGTTTTAGACTCACGCTCTCTCTCTCAAAATAAACAAATAAGTAAACAATTTTTTTAAAAAAAGAAATAGTATGGTGTGTGTGTTCCTCTATACCTGTCACCCAGCATCCCCAATGACAATGCCTTATATAACCATAGTCTGTCCTCAAAGCCAGGGAGCTGAGATTAGTGCAAGGCTATTAACTAAACTCTGCACATTACTTATTCTTATTTATTTTCTCCATCTTTAAAGTATAGTTTTTATTTTAATGAAAGTTACACTCTATAAAAATATAATCAGAACCACTGGAGCCTGGTATGGTATCATGCGTGTAGTAAGTGGTGTGGACTTTAAGGTTGAAGTGCTGCCTGTAAATGTTGAATTGTGGCTCACTTGCTATGTGATTATAGGCAGGGCATACACACTGTATCCCTGAGCCTTGGGTTTATCACCTATAGAATGAGGCTAATAACCCCCCCTTGGGAGAGGTGCTGCATGGGTTAGACACAAAGCGTATGAAGTGCCTGATGGGTTCATCACAGGCGCTCCGTCCGTGGCCCGTGTCTTGGATCAGGTTCCCCAGGAAGCCTGAGGTGGAGGTCTGCGTGCAGGTGGTTTACGGGGAGTGCTCCGGGTGTCACATAGATGAGCTAGCCGGGACACAGGGCTGGGCAGGGGGAGAGATTGAACTACCGTGCAGTTGTAACACGAGGTGCCAGCCCCAGAGGGCTGGGGTGGCCAGGCCTTGCATCCCTGCATCAGCCGGTCCGTACATGGGCTGCCCTCAGGGAAGGGGTAGCCTTGGGCGGGTGGCTCCCTTTAGCCAAAGGCGAGGCCCAAGGACAGGCCCAGCTGTGAGCCTTCAGCAGCTACCGGTCACCCAGCTCTGCTGGGGGACCTGGGGGGTGCCTCACAGCATCCACTGTTCTCACTATTACTGTGGCTCTGGGGAAGGGGACATCAGAAGAGGGGACGGTTCTAGGTTTTTCACCCTCCCCACATGTGAGCCACATTAGACACAGGCATATGGGCAATGGCTTGATAACTCCAGAAAAAGCTGCTTCCTTTTTTGTTTTAAGCCATTGAAGGAGATCTGTTTACATTTTCAGGAAGAGCTAATTTGGGAGAGAAAAAAGCAACAGATCTTAATCTCCTTTATAGCTGTGAAAGGGAATTTCTGAAAATTCTCTTTGCCTTCTCCACAAAAGAACCACCTCTTGTACATTCCGGCCCTCTGTCAGGATTACCTTAAAGCAGGTTTTGGAGGCCGACTTTTAACAATTTTTCAAGAACTCCCTTTCAGCCTGCCAAGGACGGGTTGGTATCAGCGCTATCATATAGTAATTGTATTTGTTTAGTCATAGCTGGAAGCCTGACGCTGAGGTAAGGCCCATGGGGGATACCACAGAAGAGATACTGAGTCGCCAGCTAGAAAGATTCCATTTTATGCCTTTTCTCTCTGCACAGCCGCTCAGAGATAAAGTAGCACAATGTGGTTCTAAGTCCTCAGTGGATTAAAATCCAGATCATATCTAAACTTGATTAGTATGCTTTGGTCTATAAGCATCATATCATGTCCCCTTGTTAGAAGGGAAAGATCACATATGTTAAGGTAAAGCACATCTATTTGGTGCAATACTGTAAATTTGGGGGTAGACAACTGAAATGCATTGTCATGGTTTTTCGCAATTTGTTAAGTCTCTTCGGAACAGAGATTTTCGGCCAATAGTCTAAGCAACTTTTTGCCTTTGTTTTTCAATAAAGATACAGCTCGCTGCACACAATAATGGTGAAATGATAACATGAAGAATTTTCATAAATTAGGGGGATTTTTCTGCCAGAAAACTCGATAAACACTTTTTTGTCTTTCTGTGACATCCATGCTGGGTATTTTGGGGGAAGTGTTTCCGCTAACACACAGTAGAGACTGACCTAGAAACTTTCACATCTGTGACAAACGTACCAGTGCTCACACTCCTCCAAGCTGGGAAAGGGTGAGCCCAACCCTGCTGGTCACTGTCTTCCGCTACTCTCGGTCTCTGTCTTTGTCTCCCTCTTTCTCTGCCTCTTTCCAAACCAGGAGCTTACAGACAGCTGTGGCCCACTCAGTGTGGAGGAGGAAGAAGAGCAGAAGCCAGGTCAGTGCCCTGGAGGGTCCAAGAATGAGAGAGGAGAGCCCCTGTAGGATTGAGCCATGTGAAGGCCTGTCACCCCAGGGGACTTAAATGGCACATGTCACCCCTCTCCTGGCTTGAGGGAAAGGTCTAGGGGGCAGGAGCCAGATCTGATTTCCCTTTGGTTCCTCACAGGGCCTTGCACAGATATAGTTGGTGATTAACAAATGTTGGAGACTGAGTGGCCTTTTCTGTTATTCCTTATTAACAGTGCCAGAAAGTGAAGGTATGAACTAATCAGCAGTGATGAGCTCCACAAATTAGTCATGATTAGAGGCAGCAGCATTTTGACAATTACATCAGAGATCTGGGTTCATTCCTAGAAACTCACTGGGCAATTGTCCTCTTAAATCAGAATCTGTGGTGAACTCATCTGAGGGATGGCTGGTCATGCACGGTCTATGAGTCGGGGGAGGCCAGGGTCAGATCTTTTCCCAGCTGCGAGACCTTACAGAAGTGGCCTAACCACCTTAAGGCACAGTTTCCTCCGCGGTTAAGTTGGTTGATCCCACACTACCTGTCACAGGCTTGTTTTATAGGTCAGATTAGGTAATGCCTACAAAGCTTCGGCTTCCCCCCAATGCTTAATACATGGTGGCCATTATTATCACAACTGGGGTAATGGCATTATGTCATCAAATCAAGGCTTTGGAAGCAAAGAGGGAGCATAAAAACAATTAGAATAACTTTTCTGAAAGATTTACTTACTGACAGACAGATTGGTTTCTTTTGTTTCTTTTTTTTAAGTGTTTATTTATTTTTGAGACAGATGGAGAGACAGAGCAAGACAGAATCCAAAGCAGGCTCCAGGCTCCAAGCTGTCAGCACAGAGCCCGACATGGGGCTCAAACTCACGAGCTGTGAGATCATGACCTGAGCCAAAGTCAGACGCTTAACTGACTGAGCCACCTAGGCGCCCCTCAACAGATTGGTTTCTTACATTGGTGGACCTATTGATTCTATTTAGGGACTCTTCTCAAATTCATAGTTCTTTTGAAGAAATGAAAGAACATGTATCTGTGTACATTAAAGCAAATTTTCTCTGTATTTTCTCTATATTGATCTGAACACTGAAAGATTTTTCAGCAGAGAGCACCTGGCTGGCTCAGGTGGTGGAGCGTGCAATTCTTGATCTTGGGGTCTTGGGTTCGAGCCCCACATTGGGTGGAGCAATTACTTAAAAATAAAAATTTTTAAAAATTTTATTTTCAGCAGAATAATTATTCTTGGTATGTATTTAGGTACTTTAATCAATTCTTAGCCTAACTGTCATGGTATTTTCTTTGCAGAGTGTATTTTTAAAGCTTTATTATTTTTAACTTTTTCTACAAAATTGTCTGCATTTGTGGCTTAAGGAATTTGAAATTGCTGATATTTACATTGGCTTCTCTGTAGATCATAATGTATTTAATTGGGAAAATATTTTCTTTACAGCTGTTAAAGTGCCTGGTAAGCCAAGAGCAATTCTGCTAAACAAAGGCTATTATCAGTTCTAACTTTTTAAAATATTGAAAAGTATAAATAATTCAATCTGAATATTTTCTCAGGTAATTTTGGCCTTTATTCAGAGTTCCTTCTTTTTTGACAAATATTTTTATGATGCAACTTGTTGAGTAAGTTGTCTCTATGATTTTTTTGAATGGTTCACCAAATTTAGATGATTCAAAATTGTAGGCCTTCTCAATTGCATTCTATTCTGGGACAGAATTTAAATTTATCCAAATAAAAATAGGAGCTCCATCAAAATATTCTTCTCATAGGTTGAGATCATCCAGTGCACAATTATAGAATTTCAAAATACTTCATTAGAGCACTCATTGTGGCCCCCACCCCACTTTTGCAGGATATATTTCAGTGTCTTCCTGTATGGAGAGCTGGTTTCATGGCCTTATGACTTGTGCAGTCACACAGAAGCCAGTCCTTAGAAGGGCTCCACACTTGGTTTACTGTTCTGCTGTTGCCATCCTAAAATTCTTAATTTTTCATTAAATTTTTTAATGTTTATGTATGAGAGAGGGAGAGAGAGAGACAGAATGAAAACAGGGGAGGGGCAGAGAGAGAGGGAGACACAGAATCTGAAACAGGCTCCAGGCTCTGAGCTGTCAGCACAGAGCCTGACATGGGGCCCAAACCCATGAACCGCGAGATCATGACCTGAGCTGAAGTTGGACGCTTAACCAACTAAACCATCGAGGCACCCCTAAAATTCTTAATTTTTTAACAGGCATTTTCTTTTTTGCGCTAGGTCCTACAAATTATGTAGCTGTCCTGCTTATTTGTCTTGGTTTTCAATAATTACAGTTCTCCAAAAGCTTCAAGCTCAAAAGCTGAATTAAAAAAAAAAATTTCCATTCACTCAATACTTTGAAGACTTCCCAATGATTTTGAACAAAATGCAGCCCCAAATTCAGAGCATTGTAAGACACTTAGGGTGATTTTATGAAAATCATTTATCACAAAGACTCGGATATTCTGTCATTTGGTAGACACAAAGGAGAATTTTGTGATCTGGTTACTTTGTGTGTGTGTGTGTGTGTGTGTGTGTGTGTGTGTGTGTAAAATTTGTCAACTTAGCTTCCATTTCCACTGGTCGACCACCACAGCCTGTTCGGACCAAAGCACTAATCCTATATGTTCCACTACCTAGTCGAAGTACATTGGGTTCCACAGGTTCTTACATTAGCAAGAATACTGTTTCTACCAGGATTCTAGCCATCAAAATTTGTCACCTCAAAAACAAAGTTTCCCTTCAATGATGAACTTTTAACCTGGATTTAGAATAGCAATCAGAATAATGTCAGATTTTTCACCCGTGACAGAATGAACTTTCCAAAGGTTTAATTTTATTCTCTGAATTAGGTTTTATTTATTTATTTATAAAATGAATCATCATTGGAATTAACAGATTTCTCATGTGAGGTAGCTAATGACTGATAGAAAGCTTGGGTCATTTTACTATTTACGTAGTGCGACTTCTGCTAAAGGCATTAGCAGATAATACTCCATTTTTCAGTCAGGCACAAAAAACATTAGGATTGAAAATGACTGAAATGAGTTTAGAAGAACAGTGGTTGCATCTCAATAAAAGCGAAGCTTTGCAGACTGATACGCAAACACACCTGTGCATCTGCCTGTGTTAGGTTGCCATCTTTGCACATCATCTACTTACTCAATTAACTTTTGAGGTAAAAGCTGATGTTTCTTCAGCAAAACTGTGTTTGCTGGTTTTCATGTGGCCAGTGATATCATGATGATATCCCCACAGTAGAATCAAGATGTCAAGTTATTCATTTCTCTCCAACTTTAATGTTTTAATTTTTCCCTAAATATGTACTTTGATCTTTTCAAGCTGATTGCTGCCCAAAGAGTTTATTGCAAAAGGAAAAGATGTTATCCAACAATGTAATAAATAATGGTTGTAGAGTCACTGTATAGTAATGACAAAACTACTGTAAGCAAGAGTATTCAAGCTACAGTCTATGATCTATGACAGGGCTGGTCAGTTTCCATTTCCTGCATGCATGTCACTTACAGCTGTCCTGTGCTTTTGCACATTTCCCGCTGACCCTGCTGCTGTGTGGCCTGGCATCTTCATGGACCTCCCAGCCCACGGCAGGGGGACTAGTGAGGGCAGGTGAGCAGCTGGATCACTCACCGCCACGGAGTCCCTAAGAACTGGTGGCTGAGCACACTGCATTTTACCATGCTGTCCTTCAAAGGGGGTGTAAGTTGCACCTTGTCAGGAAATGGTTAGGGAAAGAGAAAAGAGTACTGCCGTCATCTTTCAGACTTTACCAGGAGAAAAAGTGAGAACTCAGTTTATCACACTTGTGGCTCAGCACTACTGTTCAAGACTGGAAGAGGCTGGGGTGCCTGGGTGGCTCAGTCGGTTAATCATCCAATTTTGGCTCAGGTCATGATCTCGCAGTTCATGAGTTCAAGTCCCGCATCAGGCCCCGTGCTGATAGCTCAGAGCCTGGAGCCTGCTTTGGATTCTGTGTCTCCCCCTCTCTTTCTCTCTACTCTTCCTCTGCTCACGCTCTGTCTCTCTCTCTCTCTCTCTCTCTCTCAAAACTAAATAAAACATTAAAGAAATTTTTAAAAATTAAGAAAAGACTGGCAGAGGCTGAGAATGCCCAATGTGGGTCTACTGAGCCCATCCAGTGTGTTTAATTCCAGTATTGTTAATAATGTGTTTTAAAATGAAGCATCTGGGGTGCCTGGGTGGCTCAGATAGTTAAGCATCCGACTTCAGCTCAAGTCATGATCTTGCAGTTCGTGTGTTCAAGCCTCGCATCACACCAGGCTCTGTGCTGACAGCTCAGAGCTTGGAGCCTGCCTCGGATTCTAGGTCTCCCTCTCTCTCATCCCTCCCCGACCCTCAAAAATTAACATTAAAAAATTGTTTTCAAATGAAGCATCTGATATATGTTAGACTGTCTGGCACTATCCTAGGAAACCTGGGCATGTAGCCACCCTATCACTGACTGCTTTGGTTATTCTATGGCTTCCTGATGAGACATAATATTACTCTAATTTTACCACCCACTTCTCCATCAGAAAAATGACCTTTCATTTAAATGTGAAGGAAAGAGTGAAGTTGGTACGGTCTAGAACAGGACAGTGTAAAGCTAAAGGTGAATGACAACTCAGTGGGTACACTTGGATATCGTGACTTACCTCTTCTGGGAGCCAAATCCCAGAGACAATTTCTGATTATTTTCTTACTGGTCTGGAGCTATTTTTTAGTGAAGGCAGACTGATTTCTGGAGGAGAAGGGGAAAGCTAGGTAATTTATCTTACTCTTGCTTCGTAAACCCAGGGCCTGCATAACTTTGGGTCTGTAACACTGAAATCCACTTTTAACTGTGCCCCAAGTGAAGTGTCAGGAAAACACTGCCTTTTTTGGGGAGTGGGGGTGGGGGTGGTGTTAGAAGTCCAACATTGTATTGGAGGCCAGCTGTATACAAGTTGTGTAAACTTTATTGTCTGCGGGCTTCATCACCTGTAAAATGGCCCTCACAGCACGGGCTGCCAACACAGCTGGGTCAGGACAGCTGGGAACAATTTTCAGTTGGAAAAATAACTTATGTGGAAAAGGAGCATAAACTTTCATCATATACTGGCTGGTTGTAAACTAAGGCCATGTCAGGGAGAAATTCTAAAGGCTTGTTTTTCTATTTGGTTATTGTCACATATTTCTGGCGCACACAAGGTGCACATTTCCCAGGCGACAGGTCATTAGAATAAAATGAACCGGGTCACCTTATTACCTTTCTCAAGTCCTTTACTAGTGGATTTTGGGAAACAGATGCTAAATGTTTAACAAAATCCATACACAGCTTTGTTAGGGCTTTTCCACGGTAAACGGATCTACACAAGGTGCCCATAGAAGAAACATAACAAAGCAAACAAGTATGACCTAACACAGATTAAAACTGTAATTAAAATTTTTTTTCATGTTTATTTTTAAGAGACAGAGAGACAGAGTGTGAGCAGGGGAGGGACAGAGAGAGGGAGACACAGAATCCGAAGCAGGCTCCAGGCTCTGAGCTGTCAGCCCAGAGCCCGACGTGGGGCTCGAACTCATGAACTGTGAGATCATGACCTGAGCCGAAGTCGGATGCTTAACCGACTGAGCCACCCAGGCTCCCCTAAAACTGTAATTTGTAACATGTCAAGTAATGCCAAAGGAACTTGGGTGACCGGATGACTGTGACTGGGGCTGTCCAGATAGGAGAAAACAGCAGAGAGGGTGCTGTCCAAAAGCCGAATAAAACCGTATTTTGAATTTGGAATTGCTTATAGTTTTAATTGTAAGATATGCTGCTCTTTTCCTGGTTTAGAAACCTAAAAGCGTGAATGGACTTCAATCCACGGAATGTGTAAGAAATAGAACTACAGCTGATGCTTGTAAACTCTACCTGAACTTGTATCTTGTCAACTTGGAAAGTCTTTCCGTTTGCCCAGAAGTCATGAAAAAGGCTAGTTTTTTACACTTTATTTGACCTATTATCCAACTATTGTTTAAACGTTTTATGATTCCTAATTTACAAAGTTGTTATTGTTGTAAAACATACATAACATTTACCATTTTAATCATATTCAAGTGTACGATACGGTGGCATTAAGTACGTACACAATGTTGTGTAACTGGCACGACTATCTATTTCCAGAACTTGATTTTTTTATTTTTAAAGCTTCACCAAGATATGATGCTTAAACATTAAGAAGGGAAAAAGCATGATTTTTCTTTAAAGTGAGATCAACAAGTGATTGTTTTCTTCCTGCCTGCGAATGTAGACTGCTCCTGAGACAGCTCTTGTTAAGTACGTCTGTATCTGTCAACATATTGTGTTTAACCCTGTTTTGAACTCTGCTTTTATTCTAAGAGGGTTGTAAACCAGGGAAAAGCTACAAAAATCTGTAAACGCTCTAAAAAGAAATTCCAGGACAATATGGCTGGCATGGGAGCTGAGGGGAAACTTTATTATGTTCTTATTTGGAGGAAAGGAAAGTCATTCAAGCCCCATAATGGTTAGATGTGACAGTGTGTGTTAACTAAATAGGGGGACAGACAGGAACGTAGTTTCTAAACTTCTGCAATTCAAATTGCATATTGATTTTATTTTAAATGAAGACATTTAGGGGCGCCTGGGTGGCGCAGTCGGTTAAGCATCCGACTTCAGCCAGGTCACGATCTCGCGGTCCGTGAGTTCGAGCCCCGCGTCGGGCTCTGGGCTGATGGCTTGGAGCCTGGAGCCTGTTTCCGATTCTGTGTCTCCCTCTCTCTGCCCCTCCCCCATTCATGCTCTGTCTCTCTCTGTCCCAAAAATAAATAAACGTTGAAAAAAAAAATAAATGAAGACATTTATAAAATGAAGTCTCAGAATATGTTTGCATTAAAGGAAATCACTAAAGTAAAAGTGACTTTAGATATTCCATCTCCCTAAAGCTCATGACCTTCAGATCTAGCCATTCTCCTGCTTACAGGACATTTATCTTTCCTCAGTGTCCTATATTAATGTTCACACAGACTCCCTTGCCAGCTGTAGCCCACCTCCAGGCAGCAGCAAAGCTCACTGAAGTCCTATTGGAAATATTTACGGTCTTTTCTGGAACCTGTCTCTTCTGTTTTGAAATCATGATTGCAAAAGGCTCAGAAGTGAAAGGTTTATTTTTAAGTGTTCCTTAAAGAGAGAAATAGAAATGGGACTGTTGGTTTAACTTAACAATTTATTCCATGGGTCAAATAGAGATGCCCATCATTATATTGATATATGACACAAATATGGCAAAATATTACATTTGTTAAATCAGTATAGTTATTTTATAACTGCTGGTTCTGTTATTCTCTGTACTTTTCTGGACCTACTATGACAAAAGTGAATAAATACAATTTATGGAATTGACAAAGCAAGGGACATCATCTTTCTATTTTAGGCAAAGGAAATTTCAACATTATGCTAATTTGGAACCGACCCACCTTCCTAGAGTAAAGTTGCTTCCAAACTCCCAAGCAGTCTTATCTGCACATCTTTTGAAAAAGACTTAATTGTTGGACCCAGCCTACAGGCTCATCTCATGACACTGGTCCAAGGGTACTACGGCTCTTTCACTACCGTGAAAGAACATTCTCCACAAGTACTAAAGATTGGCTCACATTGGCAGTTTTGGAAACTGTGATGAGTGAATTCAGAAAATGAATTGTTCTGACTCTTTCAAGCTTTTAGGCTTTGAACAAAATAATGAATAACCCTTAGTAATTAAATGCCTTGTTTGTTTTTAGTTCTTTTGAATGCAATCAAGGAAAGGAATGGGAAGGAAAGACGCGCTCAGGAGGCCCCCAAAAGCACTTTGGCACTCACCAAAGCTGCCACACGATGAATAACACAGTGGGGGTATATGGCTAAGTAGGTCCTATTTTTGTGTTGTTCAATAACACTAGGAAACATGCTTTGGTTCAAAGCATTATTTCTCTTCAAGTGTCTCCAATCAGCATCACATAGCTTTTGGTAATGCTAGAGTGATTTCAATGTACCAAGTGTCTTTGAGTAGTTGTCTAAGGGAATAAAGCTAAGGAAAAGAAGAGGGCAGACAGAGGGCATTTGACCACAAAGACTGAGAATTTCATTGGTTTGTGGGAGAATTCCTTGGCTAGTACCTCTGGGAAATGGGGTGGTTTATAGCGAAGATTCCCAGGCATACAAGTTCTTAATAACAAAGAGGCCTTTGCGATGCTGTCTTGGTGAGGATGCTTTTAGCTGCAAGTAACCACAGACCCAACTGAGGACAGTGTAGCCCTGAGGGGATTCATGCTCTGCATAACAAGCCCTAAACTAGGCAAGCTCCACCGAATGTACACAGGGGCGCTGGCCCCACTTCTCTGTGGCTTTCTGGATTTCCCCATTTCTGTGTTGGCTTCATCCAGCAGCAGTTCTGAGCATCACGTCCAGTCACAACAGAGTCTTGTATTATGTTTAGCCCCAGCTTGGCTGGATAAATATATATGTATATATAAATATATATATTTATATATTAAATATTTATATATTATGTTAAATATATTAATACATATTTTAAAACTTCTTTTTATTTTCTTTTTCTTTTATTGATGGATTTTTTTTTGACAGAGAGACAGCACACACACACACACACACACACACATGTGTGAGCAGGGGGAGGAGCAGAGGGAGAGGGAGAGGGAAAGAGTTGGAAGCAGGTTCCAAGCCCAGCGTGGAGCCCAATTTCACCATTATGAGATCATGACCTGAGCTGAGGTCAAGAGTCAGAGGCTCAACCAACAGAGCCACCCAGGCACCCCTGGACAAGTATATATTGATTAGGGAGTCCTGGAGACCAACTCTTCTCAGTGAGGAGGTGCTAAAAGCAGTGCCACTGAGGACAGTTGAGGTTGAAAAGGCTGAGAGGTGCTGTAAAAGTAAGAAAGAGATGTGTAATTGTGAATAGAACAACTCCAGTTCTTGAGGAGTCACCTGCAGTCACCACCTGCAGTCACCGTTTCCTGACTTCTGAGATAAGACAGCAAATCAAGTAAAAACCATACTGTGCTCCATACAATACTTTTGGCATAAAGCCTTGAGGACAAAATGTCTTCTCAAAAGTGACCATAAACGAACGAGGCTACTCTAAGTAGAAACATAATTTTTTCCATGTTCACACAATAGCATTGCCTTATATTTGTGTAATAGAAGCATCACAAGAGCCTGAGTTTTGTGTTATTTAGTACTGGATCAGCAGTGCCTAAGCCAATGAACAGCACATAGTAGGTTCTCAAATTTTTGTCAAAAGAATGAGCAATGGTAGAGGCATTTTCATTTGCTAGTTAAGAGACACCTGGAAAAAAGTGGGAGAGGGAGAGAGAGAGAGAGAAAGAACTGGGTTCGAATGTCAACCCTGTAAGTTACTAGCTGTGGAATCCTTTCTGGGCCTCAGTTTCTTCTTCTGTAAAATGTGGCTAATAGAAAATTGCTTTCTCAGGTTGTTGTGAAGATTAAATGAATTAGGGATGGCTGGGTAGCTCGTATGGTTAACTGAGTTGTTGTCAAACTCTTGATTTCGGCTCAGGTCAAAATCTCAGTTCATGAATTCAAGCCCTGTGTTGGGCTCCATTCTGGTGGTCCGCAGCCCGCTTGGGATTCTCTGTCTCTCTCTGCTCCTACCCCCAGCACACACTCTCTCTCTCAAAATAAATAAATAATTTTTTTTTAAAGATGGAATGAATTAATACATGTAAAGCACTTGGAACAGTAGTCCTCAGGAAGTGCTAATTATTTATTATCACTACCACTACTAAGTTCTTAATTTTTTCAGTTTCCTTGTTAGTAAAATGGGGATGATAAAATGTATCCCATTTTGAGGATTAAATAAGATGGTGCCTGTTTCTTCCTCATGGTGTCAGATATGGTGTTAGGAGCTTGGCCAAAGTCACTCTAATTCTATGTCTGTTCTCAGTGCTTTTTATCTTATAAAGTTATTTTTACCCCATTATATATTTGGTCCTCACAACAAATTACTGAGAGAACAGGTCAAATATTATGCCCTTTTATACGTCGGACAACTAGAGGTACCGAGCAATTAAATCATACCTCTAAAGACTTACTCAGAAGGGAAATGGTAGAGCCGAAAGCTTACACAGCACTTGTTGGATGTATTGCTGTGTAGATCTTCCACATGTTAAATGTCTAAGCAGACTTTTCAGGGCTAGAGAGTGACTTTATTGAGCAACTGTATAAGGTAAAACATCTCTAAATGGAATAATTTAGGGGAAAGATGGAGGAAGGGACCAGAACAGGAAATGACATTTTAAAAAAAAATTTTTTTTTTTCAACGTTTATTTATTTTTGGGACAGAGAGAGACAGAGCATGAACGGGGGAGGGGCAGAGAGAGAGGGAGACACAGAATCAGAAACAGGCTCCAGGCTCTGAGCCATCAGCCCAGAGCCCGACGCGGGGCTCGAACTCACGGACCGCGAGATCGTGACCTGGCTGAAGTCGGACGCTTAACGGACTCCACCACCCAGGCGCCCCTAGGAAATGACATTTTAAAAGAGGTGCTTTTTTTTTTTTTTTAATTTTTTTTTTCAACGTTTATTTATTTTTGGGACAGAGAGAGAGCATGAACAGGGGAGGGGCAGAGAGAGAGGGAGACACAGAATCGGAAACAGGCTCCAGGCTCCGAGCCATCAGCCCAGAGCCTGACGCGGGGCTCGAACTCATGGACCGCGAGATCGTGACCTGGCTGAAGTCGGACGCTTAACCGACTGTGCCACCCAGGCGCCCCAAAAGAGGTGCTTTTAAGGAGGTAAGGTTAGAATGATCCATGTGATACTGGATGAGAATTGGAGACATCAGTATGAATTCATGTTTAGCTTAATACAGGCACACATGGATTACATGTAGAAAATTTGCAGCTGTGTATAAATACACAGGTTAGTATACTGCATGCCACATACATTTCCTTGCTCTGTCAGCTGAGAGGGCTTAGAAGCAACAACATCCCAATAGCAACAAGCACACCCACCACCCAGATCTTGGTTTCTATAACCTTTCTCCAATGGAAGGAACCATGGCTCCTTGGAAGGCTTCTAGCCCTGGGAAGGTAATATAGAAGAGGGGTCTATAGTGTCAGAAAATAAGGGAGTGCTAAAACCAACAAACGAACAAAAAAAGGTGAGGGGTATGTTAAAGGGAGCCAGGAACCAATTGAAAAGGCTCCCAGCAACCAAAGCTAGAACAATATTAACAATAAAACAAATCTTAGTATCAGATTATAACCTAAAGTGTAAATAAATACCTATGAATCCATATTAATATGAATAAATGATTGAAAAATAAATGGGGGAAAAGACAAATTTTCCCTGCAGAAGAATTCAAAATAATTTGTGTGGATACTCCACACTCAAGGAGATGGAACATAACTCCTTACCCCTTAAGTGTGGAGTACATATGATGACTTCCTTTCAAAGAGTCCAGGATGGAATGTGGGAAGAAGAGAGTAGCTTGCAGTGCAGAAACCTGACAAACACGACCCCAGCCAGGTGATCAAAGTTCACATCAGCAGAGATAAGTCATCTTTCTATTTGTCTCACATATTCCTTATTTCTTCTTTCTTGCCTTCTCTTAGACTGATTATTATTTTTATAATAATATTTTATCCCCTCTACTAGCTCTTAGCTATGCCTTTATTATTTTTTGAATGGTGGCTCTAGTGACCTCAATATGCAACTTTAATATATCCTTGTCTATATTAAATAAATATTATGGCACTTCATGGATGAAGTCATACCACTAAAACACTTTTATTCCATTTTACCCCTTCGTTCCTTAGCACCATTTTTTTATGTGTTTTACATATAAATCCCACAAGGCTTGCTATTATTTTTATCTAAACATTCAAACATCTTTTAAAGATTCAAAAAATGAAAGATAGTCTTTTCTATTTACCCACATATTTATTTTTTTCCAGTACTTTCCATTCCTTCCTGTAGATTCAGGCTTCCATCTGGCATAACTTCCCTTTAATTCACAAAAATCTCTAGTTACTGTAGTGATGTAAACAAAATGGCCCATTTATAATACGTAAGATCTGTTAATAACACATTCTGTCAGATCTTGTTTGTTTGAAAATGTCTTTATTTCTTCCCTTTTTCTGAAGTATATTTTCATAGGATGTATAATTCTAGGTTGATATTAAAATTTTTTTTGTTATTTATTATTTGCTTTTTTTGTTATTTGTAATCATTTTATTTGTTATTTTTTTTCATTTGCCACTTTAACAGTGGTATTCCATTATCTTCCAGATTCTATTATTTCTGTGTGTAAGTCAGTTGTCATCTGTGTTTCTCCTCCCAATTCCCCCACCCAAATAGAGTGTCTCTTTTTCTCCTCTGGCTTTTTTTGGGGAGGGGGTGTGACAGAGGCCTGATCCCTTGATATTGCCATACATGTAAAAATATATAATTTAAAGTCAGGGAAATAATAATCAGGTCAGTGTTACCTCCCTTCCTCCCCTTTGGCACAGCTTTTCCAACTGGCTTCCTTTCTAGCTTCTTCCTTCAAAATCCTGGAGTATGAGGGGCAGGGGTCACTTCTTGGCAGCTTCCACTTGGGCTGCCAAAATCTGCTGCTTTCTGAGCAGCCAGGAATCTGGCCCACTTCTTCTGGAAAGCTGCCAACTCTCCTGAACTGAGGTCCTTTGCCACACGAAGGCCCAGGGAATGGGAAGAGCCAGTGAACAATAGACAACAGGGGCACATTCTGCAAGGCAAAGGCATCATCCTGTGCTTTAACTCAGGCGATCTCATACACATACACCAAGCCTGGCACCTTCTTCCCTGTCTGCCAGGCCCCCCTTCTCAATCCCAGCAGCTGCCTTCAGAAAATAGGAAACAGTGAGTTATCCAATTTTGATTTCACATGTCCTGTCAGGCTTCACAAAACTCTTGGTGGGCAAAGGAATATCTTCTTCTTTTTTTAATGTTTATTTGTTTTTCAGAAAGAGAGAGAGAGAGTGAGCATGAGCAGGGAAGGGGCAGAGAGAGAGGGAGACAGAATATCTGTGCTGACAGCACAGAGCCTGATGCAGGGCTTGAACTCACAAACTGTGAGATCATGACCTGAGCCGAAGTCCGATGCTCAACCAACTAAGCCACTTAGGTGCCCCAGGAATGCCTTCTTTGATGTCCTTTGTCTTCTTCTTCTTCTTTTTTTTAATGTTTATTTATTTTTGAAGGAGAGTGAGACACAGTGTGAGTGGGGGAGGAGCAGAGAGGGAGACACAGAATCTGAAGCAAGTTCCAGACTCCGAGCTGTCAGCACAGAGCCCAGCGTGGGGCTTGAACCCACAAGCTGTGAGATCATGACCTGAGCTAAGTCAGATTTTTAAGTGACTCAGCCACCCAGGTGCCCTGATGCTCTTTGCTTTCTCGTTGAACTTCTTGCAGAACTGGTTGATGAAGATGCCTCACTCACTTAGGATGGGGCCTCCCGGGCACCTGGACATAGTCTGGGCTGCCCACATGATAGTCTGAATCATGCTGCTGACCTTAGGCTTCCTGAGGGCCTGAGTGGCCCAGCTCGGCTTCAACATGATGAGGGGTTCGGTCCTTAGCTCACTTTGGAGCAACAGTAAGAGCAGCAGCTTCGGCACTGCCACCCTGGATTCCCCTCTGGCTATTTTTAAAGAATTTGTCTTCTATCTTTGGTTTTCAGTGACTATAATGTGCCTGGGAGCAATCTTCTTTCTATTCATCCTGTTTGCAGTTTGGTGAGTTTCTTGCATATGCGGTTTCATGTCTTTTATCAGTTTAGAAAATTCCTGACTGTTTTGTCTTCAAATATTTCTTTTGCCCAGTTTTCTCTCTCCTTGCTTTCTGGGACTCCAATTCTATGCATGTAAGACTATTTGATATAGTCCCCTGAGTTTCTAATATTTTTGTTTTTAATATTTTTAAAGTTTCTCTGTGCTTCTCTTTGGATCATTTATATTGACCTATCTTCAAATTCTCCAATGCTTTTTTCCCCTGTGTCCCGTATTCTGAGCAATTTAATTCTTTTACCCTTCGTTGTGTCCACAGCTCTTCACTATTCACTAGCTTTAAAGAATTAAATACACAGATGTAGATGTAGATATAAATTTTCCCTTGGAAAGAGCATCAGTCTTTCATAATTGTCTACATTGCAGTGGTTGTTAAATAATCTTAAGTCATCCAGGGAACTTGTTAAAAATTCATATTCCTAAGAAATGCCATCAGAGGGGCGCCTGGGTGGCTCAGTCGGTTAAGCGTCCAACTTCGGCTCAGGTCATGATCTCGCGGTCCGTGAGACTGCTCAGAGCCTGGAGCCTGTTTCAGATTCTTTGTCTCCCTCTCTCTGACCCTCCTCTGTTCATGCTCTGTCTCTCTCTGTCTCAAAAATAAATAAACGTTAAAAAAAATTAAAAAGAAATGCCATCAGACACCAGACAATATCTAGGGTACTAAAAAATCCTCCAGATGGTTCTGATGCAGGAGTCCCCAGGAACCCTTTGAAAAACTCTCATTTGTTAAAAGCGTAAAGTCAATAACTAGTTGGCAGTTGGAAAAGGCAAATCAGCATTAATTGAGACCTAAGACCATCAACAAAGCTATCAGATTGCTTTACTAAGCCCAAATTTAAAAACAAAACAACCTAATTTAAACAAATGGGTACACATGGAAATAGACACAGCCTAAAATTGTCGAAAGCCAGGAAGTTGCTTCATTTCAGATGGTATTGATTTCACGTTGGACTGTGGCTCTTTAGTAAGCCAACTGGAGACATAGACAACTTGGGGAAACAAGATTTTCATAGATCTGTTCATTTGTGTTGGTGGGCTGGTGCAATTCTTGAGGGTCTCTAGAGAGAAATATAAGGTTTTAAGGCCTGAAACAAATACCAAGAGCCAAAGACATTAACCGGCATATTATGTAGCTAATTTTTAAACAAACATACCAGAAACTGTACATTCAAATGAGTGCTGTCCTCTTCAACAGGGTATGTAATGCAGAAGGACAAAGACAAATAAGTTGAGTATCAATACCAATTCATTGGTTTGGTGCCCCAAAAAGCTGGATCTGGCTCAGTAGGAAAGAGTGCTTTCATCTACTAGCAAGATCAGCCATGAGCATGGTAAGGGACAGTGGGAACACACAGACTGTATAACTACCTTGCTGGTTTAATAGTAAGATCTCTGGATTAGGGGTTTGAGGATCTGAACTTGAATCTTGGTTCTACCATTTACCAGCTGTGAGATTTTTGAAAACACATTTTGTGAGCCTCAGTTTCTTTAATTTAATGGCAATTAGTCCTACACAATATTTCCACTGTCTCTTTCATAGATATGTATGTGATAGCCCCTTTATAATTTATAAAGAAATAGTCATAAGTTATTCAAAGTCACTTTGGTGGGCTATGGTCTTAGTCACAATAATTTGGTCATTGCACGTAATACTTTGGGAGTGAATTGACAAACAGTTTGAGCAACTTGGAAAAAGGACTTTTATATGTACCTTGTTTTTATAATTTAGCCAGGTCACTGACAAATTGGTCACGACCTTTGGATCCAAATGACATGGTTCTTCCCCAAAATAAAATTCACTATCAATGGATGAAGATTTGGTACCCCTGAATTATTAAATAGGGTATGCCACAGGCTTTTGGAGATTCTTCACAAAGAGGAATTCCTAAAATGATTTGTGCAATGGCAGCCTCATTAGTGTAAGAGTATGATCTTCTTTTTTTTTTAATAATTAAAAAAAATAGTTTTTAATGTTTATTTAAAAAAAATTTTTTTTAACGTTTATTTATTTTTGAGACAGAGAGAGACAGAGCATGAATGGGGGAGGGGCAGAGAGAGGGAGACACAGAATTGGAAGCAGGCTCCAGGCTCCGAGCCATCAGCCCAGGGCCCGACGCGGGGCTCGAACTCATGGACCGCAAGATCGTGACCTGAGCTGAAGTCAGATGCTTAACCGACTGAGCCACCCAGGCACCCCAATGTTTATTTATTTTTGAGACAGAAAGAGACAGAGCACAAGGAGGGAAGGAACAGAGAGAGAGGGAGACACAGAATCCAAAATAGGCTCCAGGCTCTGAGCTGTCAGCATAGAGCCCAACGCAGGGCTCAAACTCATGAGCCATGAGATCACAACCTGAGCCGAAGCTAGACGCCCAACCAACTGAGCCGCCCAAGCACGCTGAGTATGGTCTTCTAACAGTATTACATTGAAAGCCAAAATTCACTTGAATGTGTAACTGCCTGTTTAATAAACCAGTCATTTTGCATCATACACCCATGGTGTGTATAGCAATATTACCATGTATTGAATCAGAATGATGCTCAGAGGCTACTCCTGCAGTGATCTCTAGGAAGGCACAGTGATGTAAACAAGGAGCCCAAGTGAATTCCCAGCCTCTGATAGAGATGGAATTAGAACTCTGCAGTTCTTATTGATAATGTTAGTCTCTAAGCAACCAACTATTGGCAACTTCAGAATTATGAAATACAGATTTCATACAGCTGTGAAAAATCCTGTGTTGTCCATAAACAACTACTGTGATTATGGAGAAGCAAGAAATATTGAAAGGAAAGCAACCAAATAGTCCTTGGGAGGAGTGTCTTTCTGCATTGGCATCTGGACTTTTGAAGGGGTTGCTGACACAATTCTAATCCTATGAAACTGGGTCATGGGGGGGGCCCCTGCCCTGGGCCCTGAGCTTTTGAGGGTCATACTGTGGACTTCCTCTCTTCATGAGGGAAAGAGTCCTAGAGACAAAGGATGTGCCACTTTAAGTCCAATGTGGTAGGAAGAATTCTAAGACCGTACCCAAGATTCCTATCAATCAAGAGAGAGACTGTCCTGGGTGGGTCTGACCTAATCAGGTGAAAATCCCTTAAAAAGGAGACTGAGCCCTTCCTAATGAGAAATTTTCCTCCTGGCCTTGAAGAAGCAAGTTGCCATTAGTTCTGCAGCCTCACAGAACTGAATTCTGCCACCAACCAGTGAGCTTGGAAGAGGACCCTGAGCCTCAGATGAGTCTCCCAGCCCTGGTTGACATCTTGATTACAGCCTGGTGAGAGCCTGAGCTGAAGACCAAGCTAAGCCATGCACAGACTCTTGTCCCCTGGAAACACCAAATAATAAATACCTGCCGTTACAGCACAGAACACTGGTTCACCCACATTCATCTTCTAGTTAGTGGTACACAAAGTATGGCCTGTGTACTACTGGTCCATGGTGAACTAAATACAGAAAGTAAGAGTAAATTTTCAGTACTTTCTATGGCAATTTGATACTTCTCAAACATTTTAATGGTATTTTACCATTTAACCGAAAATATAGGTCCCCAGTAGAGTGGACAATTTTTGAAATGTCTATTTTGAGAGAGAAAGAGAGGGTCAGCATGTGAGCAGGGGAGGTAAAGAGAGAGTAAGAGAGAGAGAGAGAGAGAGGGAGGGAGAGAGAGAGAGAAAGGGAGAGAATCCCAAGAAGGGTCCACGTTATCAGCACAGAGCCCAACGTGGGGCTCATTGGTGAGATCATGACCTGAGCCTAGATCAAGAGACGCTCAACCAACTGAGCCACCCAGGTGTGCCAGAGTGGACAATTTTAAAACCCAACTAAAAGTAGCTCTTCACCAGAGAATCAGGGAGTCCTTTCTCTAGTCTGCCTGTCAAGTAGTGCTGCTGATTAACTAACCTGTCGCAGACTGTGAGTCTGAAGTTCTCTCTTGTCCAGCAAGAGAGTGGACGCAGAAATGAGAATGAGAGGGGCGCCTGGGTGGCTCAGTTGGTTAGGCGTCCGACTTTGGCTCAGGTCACGATCTCACAGTTCGTGGGTTCTAGCCCCATGTCGGGCTCTGTGTTGACAGCTTGGAGCCTGGAGCCTGTTTCGGATTCTGTGTCTCCCTCTCTCTCTGCCCCTCCCCTGTTCACGCTCTGTCTCTGTCTCAAGAATAAATAAACATTAAAAATAAAAATAAAAAAAAAAAGAAATGAAAATGAGAGAGACTAATGTCCAGGAGGAGACAAGAGCCCCAAACAGCAGTTTCGTCTCCGTATTTATTGAGCTCACAAGATATTACCCGTGTGGTGAACGTAAAGAAAACAAGATCTTACACACGTGAACGTGGAGAAAACAACCAGATAGTAATCATTAACTTGTGTGTGTAAGAAGCTAAGGGTCTGGGGGGCAAGTGGAGTTTGTGATATTGGCATCAGATGGAAAGTAACTTCCTGCCGGTGATGTAACGAGTTACTCGTGATTCCATTACACTATCTCGCTAACGTTTTTGCCCTGTGTTGGCAGCTTTCCGCCCTAAGATTTTTCTAACCCATTTATGGAAGTAAAACCTACTTCCCCACACTAACCCTAGGCCTGAGGGTGGCCGAGGGGCAGCTCTTTATAGGGGAGGGAGGATGGAGCTTAGGAGGGAGGCATGGGTCCGTGTCCACATGTGAATGTGAGCCCTTGAATGTGCTGGTGAAGAGGTGGGAAGAGGAGGGAACAGCCAGGGGCCAAAGTAGGTGGCCCTTAAATGAAATCACAAGTGTCCTTGTAAGAGGGAAGTGAAAGATTTGACTCAGAAGAAGGAAACAGGGCATTGAACAATGACGTTACACTACTGGCTTTGAAGATGGAGTAAGGAGCCCAAAGCCAGGGAATGCAAGGAACACAGTTCTAAAAGCTGGAGAAGACAGGGAAATGATTCTCCCCTTGAGCCTTCAAAGGGTGTGCAGCCCTCTTAATACTTTGATTTTGGCTCAGTAACCTGATTGTAGATTCTGACCTTTCGGCCACCAAGTGTGTGATAATTTGTTAGAGTAGGCATAGGAATCTAATACAGCAAACAATGAGGCTCTTCCTTTCAATCTGAATTAAAAGCCTGGGGTTTTGGTGTGCATGTGCAACCACTACCAGTTTTCTAGATGCTATTCTAGAGACAAGGACTGCGGAATAGGCAATGTACATGAGAAGGAGGAAGAGAATGACATAGACCCAAAGGGCATGCTTCTAAAGCAGTGTGGAAGGCTGGGTCCCAGCTGATGTACTACTTTAGAACAAAAGGGTGTTCCCTGAAAATAACTGAAGGAATGCTGGAAAGGACAACATATGTGTTAAGCTTTATTCCCACAGCAGACATTTATGACCTATCAGTCCCTGCTAAGAGCTTGCCTGACAGACAATCAAGAGCTGCACAGGACTTCCATCTATAAATGGTCCTGAGCACACCCAAGAGGGAGCTTTAGGGCAAGCTTCAGAGACCAGATCAAAATTACAAGTTGAAATGGAGCAAATGAAAACTCAGGGAGGTTAGGGAACAGATGTTCCCAACCAAAATGTCTGAGCTTGGAGTCATCTTTTGATCACTGGGAGATGGTGAGGAGCCCTGGATCTGAAATGACTGGGATGTGACAAGTATTTGTGGGCAGATGATGCGGGGGGGGGGGGGGTCTTTCACCACTCCGTCCACTGAGGCTTTGGGTTAGTCCCAAGGACTGCAGATGCTGTTGAGGCCCAGCGAGTGCTAGGCAGTGGAGAAGACCAGATTCACCTTGTCTACCATCTTCCATGAGCCTCCAAGGAGAGCTGAGACTATTTCGCAAAGACCTGCAGCACTTTTCCCAAATGGCCTTTCTTTGTTCCCTCTGGTTTCCCAGTCTTTGAACACATTCTGTATTTTGTTGTTGTTGTTGTTGTTGTTGTTCACACAGGTGCCTGAGTCCATCCTGCAAAAATGTTGCTGCAAGCCACCAGGTAGATAGTGCCTCGTGCATCCCTGATGGGCTTGTTGCTGATCACTTTCATCTCTGCTTGAGAAGAAATGGGTTTTGGGTTTTTTTTTTCTGAATCAGACCTACTGACCGTAAGTTTCTCTGTATAGCTGCAAAACCATCTTGCTTAACTAGTCTAACTCTGGATACAACTTACATCAAAAGAAGAACTGTAGTGAATAGTTTACTCTCCCAAATCCATGTACCTCCACTGGCTTCCTAAGAGTTCGGTATCTGCTGGCGTGGGAATGGCAGCCATACGCGTGGGAGAAGAAGGGTGCTCCCTCCAGAAGCACTTCGTCTGTTTGCTTTGGTGTTCGACTCATTCTGCCTGAAACTTAGCGCTTCTGTCTCTCCTGGGAGAGGGGATCCTTGAAGCAAAGGAACATCTCATTCTCATATTCATATTCCTTCCTCTTGCCCACCCCCATGACGCTCCCCCCCCCCCCACCGTTGGCTCTCCACCAATACTTTAGCAACTGCTGTAATTAAGCACTTAATATATAGCCCACAGAATGAATAGGAGCCTTCACACATTAGTTATTTACCAAACTGGTAGAAGTATCTTGAAAGTGCATAGCACCTAACCATTTGATATGTTTTTGAATCTAACAGTTTATAACATCCCTGTGAACTCCATATAAGTAATAATAGCTCTATTGAACGTGTTTAGAAAATTGAAGTCTGGAAGAGTTGTGACGTTAGGAAGGTCACACTACAAATTCTTGGCAGAGTTCACTGAGGACTTGTTTCTTACCCCACCGTCCTTGCCACGATGCCATGAAACTTTTTGGTTCATCTACCTGACCTCCAGTAAAATTACAAACTTTCTCATTTTTGCAAGTGGGGAGGAAGGAGACTGGGACTAGGCATCTACGTTTTGACTTGGGTATAAATTGTGGCAAGAGGGCTGTGACTGTGGTCTTGTGGATTGGAGATATCAACAAAACCATCACTCTGTAAATATAACCCAAAAGGACACCCTGGCGGTTCTGAACCACAGCAGATAAACCACAATACCAACTTTGTTTTCTGACTGCAATCTCTTACTCATGTCAGGTTATTTGGTTATTTAAGTGACGGTGGTAAGCTTCAGGCTTGGTGATTTCTAGAAAGAAAAATCTTACTTTTAGGTGCTTATGCATGAAGACTCACAGAGCCTAGGGGATGGTGTCAGATACTGGTTTCCTTTCCCATCAGGGTGCTGCCTGCCAGCCCATATCGAAGTCCATCCTGGAGGATACCTGGGATTTCCCGTCTCCCTGTGGCCCTATCACCCCACAGTCCCCTCTGCCTTTTGGACCCACCCTTCCCAGGGCCCTCTGTCCTGAGTCACATATATTCAGCCCAAAGGGGCAGCAGCAGATACATTAGGTTCTTCCCAGAGAAACCAGATCCCGCCCCCCACCCCGATCAAATCATGTTTATTGTGCAAATATTAGCTTCTTTGCTGCACAGTATCCATGAGTTATTACATGAACAGAGTTTCATTCTCTGCATCTTCTTACAAAAGATATTTTCCCAGCAGAGAATGGGAGTGGAGGCAAGAGGAGAATGAGGAGGGAAGAAACCCCACCCTGTCACACTTAGAGCTTTCCAAGTGATCGCATGCCCCACACTCCCCAACTCATTTGTTCAAAACATGTTCCTTGAGGATTTGCCTTGTGGCAAGAATTATGACATGGGATATACACATCTATAGGTTAGAATCCTTGACCTAAGGGAGTTCATGGTTTAGAAAAAGAAGGTTGGGGTGCTTGGGTGGCTCAGTCAGTTGAGCCTTCGACTTTGGCTGAGGTTGTGATCTCAAGGTCTGTGAGTTTGAGCCTTGCGTCGGGCTGTGTGCCCACAGCTCAGAGCCTGGAGCCTGCTTCGGATTCTGTGTCTCCCCCTCTCTCTCTGACCTTCCCACCGTTCATGCTCTGTGTCTGTCTCAAAAATAAATAAGCATTAAAAAAATTTAAAAGAAAAAGAAGCGTGTTTATTTAAAAAAAATTTTTAATGCTTATTTATTTCTGAGAGACAGAACATGAGTGGGGGAGGGGCAGAGAGAGAGGGAGACACAGAATCAGAAGCAGGCTCCAGGCTCTGAGCCATCAGCCCAGAGCCCGACGCGGGGCCCGAACTCACGGACCGTGAGATCATGACCTGAGCCGAAGTCTGATGCTTAACCGACTGAACCCCCCGGGCGCCCTGAAGCCCGTTTATTTTAAAGTGAGGTAGAATTAGGGGCACCTGGGTGGCTCAGTCGGTTTAATGTCTGACTTCGGCTCACGTCATAAGCTCACAGTTGTGAGTTCAAGCCCAGCACTGAGTTTGCTACTGTCAGCGCAGAGCCGGCTTCAGCTCCTCCCCTGTTCGTGCTCTTTCTCTCAAAAGTTGATAAAACATTAAAAAATAAATAAAGCGCGGTGGAATTACAATGATTAGAGAAATGCCCAGCGGAGTACAAATAAGTATCACCTGCAGTCCCAAGTGACTCAAAGCTTCCTGGAGGGACGGATGCTCGCCTTGCTCCAATTTCACAGGTGGGGTCACTGAAACGGCAGAGACCCTGGAGTCGCGGGGCAGACTGCAGCGTTAGGAAATCGGGCTTCCCCACCGCACGAGCCTGGGGGTCCTCAGAGTGGGCCTGGGAACAGCTCAGGCAGCGGAGACGGAGGAGAACTTCCAGAAACGAGAAGGTTGTTTCCAAGAGGTACCCATGAGGAACTGATGTGATCCCAAAATGAGGTGTGAGGGCTTTGGGGTTCCAGAGGATTTCCCCAGGGCGGGGTCGGGTGGCGTGGGGTGGGGCAGCAGCAGAGGAGGGAGGTTGAGAAAGACTGTGATTTCGTTGCAATTTTATAAAACATCTTCCTTTGTTTTTGCCAGTAGTCGGGTGCAGGCTAGCAGCACCTGACGGCGATTAATACGCTCAGCCTCTGAACGTGTGACTTTGTCCTCTCGCAACCTCATGAGGGAGAATGATTCTCTCTTTTGAAAACTGTGGCTTCAGAGGTTAAGTGACTCATTCCAGATTGCAACTGGAGTGTGAACTTGTTATGCCCAGAATTCGTGATCCCCAAAGACCACCAGGGAGCTGAGTCCGACGCAAAAGCAAAAGAGCCTTTATTCGAGCTAGCTCGAGCTCAATCCCCTACCTGCACCGAGGCAGCGGTGAGATACCGGGGAGAGAGAGAGCGAGTTTCAAAAGGACAAAGGTTTTATTGGGGCCTAGGGGCAGTTGGTGAGGTAATGGCTGTGGCCTCAGCCGATTGTCTGGGGAAGGGTCGGAGTCCTGTTACGCAGGTCGCCGGGCGTGTTTTGATCGGGAAGTTTGAACGGGTGAGCGGGAGGTTACTCAAGGGGAGGAGGCGTGGTCAAGGTGAAGGACACAGAACAAGATGGAGTCGGCAGGCGTAGGCCCGCCCTTTCAAACCCTAGTATCCTGACTTGAGAGTCTGGTGCTTCGTTGCTACACTAACACAGACACCGGAAATAGGCTTGATGTTGGGTAAATCCACAGATATCTGGTGTTCGGCCAGTGCAAAGGGGGGCTTTGGAGTGCAGTAGCTGCTCTTTATTGACCATCTGTTAGGAGCTTTAGCTCATTAATCCTCTCAGCCTACCTATGCAGACAGCATAGTACTGCCCCATCTTACAGGTGATGGCATCGAGGTACAGAGATGTTAAGCAACCTGGTCCAGGTCACACAGCTAGTAACGTGTGGGTCGGAATTTGAAGTCAGGTATGTCAGATGGCAAAGTCCGCATGCTTGCAGCAGTCATATGTAAAGTGATTCTGATATTCTAAATCAGTGGTTCTCCACGGGGGCAAGTTCACCCTCGAGGGGACATTTGGCCATGTCTGGAAACAGTTTTGATTCACAACTGGGAGGGGGGTGCTACTGGCATCTGATGGGTTGAGACCAGACATTCTGCCAGGGATCCTATAATGCACAGGACAGCCCCACAGCAAAGAATTACCAAAATGTCAATAATGGTAAGGTTAATACGCCCTGGTCTAGGGGCACCTGGGTGGCTCAGTCGCCTGAGCATCCGACTTTGACTCAGGTCGTGATCTCACAGTTCATGAGTTCGAGCCCCGCATCGGGCTCACTGCTGTTCGGACAAGTCTGCTTCAGATCCTTTGTACCCCTCTCTCTGCCCCTCCCCTGCTTGCGCTCTCTCAAAAATAAATAAACATTAAAAAAAAAAAGCCCTGGTCTAAATTTAAATAATTCTAATGCATTCTGAAGAAATAGCAACTTTTAAAATTCCTCTGTGAATTCCTAGGTCAAAGGTCAAAGGACCCTGAGTCCAATTTCCTTCCAACTTTGCTCCTTGCAGAACGTTTCGGGCAACGGAACTGTGGTGCCCATGGGGACGGACGGTGTGAGTGCCAATGGTGCGCCCACCGAAGCCCTGGGACCTGGACAAGACCCGCGGGAGCATACGTCACCAGCCTCCAGGGCAAAAGCGTGAGCTCTGGCCCTGGACAATGGTGAGGGTGGGTGGAGAGGGAGCATCCGTTTCTTATTTGCTAGTTGTTGGGTATTCTTCAGGATATAGTGAAGCCTTTTCAAATGTAAAGAACTTTTGAATGTAAAATGTATCAGGGCTGCAGCGAGCTGCCCTGCAGGTCAGACCGTGGGGATGCGTCAGGGCTGAAGCCCCTGGCGTGCCTTGCTCTAATTTGCACGAGCACACCAAATGAGCTAGCAAAGACCCAACGCTCCTCGGGCCCCAGGTGTGAGCAGCTGGCTGTGAGATTCTTTTGATTGGGAAAATACACAATGACCGCTGAACTACTCCGAAATCAGTAACACGTTAAAATGAACTTACATTTCATTAATCACGGCTACATCTACACTTGAAAAATTGTAGTGCCAGTATAAACCAGAGGTTATTCATTCAGCCTGCAGACAGCACTTGGCCCGAATGGACTTGTGGACTAGCGAGGGCAGTAACTCCAAGTTTGCCCAAGATTCTGGGCCTGCAGGATAAGCAAAGCTGCCCCAGACCTTTGTGCATGAAAGTTATTCTGTTCCCTAGTTGAAGAATTTATTTCAGGGGTGGAAGGCCAGTTGGCAAAATATGAACATTTTACACATTGTTGCACAATAAAAAATTCAAACGTTAAACATCTTCAGTTTTCACAGTTGTTGGAAAGAAATTAGGCCCTTGGACAAAACCCAAAGAAATAATGGGCTCTCTAACTCCTGCCCCAAACACTTCTCCCATCTGGGCCTGCCGCAGCTTTGCTGTTCCTGCATTTGTAGATCTTCACTTGTCCTATAGACTAGCACTGTCCAATAAGAATGTAACACTTTTTCCCTCAGGGCACCTGGGTGACTCAGCCGGTTAAGTATCCGGCTTTGGCTCAGGTCATGATCTCACAGTTCATGGGTTCGAGCCCCTTGCCGGGCTCTGTGATGACAGCTCAGAGCCTGGAGCCTGATTTGGATTCTGTGTCTCCTTCTCTCTCTGCCCCTCTCCCACACACGCTCTGTCTCTCTCAAAAATAAATATTGAAAAATCTAAAAAAGAATTTAAATTAATTGAAGTGATGTATAACGGAAAACCCAATGCTTCCGTCACCCTGGCCACATTTGAAGGGTTCCACAGCCACATGTGGAATGGCAACTATACGGGACAGCACAGTTCTAGGCCTTCCATGTGATTTAACAGGCCTCTATAAACCTCACAGACCCCATCATCATGTGTCAGTGGTTTGAAGAGAAGTTCTAGAACCTTCTCTGTGTGACATCAGAGCAAACCTGTGGTGGTTGTTAGGAAGCTTTTGGTTTATGTTTAATGTAAAAACTTCCTACGGTGTTAGCGCATTTCAGTCTGACATTTTCCTGTGGAGATGAAGAATAATATGCTATTTTGGGCCCTGTAGTGATTGCCATCCACAGTTGAAGGTCATTCCCAAGCAGGCTGGTTTTTCTGGTCTCCTTTGACTTTGTTTCTAGGAGTGTGGTTTTCGAAAGAATTCAGAAAGACAAACCCCTGAGGAAAAATTTCTTGGGTGAGTGTCAGTCTTCAGCCAATGGGCAATCAGGATGGAAGGCTGGAGGGGCTCCCATCTCTGAGAGAGCTCAACCCCTACACTTGCAAGTGTGATATGGTCAAAGTTGGAAGGACGAAAAAGGACCTTAAAAAATTTCAAGCTGAAGAGTTTAAATGGCCACAGAGCAGCAAACCAAGGTCTACAAGCTACTATGAAATAGTAGTGGTCAGTACCTCTACTGACCTCTCTTTGCTATTCCAGAATATGTTAATAATGAGACACACCCAAAACATGTTTAGCATCACACCATCTGCTGCTCTCTCGTGGCCAGTATTATTGTCATCAAATCTGATCCCAATGTTTGCCATATATTGGATATCCTATGAAACAATCTAAAAATACACCTTTTTCCCTCTAAATCTGTCCTAACCTTACAACTGGGGTAGCAACGACAACACTTTACCTATTTTTTTTTACTCTTAAGGATTAGGTAATAATATTAAATTCCCCCAGCTCATGCTAGTCTGTTTGCACTTGACTTGGTATTTGAAGCATATATTTATAAACTAAGGCTGTGCTATGTTTTATCCCGTGCAATTGTCCCATGAGGTTATGGGTTTACAGATTTGTGGTCTCTCATAATGTTTTCTGTTTTAAACTGAATACATCCCGTCTCTCCCAACTGAAGTTCCTCAGCTAAAGTGATTTTCATTTCTGAGAATTTCTTTTTTTAATTTTTTTAAGTTTATTTTGAGAGAGACAGAGATAGCGTGAGTGAGGGAGGGGTAGAGAGAAGGAGAGAAAGAGAATCCCAAGCAGGCTCTGCACCGTCAGCGTAGAGCCTGATGTGGGGCTCAAACTCACAAAACCGTGAGATCATGACCTGAGCTGAAACCAAGAGTCCAACACTCAACCAGACTGAGCCACCCAGGAGCCCCTCATCTCTGAGAATTTCTTGAGAGCTCTTTCTATTATGGAGGATAAAGGAATAAAGGATTCACAGCTGCCCAAACTCAGGGCCTCTTTAAATACAGGCCTTGTGGGGAGCCTGGGTGGCTCAGTTGGTTGAGCATCTGACTCTTACTTTGTGGCTCAGGTCATGATTTCCTAGTTTGTGAGATCAGGTTCCATGTCAGGCTCCGTGCTGACAGTGCAGAGCTTGCTTGGGCTTCTCTCTCTCTCCCTTTCTCTCTGCCCCACCCCTGCTCTCTCTCTCTCTCTCAAAAAATAAAAATAAAGTAAAATAAAAATAAATAAATAAAATCAATAAATACAGGCCTTGCATCCAGAACTTGATTTCTCCCTTTAATGGGGTGGGGGTGAGTTCTGCACTCAAGGATGGAAGGATTTAGGGAGCAGTTGAAGCAGCAGGTTTTCCCGGGCTTCTGCTCCGCTCTTGTGTGGCTGCTGTTCTGTGGGCCTTCCGGCAAGTTCTAAAAAAGCCAATTAAAGCAGAAAAGCCCCTTAGAACCAATTCTATTGCCCCCAATATAGCTGTTAAACTTATAACTTTCAGAGAGCACTCAGTGCTTTGTGTGCCCCTATAGCAGATCAGCGAACTACCTACTGCTTTTCCGTAACATTCTTGAAATCCCTTGTTATACTTATATATTTATCTGTAGATGAACATCTTTATCAGAAACAAAAAGGGCAGGAGTATAGACTGTAAGATCGGTTCACAGAGAAAAACACACATTTCTATTTTGCCAAACACACCACTTGTTTCCAGGGTCTATGGCCATATAACATGTTACCTGTGAAGGCTGGATAGTTGAAAAACGTTATTTCTGTTTGATTTCAAATAAAAAGAAACAGATATTTAATTTTCAGAAATGTACATTGCCTCTGACTCTTAAAATAGACACCCCTCCAATTTTTACTTGCTTTCACTTTGTAACTGTTGTTTGCTGTTTGTTTTAATCCTCTAGAAAGAGTTAAACTTCTTATAGACATTGATCCAATGGAAATAATTGGCCAAAGGCCTAAACTTGTTCTTTATGAGAAATATAAGACTCTAAGGGATTCCAACCCTTTGGAATCCTCACACAATTTGCCCAGGAAGCAGGACATTGGCAGAAAGGGACCATAGGTAACTTTTACCATGTTTATATGGATGTGGATTCTGGGTTTTACAAATAGAGAAATATTGTACAAGTCCATGGGGATAATGAAGTGAAATGTGGAGAAAGAGAAAGATCCCTTTGCATTTTAAGACCAAGTAGTATAGCCAAATGAGACAAGTGAGAGCCTAAAGGTAAAGGTATTAAAACATTGTTTGCTCTTTTTACTTCTCTCTGTGGGGCACCTTTCAGAAAGAGAACAGTTTCACAATGTGGATGGAAGATGTATTGAAATTTTTTAACACAGAATAGCTAAAACAATCTTGAAAAAGAACACAGTTGGAGACTCATACACCCTGATTTCAAAATCCACTACAAAGCTGCAGGAAGCAAGAGAGTATAGTACTGGCATAGGATAGGCATATGGGCCAATGGAATAGAACCGAGAGTTGAGAATAGACCCATACATCTATGGCTAGTTGATTTTCAGCCATATAGTCAATATCATTCGATGGGGGAAAGAATAGTTTTCTCAACAGATGGTGCTGGGATAACTGCTTATCTACATGCGAACAAATGAATCTGGAACCCTACTTCACACCATACATGGAAATCAATTCAAAACAGATCAAAGCTCTAAATGGAAGAGCTGAAACTATGAAACTTTTAGAAGAAATCATAAGTATAAATTTTGTGACCTTGGATTTGACAATGGTTTCTCCCCTATGAGACCAAGAGCACAAATAACCAGGGAGAAAAGATAAATTGAACTTCATCAAAATGAAAAACTTCTGCATGTCAGAAGATTATAGGGCGCCTGGGTGGCTCAGTCAGTTAAGTGTCTGACTTTGGCTCAGGTCATGATCTCACAGCCCGTGGTTTTGAGCCCTGCGTTGGGCTTTGTGCTGACAACTCAGAGCCTGGAGCCTGCTTCAGATTCTGTGTCTCCCTCTTTCTGCCCCTCTCCCACTCAGTCTCTGTCTCTGTCTCTGTCTATCTCTCAAAAATAAACATTAAATAAAAAAGATTATTAGGAAAGTGAAAAGATAACCTACCAAATGGGAGAAAATATTTGCAAATCCTATCTCTGATAAGGGTCCAATATTGAGAACATATGAAAGGCTCTTACAGTTTAACAATAAAGAGAAAGGGGGCCTGGCTAGCTCAGTTGGTGGAGCATGTGACTCTTGATCTCAGGGTTGTGAGTTCAGTCCCCACATTGGGTATAGAGATTACTTAAAACCTTAAGGAAAACAAAGAGAAAAATAACCCAATTTAAAGACGTGCAAAGATGTGAGTGTACGCTTCTCCAGTATACAGGTGGTCCATAAGCACATGGAAAGATGCTCTACATCACTGGTCATCAAGGAAATTTAAATCAAACTGCATGAGGGGCGCCTGGGTGGCGCAGTCGGTTAAGCGTCCGACTTCAGCCAGGTCACGATCTCGCGGTCCGTGAGTTCGAGCCCTGCGTCAGGCTCTGGGCTGATGGCTCGGAGCCTGGAGCCTGTTTCCGATTCTGTGTCTTCCTCTCTCTCTGCCCCACCACCGTTCATGCTCTGTCTCTCTCTGTCCCAAAAATAAATAAACGTTGAAAAAAAAATTAAAAAAAAAAATAAATAAATCAAACTGCATGATATACCACTTCACATCTACTAAGACACTACAATAAAGAAATTTTAATGGAAAGTAACTTGGCATGGATGTTGGCCTGGAACCTTCATGTATTGCTAGGAATATAAAATGGTACAGTCACCATGGAAAACAGTTTGGCAGTTCCTTAAAAAGTTAAATATAAAGTTACCGTATGACTCAGAAATTTTACTCATAGGTATATACCCAGGAATTGGAGACGTATGTTCATACAAAAACTTTTAGATGAATGATAATAGCAGTGTTATTAGTAATAGCCCCAAGGCAGAAACAACTCAAATGTCCCTGAATTGATGATAGGCAAAATGTGGTATATTTGTAGGAAACAATTAAACAAAAGGGATCCCTGACACGTTAGCCTTTATTCCCCATGCTCCGCTTCCAGGCACCCCCTGACAACCACTAACCCACTTTGTCTCCTTTGATTTTGCTTATTCCGGACATTTTATATAAATGGAATTGTACAATATGTGGCCTTTTGTTTCTAGCTTTTTTGTGCATGTGTGGGTGCTGGCTTCTTTCACTTAGCCATGCTCATTCATGTTGCAGTACTTCTGAAGGTACTGAGAGAGAGAGAGAGAATCTTCAGCAGACTCCATACTGAGCACAGAGCCCGATGTGGGGCTCGGTCCCATGACCCTGGGATCATGACCTGTGCAGAAATCAAGAATTGGACACCTAACTGATTGAGCCATCCATGCGCCCCCTTCATTACTTTGCACTGCCAAATGATACTCCATTGAATGGATATGTTGTATTTTGTTTACACATTCATCAGTTGACATTTGGGTTGTTTCCACTTGTTTTGGCTCTTATGAAGAACGCTGCTATGATCATTCATGCACAAGTTTTTGTGTGGTCATGGTTTCATTCCTCTTGAGGTTTTGTGTATATTTTAAAAGCTGTGCAGGAGTGCTTCAGTCTTCTAAGCCGGACTTTGACTCCGGTCATGGTCTCACGATTCATGGGTTCCAGTCCCATGTCAGGCTCTGTGCTGACAGCTCAGAGCCTGGAGCCTGCTTCAGACTCTGTATCTCCCTCTCTGCTCCTCTCCTACTTGTGCTCTGTCTCTTTCTCTCTCTTTCAAAAATAAATAAACATTAAGAAGATTTTTTTTTAATTTTTTTTTAACGTTTATTTATTTTTGAGACAGAGAGAGACAGAGCATGAATGGGGAAGGGGCAGAGAGAGAGGGAGACACAGAATCGGAAGCAGGCTCCAGGCTCTGAGCCATCAGCCCAGAGCCCGATGCGGGGCTCGAACCCACGGACCGCGAGATCGTGACCTGGCTGAAGTCGGATGCTTAACCGACTGCGCCACCCAGGCGCCCCAAGATTTTTTTTTTAAGCTGTATAAATTTAGAAAATTGTCATTCCCTTCCTCACATGTATAAAGCTTTCTCATCAAAAGGTAGAAAATTGTTAGAGCATGTAGAGTTCTAAGGGACCTAAGGTACCTGCTCAGTTAGACTCTGGTTTCATTGACAAGGCCTAGAGAGGCAAGGTGACCAGTACGGGTCAGCCAGCCTGTGGGTGACTGAGACAGGCACGGAGCCATATCTCCCAACTGCATTGGGGGGGAGGCCTCCCTACCTCCCCCAAACAGTCTTCACTCTCTGTAACTTGCTGTGGTCCTGGTGCTTCCAAAAGCATCCCCGCATGCAGGAGCTCAGGACAGCGGCCGCTGGTGCTGTTTCTCATGAAAGATCTTGGAGGCTTGGAGTCCAGCAGGTGGCTTCTGGCCCCAGGCTGTCAGATATCGCGTGTGGGTCACACTAGCCTCCCTGATCAATGGATTGGCTCTGGCATTCCGAGGGCTCTGCAGAGGAAGGCAGGCCTTTCAGAGTGGGCTCTCAAAGTGGGCACCAGCACCTCATAGTCGCCTAAGATGAGCTAGTGACCGAGGGTGGGCTTCTCACAGGGCACCATGAGATGCTACTACCCCGACACCAGTTTGCTAACCGGAGAGAACTTTGGAGGAGCTGGTAGCTAAAGTCCCATGTGGGGGCCAAGCGCCATCATAACTTGGGCTGTAATACTGTATCCAAGGGCCAGCAAGCCTGAGAAATGTAGGATTCATGTCTAAAACAGAATGTTCCACAGCACGTAGAATATTTTATTATTTTTTTAACATTTAGAGAGAGACTGAGTGCAAGTGGGGGAGGGGCAGAGAGAGAGAGGAAGACACAGAATCCAAAGCAGGCTCCAGGCTCTAAGCAGGCTGTCGGCACAGAACCCAACATGGGGCTTGAACCCACGAACCATGAGATCATGACCTGAGCTGAAACCAAGAGTGGGACGCTTAACCGACTGAGCCACCCAGGTGCCCCAAGAATATTTTATAATCCAAATGGGCTGATCACCTCTTTACTTGCATTAGTGAGATGCTATTATCTCAGTAAGTGTAAATATCAGCTCTGTTAGATTTGGACAAGTTTTGGGGCCTCAGATTGCTGTTCCGTGGTCTTGCTACAAGCCTTGCTGTGAGCATAGGAATGTGGGGCCGACAAGAACAGATGTCAGAGCCCCCGGAAGATCAAAGTGCCGGCTTTGCCTTAGAAAATTTGCCTGGGCCAAGTAGTCCTCTGGATCTGCAGGAAAGCAGTCATAAATATTCACTACAGATCCATTCAGTCGAATCAACTCTAAAGCAAGCATACTTCTTTGAATTCTTTTTCGATTTTTAAAAATTTAGTTGAGGTATAGTTGACCTAGAATGAATGAGTTTCAGCATACAGCATACAACATAGTGATTCAACAATTATATATGTTACAAAATGCTGACCAGGGTAAGTGTATTACATTATTGACAAAAGTGAACATATTCTTTTTTTAAAAATTTTATTTATTTATTTTGAGAGAGAGCGAGCACAGCTGGGGGAGGAGCAAAGAGGGGGAGCACAAAGGATCCAAAGTGGGCTCTGTGCTGACAGCAGCTAGACCCATGCGGGGCTCGAACTCACAAAACGGTGAAATCATGACCTGAGCCGAAGTTGGACACTTAACCGACTGAGTCACCCAGGTGCTCCAAAAGTGAACATATTCTTAACCGTTTCCCTGGGAAGACGAAAGCTGGTGGAATGACAGCCATGACCGAAAGCCTTGGGAACAATCCTCACCACTGGTTTCCTCCCCTAGAGTTCATCCCCTTCCCTGATATCCTAATTAATTTGGTGCAGAGAAAAATCTCTCTCCTCTGTACAAAAACTACCCTAAAATTGTTTTTGCAGTTTATCTTTTCAAAACTGAAAATAAGAACACTTTGTTTCTAGCACTGTGGACAGTGATTCCAGACAAGGAAAACCAGAAGGATTTTATGACTCAGGAAAAGCGAGCTCCCAGAGGGACCCGGCTGTTTTTCTTTCCCTTTTGCATTCTCTGAATCTCTTCTTGATTTAAAAAAAAAAAAAAAAAAAGCCTCTCAACCTGACCCTCCACGTTTCCAGACTTCTCTTTCTGGTCCCAGCACCCTCTTCTCCAAGTCATTTTTCTGCGTTCTCTTGCTTCCCTACATTGGCAGGCCCAAATTTTTTGCCTGGGTTTCTCGCTCTCATTACTTAGAAGCTCATAATTATTTTTTTCTTGTGGATAAAAATGAGCAGAAAGCCAGTAGGATGATTTTCAAAAAGAGAAGCTCTCCACAGGCCTGCTCCAGGTTTGGCGGAATCCTTCCTACGAGAGCGTGCTTAACTGACACTGCATTGTTGTGCCGCGTTTTGTTCAACGGGTGGACTCCATTATCTTTTACGTTGTGCACTTTTCTCTGAAGACGGTTCACCAGTACAGCTGGATGAAACAAATGTTGAATGGGAACAAAATCAAAAGTAGATACTTTCAGACCGACCCTAACATCATTAAGGATATCTATGCCAAAACCTGCATCTGGTAGTAAAATCTTTCTTTTTCAAACATTGTTTTCTCCAAAGAACCATCCAGAAGTGGCTACTGTGTGAAAGAAAGCTCTTTAACCATTTATACTTTGTGGTTTTTAACAGGCATGTCTTTGTCTGATAGAGGTTATCACCCAGCACTCAATAGACATACAATTCTGATGAGTTCATGACGTCTTGTCTAAGGAAGTACCTGCCACCAAGAAAACTAATTGACAAGGGCAGCTCATTTTCGCCACACGGTACGAGCTATCTCTGTCCCCAGAGATGCAACTCCCGTGGTGTGACAAATTGTTTGTGGGACCATACGCATTACAACCCAGACAGTTAGACAAAACACCCCGTTGGACTGAAACTGCACTCTGAACCCCTCAACCAGAAACATGCAAAGTCACACCTGCTGGCCCCCATTGCAGCTTGTGTTTTCCGCCTCTATTTTTGTTTTTTTTCCCTTCCGACAAAGAAAAGTCAACGTTAAATGAATCTAATGTTGAGGAAAGGACCCGGGGTGAGGTTCCCACAGAAACTTAATTCAGTTAGTGATTCATTAGGTGGCGTAACTATAGATGGCGTGAGTGGTGTGGCTGAGGTCAAGTTGTGATTTGGAGTTTAAACCTTGATGCTCTCATTGTTGCCGGCCACTGGATGGAGCATAAGTGGCTGACCGTGGGGCAGATCCAGTCTCAACAGTTATCTGTAGTTTGGTCCTGGTTATTGTGTAAAGATTGATGTTCTCTAGAAAAGCATCCTTGCCACCATTGAATTCTCACAGACACTGCTGTTCGTACCCGAATATTTATGACGCTTGAAGGTAGGAATTTTTCATAGGTGGAAGGTGGGATTATTTGGAAAAAAACAGGGATGAGAGGTTCCATTTTTGGAGATCCATGTTGACATGAAAAACTCCTAAAGCTATTAAATGTCAAAACCTCTCTTTTCAAGAGAGAATTTCTCCTGATGCTGTAACAAGAGGAGAACGTAGTGCTGCCTTTGGTAACATTTGTGGTATTTGTCTCTGGTGCGTATCGATGTATATCATGTGCATTGAACGCATGGGTGCCTTCTATATTTTAACTTGTGAGCAAAAGTCTACAGTTTTATAAGCTATGAGCATATATCATATACATATATACATGTACGTACAGTAAAAGCTTACATTCCATTTTGCTGGTATTCGTATTGGTTTTCCCGGGAGCACTGTAAGTTCCCATAGAAATGATTTATTAGTGCTTGTGATGGAGAGTTCTAACTGGTTGCAACTAACGCCCATTTTCTGGAGCTTTTGGTAGACTTGCAGGGGGAAACAGATACCTTTGCATGTTTTTAGGAGTTCTGTTATCATCATCGAATCAAATGCAGCCTTAGTGTATCCAGTCCTTCCTGTCAGCCCACTTACAGGTCCCATCTTGCACCCTTTCTGATGGCCATTCAATGCCTGCCACCCAAGTCCATTTTTGGATTATTCTAGCCATTGGTCTTCAAACTCCATATTTAATTCATTAGTAGATTCTGTCTCCAGTGCCTCCAAAATTTTTTGAATGAACTTCTTCCCAACCTGACTCCACACCCTCAATTCACATTGCTGCCTCATCTAAATGCTCCAGTAGCCTCCTAGATGCTCTCTCTGCTTCTGCCCTGGCCTGGGGCTGACTCATGAAACACAGAACTGCTGGAATAATGTGCAATGTGTATGCATAAGAACACATACATCAGTCAGATCATGTGACTTTCCTGCTCAAAACTTTCAGTGGCTTCCCTTACGTCTTTGAATACATTTTAAATTCCTTAAGATGGAATCTTATTCTCTGATGGCTGTCGCTCTCTTTAGCCTTACCTCACAATTTCCTGTTTTCCTCTCTCCTGAGCACCACATTTCCCATCCAGGCTCCCTTCAATTCTGGGAATGAGTCAAGGTCTTTCCAGTCTTAGGGCCTTTGTACCCACTGTTCTGTCTGCCCCAAAGTGTTCACAGAACACTACCCTTGTCATAGGGGTCTCAGCACAGATGTCACCTCCCCAGAGGAGCTTTCCCTAAAACCATCTTTCATGTAAGTACTCTCTGTTACTCCCTATTCATTCCTTATTCTTCCTTCCTGGCTTTTGCTATGATCTGCATTTGCTGTGATCTGTAAGTTCCTTACTGTTGATTTTGCTTATTGTGGGTTTTCCTCCAGAAGACTCTAAGTCCAATGAAGATAGGAACTACCTATTTTTTTCTTGAAAAGGATAATACAATGTTTTCAAAATATTTTAATATTTTCCATTTTTCATGTATCATCAGTGCTTAGCACGGAATCTGGCACAAAGTATGTGCTCAATAAATACTTGTCAAATGAATGAATGAATGGACAGAAAATACTTTTACATGTGAAGGGAAAAAATCCACCTACTTAAAATGTTTACTGTTGGTTCTAATTATGTTTTCTAAGGAAACATAAAATGATTCCACAGCTCCTTGTACATGATCACATTTGAAATCTTTGTTAGCTTTCTTATTCATCTATGATTTCTGTGCTATATGCTACTTTTAACTTTCCTCGTATGGCACGGTTGTCACTTCTTGTCATAATGATCATTCACTTTTGGAAGACTCTAATTTGACAACAGCCTTCATTTAAAAAAAAAATGTGGGTTGCCTGGGTGGCTCAGTCGGTTAAGCATCCGACCTCGGCTCAGGTCATGATCTCACGGTTTGTGAGTTCGAGCCCTGTGTTGAGCTGTGTGCTGACGGCTCAGAGCCTGGAGCCTGCTTTGGATTGTGTCTCCTTCTCTCTCCCCTTCTCCGCTTGTACTCTGTCTCTCAAAAATGAAAAAAACGTTTAAAAAAACTTTTTTAATATTATGTTCTGACCACACATAATCCTTTTGGACTTGATGAGAATCACATCCTGCTTATGGATCTTTAATTTTCAGGGTCTATTTTTTCCCCCAACAACGTATTGCAAAATAGAACATTTCCCAAGATTCCTGGCATCTTGCTCATTCTCCATGATTACTCAAAGTTACTTTCAGTGGCCCTGAGGATATATCTTCACATTCTTTTTAGACTCTGGAATATAATTTGTCTGGAGTTAGAGGTTTGAAATCATTTATTAGATTTTTCTCATTCCCTCACTAACTGTGTCTGGAAGACTTTGCATGGTCTCCTTTGCCACCGTTTAGAATTCAGAATCTGTTCTCATTGTTCCAGAAGACTGAATTTGAGGATTTGGTAAAGTTGGACCTTTTGTCACCTGTTAACACTACAGCATCTTCTTGAACGTGTCACTTCCTATCGTTCTTTTTTCCTTCCTTTATCGTTCTCCCTTTGTTCTCCCCTCCTCCTCTTCCTCCCTCCTTCCCCCCTCTTCCTGCCCTCCTTCCTTCTTCTCCCATCCCATTCTCTGTCTCTGAACTGAACCTGTCATGGGACGTCTTTTCTCATGTTTCTCTGGTGACATCTCTCATGTTTTTTGCCTGTCCCATTAGCTGAGGATTTAGCCTTCCTAAAAACCTTTACTTTTACATTGGTTCTTGGGTATGTGTCTCTCATTTTCCTTTGTGAAAGTGTCCTTTAAAACATATGAGTTGATGCAAAACTTTCTGTGTGACTACCCTGGCTGAAGATGTTACTTATCTTTTTCTTTTCCCCTGGAATTTTTCATTATTGCATTGCCTTAGAATTTATGTAACATTCCCCTTCCTTGCCCAAATGGGACATGGTCATGTTCTCTCAGGGTCCCTCTAATTTCTGTACAGAAACCAGGTTGTTCCTAGTGGTTAAAATTATATCCAGGATGGCAGTGTCTCCTTCTGAGAGAGCCGAAATTGTTAGTTACGAACGCAAAAAATTTTTATTAGCGACTCTGTTTTAGCAAAACGTGACTTCCAACAGACACAAAGATAGGTCAAGTCCCCGTCGATGTGATTACTCGCTTGTAGTTGTGGGGTTGCCTTCAGAAAGCCTCATCCTTGCCTGCGCCACCTGCTGTAAACATCCACCCTAGAAGGACTCTTGCTTATATTTTGTGCTGTAATTCTATCCTGCCTCTCCCCTTATTCAGTGCCTTTCTGTACAGGACCATGTACAGGACCTACTTCTTCCTGTTTCTCTAGCACCAACCATTTCCTCCTGGGGCTGCATTTGGGGCAGGTGTCTCATCTCACGTCTGTGAGAATTGCCATGCTTGTGTGAACACTCCAAGCTCTCTCTCTTTTTTTATGTTTGTTTATTTATTTTGAGAGAGAGGGAAAAAAAAGGGAGAAGGGCAGAGAGAGAGAGAGAGAGAGAGAGAGAGAGAGAGACAGAAGATCTGAAACGGGCTCTGTGCTGACAGCAGAGAGCCTGATGCTGGGCTTGGACTCATGAACTGCAAGATTCTGACCTGAGCTGAAGTTGGACCTTTAACCATCGGAGCCACCCAGGCGCCCCCATTTCTCTTTCTTTGCATTTCATCTGCTGTGAATCAAAGCCAGAGACATTTTGGCACATAAGGGATTTTTTCCTGATGAGTTTCTATTTTCAGCTAAGAGTTGAGTACCAGTTAATCTGGTCCAGCAATTTCTCCCAGTTGTCCTGTTCTTCTCACGCTTGATCCCATCTTCATCATCCCTTGATCAGGCTTTCCCTCTGAGTTCCTACTACTTTGTTCTCCTTGGTCCATCTTTGCTAATAGTCTTGTGTATGGAAAGCTCCTCTGATCACAACCAAAGTTACTGGTGATCACCCAGGAACAAAAATAGAACACACTCTGCACAAACTGGCAGAGAGAAGAGGCAAGATTTTCATTTTGCTGACAGTGTGATTTTGCTTAAGAACCATATGAGAAGTGCAGACACAGGAACACAACTTGTAGAAGTGGCCCCGGGTGGATTGCAGGGTGGCTCTCTTTGTGGCCCCCGAAGCAGCTTTCTCTTTGTTTCTGGAGTAGGGGAAGGGGCCGTGCTTGGGTGAAGACAAGATTCAAGGAAGGAGGTGGGACTGACGGAGGGAGAGCAGGCTTTGTCAGGGCAGCGGCCCACAGCATGTGGCCTCCTCCACCTTCCATTCCAGCAGATAAACCACACTGTCCTTCTGGCTGCCATGGGGCTGGGAGGAGAGTCCTTCCCCATCCTGCTCTAACATGGCCTCTCCTCTTCCTGCCAGGATCGTGTCCCGCCCATACACATCCCACTTCCTGCACTGCCTGCCCTGGCAGCTTCCCCCCAGGATCTCAAGGGAGCAGGCTGCTCAGTCCCCAAGTTACCCCCCACTGCCTCCTCTCCCATGTCCTTCACCCCCCAGGTTGCTGTCTCTGCATCCATGTTTTCTCCACCTGACCTCCTGCACTGCACCTGCTGCCGGAGCCCTGGCAAGGGGCATGGACTTCCAGATGGCAGTTGGAGGCTTATTGAACAGCCCACCGGTAGGCCAAGTGGGGTATGCGGTTGAAACTAGGTACGGACTTGGGTTCTAAATCCACATTTTGCCATCTTCCAACCAGGAAATCATTCTGAGTCTCAGAGTCCCTGTGTAAGATATGGATAATAATCCTAACTATGCACACACCTACGTATACACACACGGAACGGGTGCTCCCCACATGTATCACTGTTTCCTTCTATAAAATGGATAACATAGCATCGATGTTTTGCACTTATTTTGATGGAAGATAAATAAGGACATTAAATAGTACCTGTAATTAATACTTATTGTGGAGAGATATGTAAGCTACTGGTTAGGGTGATTGGAGTCAGATTAAGTATGAGGCCTGGTTCTGCCACTAACTAGCTGTGTGATGCTGGACAAGATATTTAACTCTTTCTTTCTTTCTTTCTTTCTTTCTTTCTTTCTTTCTTTCTTTCTTTCCTTATTTTTATTTTTTTAATTTTATTTTTAACTTTTTAAAAATTTACATCCAAATTAGTTAGCATATAGTGCAACAATGATTTCAGGAGTAGATTCCTTAATGCCCCTTACCCACTTAGCCCATCCACCCTCCCACAACCCCTTCAGTAACCCTCTGTTTGTTCTCCATATTTAAGAGTCTCTTATGTTTTGACCCCCTCCCTGTTTTTATATTATTTTTGCTTCCCTTCCTTTATGTTCATCTGTTGTGTCTTAAAGTCCTCATATGAGTGAAGTCATATGATATCTTTCTCTGACTAATTTCGCTTAGCATCATACCCTCTAGTTCCATCCACGTAGCTGTGAATGGCAACATTTCATTCTTTTTGATTGCTGAGTAATACTCCATGGTGTGTGTGTGTGTGTGTGTGTGTGTGTGTGTGTGTGTGTGTGTGTACACCACATCTTCTTTATCCATTCATCTATCGATGGACATTTGGGTTCTTTCCATACTTTGGCCATTGTTGATAGTGCTGCTGTAAACATTGGGGTGCATGTGCCCCTTTGAAACAGGACACCTGTATCCTTTGGACAAATACTGAGTAGTGCAATTGCTGGGTTGTAGGGTAGTTCTATTTTTAGTTTTTTGAGGAACCTCCATACTGTTTTCCAGAGTGGCTGCACCAGCTTGCATTCCCAAGGATATTTAACCTTTCTAAGCCTCATTTTCCTCCACTATAAGATGGGATCAGTTATAGAACTCACTATCTAGGGCTGTTGTGATTACACGAGACCATCCATGCAAAACACCTGACCCAGTGCGTGGTGCTTAGCAAGGAATCTAGAAGCTGTTGTTGTTACTTTTACTGGTCTTCTTGATCATTTTTTTCTCCCTGCTGCCCTCCCCAGCCCTGGGTCAGGAGAGACTCTGGTTGCCTGGTAGGTCAGGGAAGGAAGGAGGACAATGCACAGAAAGACCCCAGGAGGCACGTGAGAAGGGGAGAGTGGGCCATAGAAGCAGCTGGAAAGGACGAGCTCAGAGGGGATGTGAGGATGAGCACCTGGCACTTTGTTGCTTTTATTCTTATGCCTTTTCCATCATTTTTATGGGCTGATGCGTAGACATTTGCTGAAAGGGCTGCTCCACCTGGATTTCATTGAAATCGTGCAGCCTTTCTCTGCCGAACGTTTTCCTATCCCAGTAACTATATAAATGTTCCATTTGTGATGTAATTGTTCTGTTTCAGATTTGCTTTCCTAAACTGAAAAGTAGAGTATCCAAAACATCTGAGACAATGGCTTTAATGTAACACTTTATATGATGAACTCTTCCTTTCCTGTGGTCCACATTTCTTTTTCCTATTTAGTAGCCTACACTCTGGCTCTTGGTGGAGGCTCCAAAGGTCAGAGGTTGCATTGTGAGGAGGATGAAAAAATGAGGTGAAATTACTTTTATTGTAAATTTCCCACTTCTTAGAGGGTAGGGGGAAGCATCGGCTAAACAGAGGCAGCTTTCACTTGTTTAGAAATACAGTGCAATCATGATCCTTATTTCGGTTGCTTGAAATGTCTACAGAAAACAACCAGGTCCTGCCAAAATTACTTCCATAAAGAAAATATTCTGTGGCGTTAGCTGCCTATGGCAGTGACTTTTTCTTGGAGCCAGTGACCCTCCCTCCCACTTCTTGGTGCTGCTAAATAACCACACATGGGAAGAGGAAGGAGGAATCTGGAATGGGTAGACTTTAGCACAGACATTTTTCAGTGTAGAAAATGAACCAGATTTTGTTCAATGAGAAGATGAGTTCGAACGTTAAGTGTTTGGTTGCCGTAAGGTGACAGGAGGAAGGGTTCAAAGTCAAACACATGGGTTTTAAGCCCCATTTCTCCTCTTCTTTAAATGAGATGTGAACCTTTATGGTATTGACCGTCAAGTGGGGAGATGACAAATAGTAGAGCTGGCTGAGGCTTAGCAGGAATGACATGGCAGTACAAGTGACATTTCTCTGGAGCCATTTGCATGGATGCGACAATATACACGAGGATTTCCCTCTTCTTGGCTCAAGAAGATCGGGGGTTTCTGGGTGTCCTTGAATGCGGGAGGCCCAAAGGTGACAGGAGGACAGTGGGAGGTCAGTATGGCATCTGTGTCCTGTGCTCTCATCCCCCGTCTAGGGTATGAGTTTCTCTGTCTCTGACCCCCATCCCCAGCCCAGTGCAGGGGGCTTGGAGTGGAGCAGGGCTGTGGGGCCCAGGTGATAAAGCCTCACCTGAAGATGGGGCAGAATGACTCTTCCCATCCCACCGGGCACCTGCAGCAGCCCAAGGGCTCACAGCAAACATCAGCATCCAAGTGTGGCTCTCCAGTGGCTTGTGGGCTGTGGGTGTGTGACCATGAGGAAGGATGAGCAGAGGGGTGTCACACACTTATTCATGAGCTAATCTGTGACATCTTCTAGGACACCCAGAAGCCACTGGAAGACATTTTAGTTGAAGGCGTTGGGTGGGGCAGTCAGGCGCCTGTTGAGGGCTTAGAGTCCTACTGATAGAGCCTTCTTTTTAATGGGACCTCACAAGTTGGTGAGGCCTGGGGACATTGGAGATACCTATACCTTATAGGGTTTCAGTGTGAATTAAAAGAGAGAAGGGCCATGTGAAAGCACTTTGTAAATTTTGAAGTGCTGTAGAATTGGTATGATGAGTAAGACTTTGTAGTATCTGGGCGCCCCTGTTAGGAGGTCACTGGAGGCTCTGCCAAGGTCAGATGCAGGTCGGATACAGATTCTGGTAACCAGGCTACAGAAATGCCTCCTGAGGCAACCCACGGGAGTTTTACTGAGCACCTGCCATGTGCCAAGTATTTTTCTCTCTGCTTAGTTAGGATTCAAAGACGATGCTTTTCAGGAGCTCAGAATCCAAAGAGGGTCTCTGTTTGTGGAGTGGATGTGAGCACCTGAAAGAACTTGTTCAGCCTCCTTGGAGCCTTCATCTTTGCCAGGGTCCCGGCTGCAGTGACCCCCCGGTCCGAGTGCCCACGGCACGAGGACTGCATTTGCCCACTGCAGGGGCAGCAGCCTCCATCCCAATCAGCAGAAGGCAGGTGACTTCACAGCTGAGTTTACAGCCAAGAAGATGACTATAGGCTTTCAACAGACAATTTGTCTCTTCTGCCTCCAAAGTGTCAACTGTACAGCAACAATTTACTGTGTAGCTCCTGGAAGTAACCGTAAGAATGAAGTCCCCAGCAGCCATCAGGCGGGTAAACAGATTATTGCACTAAAGCAGAGGCATCACAGGAGTGTAAGTGAGTAGATGTCATGAGTCAAGGAAACTATACAAGGATTTCTTCACTGACGAGGCATTCCTTCCAGGCAGCATGGTTCTGTGTTGACCATGAACACTACTATTCAAAGGTCCAGGACGAAGGGGAAGATCGTTAGTCCCACTCTACAGACCCAGTGAGTATGTCATATGTATGCATAAACAGGCGGCCCCACAGAGGAACCACACCATTGCTGCCATCAAAAACTCACAATCTGGGGGAGCGAAATGGGTGAAGGGTGTCAAAAGGTACAAACTTTCAGTTATAAAATCAGTAAGTCATGAGGATATAATGAACAGCATAGTGACTGTAGTTAATAATACTGCATTGTATATTTGAAAGTTGCCTAGAGGATAGATCTGAAGAGTTCTGGTCACAAGAAGAAAGTTTGTAACTGTGTGGTCATGGATGTTAATTAGCCTTACTGTGGTGATCATTTCACAGTATGTACAAATATCAAATCATTATGTTGTACACCTGAAACTAATACAATGTCGTATGTCAATTGCATCTCAATTTAAAAAAAAGAACTCACAGTCTGCTGAGGGGTTTGGCAAACTATAGCCTGTGGGCTGAATCTGGTTTGCTGACTATTTTTGTAAGTAATATTTTATTGGAATCAGACACACCCATTCACTTTTATATTGTCTACATCTGTCTTAGCACTCATTATAACAGCAAAATTGAGTAGTTGCCACGGAGGCCTTATGGTCCACATAACCCAAAATATTGACTGTATGAGCCTCTAACTCTGCAGGAAAATTTGTCAATCCTTGTTCTTGTTGGAGAAACACAGCCACGCCCAGTTAACTCTAATTCTTAGCTTTGAGTGATGGTGGTGAGGGGCAGAGATGGCTGGTTGGCTGGCTGCTGCCCAGGGTCATTGCCATGATTGGTGGACCTGTCCTCAACCTGGACTCTGTAAGTTCACCTGAATATGACAATGGAGTTCATGATGGACTTGACAAGGCACCAAAAGCAAAGACTGATGTACAGGCTAAAAACAAAATGTGTGGGATGTACAGGTTAAAAACAAGCAAAAGCCACTCAGGGACTGGATTGATTTCTAGGGGGCTGCCCTTTCTGCATACTGCAGCACTTACCCAACTGTGACACTAGCTTTCTCGAGCTTTCCTGATAAGCATGACCAAATTGGGGGAAGACCCCCAGGATAGCTAGTTCAGGTCAAGGTGAGACCAGAAGAAGAAACTAGCCCTGTCCCTTACCACACAACATCATTCCAGTGTCTGGAATCTAATGCTCATCCCTGCCCACTGCATCCACCCCACTGTCATCCATTAGCATCATCCCTCCTGGAGAAGGTTGGGAAAACACCAGGATGTGCTGCTATGGAGCCCACCTTCTCTGACAGCCCCTGCTACTGTTAATACAGCCTTTCTGCAACTTCATTAACATCACTGGCTAAAAGCTACAGCTGTTCTAGTAAAACGAGCAGTTCCTGTAAGCCTAGCCGGCTCTTTGGTCCTTTCTGTAATGTGTTGTCTTCATGGGCTCACTCTAGGAGGGAAACCACACATCTCCACACTCAGGTTCTGGAGGGCACTTCACTGTCCCCCCTCTGTCCAGCCACCTGTAGCCGGCAACCTTGAGCCGTGCTCTAATGGAGGCATAATTGAGATGCTATCTGACCACGGAAGAGAGTGCCCTTAATCCTGACTGAAGGTTTGGAAAAGGGCTTCTCAGCAGAGGTGACACTTGATCTGGGCTTCAGAGGAGGCAGGGCAATTTGAGAGGCCGAGTGGTGGGGAGAATGGCATCCAGGCAGTCCGGGAAATGTGAGCAGTCCCGGCGGGGGCTTGAAGGCAGCGCTGACTGTCCAGAAGTGTGGGGAGGCAGAAGGAGACCGAAGGACACTGAGGATGGCGGAGTGGTGGCTATGGGGACGAATGACAGGAGATGGAACAGGAAAGAGACCAAATCAGACCGGGAGGGGCCTTGTGTGCTTGGGTTTTATTCTGAAGGTGGTGGGGCAAGTTGGGAACTTGATGAGTTCTGTGGTTTAGAAAAAGAACCCAGCAGGCACGGGAAATGCAGAGTCAAAGTCAGGAAACTCCTTGGGGTTTGGTGAAGACCTTGGTGAGAAGCAGAACAGGGACAGTGGGAATATACTAGATGGGAGGGATAGGATCCCAGAGAGACAGCAGCACTCATCAGGGAGGGTTACAGGAGAGTAAAAGTTTCAATCTAGACTGTTGTGGGGATGGTGGTGATGTTAACTGAGCTGCAGCTCTTAGGAAGAAGAATGGAGAGAAAATGATGAGTTGGGGAAGAGAATAAGGAATGTCTGTAGGTCCAAGTGAAAGCAGATGGAGCAAAAGGTGAGGTAGAGTTGAACAGTCGGGCTCGTTTTCCTGAGTGTTAGGGAAAGCAAAGACAGATCATCTAGGAGAAAGGTATAGAAGAAAAGAAAAAGTAATGGAGCCTGGAATCTTGGAGAATGGCCCTATTGAAGGATGAAGAGATGATGAGCCCACAAAGGAGGCAAAGGATGTACCTCCATTCATTTCATTTCTTTCATTCATTCCTTTGGTCAGCAAATATTTTTTGGGCACCTACCATGGGCAGGTCCTGGGCAGGAAACAAATCCTGCCTTCCAGAGCTTATGGTAAGGGAGGTGCTCAGAAAAGCGCAGCACTCTGTAGAGGCTCAGAGAGTAGAGAAGTGAGAAGCGCAGGGTCTGACAGTGTTGATGACACTGGTGGCTAAGAGGTGGCGTGGAAGAGACGGAAAGGGGACAGTTGGCAGAGGAGAGAGGGACGCACAAAGGCCAACCCTGCATTCTTTCTCTGGCCTCACCTCTGAAGCACAGTGAATGCTGGCCTAATCAGGTTTACCTCCGTAGCCATAGCAACCTCTGGGTGTGGTTTTGTTGCACATTCTTGAAACTTGAAGTGAGGAAGTGACTTTATATCAAGTTACGTACAAATTAGAAATACAGCAATTTCCCTGTCTCTTAAAATGTCCTCTTAAAGGCTTGGGGTGTTTTCTCTTTGCAGGACTCATTTTTCCCATACTTTTTCATTCACAAGGATTCTGAACCATTATGTATATAAGCTAACAAAGTGTTAAAGATGTAAAATAAAATTATTCTGTTCTCTGATTATAAAAGTGCTCATTGTAAAAATCTTCAGAAATAGAGTATAAAGTAGAAGGTCCAAATTATTCATATCCCATCACTCTTAATATTCTGGTTTTCCCCCCATTCCTGTTTCTAGATGCATTTTACAAATTCGAACACATGTGTTTGTGGTCATTTTGTATTTAGAGTTTTGAATGTTATTTCATTCACTAACTATAGCATGGGTATTTCCAAATGCCACTAAAATAGTTATAAAAACATTTTATTCTACATGTGCTTCATTCTTTAACCATTCCTATGTTATTCATTGAGATTCCTCCTAATCTTTCTCAATTTGATGGCACAACCCTCTACCTTCATACATAGATTTTTGACTCTGATTTTGAAAGCCATTCTCACTTCTAAATGATTTATTAGGTAATTTTTCCTAGCATCCTTATATTTAAATGAATAATCTCTCACAAATTTCAGAGTTGTGAGTACAATGAAAAATGACTATATACCATCCTTTGTCTCATTATCTGATTATTCTGTAAACTTCATTTTTAAGTCCAGAAATCTGACCCAAACTGGAGTAGTGATAAATTGCATTTATTTTAAAATCAATTTATTAAAAAAATCTTTTTTAATATTTATTTATTTTTGAGAGAGAGAGACACACACACAGAGTGTGAGCAGGGGAGGGGCAGAGAGAGAGGGAGACACAGAATTGGAAGCAGGCTCCAGGCTCTGAGCTGTCAGCACAGAGCCTGACGTGGGGCTTGAACTCACGAACCATGAGATCACGACCTGAGCCAAAGTTGGACACAACCGACCAAGCCACCCAGGCTCCCCAAAATCAATTTATTTTTTAATTGAAGTCTAGTTGACAGATTGCATTTCTTTCTGACTCACTACTACCAGTAGTGAAACTACCTCAGGTTTCCACCAATACTTGCTTGAATTCCACAGGGATAGTACTGGTTAAACTATTTTTCCATATTTTTAGGTTTGTCAGAGAATATTAATTTTGAATCTAGTTTTTTCTCATTTCTCTCTTCACCTTTAATTTCTTTTCTTTGTTTTATTTTAACATCACTTTCTATGAGGATTCAAAGGTTACTCCAGAAGGCAAATAGAAAGTCATCTTTGTTTGCTGGAAAAATTCATTTGCCATATAGGGCTTTTTCAATTATTTGACTTTCAAACGTTGGTTGTACTTATGTTTTAAGTGTTTCTTGTAAGAAGAATATAGCTGGATTTTTAAAAAATGAACTTTTAACTGTGAAGTTTAATTCATCAGTATATTCATTAATGATCATTGATGCATTTGAGTTTATTTTTACCACCTTTTTCATGCTTTCTACTTGTCTTCGGAAGTTCTCATTCCATTTTTTTTCCTCCTCTCCTAGTTGGGAGCTTATAGAGTCCGTTTTTTATTTTTAACGGCTAGGGTTGTTATATTTACCCTTGTCCTAAAACTTAGTGTTTTAACCCTTTCCAGTTTATAGGCTATCATTGTCCAGTATTTTATTTCTGTTAAAAATGTTTTGCAAAATGTATCATGCATAGAGTGTATGTGCACACGTGCGCGCGCGTGCGCGCGCGCGCGCGCGCGCACGCACACACACACACTCTTGAACACTTATGTATCTACTATTTTAAGAAACAGAGTATTACTTCTATTTTAGAAGCCCATGTGCCACCCCCTCCCTCAATATTTTTAATTTCAACAATCAGGTGTTACCATTAGTGTTGATGTTTATTTGTATGTATCCACCTGATCCCCATTTTCTTGGTCACTTGGTTGCCATCCGTCTTACGTCGAGTATCTATCTATCCCCCTTCTGCACTAAGGATCTGTTGATAGTAAATTAGCTTTTGTTTGTCTAAACCCATCTCTGTTTTGTCCTCCTTCTTGAAACATAAATTTTGCTGGATATACGATCATAGATTGACAGTTATTTTTCAGCACCTTGAAGACATTATCTTATAGTATTTTGGTGTCTCTTGTTGTTGGTGAAAAATCAGATATCAAGCAGGTTAAGCTCTCTTGTTGTTTGGGCTCTTTTTAAATTTTTTTTTTTTTCAACGTTTATTTATTTCTGGGACAGAGAGAGACAGAGCATGAACGGGGGAGGGGCAGAGAGAGAGGGAGACACAGCATGGGAAACAGGCTCCAGGCTCTGAGCCATCAGCTCAGAGCCCGACGCGGGGCTCGAACTCACGGACCGCGAGATCGTGACCTGGCTGAAGTCGGACGCCCAACCGACTGCGCCACCCAGGCGCCCCATGTTTGGGCTCTTTTTAAACTAGTCAATTTGTTTTTAATATTCTTCAGTTGCACCAGGATGACTCTGGCTATAATTTTTTTTGGAATATTTTGTATGTCCTAACTTTAGGGGTCCATGAAAATTCTTGAATATTGTCTCTCTCCCATTTTTCCCTACTCACTCAGACTTCCACATTTATTAATCTTTTTAAACAATTTCCTCCTCTTTGTCTCTCTGTGCTATATCTTAAGTAATTTTGTCATGTCCAGCTTTCAGCTTAATAATTATGTTTTTTCAGTTGTTCTAATCTGTTGGTTAACTCATATATTGAATCTTAAAAATTCAACCACACCTTCTACTTCCAGAAGTTAAGAATCTGCCTTGACACTCATGATAATGTTTTATTTTTTGCTCGTATATTAAATTAAAAAATTTTAGAAAACATAGTTATTTTATAAACTATGACCTGCTGGCCAAATCTGTCACATTCACTATCTTTGTAAATAAAGGTTTATTAGAACACAGCTAAGCCCATTAGTTTACATAACACCTGTGTCTGCTTTCACTCTAAAAAGCAAAGTTGAGTCCTTTTTTATTTTTCATTTTGTGTTTGCTTTTGTTTTTGTTTTTAAGTTGAGTCTTTTTGATGCAGATGGTATAGCTTGCAAAACTTAAAATATATACTACCTGGCCCTTTGGGGAAAACGTTGGCTAGGTCCCACTACACGTGATAATTCACCCTAAAGACCTTGGGTATCTGATTCTGCTGCTTTATGTTTCTGCTAACTCTGTCTCATGATGTCTTGCTCTGTGAGTAGTCTTGTGATTTTTTACTGGGAGCTCATTTTTGTTGGGGCATTATCTGTGAGAATTTTATGAGACTTAACTTGAGAGAATATTTCTTCTATTTGTGTTTAGTTTGCCAAGTGCCTGGGAACTACTAATCCAGGACTATTTTAATTAGCTTCTTTGGCCTAAAATAGTTTCGGAATAGGCAGGTAGTGTGAATTTGAACCACAGGTTGAGGCCTGGTTTGTGGTTATTATCTTTGGGAGTTGGGGGACTGAGGTGGGGGGGAGATGACTTTTTTTCTTTCAACTAAAATCAAAGCTGAGACACAAAGCTTTTCTTTGCTGTACCCCTTTGCAAGGCAAATACTTTCTAGACTGCTCTCTCACTGGAAATGGGGGCTTTTGGGGGATTTATTCCACAGTCTTTATGCTGACACTCTACTGCCTTGTTGTATCTCTGTCCCCCACCCCCACCCCAGAAGGCAAAGGATCTCAGGGGTCTTGAGGCCTTAAGGCCTGCTTGAGTGAGCATACCAGCTCACTGTGGATTCTGGCTTCTACTTCATTTTTTGCCTCTGAGGATATACCTTAATTTCTTGCCAAGTCAGCTATTCATGTTATCCAACATTTTATAGGTGTTTTTCAGGGAAGGATTTTTAGGATACAGAGTCTGTCATGTTGCTAGAAATAAATGTCATGAAAGTTTTAAATTAAAAAATGTCCAGTTAGGATAATGGAAACGGGGAGGTTTTATAACACCTGTACAGATTCCAAGCCTACCTAGGGTTTACTTATATCTGTGATATGCACGGTGTCTCTGGAGTCAGAAAACCAGGCTTTGTGTAGAGTGGCGGGGGAGGGGGGGGGACAATACTTTTTCTGTAAAGTTATTTGAAGGCTATACTCAACTACTCAACCCTGCCACAGTATCAGGAAAGCAGCCCTAATTACATACTATGTAATGAATGGGCATGGCTGTGTTCCAATAATACTTTATTAGAAAGATGGGCAGTGAGCTGGAAGCTAATGAACCTCTATAAGCATCAGTTTCCTCATCTCTAGAAATAAATATAATAATACTACTGTGTTGTACATAGATTGTGAACATTATGTTAGTGAATTCATGTAAATGCTAGTGTTAGCTGAGATGATGATGTTGGCAAGATAATGATGATTTCAAACCAGTTCCCTGAATTCTCAAGATTATAAGGGCATCTTCACTTCAAAACATTCAACTCAGATTTGAGTCTTACTTACACTGTGTTTCCATTACAGGTTGATAGGGGATTTTGTTCACTGTTGTCCTGCCAGGGATCCAGACTGATGGAGCTGCCACCATCTTGAAACTGCTGGTCACTATAGAGACAAGGGGCTCTGGAGGGTCTTGCAGCAATAATTAAATGCTTGGTCTGCAAGTGACTGTCATTTCTATCCATATTTCATGGTCAGAATTGGTCACATCTTCCCCTCCCTCCCGTGTCCCCCTAGTGGCTCGGCATGCTGTCACAGACAGGTATCACCTATTGAACCCTCCAGGAAACCTGAGCTGCAGAGCTGCCTTACCCAAGGCTTACCCCCTTGCTAGGGCAGCCTACATGCAGGGACTGTTCCAGGTAAGGTTACAAGGCCCAGCTACTTTAACCCAATGTAGGGCAATTCCAACAGCCATTTTAGCCCCAGAGATCCCTATGGATTTAGCTCAGCCTGCTGGGCAACTTGACTTCTGTCTCTGCCCAGTCTTGCTTCCTTCCCTCCTCTCCATGGGTGTTGCTCCCAAGGACACTCCTGAATAAATCCCTTGTACATGAAACTCCATCTCAGGGTTCTCAGAGAATCCAACCCATGACACCCACCATATGCCCAAGAGGGGAGGGCTGGAAATATCTCCTGGGGAGCTCTGAGGACTATACCACTCACTAAAGTGAGCAAAGTCAGCACATACAGCTGGGAGAGTCTAAAATCTGAGCATTGATAATAGCTAATGTTTACTGACCATTGACCTGCCATATTATGTACTAAAAAATGTTACTTGGATTAGCTCATTAATCTTCACAACACCCTATGCATTGGGTGGATTAGATCAGGAGATGGCAAACTTTGGCCACAGATCAAATCGGCCCCTGCCCATTCCTTTATGTAATGTCTTGCATGCCGTAATAGCAAAGTTGAGTCGTTGCCATGGAGACTGTATGGCCTGCAGTGTTGAAAATATTTAATATCTGGCCCTTTTGAGAAAAAGCTTGCTGAACTCTATATAGGAATTGTTTCCATTTTATAGATAAGAAAACAGAAGCGTAGGCGTGTATATGATTTCTTTATCACGGAATGCCATTTTTTTAGTTACAGAAGCAACCGGCTACAGAAAGACCCCCTCCTGTGATGGCAGGTGCAGAACCCTCTTACGCCATTTATGGGCCTTTGTAAGTGCTCAGTGAATGAATATGAATGATTCTCTTCCCTTTACTTCCTTCCACCACCCACCTTTGTAAATTGAGGTCTCCTTTTCCATCTCTGTTTTTGATCTTCTCCTGGACTGATTGTGTCCTCTTCAGGCAAGTGCCCCTGAAATAGTAACCCTGTGACCTCTCTCTACCAGGTGAAGAGCACAAGGGACTCATCAGGTTTTGGTACCTGTGACTCTACAACCCCTGGAGAAAGCTCCACTGTTCCAGAATGCCTTCCTTCTACTGGAAAGAGGGCAGTAAATGTGTAGAGGCTGAGCGGACTGCCAGGACTCACTTCATGATCATGTGTGCTGAACCATAAAGTGATAAAATAAAGCGGCAGCCTTGATGGCCTTAGAATCTAAGGCTGAAATTATCTATTTCCAACTGCCTCCAGCTGAGAAGCGGTTCCCAGGACAGCACTGGGTAAACTCAAAAACATTCCCTCATAAAAGTGATTGTTCAAGGGGGATGCAAGGGTTTAGTTCCTTAATGCCCAGTCAGCTGCTTCCCACATTCACCCAGAACAAGGGGCTCAGCCTCCAAATTCGTTCCCATACTTACAGGCAGAACTAAAAACTGAGCTCAGGTTGTTTGGCACCAAAGTTTGTCCTCTTAACCATACATTCTATTCCCTCCTGGCATGCAAATATCCAGGATTATGTATCTACATTCTACAGCTGCTGTTCTGTGTGCTCGGATAGATTTTCTGCTAACGATTTTCTAGCATTTAGCTGCAGAAGGACTGTAGGAAGAGATTCCACCTATCCATCTCTTTATCCCATGCCCTCTAAAGAATTTCCCCAACTTTTAGAGAGAGAGAGAGAGTCCTGAATCTAGTGAGGAATATTAGATCCCTAAGCAGAAATTTCTGAAACCCGTTTCCCATTTTTGTTATCTAAAAAAAAAAAAGTTCATTATCAAAAATGTCTAGTGAATGAATGAGTAAATGTCAATGACTGACTGAATGAATCAATCTCCAGGTCCTTGACAACTTAAGGATCTTGGACAAGGTCTGTGCTCATGATGAAAAAAAAAAAAGACAGTTTTGTTATTATGGACCACCCCCTGCAATTAGGTGTCCCAAGAGATGGCCATTTACTGAACAAACGCTTCTATAAGCATTTACTATGACTCGAACAGCGTGTTGGGCGTTGGAGATGTGACACACAAGGTCTCTGCCTTCAACACAGACTTCTGGAGATAAGGTGGAGGCATGAAAGTCAGGGTGGGCATTGGCCAGTAACTTGCATGCAGGAAGAAAACGGGGGTGGGGTTGGCGGGGCGGTGATGTAAAGACTGAAGATGCTCTTTCTAGTCAGCGAAATGAAGTTTCACATCCAGGTAGTGGGTTGGAAAGGGTTAAGAGGAAAGTTCTGGCGCAGCTGGCAGATGTAACCTGATCCCTCTCAGCAGTAGCCTGGGCTTTAAAACCTGGAAACCTGGAGGAATCACAGACACTGGGCTGGTTTTACTGGTCTCCCCTCACTGTTTAGAAAGCCAGGCCTTTCCTTGCAGAGCTGGTGTTTCTCTGGTGGTGTGAGTTACTCCTGGGTGTTGCTCAGTGCATCCATGTTCTGTGGCTTTTTACTAGTTGCAATTCTCAGGGTATGTCCGGGTCTCCAGTAATAGGGTAAGTCGAGAGGGCAACAAAAGAGAGATGTTATAAAATCACTGACTGTTTTAATGACATAACCCTGGCAACCTAACAGTTTTCAGACACAAATAGGACAAAATTCTTTCTACAGAGCTTTCCAAACCATTAATTCAGAGGTAGGAAACTTTCTCTTTCTATAGAGGGCCAGTGCGTGATTCAGTTAGAGCAACTTAATTTACGTTGGGGGAAAATTTGGGCAAACCCCACTGCTCAGCAGAACCCTGCCTGCAAACATCTAAAGGCAAGTCCCTACATCAGAACCAAACCTCGACAATTATTAACCACGACCTGCCTTAGTTCTGGTTTATTTTACTAGGACCAAGAATCGAAACAAGCTTCCCCCGCAGGAAATGTTCTATGTCTATTACAAAGCATGTGTTACGTGTTTAATACCTGGGGTGTTTAATACCTGGGAATGGATGCTAGATGCTCCAAGGGTTAGGAGAGAGAAAAAACTGAGGATTAAGGTGGTTCCAGGAGCTTCATGAAAATAAAGGGTCTTCAGTTCTATTTTGAAGGAGGAGAAGGACTTGGTTGAGGTCATGAGAGTGTTTCAGGAGCAGGGGCAGGAGTGTCCTGTTTCTGCGGACTAGCAGCTGACCAGAGGTTTTTTTCTTTTTTCTTTTCAAAGAAAAGAAGAAAACTATGTAGATAAATGTAGTTGGAACGGAGAGTTCATTTGGGGGAGTAGCCCAAGATGAGGTTGAAAAAGTGAAGAGGGAGATGCCTGGGTGGCTCTGTCAGTTAAGCATCCACCTCTTGGTTTCTGCTCAGGTTATGATATCAGAGTTCTGTGAGTTTGAGCCCCGTGTCGGGTTCTGTGCTGACAGCTCAGAGCCTGGAGCCTGCTTTAGGTTCTGTGTCTTCCTTTCTTTCTGCCCCTCCCCAGCTCATGCTCTGTCTCTTTCTCTCCTTCAAAAAATAAGTAAACATTAAAAAAAAAGAAAAGAAAAAGTGAGACGGAGGCAATCTATGAAGGACCTTGCGTCTTCGAAAACAGAAAGGCTGGCTAGGAATTGGTATGAAGAGGTAGTTTAGTACATTTTCTTCTTTTTCCTAGGTTGCTTTATTCACTATATGATCATCAATTTGATGGGACGCAGAGAGAATATTATGAAAAAAAAGTTAGGATAAAGTGTTAAATCCAGCATCAGGTTCTAGTGCCACTGGGTGAAAATTCTAAGTAGACAAGAGAAATAACAATTACGAATGTCCCGAAATTTAAATTCCAGCAACTCAACAACCTGGGAAGCTTTGAAGCTGATGTAAAGCAGGAAGGTTCCCTTTAAAATTGGATCACGATTTAGAAGTAGTTGTATCTGAGTGGAGAGAATATTACTCTGTTTGCTCACCTGGCACTCTACCAACCTTGCAGGTGTCTGGGCATCTTGGAATGTAAATTTAAGCAGGGAAACTAGGAAAGTTTCCATTGACTGAATGGAAGGTCAAAGGAGTGTTGCAATGCAAGTAATTGGGGACCTATTTGTGATCAAAAGGCAAGTGTTTCATAGACTGCTTTGTAGAGGGTGCCCCTCAGTTTAGCGCGCATCCAATGTTTTCCAACATGCAAACTCCTTGAGACCAAGGGTGTAATTCCTTTGTGCTCTCCTGAATGTTGACCTGCCAGTGAGGTTTGGATAGTGTGAATGACAAGTGTCAATACAATTGTATTGATACTATTTAATTATCATGTAGTTGCATGTTTTATATTCCAAAGTTCTGAATAAATGGGTATGAAAAACTTCAGTGAAAGCTAAATTTATAAGCAGGTTTTAGTTAGCTGTAGGGAGGCATTTCGTTGTCTTCTGAAGCCGCTATCGTATGATACTCATCCTTAATTATATACTAAGGCAAGTGAGAAGGGGACCAGAATAATTAGGGAACTTTAATGCACACAAAACTACACCTTCGGTGAGTTTGGTTTTGTTGATTGGCTCTTCTCAATTTGTAGGAAGGCAGCCCATACCCTTGACCTTTTTTCCTTTACTGGGTCTCACTTCTCACTCTGACAGTCCTTTTTCAATACTCACCATACATGTACTTATCTGTCTCAGGACTGTTGACCCCATTAGACTGCGTGCTCCATGTGGACAGGGTCTGGGTTGCCAGGGCCAGGCACAAAGGCACTCACTGGCCCAGGGGCATCTCTGGGCTGTATGTAATCCAACCAGGCATCATTTTAATGTCTCCCCTCGAAACAAGTCTGCTTTGATTTTGTTTTAAGGGTCCACATAGGCTAGCTGAAGGCCCCAAGGTTGTTCAGTGAGCGTTTATTGAATGACAGCTAAAGATGCTTACATTTCAAACCTGAAGCTTTAAAGCGAAACGCAGGGAGAAACCTTGGTTCCACTTGTTGCTCAGTTACCGGGGCGGCTCATCTTTCTCGGCAAATCCAACTCCATGCTGGCAGACACACTGACATCTTCATCAGATGAAACTTTGCTGTAATTCTTCATTTGGAAAGCTTCATGGGCCTTTTCCTGGAAGCGGAGTGAAATGTGGAGGAGGTCACACGTTTGTAATGTCCCTCAACCACTGCTTTCTGATGAAATGGTTGAAAGAACAAGGGAGACTGCAATTGCGGGGATCTTAGCTGGAGCTGTGGTCTTTGGCCACCTGCTGGGTGGGAGGAAATGGGGCTTCTGGGACCCTCCCGCCTCAAGTGAGGGGTGGGGCAGTCGACCAGTCACACCTGCTAGCACCTTCTAAGGTCTCAGGTTTAATTCTAGCTCAAACCTGGACAAGCTGATGTTCCGGTCAGAACTGGCAGATGTTTGTCTGCCAGAATCCTAGTGGGCAGCCTGAGAAAATTAGCTTACAGGTTCCGGGTAGAATTCTTTGCCACCTTCACTTCATTTTCCCCTACTCCCCTTACTCTTGTGTGTTCCCTTCTCTACTCATTGATTCCTCCACCGTGGCCTGTTCCCCATTCCGTCTGCACCCTTCCTTTCCTCTGCCCAACTTTGCTGTCCCTCCTCCACTGTGTCCCCACTTTCTGTCTTCATGCTCTTTCTCTCCTGTTTTCTCAGCTCCCTTACTTCTCTGGTCCTCAGTCTGTTTCTCCAGCTCTCTTTCTTTCTCTTCCTTTTACCTGCTACCCACTGCCTTGCTGTTGCTCTCTTCCTTTTTCTCTAAGAATTTGTCCATGAAACGAGAGGAAAGGGGCTCCATGAAGTCTTTGGCTAGAAGGAAACATGGGTGGAAGCAGCTCTGATCACAGGCAGCCACTAAATTTGATTTGTAGTTGATCTTAAATGATTTTCAATTATGCAACTCATAAAGTGTGAGGATAAGGGAACCTGGCTGCATTTGGAGTTTGACTAATGGTTTCAAAGTGCTTTAAAGAGTTTGGCATTTGCCAGCCTTCCTTTCTTCCCCTAATCCTCAAACCCATGAGCTTTTATGGGAAACATAATCCTCTTTTCTGATTCATTTACACTTAGCTCATCTGAGTATTGTTTTGTAAAAACCATCTAAAGTCCAAGAAGTTTTATGAGATCTTTAAAGACTTTTTTTTTTTTTTTTTGAACCAGGAAGTTTCGTACTGCCAATATAAATGGACCTTGAAACGTAGGGGGCGTGGGTCCAGAAACCATGGCATTAAACTGGGTCTAGAATTGGCAAAGGCTGGTCCCCATGCCTGACAGGAACTGGGCTTTCACTTTCAGAATAATACTGACTTGAATGTTAAGATGAGTAACCATCTCAGGGTGCATAGCACTTTTCTCAATGATCATCTTGCTAGTTATGCAGATCGCAAGAGACTGATGTGCAAAACTGAGACTTTGCTAGTATTTGCTAGTATTTCCTGAGGCCACTTATGTGTATATCACTTCATTAATGGTTGTGAATGCAGACATGTATACTCACACGTGTGTGGGTCCTTTAGGGATGAGACAGACAATCATGCGAGATTCTTTCTGTGGTTACATTTCAGAGTTGATCTCACTATGAGATATCCAAATCTGTCATAAAGCCGTTTGTAATCCAGCTGAAGAGTGGTTGAGATACCCACTTTTCATTGCTTTGGGTAAAGAGAAAGGAAGACCGCATTGTATCTTTTTTTTTTTAAAGTTTATTTATTTACCTCGAGAGAGAGAGAGAGAGAGAGAGAGAGAGAGAGAGGCAGAAAAAGAGGGAGAGAAAATCCCAAGCAGGCTCTGCATTGTCAGCATGGAGCCTGATCTGGGACTTGAACTCATGAACCATGACACTCTGACCTGAGTCGAAATCAAGAGTCGGACACTTAGCAAACGCTTAGCAGGCGCCCCTGCATTGTATCTTCTTGATGGTAGGGACCATTTTTCTGCAGAGCCATAGAGAGTGGTCAAAGTCATTGCTCTCCCCAAATGCAAGGACTTCCGGTTGACCCCAAGGCCCTCAGGAAACAGCTCAGAGGGGTGAAATGACTTGCTCAGGCTCCCACGGGAAGAGAAGCAGGGCAGTGATAGAGCCCAGAGCTCTGGCTCCCTGTCTAGGCTCTGCCCTCTGCAGGCAGCTGCCTCTTACTGACAGAAGCAGGCTCATCCATCTGGGTCCTGTGAGTGCCCCAACAAAACCAGCATACTAAACTCTAGTCCTTTGGGGACACTATCCTTCACTATTTCCTGAGCTTTCGCTGCCTGACATCTCTCCTCTTCTGACCCGCTTCTTCAGAACAGAGTTAGTGCTTTTAGATGCCTCTTTCCCCCTCCATCCATTTCCACTGCTGCTACATAATCCCTACTGGAGGGGTAAAATCTCTCCCGGCTGATTTGAATTGAAGGTAGGCAAGATTTCCCCTACACATTGTGAATTTTCCATGAGTTGACAAAGAATTATGGATTGCACTGTGACACTGGCCTCATACAAATCAGATCCTGCCCTGTGAGGGTTTTATTACTATCTCCAAGTGTTGCTTAATTCAGTTGTTACTTATCTTTTTTTTTTTTTTTTAAGGTTTCATTTATTTATATCTTGTCTCCCTAACCAGATAGGAAATTCCTCTAAGACAAAGGGGTTGTATCTTGGAACACTGTGTGTGTGCAGAGGGTCCGCCTCTGTGCTGGCCTGGGTAGGCACTGGGTGGATATTTACTAGCTCCTATTGTGTCCTTTTTACAGAACCCAGTGCTGGGAGGCAGTTTCTTGACCCACCCTCCTTCCTCAATCATCTCAGCTGGTTCTCTTTGGCTTGGCTCAGAGACTGACCTTGAATGACCTCACTGATCCTGTCCACAGGGACCCCGGATGTTCTTAGAGTCACAGACTGTTAGTGCTGGAAGGTACATTTAATCCAACTTTTCTGTTACGGAGGAGGAAGTGGAGGTTCAGGGATAAGGGGTGAACTGCCTGTGGTCTTTTGGCTAATTAGCTACAGTGTTCTGACTGAACTGTGGTCTCTCCCTCCAGCCCAGTGCTATTTAATCTTCAACAGTGGCTCTCATGTGTGTTCTCACATGAAGCTGGTGGTCAGGCAGATGGACTGAGGTCCCGTCCTGCCAAAATCCAATATTGGAGGTCTTTCTCCACTGTACAGAAAAAAGAGATTAATGAATTCTCTTCAACCTTAAATTATTTTCCATTAATTCTTAAACCACCATCACCTGCTACCAACTGTCTACTAGCCAATGCTGGCAGACAACGGAACAAAGATTAGCCACAAATGAATATGAACAAGAACAACCAAAGCCTTGGAAACCAAGTATCATTTTTTGTTAAATGGCTTTTTAAAAAACAGACTGTTAAGACCATGAGTTTTCTATTGCATTCATACAATAAAATCGTGCATTCTGGAGACACTGTTTTAAATTCAAATGCTAGACTATAACATTATTTCATGGTTTTTCCCAAAGAGCACTATGAGCTCCAGGGACTGTCCTGGGAACATCCTGCATTTCCCTTGATGTGATTTTGGGTCATCTCCAGTGAGTGATCCTTTCCTTTCAGATAGGGGTCCAAGGAACTGAGTTTTTTTTTTTTTTTTTTTTTTTAATTCTAAATGGCCTGGGGTTGTCATGGATCCTAAACTTTGTATTCCCATCTTAAAGGCCTTTTTACCAAGAGCGGGCTGCTTCTGGGGTTGGTGCCTGCCGCCCCTTTCCCAGTCCACGCGGGCGCCCCCTGCTGCCCGCCCTGCACTCTCAAACTCGCGTAACTAGGAGTAGGGTACCAAAGGCTGCAGACCGAGGCACAGCCACGCGGGGTTTACAATCTCAAAGAGAACCATCTAAACGCTTTCGGATGGACAGCTAGGCAAATCCCGAGCAGTCCTTTCTGGGGCCCGATCTGGTATTTTCATCCAACCCCCGGCATATATCCCAGCAAACACAGATAAGAATATGCCTTCCAAACGATATCAAACGAATCCCGTGAGGTTTCTGGAAGGAGAGGACCAGTCAGTGATTCTGCAGAATCCTTTGTCCCTCCCCGGGACCCGGGACCGGGGAGCGGGGACCTCTGCCTTGCCGCCCCACAGTAACAATCTATGTGGATGTGGAGGGTGGCGGCGCGTTCTCGGGCTCATCTCACGCTTTCCCCAATTAGGATTTACTGCCTGACGTCACGTCTGCCGGAGATTGGCTGTTCAGATCTGACACTCGGTTCCACGGCGAGAGCAACTTTTTAAAGACTTTGCAGCCCGGGTTGCCTCCGAGCGTCCCGCGCGCTCACGCCCGTGCTCGCCCGCTCTGCCCCGGGCCCGGGCGCGGCGCCCCCTGCACCCGCGGCTGCGCGAGCGGACCCTCACCTTGCGGAGTCGGCTCCCCTCGCCCCTCCCCTGCCTTCCCGGGCTCGGCTCCCCACCCCACCCCCACGCCCGCCCCCTCCTCCCCGCCGCTTTCGGCTGGGGTCTGGGGCCGTTCGGCCGCCCGCAGAACTTCCTCTCCTGCAGCCGAGTTCTCCTCGTCCCGCCTCCCGGGCTCTCGGGCAGCCGGAGCGCGCGCGGGCGGCCGCACCGGGCGAGCCGCACGGCCGGGGGCGGGCGCCGGGGGCGCCGGCTCGGGCCCGCGATGGCGGGGCCCTGGCTCAGGTGGGGGCTGCTGCTCTGGGCAGGGCTGCTCGCGTCGTCGGCGCACGGCCGGGTGCGGAGGATCACGTACGTGGTGCGCCCGGGCCCCGGCCTGGCGGCGGGCGCCTTGCCCCTGGGCGGGCCTCCGCGCCCGCGGACCTTCAACGTCGCGCTCGACGCCAGGTACAGCCGCGGCTCGGCGGGCGCCGGGGCTCCCAGCCGCGCCTCTCCGGGGGCCCCCTCGGAGCGGACGCGCCGCACGAGCCAGCCAGGCGGCGCGGCCATGCAGGGGCTCCGGCCGCCTCCGCCGCCCGAGCCGGCGCGGCCCGGGGCCCCCGGCGGGCAGCTCCACCCCAAGCCCGGCGCTCACCCGGCGGCCGCCCCGTTCGCCAAACAAGGCAGGCAAGTCGTGCGCTCCAAAGTGCCGCCGGAGAGCCAGAGCGGCGGGGGCTCGAGGCTGCAGGTTCAGCAGAAGCAGCAGCTGCAGGGGTAAGCCCACACCCTCCCTCCGCGCGCGCGCCGCCCGCGCCGGGACCCGCGGGGTCAGGGTCCCTCGGCGCCCGGCCGCGGGCGTCGTGCGCGGTGGGGCTGCCTTCTCCTCCCCCCGCCCGCCCGCCCGCCCGCGCCGCAGGCCGAGGCGAATGCGGGGAGCCCGGAGACTTTGAGGAGAAACTCCGAGTGCATTGTTTCTCAGCTGCGGGGAAACACAAAAGGCATTTCTGCCTGGGGCGTAACCTCCTGTGCGCGAACCCAACTACTCCTAGAAGACGGGCGTATACATGAAGTCACTACTGCTCACTCCCTTAGCATCAATTAAACTGCTCTTTGCAACTCAGTTTTAACTTTTTTTTCTAGCTAGAGAAGAAAAAAAAAAAGTGGTGGAAGGGCCGGCTGTGAAGATACAGCTCCTGTTCTGCGGCCCAAAACTTTTCAGCATCCTAGATTGTGGGCTTGGGCTTCCGTGCACCTGTGGGGTCGCCTTTCCCCAGGGCAGGGTGTCTGTGCATTGACAGAATTTTCGGTTGGAAAGTTTCTGTTACTGGGCGCTCATAAACATCCTTCCTGCCCCTCTCCCCATTTAATCACAGGTTGGGGGTGTGGGGGATAACTTGTTTTGCCTATCTGGTTCTTTTCTTCAGGGGTATTTTCCAGGCATTGTGATCTCCCCTGTGTTTGGACACTTCTCCCTAAAACTCAGATTCGGTTTAAGTTGTGGGTCAGATAATATACAAAATACACTTGGCTCTACTTTGGGGGTTAAGAAATTCATTTATGTGGACGCTGTTCTCCCTTCCTGTGTAATTCTATGTTATGCAGGCTTTTTGGTTCTCCCACCTTACCCTGATACACGGTCTTTACTCTTCTATCCGGGCAGCTTTGGCTTGGGCATGCTGCGAATGGCTTAGGACTCTGCAAGCCAGGGGAGTGTGGACACAGGAGGCTGAGCTTGCAGGGACCCATATGAGCTTGGGTTTTCTGGAAGAGTACACTGCTACTGTGGACTCAGGGGTCTTGCTTTGTTTCAGGGTCAATGTCTGTGGAGGGCAGTGCTGCCATGGCTGGAGTAAGGCCCCTGGCTCCCAGAGGTGCACCAAACGTAAGTTTCCATGCTGGCTGTGGCTGGCACAGTGGGCAAAGGGGGGCTGTCCACATGGGGAGGGAGGCTCCCCCAGGGGTCACACGAAGGGGCTCATGCTGCCCTCGAGACGTTATGTATGCAAGACATTATCTGCAGCCTTCATTACCACTCATGAGTCACAGTAATGATAGTGTATCAGTGCCAGTGGCAATGTATTGTAGAGAACTCTGCCGTGCATCCAGGGTTCCCCTGCACCCACCCGCCTCAGTATTAATCACTGTCACACCTATGGATCAGGAGCTAGGAAAAAATTTCCATTGGAGAATGTGCTATTTGCCAAACCAGTACAGTGAACTCAAGCTTGGATATTGACAGATGAAAAACATTTTTCGGTTGATGGCCAGAGGGGGATGGGAGATAGGTGGCCTTGTTCTGAAATAAAACATTAGCAGTTTCTAAAGCTTTCTGAAAGCAGCAACAAGAATCCTCCCATCTTTGAGGCCTGATTGTTTTCCAGGAGGCAGTGTCTTCACAGTTCTTCAGAACTGACAGGTGTGGTCTCCTTCAGTGCCCCTTCAATTAATACACATCTTTTTTTTTTTTTAATTTTTTAAATGTTTGTTTATTTTTGAGAGAGAGAGTGCGAGTGGGGGAGGGGGTAGAGAGGGAGGGAGACACAGAATTGGAAGCAGGTTCCAGAATTCGAGCTGTCAACACAGAGCCAGCCGGATGCAGGGCTCAGGGCTTGAACTCACGAACCATGAGATCATGACCTGAGCTGAAGTGGGAGGGACATTTAACCGACTGAGACACCCAGGCGCCCCCACCAATTAATACACATCTTAGCAATGTTTTAGAAACACCCATTATTGGTACATGCAGATTTGAGAACACCAGAACACATTTCCCCGATGCGCTGTAAAGTTGAGGACTCAGTTAAAATGTATTTCGAGGCTCCTCTGGATGAGTTGCCTCATTCTGTTGCTAACTGGAAATTTAAAAAAAAATCTTCCACTCAGAAAGAGTATATCCTTCTTAGGTTTCTCTGCATGGAGCTTGAGCCATAAACATTGCGGATTGGAATCATCCCCAATTTTAGCTGCTTCTTGGTATTCGGCATCATAAGTCAAGTTTAGCAATTTGTTTTGTGTACAGTTTGGATATTAAAATCCTGATTTACTCTTGTAAATAATTTATATTAAAAATAGGGGGCGCCTGGGTGGCGCAGTCGGTTAAGCGTCCGACATCAGCCAGGTCACGATCTCACGGTCCGTGAGTTCGAGCCCCGCGTCAGGCTCTGGGCTGATGGCTCGGAGCCTGGAGCCTGTTTCCGATTCTGTGTCTCCCTCTCTCTCTGGCCCTCCCCTGTTCATGCTCTGTCTCTCTCTGTCCCAAAAATAAATAAAAAACGTTGAAAAAAAAATAAAAAAAAAATAAAGTCAGTTTGGATTTTAAAATATTGGAAAAAATTTCTAGTATTGTCATTCCAGTGACCTGCTTATTAAAAAAATACCTTTACTCCTTGAAAGAAACAGGAGGACTCTGGCATGGTGGCTTGGATTTTCTGGAAAGGAATGTCTGGATAGGTTATGATTCGATTGTGATCAAGGAGTAATGGCAGGTAGGAACTGACTGTCCGCCTCTTGATTACTGAACGCAAACTACTGGCTCAGAAATGCTCAGGGTTGTAGGCATTCAGGCTGTCATAATTTTTCACTTCTTAGATTACACTTGACAATAGTGTGTCAGCGTTTTCCTGAATTTATGATGACTCAGGTCAGATTATACACCCTTTCCTCCCTTCGGTACCTCCTTCCGCTCAAAACCTGGTATGATACGGTTTGCCTATAACCCATCCATGACAGCACTGTTATAGTGGGATGTTGCTGTGTAAAGATTAAAAATACAGGGCAGGATTTTATAGACAGTGGGTGGGTGCTCCGCCTTGATGCCTGTTAAAGAGCATGCACCAAGATTGGAAGATGTTTAGTTGGCAAATGATGCAATATGGTGCCTTTTCTGGAAAGGTTGTCTGAGGATTTGGGGATCCAGAGATGTTCTGGAATATGCAAAGGTGCTCAAGCAGGAAATCTTGAGGAACCACTTCATGAACTTCCTGCTTGTCCAGGCAAGTGAGGCAAGAATATGTTTGTGCCTAGGTTTGACCGGGTTTGCCCTTTGGTCACCCAGAAAGAGAGAAGTTACAGAAGGCTCTGGGTCAGAGCAGTGACTGCAGGGTCCCAGAGGAGGTTGCTACATTGATTTAGTCTCACAATACGCATAACAAAATACCTCTGGCTTTTGGTTCCAGTTCTCTTTCCAGTTCCTAGAGGAACAGCACCGGGAGTCTAAGCAAGGCAGCATCACTTTCTTTTTTGATGATGGTTCAGCATTCGAAAAACTGGCCTTCCTAAACTGCCTGATCTGACAAATGAATTCAGGCCCAAGTGCTGGAAACTTAATGACTCCTTTCAGGAATAATTTTAAAAGTGATGCTGGGGTGGGCCAGTGTCCAGCCCAAAGTCATGTATGCATTAGGTGGATATGTTCCAATGGGAGACTTGTTTTGTGTATGTGGGAGAGCCAGAGAGATGAAGGAGCCTTCCTCATTCAGATGGGATGACTAGAGTTACCGTTGTGCTGTGAAATTTGTGTCCATGGCTGAGCAGTGGGCTACTGGAAAAGCCCCTGGCCCTGAGTTCAAATCCTGAAGCCTTGACTAGATGTGGGGCCTTGAGGGATTCACTTGACCTCTCTGACCCTATATTTTCCGATCCAGAAATGAATGTGCTAAACCCTTGCCCACTTTGTCAGATTATTTCAGGTGTCAAGGTGAAAAAGAATGGGTGTAAAAGCCTTGATAAAACCAGAGAGATTCTTAGTTTATTATTGGATTAAGTCAAGTAAATTTTGTCTCATTTATCTGTTACTTGGTTTTCTTTTTTTCCTATGTGTTTCCCCAGCTTCTGTTGTCAGTCTCCTTTTTAAATAACGTAATTTGGATCCCCTTTAAAAAAATTTTTTTTTGACATTTATTCATTTTTGAGAGGCAGAGAGACAGAGCACAAGTGGGGGAGGGACAGAGAGAGAGGGAGACACAGAATCTGAAGCAGGCTCCAGGCTCTGAGGTGTCATCACAGAGCTCGACTCGGGGCTCTAACTCATGAGCCGCGAGGTCATGACCTGAGCCAAAGTTGGACACTTAACTGACTGAGCCACCCAGGTGCCCCTGGATCCCTTTTTACATTATAGCTTTAAAGTAGTTTAGGGTTGGGGAGAGGGAGAATGGGGAGATGTTGATCAAGGGGTACAAAGTGTCAGTCACACAAGATTAGTAAGTTCTGGGGATCTAATGTACAGCAAGGTGACTGTAGCTAAGAGTACTGTGTTGTCTACTTGAAATTTGCTCCGAGAGTAGATCTTAAAGTGTTCTTACTCCCTATACAGTGTCAACTATGTGAAGTGATAGCTATATTAATTAGCTTGATTGTGGTGATTATTTCACAATGCATGTGTATATCAAAACATCCTCATATATCATAAGTATGTACAATTTTTGTCAGTTCTTCAATAAAGATGAGAGTGGACAGAGAATGCATGAAGAAGCCAGTCACTCTCATGCTGTCCTGCCTTTGATTACCAAGAAAAAAGAAAGTAGTTTGCGTTGTTCTTATTTATTTATTTATTTATTTATTTATTTATTTATTTATTTATTATTTTAAAAAAGTTTGTTTTGAGAGAGAGAGTGCACAGGGGAGAGGCAGAGAGAGAGAGAGAATTCTTATTTATTTATTTATTTATTTATTTATTATTTTAAAAAAGTTTATTTGTTTTGAGAGAGAGAGAGAGTGCACAGGGGAGAGGCAGAGAGAGAAAGAGAATCCCAAGCAGGCTCTGCATTGTCAGCATAGAGCCAGATGTGGGGCTTGAACCCACAAACTATGAGATCATGACCTGAGCTGAAATCAGAAGTCAGTCAGGTGCTTAACTGAATGAGCCACCCAGGTGCCCCCTGAATGATTTATTTTAATAGAACTTTGAAATATACTAAGTATTAGATTATTTGTGTGCCTCTAGTTCTGTTAGGATAAAACGTGCTATGTAGAAGTAAAAATACTCCTTCAAGGTATATATAAATGGAAAAATTGCTGACACCCATTTTGTGACTGTACTTCAGTAAATACTAGTGAACTCTGGATTGCAAAAAAAATTGATTTGTAGTCTTTTTCCTCTCTACTTATTTGCTGAGATTGAACAATTGCTCTTGAGTATGCTTTATTTTACTTAACGAACACAAATACCAATGGTATATCTATATGAAGTTCTCCCTTAAGGTAGTAGTCATAAAATGCAAATGTACATTTAAATGTACCACCCAGATTGTCTCCTAATTGTCATTATATTTTGAGGATAATCGATAGGGTTTAGCTGAAGAATTTCAATTTATATAGATCATGTCCAGTTGTTACCAAAAATATTTCTGCATAAGAGATCAGTTTTGTTTATTGTGTTGCATTCGCTTAATCCAGTGAAGAAAATAAGATGCCCTTCCAGCCAGACTCCGTTGTTTTTAGTTGATTGACATTTAGCTTAAATGGGGCACAGGCAAATGCTTCTGAAGACTGGAGATTTTGTGAGCCTTCTGTTGCATATCATATACACAACAGGCATGCCTTTGTTGGGGCAAGGAACGCGTATGTGCACCCGCAAAGGTGGCCTTGGGGGGCTCTAGTCTAGAGATGCCCAGTTGTGTGTTAATGCTGCTTTGCTAGACAGCCTGTGTGTGTGCATCTCTAGAAGTTGAAAGCGTAGCACGGGATAGGTCACTTTAGTTCTTAACACTGAGTGACCGTTGATAGCGAGTGTCTGTTTTGTGCTAAGGAGATGGCACCACATTTGTTCTCTTTCCAAAGAGTTTGCATTTATAGGAGAGCTGTGCAGCCTAGAAACCTTGTCTTGTGCTTCGGGCATTCAGTGCCTCCTGTGTTCTGTTTTTGCCTCTTTTCACTTTCACATTTTCTTCCTCTGTCCAAACAGAACCTACCTCTTCTTGGTTCTTGCAGTCTTTTTGTCCCCTGCTCAGGGGAAGTGCGGGCTACAGAAAGACCCAGTCCGTGGGCTCCGCTTTAAAGAGGAGACTGGACTGGGAGCAGAGGACCTAAAGGAGTCTGGGCAAGATGCGGGCAAGGCCAGGTTGGCAGAATGAGGAGGACGGAAGAGGAAAGAGGGCAGGTTGGAGTCGGGTGCTGGTGCCTGGCACACCGAAGCCCCTCCGTAAATGCATGGATGGTTCTTTCATTTCTTTAACGGATATCTGTTTAGCTTTAACATGTGCCAGGTTCTATGAATAGAGGAGAGACGCAGCCAGCTGTAGGGAGTACAGGGTCTGTTTTTACTCACTTAACTCATGGCACATCAAATGACTTGTTCTCTCCTTAGCAAGAAACAGAAAAATCGATATTCCATTGCTTTTCCATTGGCATTCAGCCCACACTGCTTTGGAAAAAACCCGACAAAACCAAACCTAGAAGTGTTCCTTAATGATAGGCAGAGGAGACAGCTCTGTGTACCCTTGGTGTTCAGAGATGCGGTAGATGGCATTGTCCAGGAGGGAATAATGTGGCCGGAGTTCAGATGGCCAAGAGGGCTTTTCAGGCTGTCTCTCGTCCCTTTTGGCTCCGTGTGGCCCTAGCCAAGCTTGGGAGTTGGGCCCAGAATGATTACACATTTTTCGTATGCCTGCTATGGCCATTGACAGCTGCTTTGCCAATAGATCCGCAGTGAGGTTTACCATGGCAGCTGCTGGGAGCACGGGTGGGAGGGCCGGCTGGAAAATCTCGTCATGTGGCACAGACAGCCCCGCGAAAAGGGAGAGGGACCCAGAGGTCGAGTTCACACTGGGTCAAATATGTGTTCTCAACACTAGTTAAAACAAACATTTAGGAACCATAAATTCTGTGTTGCGATAGTACTTAAACCTTCATCATGAAGCCCTCCTCCAGCCCGTGGGCTGGCCCAAACACACCGCCTGCTCCTGCCTGGCCTGCTTTAGTGGAGTGTTTCTCTGCCCAGTGAACCCTTGGCCCTTAGGAAGCCTGACTTGTTGAAAGGACCTTTGGCAGTGTCGGGAGTTTGCTGTTGCTGACCCTGTTATTTGTTGTCTTGGATATTCCAAACATACTCAAACATGTTTGGGGAGCTCGAATTGAATTTTCCTGAAATGCAGATTTTGTTTCCAAGGCCTTCCTAGCAATGAACAGAATGACTTGGAGTGCTGGGGCTGTGTCCTCACTTTTAATACTGACCAGGATCGGAGCGCACGCTGAGGAGCCACTGAGGGGGTGAAGGCCACAGCGCGGTGCTTTCTAGTGGGCGGGGAGCTTTGTAGTGGGCCGGGAGCTTTCTAGTGGGCCGGGAGCTTATTCCTGATCTTCGCACCATGTGGGCTGGGGAGACAGGCATGGTTTATTACCACCTTTACAGGCAGGGGGCACTGCCCCTGCTTGGATCCCACCCCAGATCTTGTGGCTTTTTTTTTTTTTTTTTTCTTAAAGTGTTATTTTATATTTGAGAGAGCAAGCGAGCGTGTGTGATCAGGGGAGGAGCAGACAGAGAGAGAGGGAGACACAGAATCTGAAGCAGACTCCAGGCTCTGTCTGAGCTGTCAGCATGGAGCCTGACCCAGGGCTCGAACTCATGAACCGCAGGCTCATGACTTGAGCTGAAGTCGGATGCTTAACCGACTGAGCCACCCGGATGCCCCTTGTGGGCTCTGGATTCCTTGTTCTTTCTACCGCCCTAGGCTGCCTGGACATCCCGTGCTGCAGCCCCTCCTGACAGCTGGGTTAGCGATTGGCTCTTACAGCCTGAATTCACTTTGTGAGTTCTCCAGCTGTGTTAGTTTGCTAGGGCAGGCCGTAACAAAGTACCACAGACTGGTGGCTTAGAACAACAGAACATTATGGTGTCAGAGTTCTGGAGACCGGAAGTCCAAAATCAAGGCATGGACGGCATTGGTTCGTTCTTCAGGGGCTGTGTGGGAAGGGTCTGTTCCAAGTTTCTCTCCTTGGCTTGAAGGCCTCCTTCTCCCTTTGCCCCTTCACATCATCTTCCTTCTGTGTCTGTCTTTGTGTCAAGTGTCCTCTTTTTATTAGGACACCAGGATCCCCTAATGACCTCATTTTAACCGGATTCCCTCTGTGATGACTCTGAGTCCAAATAGGGTGCAAGTAAGGTCACATGCTAAGATACTGGGGTTCTGGACTCCACATTTTTTTTAGGGGGTGGGAGGCTACAGTCAACTCATAAAGTAAGCCTAAAGATGCTGTGCACATGGGCTTGAGAGGTGGGCTACTCAAGGGTTGGGTCACCCCTGGGGACTCTGGGCATCCCTCGTAAGGACCCACAGATGGAAGCATGGGTAGGCGGAAGCTGACTTGGGTCCCTCCCGTACAGTCTGGGACTGTGGGTCTATTTTGGCTTCTTCCTTAACTCAGGCACCCTGGCTGCTCCAGGGAGTGGGAGAGCTAGGGAATTGGCCCCTTGTGATTTTGGTTATGGCTGTGGCCATTTTTACTTGGTCTGTTTAAAAAGATTCTAGAGTGGTAGTTCCCAAGTGTGAATGTGCAGCTGATCCCAGGAGGAATTTGTGAAACTTTTTTTTATTGAATCAGTATCTCTTGGGTTCTTAACAAGTGCCCCAGGTGATGCTGATGAAGGTGGGCCACATTTTGAGAAACGGTGACCCAGAAAGAACCCTCTCCTGGGCATGATTTATGACTGTGTGGGACCTTAAAGACCAAGCCCAACACGGAACAATTTAGAAACTTATCAAGGCAAGAGCCCTCTGGATATTGGTTTAGCTCAATTTTTTTTTTTTTTTAACATTTTTATTTATTTTTGAGACAGAGAGAGAGCATGAACGGGGGAGGGGCAGAGAGAGAGGGAGACACAGAATCGGAAGCAGGCTCCAGGCTCTGAGCCATCAGCCCAGAGCCCGACGCGGGGCTCGAACTCATGGACCGTGAGATCGTGACCTGAGCTGAAGTCGGACGCTCAACCGACTGAGCCACCCAGGCGCCCCTCAATTTTTTTTTTAATGTTTTATTTTTGAGAGAGAGAGCGAGCATGAGTGGTGGGGGGGAGGGGCAGAGAGAGAGGGAGACGGAGAAGCAGGCTCCAGGCTCTGAGGTGTCAGCACAGGGCCCGACGCGGGGCTTGAACTCACAACCCGTGAGATCGTGACCTGAGCTGAAGTCGGAGGCTTAAATGACTGAGCCACACAGGTGCCCCAGTTTAGCTCAATTTTGAATAGTGCATACAAAAATTGCTGCCTATAGGGTTATTCCATCCAGTTTTTCTTCAGTTGGTTGAATGATAAATATACATTGTTATAAGAGTCAGAAATATGTAAAATTATGAATGATATGTAGGTGTGCTTAAATGAAGTGTTTTTAAAAAAGGCTTAAAAACTTTCAAACACACTGGATGTTTTTTCCCACTAAATATTCTATTTTAAAAAAAAATTTTTTTTTTCAACGTTTATTTATTTTTGGGACAGAGAGAGACAGAGCATGAACGGGGGAGGGGCAGAGAGAGAGGGAGACACAGAATCGGAAACAGGCTCCAGGCTCCAGGCTCCAAGCCATCAGCCCAGAGCCTGACGTGGGGCTCGAACTCACGGACCGTGAGATCGTGACCTGGCTGAAGTCGGACGCTTAGCCGACTGCGCCACCCAGGCGCCCCTAAATATTCTATTTTTAATGATAAAATATTTTAAATACACAAAAACCTAGAATAATAATATATCCAACAGCTACTCATCAGGGTCATGTTTTTAAAAACTCCCTGAAGTGGCCATTGAGTGCAACGATTACAGATAAGGGAGGGACTGTGGTCTTATCTTGTGCTAAATGTGTGTTTTACTAATGATGTTTCTTGTCTTGTTAGTGGAGAGAAAATAATCCATAATTTGCTAGTGTGGCACAAATTAGTTGCTTTGGTACTTGTGGAAAAACACATCAGAGGTGAATGTATTTGTACATGCTCATGTCTACCTATTAATTTGCCTTGCTTATCAAGGATATTGAGTGTTTCATGTAGGCAAAGTGCATTGGATATGCAGAATCTATGTACCTAAGACAATGCGGTTTCAAGAAGGAAATGCTACCTGTTACCCGTCGCCCTACTCCCCTCCCCAGCCTACCTGCCTTTTTTGCCTTCCTCCTTTTTCTCCCCTGACTGGGTCTATATTTTGCTTGTTCTGAACAAGAAGGCAGTGTAGGTCAGTAGTTAGAAGTTCAGTCTTTGGAGTTAGGATACAGGGCTCCTGTCTGGATGGTAACACCTCCTCATGGTGACACCATGGGGGGGTGGGGTGGGGAGAAGTCTGGGTGTTCACAGCATTCATGGCACAGGTATGATAACGGAACCATCATTCAGAGGCTTGTTGGGGGCCACATGAAGTAATATGTGAATAGCGCATGCAGAGCAGGACTCCTGCCCAGCCATATTCACGTTCTCAGGGGCTCTCATTCTGCTTCTGCCCACCCCCTCCTGGGTGTCCCAGCCTTTCATACACTTCTGTGTGTGCTTCTCAGGTTCCCTGGTGAAAACCATGGCTCCCTCTTCCCCTCTCCCAGAGCACTGTCATTTCACTCTTTCTTGGCTCTGGGTATGAGTGGACCCGATGGGAGAGGTGTCTGTCTCCCTGTCAGCGTGGAGCAGGATTTTCTTTGTGTCCTCTCTTCCTCTCTCTCTCTCTCTCTCTCTTTTTTTTTTTTTTTAAAGTTTATTCATTTATTTTGAAAGAGACAGTGACAGCACCAATGAGGGAGGGGCAGAGAGAGGGAGAGAGAGAGAGGATTCCAAGCAGGTTCCACATTGGCAGCACAGAGCCCAACGTGGGGCTCGAACTCAGAAAACTGAGATCATGGCCTGAGCCAAAACCAAGAATTGGACGCTCAACTGACGGAGCCACCCAGGAGGAACCCAATACAGCCACAGTGCAAATGCTGCCTGAATTGAATAGAGTTGAATTGCACTAGCATCTCTGATGTTGTGTTGCAAATACTGTCCTCTAAATACTATATAGAGAATTCTGTCTTCTTTGTTTACTCGTACTTTTTGGCACTAATTTCCATTTGGTTCTCTTTCCCCTTGTGCTTATCCTTGCCCAACAGGCACTGCTTATTATGACAGCCTTTCAAGGGCACACCACCTTATTCTGTTTCTGCCAGCTCTCTTTCTGAAGGCCGCCCTGGCATGGCCCAAACTTTAAGACAACTTTTCCTTTCTCCCTGCCAATTTTAGAATCTTTCTGCTCAACATCATCTGATAGAGATTTGGGCCCAAGTAAAATGAATGTTGTATGATTTTCCCTGTAATTTTAGATCCCTGAATACTGCTCTTGGCCAGCTACTCTATTCCCTGTGGCTTTTTCACTGCACCACATTTGAGTAATATTGTTGGCACGGGTGTAAGTAAACAGTTTGCGAAATGTCGTGTTTTGTAAATTAGGAGATGGATGGGCTGGGTTTGGAATACATGCTGTTGGTTCTGCTGGACCAGAAGAGAGATGAGTGTGGTGGATGGATAGGAAGATGAATTTGCAGAAAGTGTTGCTGATCCAGAGCTGATGTGGTCCACTTTGCTGAGCTGATAGAATCAGTTATTCACAGGTGAGAACTACCTGGAAGGATGTATTTTGGTGATGAATGAAGAGAAATTCCTCACAGAGGAGATAGTTCCTCAGAGGTGAGGACAGCTAGCACAGAGACCCTAGGGGACAGATCTGGCCTGGTACAGGGACCGAGGAGTGAGTGAGGGCCAGAATGATAGGCCATCAGGGGGCTACAGCTCTATCCCAGTCAGGTATCGTAGGCTGTGTAAGGCCACAGATAACACAGGGGACTTATAAATGCAAGTGGATTTTATTGTTAAGTAATGAAACACAAGACAGATTTGTTTTTTGCAGGCCTTCTTTGAAGGCATGGACAAAGAATGGTTTCGATTGAAAATTCAGTCACCTTTATTGCTGTTTTTTTTTTTTTTTTTATTGATGAGAAAAACTGCACATACAACAATGAAGTATCCAAGGCCAGGTACACAAATGATCATTGTAGCCTGTCCGCCTGCACTGTGCCCAGATTGCCAGACCAGCCCTGTGTTCTGGTAGACAAAGGTGACAGACGCTTTCCCCAGAGCCACAGGCCGAGACTTAGGATGAAAGCTTGAGGGTTAAAAAAAGAAAAGCCTCTGGTTGCTGCTGTGTTAAGAGGCAGATTAGTGGGGACCCTCATATGGTTCTAAATAAAAAATAAAATGTTAAATCCTTTAAAAATGAAAGCTAAGAATCCCTCTCTGGTCACCATGGAAAATTCCAGAGAGCAGTTAGGAAATGTTAAATTCAGAGCATAAAACTTTTGGAATACACCTGAATGCTGTTCTGAGGTTTTGTTCAACTCCGCCCCCTGCCGCCCTATCTAATTTCACAGATTGTGGGGTGAGCCTGAGGTAGGCACAAAGGCCACATCTTCTGGGCCTTTTGGGCAGTCACTCAGTGACTCTGTGCGATTTTGTTCCCGTTTATAAACAAGGTTAATAGCACTCATTGGCTACACCTCCCATTTTGTGGTAAATATCCAATAAAATGAGGTTCATGACGATGCTTCTCAAAAGAGCTATAAAAACACGTGTTGATTTATTAATAAGGTTTTGTGAAATGTTTTCAGCGGGCGAATTTCCTTCTGTAATGTGTTGGTATATTTCTTGTCTTGAAAAGTAGAATGCTTAATGTATTCCGGTGGGTTTTGATGATTACAGGTCTGTGTCTCAGGTCTTTATATGGCTGGTGCCATTATGCCGATGGTTTATGGTCTCTGGGGGAATGGGCTGCAAGTTGGTTTGAAAGTAAACAAAAATACCTAAATCCTCACTTTAATCCCTGTCCCCTCCCCCCCACAGGTGACTTGGTTTATCCTTCTAAAAGTAGAGGGTAGGCAAAGACCAGAATCCTTCCAAGAGGGCTATGTTTCTTTTTTAACTGTGATAGTGAAAAGGTTATGTTAAGTTAGTCTGAAATTTCCTAGTAATTAGAGGTGAAATAATATAGACAGTAAGTACATTAAAGGCAGGGACCCTGGTTTTGTTTTACTTTTTATCCATTAGGAAGTTGGCATACACATCAGTTCTCTGTATACAGTAGACCCAGCAGTAAGGTTTCCTGATTAATAAGCATTACAAGTCACATTTGTTTCTGAGGGAAAGACCAGCTGAAATTCATTCAAATCAGTGGCTACTGGGATGATGTTATTAAGCACTTCCTTTTGTATGAGAGAATGTATATTGCAGCACATCTTCCAGTGGAACCATTTTTAATGCTCAGTTTGAGCGTTAGAGGCTCTTTCTTTGGTACAGTTGCCCCATTCTGTCCAACAGTATAGACTGCTTCATAAACCTAGAGGCTCTCAAAGTGTGGTCCCTAAATCAGGGATTGCAGCATCACCTGGGAACTTATTAGAAATGCAGATTCTCAGGCCCTATCCTAGACCTGCTGAATCAGAAACTAGGCATGGGGTCCAGCACTCTCTTTTTTTTTTTTTTTTAAGGTATATTTATTTATTTAGAGACAGAGTGCACAAGTAGGGGAGGAGCAGAGAGAGAGGATGAGACAGTCTCAAGCAGGCTCTGCACTGTCACTGAAGACCCTGATGGGGGGCCTGAAGTCATGAATTATGAGATCATGACCTGAGCCAAAGCCCAACGCTTAACTGACTGAGCCACCCGGGTGCCCCCCCCCCCACCCCCGCCCCAGCATTCTGCGTTTTAATGAACTTTCTAGGCAGTGCTGATGCAGGTATGGTTTGGGAACCATTGCTCTAGCTAAACCCACCCCTCCTCCTTTTCAGTATGCTGCCACACATCACATGTAGAGAGAGGAGGGGTGGAGGGAAATTGGTTCCCTTCAGTTCCAGGCATTAGGGGCTAGAAGCTTGTTTTCTCCTCCTTCCTGAGGGCACGGAGCAGTCCCCTAGGCTCAGATGGGAACGTTGTAATCTGAGCCGTGCATGTTACCACACATTCTGTGTGCACGAGTGCTGAGGAGACCCAGGGAAGCCATTTTGCCATTCAGTGAATGTGAGTTTTGTACCCTTGGGACTTTCTAGTTCTGTCCTGTTCTAATGTGGAAGCCTTCACAAGCTGGAACTCCCAGGGGTCTCCCCGTGGCCCTGGTTTTCACAAGCACCTAGCAACTGATCCACACGGAGGCTTGAGGACGCTGGGTTTAAGGTGGGTATACTGGGACAAAAGATGTGACAGGCCAGGAATGACGAGAAGCGTATTACCCAATTAATAAAAGTAACAGGAGTGAATGTGACATTTTGTTTTGGAGGCAGGTGCCATTACTTGTTTCCAAGGTAGTGCAAAAGTGAAACGAAGAGAGGCTCTTGTCCAGAACATGCCCTCAGCGTTGGCAGGGACAGTGCTTTCTTGTGTGAGGATGAGGAAGTTCAGATGGAGAAGGGATGAGGTGGTGTTGCTTGGCCATTCCTTGGGGTCCTGCTGACTCAATCCTGCACGTTGCTGAAGGAATGCATCAGATGTTTGGAAACAGCCCAGTTAAGAATTTCAGCAATGACCCACACTTTATTAGATGTGTTTTTAGGAAAGGAATTGCCTGTTACAAGACTAGAAACCTTTGTAGAAAGAGCTGAAGAAGGAGTTGCTTTTGTTGTCCTGTGAAATAGGGAATTTTTTCCCCATTACGTATCTTTTTTCTTTCTGCAAAATAAATGAACACAAAGATACTTTACCTGAATATTGAAGAAAAAGTAGGTGTTTAAAAAATACCTATTTCCTTTCCAAGTAGAAAGATTTTTGGGGGAGGGGTGAGGAGTTAGGCTTAGTTAAATCATCTGTTTTTGTGGTAATAGTTCTACCTGCTTAAAAGTAGATATTTTATCTTTTCCCAATGCGAGCAAATTTTTTGCGTGCTACTTTTGATAAAGCACCCAAATGTTTATCCTGTAGACAAAGCCACTATTGGATGCTGCTCTGTGGAGCTCACGGTCCAGTGGAAGGCCAATAGGACTACAGCACTAGGATTGTGGCTGATATGCCTTTGTCTAATTCTCTCCCATTGAGTCAGGGCAGAACCCGTAACTTCTAGTGAACAGAATATGGTGAAAGTGTTGGGATGTCACCTCCTTGGTTATGTTACATTGTATAAGACTCCCTCTTAGCCGACTGGAGTGAGACATCTTGCTGGCTTGGAAAAAGCAACTGCCCATTGTATTTGTGGCTTGCCTGTGGACCGAGCCACGTGGCAGGAAACTGTGGGCAGTCTGTCACTGGTAGGCAGGATGAAGCTGGAGCCCTCAGTCCTACAGCCACAAGGAAATGAATTCCACCAACAGCCTGAATGACTTTGGAAGTAGAGTCTTACTGAGCTGAGCCCCAGATGAAACTGCAGCCCGGTGGATCCTTGATTGTAGCTGCTTGAGACCCTGAAGCAGAGGACTCATCTATTCTGTGCTCAGACTGTTGACTCATAGAATCTGTGAGGTAATAAATGTATGTTGTTCTTCTTAATTTTTTCTTTTTTTTTTTTTAGAGAGAGAGAAGGTGCATGTGAGCAGGGGAGAGGGGCAAAGGGAGAGAGAGAGAGAGAGAGAGAGAGAGAGAGAGAGAGAGAGAATATGAGAGAGAGAGAGAGAGAGAGAGAGAGAGAGAGAGAGAGAGAGAGAGAGAATCCCAAGCAGGCTCTATGCTGTCAGTACATAGCCCGATGCAGGGCTTGATCCCATGAACTGTGAGCCAAAACAAGAATCGGATGCTCAACCGATTAAGCCACCCAGGCACCCCAAATGTGTGTTGTTCTAATCTCTTGAGATGGTGATGACTTCTTAGACATGAAAAGGAAATCAATACAAGGAAGAATGTGTAGATCCTAGAAGGGTGGCTCAGACCCAAGCCTTATCCATCCATTCTAACAAGCACCTAGTGAAACCATTCTGTGTGCTGGACGCTTTCCGAGCCCCAGAAGTAGGAGATAGGAATAAAACACAGTTGTATCTTCTGGTAGCTCCCTGTCTGGAGCAGTTGGGGTTCAAAGGAGGGACAAGGCTCTCCCTTGGGGAGAAATTAGAGTAGGAATTGTTTGAAATGGATTTTGAGTACAGATACAATTTGGACTTGGGAATCTGGTGGCAAGGCCATTCAGGTAATGGATGGTGCTGACTTCATAGTGTGGTTAGAAAAGGTGTTCTCCAGTTTGGAGGGCTTGGATTTGCTTTAACCATAAAGCTTTACTGAAGATAAAAGAATGATAAGGTACAGTCATGGATTAAAGTGGTAAGCTCTGTGGCCAAAGTAGACAACATCAAATTTTAAGAACAATAAAATTACTGATCATAACGTCTCTGATAATTCTTTCCCTGATAAGAAAGAACGTTCCCTGATAAGAACGTCTTCTTATAATTCAGTTGTATCATTGGATCATAAAACCAGATTGTCAAAGTAGTCCTGAATAATTTTCTTCTAAGGCATTTGTTCTATGGTGATTTTTCCTTTCGAGGAGGATTTGAGGGTAATGGATGTTCTGTTTTTAGCTTTTAGCTGAGGGCACTCAAGGGAGGTCCATCAAAGACCCTCCCCAAGGATGCCATTTACAGCAAGTACTTACCATGTTTCAGGGCAGTGTCAGTGATAGGTGGCTCCATACACAGCCGTGAGTTCCTAAAGATGTCAGTCCAAAGAGGGCTGGTGTACCTTGTGTCCTGTGTACCCGGACAGGCACAAAACTGTCTGCTTCAGTGCTATTACTGTTGATCATCTCATTGTGCTGATATCACAAGTGGTTTTATTGAGTCTTTTTTTGGGAGATTGGAATACATTTCCCTTCCTCCTTCAATCTCTCTTGACATTTCTCATCACTCAGCTTGGTAGTAGAAAGCATGGCTTTGAAGGGCCTTCTGATTTTGTGATCTTGTGGAATCTTCCCTCCTCGTGGGTTTTAGAAGGAGAGGAGACTGGCACATGGCTCAGCTTCACCTGTAGCAGTGGTCCTCACTTGTGGGGCCAGGGAGAGGGAATGGAAGGGACTTCCTCGGTCACGTCAAGTTTTCTGAGCCTTTCGTTTTGTAGGAGGGTGGTAAGGGCCAAGTGAGGAACCGACTTTCCCAGGCTCTGTGGACGTTGATGGCCTGCCTTTACAAAAAGGGCTTTAAAAAATTCTGCCTAGTATTCCTTAGGGTTTCATAATAATGTGTAAGGCACATTTTAAACCTACTTGAAAGAACAGTGCTATGCAAATATTGACAATAATTAGTCCTGTATTTTGGACAGGAGAAATCACTTGAATGTTGTGAAAATAGCACTGATTTAAGTATTGGTGTTAAACCAGTGTTGTGAAAATAGCACTGATTTAAGTTTTGGTGTTAAACACAAAGCTGTTTTCAGCTGGATCTCAGAGTGCCCCTCTTTTTGTACAAGTGGTGTCCCCTGCGGATCTTTGGGTCTTCCAGTCCCAGGTGACACAGGGCCATGCACTGAGGCCTTGAGGTGCTTCACAAGGCTGACACATGATGGCTGCACAGATTACAGATTACTTTGGGTAACCCCCACAACAAGCCAGTGATGAGCTACCATTTAACCTCCATTTTTGCAGATGAGAAAACAGGTTTGGAAGGGTTAGGTTCTTGTGGCAGGTCTCAGACCTAGATGGAGCCCCTCTTCATCTCTGCCTCAGAGAGGCCTTCAGTCTAAAGGCCATGGATGGCGCTTGGCCTAGTTTAGAGACCCTGCCATGCCTAGAGACATTTCTCTGGGAAATGTGCTACGGGTTCTCACTGGGATTATAGGGTTACACGTTCTTCCTTTCTCATGGAGTTGAGCGAGGCTTCCTTCCTTTAAGCAAACATGTATATAGTTGTCCCCAGAAACATGAAGAACTTGCTTAAGAGCTGGCCTTCTTCTTCATGGTTAAATGCCCTGGGGGGAGGCCTTCTTTCTCTCTAGGTTCCAGGCCTCAGTGGGGTGACTGGGGCCCTGTACACGGGTGTGGAGATGTTTGGGGGACACCCTGTGTAACCCTCCAGGGACATTTCTTGTTTCTTTTCTGGAAATCTCAGGGAAGATCTAGGTATTCTCTTTTCCAGCCCTTCGATGCCTGCTTCTGACTGGATTCTTTTCTCCTTCCCACACCTCTAAGCTTCTCTACCCGTCTGTTTCTGAAAGAAATAGCTAATTTGAGACTTTCTGAGGGCATTTTCCACTATTAGTTGCAGGTGCAGAAAGATGCCTTCTTATTTCCTCTGACTAGTACATGGTAGGCACTCAAATATTTTTTGAATTAATTAATGAGTGAATCTTGCCCATCTTACTTTGTTGGGTCAGTTAGGTGAGTCTTGTAAACGTGGAAGATTGAATCATTCATCCATACCTTTGAGGGGATTCCAGACTCTCAGCAGCTGGGGCAGAGGATTAGCTAGGGCTTTTAGGATGATGTTGGGGAGGTGATGGATTGACTGGAGGATAGTGCAGAGGTGGCTAAGGTCAAATAGAGTGGGTGTCTGTAGGATGTGGTAGGAGAGAAGGTGGACCAGAAGTCATTTTAGGCAGGACCCTTTGGCTGTAAGTGAAAGATACACAGACCGGCTATAGGAAAAGCTGTTTACTGCCAGATAACCGGGGGTCCTAAGGTTTATGCTGGCTTCAGTCCTCATTGGACTCAGGGGTTTGAATCATTAAATCAGGACCAAACCAGTGGTACCGGTACATCATTTGCAGGTGCAAAATTAAAATGTGGGAACCATTGTTAAAAAATAGCATTAGGTTGGGGCGCCTGGGTGGCTCAGTCGGTTGAGCGTCCGACTTTGGCTCAGGTCACGATCTCGCGGTCCGTGAGTTCGAGCCCCGCGTCGGGCTCTGGGCTGATGGCTCGGAGCCTGGAGCCTGCTTCCGATTCTGTGTCTCCCTCTCTCTCTGCCCCTCCCCTGTTCATGCTCTGTCTCTCTCTGTCTCAAGGATAAATAAATGTTAAAAAAAAAAAAATAGCATTAGGTTAAGTATTACCTATTAATAGTTTCCAAGCAAGAATAATAATAACGAAGTGTAAGTCCTACATTTGACCATTTTGGGAACTGCTGTGTTGATCCAATAGTTATTATGCCCACCAATATTCTATTCACATGCAATTGACAGAGGTCTGGCCAGTTAACTCACCGTCTCTTCTGTCTATTGGGTTGTATGATCTCATGGTATTCTGTGGGACCAGAGCGCTTCTAGAGCTCACCCTGAATTTTCAAATTTCAACCCACTGATGACTATTTGTATCAGATCATATGTGATTTTAGTTTCATTAACCTTTCTATAAAGTTCTCACGGAGTTCCATTTAAAAATGTCACTTAGAAACAGATCAAGTGAGTTTCCCAAAGCTTAATGCTTTTGGGTTGGAGTCGTATTATCCTTTACTATTTACTTACATGTTTACACAAAGACTGGTATCTGGGTCATTAACCACATTTTCATAGATCTGGATGCTTGAATACCCTTTCTGAGGACTGTTGTGGAAACTGTTACATAACTGGAGGTGTGTGTGGGAGGGATCCACAGGTTACCTGCTCTGATTCATAGCACAGCACTGCAGAATGGCTGTGTGGGTCAAGTTCTGTTTCATTAGTAAATTTTATGACTCAGTTTGCTATTATGATTCTACCTGTCTGTGCAGTATTTTCATCTGGGTGGGAGACAGTTTAAATTAAGCTTTTGGGTGACACATCCAGGTGCATGTAAGAGTTTTCCACAGAGAGCTCAGTCACCCCTGGAACTGTGGAAGGCTTTCAGGCACTGTCCTTTCTGTCAGGAAGCACGGGCCTTTGTTCATTCTTCTCAGTGGACGGCTCATCCCTCACAGATAAACAGTTTATTTTCGGAGATTATAATAGATACTCCCCCTGGCTCAAAGTGGGATTACACAGTTAAGAAAGATAGCTGTAGCAGATTTTTGAAAGTGTGATGACAAGCTTTTGACTTGAGAAGAAGAAAGTGTTTATTTTCTTTTGCTTGAATTTGTTATTCATTCCGCTTTTTATCTCCTGTCACAGAACTTGTGGCTGAAAGTTACAAAACAAAGGTGACCTCATATTAGTTTATCTTTGTTTATAAATACTTGCCTACATCAGTACCTGCAACCACAGAGGATTCAAGCCAGTACGTTTTCTAAATGGACCTTAGGTGTCAGGAATTACATGAACCACATATCCTTTGGTCCATCACACATTATCATTACTTGCAGACAAACCTTTATGACTCTAATGGCTTAACTATTCTTTCTTGACTTGTAGCTGTATAATTTAACTTTTCATTAAAGTGCGCAAAGCAGTCGCACCTGAACTGTGTAAATATTAGGCTGGCTTTTGGTGGGTCTCGAAAATGTTTTAAAATCACACGTAAAAGGGAAATGAGAAAAATAAGGGCTTGGGATCAGAGGATGAACTCATTGGCTTCTTTGACTTTTTATTGTTGCACAACTTCAGGGTTAAGTGACATTGATGCTTGGCTGAGTGACATGGGGTAAGGTTTCAGGGAACTGTTTTCAGTTGTTACAACATGACCGTGTGTGCTCGTCCTCTCCAGTGGGCGTCCTGACAACAGGAATGGGGTGGCTAAGACATATTTGGAAATGATCTAGGAAGTCAGACATCTAATTCAGCTACCTCATCCCTGTTCTAACCCAGGAATCTTCCAGGCACTTCTAGCACAGGCCATTTAGCCTGTAATTGAATCGTAGAGACAGGAAGCTCACTCCTTCCTGACCACCCCTTTTATTTTACAGACCACTTCAAATGTGAAGAATAAAATTGATTTTTGTGGAGCTGAAACATGCTTCCTTATAACTTCCGTTCATTTGCTGGAGTTAGTTTTTTTCCTTGTAGATGACAGAGTCCTCACGTGTATAAATTTTGGAAGAGGTAAGATGGTTGTGTCTTGTTTATGACTCTTAATGCTTTCTCAGTTCATGATATCTCAGTTGATGCTATCAATCTTGATAACATCGTAGAACATCTGCTCAATTTAGCAAGTACTGGTCGAGCGTCAGTCGTTATGTGAAGCTCCATCAGTGCTGGGGTGGAAGACCTTTGTGGGGCACAAAGATAACTTGGTTCCTACCTTTCAAGAGTATGCTACGGTGTGAAATGGATCAGAAAAGCACGTGGTTGGATACAAGAGAGGAACCATGTGTCACTGGGGTCTAAAGGAGAGTGACTGATCTCAAACTGAGTTGTGTTAGAAAAGTTCCAGAGTGGTATCTGGAGGGAATTAAGATAGGCGTAAGTTGGTTTTGGAGGCTGAGTCTGGGAGTAGGTCATTCCAGGCAGAGACCAGTGTGAACAAAAGCCCAGGGGTGGGAACCATAGGTTGTGCCCCAAAGTGGGGGAGGGTTTCTATTTGCTCAGGTTACGGGATGCCTAAGGGAGGCAGGGCTGAAATGGTAGGTTGAGCCAAGAGCCGGGAGAAGCTTGATTCGCCACCTCACTTGTTCGTCCTGCAGCCCCATGATTCCGCTGTGAGGCACAGACCTGGGTTTGAATCTGGGAGTTCAGCCTCAGCTGCTGATCCCCAAACGGGGTCTCTGCCCATTGTAAGGACTGCACAAAATGTAAGTGAAGATTTCACCTTGCCTGGTACACAGCAGAGTCTTGGTAAACAGCAGCTGTTAGGGTTTCTGAATTTGACAGGCTTAGAGAAGCTGGGGGTGGACGCCGTGGGGTGCAGGGCAGAGTTGGGGTGGAGGAAGCCACTTCAGGGGCAGTGCTCCAGGTTAGAAAGAAAGGTGTAAATGAAGCAGAGGGAGCACAGGCATGGATTGAGGGGGAAGAGTCAGATTTCATGTTTTGGGCGGGGAGAGAAGTCTTTTCAGGTTTTTGTGGGGGAAGGAGGTAGGCAGGAAGGCTGCGTTGGTTGTTGGGTGTGCTGCAGTGGAGGATACCTCCAGGTGGAGAGAGTCTGGGCCTGAGGGGTGAGCTGAGCAATGGGGCGAGTCAGTCCAGTCCTGCACAAGAGGATCCAGAACCTAAAAGGGGCTAATTTGAAAGCAGAGAAAGGAATGAATTGAAGGGACACAGTAAAAGGAAAATTGGCGGAGACAGTCTGATAGATGATTCCCGGTGTCTTAAGAGTTCTCAGGGAAAACCCAACACAATTGTCACATTGTTTTTACACACACACACACACACACACACACACACACACACACACACAGTTCAATCCAAACACCATCTATTATTTAGGCCTGTTAGTTTCCTCAGAAAAACCCTTCAGGAAATCCTCTGCTCTCCTAGAGAATGTGTCTATATTTAGAAGACTTTTAGAGAAAGCCTATTGTTAAATTTTCGTTTACTGGCTAATCACTAAGAGACTGTAGAAATGTAAATCACACGGCTATACAGAGTGGGCAGTGGGAAGAAAGCTGCCTTTTTTGTTCTATTGAAGACTGTGAAGTGAAAACATGACTCAGTCTTTTGTGACCCCATGGAACCCAAGAAGGGTGGCACTGGCAGGGGCCACAGGGGCCCCCTTGTGTAAGGGGGAGGAAACTGACGCCCAGAGCATTGTGACTGGTCCAGGGTCACACAGCTCATTCGAGGCAGAGCCTGCAGCCTGATGCTAAGCGATCCTGCTGCCTGAAGTAACCCATTCTTCCCAGGCCAGGACCTTTGGGCCACATTCCTAAGTGGGTGGCCCCAACACAGGGGTCTTCAATGAGGAGCGTGTGTGTGTGTGTGTGGTGTATGGGGTTATCCAGGGACTGTTCAACTACAGTGCTTAACAGCTGGATTGTGGGAAAGGACAGTGGGCTTTCACGAATGATTGTGGCTATGCCCTCATAATTGTTAGAAGAGCTTTCTAACAAGTATTCCATGAAGGAAAGTGCTAAACATGAAGTGAGAACTTGTCTTTGGAAGTCTTTCAGTAGAAGCTAATATCCACCTGCTCAAGTTAACAATAGTCAACATTCACTGAGAACTGACTGTGTGCCTGGCACAGGTCTGCTTGTATTCTAGGGATTTTATCTCATGTTATGCTCTTCGTGTCTTTATGAGACAGGTACAATCATGATACTGATTTTATAGATTAGAAAAGTGAGGCCAGAGAGAGTGTAGGTAACCTGCCCAAGGTGACACAGCCAGTGAGTGGTAGAGCAGGATTACCCCCATGTATTTGGGTCCAGAGCCTGCACGCTTATTCTGTGCTAGTGGTTCTCAACCTTTGTTGCACATTAGAGTATCTTGGGAAGATTTTAAAAATCCCAGTTCTCTGGCTACCTCCCATGTTAGTTGAATCAGATTCTCTGAGGGGTAACACCTTGCATGAGTATTTTTTTTTTTTTTCACGTTCAATGTTTTACATCTGTCTCAGTATCAACGTACCATACAAAATCTGCCTGCCAGCCTAGGTGGGCAGGCAGGAGTGGGAATTTTGCAGGTAATGTAGAAAACCGGGGCCTGCATTAGTATTTTTTTAATGTTTATTTTTTTGAGAGAAAGTGCACGAAAGAGCGGGGGAAGGGTAGAAAGAGGGGGGACAGAGAATCTGAAGCAGGCTCCATGCTGACCACAGAAAGCCCAAGGTGGGGTGCAAACTCTTGAACTGTGAGATCATGATCTGAGGCAAAGTCGGATGCTTAACCGACTAAGCCACCCAGTTGCCCCATGAGTACTTTTTTTTTTTTTTTTTTTTAAAGCTCTGCAGATGATTTCAACTGGGCAAGGTTGAGAACCACTGATGGATGCCATAGCTGGTCAAGTTAGTGTAGGGCAGTGCTTTTCAAATTAACATGTGTAGGAATCTCCTGGAGGTCGTGTTATAATGCAGACTGTGAACCAGAAAGTCTGAGGTGGGCCTGAGACACAGCATTTCTTACAGGTGCCTAGGTGATGCTCTCTTACTGCTCTTTGAGTTTCCTTTATTGGCTGAGGTCCCTTCCAGCTCTAGGATCTTATGGCTCTGCTGCCAGAACTGTCATGTGTTTGTGATCCTACTGAGTGTCAGCCCTCTGCTAAGTATATTGTACACATTATCTCCTGTCGTCTCCACAGCCTCCAAAGGAGATCCCATTTTTCCCATTTCAGAGATGAGGAAATTGAGGCCTGTTGAGTTTAGCCCGAATCCTAATTTGAGTCTTCTGAATCTAATACCTGTGTGATTAACTACCACGTTATGTTGCTTTCCCTTATATGTATAGATGTTGTTCCCAAGAAGAGCTTCTATGGCATTTTCTTTTCTAACCCCATGGAAAGGCTTCCAGGAGACTAGTTACTGGGAACTTTTCTGGTTCCAAGCGCCTTGCTCTTTTTTCCTTGTGGTGGGCCTGGTAGTGGCTTATGAGAAAGCATCTTAGGTGTGCAGTGGTGGTACTTTATTATGAAGTGACGTTCAGACTCTGTTTCCAGTAAAGTTTGCTGTCAGTCCCAGAAATGCTTATTGCATTTGCAAGATGCAAATTCTAGACCTGAGTGTGGTCCCTGGCCTAGTGAACCACACTAGGCCCTTGGGAAGCTTGTTGAACTGTATTTCTTGAGCTCCTTCCTCAGATTCCTATGGATTAGGCCTGGTGACCTGTTTTTGAAAGTTCCCCAGACTGTTTTGATGTACACTGATATTTAAAACCATGGTCTTCATGGTTCTCAAAATGGGGTTTCTGGGCTATCAGCATAAGCATCACCTGAGAACTCGTTAGAAATGCAAACTTTGGGGTCCTACTCCAGACAAATGGAATTAGAAATGAGAGTGGTGGGTCTGGTAGTCTGTTTTAACAAGTCCTCCAGGTGATTTTAAAGTTTGAGAACCACGTGATCCTTGTCCTCAAGATGTGATCCATGGCCCAGCATCATTGGTGAGTCTGCTGGAAATCTGGGGCCCCAGGCTCTACCTTCACCAACCGAATCAAAATCTTCATTTTGATGAGATCTGTACATAGTCACATTTGAGAAGCTCTGCTCTGGATAGGGGTTTTCTTCCCTGATTGTGCATCATAATCCAAGAGGCCTTTAAAACATACCAATGCCCTATCCCCACCCAAGGCAGTTGAGGCAGAATCTGTGAGGTTGGGCGGGGCCTAGATATGTACTTAATAAAATTTCTCAGGTGATTCTAATGGAGCAGCCACGGCCCACCATTGTGGTGGTGGCATTATTTCACTGGTGCCTACTTGTCTGCAGTCCCGTTCTCATCCTTAAGGGATAAGACTGAAAAGGAGTGAGGGCCCCAAGCATGCCTCCTTCCTGCTCCCAGAATGTGACTGGACATCCAGGCTCTGGAAGTCAAGGCACAGGGACTGGCCAAGAGGACTCCGTGCCTGAAGAGATCAGGAAGGATAAGTTCTCTTGATATTTTCAGGTAAGAGCATGAGAGATTGAAAGAGATTGGGTGGGGGAGATGGATAGACCATACCCTTTGGTGCGGGCTGTGGAAATAAGGGGGATGGAGTCTGTTTCCTGGCTTCAGGCTACAGGGCTTCTCACACCTGATGCACATTCGAACCACCCTGACTCTGCAGATCCCTGGGCTCTGGAGAGCCAGTGTCACTAGGGCTTGGAAAGGGCCCAAAAATATGCAGGGTTAACAAGCTCCTCCAAATGATTCTGATATAAAACCTCAGGGCCCTCATCTGAGACACATACTGCTCAGAGGTTCTAATGGGCTGGTCATCAGGATTACCCGGAGAAACTGCAAAATACAGGTCCTCAGGGCTCATCCCCAGCTCTTCTAATTCAGTGGGTCCGGTGGGGCTCAGGAATCAGTGTATTTAATAAGTAGACTCTGCCTTTCAGACTACTCTCAGAAGCCCTCAGGTTTCTCCTGAAGTATGTCAGGGGCTGCCAAGGGGAAGAGGTGAGAGGAGAAGCAAGGTGAGGGAGGAGGGGTGCTCAAACACTCACCCCTGCTTTCTGTTTCATATACTTTCATTGTAAAATTGCATTTGAAGGGAGGATTTAACCTTCTATACAATTTTGAGAACAAGTCATAGCTGCCCATTGATGCAGACTATTCTGAAGTTGGCAGTGTTATTATCTTTCAAGCCACAGGTCAGGACAGTATCTGTGCTTTATGACCACCCATCCTTCCTGTCACTTGACCTTCAATCCCTGAGCTGCCTTGTACTTGGCCTGTGATGCTTACTGTGCAGAATGTCCATGACCCTGGTGATATTATGGGATTGCCAGATTCTGCCTTTTGCCCCAAGTACCATACTACTTGGCAGCTAATGGAATGCTGGTCACCCCAGAGATGCCTTTTGCACAGCTCATGGTACCTTAAGACAAGTGACTCTCAAATATGGCTGTGGCTCTCAAACTTTTTCATGCATCAGAATCACCTGGAGTGCCTGGTAGAGCAGATTGTTGGGTTCCACATGTCTGAGGCAGGGCATGAGAACTTGTATTTCTAGTAAGATCCCAGGTGATGTATGCCACTAAGTCCATGGACCACACTTACAGCCCTTGCCTAAGGTTATATAATGTTGATACAGGTGGGGTCTAATTCTCCTCCTACATGTATTTTTTCATTGGGTTGTCCTTCCTTTGGTGTTAAAATATATGAGGAGAGGAAGTGTTTTGCCTAAAGAGTAACCAGTAAGTGGAATGAAGAACTCAGTGTAAATTAGGATCTGGCTCAGTCCTGTATGTACTCAGTAGGTTTGACTGGGCTCAGCCACCAAGCTGACAATGGTCTACTTCATGGTTTCTGCGAAAGTGCACTGCACTGTGTGTTCCCTTGCCACTCGTCATGTAGACTTTGCTAGAAGTGGTTGAGGCAGTGACACGGATCTGGTGATAGCTTCGTGTTGCCCAGGGCTTGGTCAGGTGAGTGTGGCAGAATGCCACCGAACACTGGTTATCAGAAATGCAGATATTTTCCCCTCCCTGAAATAAGTAGTGAAAGGAAAAAAGTGTCTTGTATTAATGGTCTTTTTAAGGCGTTTCCTCCTACAGTGTCAGACGTTTGTGCAGAGCTGGGTATGGCGGTATGGCAGAGGGACGTGTCCTCCCAGTGGCTTGTGGTCCCTGCCATCTGGTCAGAGGTTGTCATCAGTCACAGGTGGGAAATCCCTCTCGGTCGTTGAATGGTTTGACCAGGCAAATGACTATAATTGTTATGTAAAAAAAGAAATAGCCCTTCAGCTTTTTAACCGTGTAGTGATACAGCTGTGTGGTGGGATATGTTTAATTTTAGTTTTCAACAGTGCACCTGGGTGACTCCACTAACTAGTCTTGAACAAATGCAAAGCTTTAGTTAATAAGGTAATTACATTTGTGCAGGTGATAGGGCAGGCATCTGTGAGTGGTGAATAGAAAATGTGTGTGTTTAACGTTCAGCGGGGTGGAGTCAGCAAAACCACCTTCTCCTTTTCTGCCCTCCGAGGATGAGTCAGAGCTGTCTGGGAATTAGGATGAGTACTTCCAGCTGAATGGCGAACACAGCTGCCGATAGGTACTAGGTGGGGGTACCTGGAAGGGTAGGACCAGGCTGTCTTCTCCAGGTGCTCTTGTGGGTTTTCCCTCTTCATCTTGCCCCCTGAAGGAAGTAGAGATAATTGAAAACAGAAAAAGAGATCCTGGGCATGACATTAAAAAAAAAAAAAAAAACCCAAACAAACACAAAACAGCCTTAGCACTGGCCCACTTGTAGGTCTGCCCTGTTCTCCACTTCCGAAACACCAGATTAGATTTTGTCCTTTCCTCCTAGAGTCACAATAGATAGAATAGTAAAAGCTAAGAATTTTGTTGGCTTCTTGGGTTCCAGACCCTGTGCTGGCTGCTTAACATTGAGGTGGCTTCTATATTTATAGTGGAGTTGCACCATTCATGTACTTAATGAGCTTGACTTGTTGCATGAACTTGGCAGAGGGAGAGAGATGGTGTTTAAATGAAGAAATGGAGACCTGTTCAAATGCAGAAAGACATTTTGAGAGACTGTTGGCCATCTTAAATAGATATGCAAGGGTGATTCTGACTATATGTGATTTTTATCTTAGGTACTCACTCCTGTCCTGGCTCATCCCCAAAAGATGAGACTTCTTTCTACTATCCCCATTTTACAGATGTTGAACTTGAAGCTTAAAAGGGTTAAGTAACTGGCTAAAGGTCATCTGGCTTGTAGGAGATGGAACTCAGATTTACACCAAGGGATTCTGACTCCAAAGCTCATGCTCTTTGATACTGAGACCTGCTGTAACCAGCTGATGGAGAAACTTGAAACAGTGCTCACATGAGGAGTAGTGGCAGGAGTGAGTATATGGAGTCAGGAGGAAGGAGTTCACAGGCAGTATGGTAGAGCTTTCTTCAAATACTGGGGAAGGAGGAGTCAATGAATGGAAGCTACGGGAAGATAGGTTTTAAATCAATATGAGGAAAAGTCTTTGTAAGATAGAATGTACAAAGAAGCCCTGGGATGTTGGCAGGGTGGAGATCTTTATTGGAGGTGCTTGACTTAGGCAGAGAGATCGTAGGGGAATTTTAATCCTTGGATGAAGTTCCCCCTTACTCTGAGAGTCTATGACTTAAGCTTTGGCTACAGCTGGGCCAGTTTATCTGTTGTCATAGATTTCCTTGAGCTTTATAAATTGTTTAAGGGAATTGCCTTATATGGGGATGGAGATTTTGTTTTACACAACTTTATTGAGATGTAATATACCATATAGTCCACCCATTTGAAGCATACAATCAATGTTTTTTTGTTTTTTATTTATTACATTATTTATAAAATGGTGATAAAATATAACACAATTTGTGAAATAGTACTCAGTTGTGGCAATTATTATCAAGGACGATTTTTTTTTTTTTTTGTACCTGGTAACTTGGTCAGGCAAACATTAAAAGCTGGCTTTGTGTTTATTTGATCCTATGCAGTGCTTGAGAATGTGTAGATATGGAGGTCTATGCTGGACTTTCTCCCTGCTTTGTAGGATTCATGGGATTAATCACATCTGTGCTAGTTTTTACTAAGAAGACTTGATCACACAAGCACAGTTTTGTTTTAAGCCTTCATGCAGGGTTATTGAGCATGGTCGAATTAACAGAAGCCCTGGAATGAGATAGGGTGACTCTTCTTAAGGAAGACTGTTTCTCCAGTGTATTTTTGCAAGACCAATTACCCAACTAGGGTTTTTGAACAAACATTTCATACTATGTGGTTTAGAACAAACATTTATTGACTCATGATTTTCCAATCTGGTAGGGCTCAGTAGGGACAGTTTGTCTCTGTACCATGTAACATCAGCTTGGGTGGTTGCAAGTGGCTTTGCTTCCAAGATAGAATACTCACGTGGCTGGCAAGATGATGTTGGATGCTGGCTGTGGTGGTTGGGAGCTCAGCAGGGGCTGTTGGTTGGGGGCCTCAGTTCTCTTCCATATGGGTCTCTCCATGTGGTTGCTTGGGTTTCCCCATAAATGGTGGCTGGGTTCCAAGATGGAAGAAATGTTGCTTCCTGACGTTTTTCATGCTTGGGCTCAGAGGTCTTAGAATGGTACTTCTGCATTTCTTTGATGGAACAGTCATAGATCCAGCTCAGATTTAAGAGGAGGAGCTGCGTTTGCTGCTGTGGCGGGATGGAATTATTGGGGACCCTCTGTAGAGACTAGCTACCATCAAGAACACTTCTCTTCTTTTCCTCATGCCCACTCCACAGAAGCCTGCTGTTAATCGCAGTATGAGCTGGTGACGACCAATGGAAAGAAATCTAAGAAAAAGACAAAAAATGGGTACTAGGAATGCACTATTTCTAGGGAGATTGTGGTTTAAGAATAAATGACCCCGTGGTCCATTTGTTAAACATGCAGTTGTGCGAAATTCATGATTATTGTATTTTTCACGGCTTTATTAAAATCTGACTCCAGAATTGTGGAAAATTGCCTTATTCTCATTCTGTTTTTCCAGAATTGATTAGAAAATTTAGCAGTTCTACTTTTTAAGAAAACAGAGACAAATGATTATTGATATAAGTTGGTTATTCACGGCTATTTTGAACAATGAAAAGAATTACTTGGATTAAATCTTTAAAAACTTCTGTGACCATTTACTTTCCGAAAAACAAAAGCATTAAGAATTTGGGAAGAGTAACACTCAGTTATCATCATGCACTTAATAAGTTTGTGTAGTGTTTTAGAAGGAAATAGAGCTGACAACTTCTAACAGAAAAATACTCCTTGCTTTTAATAATTATTTAAATGTCGCTCTGTTTACTGATGATGCAGTTTTTACTTGAGATCAGAGGTTAACATTTATAGAAGAGATTTTAGAGATCAATTACATCAAAAGACAATTTAAATGCATTTAGAAAGGTAGGCCCACTCTATGGGTAAAAGGAGCTGCTAGACTAATTTCTCCATTTGAAGGATGTTGCAAATGAGCATGCTCTTTAAGCAGTTTTTAATTTTATATATTAAGGTTTTGAAAAGAGAGCTTTGGGTATTCCTTTCAGCTGCTCGCTGAGCCGTTGGAGTCCATGGTTCTATTTCAGCTTCAATTCTAAAATACCTCTATCCCATTTCACCATAAGAGAGCTAGTGGCCAGGGGACTGATGGTTTACAAAGAGCATTATCTTCCGTGCAGCTTCCTTCCATTGGGAGGAATGGCCTTGTGTTCACGGTGAGGCTTCAACTGTCGTTCTCTTCAGGGTGGGAGAGCCTAATGGTTGTGGTCTCTGTAGCAGGGACTATGTCCACAGCCTGTCAGATGTCTGTGTTCTGCAGTGACGCTCAGGCATTAGTGACATTCGCGAGTATTTTTATTTTAGCAGGGAGAGGCTCTGGGCATGGCTTGGAGTATGTGTCCTCCTGGGTGTTCCCATCCTGGTCACATAATCCTCTCAATATACCTTCAGGAATGCTGTCGAAATAAATGGTAACGCTGAAAGGCTCGGTGTCACTCACGTAGCTATTATTTTGTATTCACTTCAGAAAATTGGTTTGTAAATAGGAGAACGGTTATATAATATTTTAGCTTAATGATGCTGTTGCTGTGGCCACCGCAGCTTTACTCTGGATGATGAAGTGTGGGAAAGAAAGAAAACAAAGGTAGCTGCTTATTTTTAATTCAGTGGGAAAGGCTGTTTTCGGTAAGTGTAAAATTCTAAGGGTAGGAATAAGATTATATCCCAGAGAGGGATAAGATCTGCTTCTCAAAAGCTTTCTTAAAGGTTATTTTGGGGGCACATGTGGGATGAATTTGGTACATGGGGTAATAACAATAGCTGACACCTGTCTAGGGCTACTCTGAACCAGGCTTGTTTTAAGTGGTTTGAATATAGTCATTAATCCCTAGAGAAACCCCTCCCCACTTTGTTATCACTCCCATTTTACAGATGGGAAAACTGAGATGCAAAAAGGTAATAGAAATCTACCCAAAGACACACAGCTAGTTGCTGTCTGAGCTGGGGCTTGGTTTCGGTTGTCTGGCTTCAGTGGCCTCTTTATCACTGGGTGACACTCCCTAATCAGAGTAATGTTTTCTGTCTTAGTCTTTTCCCCCTTTATGTTGATCCAAGTTTCAGATACTCAGTTCCCAATTTGGCAGTTGTTTTGGCCTTGTAAATCTTATTTTTTATTGCTCTGATATGCAAAAATCTCTGGTTTAACATTTTTGGTTGATGAAAATAAAAAGTCAGCTTTTCAAACAGATTACACGTGTTAATAATAGTACGAGACACATTGCCCAATCGTACGTAGTATGCTAAGAATAAGTTTCAAAGTAAAAACGTAAGTTGCAATATAGTACAGTTATCATAAAGTCTAGTGTATGGTATTCTGTCTCACATATTGTTTAGATTGTAGAAATTACAGCCCTTAAAATTTTAAGCATGTTTAAACAAGCCCTTAAGTGAATTAACATTTCTTTTCAAATAAGTATTGTTGCTTTTTGCCATACAATAAAGTAACAGGCCACTTTAGAAAATCTGGAAAGCATAATGTGGTATAAACAAAAAATTAATGATGTACATAATTTCACCATTCATAGGTAAATAATTCATGTTTGCATTTAGGTATAGTTTTCTTCCAGCCTTCATTCATGTGTTCATTCATTCAGCAATTGTTTATTGATTATCTTCTGTAAGCCAGACTTGTTTTCTAGGCCCAGCTCCCTGTAGAGCTGATCTTTTAGTGGGAGGGCAGACAATGAATAGCTAAATGTCAGGTCAGGATGAATGCTCTGAAGAAACAGGCAGAGCATGGGAATAGAGGCCCAGAGGTTGCTGTGCTGGAGCATCTGATCACAAGGGAGGCTGAGTGACGTGGAAAGGCAGCCTCTGTCTGGGGAAGAACGAACAGGTGGGGAGCATCCGTGACTATCTGGGGAAGAATGAACGTTACAGGTGGGGTGCACCCAGGGCAAGTGGAAACGTGTGTGGGGACTAACAGGGAAGCCAGTGTGACGGCAGTGTGGTGCTTGAGGAGCTCTAGGAAATGATGTGGGAAAGGTGGCAGAGACGTGCAGACATAGAAATACGGGCTTAGTATGAGTGAGATGGAAGTCTTGGAGGGTTTGGAGCGGAGGAGTCGTGTGGCTGTCCTGGGGAGCACAGAGTGCAGGGGATAAGGTGGCCCGAGGAAGGGTTTGAGGGAAGGTGGTGAGAGATGGTTAGATTCAGGATGTATTTCTTTTTTTTTTTAATTTTTTTTTTTAACGTTTATTTATTTTTGAGACAGAGGGGAGGGTCAGAGAGAGGGATACACAGAATCTGCAACAGGCTCCAGACTCTGAGCTGTCAGCACAGAGCCCGACGAGGGGCTTGAACTCACGGACCGTGAAATCATGACCTGAGCCGAAGTCGGCAGCTTAACCAACTGAGCCACCCAGGCGCCCCTCAGGATGTATTTCAAGGCAGGGCTAACAGGACTTGAGATGGATCTGGATGTGTGGTATGAGAGAAAGAGAAGACTCACGTATGACAATTGCATGTTAGGGGTTGAAATACTACCCTGCCCCAATTCCTTTGTTGAAGTGCTAACCCCCCAGTTTCTCAGAATGTGACCTTCTTTGAGAAAATTGTCATTGGAGGTCATACTGGAGTGGAGGGGGGTGGCTAATCCAGTGGAACTGGTGTCCTTAGGAAACACACAGACAGACATAGAGGGGAGGCATGAGGACCCAGAGAGGGTAGCAGCTTCTACAAGCCAGGGAACGCCTGACACCACCAGGAGCTAGGGGAATGAAATGGGACAGATTCTCTCACATCACTCAAGAAACCAACCCCTCCACCACCTTGATTTCAGACTGCCTGTCTCCAGAACTGTGAGACGATGACTTTCTGTTGTTCAAGGCATCCAATTTGTGGTAGTTTGTGAGGGCAGCCCCAGCAAACTAATACACGCGGTGAGCCACTTGGCAAATGGCGCTGCTTTCTAAGGAGATGAATGCTAAGGAAGATCCTGATGTGGAGTTTGGGGTGGGGGGAGGGGAATCGAGCTATGCTAAATTTCAGAAGTCTGTTTGATCTCCATGTGGAGCTATTCTTGAGGCAGTTGAACATGGAAATCTGGAGTTCAGGTAGGAGGACAAAGCCTAGGTCTAACTTTGGGCACAGTCTCCGTGGAAATCAAAGCCTTAGGACTGGATGAGATCACCAGGAGAAGGGTCCAAGGACCAAGCAAGCCTTGGAAACTTTCAACAGAGGCCAAGAAAGGAAGGAAGAGCCAAAGGGAGACATAGAGGGGCTGGCGGCATGTGACATCTTAGCTAAGGAAGATGGTGATGAGGAAGAAGAGACAGATCAACTATGGCCACTGCTGTTCTTGGCCAAGAAAAGGAGACGGCCCCTAGCTTGGTAGCCCAGAGGTCACAGGTGACTCTGACAGGATCCAATTCAGTGGACAGATAGAGGGGCAAAGCTGATTGGAGCAAGTTCTAGGGCGATGAGGAGCTTTTTATTTATTTTTCATTTGGCCTAGCATCATTTGCATTATTCCATATCATTAAAAAGGTCTTGGAAACCTTGTTTTTAATGACTTACCACATTCCGTGATTTTTATCCATTTGTTGTTTTATGGGTAGGATGTTTCTGTTTTTTGCTACTGTATTGCTTGTAATCCTGCCATGGATCTGTTTGGGTATCGCATTTCCTAGGTTAGGAATGATAAAACTGGGGCGCCTGGGTGGCTCAGTCGGTTGAGCGTCTGACTTCAGCTCAGGTCATGATCTCACAGCTTGTGAGTTCGAGCCCCGCGTCGGGCTCTGTGCTGACAGCTCAGAGCCTGGAGCCTGTTTCAGATTCTGTGTCTTCCTCTCTCTGTCCCAACCCACTCGCATTCTGTCTCTGTCTCTCTCAAAAGTAAATAAACATTAAAAAAAAAAGAATGATAAAACAGACATGAGTGTTTCTAAGTCTTAATCCTAAAACATGGCGGACTGTGGTAAAGAAAGTCTGTACCCGCGGACAGTCTTGCTGGCAGTGTAGGAGCTAGCCTGTCTCACTGCACACCTCTCTTCTGCCTCTTACTGAATTGATGAGAAACTCTAGAGCAGCATCAAGTTACACTGGTGACGATGGGCCTCGGTGTTGTGTTCCTCATCTACAGGATAAGGTCTCTGCCGGTCCCATTCAATTGTACTGATTGACATACTGGACACATACATTTAAGAATATGTTGTAATTCCTTCCTCACCCCGCTGAACTTATCTCTGATGAAAAGCCCTTCCTGAGTTAGTAGAGTCCATTTGCATTTTGCTTTTTTAAAATGTTTGTTTGTTTTGAGAGAGTGTGCACGAGCCCGCATACAAGCGGGGAGGGGCATAAAAAGAGGGGGACAGAGAATGCCAAGCAGGCTCCATGCTGTCCGTGCAGAGCATGACTCAGGGCTGCGTCTCACAATTATGAGATCTTGACCTGAGTTGAAGTCGAGTTGTACGCTCAACCGATTGAGCCACCCAGGCATCCTGCGTTTTGCTTCTTAATGGCTTTGTGGCCAGGTTTCATTGCTAACATTTGGCCCCACCCTCCAGGTCCAGGCCTCTGTGTTACTTATTTCTCTCAGCTTTCAGGTCTGATCCTAACTTGATGATCTCAGGGAAGTCTTTCCTAATAACCTAAATCCCATATGGGCTGGCCCCCACTGTGCACCATGCTCTTTCCACAATGCTTATAATAATAATCACTGTTCCTGTCAGTCTTCTGTCTGGGCAATGAGTCTCATGGGGCACAGATGGCATTTTCTTGTGTGCAGTCCTAGTCACAGGGCATATGACAGTGCCTGGTGCAAAATAATGCAGAAATTGTTACTCGGTATTTGTTTCAGTGAAAGACCAAAGTGCAGGTCAAACTTGGCAACGGGCCCAAGGGCACACAGTAAGGGCGTGGGGTTGGGGTGGTCCGGACTCCGATCAGTGTGACTCCAGAGCTGAGCTTCATCTGCTTTCCATCAGTAGGTGAGCTTGGGCAGGCGGATTTCATTGGTCCTCAAGGAAACAAACCATTCTAAGAATTCTTTGTATCCTTTGTAGTCCCTTGGATATGATAAATCAAAATATTTGTCATTTACCCATTGAGGACCCCTCATTTCTCATGCCTTCTATGCCTTTGTTCTAGCACATAACGGTACAATGACTTTTTTTTTTAATGTCTTTCCTACTGGACTCTGATCTCCTTGAGAGCAGGAGGTTTGTTTCCTCCATCTTTTTATCCAGTTTTTAGCATAATATTAGCATAGAAGGGGGGAGGTCTTACTGTGTGAATGAGTGAAAAAGATAATATGATATGATTAAAACACATTATAGATTTATTATTTAGAAATAGATGGTCTTCCAGTGAACCTAAAGGTGTCAATTATAATCGTACTCTGTATGTGCATAATAGTTTCGTCTGTAAAACCAAAGATTTGTCACAAACTTGTATTTATCATACATACGTGCTAGCATTAGTGCACAAAATAAAATTATACTATTAGAGAAGGTGATTGATAACTCACAAAAGCCTGTTTTAATTCACATGAACAGTATTAACATTTAAAAAAGCTTAGTGTCACATTACATTTCTAATTTTGAATGGTTGTAATACTGTACTTGACTCAACCTGGATGCTTCTTTTGAATTTTTCGTTAACATACATAACACAGCTGTGGACAGCTGACATATGTATGTGCATAGTGATTTCTTTCTTTGACTACTGTTAGAATAAATTTCTAGAAATGAGGCTACTGAAATATTTGGAACATGGTGTTAAACTGCTTTTTAAAAGGCTTGTGCCATTTTACTACCACCTTTGTGGTACTTTGTATTAATACTTTTATGTGACTTCTAGCCAAATATTGTATCTCCTTGTTTTAGTTGGCATTTATTTTTTTTTTAAGTTCATTTATTTACGTTTGAGAGAGGCAGAGGCAGAGAGGGAGAGAGAGAATCCCAAGCAGGCTCCATGTTGTCAGCTCAGAGCCTGATGCGGTACTCGAACTCCCTGAACAGTGACCTGAGCCAAAATCAGAGACAGATGCTTGACCAACTGAGCCACCTGAGGGCCCCTAGTTTGCATTTCTTTTGATGACTTGATTAATTTGGATATTACCCCACAAGTTTTTTTACTAATTGCATTTTCTTCTGTTCTCTTGTCTATTTTTGTCCTTTTTTTTTTTCTTCAGTTTTTGGCTTTAACTTGTTAAAGACTTTTATTCTTTCTATATAATAGCATTTTCTGAAAATATTTTTCTGGTTTTTCTCTTCCTTTTGCTATTTTTAATTAAATGTTTAGTCTAAACTGTAGATCTTTAACTTTGTTTTCTTTTCTTTTCTCATGGACTTAAAAAAAAAAAAGTTAAGAAATGTTAATAAAACGACAGTAATAAGACCAGAAACAGAACCCAGAAAAACTGCTGGTGGTTTTTCATTACATGACTTACGACTTAATTATGTTCTATTCCGTGAGTGATTTCACAGTTATTGATGGCATTGGGAGGAGTGTGTTTGGCCTCAGTTGACGACCTATTTTAAATTAAATCACATAGTAACAAGCTACTCCTGCTGAGCTCAGGCTTCCAGAACCTCAACCTTGCAGAACACAGCTCCTGGGGAATTAGGCAGATGGCAGCTCCGTACTTGACACAAAGGCATTAAACTCCTGAAAAAAGCCAGGAAATTCCACACACAACCTTTGTGACTTGCATTCCATATAATTGGTGCAGACTGTCTGCACAACCATCTGACTATCTGCTTGGTTAAGTTGTCACTTGGGATGGGGGGTAGATTACAAAAGCAAACCGGGTAGGAGAGAGTGGGGAGAAAGCCTATGCTACTTGATAGCCTGACTTGGAGAGAGAACATGAACACACACACACACACACACACACCCACCCCTAAAGTATTTCACGTGGCTTTTCCTAACGATCAAACCCCTAAGGGTTACTATACGTGTTGGTGCTTGGTTCACCTGTGTACAAAATTCAGTGATGTGGAATTCTTCATTATTGCATAAGGCTGGATAGAAAAGGCATGGGGATGCTATGCTAATATTTTTTGCTCATGAGGGATTTTGGAGGAAGCTGACCCGGAGACATTTGCGAGGCAAGCCCAGCATTTATTTGGGTTTGGTACAAGGAGCAGACAGAGTTAGACCAAGATGTGTGACCTCATGCTATGTTTCTTGTGATCTGATATCACTTAGTGTTATTGAATAACTTCAAAGGGCAGCTGGGAATTACTGTGAAGACACACACAGCAAAGCCATTTCTCACCTGCTGTCTCTGATCACAGAAGACACAGTTAGACTCACATTTCTCCACGGGACACATGTGGTAGACATGCTACAACTTGTTTGGAGAGAAAAGCAAGGGGCAGAGATAGTCACACTGTTGGCCCTGTGTGGGCTGGGATGGGTTTTAAATATAACTAAGAGTTACTTTTTTAGAATTAAAAGCAATAGAGGCTGAGCTTCAGGGCATGGGTTACTTCCTAAAAATACAATCACCAAACTTTTAAAGAACTTAAGGATCAGCTTGTCAACTGCAGTTGGATTCAAATATGGAAGAAATCAGAGAGTATTTGTTTGGGGTGAAATCTGAGAATTTGTTTCAAATGATGAAAGGGGTTTTTCAGAAGACCGACCTGGCAGCCAGGACAGAGTAGGATTTCTCTGTGTATCCTCCTCACCCACGTCTTGACGTCGGCTTTCTTCAAGCTCAGGATTTGTGGACTGAGTTCATCCTGGTCATGGTGGTGCTTTCTGACACTGACCTGCCTCATACCTGTTAGAACCACCTGTTGGCACCACTGTGATTAAGGAACATGTTTTAGCTGCCTTCAATTCTCAATTGCCTTTGCGGGATTGCTTTTAAAAATTAGTTTGATTTTGAAAAAATAGAAAAGTACACGGAAAAGCACAAAGGGTAGAGTAGTAAATCCCTATGTAGGTACTGTGCACAGCTGAGCTAAGTAGCCTTGTTGTCTGTCTCCTGCCCATCTGTCTTCTAAGGAAAAAAAAAAAAAGGGCCAGTAAAGTGATTTATTTTCTTCTCTTACAGTGTTCTACTTCTTTCCAAGAGGTGATCACTGTCGTGAATTTCGTGTGAATGTGGTACATAATTTTTTATGCTTTTGTTGATTTCATAGGTCTATTAAAAATGACTGGCATTGTTTTATATGTTTAAAAGATTACACGGACAGTTATTACAATCATACAAAAAATAGTATTCCAAAGTATCATCATGTAATTTACTTTCTTCAGTGAATGTTATTTTCATGATCCCTCCATGGAGCTAGATGCAGATGTGGGTCATGATTTTAACTGCTGTGTAATATTTCATTGTATGAATATAATACAGTTTATCGATATCAGTATTTTCCTACTGTTACTGGTGTGCCCTGAACATACCTGTATGTGTCTCCTTGAGCACATGACAGCAGAGAAGTAAAATCGCTGGGTATTAGGGTTTTCACATTAGAACCTTACTAACTATTGCCGAATTGCTTTTTACAGAGGTGAGTATAAAATATATCCTGTGAGCAGTACGTAGTAGTATTTAATTGAGTTCCCATTTCCCTAAATCTTTGCTAACACTTGCACCTCCAGCACAGAGCCTAACCCCAGGCTCGAACTCACAAGATGTGAGATCATGACCTAAGCCGAAATCAAGAGTCAGACATTTAACCACCTGAGCCACCCAGGCACCTGGAGGGATCTAATTTTAATTCTTTTAATTGAATGCCTATTTTCCAGCACCAGTAAGTAGTCCATTGTTTCTCTACCCGTTTATTATATCTCCTCCATCACCTTGCACAACTCCATATTTTAGTCTGTTTGTAAGTTTTATGTTATATTGTATTGACCTGTTTCTCTGTCTCTAAACCAGTGCCACATTATCACTTAAAATAATTTGTACAGTCTTTTCAATCATTTATGTAGACACTTAAATTGAAAATAACGATAGATTTGTTTCTTCCTTCCAGTTCTTTGACTTTTATTTCTTTTTCTTGTTTTGTCCTATTAGCTGCACACTACAATACCACATCAATTATTAGAGGCTATTATAGGCATTTAGACTTGTTTCTGACTTTGATAGGAATGCTTCTACAGTTTCCTCGTAGTATTTGCTGTATGTTTTGGTATGCTGTCTGTTGTGGGATTTGCTGTAGGTCCTGTTTACCAGAACAAGGAAATCCCCTTGTATTTCTAGTTGGCTAAAGTTTTGTTTGTTACTAGGAGTAAGTGATGAATTTTATTGGAAGTTGTCTTGCATTCATTGAGGTAAATTCTCATTTAATGTTCTAACATGGGAAATTCCATAGACAGATTTGTTGACATTAAAGCCATCCTTATATTTTTGGAATTAGTTCTGCTTGCTTTTCTGTTTCTGAAATAATATTTTACTTAGGTATTTTGTACCTGTATCCTTAACTGATTTGTGTGTTAGCTTTCTTTTCATGTACTCTTCTTGCCTGATTTTGATATCCAGGTTTGCTATTCTCTTTAAAGGGCTTTGATTCTGGGGGCACCTGGGTGGCTCAGTTGGTTAAGCATCTGACATACTGGGTTCTGCACAGGTGGTGTGGAGCCTGCTTGGGATTTTCTGTCTGTCTCTCCCTCTCTCTCTCAAAATTAATAAACTTTAATAAACAAAAGGGGTTTAATTCTGGGGACTGTACTGAATGTCCTGACTTTGGCAGGTCAGGATTGGGAATTTGCACCTTACAGGTCCTGGAGAGTTTGGCCTCATGGTGTTCTGCCCTGTTCAGCTTAGTATCAGGTGAATGCTCAGGGAACAGTCTGCAGTTCTCTGAGCTATCTCTGTGTGCAGGCACCTTGCAGAAGCTCTTTTTTTGTTTCTGCTGCATCTGAACCTCTTAGGCTAATCTCCTTAACATGCTTTTGCCCTGGAAGTTTAGTAACTTGTCACAGTTTCTACCAGTGCATTGTGATTTTTCTTTTCTTTTTTTTTCTTTTTTTCTTGATGTTTATTTATTTTTGAGAGAGAGACAGAGCATGAGTCGGGGAGGGCCAGAGAGAGAGGGAGACAGAGAATCTGAAGCAGGCTCCAGGCTCTGAGTTGTGAGAGCAGAGCCCAGTGTGGGGTTTGAACTCAAGGACCACAAAATCGTGACCTGCACCGAACGAAGTCATATGTTTAACCTACTGAGCCACCCAGGCGCCCTGTGATGTTCTCTTCTGTTCATCCTTGACCAGCTTGATTCAGAGTGTCCTATCCCTTCAAACTTCTTCTAGAATACATCAGATCTGGGCTTCTGAGATGGTTTCTTTAACTGCAGATTGTTTAATGCCACTGCAGATCTTCTACATTAGCAGAGTATATTTTAATATTAATTTGTGTTTAAAAACATCTTTGGAGGATTGGAGATTTGATCGAAGATGCAACTTGCAAATGGAGTCTGGAGGTGTAGACGTCATCATGGAACGGATTAGGAGCCCACTGATTGTATTCCCTTTTCAGATGTCGTCAACTCCCAGCATCCTTTGGAAAGGTGTGGCTCTGCTTTCACACCAGTTAGTGGACCAAGATGAGGTTAAAGCTCCCATCCTAGGGTACTGGAAGTTCTATGTAAGCCAATTAATGGACCTGAGTTTATAATCTCATTTGGGACATAAGAGAACTTGTTGAGATCATTAATGACATGTGGCAGAGTATAGGGACTGTGATGTGAAAGATAAAAGGGGACAGGAGTTCAGGTGTCCAACAGATCACTGTGGGGCTGGTGGGCATTTGAGAAGGACTTCATGGAGAAGGAGGTGGTTTCACATGAACACGAGCTTGGGAGACGTGTTTTGGGACAGGGCACCATGTGCAGAGGTGGGGAGTGGTGGGCTTCTGTAGGGATGGGCAGGGGGCAGTGAGGGTGGAAGGGGGGCTTGGGCCAGGTGCAGGGGGTCTTTAATGTATCTCACGGGCAGCTAACTTGGGTTGAAAGTTTTTGAACAAAGGAGAAAAAAAAAATCCAAAGAGCTGCATTTTATGAAACCCAGTCTGTCAGCAAGTCTGGATTAGGATTTTGTTCAAGTTTGGCTGCATGTTGCAATCACCTGGAGAGTTTAAGAAAAACAACAACAACAACAAAGACAAAAGCAACCTAAACTGATGTCTGATCCCCTCCCCCAGAGATTCTGATTCAGAGGCTGGTGTCAGCCCTGGGTTTTGAGAGTTTTAAAATCTCCCCAAGTGATTCTAATGTGTGGCAAAGCCTGAGAACCACTGCCCATCCCCTGATAATATCTTGATGTAGTGTTTACTTATTGTGTTGAACTACTTGTGGCTGGGCAAATGCAGAATCGACTGGTGGAAAAAGTGGTTTTAAAATACTTCTGTAACATTTATTTATAATTTTCCACATAGTTCATTGCTTCGGTTAGAATAACAGTTTTCTCATAAGTGCCTACAAATTTTTGCACTGGCCATGAAGTAGATGATGGCAATATATAAACTTTTGGAAGGGACCCATAATAATCTTGAGAATTTGGTCACATGGGAAGTTTTTTTTTTTTATGCATTAAAAATAAAAGAGCAGCAACATAAAACAAGCATATTTATCACAGCAAGAATTCAATAAAATAAATGCAATTGTAGGAGTAAAAACACCAAATTTGCAGTTATAAAAATGTAAATCCTAATTTGTGGAATTGTTGAATCACGATGTTGTACACCTGAAACTAATATGACACTGTATGTTAATTATACTGGACTTAGAAAAAATGAGTTTAAGAAAAATCCTAAAACACTTGCTGGTGGAAGAGTGCCCGTTTCCAAACACCGTATGTCCGCGGTTTTCAGAGCTGGGTGTGCATCTGACTCATCTAGAGGTGGTGAGTTTGCTGGACTCCAGTCTGGGATTTAACAGACCTGGGGCAATGGAAGATTGTGCACTTCTGAAGCGCTTCTGGCGGCTGCTGCCGCTGGTCCAAGCACCACACTTCAGCAAGTGCCACACGAGAACCACAACGACATGGAGTCCCAATTTCCTAGGAGAAACGGCTTGATAAAATGTGGTTGCAGGACGTGAGTTTTGCTTTTCTTTTCATGGCAGGTGAGGGGCTTACCTTGGCATTGAGGGACTCTGTCCCACCCCTCCCTTCCCTGACCCAGGTCCAGCCAGCCCCTCCTGTCTGCATGCTCTAGGAAGCTGCTGTCAGAGCCTATGGGGGGTTAGGTGGAAGGGAAAATTGTCATTCTCCTTATTCTTTTTTGTTTTTAATTCTTTTTTTTTTAATGGTTATTCATTTTTGAGAGAGAGAGAGAGAGACAGACGGATAGAGACCACAAGTGGGAAAGAGGCAGAAAAGGAGGGAGACACAGAATCCGAAGCAGGCTGCAGGCTGTCAGCACAGAGCTCCACCAGGGCTAGAACTCAGGAACCGTGAGATCATGACCTGAGCCAAAGTCGTATGCTTAACCGACTGAGCTACCCAGGTGCCCCCGTGTTATTGTTCTCTCAACATTTACTGCAGAAGGGTGGTATCATATATAGTCACACTACTATATAACATGTTCTTTCTCTTATGGTAGGAAGTTTTTATAAGTTTAAGGTCTTTGTATTATTCTTTCCCTGCCTCTCACATGCTACCAAATTTGTAGAGTTAAAAAATCTCTACCCTTTGATGCTTCGAATCCCTCTTTGTCCTCCTAAAGACAGGTTCTGGTTGTATATCCTCAGTGGTATTTTGGAAAATTTCATGATTGGCCCCCATCTGGGTACCAACTTTCATACGCTGCTCTGTGCAGCCTTCCTGGTAGATGAGGGGACATTTGCAGCACACCTTGGGAGGGAGGAGAAGCGGAAATCATTCTCAGATGTTAAAATGAAACATGTTTCTAATTGAAAGCATGAAGAGAATGTATACATGAAAGTGCCTGGGGGGGTGATCTTTGGCAGAGGCTCAGCTCTGAAAGCCCCGTCCTGTCCTCCCTCGTGGCCACTTCTGTTCTCTCTGGGTGGAGCCCATTTCCATTTCTGTGACATTCCATAAATAACCATGGCCGAGTAGGGACCCAATGATCATTGGTTGGCCCGGAAAATGCTGATAAATTAGAATCCTGAACCCTGGAAGTGCATAGTTTTGGACTTAGAATTCTAGAAGCCTAATTTGGGAAGAGCTCTTGGGGACCGTTTTAGAACAAGCAGTTACTGCCCTCCTGCCCCCAAATATGTATAGGTACAGAGGTTAAGGTTAAATGACAAGCTAAGGTCACCTAGGGAGCTGGTTGCATTTTTCTTTGCTTTTTAAGAATCCCTTCCCACTTTTGGAAAATTTGTCAGCCTATTCTGACACTTGGCAGTCACTTCTTACCGTTATTTTCTATAACTAATGGGAATCATATTGTAGGAAAATGGGAAAGCTGCTTCTCTCTTTTATAGAAAATCAGGAGGTTAAAGGGCTTTTAGGTCTTGGTCATTTGGCTCATCCATAGTTAAGCTTCCTCTTGTTCATATCCCTCATCTATTTTGTAAAGGCTTATGGACTGAATCTGGCATTTCATTTTATGGGCGTTGTAGTAGTATGATCTGCTTGAGGACCAAGGGTTTAATTTAAGTCAAAAGTGGACTGATAACAAAATCAGTTGGTGTCAATGAGTGCATTTGGACACATAAACTGAAGGAATCCTGTCCATCAGCCTATATAACATTAAGCTAATGAAATTTAAGTCGGTAACATCTCAGCTTCTCTGGGACCTTGCCTGTGATGAAACCCACTTACCCATGACCCGTAGCCCCACTAACTTTGAAACTCTGGCCACAAGTCTTGTGATTCCGAGTACGTGCATCCTAGCAAATAGGAGATAAAGGGCTTGCTTCTTCTTGGTTGCCTTTCATTGTAAGATTAGGAGTGGTGTACAGGGCACTGGCTTTTTGAAAACAGAAGTATAAAAGTGTATCTTGGATGATTCTCAACCTCTGTATCCTTCTGTCATGTAAAAACAAAAAAGTGAGTTAGTCTGCATTTCTGAGTCAGTCACTCCAGGCTCCGATAGCTTATGCAAGATGAAATTTGTAGCACTTTTTTGGAGTTGGGGATTGGACTTGGGCTTATCACATCTTATTTGGGTACCTGAAATTTAAACTTAAGCCACTGAGCACAATTTAAAAAGAAAGGCAAAGCATTTTCTTAAGTTTTCCATTGCTGATGCATTTCTGATGCATTTCTGAGAGGCAACTCTAATGAAGTGGTTAAGAATGATGACGTTGAAAAACACACACACAAAAGCAAAAACAAAAGAAAGATGATGTTGGAGCCAGTTCACTTGGATTCAAGTCCCAGCTCTTCTATTTACTCATAGTTGTGTGACCTTTGGCAAATTACATAACCCTTGTGTCTATTTCCTCATCAGTAAAACAGGCAAAATAAAACCTCTCCTTACCGTGGTTGCTGGGGAGGGGGGTGGCGTTCAATTTGTCGATACGTATTAGAACCGCCTGGCACCTGGGAAGCCATTAATAAATATTAGCTATCATCATCATCATTGTTGTCCTTGTCATCATGTCTTTGAATAAGGTTTTATTTTATCGGAGAGCGTTCTGGTGCTGATGTTAAAAGCCCTTGGAAGGACTTGTTAAGTCTCCAGTGCTTTTCTTCAGAGTTGTGTCTTCTGTTGTCTCCCTGCAGCAAGCTGTGTTCCACCATGCCAGAATGGAGGGATGTGTCTCCGGCCTCAACTCTGTGTGTGTAAACCGGGGACCAAGGGCAAAGCCTGTGAGACAGCAGCTGCCCAGGACACCTCATCCCCAGGCTTTGGAGGGCAGAGTCTTGCGGCTGCTTCCTCCTGGGTCCCTCCTGAGCAAGCAGCAAAGCACACTTCGTCTAAGAAGGCAGACACTCTTCCAAGAGTCAGTCCTGTGGCCCAGATGACCTTGACCCTCAAGCCGAAGCCTTCCGTAGGACTGTCCCAGCAGATTCATTCTCAGTGAGTGTTTTCAACTTGCCTCTACTCAGGAGCATCTTAATTGCTGTCCTGGGTGATTGCTTTCAATCACTCTGCCTTTCCTGCACAATTGGTAGAAATCACTTGGGTAATAATGTCTCTTCTTTCTTTAAGGTTTTACATGTCATGGTTCTCCATCACGTCTTTTGAACATATTTGGTATGTGTGTTTAGCCTCTGCAGGGAAGATTGACTGTAAGCATGAACCAAAGCAGTAGTGAGGATTAGAGGGATCAAGGTTGGACTGGAAGAATAAAGAGAGTTGTTTCTGGTGCAGTTGTGAGTGTTACAACAATTCTTTTGGGGGTGGGGGAAGTGTCTAGAGTTTGAAATAATAATTGAAGAAAGTAAACAGTGCAATTTGTAAAGATACATGGAAACAGCAGGAACTCAGCTTTGCGTAGAGAAGATATTCCAGATGAGAGCCCTGGGAAAGAGCATTTCCCAACCTCGGTAGCAGGTTAAGTGTCTCTTCTATTAACACCATGTTTACCTCCCAGTTGCCACGCACGTCCATTTTTGGTGAATGAGCTCGTGTTCTATTTATGGGAACAGGGTTTTTTCTTAGCGTTTGGAAGTAAGTGCCATTCTGAACACAATGAGGACTCCTGGCTAAGACTGCTTACCCCTGGCCTCCTCTGAGGGGCCCGAGGAGGGGCTCCTGGGCTGCACAGGGTCCTTACACACATGGTTTCCTTTTAAATAGCTACTAGACATGGATCACAAGATGCAGAGTGTGCCACAACTCTCACTTGTCATTTGTCTAGGAATGTAAAATACAGGAAGTTCTCCACTTGGAAATGGGCTTGACCCAGCGGTTCATTTGTAAGTCACTTGCTGGGAATTGTGAATACTTTTCCCCCCTAGAGACAGCTTCCACATGGTGATTAGTATCCAGTCAGCCCACAGAAGTTATTTAATCTGCTAGTGTAGATGAAATTATCCTAATTTATACTTCCCCTTCGAGTAGGCCACCTACTGTCCCTGCTGAGTGGGGTCTGCCTGCTTTTTCCTTTCACTTCTTATCCCCTGCTCCCCCCTCTTCATTCTGCTTTTTCTTTCCTTTCTTGTTGTCTCATTCTTCACTTCTACCTTGGTGAGTAGGTTTGTGGGGCTAGTTTGAAGTCTAACCACTTTGGTGGCATTTCAGTTGGAAAACACGTTCCGGAGCAAGAAGGGATGATGGTTCCAGCCAGTGTTCAATAGTGGCTCACTCTGTGCCCAGGACTGTTTCAGGTGCTTTGCATGTATTATTAATTCACAACTCGCAGTGACCCCGTAAGGTGGGTGCTGTTATTGACCTCATTTTACAGCTATGGAAACTGAGGTTTTTGGCAGAGTGGTTAAGTAATTTGGTCAAGGTCACACAACACAGTTAATAAGTGAGTAATATTAACACACGTTGGGCTTTAAATAGAGGCGGTCAGGATTCAGCTTCCATGCCCTGAAGGGTGGTAACTTTTTCTGTAAAGGGCCAGGTAATACGTATTTTCAGCTTTGTGGGACATAGGGTTTCTGTTGCAGCTTCTCCTTGTGCCGTTGTAGTACAAAAGCAGCCATAGATGATGCATAAATGAATGAGTGTGACTGATCCAGTAAAATTTTATTGACGGACCCTGAAATTTGAATTTCGTATAAATTTCACACGTCACCCATGTGACTTCTTCTTCTACTTTTGGTTTCTCCCCCAACCATTAAAAAATGTAAAAATATAAAAATTCGTAGCTCGTCGGTTGTACTAAAACAGGCGATGGGCCACCTTTGGCCCTTGAGCTCTGTAGTTTGCTGACCCTTTCTCTAAAATATAGTGGTGCTTTTTTGTGCCAGAACATGAATGTAACTGTGTATCCTTGAAATGACACAAGGATTTGCTTTGATTATATCATAGCTAGACATCTCTTTTCCAGCATTGTTCTGGATCTTAAAAACAAAGAGCAATTCTGTGTTGAACTTTGCCTCGGCAATCAAGAGTCAGGTTACTGTGCATTGCAACGATTTTTTTCTAGCGTTATTACTTACATAAACTGTGAAGTAATTTACAAGCGACATCCTTCATCTTGAATATCACCATCTACTGTTAGAATTTGACCCTCTGTGATGTGTGTGTGTGTGTGTGTGTGTGTGTGTGTGTGTGTGTGTGTATGGCTTGTTAGTAAGAACCATATGTCAGAAGTCAGATAAATGATTCAACTTTTTTTTTCTTTTTTTGGTAGCAGCAGTATAATTTAGACAAGAATGTTGTGAGTCAAAGAGGTGGCTAAGGTTTCAGTTCTAACATTGCTTTGGAAAAATAAGTCCGTGGATACATTTGCTTCAGAGGCTTCATCTTCTGAATGAAGATAGTTTTCGCCATGGCATTGTTACAGGGCATGTGTGTGTGGGTGGGTGTGCCTGTGATGTGCTTTTGGGTAAGGAGAAGAGGTGGCCCGAGGTGCTAACAATTCTGACCATTTCTTAAATGATTATTTTATTTTATTTTTTATTGTAGAGAAGGCGAGTGGGGGAGAGGGGCAGAGGGAGAGAGAGAGAGTCTTAAGCAGGCTTCACGCTCAGCATGGAGTCCGACCTGGGGCTCACTCTCACAACTGTGAGCTGAAATCAAGAGTCCGATGCTTGATGGACTGAGCCATCCAGGCATCCTGATCGTGATACTTTCTTAATGAACGCTTATAGGTTGCCCTGTTATCTGGAGTATGAAGATGTAAAAGATCCACTTCTGCATTTAAGGAGGTTTTGAGATGATAGATGAGCTGTAACATGTGAGGGACACAAAGGCAGGAGGGGTGCAGTTGGCCCACAGGTGAATTTAGGTAATGATCTATAATCACCTGAAATCCTACTTAATCAAACTGCCAAGGAGCATACATGATAGGACTATTTTGGCTACTTTTAAGAAATGTAATAATTCTTAAGTCATCTTTTTTTAAGATTGACTGCTTTGGGATGTTTCAAGGTTTTGTTTTGTTTTTATCTATCGAAGAAGGAGATTGAGTTTCAAGGTTTTGCTTTGCTTTGTTTTTATCTATTGAAGAAGGAGATTGGTTAAGCCTCCTTAAAGTGCTTGCAGACACAAAGATACCTAAGATATCAAAATGTTTATTTTTTTAAATGTTTTTTATTTATTTTGAGAGAGAGAAAGAACAGGGGAGGAGCAGAGAGAGAAGGAGAGAGAGAATCCCAAAGAAGTTCCATACTGTCAGCACAGAGCCCGACGTGGGGCTTGATCTCACAAAGTGCGCGATCATGACCTGAGCCGAGACCAAGTGTTGGAGGCTCAGCTGATGGAGCCCCCCAGGTGCCCCTCACATTGTGTATTGAGCGTTACATCTCTTATGTGGTGTATGAAGCCGTCCTGATCTCTTATCCAGCAAGGTGTGTGGAGCACGCTCTGTGTCCCGGGCACGCACTGTCTAGGGCCTCAGGCTGGAGCACTGAACGAATACACAAAATGCCAGCCTCCCTGGAGCTTACAGCCTGCAAAGTGGGAGACAGGTGGAAGTGGCATGATGAGAACACTGTGAGAAGTGCTGTAGGAGAAAGTAAACCTGCGGGAATGGATGGAGAGTGCTGGGTGGGTGCAGGGTGGGAAGGCATGAGATCTCTGGTGGTTTTATTTTTTTTTTTTAATTTTTTTTTTCCAACGTTTTTATTTATTTTTGGGACAAAGAGAGACAGAGCATGAACGGGGGAGGGCCAGAGAGAGAGGGAGACACAGAATCGGAAACAGGCTCCAGGCTCCGAGCCATCAGCCCAGAGCCTGACGCGGGGCTCGAACTCACGGACCGCGAGATCGTGACCTGGCTGAAGTCAGACGCTTAACCGACTGCGCCACCCAGGCGCCCCTCTCTGGTGGTTTTAATAGGCTGTCGGGGAGGACCCAACTGGGAAGGTCACATGTAAGCAAAGGCTTGAAGTATGTGAGAGCATGAACCGTGAAAACGAGTGCGTGCCTGGCACGTTTGAAGCAACAGTTAATTTAGGAACACTGTGCTGTTAAAACTACACATTTTAGGTACGTGAGTAGTAGTTGAATTGGTTTTACCTTTGGCCAGGTTAGTTTTAGACAGCTTGATTTAGAACCAGATACAGAGCTCTTGAGGAAATCAAAGGAAGGAGCAATTGTTTCCAGATTTTGGAGTGTTGGGGAAGTGGAGGTTCCAGGGATGGCTCTGGAGATGGCGAGCTTGAAAAGATGGTTAAATTTGGACCCAAAGAACTGGATGGGAAGGGCATTTCCAGGAATGGCAATGATGTGACATCAGAAAATATGGCATATTAGTGGGGCGCCTGGGTGGCTCCGTCAGTTAAGCGTCTGACTTTGGCTCAGGTCATGGTCTCATGGTTTGTGAGTTCAAGCCCCGCTTCGGGCTCTGTGCTGAAAGCTCAGAGCCCGGAGCCCGTGTCAGAGTCTCTGTCTCCCTCTCTCTCTGTCCCTCCCACACTTGTGCTCTGTCTCTTTTTAAAAAATAAACGCACATTAAAAAATAAACATTAAAAAAAAAAGAAAGCATGGCATATTGGTTACCTACTGCTGTGTAACAGATCACCTAAAACTCAGCAGCCTGAAACAAACATTTATTGTCTGACATTCTCTGCAGGTGGGGAACCTAGGAGGTGCTTAGCTGCGAGATGTGCCTCAGTATCTCTCATGAGGTTGCAGTCAGCAGGGGCCACTCCACTAGGGCTGGAGAACCCACTGCCAAGTTCACTCAAGTCCGTGGCTATTGGCAGGAGGCTTCCCTCCTGGAAAGAGATTACTCATGGATCTCTCTGCAGAACTGCCTGAGAGTTCTCATAACATGGCCGGCTACTGGCTTCTCCTGGAGCCAGTGATCCCACACTGGAGAGAGCAAGGAGAATGCCACAGTGCCTTTGTGGTTGTCAGTCTTAAAGATACACACGTTTACTTCCACCTTATTCTACTCATTAGAAGTGAGTCACTCAGTCAAATGCACTCTTTCAAAGGGAATGAAGTTAAGCTGCGCTGTTTGAAGGTGTGAATATCAAAGAGTTTTTAGACATATTTTAAAAAGACCACATGTAGGATACGATTTGATTGGAACTTAATATAGATGCAGACTAGTGGTAATAAAAGGTTGTAAGGATTGGTTAAAAACCAAGGTAAACACTTAAGATTTCCACAAAACCATTCCAAAAAGAGACAACAAAGCAAGATAAAAAAAAAAAAAAGGAATAGAGAGGGAAACTATAGTTTAGAAGAGGCTTAAGGAACTCACTAATCACAATGTTTGGACTGTGTCTATCCTGATTCAAACAAACTGTAAATAAAAGTAAAAGATGATGATGTATAGGAGAATCATGAAAATCTAGACATTGGAAATTTAATGATACAAGAAATGATTGTTGATTTGGGGGGGCTGTGGTGAAGGACTTCTAGTTATGTAAGGAGAATGATATTAAAGTATTTGCAGATGAAATTGTTTGATGTATGAGCTTTGAAATTATTCAGCGAGTTGAGGTACAGAGGTAACAAGATTGGCTCTGAGGGGATAATTACTGAAGCTGGATGATGGGTACATGGAGGTACAGAACTCTATTTTATTTTATTTTTAGTTTATTTATTTTGAGAGAGTGTGAGTACTTGCACAGCGGAGGGGCAGAGAGAGAATCCCAATGCAGGGCTCGATCTCACAAACCATGAGATCATGACCTGAGCTGAAATCAAGAAAGAGTCGGATGCTTAACCAACTGAGCCACCCAGGCACCCCCAGAACTCTATTTTTGATATTTTCTGTAAGGAAGAGTAACTACAAGAACAACAACAACAAACCAAAATAAAATTTCAAGTGGGAGGAATGCTGTGGTGTTTTCCTGCCTTGGAATGAAGATTCATCTGGCTGTAGTATCTGCAGTGGGTTAGACTTAGAGGTAATTAGATGACTCTGTAACAGGTGTAGCAGTGCTGGTAATGTAGAGGAAGGAAGTGCACTCAGGAGTGACTATAAATGAAAAGCCTTGGCACCTCATGGAATGTGGGAGGCAAAGGTAGAGAGAATGAGGTGTGATCCAGACTTGGGACTGTGGGAGAAAGGAGGGGCATGGGGGTCTTTCTGACACAGCTTTATGGATGAATTGCCAGGATTATCCTCTGTATCCCATTAGTGGGTGTCAGTGGCTAACAGCTGGGCACTTGGTCAGGTACTGGTTTGAAAAGACCTGGCTGGGGCATTCTGGCAGTACTCATTGCTGTAGTTGGTAGTTTCATTCATGCTTTTCATGGAAGGTTTATTACGGAGGTGTTTCTTTTTCCAGTTTTGTGGGCCGCATCACAGATTCTCCATGAGCTAACGAGAACACCACGTGATGCCTTATCTTCTTGTATACAGATCTTGGCAGTCACTTCTGATGCTTTGAACTTTTACTTGATAATAATGGAGTCTAGAAGGTCTGTACTAACCCTTCAGGTTACTCTCAAATTGCATCCTGTAGATGTTACTCACATGCAGCTGTACGTGTATTTGTGGAAGAATTGCCACTGTTAGGTCGCAGATGTATCTCCACTGTCTGTCTTTAGTCCTATATGCAAAAAGGTGTTAATGCTTATAACTCCTAGCTGGGAGACTCCACTAAGGAGCAAAATTCAAAAACGGTTCAGCTTTCCAGAGCTTTTTCACCACCTGTCAGTGTCATCATTCACACATATATTGAAGTTGCCCATAAAAGTTTGTCGTCAGCCCCTAGTGCTGCTCACTGAGACTGTTTTGACTTGTGTGAAAGGTCTGTCTTTATCCTTGTTCATCATGATGGATGCTATAGGCACTGACCATGAAACCACAAGGTGGAGGTCATGAGAGGCATTCTTGAGCTCTTAATGTCTTTTGGTCACTAGAGAATGTTGGTACAAATGACCACTGCTTTGCCAAATGGGGAGCTATTATCTGTGTGGTATAAGGAGGAAGCGCTTTTGCCAGAGACACTGGACCCCAGTCCCTTGTCTTTGAGCTTGAGAAGGAAGTCTGGTTTTACTCAGGATATGGATGTCAAATCTATCTAGGGAGCTCACATGTGTCCTGTCTTTTGTCTTTCCTGGTGATGGCTCTTTTCATCATCTTATGGTGTCCTGATGTTAGAAAGGATGGTGCTTAGTTTCTCTGGAAAAATCAGTTTTGTCCTGTCTCAGACCAGGTGAGGGGACTGCATTTATGTGATGGCACCGACTTATCCCTCTCCTTCATTCTCTTCGTCCCAGGGATGTGGTGAAGAGAAAAGAAGCAAGTGAGCAAATGTTCTTTTAAAAGATAGGAGTAATTCACATGCATTCTATATTTATCAAGTGAGCTCATAGTATGCCAGATATTTTCTAAATATAGGCAAGACTCTTTAGAATCCACATTGGGATGATGGGGTCCATTTTCAAAGTTCTTGAGAACTGAATGCTCTGCATTTACTATGGGTTGGTTGATAGGAAGCAGTGTTGAGTGATGTTTATGCTGTGGAGGAGAGGGTGCTCCCCTGTCCTTTATCTCTGCCCCGCTCTTAGCTTCCGGGCGCTGTGGTTGTGAGTCTTTAAAAAAACCCACAAACTATATGCTGTGATATCTACAGGGGTGGGAAGCTTGTTGTAATATTCTCTCCTAATTAACAGCAACAGCAACAATAAAATGTAAGCTCATTCCCTTTATTTGGACTTTCTCATACTATCCCAATAGGTGGGAAAAACCCCAACTCATTATAAAAACTACACCAGTAGTTAAAACTTGGGAGAAGTTTCAGGCTTTTTGTAGCATGATAGTTGAGATTGGGATCTTTCTTGAACTTATTTAAAAAGCAAGGAAGTGATCAGGATTTGAATGGGCATTTTCCCCAAAGGATCACTCAGTTTGGATCTCTGAGAGTAGAGGAGGGACCTTGCAGTATTGACCCCTATCCCCACCCCCTCCTGCCCCCCCACCGCTGATCTTCCTATGAGGTTCTTTCTATGCTTCCTCCGCTCCCCATTGTCACAACACTTACTTCACAGTCTTTTGTCTCTTTATTGAAATAGGTACACAGAAGGGCTACAATAAATGTTTAATACATTTTTTGAGGTTTTTCTAGAGAAAGAAGTCTAAATCCTTGTCTGAGTATTCTTTCATTAATACCTACTTATGTTGCAAGAAGTTACCTTTTTCTCTTGGAATATACTGTCTGCCTTTGTAAAGCCCTGCACAGTTTTGCAGAATACTTTGTATTCCTGTTGTGTCTGATTGACCTAACATGTCTATACGATGAAGGTTTTGATGCTACTTGATGATGTGGGAAAAAAAGGCAAAGTGGCAGAAAATTGAAGAAAAGGAACTCAGTCCAAGGATTTTAGTGTTCACTTTATGACACTTTAGGGATGGGTGAGAACTCACAATTGGAACCAGTGACTGATTTTTATCATTTTATATGCATACTTTAAACTTTTAAAAACAATTGAAGTGCAATTAAAATTACATACCGAAGAGTATACTAAAATGCACACAGCCTCATGACGATCCCGAAGTGATAACACACTCCTGCATGGACCGTACACGTCAAAGAGTGGAACACTGACAGCACGACAAAGACCCCTTGTTTCCAGATCGGACCTCTTCCTCCTTCCCAAGCTGCTGTCTTGACTTCTTACACCAGAAGTCAGTTTCTCAACAATGTATGTATAAATGAATCCCATAACGTGTATTTTTTTCACTCATTGTTATGTCTGAGGTTGACGTATGTGGTTGTGTGTGACTGTTGTTCACATTTACGTTGCCAAAGAGCATTTCATCATACGAGTATACCACAATTTATTATTTGTTCCACTCTTGATGGATGTTTGGAATTTTTCTAGTTTTTGGTTCTTAGGAAAAATGCTGTAGGTAGGCATGTGTGGGAATTCCAGAAGAAGACCTTTGCGAATTCATCAGAAAACCAAGCCCAATTGGACATGACAGTGTCAAGGTTTGAGAGAGACTTCATAATCCATTGTGCACAGTTTGATCATACTAGTATTTGTTGGTCAGCGCTGTTCTGTTGCTTTTAAAAAAAACATGCACTTAGGGAAGATAGTGGGGTGAGATGGTGTTTGAGGAGCCGGGAGCAAGGATCCTTTTCTCCTGAGTGGGACTTGGCAGGAAGAGTGCGCTGTAGGATGGGGGTGGGGGAGGTAGGGGAGGGTAGGGGAGCTCACTTGTGTGTTTCCGTGTGTGTACCCTGCAGAGTACCACGAGGAAGGCTTGATCAAGAGTTTTGAGATAGAACTCACTGGGCTTAAGTTCTGGTGAAAGATAACATCAGGAATTGGAAACTCAAAGTGTGCAATTAAAAAGGGCAGCTGCTGGGCTAGAGTTTGTTCCCCATTTAATTGCTAGCAATTAGGCTGCTGTTTTGGTGTTGTGTAATAATTATAATAGTAGCTAATATTTACTGAGTGTTTATTCAATGCCAGTTCTCTTCCTCTTCTTTTCTCTTCTACTTAAATTTTTTTTTCATGTTTATTTATTTTTGAGAGAGAGAGAGAGAGACAGAGCATGAGCAGGGGAGGGGCAGAGAGGGGGCAGAGAGAGGAGATGCAGAATCCGAAGCAGGCTTCACGCTCTGAGCTGTCAGCACAGAGCCCAACGTGATGTGGGCTGTGAGATCATGACCTGAGCTGAAGTCGGATGCTCAACCAACTGAGCCACACAGGTGCCCCTCTCTTCCACTTTTAAGGACACTTGTAATTGGGCACATCTGGATAATTCAGGGTACTTTCCCCATCTCAAGGTCAGCTGATGAGCAACCTTAATTTCGTCTGCAACTTTAATTTCCCTTTGCCCGGCAACCTAACATATTCATAGGTTCTGGATGTGGATGTCTTTGAGGGGCCATTATTCTGGCTATTAGAGCATTTTATCAAGTACCCAATCTTGTTTTGCTGATCTTTTCTGATACTCCAGAGTGAGCTATAATCGCAAGGGATAGTAAATAATCATCAGAGTACCCTTCAATTAATAGTATAGCCAGTCCTTATGACTCTGATGAAAGTTAGATTTAAGCCCTTCACGTAGATTGAAGGTCTAAATGTGGCCCCCACTGTTCTCTGCAATCTTGGGACCAGCACCCTCAAGCACTTGTGGTGGTTGGAAGAGGGGAAAACCAAGAGCCTAGAGATGGCCAGGCAGCAGGAGGGGCCCTGGCTGTCTTTATGCCCTTAGTCTCATGGAGCTAGGGATTGAAAAGTCAACACCACTCATAAACAAGTATTTTTTGACATCCAACGGCCCCAACCACTAGACAAAGTGGCCTTGGGGCTCTGATTGCAGTTCTCCTCGGGAGAGTTGGGAAGGGGTGGGCAGACTTGGAGTGGGGAGAGAGCTAGAAATGTCTCTTCCTTCAATAGTTAGATTGGGGTTCTTGAGCCTGATAATGTATTTCCCGTATGACTATTCTCTGTTGAAATAAATTTGTGCCCCGGAAATGAATTAGTTGTCAGAGGACCTCCTGCAAACTGGTGATGGAACTGGAATGGAAACACACATGAATCCACTGATAAGCAGTTGGGATAGAACGCAACGTGGTGGACGCATGGGACCATGTACTTGAGCCCTGGCCTGCATGGTTCATTCCAAACCCAAGAATACTTTTTAGAGCCTGACTTTGGGTGTTGTGTAGATTATAGGAAAAATTCCTCTTTGCATTTGGATATGTTTGGCATTCCATGGATACCTCCCTTGAATCCTTCCAAGGTGCCCCTAGGGTTGCACTAAATCCTCTTTCCTTGTTTTCCTTGGCTTAACATTTAGTTTATGTTCAAGCAAGTGTAGACTGAATTTTAAGACTAAATTTTTATAGTGGCCCTCTGCCCCAGAGTTGCCTGGGATCAGAATAAATAACTTAGAAGATGTGAGTCCTACATGAGGGAGGAGACAGTACAGCTCATATTATGTAAAATATGCTTAAGGAAATAAAACACAAAGTTAACTTGTAAACATGCTTAGAGTTTGTATGTTTTCACTATGGTTCTCAATGTTGAGTGTATTTTTTATTCTTTTATCTGTTCCTCAAATGCCTTAGAGATGTCCTAGCAGAAATAGCCAATCCTATGGTCCCAGAGGCAGGAACTCCTAAGGGGAAAGAATGTCTACTTAAACACTATGGAGAAAAGAAACCCTAAATTTATAATCCAGGAAAAAATGTCTCATTTTTCAGGACTGCTATTTCTGGACAAGCTGTTGATGTGTTTATGCAGGATAGCAGGAGGGACCGGGAAGACTGGATGGAAATTAGTAGTGGGTTGGAGAATGGTCCTATGCCCACCAGAGTTAGGTGGGTTCTCCCATGAGTGGGGTGGAAAGTGGAAAAACTCTGACTGTCCCTTGTATCCCAGGTGCTTCGGATTTTATTGAGTATGAAGTCGAGTCCACAACTGGAGGGATCTTTTCAAAACATAAGTCTCATCTCGCCCTGCTCTGCATAAGAGCCTTCAGTGGCTTCTCAGTGCTCTGAGGATAGAGATGAGTTCTCCCCTCCTGGGACATCAGACTCTTATCCTCTGATTGTCATCATACACAGGCACCAACCTGTCACCATGTCCCAGGCAGCTCATTAACCCTGTCCAGCTCCTTCCTGACACATTTTGTCCGTCTGCAACCTACTGCCTCCCCTTGCACACGCTCCTCTTCCCTGTTAACACCTGTTTCTTTTATTGATTTCAGTTTCCTCTGGGAAACATTCCCTGACACCTGTTACTCCCTCAAAGATGCTCTCATGACCCCTGTTTCCCCATCCGCTCCCTTCATAACATTCATTTCATTTCGTGTGATTTACTCTTCTTGGTGCAGTGCTTCCTTGGTGAATGCAAATGTATATTATGACTGCTCTGGATCTGAAAGTCTGACCATGCAGGAATGCAAATACTAGCCCATCAGCTAACCTGCCTCAGTTTCCTGAAAGTAATCAGAAGGGACCAGTTGAATGAGTCGCTGATGAGAGTAGTCAAAAGTTTTCTCAGTCATAACGCACTCCATTCTGGGGCAGTAGTTCAGCCCTGGCTTCCTGTCCTTCTCTGGCACTTCCAGGTGACAGTAGGACTCGCTTGCTGTGTATCTCTGGCTGTTTTTCTTTGGTCAGGCTCTAGTTCTCTGGATCTTCTCTTCTTGACCTTTTCACTTCCAAGTCTTCTTGATCCTAGCACTTCCTAGGATGCCTGTGATAGATGTGAGGCACATTAGCAAGAAAAAAAATATGGCAGCAAAGCCCAGGCAGCCAGTCTCTTGGGAAAATTACTGAAACTGACACTGAAAATCGCATTTTATGAGCTTGAAGACTCGTTAGTACTCATGAGTATTTAATTAAATATTAAGTGATTTGCACCTTGACGCAAGATTGGCTCAGTTTTCAGACAGCAAACCGGGATGTGCAGGCAAACTTTAATTATTTTTCATTGAGAGTTATTTTTCACTTAGCGTGAAATCATTTTTCACTTAGAGTTCGTAGGATTCCAGAGTTATATAATTGGCCAAGTTAGCTCTCAACAAAACACAAAGAAATATTTTATCAATATCACTGTCTTTGTAAAGAATTAATCCTGGGCAGGGGCGCCTGGGTGGCTCAGTCGGTTGAGCGTCCGACTTCAGCTCAGGTCACGATCTTGCAGTCTGTGAGTTCGAGCCCCGCATCGGGCTCTGAGCTGATGGCTCAGAGCCTGGAGCCTGTTTCCGATTCTGTGTCTCCTTCTCTCTCTGCCCCTCCCCCGTTCATGCTCTGTCTCTCTCTGTCCCAAAAATAAATAAACGTTAAAAAAAAAATTAAAAAAAAAATCAATCCTGGGTATTTGTCCCTTTTGAGAGCTGAGTGTAATGGGAACTAGAATGAGAATGTATTAGGTACGATCTTGTTTCCATCTTCCAGTATCTTCATCCAGCCCAGATCATAAAATTTTATCACTTAAAGGGATGAATGTCTTGCCTAGAGTCACATGGGTAGTAGCAGAGCTGTGACTTGAACCCAACCTCTTATACTATGATCTCCTTGCTGTTTTTTATATGTTATTGTCTGTCTGATTCTCTGGTATCAAAATTAATGAAAAAACTTGCACAGTATTTTTGAAGCCCCAAACCTAAGAAAGATAGAGGAGAGATGAAAAACTTGAGTCATTTCACGAGTTTTCAAGTAAAACACTGTTGTTTGATGAAATGTTTTTATTTTCAAAATGATCACAATTCACTTATCAAAATGTATTCTGTCTCAAGGAGAAAATGTGACAGTTATTTCTTTATTGTTAGTTACCAATGTAGAAGCCGTTCTCACATCTTTAAAAATTAATTGGACTGTCTGCCATGGACAGGGAGGTTATTTTTAAACAATTATCATCTTGGGGCTTTCTTGACATGGGCATCACTTTTACTGCTTGTGAAATGCACTGCCTTATTTCTTTGCCGGATGTTGGGGTTTTGCCAAGTGCTGGTATTTGGAGATTTGATGGACAGAGTCTAAAGTGAGACATCATTCTTCCTTAATTTGTTCAAAGCCTCTTAATGCAGCAGCTAATCCTTCCTAATTATATTTCTAGGAAGGATGTTCTTAACTCCCGCAGGAAGACGACATAGACATTTTGAGACGATTAGGATGCACTGCACTCTGAGAAAAGGAATTTGAAAGGAAGTGCTTTCTGTTTCCCCTACCTCACTCAGGGAGTACAAAGACCCAGTGGCCTTTGAGGCCCTTTGTGAAACTTTTCTCTCTCTGTTCCTTTTCTGTTGCTGTGGCCCCTGTTTATCTCCTGGTTTTAAGAAGCTGTTTTGAAGGAGAAAAAAAAAAATCCTACCAAACCCATTTCCATGAATGAGGCAAGCGTTTCACAACTTAATTGCCTTCATGTCTTGAAAGGTCACCTGTAAATGTAAATAGTGGGAGATTCATTGTGTGTATTAGAAATACTTTGTAAGGTTGAAGCACTTGGCAGTCTCCCTGATTGATTTCTTTGATGCCATGTTGCTTTGTGTTAAATTAAGGTAGTGATTTTTTTTAAATGTTTATTTTTGAGAGAGAGAGAGAGAGAGAGAGAGAGAGTGAGTGTGTGTGTGTGTGTGTGTGTGTGTGCACGCGCGCGTATGTGCATGGGAGTAGGAGAGGGGCAGAGAGAGGGAGACAGAACCTAAAGCAAGCTCTGGGCTGTCAGCACAGAGCCTGATTCGGGATTCAAACTCACAAACTGTGAGATCATGACTTGAGCTGAAGTTGGATGCTTAACCGACTGAGCCACCCTGGTGCCCCTACAGTAGTGAGAATAAGTATGTTAGTGACATGTGTATTAGATCATTTCACATCCTTAATATTTTGAGCAAAGTACATATGGTCACTGTCAAATAAGACTTTGATAAATGAGTTATAGTCTCTAAAGCATTAATGGTTTTGAATATTCCTATGAAGTGTGATTTTATCGCTCACAGATTAATTACAGTTTTTAAAAACTTTTTAGAGATTGAACACCTTCCAAATGTTTATTAGTTATTCATATTTTTATATGAATAATCTATTAACATTCTTTATCCCATTTAAATTTCTGTTACAGTAGAATTTCTATGAAATTTCTATACATTTTTTATTTGTAAGAGCTCTTTTCGTAGTAAAGATCTCTTTGTTAAACATTTTAAGAACTTTCAACGTTGGGGGTGGCCCTTATATACAAAGAATGTTATTAGTACCTACTGAATTTTTTATCCACCAATTTGGGTTCTTTTTAATCCCCCAACTTGAAAGAAACTTCTTAAATTGAATTTTTGAAAATTCCCGCTCCTAGGTGGTTCAGTTGGTTGGGCGTTCAACTTCATTCAGGTCATGCTCTCAAGGTGTGTGGGTTCAAGTCCTGCATCAGGCTCTGTGCTGACAGCTCAGAGCTTGGAGCCTGATTCAGATTCTGTGTCTCCCTCTGTCTCTGCCCCTCCTCCACTCATGCTTTGTCTCTCTCTCTCTCTCTCTCAAAAATAAATAAATATTAAAAAAAAAAAAGTCCCCACTCACCTTTGAGGACAAGAATACTAATCAACAACTCATTGGGTAATGCTATTTCAGAATTCTGTTCTGCTGAGGCTTGTTGGTTGACATAAACATAATTAGGTATTGTTGAACCATCTTAACATTCTAAGCTTGAATAGTTCTTAGTGCATTTCTAACCTGGTTGACTTATCTAAGGTTCAGCAAAATGAGGGTAGAAACTCTGTTCTCCCCATCTCTGCAATTCAAATTTTCAGCTTACTATAGTTGATTAACTTAGTCTGTCAACAAATACTGAGTACCGGCCACATGCCAAGGACTGTTCTGGGCATTCCAGTTGGAGGATCAGGCTAAACATGCTTGCAAGATAGTTAATAATATGGGATAATACCATAGTGACTGGTGATTTAGGTGGTGCCTGTTATAAATTCTAGCGGAGTATAAGGAAGGGGGCCATCAGTAGGGACTAGAGTAAAAGGAAGACTTGCCAGAATGTGGAGGACTTTGTGAAGGAGAGAGGCCGGCCTTTAGGTAAAGGAGATGACAGGATGGGAGATAGGGTGGGAGCGAGTCTCCTGTTTCCATAGGACAGGTGGGAGATTGATTTATTTCGGGGATATGGAAGAGTAGTACGAGGTGAGATTGAGTGTGTAGATCCAGATTATGGAAGGCCTTGACAAACGGGGAGAGTGTCTTTGAGTGGGGCTGTGAGAAATGGAGTGATGCCACTCAAGAAGGAAAAGATTTACCTGTGGGGAGCCAGCTTAGCGAGTGCTGTGGAAATGTGAGGAGCACCCAGGTGATTGATGCACACATGAGAGAAAGGTGCCTTAAGGAGCTGGTCTTGTCGCCCACCTACCTCTCACAGTAACTTCTGGGGAGGAAATCTAATTTTCTTTAAAAATAGAGGGGGATGAAGACGGGCAGTCCAGAAAATCCTTCCTTTGGATCCAGACGAAGGAGTTATGTATAGTTTGATGTTTATCTCTACCTCTAGATAATGTGAAGTCAAAGGATAGGTCCTCTTACCCACTTTAGAAGTGGAAAATGGAGGCTGTCTTTGAAGGCTTTCTTTTTCCTCTATTCCACTCTGTCCTTGGATTCAAGCTCACGGACGCATAATCAGAAGCAGATTCTATTTCCTTCTGTGTTGATCAGACTAACATTCTTCAAAATGCATTTGGTAGCCATTCATCATACTCTGTAGAAAAATCAAGGTCTCTTTTTTCTTTTTCAGGTGTTCTCAGACTCCTTTTTTACCCTTAACCTTTGTTGGCTTTACGGCTGTTGCCATAGCCATTGTGTGTTATCTTTGCCCCTTCCAGTATAAATCTCTGTGCATCTGCTTTGTGTGGTTTTCCTACTACACTAGGAGTGCTCAACTCACCTGTAGTCCTCATCTAGTAGGTGACTGGAGTCCCACATTGTTTATGATGTCATTGCTGAGAGCTGCAAGTGAGCCTGGGACATTTGGGCACGTGTGCACACACAGGTGATAACAACTTATATGTTGATGAGTTCTGGATATCTTTCTAGTTAGATTGCATTATCTGGTTTCTAGTTGGATTGCGTTCTCAGTTATTGAAAATAATGTAAAAAAAAGAATTAAAATTTGAAACAAAAATTTCATAATTTACTGTGTAATGTTAAATCATCAATTTTATTTCAGACTTCATGTACATTTGTTGTTTAACATAGCTGTTGAGGCCTAGGGGTTGCTAGGAAAGTTTTTGTGATTTGCTCTGTGAAGTAATCAATCCAACCCCAGACTATTTGATAGTACTGGTAGTATTTGTCTTTCACAAAATCAGAAATACTTTCAAAACCCAGTGAAGAAATGCTGTGCTTTTTTTTTTTTTTTTAAAAAAAAAGCTCCTATATCACCTTTATGTTCATATTAATTTAGGACGTTCATTAAAACACAAGGATTTGTTCCTGATTTGAGTGGATACATGCACCCTGATGTTTATAGCAGCATTATCAACACTAGCCAAATTATGGATGGAAAGAGCCCAAATGTCCATCGACTGATGAATGGATAAAGAGGGGGTGGTATATATAAACAATGGAATATTTCTCATCCATAAAGAAAAACAAAATCTTGCCATTTGTAACAATGTGGATGGAGCTAGGGACTATTATGCTAAGTGAAAAAGTCAACTCATAGACAAGCACCATAGGCTTACACTTATAGGTAGACTTTCAGAAACAAAACAAATGAACAAAGGGGGAAAAAAAAAGAGAGACCAAAAAAACAAACTCTTAACTATAGAGGACAAATTGGTGGTTACCAGAGAAAGAGGGGGGAGGTGGGTGGGGGATGGGTGAAATAAGTGATGGGCATTAAGGAGGGCACTTGCAATGAGCACAGGGTGACGTATGGAAGTGATGAATCACTAAATTCTACACTTGAAACTGGTATTACACTGTATGTTACCAAACAGAAATTTAAATAAAAATTTGGGGAAAAAAACCCATAAGGACTTTCAATCCAGTTTACTAGGAAGTCTTTGACAAGAAACCAAAAGAAAGGACTTGGAACCTTCAATCTCACAGGTATTTATTGAGTGCTTACTATGGGCCAGGTAACTGTGTTGGTGGCTCAAGGAAATAATTCTTTAATTTCAGCAAATAGCCTGTACCTGTTCTGTTTTTTTCTTCCTTTTCTCTGGTTTCTAGAATGAGTAGTTAGTTGCATTTTGTGTTTTTTTTTAATAGAGAGCTGTATTTTTTAGGACAAAGCATATGTAAGGCTATTCCTTCTACTGGTGTTAAGTGATGTTTGTCCTGTTCCTTCAAAGTCCATTTCTGGTGTTAACAGGCCTAAAATTAATTTATCACATGATTTACGTGCTGTATCCTTGCACCAGGCACCATTCTGACTTGCAGGCATAGTGCTCAGGAAGATCTAACCAAACCCTAACAAGCCTTACACACGCAAAACATTTCAGTTGTGGGCACCTACGTGAGAGCTGGGAAAGAGATTTTGCCTGATCAGGAACACCGAGCAGTAATAGTGTCTGAATTCATAGCTCCTGTAGAGTTTTTGAAGAAAAAAAAAAAGAGCATTTTGTGTGTGTGTGATATTTCACAGAAACAGTAGTATCTGAAAGCTAGCTGGCTGCAGCTGGACAGGCTTCCTTTTGTATGGAAACGCTGCCTCTAGTGTTGGGGAAGAAAACACTCCCTAGAATATAGTGCAATATTATGGTGCCATCTGTCTTGAAAATGAGTTATTCTTTTATTGTCTGCGTTATAGTAGTTCCCAGACAACCGAGAAACTTCAGCTAGGGTCTGGTGCTATTTTGTATATGGACTGGTTCCTGCTGGTGAAAGCCTTTAAAGCTTTATTTCAAAGGGTACTCACATCGGGAGTTACCACTGTGATGTGGTGAGGCTTTTGCCATAAAGCTCCCAAGGATTGCACACTTGCCTAGCTTCCTGGGCAGAAGAGCGTATGGAACAGTCACTACACCTTCTGTCTCCTGTTTCAGCTTGGGATGGGACATCTTCCTCTCAGATGGTATTCTTTTTCCTATGAGTGTTTTGAGTTTCTTTTTATTTTATTTATTTTTTTTTAGAGAGAGGTAGAGAGAACAAGTGAGGGAGAGGTGCAGAGGGAAAGAGAGAGAGAATCCCAAGCAGGCTCCACATTCAGCATGTAGCCTGATGCAGGGCTCCATCCCATGACTCTGGAATCGTGTGCCGAGCCAAAATCAAGTAGGATGCTCAACTGACTGTGCCACCCAGGCGCCCTTTGAGTTTGTTTTCAAGGGGATGATGACGCAGATACACGAATCTATAGAGTTGGAAAATGAAGCAAAATTTGAAGGTTTGGCTCTTAAGGAAAAAAAAAAAAGGCTAAAAATGCTTTTACTTCTCAGGTTTTTTTTTAGAATCAATTCAAGTGAAAAAGAATACTAGAAACATTTAAGCGATAAAAACGCTCATCACTGTTAATAATTAAGATCTTTGAAAGCTTCAATGTTTGGGGTTGACAAAACAATGGTGACATGCTGGCAAGTTTTTCCTTTTCGGTTAGCTGGACTGCTGCTTAAAATTGTGTAATTGAAATGTGTATAAACATAGTAGTTATAAACTATTATGTTTATACACATTTAAACTCCGTTAAAGTATTAATGTTTGCATTTGAAAGTCTGCACGGATCAGAAAATGGATTTAGCATTTCACATCCTCTAGAATGATGACAGGGAAGTGTAGGACGGTGCTGGCGCGTTTTCAAAGGCATTCTTCCCTGGTCTGGATACTATCATAGACGCAAATGCGGTTTGTTCAATTTATTATATACACAACATGCATAATAGTCTGAAAGTGGGTTTTTTTCCTTTTTCCCTTTTTTTCTTTTTTTCTTTTGGTTTTAAGCACACTGGCTACAGTTGATTATATAAAAGGTTTGAAATAGTGCCTGGTTTAAAAACTTGGGGGCTGATATTCTTTCTTTAAAAAACACCAACCTAATGAATGAATCTAGACAATGCAAACACCCACACCAATCAATTCATAAATGGATTTCATTTGAAAATGCGAATGCAGTTTGAACTTTTACGATTATGCCATTGGGCAGCAGGTGGCAAGCTTTGCTTTTCAATGAACTCCGGTTTTATTTTTATACCACAGGATGCCAAAATTTGAAGAGGGTGGTTTGCATCCACTGGAATATGTCATTTCTTGGCAGTACGGCCTTGAACCACCTCCTTTGCTCATCGTGCATAATTGCCTTTCTTTGGATGCCGAAGCCGACCCTTTGGTTCCCCCCACCTTGTTGCAAATGGATAGGGATTAATTCACATGAGCAACGCTTTTATTCCCGTGATTTTAGCAGCACACTGCTAGTGGAGAAAATAAATGAAAAACAAATGAGTTTTTTGAGGCAGTCCCTGCATGGTTTATAAGAGGTTTTGTTGTATGGACTTAATACTGACACATATATATGACTTATTTTGCTTCCACTTAAAAAAAAATCACTTCTGGGTCACCTGGGTGGCTCAGTTGGTGAAGTGTCTGACTTCAACTCAGGTCATGATCTTACGGTTCGTGAGTCTAAGGCCCGCAGCTGGCTCTGTGCTCCCAGCTCAGAGCCTGGAGCCTGCTTCGGACTCTGTGTCTCCCTCTCTCTCTGCCCCTCCCCTTTTACACTCTGTCTCTCTTAAAAATAAACATTAAAAAACAAAGTCACTTTTGACTAGAAAACGATGCAGAGGTCTGACAAATGCACAAAATTGAATAGAGTTTCATGAAAGAATTTGTGGAAAATTGGACAAGAAAAATTCTTCTTGAGACCAGAATTGAAAACCATTGTCTTCTAGTCTGTACTGGGTGTTTAGTCAAGATTTGGATTTCAAGTCTGGTAGAGACTCAGTTTAAAGATGGGAGTGATAGTCAGGTGGGCACTGAATTAATTTGGGAATTGTTATACTCTTTACATAAAACTTTTCTTTTTGGATTGTTATGCAGTGTGGAAAAATTTGAGGGAACAGAAAAATGAAGAAGACTGAATCGTTGTAAACATTTAAGCATTTAATAGTCTACAAATATTTAGCACTTGCTATGCACGCTAGTTTTCCTATGCCTGTTGTTAGAAATGAGTTCATATGGGCTATGCTACTTTATGTTCATAATTTTTTATATGTTCTTAAGTTTTCCCCTTTTCTGGTGCTACTTAAAAAATTTTTCTAGAAAGTGTATTGCATACAAAAGGCTATAATTTTCAACGCACGCATCAAGGCGAATGATGGCAAACCCAGATTCTCATACCCGCTGCCTAGCGGAAGAAACAAAACACTGTCGTCGTTAGAGGCTCTCTCTGTGACCCTTCTCTGTACTTTACCCTCTTTCTTCCACAAAGTAACCTGTATTAATTGTTTTCTGCTTTTTAATTTTTTTATTAATTTATAAAACTTTTTTTTAAAGTTTGTTTCTTTGGAGAGAGAAAAACTGAGCGAGTGTGAATGAGTGCACTTGGGAGAGGCAGAGAGAGAGAGAGAGACAGAGAGACAGAGAGGGAGAGAGAATGAATGAATGAATGAATATGAATCCCAAGCAGGCTCCACACCAGTAGTGCAGAGCCTGATGCGGGGCTCGCACTCACCAACTGCGAGACCATGACCTGAGCCAAAATCAAAAGTCAGAAGCTTTAGTGTCTGAGCCACCCAGGTGCCCCATTTTCTGCTTTTTTAAAAATAGCTTTATTATATTTTTCAGTACTTCTGAACACTGTTATTTTGGTTAGCCAGTTTTTCACCTTTCAATAAATCTATTTGTATTCTTCTGAGACTAGCTTTTCTTGCTTACGTGTTACCTTCATCCATAATAGTGGCTCTCAAACTCGTCTGAGTCACCTGGATGACTTCTAAAACCTGACTTGCTGGTCCCCCACCCTCCACCCCCCACCTTAGTCTCGGGAAGGAGAGTTTGCTTGGTTAACAAACTTAAGGGTGATGCTAATGCTGTTGGTCTTGGAGCCCTGCTTTGAGAACCAAGAATGATCCTGATGCTTTGTACCTGGGCTTCATTTACTTTTCTTTTTTATAGTGTCCCATTATATGAATATACCACAATTTATATATCCACTCTCCTGATGTAGGGCATATGAGTTTCCAGGGTTTTGCTATTCCAGTGTTGGGATGACCATTTTGTTGTGATGACCATTCACAGAAGAATCATTTTTAAGAGTTTTTACACAATGGAATAAAATATCAATATTAAGGGTAAGTTTTGTTTCAGAAGACTTTTGTTTTCAAGACACACTCTGCTATGTGGCAGACATTGTCTAAAAAAGAACTGATTCTCTGTACAGAAAATAGAACAGCACACACGCAGTCCACTTTGGTGGCCGGTTCTTCAGCCTTTGCCTTTCGAAACTTGGCCATGAGAGCCACCGACTTAGGGCCCAGGACGTTACCTCCCTAGTGACGGTGGATCTCATCATATCTGTCTTTGAAATCGACCCTGATGGCTTCTCCAGTTTAGCCAGAGCTTCTTTGTCTTCCAAGTTAGCCTCTGTGAAGTTGACAGTGCTGCTGGTCTTCCTGTAGACCAGATGCCCCAGCCTGGCCTTCCGCTTGATGATGCAGTAGGGAACCCCCATCTTAGGACACAAGGCAGCCAGGGAGACAAACCCAGCTCGTAGGATCCGCAGCATGTGCTATTGCTCCCCGCTGAGCCTTCTTGTTTTCCATCATGGTGGTGACCATATTAACTCCACCTTGCAGGACAGACAGCCTGTTAGTGGGGACATCCCCTTTGCTGGCAGCTTTCTTCTCTGCCCTGGCCAATAATCTCTGTTGCTTCTCCTGCTTGGTCTCTCTGGTCTATATTTGTGGGCCAGCTTAAGTGGTTGAGTAGCTGTTTGGTGGTCCGAGGCCTGTGTGAACTGGTGAGTGGCGGGAAGCACATTTAGACCCTTCGAGAGAATAGCCCTTTGCTGCTGCAGCTGGATGTAGCGGGGTCATTTGACAAATCAGGTGAAGTCCCCTTTGGGCAGTGTGTCCTGTCTGATGCCAGAATTCTTGGGCCTTTTCTCAAACAAGGGAATGACCACTTTCTTGGCCTCTTACCGCTTTACAACAGTTGGTGCCCCAGCCACCTTATTTCTTTCCGCGTCTTGGATGGCTGGAAGAGAGAGATGAGAAACCTTTTTTACAGTGAGCTCTTGTCAAAGCTCAAAACCACTCATCTTGGGCAAATCGATCAATGTTTTTCTCTTACTGTGTTATCTTGTTCTAGAATCATCCTTCCCTACTGCATTGTCCTCAGGTAGTTTTCTTATTTTCCTTTCACATTTGTTTAACACACCTGGAATTGAGCGTGCTGTGATTTAGTTTATTTTCCATGTGGATAACTAACTGTCTTACTTATTGACTAATTCCTCCCTGTCCCCCAAAACTGATACCTTCGCTGTCATATGCAGACTCCTAATCTATGTGCTGTCAAAATGAACACTTTGCTATGCAAACCTCTAAATAGATGTGTGTCTGTTTCTGGATTCTCTATTCTCGTGCATTCATCTCTATCCTTCAGCCAATACTTGAAGTATGATAATTGTATAACAAGATTTGGTAGGCAAATCCTTCCTCTTCGTTCTTTAGCTATGTTTCCACATGAATGTAGAATCGGCTTGTCACTTAAGAAACAACAACAACAAAAAAACCAACAAAAGCTGGCTAGCATTTTGATTGAAATTGATTGAGCCCGTATATAATTTTGAGATGAATATGCCTCTTTTTGATACTGACTCTTCCTATCCATAAATGCAATGTCCTTTCATTTTATTTAGGTCATCTGAAATGTTCTTGAATACTTATTAAATAATTTTCATGATCTTTCACATCTTTTATGACATCTTACTGCTCCAGTATTCCTGCCTACTGTTGTAAGGAATCTTTTCTAAAACTTCATCTTCAAACATGCTTTCCTATAGAAATGAGGTTTCATGTTTTTCTGTGCACTGAAATTTGCTAAACTTACTAGGGTACATTGTCTGATATTTTGAGTTTTCCATAGAGATTACATCATGTATGATGATGAATTTCTTTTCTTGATCTTTACATCTAATTTTGTGCCTTGTGGCACTGGCGGGGGCCTTCAGTTCATTGTGACACAGAAGCCGTGGTAGTGGGTGTGTTCCCTTATTTAAAGGGCGTTCCATTAGCTGTTCATTTTGGGGACCCCATTTGCCGTAGGTTTTTTGTAGATACCTTGATCGAGTTAAGGACCAAGATTGCTGAGGGTATCTGTTAGATTGCTGAGGGTATCTGTTACCGTGTTGAATTTGATCTGTTGGTTTGATCATATGGTTTCCTTTTCTCTCTAATGGGGAGATTGAACGACTTGCTAATGTTGGAACAACCTTGCATTTGTATAATAAGCTTCACTGATGTCTTTTTTTAAATCTGTCATTACTTTCAGTTTGCATCTGTATTCATGAGTGAGGCTGGCGTGTAATCCTGCTTTCTCATGTTGCTTTGATAAGATTTTGGTATTAAGTTATGTTGGCCTAACAGGATGAGCTGGGGAGTGTTCCTTCCTGGTCTGTTCTTGAAAATTTTGTGTAAGATGGGATGTTTGGTCGAACTCGCATATAAAACCACTTGGGTAGTTTCCATGTAGGGGATCATTTTTTATTGTGTCATTTTGTACTTTTTATTTGTACTAAAAAATTTTTTTTGTGTGTGTTCTTTTAGATTGATTAGTCTTCCTCTCCTCATTCTTTCCTCCCTCCCCACAAACTATTTTGGATTATATACTCTCTTTCTCTGCTTCGTGATTATCACAGGTGTTTACCTCAAATAAACAATTTGTATTGAAATTAACAAAGGCAAAGATACTCAGTATTTTTACCCTCCTACCAAATAACATCAGGCCTTAGGATAATAGTCTGTGCTGTTGTTTTTCAAACTTTCAAGTAAAAAAAATTTTTTTTTAATTCTAAAAATTAGATAATCTATCATTGCTTTATATAGTCAATGCTTATTTTAGATTTTCCCATGTATTTGCCTTTTTTTTTTTTTTTTTTGTTACTGCTGTTCTCCATTCCTACTTGCATTTTAGACATTCTCTTTGGGACAGTTTTTCTTAGAGTGCCTCCTTTAGAAATTCTTGTGGCGAGGGTCTTTTTATTTCATTGAATCTTTCTGGGTGTGCAGTTGTAGCTTGTCAGTTACTTTTTTTTCTAAGTATTTTGAAGCCATTTTGCCACGGTCTTGTGGCTTCCCTTGTTAACTGTGGATGAATCTGCTGATGGTCATTCTGATTCTTGTTCCTTTATGGGTAATCGCTTTTCTGTTTAGATTTTAAAAATTTGTCTTGCTTGGAATTTACTACAATTGCATGTGAGGATTCATGTTTATACTTCTGCAAAATTCTCAGTCATTTTTTTTTAACGTTTATTTATTATTGAGAGACAGAGAGAGACAGAGCATGAGCAGGGGAGGGGCAGAGAGACAGGGAGACACAGAATCCGAAGCAGCTCCAGGCTCTGAGCTGTCAATACAGAGCTGGACACGGGACTCGAACTCACAAACTGTGAGATCATGACCTGAGCCGAAGTCCGATGCTCAACCGACTGAGCCACCCAGGAGCCCCCTAAATCATTTTTTAAAAAGCTTATTTATTTATTTTGAGAGAGAGAGAGGGAGGGAGGGACAGAAAGAAAGAGAGAAAGAGAGCAAGAACATGTGTGCATGTGCAGGAGGGGCAGAGAGAGAGAGAGAGAGAGAGAGAGAGAGAGAGAGAGAGAGAGAGAAAATCCCAAGCAAGCTCTGTACTGACAGTGTGGAACTCGAACTCCTGAACCATGAGATCATGACCTGAGCTGAAACGAGTCATATGGTTAACCAACTGAGACACTCAGGCGTCCCTTCATCATTTTTAGTCTTTAACTCACTGTTTTTCCCCTGTTTCCTCCTTTTACAAGTGTGATTAGGCAGCTATTACACCTCATTCTGTTCCCTGTATCTTTTAATATCTCCTGTGTTTCCTGGTCTCTGTGCTGCATGGACATTTATTTCTTCTAGTTCACTAATTCTCAACTGTGTCCTGCTATACCTGCTGGGACCCTTTGGATTCCCCTTTTCAAATGTTTACTATTTTTTTTATGTCTGAAAGTTCTGTTTGTTTTTCAAATCTCTCAAGACTAAAGAGATTTATTAATCTATATTAATCTTTTGTCAGTTAGTCATAATTTAAACATCGTCTCTGTGTATATTAAATATAGTTACATTCTGTATCCTAAAATCCCAGTTGAATAATTGGCAGTTGTTACTGAACTGATCCCACAGTTTGATTTGTGTGTGTGTATGTTGTGTGTGTGTGTGTGTGTGTGTGTGTGTGTGTGTGCGTTGATTCTCTGATTTCCTTGTGCATGTTGTGATTTCTTTTTTCTTTCTTTCTAATATATGAAATTTATTGTCAAATTGGTTTCCATACAACACCCAGTGCTCATCCCAACAGGTGCCCTCCTTAATGCCCATCACCCACTTTCCCCTCCCTCCCACCTTCCATCAACCCTCAGTTTAGTCTCAGTTTTTTAAGAGGCTCTTATGGTTTGCCTCCTTCCCTCTCTGTAACTTTTTTTTCCCCCTTCCCCCCTCCCGTGGTCTTCTGTTAAGTTTTTCAGGATCCACATAAGACTGAAAACATACGGTATCTTTCTCTGTATGACTTATTTCACTTAGCGTAACACTCTCCAGTTCCGTCCACGTTGCTACAAAGGGCCATATTTCATTCTTTCTCATTGCCACATAGTACTCCATTGTGTATATAAACCACAATTTCTTTATCCATTCATCAGTTGATGGACATTTAGGCTCCTTCCATAATTTGGCTATTGTTGAAAGTGCTGCTATAAACATTGGGGTACAAGTGCCCCTAGTGCATGTTGTGATTTCTGTTGTGATTACTCTGTTGCAAGTAAATGCTCCATGGAATTTTATCGCTAGAATTCCTTACATCTGAGTTTTCAGGTATGTTCTTACAGAGGTTCTTTGTGTTCGATTTTGGGAAGTTCATGGAGGTACCTACCACCCATCCAGGCCAGTTTGTAACTAAAGTGGAGTTGCTTTTGTTTTGGTCACTCAGGTATTTTGTCGCTGACTGCCGAACTTGCACACAGGTGGACTTGTGATTCTCACCTGAGATCATATTTGTTGTTACCATAGCTTTTCAAGCTCAGCCAAAGCCCTAGCTGAGGTAGCCACATATCTTCACGTTTCCACTGTAGGGTGCTTTTCTTTCTTTTCTGTAGGGTTCATTTTCTAGAAATATTTCTCTCTGGTCTTTATGTGGAATCTGTTACCTTGTACAGTTTCCAAGTGTGTCCCTGTGCCCCATGCAGCATGCTGAAACCTGGAATTGAGGCATCCAGAAATGGCAGATGCCCCTCCAGGGCACATTCCTGTTCTGGTGCCAACTCATTTCCCTGGATTCATGCTCTCTGGTTGTTCCTGGCCCCTGAGAGTTTCTCATACTCGCATGCCAGCTCGACCATAGTTTGATATTTTGTCCAGCAATTTTAGTTGTGTGTTACTGGCAGATTTTCTCTGCACATCTAACCCTTTGTTTTGCCAGAAGTAATTTATTTTAAAGACTTTTCATTCTGAGAAATTAGAAACCTCATAGTTGGAGGATAAAGCATAAGGTTCCTTGTGCTGCGAGGAGCTCATGTCACAGCTGAGTAACTAGACTCCAGGTCTTTGGAGAGATTCATGCTTTCTTCTCCTTGTCATTTGGAGCATGAGAAGTCTTATGAAAACCCTCTTTTTGGGGAGCTCTTTCAACTAAATGGCCAGTGAGCCCGAGGGATCAGCAGGATTCTACTCTGAGGCAGCTTTCCCCATATTTTTCCTTGGCATCCTGACTGCGATACCCTGCTCTGGGCTTTGTCTCCTGCTCTTTGTCTTTTTGTGCCCATCCTCATTATTAAGCCTTGTCTCCTCTTGCTTTGTTTTGCTCACTAGTTTCACCTTGGCATTCTTCAGCTTTAGCAAACGTGCACTTGGAGAGTACTGATGAGTATATGCAGAAATTAAATTGGCTTTTGTGTCTTCTAATCCCATTTGTCTCCTTTAGGGTTTGAGAGTAAATTGAAGTTCTCTTCATTTCAAGAGAGGTGGAGAGGGATAGTGATTTGGGGTAGGAAAAGGGTAGATACATACTTGTTGCTTCTCCTGTGGCGGAAAGCAAAACATAGCTGCTGTTAGAAGGGAGAGTGGAAGCCCCATCAATACATATTTTCTTAAGCCATTAAAACTCCTGAATTAGTATACCTGTCTAGTAATGGAAATGATATATCTGTTTTATTTATTTATTTATTTATTTATTTATTTATTTATTTATTTATTTATTTTTTCAACGTTTATTTATTTTTGGGACAGAGAGAGACAGAGCATGAACGGGGGAGGGGCAGAGAGAGAGGGAGACACAGAATCGGAAACAGGCTCCAGGCTCCGAGCCATCAGCCCAGAGCCCGACGCGGGGCTCGAACTCAGGGACCGCGAGATCTTGACCTGGCTGAAGTCGGACGCTTAACCGACTGCGCCACCCAGGCGCCCCGATATATCTGTTTTGAGTATGCTGTTGTCTTGGGTTTAAATTGCGATCTTTTAATGCTGTTTCAGAGTCTTCTGTTGTAGTGGCCACCTGTAAACTTGGCAGCCTTTAGAGCATTGCCAAAAATATCAGGACACCAAATAAAACATCCTTCTAACCGAAATTGAGATCAAGTATATCTTTGGCTGACCATTTCTAATCCCAGACTTGTCTAAGTCATTGAGAAATTACATGTTATGTTTGTGTGTGTGTGTGGGGGGGGTATAATAATATAATCATAGGCAATTAAATTGAGGAAGTGAATGAAATTACTTTTTTTTTTTTTGGTCCCATATTATTTCTTTTTCAGGAATCTGGGTTGGAATTAGATAACCATTAGTTTAGTATGTCATTATCAAGCCTGGAGTGATAATAAGCTTGGAAGGGCAGATTGTGGGGTGAGGAAAGACAGACTATGGTTGCTTGAAGTTGAGCTTTTAGATTGGAAAAGCTCTGCACTCTTATTCTCTCTTCTATTCTGTTGTGTTCTCAAGGAGAGATCAGATAAGAGATCTAACAAGACAGGTTTTGGAGTACAGAAGCGGTGGCTGAAGTGCAGCTAGAGTAGAAGACAGATCTAAAGAGTTGTCCTCTCCTCTCTTTCATTTCTTGGAAGAAAATGAGCTGTGGGTTACCTCAAGGCTCGACTTGGGTTTGTGATCATGAGTACTGATTACAGGAGGTGATAGTCAGGAGTGCCTGAGGATCTGCAAGCAGGATGGGGCCTGTCAGGCAGAGGGGGTTCACAGGGGATTGGAGGATGGGTGTAGACTGAGGTTTGGAGCAGTGGGTATTGTGAACTCCAGCTCCAGGGAGTGCTTCCTGGTCACATGTTTAGGAACAGAGACCTTTACGTGCTGTTAAGGAGCTCACAGTTCAGTAGAAGGCCTGCGCACGCGCGTGCGCGCGCCCGCACACACACACACACACACACGATACTGTTTCCTTGTGATAAAGATAATGGGAGAGGTTTTGTAGGTGCTCTGGGAGTTGAAAGAAGAATGATTTACCATTTCCTTCTCCATCAAACCTAAACTCTTTGTTAAGACCCTCCATGATAGGGACCTATCCACCACTTGCTCAGCCCTGTTCTTTGCTCTTCTCTGGCTGATGCCTCCCTCACCATGTGGGCCAGTTTCCTCACCTGACCTCTCCCAGGCTCTTTCTCAGCTCCACACTTATTTTCTCTCACCTCCACTTGACAGATCCTCCCTAGAATTGTGGGATGCAATTCATTTTTCTAAGAGCTTCCCAAGAACTCTGATGATAGCCAGCATTTATTCATAACATGCAGTGTTCACAACATGTCAGGTGTTCTGCACACATGCTCTTGTGACAGGGGCGATGTTCAAACCGTGATGGTATAGCAGAGACACGGAGCAGTCAGAGCCAGCTGTAGTGTGGGGCAAGGTTGCCTGCTGTCCTGGAGGTTATTCTTTTTAATTTTCAAGATTATTTATTTATTTTCAGAGAGACAGAGACAGCATGAGTGGGGGAGGGGCAGAGAGGGAGAGGGAGGGAGGGAGGGAGAGAGAGAGAGAGAGAATGAGAGAGATAGAATATCCCAAGCAGGCTCTGCACTGTTGGCTCAGAGTCCGATGTGTGACTTGAATTCACAAATGGTGAGAACATGACCTGATACGAAATCAAGAATCAGACGTTTGAATGACTGAGCCACCCAGGTGGCCCTGGAGGTTATTCTTTTAGTGCTGAATTGTCGAGGGGTTACTGGGTAGAGCTGCACTTAGCAGGGGAGGTGAGGGTGCCCAGAACTGTGTCTCTGCCATCTGCTCTATAAGAATATGAGCAGTTTTACGGAGAAAACACTGTACTGGTGGTACCTCCCAGTTAGCTGTCAGGCTGCCTTGCAGCAGCCCCATCATTAACACCCTTCTTGTACAAATTAGGAAAACTTGTTTGTTTGTTTGTTTGTTTGTTTATTTATTTATTTATTTATTTATGAAGTTTATTGGCAATTGGTTTCCATACAACACCCAGTGCTCATCCCAAAAGATGCCCTCTTCAATGCCCATCACCTACCCTCCCCTCCCTCCCACCCCCCATCAACCCTCAATTTGTTCTCAGTTTTTAAGAGTCTCTTCTGCTTTGGCTCTATCCCACTCTAACCTCTTTTTTTTTTTTTCCCTTCCCCTCCCCCATGGGTTTCTGTCAAGTTTCTCAGGATCCACATAAGAGTGAAAACATATGGTATCTGTCTTTCTCTGTATGGCTTATTTCACTTAGCATTACACTCTCCAGTTCCATCCACATTGCTACAAAAGGCCACATTTCATTCTTTCTCATTGCCATGTAGTATTCTATTGTGTATATAAACCACAATTTCTTTATCCATTCATCAGTTGATGGACATTTAGGCTCTTTCCACAATTTGGCTATTGTTGAGAGTGCTGCTAGAAACATTGGGGTACAAGTGCCCCTATGCATCAGTACTCCTGTATCCCTTGGGTAAATTCCCAACAGTGCTATTGCTGGGTCATAGGGTAGATCTATTTTTAATTTTTTGAGGAACCTCCACACTGTTTTCCAGAGTGGCTGTACCAGTTTGCATTCCCACCAACAGTGCAAGGGGGTTCCCGTTTCTCCACATCTTCCCCAGCATCTATAGTCTCCTGATTTGTTCATTTTGGCCACTCTGACTGGCGTGAGGTGATATCTGAGTGTGGTTTTGATTTGTATTTCCCTGATGAGGAGCGACGTTGAGCATCTTTTCATGTGCCTGTTGGCCATCTGGAAGTCTTCTTTAGAGAAGTGTCTATTCATGTTTTCTGCCCATTTCTTCACTGGATTATTTGTTTTTTGGGTGTGGAGTTTGGTGAGCTCTTTATAGATTTTGGATTCTAGCCTTTTGTCTGATATGTCATTTGCAAATATCTTTTCCCATTCCGTTGGTTGCCTTTTAGTTTTGTTGAATGTAGGAAAACTAGTTTTATTTATTTAAAAAAAAATTTTTTTTTTAACGTTTATTTATTTTTGAGACAGAGAGAGACAGAGCATGAACGGGGGAGGGTCAGAGAGAGGGAGACACAGAATCCGAAACAGGCTCCGGGCTCTGAGCTGTCAGCACAGAGCCCGACGCGGGGCTCGAACTCACGGACCGCGAGATCATGACCTGAGCCGAAGTCGGCCACTTAACCGACTGAGCCACCCAGGCGCCCCAGGAAAACTAGTTTTAGAAACATAGCCTGCCACAGTGACAGCTAGTAAGTGAGAATCAGACCTTGAACACAAACCTGTCTGACCTTAAAAAATGATCATGAGTTTTTGACCACCAGGCCACTTCACACAGCTGGTAGGTTGTCATTCGGAGTCATGCATTCACCGTTTCCTCTGGATCTAGTCTGTTTCTCTAGCTAGATGGCTCTCCGATGATAGCTGGCTGAGGGTCGTTTGGCAAGTGCATGTTTTACTGTGTAAGCCGCCAGACTGTTTTTCACGGCAACCACCCCATTTTGTATTCTTCCCAGTAGTGTGTGAAAGTTCTAATAGCTGTACATCCTTACCAGCACTTAATAGTGTCAGGTTTTTCTTTGCAATTCTAATGGACGTATAGCAGTAGCTCACTGTGGTTTTATGACAAACTTCGCTGGATTAAAAATGCTGAGGATGTTTTCACGTGCTTATTTGCCATCTGTAGATTTCCTTTGAAGTGTCTTTGGTTCTTTTGCCATGTTTTTAATTGGGCTGTTTGCTTTCTTGTTATGACTTCTTTTTTGTTTTTTTTTCCCCCTTTAACAGGACTTCCTTTTCAGGGATTTGTTAATTAGGTTTTTCAGGGCATTTGATATAAACACTTTATAAAGTGCTTCAAAGAAGATGCTCTAGGAGTGGTTGCCAAGGAAAACTAAGATGGACTTTGGTTCCGACGGGGGCAGGAGCAGTGAGGATGTGCTTTCCTCAGTGTGGTTTTGAAACAGGAGGACAGAAAAAAGGGAGAGAGAGGAAAGAGCCAGAATGCGCAGGAGGGATTTTGATCCTCGGTCTTAAAAGGCAAACAGGGGTTTGTTTGGCTGCCAGTGGAAGCTGGGAGGGTTAGAAATGCCAAAGGGATGGTTTAATCTGAAAAAAGCAGTTGAACAAGAAGAAGAACTGTCCATCCTTTTCTGCCCAGAGCTGGGTGAGGCCGAACCAGTGCGAGGTTGCTACCACTGGGCAATGAGGTCACATTATTTTGTAACCTAGAGTGAGCAAATACTGAATACTTTAAGGAGGGGTAAGAATTTACCCCTAGATAGTGACAATAGGTATGTATTTTCAGCATCTGTCCTGGTACATTAATGGTTTTTTCTTTAAACAAAACTACCCTTTGGCTTATATGTGAACTTCTGGGAAGGAATCTGTGAGGCTGAATGAAGCACTCGTTGCTTGTCACCTGACCTGCAGGCCCTGTGACATTGGAAAAACCAACCAGGTGTCTTGTCCTAGGGTTTCAAGGCCATCAGGGCTTTGGACCCCAGCCCCCAGTGTTGTCTACACATTGTGGTGTGTGTATTTTTGGGGGGAGTGGTGACATGACTTCTTTGAGGCTCGCGGAAAGCTTATAATTCCCAGTGGCAGTGAATCTCTGTTCCAGAGGGCATGCTTGTTGGCACATTGGCTGTGGGAATGGCATTGCCGACGCTCCTTGTCTCAGCTTGAAAATATTACGGCAGGAAGTCCTGCGTCAGATGATACTAGGTATACATTAAAGTAGTGGGATTGAGCCCAGAGTCTTTTCTGCTCTTGGAGGAGCAGCTTTGATTCCCTTCCTGATATAATTAACCATTGGTCAAGAAAAAACTTTTTTCATGTATTAAAAGTACCTCAGATAATGTGTGTTCCCGATTATGTCATTATAATTATTTGTGTATATATGTATGCACATATATATATGTATATATGTATATGTGTATATATATATATATGTGTGTATATACATGTATATAAAGCTATACTGTTTATTAGAAAATAAACCCAGCTACTAGGGTGGGCTGAATTTATGCACTGTACCATGCTGTTTGTTGGAGAAGACAAAACAGGGTAAAACATTGCTGGAAGATAAGGGCCCTTTAAGCAGAGCATGAAGCAAGACAGCTGCTCAGGCTGGGGTGGCAGGTGTTGGCTGTGGATGGGTGAGTAGTAGTTGATAGGCCAAAAGGGGAGGAAGTATAAGGAGAGATTGGGCCGAGCATGCTTCACCTGGAGTATTCCTGTCGGGGGGCGGGTGGGGGGGAGGATAGATGTAAGTGGGGTTGAAAATGCAGCATGGGTGAAATGCTGGTTTGGAAAATGTATCTGGTGATGGATGGCCAGGTGTGTTGTAGAGCAGGCAAAGGGGCAAAGGTCATGTGATTCTACTGATTCATAGACTCTGGATTCAATGTATAAATTTTTGCTTCATTTCTTAAAAATAATTTTCTAAATGTTCAGAAGGAATGGTGTACTTCTACTGATTCATAGACTCTGGATTCAATGTATAAATTTTTGCTTCATTTCTTAAAAATAATTTTCTAAATGTTCAGAAGGAATGGTGTACTTGGACTTCTTATTAAGTAGGATTGTTAAAGGAAAAAAACAATTTTCTGTTTTTAAACTACAAGGAGTGAACCCTGAATAAGTTACGGACTGTAGTTACCAGGCACCATCAGGGAGTGGTGGATTCAGAAGGGTGGTAAAGAGAACAAAAAAGCAGTCAGGAATTGAGAAGCAGCTGAGGATTGCAGGTGGTGAGTAGTGTTGGTGGAAAGAGATTGAGCATTTATTCAGCAGAAGGAGGTGTATGACCGTAATTGAACCCATTCCTTAGGGTACAGCCAAGTGCTGGCAGGAAAGACAGAACCAGAACCGTGAAAAGATTTTGCAGTGCAATACCTGTCTTCCAGAATCCTCCTGGAGAAGAACAATATTGTCGGTTCTACGAGTAACTGGGTTAGAAGTAGCTTTGACAGTGAAAATCTTGGCCTGACCCATTGACGTCTGTAGCAGCACTTTCCAAAAGTAAGGTGCTCACACTCCAGACCTGTAGAAGATATTCCACTGGGATGCAAGAAGACAAAGCAGTAGACGTTCTGCTTATATTTACTTCTGTCTAACAGTAGGAACTGTACTTTACCTAATAGTCAGTCTGCACATTGCCCTGGTTCCTTCGGCGCATGAAGGTCAGCAGCCCCGGGACATTTCGAGAGAAGAGCGTGGGTTCTGCTGACAAGGGCGACTGACTCTGTATGGAGGTTTATCTCTACCTGATTAAGTAGATTTCCAGATTACAGCATCTTAAGTAGTCAGAATATCTTATAGCACATTACAGTGGCATGGGGAGTGATCCTTATAATCTTTGGTGCCACAGAAACTAATGGGAGCAGATTACCTAAAGGAGTTGTTGAAGACGGATTAGGAATTGTTCTTGTAAAGGCAGGCATTTTGGCCTTTCAAGTGATACTTGGCTGTGTATTGCTGCCCTGCAGGTACTTGAAAAACGAATGCGTATAATCTGCTTCCAAAATAGAGATGATAAGTTAATGAATAAGGAAGTAGGTGTTTTCTTTTAACGATCAGGTGCTACAGAAAGGACACCTAGAAAATAAGTGTGTGGACACACTTTGATTGCTAAACGATTTTCATTGCGGAAAGTGGTAGCTGTTGTCATGTAAACTCATTCCTTTATACTTGAAAATCTTCAACTAAAATCATGCAAAGGGTTTCAAACTCAGTGAAGATTTTTGTCAAAATGGAACATTTTCCAATTAGTTTGCAAGACCAACTGACTGAAAGGGAAAATGGAAAGTTCCTAATTTTAGTAAAGAAGCCTTTGAATAATTAGTGTAGGAGACTGAAACTGGAGAATTAAGACTTTAAGAATAGTTCTGCTGTTTGGACCCAGGTGTCTATGTGAGGTGTCTTTTTTAAGCTAGACCAGGTAGTGGAGGTAGATATTGAAATACACTGTCCTTAGAGTGTTTCAAAGGTTTGATTCTATCATAAGGTGTTAAACTGAGATTTAAGAAAACAAAACAAAACAAAAAAACCAAACGAAACACATTTGGTGGCAGAGTCATTGAAAGAAGAAGTGTTTTTAGTGGGAAAAAAAAGGATTAAGAATAACAGAATTAGTTTTGAATTTCTTAATTTCATCTTTATCCCTGCCTGCTAAATTTATATTTTTGAGTATATGTTAAATGTGCCTGTAAATGCAGTAGGGAGTGTGTATTGGGGGTTGGACTGAAGTTTTTTTTTTTTTCCTTCTGGTAGGTATATGATTCTTAATTTTTTTAAAATGTTTATTTTTGAGAGAGAGGGGGAGAGAGGGGGGGGGGGGAGGGGCAGAGAGCGAGGGAGACACAGAATCTGAAGCAGATTCCAGGCTCTGAGCTGCCAGCACAGACCCTGATGTGGGGCTCAAACTTAAGAACCATGAGATCATGACCTGAGCTGAAGTCGGATGCTGAACCAACTAAGCCACCCAGGTGCCCCTGATACGGTACATGATTCTGAAAGTTGGGAGGCCAGTGGTCCATAGAAGGAGACCCGCTGGGATCTTTCTTACGAAATCATCCTGGTCTCTGTGGGATTGGGGGATGTTTCAGGGATTCAAGTCTCTTGCGCCCTGGAATGGTAGCCTCAGTGGTGGGGGAGGAAGGAGGACTGGCGGCATTCCTGGGGGACTGAGGGGGGGGTCTGTTCATTTGCACTGCCTGAGTTGGGCTGTGGGGAGGGTGTGGTCCTACTGAAGGAGGCAGGACCGTGTCCTGCTGGTGAGGTCCTGGCACCCTGGAGGACGGGAGGAAATGCCTTGCGGAGGCTCTCTGCCTGGCCTGTTTGGGTTTCCATCTCTGGCAGAAACGGTTTTGATCATGAATTCTGTCTTCAGAACAGCACTGTCCAATAGTAATAGAATGTGAGCCACATGTCTAATTTTAAATTTTCTAGTAGTTACACTAAAAGGTAAAACAGATGAAGTTATTCAATAACATTATTTAACTAAAAATATCCAAATACCATTTCATTGTGTAATCAATATAAAATATTAATGAGATTTTTTTTCCTCCCATGCTGAGTTTTAAAAACGACTGTTTGGTTTATACTTACAATGCCTCGGTTGGGATTAACCATGTGTTCAGTGCTCATTAGCCAGTGCTGGTGCAGCTTTAGAACATCGATCAGAAATGTTACAGCAAAGTTAGAAGAAATCTGCACATCATCTAGCTTGTGGGTTTGGAGACCTGGCTGGCTTCAGGATTTTCTCTTATCCCCCATTTTTTTTGCAGTAAGGTCTGTGCCCAACATGGGGCTTGAACTCAACCCTGAGATCAAGAGTTGCATGCTCTACTGACTGAGCCAGCCAGACACCTGTCCACCCTCCATTTTTTAAGTTGGAGTCCTGTATATTTTTAGAGTACACGTAATGGTTAAGGGATTTGAACACTTGTGGATAGCCAGTGTGCAGGTGACTTGTCTGTGGCTTCTGGAATCTCCCGTTTTATTCCAGGTCGGGTGGGGAAAGACTGAGATGCTACCTTTTACCTTTTGACAGGGACTCAACGAAGAGAGGTTGTCCTGCATATAAGGTCATGGAGATGATGTCTCTGAACCTATCTTGTCACCTGACTGTTGTCCAGGTGATGTGGCAGAGCTTACGTCCTGGGGGGAAGGCCCTAGACTCAGAAAGAAGATTTGGCTTCAGGTTTCTACTTTGTTCGACACCAGCTTTATCATCTGGGCAAATCCTTAGGCTTCTTGGTGAGGTTTCCTCAGATGGAAAGTGAGCGTGGTCATTCGTCATGGTGTGATGGTCAAGTCTGAGTTAAGGATGGGGGAGTGCTGGAAAAAGTGCTGTTAGAAACCGCAAAGCTCTTGGGGTGCCTGGGTGGCTCAGTCGGTTGAGCGCCCAGGACTTCATCTCAGGTCATGATCTCGCGGTTCAAGAGTTCAAGCCCTGAGTCCGGCTCTGGGCTGATGGCTCAGAGCCTGGAGCCTGCTTCGGATTCTATGTCTCCCTCTCTCTCTGCCCCTCCCCTGCTCACACTTTGTCTCTCTCAAAAAATGAATAAACATTAAAAAAAATAAAACAACTTCAAAAGCCTTCTGAGAATGGAGAGGCAGTTGGGGGAGCTGTCCCATCCTAACTGTGGTGGTCCTGTCCTCTCTGAGATGGGGAATTTTCTAGAATGGGCCTGTGAAATAACTGTACCGTTCAGAGCTGGGTGTTGTGATGATTCATTTGCCGGCTAGACTGTGCCTGGGTTTTCAAAGCTTGTGTTGCCAAGTTGTGTGACGTGGGCAAGTCTGTGGTGGGTTTGCAGCCTTGGCCTTGTGCATGGTGTGCAATGGGGCCTGGAAAGCTGGTGCCTTGTAATAAAACGGCAGTCAAGGGGCACCTGGGTGGCTCTGTCGTGAAGCGTCCGACTCTCGATTTTGGCTCATGGTTTGTCAGATCAAGCCCTGTGTTGGGTTCATGCTGTCGGCGTGGAGCCTACTTGGGATTCTGTTTTTCCTCTCTCTGCCCCTCCCCATGCACGTGCTTAAACTTAAGAAGAAAAAAAAAAGGCAGTTGATTTCTGCTCCCACATCTTGCTCCATCTCTTAGGCTTCCAACAATCTCAATCCTAGAAAGCTATCAACTCTCCCCAGGAAATGGAGAACCCAAAGAATTGGGCACATATTTTCATTTCCTTTTTAAATGATACAGTCTCTTTTCAAGTTTTACTTGAATATCGATTCATGGTTTGCATAAGCTGTTTGAATTTTAAACATGTATGTACAAAGCTTGGAGTTCCAATTTTACCCAAGTGATTGTTAGGGGTGCAGCCTGGTCTCACACCTGTGTGACAGGCTGTTGAGGACTTCCTTGTGCTTGTCTGTCAAGAACCATGAAACTTCAGCCAGGAACACGGCAGGTCTCTGGGTGTGCACTAGAGGGCTGTGCTATTGGAACTCTGATACATGAGCTCTCCCATTTCAAAATTGACTGATACATGCACGTGTGGTATTTGGGAAAACTTAAGGTGAAAAAGCTTTAGTAACGTTGATTCTTTGAAAGAGGTGTTTGCCTACTGTTCACTTCTGTGAACTATTTTTAATGTTTGTATCATCTATCTAAAATTAAACTAGGGTCTTTAAGCATATTTAAACATTGTCTAAGAGTGAATGGGAAAATTTTGGCAAAAATAAGCAAAACCCCCCCTTATTGAAATCTGGGAGAAATGGGTTTAAAAAACCCCACATAGCTAATGTCTAATATTATGTGAGAAAGTCAAAAACCTGATTTACCATTTGTCAGACCAGTTTAAAAAAATTTTTTTTTAATATTTATTTTTGAACTGATAAGAACAGACACTACACTTGATCTTAGCCAAAAGGCCGAAAAGCGATTAATATTTATTTTTGAGAGACAGAGACAGAGCATGAGCTGGGGAGGGGTAGAGAAAGAGAGGGAGACACAGAATCCAGAGCATGCTCCAGGCTCTGAGCTGTCAACACAGAGCCCGATGTGGGGCTCGGACTCACCAACCACAAGATCAAGACCTGAGCCAAAGTCAGACACTAACTGACTGAGCCACCCAGGTGCCCCTGTCAAACCAGTTTTTTGACAATAAACTTATGTTGTCTTATGTAGAGCCAAGTTGTAGGACAAAACAGAAATGACATGCTAAGGGAAATTAGCTTATTGAGATACTAACAATAAATGTCTTTTTTTCTAAGTGTTATTTTAGAAAACAGCTTTGTTAATGGATTCCATGATTTTTTGGATTGCTTTCACTTTTGAAATTCCAGTCTCTTATTGAATTACTCCTCCTCCTCCATTATCCCCCTTACCGTTGGGCCAGAAGGACTAGAAGGAGGAAGTGGTACATGGTCTACTTTTTCGAGGATGGGTATAAGAGGCAGATGTCCAGTGGTGATGTCAGTGGGCAACCATCTTGGGTAGGATACTCACAAGAAAGCTCGAGCTACCTTTAATTAGGATTTAATCCTTAATTATCTTTAGGTGAGGCTAAGTTTTGCTGTCACAATCTCAATAACTTAATGTATTTATATCACAGTCTAGCGTGGAACAAGTGACTCGCTATGGCAGCTCTTCTCCAATAGTGAATCAAAGGCCCAGTGGATTCCATTTTGTGGCTCCTCATCTTGTGGTTCTTCATTTCGAACTCTGAGTTGAGGAGAAAGTAGGAAAGAGCGGGGAGAGGGATGGAGAAAGAGAGCTCTTGGAGATTCACATCCATGCTTTTTTTTTTTTTTTTTGATGCTTTTTTTTTTTTTTGGATCTAATAATATGCCATACAATAATATGCCATACAATATTCCTGTGACAGGAAGTTGAGTAGTTCTTTCACTCACATTCTCATGGGGAGAACTTAGTGGTCCTAACCTGAATCTAAGGATGGCTGGGAAATGGAGTCTCTCTGTGGGTCCAGTAAGGAAAACAAAACAAAACAAAACAAAACAAAACAAAACACGGGCAAACATAATACTTTGTCACTGCTCCACTGAGTTTCTGTGACCTCCCCTTGACTCATGGCAAGCTCACGCTACTTTGGCCCACACTGATGGACAAGCAGGGTGTTTGCCTTATAGCCACCATCTCCATTCTGCCCAGTTGTGTGTTTTCTTCTCTCCTGTTCCAACAGGTGTGGGGGAAGGGGCTCAGATCCCTCAGTGCATTGTGTAAGCAGACACCTGTCTGGGGAACAGTCGCCAATCTCCCTGTGTGGTGGGAAATCCCGAATTCAACAAGAGGTTCAATGGAACTGTCTTTCCTTGTTTGACCTTCAGAAAGACCCAGTTCCCCACAAGACTGTTGATGTGCTTATTCTCTTCTGTATGCTTTTCTCCTCTCCTTTACAGTTTGGGCTTGGAGTTGCAGGTGGGGGAAGGTGTGCCTAGTAGATACCTCTTGCATAGGGGAGTGGGGTTTCTTTTATAGAAAATCCTTGCAGAGGATTTTCTTTATAATTCCACAAAATCATGAGTTACCATAGAAACAGGTAACAATTCTGAATCTCTTCAAATGATTTTTCTTCTGGGAATATCTACAAGATGCTAAAATATTCAGTATATTTCAAAATTCCTTGTATTATTGGCATATTTTATTTCAGTGAGTTAATACAGAGTATGAGTTACCCTGTAGTAAATTTGATGCAGGTATTTTGATTTATTAATATTATACAAGCTTTATTTTGGAATAACTTTAGATTTATGGAAAAGTTGCAAGGATAATACAGGGACTTTGCATATACCTTTCACACTGGTGCTTAAGATGATTTAAGTTCATTTTAATGTACTGATTAAGAGTTTCTCTTAATGTTCATATATTGGACAACCATGTTAAATTTGTCAAAACTAAGAAATTAACATTGGTGAACTGCTGTTAACTAAACTATAGCTTTTATTCTGATTTCACCACTTTTTCCACTAATGTCCTTTTTCTGGTCCAAATCTGGTCCAGGATATGATCACTTGGCACTTGGTTGTCCTGTTTCCTCAATATCCTGTAATATGTTACGGTTTTTCATTTTTCTTTTGTTTTTTCTAAACCTTGACACTTCTGAAAGTATTTTGTGGTATGTCACCCAATTTGGGTTTATCAGTGTTTTTTCACGATGAGATGGACTTATGGGTTTGGGAGAAAATACTGCAACGGTGAAGTGCCTTTCTCATCTCTTCAAATGAGGAGGTAGATGATAGAGACCATGGTATCACTGGTGATAATAATATTGACCACTTGCTAAGGTTGTGTCTCCCAGGTTTTGCTACTGGAAAATTATTATTCTCCCATTTCATCCTTTCTTATAAGTCACCAAGTACCATCCACACACAAGAGGTGGGGAATTAAGCTCTACCTCTGGGGCTGTGAGAGGGGGGTGGTATCTTTGTATTTTATTTGGAATTCTTTTGCAGTGAATACTTGTCTTGTTTCCCCCATTTAATGATTCAGTCTCTTATTTATATTAGTTTAGTTTGATACTTATTCTTTAGGTTATATGATAATTATTGGTCAAATTATTCCACCTTTGGCCATTGAGAGCTCTTTCAAGTTGACTGTTGGGTACAAAGAAACCCAGGAATGTTTCCAGTTACTTGGACCTGGATAAATAGGGGCTTCTCCACTTCCTCAGTGGTAACTGTTACATGAGAAGCATGTTATGATCTTTGTAGATGAATAATACCCGTCTATAAGAAAGTATATAGAAACTTGGCAGTGTTTATGAAAGTCATAAGCATTTAGTAATATAATTAGCATTACAAGCTATTTCAGAGACTAATCCCTGCAAAAGACCATTGATAAAAGATTCTTAGGGGCTTAGAGGAAATTAGAAGAAACCACCCTACCTCCTCTGTTTTATAGATGAGAAATGAAAGCTTCCAAAGTTTAAGTGATTTGCCTACGCAAAGCCAGGACTAAAACTCACTTCCAGGGCCTTATAAAGCTAGTTCTTTCCACTGAATCAAGCAGTTAGTCATCCTCCTGTTTTTTGTTTTTCAAACATGAATACTCTGGAATATTTTGCAGATATAGAAGCATAGTTGCTACGTAATGATAAATACTACTGGAGGAAGAATTTTGCATGTTTTATATAGGCATATCAAGTTGATAGCTTGTACTAAAGAGCACCTTAAAAACAATTTATTGAATTTCATATTTTGATAAGGTTTTCAGCACAGAAAACCAATGTTCTGGGTCTTTTGGATATACTTTGATGTCAGAATTTCTGTTTAACTGGTACTAATTCAATTGCCCTGATTTTATTTTGAGCCATGTCCACTTTAGTGTAAATGTAGCAGGAGAAAAAGCATTTCCTTTTATGCTCAGAAAGTGACATGGTGTGCGTGCATTGAAATGACAGTGCTAGAAGAAGATGGAGAATGTGTGGAACCAACGTGTTAATTTTATCTGCGGTTAATTCAGAGGTAGGTGTTTATCTTATTTTCACAGCCGTACACATTCACTGCCACTGGGTGTTATCCTTATGAGTGATTACCATTACATTAACTTGGTCTTCCAGGAGGGGAAGGATGACGTGAATTTTGTTTTAAAAGGCAGCATTGGTTAGTACAACATTTAAGAAGTGTTTTGCCTATGCCAGTAAAAAGCTATACCATTATGTTGATGGATTTGCTACTTTGTGTCCTATTAAGTATAAAATGTGACCATATATTTTGGATTCCAGCTTCTTTTCTGGTTTGTTGAGCACACCGGTGCTTAAGACGATGATTTAAATTAGTTTTAATGCACTTGGGTAATCAAGCGTACAATGCTTTGAAGCCACTAGCAGAGAAAAAGAAGAGGGCTATTCCAGCCTTCCCCACTAATGAGACCCATAAATCAACAGAATGAACATGGAAACTTCAGGGAGCCTTGAGATCTAATTTCAAACACCTTAAAGTTAGGACTCCTTTTCTTGGGTTCAGACTTGCTGGGACCATAGTGCCTTAGGGTAATGGCTGAGCTGAAAAATCTGGGTATAAAGTGGAGAACTTCTATAGGAAGAAAGCGGCTGGGCCACATACTCTGACTCTTACCCTTCGGATTGGACAGGCTTGGGGTTATTAGGAGGTCTGGGCCTGAAGGAGTGGAAGAGTTTTCGGTATTGGTATTCATGTTCCAAACATAGATTATCTGAGAAATCATAACATGACTGCAAAAGGGAGAGCATTTTCCTTTCAGTGTATCGTTATAGTGGGCTTTTGAAGCTAACTCTGCTGCGATAAATTTGGAGCATAAAAGCTTTTTGATACAAAAGGAAGGAGCCTGAACTTTAGAGAATACATTGGACACCTCCCTAAAAGAACAGAGAAATGCCTTTTAGACTTCAGGTACATCTGTGGCAAATATGAAAACAAGCTATTTCTAGGCCTCTGGCAGAGGAGACTGGTCATTCACTGTGTTCTTAAAAACAAAGAAAATAGGCAAGAGACATTTGGAATAAAAGATCCAAGGTTTCTAGATGTTGTTGGTTCAGGCAGTGTCAGAAACTCTTAGCTCTTCTCTTGCAAGCTGACTTTGGACTGTATACATAGACGTATTTGAAATGGCAGACTCCACTCCCATGTATTTCACCCTGGTACTGGTCAAGTCTATGTGCCGGTGCATGATGGGATGAGAGTTTAGGACTCCAAAGTGGTGTTAGAAGTGAGCTGAGAAGAAATGACAGTGTCCTAGGGATGCTTTTTGTTTAGTTTACCCCTTGAAAACGCACTGGAATCCTAGAGCACATGAAGGTACTTAATTCTAATAACTGTAGGACTATTTGCATACTAGGTAGGTTTCTGTGGATTTTAGTAATGTGTTGTCTTTGATCGTTACTGGGAACCATTTAACTACAAGGTGTAATGGCACAATTATTTTGCCATAAAAGTTTATATTTTGATTTGGGCTGTGTGTAAATCATCTTAAAGGGTGTGTGTGTGTGTGTGTGTGTGTGTGTATACTCTATGTATAGGAGCAGGCCGGGGTTGGGGTGGCTTTTAAATTGCTTACACTGAATTTAAAATTCTAGGTGTTTTTTTTTCTTTTTTTTTTTTAGAAATACTATGATGGCTAAAATTGAAATATTTGTGGTCATTAAAAACAAAGCAATCAGAGAGAATGGATTATTTTCATATTCAAAAGAAAATTCAAAATCAGAAAGCCTTCTGGTTTTGAAATGAAAAGCACAATGTTTATATATTTTTTAAGACTCAGGTTTTATAGCTATTGGAATTTTCTTGCTTGGCAGGTTTTCTTTTTCTTTCTTTCTTTTTTTTTAAACTAAAAATGACATTACTTAAAGTGTTTCTCTGAAATGGCTCTTGTAGACGTTGAAACAGAATTAACTGTAGCCTTGTACTTGATTATATCACATCAGATTGTAGAACAGTAAGGGTGTTTTGCCTGGTCCTGAGGTGGAGGAAGGTGTTAGTAGGGCTGTTCCTTTCACTTAGGAGGATAATGAGGGATAAAGTGATCAAAGTGGTTATGGAATATAATTTGATCTGTATTTATGAAAGACTTCATTTTCCTAACCAAGTATCTCATGGTGGTACTCACTGTGTGTTTTCAAGTCCCTTTTGTTTACTTGATTGTTTTCAGACTGAGATGCAGCTGTTAGCACTACATTTTACCCATAAACACTCGAGCATACATATTATTAACTAGAGCTCAGTATTTATCGTTTTCTGTGTTTCCAATTACATGCACTGAAATGAACAAGTCTTACCTGTACCCATTGAAATTTGAGAAATGTATACACTCATGGAACCCAGATTCAATTGGGTGGAGAGCTTTTTAACCTTACCTAAGAATCCTGTCCGCCTTTTTCCACTCAGTCCTACCCTCTGCCCTAGAGACCTTGACTGTTCTGATCTTTTCACTATAGGTTAGTTTTCCCTGTTTGCAAACTTCCATGTAAATGAATTTATACGGTGTGCCCTCTTGGGTACAGTTTCTTTTACTCACCATATTTTTTTGGAGATTCACTCATATTACCATCTGAGTAAGTAGTTCATGCCTTTTTGTTGTTGAGTAGTATTCCGTTGTAGAAGTAAAACAGTTTGGTCAGCTGGTCATTTGTTGATGGATGTTTCTAATTTCGTGCTGTTGTGACTAAAGCTGCTGTGAACATTGTTGTGTTAGTCTTTTTGTGGACATATGCTTTCAATTCTTTTGGGTAAATACTTAGGCGTGGAATTTCTGTGTTGTAAGGTAGGCATATGCTTAGTTTTATAAGAAACTAACGATCTTTTCCCAGAGTGGTTTTACTGTTTTACTCTCCCGCAGAGAAAGAATGAGCGTTCTGTTTGCTCCATATATACACCAACATATGGTATTGTCAGTCGTTTTCATATTGATTTTTCTTAATGTGTAGTGGTATCTCATTATGTTTTTAATTTGCATTTCCCTGATGACTAATGGTGGTGAATGACTTTGAATGTACACTTTGGTCATCTCGTGAAATGTCTGTTCATTCTTTTGCACACTTACTGTTTTTTCTCTGAGTTGGAATTCATTATCCTGGATACCAATCTTTTTTATCACATGCACAATGCATTTTTTTTCTCCCAGTCTGTGGCTAGCCTTTTAATTTTCTTTCTGTTTGTTGATAAGCAGAAGATAATAATTTTGAAGTCTAATTCATTTTTTTTAACACAGTTGATTTGTACCATTTAAGAAATCTTTGCCTATGCCTAAATTGTACACTTTCCTTTGATTTCTTTAGTAGCATTACAGTGTTTTTTAAAAATTTTTATTATTTTTTTTATTTCACTCTCGATGTTTATTGACTTGGGTCAATGTTGGCATTTTATAGCCCAGAATTAAAATAATGGAATTTTAGAGCTAGACAGGACTTCTGAGATCACCCTGTTACCTACCAATACCTCCTTCTGAATGAGAAGAATTGTAGTTTTAATCTTTAAATTTGGGCCTGTGGTTAATTTAGAGTTAATGTTTGTGTGTAGCATAAGACAAGGATCCAGGTTCATTTTTTCCATACTGATACCACTTGTTTCGGCATCATTTGTTGGAAAAAAATTTTCCCCCTTTGGGTGCCTTCTGTCAAAAATCAGTCAACTATGGGGCGCCTGGGTGGCTCAGTCGGTTAAGCGGCCGACTTCGCCTCAGGTCACGATCTTGCGGTCCGTGAGTTCGAGCCCCGCGTCGGGCTCTGGGCTGACAGCTCAGAGCCTGGAGCCCGTTTCAGATTCTGTGTCTCCCTCTCTCTGACCCTCCCCCGTTCATGCTGTGTCTCTCTCAGTCTCAAAAATAAATAAACGTTAAAAAAAATATAAAAAAAATCAGTCAACTATATCTGTATGAGTCCATTTGGTAGGTTCTAGTCTATTTTATTGACCTACTCGTTGATTGTTGAGCTAGAACCACACGGTCTTGAGTCTTGTAGCTTCGAAAGCAAGTCTTCATATGAAGTTGTGTTAAGTCTTCCAATTTTGTTTCCTTTTTTGGTGATTGATATTTGTAGGATCTTCATGTTTCTATATAAATTATAGAATCAGCTTGTCATTGTTTTTTTTTAAACAAAATAGGAATTGTGGTGAGACTGTGACTTGCATTGTCTTGATGCTGGATTCCTTGGTGTTTACCAGATCAAACTGTTTTCATAATAATAGGGAGACATTGCTTGCTTTCACACTCATTTTCTTTCACGCGTACTTAGTCTTTGAGAGGCTACATAATGTGTGATCTTGTAATAGATTGAGTGCAGAAGCAGATTGGAAAATTTAGCTGCCTTCTATTCTAAATATGAAGAATATTGGCAAAAATGTAAAACAATGCAAATATTCTCAATTTTATGCTTTTAGGAAGACTTTTCATAAAACTTTGTGTTAATGTCTAATGAATGTTAATTTTAAATGAACTATTGTGACATAATTTTGTTTTATTTCTCATGGTAAATATGACAGATATCTCATCCACAGAAATTAAAACTTTTTGGATCCTCCATAGTTTTTAAGAGTGTCAAGGAGTCCTGAGAGAAGGAATTTGGAAACTTGCTGCTGTAGATCAAATTTGGGATAATTAACATGTTAACAATATTCATTCTTCGAATCCGTGAACATGGTGTATCTCTACATTTATTTACATTTTGTAGTTTTCAGTATAGACCTTCAGAAATACCTTTTGGTAAATGTGTCCTTAAGTATTCTATGCTTTGTGATGCTATGTAAATTTTCTGATGGCTTGCTAACTTATACAAATATATTTGATTTATACTGGCTGACCTTGTATTCTGCAAATTTGTGAAATTCAGACCTCATTCTGGTAGTTCCATGTCAAGAATTGTGAAGAGTTTCAGCTGTTTTCCTGGTTGCAGGCTAACCATTTAGCCTCCCACAGTTTTATAGATGCTGACAGAAGACAAGAGAATCCTCAGAGACAGGAGACTTGATTACTCATGGCACATCAGGCAGTATGAACTTCGTGTTTACGTTTCTTCCCATAGCTCCTTAGTCCCTTAGGGCTGCTAACTTCGCGGGTTTGTATCACAGGCAGGGAGCCCCGAGCTTAGCAAAATCCATTCTCTGCAAGGAGCTGCTAACAAATTTTGCCTAACCTTTGCCCCAGAGAGACCTGTTTTTTTTTTTCATTTTCCTGGACAGCAAACAAATCTTTTTGCTCCAGAGGGAGACACTATCTCTGTTGTCCAAGGCTGTGGACTTTCCAAACATCCTTGAAAAGATTATCCAGATCAAAAGCTGATACAAGACCTGCAGAAACACAGCAATGGTTCTCCTTGTGATTACCACTGTAGGTTTTTTTTTTTTTTTCAGTTTGTCCTGATTCTACTCCTTAAACTTTATCTTTTACACAGATGCTCAGTCTGATAGTTCCCCAGATCTTGTTTTGAAGTATCACTTCACTACTTATTGGGGGCTTAGTTCTCTAGCCTTTGAGTTTATGGTCCTTTGATGCCTTAGTCCTGCTCTATTGACCCAGCCTCTTTTCTCATACTCCCATCAGTAACCCTGATGCTCACCTTCAGTTGAGGACTTTTCTTGAGGCAGTTCTCTTCCCTGCCATGTTGGTCTGTCCCTTCTGCTTCTCCCAACCCTACCACTGTTACAGAGATCCAAACATAGATCAAACCCCACCACTGTTCCATACTTCCCCAACCTGTTCACTCTTCCCACGACCGTTAATCTTTCTCTCTTCTCATCACCTAGGGCACGAATTAACAGCCATACGTAAATGAATACGTACATAGTCAAATGCACTTGCTTAATTACAGAATATTACTGTGTAGAGAAAGGCAGAGGTTAACCATTTTATGTTTCTTTGACTAGACAACACTGGTATGGTGGCTCTCTGTGCTAATTTTGTTCTCCCCAAAAATGTACGAGTGCATGAATGGATTGATTTTTATGCCTTCTGTGTTTTTCAGTGCCCGGCATGTTGTTGGGAACATGGTAGATGCTTTAGTCGTGAATTCAACACCTAAATATTTATGAAGTCTTTATATTGTAACCTCAAGAATGAGTTCTAAAACTTAGTTCTATGGGGAATGGGATTTGACCTGTAGGATGTACAAAAGTAAAAACTTGAAAATTTTTAATTGAAGAATTAACATACAGTATTATCTGCAGGTATGCAACATGGTAGTTTGATTACATTACAAAATGACCAAAATTCTTATGTTGTCAGTATTAAGCATACTTTTGAGGGAGAGTAAAAGAGCAGGAAATTGAAAAATGAATGAGAGCTGCAGTATTTTAATTCTATTCTTTTTAATTGTACTGTTGAATGTATGTCACATGAGGGAAGTCCGGTCACCTATCTACTTTTACCTTTAGTAATATTATGGTTAATAACAATGTTGTGTCTACTTCCCGAAGTATAAACACCCTGTAATAATTAAGGGTTGGAGAAATACTGGGCTAGGAGGCATGTTGGAATACAGACTGCTATTAAAAATTAATGGACTTACTCATAGGTTCTTGGATCATCTGGAAAAATGTGGTGGAGACTTTGGAGGGGTTTGTGAGTAGACATGAAAGGGAGGGGGCCTTTGCAAAGTTGTTACTTTTTAAGGGGACCAGAAATCAGAGTTTGGAAGACTAGCAACGTATTAATGGCTGACAGTGGCTCCTGATCTGTTCCTTGATAAGCTCTAGCATTCTCATCAGGGCTTCCTTGGTCCATTCACATGGAGCTACTGGAGAGATTTGGGTACTCTGAAACCTCATGTTACTGGCAGGCTCCAAGGCCATCTTTGAGTAAGGCCAGTCTGTTTGTAAAGATGGAAGGGGCCAGGAATGGGATGGGGTGGGAATCAACTTGGATAAATGCTTTCCCCTCCAGCTCTCCATCTCCTATATGCCTGGAGCAGGCGCACAGGAAGCATGGAAATCATGCTTCTCCAAAGCCAGGTGTCTCTGCATGGGGCCCACACTTGCCATTCTTACCAGGAAAAGGTGATTGTGCTCTGCTGTGCTGTATTTGCTCTTAGCAGTTGCAGCTGGTTGGATGACAATCTGATTCTTCTCTCTAACCCATGTCTGCCCGTAGTAAGCCTCAGTCTTGGTGAGAGAGAATGACCTTCCCAGGGAGAAGGGGTATGCTTTCCTAAAGGACTTATTTTTTCTCTAGCCTCCTTTGCTGTTTTTGGGAGCTCGCTTCTGTGATGGCCCAGGTGCCTTACCTTGAACTGTTTAAAGCATTGGTTAAGGATCAGACAGACCTGAATTCAAGTTGTTGCTCTGCTTTTTACCAGCAGTAGGACTAATGGGCAGTCATGTAACCTGTGTGAACTTTAGTTTTCTGAGTGAGGAATAATACATAGGTGGCTATGTCATGAAATAAGATTAAATGTAGAGCTCTGAGGTCATTACCTGGGACATCAGTTGTCCATCCATAGATTGTGGTGGTTATCATAATCATACTTGTAATCAGGCATCAGAGAATTTGTCATCTGAGACTTCTGTGAAGGTAAATGGACTTGACCTAGGCAAAAGTATGAAGTGGGCAAGGCTTATCTGTGGCATCTCTAATTCCTCTTTTCTTCATTCTCCATTGGCCTCTCCTTTCCTCCTTCCTGGACCCAGTGGCATTCGGTTTTCTGACTGCCTTCCTCAAATGGAAAAGGTTAAGAGTCTGATCCTGGTATCGCTGTGCTGTTGGAACCAAATGTCATGCAAATAAGAGATTGGCAATCAAGCTGCCTTTGTTTGGCCCAGGAGCAAAGAAGGTTTATTTTTTTATTTTATTTTTTTGTTTGCATTTTTAAATGTTGGAAACAAATCAAAAGAAGAATAATCTGTGACACATGATGTATGAAAGCAGATTTCAGTGCCATGAGTCAAGTTTTACTGGAGCACAGCCCCGCTCAGTTGTTTACATGTTGTCTACAGCTGCTTTCTCCATACACCCTCAAGCTTGAGTTGCGACAGGGGCCGTACAGAGCTCCCGCGTCACTTTGTGCTGCGATTCACGGTGGTGCAGGTGTAACTTGACAGTGTTTTGAGTGCCACATGTATGCCTTTATAGCCTCTGCACCCCTCTGTTGTTGAAGGAAGTGGTAGAGCGGGATTAGGCCATGCTGAAAGAATCCACCATCTGCATTTCCTTCTGCGGGCCAGGCGCTCAACACGGCAAACCGTGCGCACGGGAGAGCAGCTGAGAAAAGTTAGAACGGAAAACCAGTATCCCATTATGGTAGAGTTTCTCTCCCCGATGCCCCAAAATGAAGTGAAGTTGTGACCAAAGTAAGTTTTCAAGTGGCTTGTTAGCCCGGTCAGAAAAGCTAGTTGTTGTTGGTGAATTAATGCAATCTTGTTTCATCACCGCAGTTGAAGAAATAGGTTAAGAGAAAACAAAATTACTCAAACTTAGTATTTTCTCGACAAGAACCACTGTTCGAGGATACTGTGCTTGATGTCTGTAGTCAAGCAGTGAGGCAGATGGTTTTCCTTGCTTCTTGATGAGTCCACAAATACTAACTCTGCTCAGTTGTTGATTGCTTGGATCGATGTAGAGTTTGAAGTGATGGAAAAGTTAGTGTCTATGGATAGGCTGTACAGAACAGCTACATACAGGAGGGAATGTTCTCAAAGAAACAAAACATAGATTCTACTTCAGATTGTACTGAATTCAACGTGGTTAATGACTGGTGATAAAGATGTGTGGCTCAGGGATGCGTGGCTGGCTCGGTGAGTAGAGCGTATGACTCTTGATCCCAGGGTTATGAGTTTGAGTCCCATGTTGGGTATGGAGATTACTTAAAAATTGTAAGAAAAAAATGTGTGGATCAGAAAAAGGCTTAGTGGGATAAGTTTACAAAGCTTGTGAAAATACAGGGTGTTGAAAGTCTATGGCTATTGATTTTATCAGCAGGTACTTTGGAAGTACTTGAATTTGTCTTGTGTTATTGAACAAGTGCCAATGGTAGACTTAATTTGTTCTCTTAAACTAAGTTAGTGACTTCTGTGAATTTTTGTCAGAAATAAAAACTGAATATCCTGATTTGCCCTACCACACAGCACTTGGATGGCTTTGCTCTGGGAAGAGTATATGTGTTTTTTGTGAAGTTTTAAACTTGAGGGCCAAGATGAAAATTCTTCTGAACAGAAAGTACTGCCTTTAGCCACTAATAGCAGACACTGAGTGGCTTTGGAAATTAGCTTTTGTTTCAGACTTGATAATGAGCTAACTAACATGGAACTACAACTCGAAACAGTGCTTCTATGTGAAAGTTAATACTTAGTTTATTTAGACAACAGACACTGTTCAAATCACTAGAATGTTAAGCTCTTTCATGTCTTCCTTTGTTGTCAAGTTAAAATAAGGAATGGGATCTGTCTTCTCAATCCAGTTGGTAGTAGTTAATTTTTCTTAGCTCAGTTGAAATACTGGCAGTGCTTTTCAGACCTCAGCGCAAGTCCAGAGGAAGTTTCCCTGCGTCCGAATCCATTTAACTCTGCAAATGAGGAGCTTTCACCTAATTTCGGTGGGAATGTGCAATGTGAAATCCTAAAAGGAAAATATTAGCTGAAGACTCTAATAGAATTTCTTAGAATGCCATCCGTGTGCTGAATGTAGTTAACTAAAATCACACTCCTGGATTAGTACTACATATTTGTGTGAAAAGAAATTTTGAAGATGAAATACGTAAAATCACATTACAGATCAGTATTAATAGGTAAACATGTGCAATTGATTTTGAGGATAGAGAATGCTAACTTTGAACCCCAGATAAGCAAATTGTCATCTCCCAAATGGAATATCATTCTTCACAGTAGGAGGCTTCTATGACAAATAACTGCATTTTATTATGTTTTGAACTTTGTCAATATAAAATTTGTGGGAAGCTCTTTTTTTTTTTTTTTTTTTTAAAGTATACGTGTTGAAATTCCCTCTTGGCCTACAAAAACTAAAATGTTTATTATGTGGCCCTAAACTGAAAAATTCTGCTAACCTCTTATTTGTATGTGTCTGTTTCTTCTGTATCTATCTTCAGGGAATGAATGTTTTTGTGTCCTGATAAAGGTCAGTATCCAAAACCAATAGTGGTAAGGGAGATTTTGTCCTTTGGCTCTAGATGCTAAGCTCACTTAGACTTTACTCTTGTTCTTACGTAGTGGTAGGTTGTCTATCAGAGGGCAGAGCACAAAACAGAGCATGAGATTCCCTTTCCTGGTCCCTTTTAGGTGTCCTTCTCCCCTGAGAGATGGCTCCACTTAAGGCCTCGTTTCTGAGAGCTTGGAATGAGGAGGGGGGTGGTGCCGGCTCCATGTACTGATTTCTCTCCACCGCTCCTTTGGCCCCCACCCCTGTCTGCCTCTCTTCCTCCTTGTGTTCAAGGAAACACATCTTTCATCTCTCAGAGGTCCAGCACCCATTCTTGCTATTCCCTCTGGGTCATCCCTTTTGATTTGGAAGATTTCCTTGAAGGCCTGGACGATGAGCCGCCTACTCCAGAGTTGTTGCTGTTCCCTAAAGCTTCCTTGGGAAGAAGAGGGGAGAGAAAGTGGGTAACAGTGACCCTTCTACCCTTGACACTCCTGGTGAGTGTGAATGTGTGTGTGCACCCATGCACGTACACATGTGCATCGTCTGGAAGTCCTGGGTTGGGATTCTTTTCAAGCCTGGCAGACCTAGAACCCCCGTAGCATAGGCACCTGCTCACAGACCACTTTTTTTGCTCACAAACAAAACAGATCAGGGGTGACTGTGGTCATCAGTGTTTCAGTGTTTGCTTCTCAGTTTCCTTTTTTCTTCCTTCCTGTCCCCAGAGGCCCACTGCCATTACTCTTTTGTGCAGTTTTAACTTATCTGGGTTATTTATGAGGGGGTGGATGGGTGTAGTGCTCCTGACAGACTGAGAATGTCAAACACTCCTCCACAGTGCTGGGTACAGCCCACGATGCAAAGGAAACTCTTTGAGACCTTGGTCTATTGATCATGTCGAAAGTGAGCGTAGCATGTGGGAAAATGACTCACTGGTGTGACTTCACCATTGCCCTTATTTTAAACTTCTTACAGGGGAAGCATAACCTAGTTCTGACAAAGGTTTTCAGCCAGGGCCGGGCTTGCCTTTGACTAAGCGATGTGTCACATTCTCTCTGCCGGAAACGCACATTCTTAACGCCAGTCATCATGGTCCTGGCAAGAAACCTCTTGGAGAGGTGTTGGTATTTGGTAGATTTATTTTTTTTTCCAGCTGCCCACAAAAAACAAACTCAGAAATATCTTTTTTTTTTTTTTTCCTTTGAAAAGTTTGTTGGAATAGTTGGTCATTTCTCCATCTGGAGATGTTTGTTGTTGCTGTGCCAGCAATGGTTTGCTTAGGGCCATGGCAAGGTGACTGTGGCCCTAAGTGAAGGGTAAAATAAACTGGGGCAGCGTGCCTGTCTGGGAAGGTGAAACCTCACGGCTGACGTTAGGCGGTGGGTGGCTAGCCATGGCCGGTGGCCATGGGTCCTCGCTTCAAGTGTGGCTGGGATTCGCTTAAAGAAGCCCTTTAAGTGATGCCTGCCCCGTTGCTCCCAGAAGTGGATACTTCCTCACTGTTGCGTGGTTTTGTGTCCAGAGAATGCCCAGCCTTGCTAGCCCACACTGAGAATTTCCCAGCCCACAGTGGGAACTTCCCAGAAGCCTAAGGACCACACCTAATTTACAAGAAAAGGAGCTCCAACTTCTTTCTTCATTCTTTACAGCTCATGGAAGAGGCATGTTCTAACAGACTCACTGTTAATGTATAGATGCTGTTGCATGCAGCCCCTTGAAAGTGGGGGCCTTGCTCCTGTGTTTGTCCATAGTGTCAGCTCACAGCGGACCCTAGTAGAGAAGGCAGTGTGGTATGGGGAAACCAGATCAGCATTCCAGGTTGGCCAGTAGCTGTAACATCTCAGACCATTCCATATCTCTGGGTATCTCCTTGTTATTTAATTGCTGGGTTGAGTGAGAGGTTGTCTAATGCAGTGGCTCTCATCCTTGCTATGCATCAGAAACACCTGTGGACTCCTTATCCCATGGATACACATGATTGGGGTCACCTCCGAGGTGAGTTCAGTAGGTCTGGGTAGAGCCTGGGAGTGAATATTTTTCCAGGATTTCTCAGGGCCAGGTTTGAGGACCACTGCCTGTAGTCACGTCTATCCATTATGAATAAATTAAAGAAGTAACTAAATAGGTAATAGGAGCAAAGACTGACCAGTTAAAGATACTTCAAATGAGGTGTGTTAATATGTCTTAAGTAGGACCTTTGGGCAGGCTTAAAAACTACTGAAAATGGAGCGAGGTGAAATATTATTTATTTATTTATTTAGCCTTAATAGAAACCTCAGGATTGTTTTGTACTCTGGCATGTGGAGCATCCCATTCTGAGTGACCTGGAAGAATACTGAGGCCAGGGGACAGGGAAGATGGGACTAAAGCTTAGGGATGGTAGCAAAAGAGATGACAGATGGGTGCCTGAGCACAGGGTTGGACTTTCTGCTTTCTGTCAAGGCTGAAGGTGGTTCTTCCACTCTTGATTTTCACATCACTGGGTTAGACACTGAGGGGTATTCCTGTGCAATCTAATAAAACTGTGTTTAATACAGTGTGTTCTATCTTCTTGTGGGCCGTGCCCTACATGCTGGAAGTTCTCAGAAGATGAGAAGCTCAAAAGAGGGAGACAAGATTATGTAAAAGTAACTAGAATGCCATGTGCTAAGTGGTAGTCATTTGTGAGTACGCAGGAATAATTTTGGGAATGTGAAGCCATCAGGGAGGGCTTCACAGAAGAAGCGATGCCGGACTTGACTTGGAAGCCTGGGGTGGGTGGGTGGGTCTGTATGGTGGAAGAAACAGGGTCCAGGTGGTTACAGGTGGCAGCCGCATGACCCAACGAGGTGAGCTTCAGGGACTACAGGTGTTACTTCCTTGTGAAGTAGACAGAGCATCAGAAGACCAGGCTCAACTTCATGGGCTTTGGGTTCCAGACTTGGAGATTTGAGTTTCGTATCCTAGAATTTTGAAATATAGTAAGTGGGAGATGGCCCAGGTTAGGTCTGTTGTTTAGAGAGGTCAGAACGACTAACTAGACGGTGGCCGGCTGAAGTCAAATTAGTAAAGCTTGTTAATTGAGTGTTGAGAGTAAGGGAGAGGAAGAGTAGAGGCTGTTTCTTAGGATTTTGGCTTGGGTGATAAATGGAAGGTCTTGACACCTTTTGACGTATGCATTGCAGGGAGCAGAAAGCAGAGTCATTGGTTGAGAGGTTGAAGGGGTATGTGGACCTTTAGACAAAAATATCTGGTGAGCATTGGAGAAGGGTCTGTGCCCAAAATAATAGATTCAGGAGCGATCAAATAATAAAATTGTTCTACTTCTGGAAAGTGGGGAAACCAAGAAACACCTAAATCTGTATTAGTTAGCTATTGCTGTGTAACACAATTATCCCAAGTGATGTCACTTAGTGGCTTAAAACCACAAGCATCTATTATCTCTTAGTTTGTGTAGGTCAGGATTCCAGGTGCAGCTTAACTGGGAGTCTTCTGTTTCAAGATCTTGTAAGGCTGTAGCCAAGTTATTGGTTGGAACTGTGATTTTATCTGAAGGATTGACTTGGGAAAGGATACACTTCCAAGGTCACTCAAGTGATTTGGGGTAGGTCTCGATTCCTTGCTGGCTGTTGGTTTAAGCTCATTTGTGTTTCACCACTTGGGCCTCTCTGAACAGTGTCACACAACATGGTAGGCAGCTAGCTTCCCTCAGAGCGAGCAAGAGTGTGGGCAACATGGAAGCTGCAACATGGAAGCTGCAGTCTTTCTGTAACCTAATCTCAGAATTAGAAGTGACCACACTTTGCCATATTCACTAGAAACGAGTCACTTGGTCTGCCTCATGCTCAAGGGGAATGGATTACTCAAGAGCCTGAATCCCAGGACATGAGAAACATCTTAGAGGCTGTGTAGCACAACATTCAAAAGGTGAGCTGATGGATGGGTAATGGAGCAGCAGCAGTAACAGTGGGAAGGGCAAGTGAAGACTCAGGAGGGTGTGGTCTCACCCACAATGGAAGGAGGAAAGAAATTCAAATACAGACTAGGTTATGATTCGGTTAAAAAAATTCATGATCTTGTTTGTTTCTTGCTCTTGCAGATATTCACTACAGGTTGCTTTGGGCTCTGCGCCCACATAATCATCCCCAGGACGTGTCCATTAGGGTCGTCTAGGGTTTCTTCCTGTCATTTTTACTATGGGACCTAAGCTGACAGAACTGGGGAAATTACCACCATCTGAATCGATGCCGGTTGCCTTGGCAGACAAGGGATGTTGAGGGGGAACCATGCGTTAGCTCTCAGGACTTGAACCCATGTTGCTCCTTTCACATCTCACTGGCCACATACGGTCCTGTGGTCTTCCTCACTTCCTGTGATGTATCTAGAGAGTGGGGGTTCAGAGACATTTGGTAATCTGCACCATGACAACCCTGGAGGGAAGGATCATGAGTGTCACTCTCCACAGAGAGGACAGCATGTCTGAACGTGGTATTGGCATTGGCAGGGATGTCACTGTTGTTCGTGTTGGCCTGGGTAGTGTTGTGGGGAGATGAGGCATACCCTCATGGCAGTGGGCTGAGGCATGAATGGGAGATGAGAAAGTGGAGAGAGCTAGTAGGAAGAAATAGTTAGAAACTGCTTTTTTTCCCGACAGAAAAGAAGCTCCAGTCACTAGCCTTCCTGCATTCTTCTTCGTTATCACTGACTGGCATCATGGTGGGTTTTTGTAATGTGTATCAGATACGTGGAAGCAGATTCCTTCTAACTGTGGAGTTCTGCTCTGTCCTTAGCCTTTGATGATAATCTCAGAAGTGACCAGTGGGAGTTGACTGAACACCGTGTGCCCTTTTGGTGCTGCATTTAAATAAGAAATTGCGCCTTTTAATAGTTTTCCGGTGGGGCAAAGTTGCCAAGCTTTTTGAGGAAACCTACTTAACGTCTGTTGTTCTTGATACTGCCTTTTTATTTTTTTATTAACTGGATTTGGAAGTTTGGTTATAATAAAATCTGATACAATCTCCAAATTTGCTCCAAAACATCAGTTTTCCATTTTAGCTGAGTTCAGGATTTCAAGAAGGATATATGAAAGTTCTCGGGAACTTACGGAGTGGTACGGACACAAGCTTTTGTTGCCACTGATGCCATTAATTTTTGGTGGTTGAGAAGTAATAGAGTGCACATTTTCCTGTTGTGAGCTGAAGTCAAGAGGCAGAGATCTGCCACTGGTAGCTGAGGCATCAATTATATTTGATTTCTCAGAATTTTAAAAAGTAGGTTTAACACACAGGGTGTTGTTCTGAACTAAGTATTTCAGTAAGTTGGTAGTTCATGAACATACAGACTTTCCCGGCTGGCTGCAGACCAGGTCTGATTAGCCCACAGGCCACCATGATTTCTTTTCCTTTCCTTTTTCTTTTTCTTTTTCTTTTTCTTATTTTCCTCACTTCTTGTCACTAGTCTCCTTACCATATTTCTTCCTGCAGCACCTTATCTTGATTCAGTTATTCCCTCTCAGCTCTGCAAAAAGTGGAGATAACGGAGTGAGTCTGCCCTCAGGGATCAAAAAGGATGTTGTGGCAGTAGGGTTTGAAGTAAGAGGACGGAAGGTGGTGAGAGTAGACTTCTGAGCATCCCTAAAATTTCCGAAACACCTGCAATTCTATTTCCTTAGGAGGCTGCCCTTAACACACAGAATGGCTTAGGATGTCAAGTATTACCTTGGATCCAAATAATGTGAATCATCCCCCCATGGCAGGTTTTCAGTGACCTGTGGATAATTGAGATTTGATCTGTGAATGATTAGAAAACATTTGGGGGATAAAGCTTCTTAAACAGTGAGCCTTGAGTATGTTCTGACTTCTTACTAAGTTGGCATTGTGATTTTTAAACTTCAAAATTTGAAATGCAGTGAAGTTGCTAGCATAATTTTAAATAACGACCTTGAGAAATCTGCAAGAAGCATTTATTTGTTGGTCCTATCAAAGGACTTGACATTATTCAACTATATGAGAGTTACCCTGGAATTATGTTCATGAAAAATTCCTTCCACCCTTCTTGGCAAGATGCAAGAATGATGGACTATAAAATTGTACCTTCATAATGGCCTTAGGTGTCTTTGAACCAACATCTGACTTTGAAGTTACCCAGCTGCCTGTTACCAATTTACCTGTTTTACTGGGTGTTATTTTTTTTCAATGGGGGGGGCTATTAAATATAATACTCTAAGCAAGTGATTTAACCCATATTGCTTAGAATATGATGGTATTCTGATAAAAAGTCATTTCCAGGTGTTTCAAGTGAAATGCTTTAGCAAACATCCTTCAAAGGGCCATTTTTTTACTAATTAATATAAATGTGCTTGCTTATTTTTCTGGACATTGGGCCTTTTTTTCCCCAAGTGATTATATCGATTTAGTAGTGTTAAGTGACTAAAGCTTTCTGATTTCTCACCAATAAATTAAACCTCTTTCCGTTGTTGAAATGATTGCTCGTCCTCTATGCCAGTGCACTACCAGTGAAAAAGGCGTATCTGTTTGGGGTTGTCAGTATTTTGAGCATGAGTGGTTGGGAGAGATTTGTGTGTGTACCACTGTGCCGGTGAAGGTACATCGGTAGAGCTAGGGAGGTCGTACTGCTCTCTGTTACTTAGGAAAGGTAAGCTGTGAATTATTCTCTTTTCAGGCTAATTTATTTATTAATATATTATTAATTAATTTTGAGAGAGATCAAGAGATACAGAGTGCAAGCAGGGAAGGGGCAGAGAGAGAGAGAGAGAGTGGGGTGGGGGTGGGGGGCGGGCAGAGAATCCCAAGCAGGCTCCACACTGTCAGCGCGGAGCCCGATGCCAGTCTCTGTCTCCCGGACCGTGAGGTCACGACCTGAGCCAAAACCAAGAGTCGGATGCTTAACCAGCTGAGCCACCCAGGTGCCCCTAAGGTATGAATTTTAAGCCATAATTCAAGATCACATGGTTTAGCGATATTCCATATACACTTTGTAAATCAGTGGCCTGGCCGCAGTTCTTTTACCCCCTGGGAAAGTTGTTGCATTGCTAGATTACAGTTCTTTCCTTGAGCTCAACTTTACTTGTACTCCAAAGAATTACTAAGGGTGGTTCAAGGCTTCTTCCATTTGTTTATTTGCTTATGGGAAAGCATTATTCATACTCTCAAGTTTCATTTAAAAACCAAAATGCTCAGAGATAGTGTTGCTTTCAAAACCTGTTAAAATTATAATATGGGTAGTACTGATAAATCGTGTTCTGTTTTAAACCTGATTATGTTTTGGTGGACATGGGCAGTGAGGCAGTTGGGTACCAGTTCACCGGCAGAGAAGACCCAGCAGGAAGTGAGGCTGATGAGCTTGCTGCTGCACATCTTGAGGTGGAGTGACTTGTGGCTGTTCATCTGGGTGGGGATGTGCCCTCGGCAGCTGCAGATGTGTGAAGCTTAGGAGGTCACATCTAGATGTATAGGTCTTGGAATGTTTATTATAACTGAATACTTGAGATCATCGAGACTGCTCATTCATCATGAAATGGGATAACCACTAGTTTAACACCAGGAACTTGGTGTCAATCATATGACAAATATTAACTGACAGTAAGTGGTGGGAACATGACCAACATCTCTCTCAAGGAAATGGAAAGGCTGCAATTTTTGACCTCACAAATGCTCTCTAGGGCAGAGACAATAGACCTTTGGTGAGACAGCCATGCTATTAGCACACGCTTGCAGACCTGAATTTCAAAGTGATTAGATCTTGTCTAAAGTTAACCATGCTATTAGAGAGGGTGAATAGTGATACTAATAATATGACCAGAAGTACTGATATTAAAGCTATGCTCGCTTTTTTTCATGTTTCTTTATTTTGAGAGAGAGAGAGAGAGGGAGAACACGCGCACATGTGCATGAGTGGGGAGGGAGAGGGAGAGAGACAATCCCAAGCAGGCTCTGTGCTGTCAGTGCAGAGCCCAGTGTGGGGCTTGAATCCCTGAACCTTGAGATCATGACCTGAGCCAAAATCAAGAGTCAGACACCCAACTGAGTGAGCCACCCAGGCACCCTAAGCCATGCTCATTTTGATTACACATATTTTTGTTGTGAGGTGCATAATTGTGGGAGTAATTATGTGAAGAAAAATTGGGGGAATAATAAATGCTCTTTATATGGATGATGATTTTTAATTGAAAGCAAACAACACAATAGCATTCTCTGTAACCAGATTTTATAGTCAAAATTTAACTATAGTTGAACATGAGTTTATTTCCATCAAAGTTTTAATATTTTCAAAAATAGAAATCCAAAAGTAGTTAATCACTAACTGGACTATACAATTGACCTTGAACACCATGGGATTGAACTGCACAAGTCTACTTAGGTGGATTTTTTCCCCCAAATACATACAGTGGTACAGTACTGTAAATGTATTTCATGATTTTTTGTACATTTTATTTTCTCTAGCTTCCTTCATTGGAAGGATACAGTATATAATACACATGACATACAAAATATGTTAATTGATCTTGGTAAGGCTTCCATCCACAGTAGGCTATTAGTAGTTAAGTGTCTGGTGAGTCCAAAGTTCTGTGCAGGTTTTTGACTGCACTGGGGATCAGTGGCCCTAGTTTCAGTGCTGTTCAGGGTCTACTGTGCATAATGTAATCAATTCATCAAGGTGAGTAATTTGCTGTCTTGTGGTATTGACATGAAATTATATTGTCATTTTACGTGTTAATTTTGTCTTTGCTATGTATATACCTGAGTAGTATTAGAATAATCGACATCATTTGAGCCCTTACTTGGCATCTGGTGCAGGAGATACAAAAACGAATGTGAGGGTCTCTGTTCTGAGGGATGAAACATTCTAGTGGAGGAAATTGATGAATAAACCAGAATCACAGGTCAGTACAATATGTGCTGTGATGGAGATGATCACAATCAGTGTAATAGGAGCATAAACGTAGGGTTAAAGGAGGCATTCTGGAAGTGTCCAGTTGTATTGCATTAAAACAATATAAACAGCAGGTGGGGAAAATGGTAATTCATTTAGTCATACTAGTCCTGCATCTTAAATTGATCACATCTTAAATTAGGGAAATCAGGCAATTTAGAGAATTAAAGCTGTATTCATATTATGTCAGGAAACCCAATGTTAATAGAAGGGAAATGTGTGAGATGAGTAAGTGGTGGGCAGGTAAAAATTTCTGCCAGGTAAAAATCTGAATCTTGAGTGAGGTTTGTGATAGTAATAGAAACATGTCCTTTGTGAATATCTGACTGAAGTAGGATCCTTTTTTGTTTTTTTTTGAAACTCCCTAGTGCACTCTCTCTGGTTCTGACAGGCTTGCCCCTCCCATTTCTAGTCCCAGGTCCCTCCAACAGGCAACCAGGCTGTCCTAGACCACTGGCGCCACCTAGGGCCTGTCACAGGGACTGCGTTGTCTACAACCTCTTCACTGTGAGCTCTTCTCTTGCTTTAACCACTTGCCGTGCAGTTAGTTTTCCAGCTGACTGCCTTTTTTTCATATGTTCTTTTAAATCCATACGGTGCTTTTTCTTTCTTTCTTTCTTTTTTTTTGACCTGCTACCCTTTCTTTCTGTTGTGAATGTAGACCAAAGCAGTCTTAATCATGACTAACAACAATAATAATAACAGTAATAATACAAACAGTATTGCTAGATTAGGGAGAAGACAGGCCAAGAGTTTTGAAGTAGAACCTATGTCTGTGTTTGCTCAAGCCCTTGAAAAATCCAAGAAGTTCTAGTGAAAACCTCCACATCTTTATCTGTTTGTCCACCATCTACTTAAAGTTCTTCTGTTTATAATATGTCTGTGTTCAAGATACAGACTCTAATTTCTGTCTTAATATACAATCTTTAAAAAATGATACATTTACATTATTATATATTGTATATTATATATAACACACTTTTTAGGGGTATTTTGTTTCATTTAACTGACAGGAAGTAACCCTTGAAAACAGTCAGTTCTTTTTATTCATTTCTTTCTTTCTTCAGTGAATAGTTATTGAGCACTGTACCTGTTATACAGCCCTGGTATTTCAGCTAAAAAGGATATGCCTTTACAGATTTTGTTCTGGGTTAAAGTTTACACATGGGTGCGTACACACACATTCATGTACTCGACACACTTAATAGACACGCTTAACACGTTATACACACACACATATGAATGTACAGTGATACTGAGACAGGAATTGAAGGATGGTTAAGAGTAAGTGGATGAAAATGTGGGAAGGGCATTCAAAGTGGGAGGAATATCACAGTCTTATGTGCTGGGTAGGGCATCTCAGGATGTGTAATGCCAAAAGGACTTGAGTTTGTTGCTGTGCTGGGAGCAGTTGGAAAAGTAACAGAATAGGAATGCATCTCAGTTCATAAAGTTTTCTCTGGTGGAAGTATTATTAATTATAACTCCACTTACTTTTCAAGCTCATCTCTGATTGTGCTGTGGGAAACATCTCCTTAGTCTGTTTTGAGGCCTCCCTGCCCAGTGATATGAACCAGTTTTTCTCCTGGTATATCCCCCTTTTCTCCCCATTTAGGCTAAGTCCTTATGTTCATCATCTCGGGAGAGGGATGTGGCTAGGAAAATGCAGAACTACCCTGTAATATTCCTGGTTCTGGAATCTTAGATTTGCCAAGTGATTGTGGGCATCTGGTCCTCGTTGTTGGCTCATATAATTTATTGTAGAAACATGAAACATCTTAGTCCTTACGGCCCTCCGGTTCTCTTTCACATAGGAATCGTTGTGAGGTTGCTAAGGGCTGAGACCCACCACCATGCTCCTCCTTTGTTGGAGTCCTCGTCCCTCCCCAGAAGCTCTGCTTCTGAATCCTGAAATAACCTTTTCTCCCTCCCACCTGATGAAGTCTCCTTCTAGTTTCTGGAAATACCCTCTTTTGTAGTTCTGGATGGGTTGCATGCTCTACACATGAAAGCCATCTTTCCATCTTTGGGCTTAGATTTTTGGACATAAAAGAAACATTAGCAAGGTAATTCTGCTTTTTCCTAGCCATATCCCTCTCCCAGTATGATGAACATAAAGACCTAGCTTGAATGGGGAGAAAAGGGGGATATACCAGGAGAAAAACTAGTTCAAGTTGCAAAATATTAACTGTCCCCCCTCCCCCCATGGTAGGATGGGTCTCAATATTGAGGAGAGACTTAGATATCTACTAGAGTCCAGATTCCCTTGGGGAGGTCTTGGGTGCCCACATGACACAAGACCAGGGTTGTGGTTTAGGGAGATTCACCTGATGGCAGAGTCTGCAAATGGGAGAGGGGGGAGTCTAGGTATTCAAGGACCTTGGCTTCTGCAGTGAGCAAGGTAGTTGTGATTTCTTGTGCCCCAGTGAATTTCCCTAACAAAGCACAGCTCAGGTCCTAGGGGCCTCAGCCAAGGCTGTAGTTCCTGCAGCTCTCTCAGAAAGGGCTTGTATTAACTCCAATCTGTGTGTGACCCCAAGGCAGGCCTGTTGTATTGCAGAATGTCCCTATTTGAATGCGGAACTTGAGCAAGGTCAAGAAACAGTCACTGAAAAAGGAAGTTCCATAAGGTCATTGATGAAGGAAATGTTGTTGACCTGACCTCCTGATGCACTGTAAAATGGGAGGAAGCTAAAATTCCTAACCGGCTGCTTGACCTGAAAGGGGTTTTGATGCTCAAACAGAGGAAGCTACTTGTGCTTGGGAGGCTCCCCTGATAGGCAAATAGTTCATTAACCTGGGGAGGACTTGCTGAATGTTCATTAAATTTGCATTACAGGTGGAGGGATCTGAGATCTGGAAATGCTTTCTCATTCCACTAAGAGAGGGGGGTGAGCTGTGGATCTCCAAGGCTCTTTGTGACTCTTGAGAAAATAGCAGACAAAGAAGGCTTTTATAGGGTGAAGATGGAAACTTTCTTGGTGAAACTTGATGAACCTCTGTAGTGCATAGATGTATCGGAGCATGGGGCAAGCGGAGAGAAACTCCAGCTGTTTAGAAGGGTGTAACATAAAAAGGATCCCCATCCTGGCAGCCTCCCTCCTCGCTGCATCCTGCTCTCTAGAAGCTGCCACTGAGGAACTTTCCTGTTTATTCCTGTAAAAAACAAAAAACCCTGTGCACAATCAGGCACACATTTAAAAAAATTTTTTCCCCATTTTTCAAATGGTACCACCTAACAGACGTTGCTGTCCTGTGCACCACTGCCAAAGATGCTCTCACGTGCCTTCTGCGGGTCTGTCCCTCTCAGCCCTGCCCATGGCCAGGAGTATTCTACCGTGTTCCTCACTTGGTACAACCAGGTCTTTGTGAGAAGCACCTCTGCTGTCCCTGCCTTCTCACCTTTACTGTGTTGAATGTTGCCCTCGGAAAGGAGAGTCCACATCACCAGCCCTGGAACCTGAGAGTGTGACCTTATTTGGAAAGAGTCTTTGCAGATGCATTTAACTGAAGAAACTTAAGATGAGATCCTTCTGGGTTAAGCAGGTAGGACCTAATTTAATCACATGCCCTTAGAAGAGGAAAACGGACAGGGAGAGGAAGAGACAGCCATGTGTAGAGAGGGAGGCACAGATGGAGTAATGTGGCCATGAGCCAGGACATGCCTCCTGCTCAGAAGCATGAGGCAAGGAGGGATTCTCCCTTAGAGCTCAGCAGGTGAGCGGCTTTGTTAGCACCTTGGTTTGAGATTTGGTAACTCTGAGAATGTGTTGCTGTTGTTTTAAGCCTCCCAGTTTGTGGTGATTTGTTAGGGCAGCCCTAAGAAGCTAATACACTACCTGAAGTCATCTCCTGAACACCTTCTCCAGACTCATCTATGTGCAACTGCTAAAGTTCATCTGTAAGAATTGTGGTTCTCAGTCCTGATAATGGTTTCCCCTTCAGCTGTAATACACGCATCCTTGCCTTAGGAATAATGTGAATAGCTAGCAACTACTGGGTGCTGAGTGCTCCATGTGTGTTGTGCATGGTGTCTACAGGTGTCTTAAAACAGCCCTATAAACAGACTGCGGTTTAGAGTATCGAAGTCAATTGCACATGATCATATGTAAGTAGGAGACAGGGCCAGGATTCAAACTGACCTCTTACCTAACTTCAAATTCTGGGTTTTTATCCATGATACTAGATTGAAAATATAAACCGTATTTTAAATGTCTGGGTACCATGTTATATGGACATGGCCTGGCCACTGGGTGTGGTGGGTTCTGGTTGGTGACAGGTTCAGGTGCAACTGGGAAGAAGTCTGGTCTTGCAGGCAGAAGGTGGGATCCAAAGGGCATGGGGAGTCTGAAATAGCACTAGGCATTGGAGTAATGAGGTCTCAGAAGGTGCAGTGAAAATCTAGGAGTTAAAACACTAATAATGACAAACTTTAGGTTATCCATCATTCTTGTGATATGCCAGGCATTGCTGCAAGTGCTTTCATGTGTTAGTTCATTATGAAGCAGGTGTTATATGAGCCTGGGAGGACTACCTATAAACAGCTGCTGGAGTTCAGGTACAGAGACGTTCCTCAGTGAGGACATGGCAGAACAAGATGGGCTTTAGTCTTGAGGAACTCAGGTACATAATAGGTTCCCGAGAAGGAACTGTCCGCTTGGACTGTAAGGTGGGTATCCAGTTAAGGGAATTGCAATATGGGAATCCCATATCCAGAGACATGGAACTTGAGCCCATAGCCAGAGGTCCACACTCCCCAGAAGTGGTGGATACCAAGTCTAGTGGTCAGGTGGCAGTCAGGGCAGGGAGTGTGGCAGCAGCAGGCTGATGATGGGAAGTAGGTAGAGCTTGATGGTGAGACCCCCAGGGTTAGGATCCCATGGGGATGCTGATCTCTATTAGGCCTGAAACTTTGAGGAAGCCCTTGATATCACTGTGGCTTGTTCTCATTTATCTCTTCAGTATTGTTAGGGGAAAGAGGGTTCAGCTGCCCGTTTCTGGACTTTCTGTGAACTTCATGATGTAATATTTTAAGTTTTATTTTTAGTAAAATTATCTTTACAGCCTTTGTTAATGTCTTTTAATTCATCAGAAGCATTAAGAACAGTTTCTGTTGACTCAGCAACACAATAATTTTTAACTTCCTTGTCTCATTGGGCCCTGTTACATCTTTGTTAAGTTGTGGCAAAGGAAAAAGGAGTTGTTTTTGTTTTAGTTTTTTTTAATGGGAGACTGTCCCCATCTTGTGGTTATTTGTGTAGAAACTCACCTGTCTGGGCACTTGATCCTAGAGATAGTTCTGTGGTCTCCATTGTTTTTGCTGTCTTGTTGGATTCCAGATCGTCTGATTTATGCTGTTTCTTTACACTGATACTTAGCCCGTTTCTGAAGTTCTCTCAAAATGATGGTTTCATTTGCTCCTCCAGGTGGTCTTAAGGACTAGGCTATGTATTCTAGATAAGAGAATTGAGATAATGTAACAATAAGTCATTATTCAGTCTCAGGTCAGAAATCTCTCCCTCTCTGCACATCACTTAGCCACCTCCACCCCCCGCCCTCGCCCCCCTTCAAGCATGGAAGAAAGCAGAATTTATGTGATAATAGTGTCTGAGATCATCTTTCAGCAAGCTGGCCACAAATACAAGTCATTTTGTTTATGAACTGTCAGTGGACTTTATCCACACAGAATATCCTTTGCCTTAATGATTTAAGTAGATTTCACCAATTTGCAGGAATTGAAATGAGTTGATTTTATAAGCTGTACCATAATGTTCTGATTACTACTGTGTGAGGTTAGGGAACTTAAAAAATGGATGTGCTTTTGGATAGAGTATATGGTGCAGAAGTACAGACTTCGGACTTGGAGTGATTTTGTCTGTTATGCAAAAAGGTCTTTTAAGTATAGTCACAATGAATTAAAATTTTTTGTTGTTAAAATAGTAAATTGCAGCCTTTAGGCACTTATTTTGATTAAATTCCTAGATAATACTGGGCATATAAACTGCAAAAGCTTTTACAAATAGGATAGTTAAGGCAGTTACCTTCATTCTACAGAATAATACAATAGATAAATCTCTCATTAATTCCTGGAGGTTGGGATTAGAAGCAGAAATGCTACGGCAGATATTTGATTTTCCTGTGCAAATGCCTTCACGTGCTACCTGGTTTTTGGAAACACCTCACTAGACTCTGAGCCCCATGAGGGCAAGGACTCTGTCAGTTTTGCTCATTGCTAAGTTCCTTGGCTAGGACAGTGCACAGTAGGGACTTGTGTGTTTGTCGAGTGACTCAATGAATGAGTGTATAAAGGAAGCAAGAATTGAGGTAGATTTTTATTAGGGACAAGTGAAAGTAAAAGAAGGCTCTTTCGTGTATGCTACGTAATGGTGATGACCATGGTGCTTTGAACATGGCATTGAAAATACCTCATTGAAAAATAACTGTATTATAAATGAATGACAAAATGGGCAAATTTTGGGCTTCAGACCTTGAAAGACTGCTCTGAGCATATCTTTGTTTGACGGGGACAAAACAGGATTGTGGGATGGGAGAGGATGTACATAGAACGTGTTGCAGAGTCCCTGTTACAGAATAACTGCATAGAACAGTTGCTTCCTGATCTCACAAGTGTTTTTTCGGAGTAAGACTGGGAAGGAAACAGTCATGTCTTAAATCAGTGGTTTTCAACCAGGGCATTCTTGCCCCCCAAGGGACCTCTGGCAATGTCTGGAGATATGGCTGATTGTCATGGTTTGGGGAGGGCACTATGGGCTTCTGTGCCCAGAGGCCAGGAGTGCTACTAACTGCCCCCCAGTGCACAAGACAAGCCCCCGCGATAATTATCCAGCACAGAGCATCAGTGGTGCCGAGGTCCTAGTCATACATGAAAGTATAACACTAAAATATTGAGAAAGATGAAAAGTGTGTGTCACTGTGAGTATCCTGTGTTAGGCCCGGTATTACTTATTTACTAAAGCCTGTTCATATGTAGCAAGTAAATTTTTTTCAAGTTGTGGTACTTTGTTTCCAGACTCAAAGTAGTTTCTGCCAGTATTGGATTTTTTTCATCAACATATTTATATATCTTAAAAAGTTATTTGCTTCCCAAACAGTAGAATAAACTTATAATCACTGCTTAGCTTAGCAAATGCTATTATTTGTTACAGTCACAAAAGACTGAAACTTGTTAAAAGTTTGATTAAGTTACATTTGATCAAAGTGCCTTTAATCAATTTGGTGATGTTGATTGAACTGAAATTTAATTGACCGCATGTGCTTCATGTGTTGATAACAGCCTGCTTTTTAAATCTGAAAGTGTTTTTCTGTTTCCTGGTGGAAGAATATTGTGAATTTCCAAGACAGGAAAAGAAAGTTGGAAAATTTGGGTAATTCCATTGTTTCATTTGCTTTCTCACTTAGATATTGTGCAATGTATCATGTTCGAGGATTGCGTGGAGGGAAAAAAGACGTTGAAGATATTTTTTATTATCATTATCTTCAAAGTTGACGCTTTTCTCTGGATGTTTAATGACACATCAGTTATTCATTTGGTAGGGTATTGTCTTGGGTGGTATGATATTTCCCCTCAAGGGGTTCTGATGTATGATGAATCTGTTTTCTTGCTTGTGACCCTTGTGTTCAACTCCTGGATGCTGCATCAACTCTAGTTTGTTGTGACAAATGGGTGACACTTACTGAGTACTTCGTTTGTTTCAGGTACAGTGCAAAACTCTCCTCACGAAAGACTGTTTTGCCCTCATCACCATGCCTTTAGGTAGCTACTATATGATTCCCGTTTCAGACATCAGAGGACTGAGGCAAGGTTAGCTGACTTATCCACAGTTGTATAACTAGAGGGTGATGGGGCCAGAATAGGCCAAGCCACCCTGCTAATGGTCTTTGCTGTCTTGAAAGGAAGGGTCAGGGTGGTGGTGGTACTTCCAGTGGGATAATAGATAGAAATCTGACCTTAACTCTAAATTGCAACAATAACAAAGCATTGGTGAAGTGTAACTTGGTACCATTTCGTACAGCTTTGCAAGGTCAGGGAAGGTACTTGTTGGCAGAAGAAGTGGGATTCAAAGAGAATTACCTCATGAAATCAGTTTTGGTCCCTTTTGTTTGCTGTTGGGGCAGAATATGGATGTATAGACACAGTATTAACACGTGTGACCTGAGGAGAAGCCTGCTTGAGTCAGGCTTGTTGTCTTCAGTCCGGACAGACCTCTGCATCCCACATGAGACTCGAGTTGTGCCTAATTACCGTCAAGGATTGCTGCACCACTGGGTAGCAGCCCTTTTATAGAGCCTCCTTGTCCTGGAAGCAGTATGAATTGAGGTTTGCACTGTGTGTGTGTACATGAGTATGCCTCATGCGTGACTCCTGTTGTCAGTGATGGGGAAGGTGTGGACTGCTCCCTGGACACTTGGTGATAGAACTTGCGTGCTATGGGATTGTAACTAGTTAATTCTTCCTCCTCCTTTCTGGTCTCTGAGCTCCTTCAGGACGGATACTGTGTTGCTACTGATATTAACAGAGGCCGTTTCTAGGTTCTGTTGCTTTTCATTGACAAAGGAAGGGAGTCTTAGAACTGCCTGAGGTTGCTCAGCCAGTGGATGGAGGAACTGGGATCCTCACGCAGGTCTGTCTCATGTGAGCATCTCTGTGCTCATCCCCTCTTGCTTGAATCTTGTCTGAATCTGTTTTTTCATCTTTTTTTTTTTCCTCTTTGCATTTCGGGCACATGGTATTTAATAAATGTTGAATGAATAGTGCCCGTGGATGCTTCTAGGTGGAAGCTAACCATTGCTCTCACCCAAGCATAATGCAGGGTAGGAAAACATACAGGACTAAGTGGCGAGAGCCCCGGGTATTGTGAGCCTGACCTGCACCAGAAGGAAGCTCTGTGTTCTCAAGAGTCTCCGCCCCGTCCATGTCTCCACAGGTCTGGATTTTTCCGTCTGTCTAGCAGATTCAGTCTAGTTTTTGAATCTGCTTCCAGAGTCCTGGCCGGAAAAGCTTTCCAGACTTTCCTTGATGCTGTTTGGATGTCGACTTTCAGCGTGATTCTTAATTCTGACATGCCCTGAACTCCACCCACCCCCGCACCCTGTTGCTGTGAGAAGGAAGTTGTCATGCCACCCTGAGCTCCCCAGACCCACACTGGCCAGGCGGGGGAGGGGCGTGGGGGAGGGGTGCCTTTAGCTGTGTGACTGTGGACAGAGGTCGTCATTCTTTGTGCGCTCCGTGCACCTCAGGTGTCTCTTCTGTAACATCGTGGACTTGAAGTGGTCGGTGAACTGTTTTGGTAGTTTTGCACCAGGGTTGTGTGTGTGTGTGTGTGTTTGAAATTATTCACCTGTTAAACTTCCACAAACACAAAAGCATACACATACATAATTTGTTGTGCAATTCCGTGGGATTCAGACTCCCCTCGCCCAAAGCCCATCCATCAGCCAGTTATCCCATGGAACGGATGGAATCTTTACTGGGTTCTGTCGCTCACAGTGTATGGCATGCCAGGATAATGTGGGGTTCTGGTTTTGTTTGAAGCAAATTTATGGAAAAGATGGTCTTGTATTAGAACTTGAATTTGTAAAATTCATAAACCTTACAGCCTGGGCTTTGAAGCAAAAAAACCAAAAAAACTCCAAAAAAACACCAAAAACAAAAACAAAAGATTTAGTGTTAAAGTGTAGGCTCCTATCTGTTAGGTGTTTGACAGCTCCAGACTTTAAGACTTTGGGATGATTCCTTCTGACTTTTTACTCCACGCTCTCCTCATCTGTATTATATACAAACAGTGGGACAAATGTGTTTTCCTTAGAGGAATAAATAGTGGAGAGATGTCTCCTGGGTGGAGTTTTAGCCTTAGGGGAATGTAAGTAATTTATTGTTAATTTTTGTTTGAGTACTTGATGAAGTATTTGAGGAGCTCCTGGGTGCCACAGGAAAGCTTGAAATCCTCTATTGACATGACTCCTGCTCTCTGCACACAAGAATTACCCCTGAAGAGCCTCCATTCCCACCACCCTAAACTCCCAAACTCTTGTCATTTCTCTCCTGTTTTGTGGGCTGTTTGCTGCCAGTAAATTCTGTTGTTCCTTGTGTCCCCCCGCCCCACACACTTTATGGGACTGCTTTGGAGACCTAGGCTCCTCCTTCCTAGTGGGAAGATTTCACTCACTTCTGATTTCTTACTTCCTTGACTCCTTTCAGGGGCGGAGGGTAGGAAACCTGAGATGTAAGAGAAAGAGACCACCCCACAAGGCATCCAAAGCCTTAGAAGACCACGGGGTACCCACATTCACTCCAGCGACATTCTGTGAAGTGGAACGTACCTTTCAACAAACTAGCATTTTGCTCATAAGGTTCTCACCGGTCCCTCATATATTTGAATCAAACCTTTGTTGCATGTGCATGTATTTTCAAAGGGAAATAAGTGAGCAAAATCAAATATTTGGTTTGCGGCAGTTAAGGTGGTTAAATGCAAACGTTTTTGGCGTGCCCGTCTTTCCTCTCCATATTCTTCTGCTCCTACTCTCCCCCCTATTCAGGGAGATAGACTGTTGCTTAAGGACTCTGGGATTTTATTTACTGCCTGGTGGAAACAGTTGGGAGGGGGAAAAAAGGCAGAACAATCCAAGTATTTTGAAACAGTTTCTTGGCAGTTTTTTTTTTTTTTTGGTTTAAGATAGGCCTGCTGAAAATATTTTTTAAAAAATGTTTTACCTTCGTGGGCTCTGTGTTTGCCAGTGTAAATGTTTCCAAATTGTTCCCTTGATTTCTTTCTTAAGAACCCAGGCAACTGGTATAAATGCGCGCGTGTGCACACACACACACACACAGATTCCTTTTGTTCTTTTGGTGTTAAAAATGCACTTATTTCTGTGGAGGAGAAATGATGGTGAAGCAGCAGTTATTGGAAGGCACCTGACAGAAGGCATTGTTACAGTGAAAGCGACAGTGATGGTGATGATCTCATAGGACTTGGCATTTGTGGAAATGAGGGAATCACCAGTCCTTTTTATTTTCTTTTTGCCATATCACCAAGTTAGGGCTTAGAACTTAGCATCTCCTAGATCCCATGTGGGTAGTTTAATGTGGAACTGAAAGATGTAAAAGAGCTTGTCGCAGGATGAGTGGGTTCTGGGGAGAAAAGGTAGTGAGGTTACTGATGTAAGTTAATGACCAACAATTTGCAAAGGAGCTTTTACAGTTACTCATATTTACAAGCTATTTGCAGTTATTTTATTGGTGTTTCTGTAAGACAACCGTTCTGGGGTAAGTTTATTTGGCTGTTTGGATTCTTTTAAGATCTAAGAAGGTTAAAGACCTGATGTCACCAAGCAGTAAGAGAGCAAAAATTTGGAGGTTTTGTTGTTCTTCTCCTAAAACTTTCTACCTCTGTATCTCCCATATTTAAAAAAAAAAAATTGTTTTTCTTTTTTTTTTTTTTGCTGGATCTAGGACAAATAGTGGAAGATACTGAGACAAGCAGTTGGCTCTAGACTTGTTTCTGCCATTGTTGAGAGTTAATTTTTTGATTTTGAGTAAGTTAATTCCTCTGGCCCTCAGTTTCCCCATCTGTAGAAGGACATGATGGGACTCCATGACATCCAAGTCTCTTTTAGCTGTCTGAATACTGCTTTTCATCAATGAAGTTCTAACTGGCCTTCTTGGAGAATGTGACATACCACACCATTATCACGCGAATTGTAGATTCAGTCTGGGGAATTACATAAAGCCACTTACTATAATTGGCTTGTATTGCTCAGTGAGTACCACACAATGATGTTATTTTATTGTTCAGTGAGTTCAATTTGACAAATTCCCCAGTTGCCAGAATGTGATGAATCCTGCTGGCCTTGGCAAGCAGACTGCTTTCCTGACTTGCATCGCACGTGATAATAACGTGGTGGTTTTCTGAGCTAATGTGCGAGGTAATGCTATCTTCCAAATGGGAAAAAAAATGGCATCTGTTCTTCTCTCTAAAGAGGACATATGTTTCCCCCCACTTTAAGAATAATTCCATTACCAAACGTAAACATACGTGTGATCATTTCCAAATTGATACCCTATGCTTTTGTACTAGTGTAAGCAAATGGTTGCTATGAAACTGAAAACTCAGATCTTTATTCCTTATGTAATCTGATTATTTACAAAATAACGGGAAATTTTTCTGTTTTTTTTTTTTTTTTTTTAAACAAAGCATACCAATATAAAATGTTACTGATCTTGTTGGAAAGAAACATGTTTTTAAAATACAGATGAGAAGGTTTCTATTCTGGCAGTTTTAATAGTGATAGGCTTTTATTAGGCTAAGCCTCCTGCAGATAACATTTGTAAACTCTAGATAAAATATAAAATCAATTACTTGAAGATACCAAAGAGCAACTGAAAGTAGACAGATTGGACGGGAGTCGATTCTTAAAAGAAGTGAATTGCAGTTGGATAAAGTTAACATTTATAAGTTTTGGTTGTGCCCGACGGCATTTCCCAGTCTGTGTAGAGTGGGGTGGCTGGACTAGAGCAGAAAGTGGCAATTCCTGACTTGTTTTAGGAGACGAATGGCATTTGTGGCTTCCAGAGTGACTGAAAAGTGCGACCTATCCAGGGAAGGAGGGAGCCACAGAAGGGGAAGCCCCAACATCTGTATATAAACTCGGCCCAAATTCTTGGCTGATCCATGGGGAGACTCTCCAGTTTCCAGTGAAATGCAAAAACTGGAAAGCTGAAGGAACTGAGTAGTTCCGGGCACTGCACACCATAGGGAAATAGAATTTGGAGTTTGAATCTAGCTGAATAACTTTCTGGCCAAAATTCTTCAGAATAAGATAGTCTCTACACCACAATACTTATAATAGCCTTTCCATAATAACAGTCATGAGAAGAAAAGGAAATACGATTCAGTCAAGAGAAGAAGCAGTCAGTAGAACACAACCCCAAGATGACAGAGATGTTGGAATTCATGCACAAGGACTTTCAAAGCTGCTACTGTAAATATTCTCAATTTCAAATGTCCTCATGAGACAACAGATGGGGAGTTTTAATAGAAAAATAGAAAACATAAAAAGTGGAAATAGGATAAAGGTCAAAGATTAAAAGACATTACCCCATCTGGAGAAAACAGAAAAATGATAAAAGAAGAATGGAAAGTCTCAGTACTGTTGGGATCAAAGCAATTAATACATATGTAGTTGTAATCTCAGAAGACAAGAATGGAGAGCATGTGGCAGGAAAGAGGTTTGAATAAAAAATGGCTCGAGAAAGGTGAATACAAAGAAAACCACACCTAGCCACTTCAAAGTAAAAGAGCTGAAAAATCAAAGGTAAAGAGATAATCTCAAAAGCAGGTAAAAAGATATATACAGTGGAACAATGATATAAATGATGGGTCACTTTTCATCAGGAACAAGGGAGGTTATCAAATGGTGAACTGTTTTTCATGTGCTGAAAAATCCAATTATCTACTTGGACTTCTGTGTTCTAAGAAAAATCCTTCACAGATGAAGTTGAAATAAAGGTATTTTCAGAAAAGTGAAAATGGAGACTGCTTGCTATAGATTGGTATGTCAAAAAATTCTGAAGGAGGTTCTTCTGGCTGAAAGGAAATGACACCAGATGGGCACTGAGTATAATACCATGGGGATTTATTACATATATAGATGTTAAATTCTTCTGTTTTTACCTATGTTACAAGTGCTGTCAAGATTTCAAAGGTAGCGAGATCCATGAAGCTTATTTTTACAAGGATGAAAGAGTCACTGATGGCAATTTCATGGTGCTTTTACTTTTCAGAGTTTTTTAAATATGTTGTATAGTCACAGGATCATGCTCACAAGATTGTTTGGGAGCAGGCATTTAGAAGATGATATGAAAGTCAAATTAAGAAAGAGAAGAAAGTGGTGATAGTGCATATAGATTGATCGTATATTAAAAGGACAGGAAGCAGCTGCAGGAGCGGATTTTAAAAAAATTTAATTTTTTCAAAGAACCAGCTCCTGGTTTCATCGATCTGTTCGATTGTACTTGTGATGAGCACCGGGTGATGTACGGAAGTGTTGAATCAGTGTGGTGTGTACCTGAAACTGATATTACATGTGTAGTAACTAACTGGGATTTAAATAAAAACAAAAAAATTAACTTCTGAAAATTACATTTTATAACTTGGTGACTCTGAGAGGGTAGTAGGGTGAGAGGAGAGTGCTGATAACCCAGTCCTAGTAGAAGCAATGGCCAGAGCTAATTTATATGTCCATAGATTCTGCAGATTTATGATTCTGTGCAGTCTGTAAGTATGTAGGTGATCAAAATCTGTCTGATGGAGTTTTGATGTTAAAAATTATCCCCACTTTAACAGTACCCACTCCCTTTCCACAAATAACTAATAATAATACAGAGGACAGATATGTTTCTTTCCTTTTTTTTTTTTTTTTTTTTTTTTTAATTTTGAGAGAGAGAGAGAGGCAGAGAGAGAGAGAGGAGAGAGAGTCCAAAGCAGGCTCTGTGCTGTCAGCACAGAGCCCAACGTGGGGCTCGATCTCACAACTGTGACATCACCATCTGAGCCAAAATCAAGAGCCAGAGGCTTAACCGACTGAGCCACCCAGGCACCCCAACCTTCTATGTTTCTTTATGCCCATAGAGTCATGTGTAGCTTTTTTTTATTGCTTAATAAACAATAGGGATATAATACATAAATGTTTCTGAATCTTGATCTTCTTAAGAGAGATCATAGAAACTCTTCCATAACATGGATATAAGTCCTTTTAATGGTTATAATATTCCATGTTATTAATGTGCTGATTTATTAGACTATTCAACTAATGGGCAGTTTGTTTCTAGTATTTTTTTTTTTGCTGTTTTTCTTTATTTGTGATTCAGTAAACGTGTTAAGTATATCCTTACATAGTAGGTTTTTATTTCCTTTAAGTAAATCATAAAGAATGTGATTACTAGGTCACTGGGAATGTTCTTTTTTTTTTTTTTTTTCCTGTTTTTTCTGAGCTCTCTCATACGATTCAGGCATTTTTAGATGATGAAGGAATGTTCATTTTGAATTTAGGTTCTTCTAGATTGATTCCCAAATTCTGTTACAATTCATATTTCTACCAGTGATGTGCAGAGTATCCTCTTCCCACTTTATAGTCCTGTCAGCAGGAATTCTGTCATTTTTTTCCCTCTAAATTTCAGTAATTTGAAAAAAATAGCCAAGTAGATGTCGAAAGCAATTTTAAGTTTATATCACTGGTGTGGTTGGGATGCCACAATGTTTTAGATTCACTCTTCAGTAAATTGCCTGTTCATGTCCTTTGTCCATTTTCCTCCTGGCTTTTGTTTCGTTCCTGTTGGAACAAATTTGTTTTGTCATTACTTTAAAAGAGACTTGTGCATCTAATACCCTTATTTTATATGTGCATTGCAGATAACTTTTTCTGATCATGTATTTAATAACTTTATAAAAGTGTCTTTTTTATATACAAATGAATTTTATTTTATAAACCCAAAGTCAAATTTGAGTTACTGGCTTACAATTTCCAATGGAAAATGAGGCAGCTACTTCAGAGCAAAGCTCTTGTAGTGTATACAGGAGCTGGAGAGGTACTTCCTTCACCACATTCTCTGAATAGACCTAACCAAGCCAAGCCTTCAGTTGGATACCTACCAACTGAAGTTTAGGAGTTCTTTTGTCCCAGCACAGGAAGATCCATTGTGGCATGATTTACTTGGTGGGATTTTGCTGCTTCTCATGTACTGTCGTACTCTCCAGACATGTTGAAATAGTCATATATATATTTTTTTCACCAGGTATATTGGCTTTAGGAGAAAAACCACAACATTTCCAATAGTGTGGATCTTGCAGGTCCTGTAGGGCAGTGGGTATTTTGTTTCAGCTGGATCAAGCCCTAAAAGAGGATTGGAACAGATGTTTGAATTTGGTTAAATGCTTTCAATATTTATTACTTAGGTGACCTAGTTTAGCAGCAATTGTAATAGAAAAAAACAAGGCCATTTGGGGAAAACAGAATTTATTGCATTCACCTTAAAAATTGAAAGAATTTTATTTTTTATGTAACTTGAATGGGGAAATAAAACCTCGAGAGATTCTCATCCTAGTTATGCATACTACGTTAAACACAAATATATCCCATATGAAATATTTCTTAATGTGACTAGAGAACAGTTTTGGAATTAAAGTTGTTGATGTGTTTATAACTGAATTTCAGAGCTGGGGGACTTGGGAGGTTGTCTCCTAGATCCCTCTGTTTTATGGATGAGGAAACCGAGACAGGACCCTGATTGACTCTTGGCTCGCAGAGATTCAGTGGCACAGGCAGAAGTATGATTTTAATTTCCCAAATCTGATTCAGTGCTGTTGATCCATCCTCCATCTTAAACACTGAGGTGAGCTCTTGGATCCTTGTACCCATTGTATCCATCTTTGACACTCTCTAGATGCCTATCAGAGCTCAATGTAAGGAAGGTGTTGGTTAGGAAGGGGGGAAATAGTGAAAGAACAGCGTTGTTTGACATGTTCCCACTATTTGTTGTGGTTTTCTAGGTTTACAGGTAATGAGAGGGAGTGTATGAAGTTAGCATCCCAAACCAAAAACCATGAATGTCTGTTCTTGCTGCCATTAGGGCCCATGATGGAGAGTTGACTAAAGAATTCACATAAATATAACAGATACAACAATGCTGGGGGGAAGAATTTGGCGAATGAGCTTAATTGGGTATGAAAGGCTTCCCAGGCAAGTGGATGTGGGTATTTCCCATGTCGGGCAAAAGGGATGTTGATTCCTTCATTGCTGTAAAGAGAGGGTCATTGGAGACTATAAGGTATTAAGGTCTGAAGAGACTGAAATCTCCATGTGGTTCAAGGAGTGGCTGTCCAAGTGAAGAGTGTTAAAAAGGAGGGAAAATAGATAGAAGTGATAATATGGGGGATAGAACCATGTACCTAGTCATGACTATAGAATTAGTGTTTTTTTTTTTAAGGTTATTTATTTACTTTAAGAGAGAGCACATGCACACATGAGTAGGGGAGGGGCGGGGGGGGGGAGGGAGGAGAGAATCCCCAACTCGGGGCTTGATCTCATGAACTGTGAGATTGTGACCTGACCTGAAATTAAGAGTTAGATGCTCAACCAACCGAGCCACCCAGGCACCTTTAGAATTGGTGTCTTAAATAGTTGGCTAAAAGAGGACAGAACAGGTACTTGGAATTTGGTGATATGAACAAACCTTACTCTGTATTATCCAGAAATCCTGGAGGCTGGAGGTCAGGGGCTAAGAAACCTGCCTTCTCCCTTTCTCTCTAAAGGAAGTGCTATTTGTGTGTGTGTGTGTGTGTGTGTGTGTGTGTGTGTGTGTGTGTGTGTGTTTAATGGATCTGGGATCTTTATTATGTAGATTTTTTAAATTGTAAAACAGATAGTAAAACTTATCAGTTCAGTCATTTTAAGTGTGCAGTTCATTAGCATTAATTATGTTCACAGTGTTGTGCAGCTATCACCACCGTTTCCAAAACTTTCATTACCCCAAGCCAGAAACTTTATACCTATTAAAGACTTCCATCCCTACCCCTGTTCATTCTGTGACTATAAATTTGCCCATTCTAGGTACCTAATAAAAGTGGAATTGCACAAAATGTGTCCTTTTTTGAAATCTGACTTATTTCACTTAGCATAACATTTTCCAGGTTCATCCACATTATAGCATGTATCAGAACTTAATTCCTTTGAAGAGTTGGATTACATTCCATTGTATGTATTCATCATGATTTGTTTATCTATTCATCTGTCATAGGACATGTCTTGGGTTGGTTTTACCCTTTTGACTATTATGAGTGACGAGTACTTGATTATAATGAATGAACATTGGTGTACAATTACCTGTTTGAGTCCTTGCCTTCAGTTGTTTTGGGTTTACACCTGGGAGCGGAATTGCTAGGTCATACAGTAATTCAGTGTTTAGTTTTTTTTTTGAGCAGTGGCCAAACTGTATTTCACAGCAGCTCTAGTCCTGGATTTCTTGACTGTTGCAAACTCCTGGAAAGCTTTCCTATGTGTGAGTGTATCAGTATGAACCTTGACCCTCTGGTTGCTGTGAATGGGACTATATGTTCCAAACTCTTAAAAAAAAAAAAAAAACTGAAAAAAAATTCTGAAGTTACTTACAGTAAAACTTTGAAACAAATACTGCTTTTCTCTTAAGTATACATTTGTGTAATTTCTGAACATGAACTCTAATATTATCAGAGGGGTGAAATTCTGTTTTTGTGCTGTCCTCCTTTTTGGTGGAGGAGAAGGAATCAAACGTCCTTGTGTGTGCATTGGGTACTGTGCTAGGTATTTCCACACATTTCAGAAGAAACCACATTTCGTGTTTGTCTTCACATTAACTTTATGAGGTGCGTATTATTCCCCTTAGATTGCATTGAGGAAGTTGAGGTAATTTTCCTCTTCTTTCCCATGGTAAGTGGTAGAGTCAGGATTTGGTTCCTAAAATTTGATTTAAAAGACTTGGAGTTGGCAGTCCCCAGTAGGGTAGAAGCCTTAATTTTTGTTTATATTTTGGAATTTTTTAGGATTGTATTTAGTTAGGTTTCCTCTGGCCTCTTTCAGTTGAGATAAATGGATGACTGAACAATTCCTTTTTAGTTTGTGTTCAGGGACACTGTCCCAAGTAACCAAATATAGTAGCTCATTTTTTGACAAAACCAAGGACTTTAGTTATTAACAATATTTCCTTCCATGGTTACTTGCTAAATAACTTACTCTAGTTCAAGATTTTGATGATTTTAGTCTTCTGGGTTTTCAGGGCTGTTGAGTAGTTACCTCATTCTTGGCAGACAGGTATCTGTCTCATTAGCATGTAGCTTCAATAGTTAACAGTAGAAAGAGAGAGGATGTGCATTGCTGGAATTTTCTTTTTCGTCCTTTTTTCCTCTTGCTGTTTATCAGTTTCCTTTTCTCTTTTTGTGAGTAAGTAATAATGCTATCTTACCCGTATAGTGTTTCTCCTTTTCAGAGTACTTGTAAACACGTGATTTGATGCGGGTTTAAAAAAAAAAATCACAAAAGATTGTTGTAGGATATTTGTATTTTGTAAACTTTTATAGAATAGCTTAATCACAAAAATAATAAAGAAAATAGTATAAAGAAACCTCAAAATATCCCTCCACTAGCTTTCATGCTTAACAACTCAAAGTCATTTGTTTTGTTTTGTTTATACTCAAATCTGCTTCTTTGCCTCTCTCTGATTATTCTGAAACCAGTCTATAAATGTTTCAGCATGTATCTGTAAGAGATACAGGCTCTTAATAAATTGCCACAAGACTATTAGCCTACCCAAAACAAATAATATCATTAAAAATCCAGGTATCTAAATTTCCTTAAATGTTTCATAAATGCTTAACTCCTTACTTGTTCAAATCAGGATCAAAATAGTGTTCATCCATTTCAACATAGGCTCACCTGTCTCAAATCTTTTAGTCTCTGAGTACCTTTCTCTTCTTTTTCCTTAAAATTTCTTGCAGAAACTATAGATTTTGCTGGTTTTTACCCCTGTGATATTAACATGTACTCTGTCCTGCTGAATTTCCTGTGAATGTAGATCTAGAGACTTGGTCAGATTTGAGTTTGATTTTTGTTTGCTTTTTTTTTTAGTGTTTAGTTTTGAGAGAGTGCACAAGCATGGTGGGGGCAGAGAGAGGGGGACAGAGGATCTGAAGCAGGCTGTGCGCTGACAGCAGTGAGCCTGATGTGGGTCTTGAACTCACAAACTGTGAGATCATGACCTGAACCGAAGTTGGACCCTCAACTGACTGAGCCACACAGGTACCCCGAGTTTGATTTTTTTTTTAATGTTTATTTATTTTTGACAGAGACAGACCATGAGTCAGGGAGGGGCAGAGAGAGGGAGACACAGAATCTGAAACAGGCTCCAGGCTCTGAGCTGTCAGCACAGAGCCCAACTCAGGGCTCGAACTCATGAACTGTGAGATCATGACATGAGCTGAAGACCATGAAGACACTTAACCGACTGAGCCACCCAGGCGCCCCGCCCCCAAGTTTGATTTTTGATTGGACTAGTTCATAAGTAGGGTCATGCTCTTCCATCCAGGGTTATATGTTGTCTCTCTTTGTGATGTTAGCAGCCATTGATGATCAGAGCCTCCTTTTAATAAGGGGTTGCAAGCATTGGTGTTTTAATTCTGTTCCTTTTTTACTTCCTTTCCTCAGTTACTTGGTTGAGGTTGTTTGTATAGCAAAGGTGGTGAGTATATTAGGCTTCTCCAGAGGAAAAGACCCAATAAGTTGTGTGTATGTATAATAGAGATTTATTTATGAGGAATTGACATACGTGATTACGGGGGCTGGTGAATCCAGATGTTTGGCGTGGGTCAGCAGGTGTGGACCCAGGAGAACCAGTGGTGCAGATAAAAATTCAAAGACCATCTGCTGCTAAGAGTTTGCTTTTAGCCACGGAGGCCTTCAACTTACCCACATTTTGAAGGGCCATCTGTTTACTCAGTGACTTAAGCGTTAATCTCATCCAAAAATACCCTCCACGTTGATACATAAAATTACCCTTCACATGAGGGCATAATATGCTTGATTCTAGCATTTCATTGAGTAGTTTTGAAATGAGTTGATTAGCATTTTCCAAAGGTGATGTATGATTTTTTTTTAATGAATGGATAAACATATAGTATATGAAATATTTCAAATCATCTCTTTTTCTTACCAGTGCTAAAATTGTTTCATCTTTGGGTAATGAGGGCTTCTTCAAATTGTGGCATTAGTCCTTTGACCTTCTGGGTCTATAGTGATATCACCCTTCCCATTTCTGATAGTGACAATTTGTGTCTTTTTTTTAAATCCATCTAGCTAGAGTTTTATCGGTTTCACTGATCTCAAAGAAACAGCTTTTGGTCTTAATGATTTCTATTTCTGTATTTCATTAATTTCTGACCTGCCCTTTATTTCATTTCCTTTCCATTATGAGCTTCATTTTTTTCCTAGTTTCTCTCTATGTGGAAGATGAGTCATTGATTGGAGACCTTCATTTCTAATACAGGTATTTAGCCCTACAGATTTACTCCTTGATAGTGGTTTAGCAGCATCCCATAAGTTTGCATAGGTTGTGTTTCATTTTCCAGTTCAAAATAACGTTTAATTTTCCTTTTGATTTCTTGTTTGATTCTTTGGTTATTTATTATTTTTTTTTTTACAGTTGACAAAAGTTATATATACTTAAGGTCTGTAATGTGATGGTTTTATATGCTCACATGTTGTGAAATAATTATACAGTCAAGCTAATTAACATCTATTAACTCACAAGTTACCTTTTATTGTGGTGAGAACACTTGCCATCTTAGGAAATTTAAACCATTAAATACCATAATATTAACTATAGCCACCATGCTGTATGTTAGATTTCCTAGGATTTGTTAAGCTTTTTTTTTTTTTTTTTAATTTTTTTTTTCAACGTTTTTTAATTTATTTTTGGGACAGAGAGAGACAGAGCATGAACGGGGGAGGGGCAGAGAGAGAGGGAGACACAGAATCGGAAACAGGCTCCAGGCTCCGAGCCATCAGCCCAGAGCCTGATGCGGGGCTCGAACTCACGGACCGCGAGATCGTGACCTGGCTGAAGTCGGACGCTTAACCGACTGCGCCACCCAGGCGCCCCTGTTAATCTTTTTTTTTTAAGTTATTTAAATTCCAATGTAATATTAGTTTCAGGTGTACAACATAGTGATTCAACAGTTCCATGTATCACCCAGTGTTCATCACAGCAACTACACTCCTTGATCCCCATCACCTATTTCACCCATCCCCCCCACCCACCTTCCCTCTGGTAGCCATCAGTTTGTTCTCTATAGTTAAGTCTGCTTCTTGGTTTGTCTCTCTTTTTTCCCCTCCTGTGATCATTTGTTCTGTTTCTTAAACTCCACATATGAGTGAAATCATAAGGTATTTGTCTTTCTCTGATTGATTTGGCTTAGCATAATAATTGCTAGCTCCATCCAAGTTGTTGGAAAAGGCAAGATTTCATTCTTTTCTATGACAGAGTAATCTTCCATTGTGTGTGTGTATATATATATATATATATATATATATATATATATATATATACCACATCTTTTTTTTTTTTTTAAGTTTGTTTATTTTGAGAGAAAGAGCACAAGCACGGGGTGGGGTGGTGGCAGAGAGAGAGAGACAGACAGACACTGAGCCTGACATGGGACTTGATCTCGAGACCATGAGATCATTGGTCTGAGCCGAAATGAATGGTTGGATGCTTAACCAACTGAGTCACCCAGGTGTCCCTGTACCACATCCTCTTTACCTATTCATTAGTTGATGGACATTTGGGCCCTCTTCATAGTTTGGGTATTGTTGATAATGTTGCTATAAACATCAGGATGTATGTACCCCTTCGAATCTGTATTTTTGTATCCTTTGGGTAAATACCCAGTCATGCAGTCGCTAGATTATAGGGTAGTTCTGTTTTTAATTTTTTATGGAGCCTCCACACTGTTGTCCACAATGACTGTACCAGTTTACATTTCCACGAACAGTCCAAGAGGGTTCTCCCTTCTCTGCATCCTCACCAACACCTGGTGTTTCTTGGATTTTTAATTTTAGCCATTCTGACAGTTGTGAGGTGATATCTCATTGTAGTTTTGATTTGTATTTCCCTGATGAGTGACGTGGAGCATCTTTTCATGTGTCTGTTGTCCATGGGTGTGTCTTCTTTGGAAAAATATTGATTCATGTTTTTTGTCCATTTTTTTAATTGGATTATTTTTTGGGTATTGGGTTTGAAGTTCTTTATAGATTTTGGATACTAACCCTTTATCAGATACGTCATTTGCAAATATGTTCTGCCATTGTGTACGTTGTCTTTTAGTTTTGGTGATTGTTTCCTTCACTGTGCAGAAGCTTTTTATTTTGATGAAGTCCCAATAATTTATTTTTGCTTTTGTTTCCCTTGCCTCCAGAGACGTGTCTATTAAGAAGTTGCTGTGGCCGATGTCAAAGAGGTTACTACTACTGTGTTCTCCTCTAGGATTTTGACGGTTTCCTGTCTCACGTTTAGGTTTTTAATCCATTTTGAATTTATTTTTGTGTATGGAATAAGAAAGTGGCCCATTTTTATTCTTTTGCATATTACTGTCCAGTTATCCCAGCACCATTTGTTGAAGAGACTGTTTTTTTTTTCCCCCCCATTGGATATACTCTCCTGCTTTGTCGAAGATTAATTGACCATATATAGGTTGTGGGTTCATTTCCGGGTTTTCTATTCTGTCGCGTTGATCTATGTGTTTATTTTTGTGCCAGTAGCATACTGTCTTGATCAGTACAGCTTTGTGATACAACTTGGAGTCTGGAGTTCTAATGCCTCCAGCTTTGCTTTTCTTGTTCAAGGTTGCTTTGGCTATTTGGGGTCTTTGGTGGTTCCATTCAAATTTTAGGATTGTTTCTCCTAGTTCTGTGAATCCTTTGGTTATTTTGAAGTTTGCAAATCTAGTTTGGTTTTTAGTTTACAAATATGAAGAGGATTTTCCAGAGATCTTTTTGTTACTGATTTCTAATTTAATTTCATGATGGCAGAGAATATAGTTCGTATGAGTCAACTCCTTTAAAAATTACTGACACTTTTTATATGCCCAGATTATGGTCTATCTTGGTAGATACTCTGTATGCACTTGAAAAATATGTGTCCAGCTGTTGTTGGGTGGAGTGTTCTATGAATGTCAATTAGGTTAAGCTGGTTGATAGTGTTGTTTAAGTCTTCTGTATCCTGACTGATTTTCTGTTTACTTGTGCTGTCAGTTTTTTAAACGGGTGTTGAAAACAGTAACTAAAACAACAAAGTTATCTGCTTCTCATGGATTTTTTTAAAAATCATTTTTTGCTTCTCATATTTTGAAGCTCTGTTATCAAGTGTACAGCTGTTTAGGATTCATGTGTCCTCTTGATGAATTGACCCTTTATCCTTATGAAATGATCCTTTTTATCCTTAATAATATTCTTTTCTGTGAAATCTACCCTGCCTAATACTAACAGCCACTCCAACTTTGTTCTGATTCCTGTTAACCTGTTAAATCTTTTTCATTCTTTTGTTTTTAACGTGTCTGTCTTCACACTGAAAGTGGGTCTGTTGTAGGCAGCATGTAGTTGGGTCTTGCTTTTTAACCAGTCTGACAACCTCTGACTTTTACTTGAGTTGTTTAGACCATTTGCATTTTCTTCAAGCATTTGGTTTCAACCCACTTCATGTTTTGTTTCCGAAGTGTTGGGATTATTTCATTAAACCTTCCAAGAGGAGGCCTTTTCCTCCCTTCTTCTTAAAGTCTCCTCTTCACTACAGCCCATTGATTATATTTTGTCTCCTCTAGGAACTTGGGATTAGATGAGTTGAGAATTCCTTGGATGTTTTCCTATAGCAGTCATGTTCAGAAGAATATCTCCTAAGCACGGCTGTGTGGAGACACGGGTTGGCTCTCAGGGGCCAATTGTGAGACACCTCAGGTTAGATGTTTCTTTAGAGCAGATGTGGAGGACCATTTGGAGAAAGGGCAGATGTGGGGAATCGTAGGTGCAGTGCTCACTTTTGTCTCTTACCCCGACAGTTTGCGTCAAGCCCCTAGCATACATGATCTTCTTAGTATAACTAAACATGGCTGGTTGATTGGACTCCCCTGCCTTAGGAAGCAGTTTGGCAACTGTCTTTCCACGATCTCTTTATGGCACACTCCCTTTCCATGCTAAGCTGTTTACCAAAAAGTTATTTCCATCTGTATGTTGTACTGCTCCTAATGGGGTTCTACTAAATGATCTTTCTTTTATTGTTATCCCATTACATTTTCAGCGATACGCTAACTCCGCTTGCAGATTGCCACCCAGGCAACTTGAGTCCAGGGCCCCTTCCCTGGCCTGATGGGGCTTACAGCACACGTGACAAGTCGTGCAGTTTTTACCTTCCCTACACCTTGTTGTTGCCATTTCAATGGGCCATTCGGTCTTTACTCACGTCTACTAAATTTGTTTGATGATAGTAGCATGTGTTGAAAACAGGGTTTTTCAGCTTCGGTACTGTTGACATTTAGGGCCAGATAATTCTTTCTGGTAGAGGACTGTCCTGGGTGTTACAGGATGTTCAGTAGCTCCCTGGCTTCTACCCATGGGATGTGAGCACCTTACCTCTGAATCTTAACATTTGACAAATGTCTCCTGTATTGCCAAATCACACCCAGTGAAGAACCACTGGCAAAAGAAAATTGGTTCCTAAGCTACTTGGTTGTGCTTTCCATGTTTATTGATGACGACCACCAAGGTTTCCTTAATTTCCACGCATTTTTCATCCCTCTGCAATATCTACCTTCTTTAATTTCATCGTCTCAATCCCCTAATGGTCTGTCCCCACACTTAAATTTTCAGTGTACTCTTTTCTTTCCTCCCATTCTTGGGACTTTGTTTTTGCTTGTTTCCTTTTACTTCAACTGTGTGTATTCTGGAATACCCTAGCTCTCCCTTATCCTGATACCGACAGTCTGTGCTGTCCTTTGATCTCTTCATCAGCAACCTTTTACCTCCTAATTCTTTTTTGGTCAGAAAGTAATTCTGTAGGAGTGGGGTCGCCACAGACTTCAGTCTCCCCTCACATGTGTGTTTTGCTGCCTTGTGACATCTTCCTAGCCGTGTGTCTTTTCTTGGACCTTTCCTCTGTGCCTGTCATCCTTGAGAACTCTGTAGGAAAGACGTTTCCTCAATCCAGCTGTAGTTGGCACGTCTTATATACTTGAGTGCACTGCCTTTTCTGTGAGTAGCACGCACCCATGCTTTTGAACAGCTTGTCACCCATGCGAGGCACATAGGAGCCCTTGAATTTTGTAACGAGAAACTGGCCCTGAAAGTCTGGAGGTTGACCCTTAGTGGCTTCCTCCTGTAGCTCTGTTTTTTTCCCCTTCTGGTTTCTCTTAGTCTTGATTATAAACCTGAGTACGCTAAACATAGGGGAAAGGCTTGGATTGTGTTAGACTGGCCTTCTGTGGGAAACATTTTATGGCCTGTTGGGGGTTTCCTTCTGTGAGGTCCAGAGCGCTTTCCTTAAGTGGAAAGGGGCTTGTGTTTTGCCAGATTCTCCCACCCATTCCACAGGTCAAATAATGAATTAGTAGAAATATGGAAAAGCTTAGTCTATACGGGTGCCAAAAATTGCCACTATGAAGGCAGCAGTATAAACAGTATGTGACTAATCCTTTCTTTTAAGGAAAGAAGTTGTATGCAATTGTTTCCTTTCTGCTTATAAAGATAGAGAGGTTTCCACAGATTCAGGTCCTCAGATGGCCAGCCCTGCCTCTAAGCTCCAGCCTGTTTTTCCTGGGCCGTCTTGTCCATGTGTCACGGCCTGCCACCTACCTAATGTATTGCCTGCTGTAGCCACACTCCTGTCACTACTGAACCCACACTGTGGGTGGTGCCAGTGACCTACCCACCCCAGGCGTGGCCTTCCCCAGTTCCTTTCTCTGCCTTTTGTGCTGCAGTTGGCAGGTGGTCCCCTCTCTGTTCCTCCTAGAAACTTTCTTCCATTTATCATTTCTGGACCTATGTTATTCTTGTTTTTCTCCAGTTCCCTTCCCCCCCCCCATTTTCTCTTTATATCCCTACCCCTGAGCATGGATATCCTCCAGACTGTGTGGTTCTGTGTTCCTTTTTCTAAAACATTTTTGCCTTTGAAGAAGTTGGCTCCTCCGAGAACATCACTTTTCCTCATCTTGGAGGCTTTCCCTAATCATCCCTCAGAGACTTGCTCCATAGTCTGTCTCTAATATAACTCTCATCCTCACTGACTGACCCTTTCTTCCGACTGCCATAACTCAGCCTGCTTCTTTGCTCTTACTTTTCCCCTTGGCCTTGAACAGAAGTACCTGTCCAGTCAACCAGGCTTGAAACCTTCATTATCACTTAATCCTTTTCCTTTTGTCTCCAGCTCTTCCACATTTAATCCTCAGGCCCTATTGGTCCTTCTTGTGGTTAGCTCTATCCAGCCATTGCTTCTTGATTTATTCCTTTTAGATGTTGTCTAAATACTTCTTGCTGTAGGAGGTGAAGATTTAGCTTGCTTTACTTTCTCTCCTCCCCACCCTTTCTCTCAAAATCATTATTTCATTTGCATAGTTCATGTATATCCTGACAGCATATTTATACTTCTCTTTTCTTGTGTCAGTGTTCTCTATCAAGGTCATGAATGTTATCTGAAGACCCTCCATTTTATAAGGCGAGGGCAGTGGCTCTCCCAGTCTTCCCTCCGTTTCTCCTATTCTTTAAGAATTTTCCTGCCTTCTCTAGCTAATCCTGTACACGAATATCACCACAGTTGGTAACATGGTTGTTTCTGACAGTTACAGCATTTGTAATATCCTGTCCATGGATGTACAACTCGATGCTTGGATTTCTCTCTCTGTATGTGTCCTTTGCTTTCATGCATGGTTCTTGAAGGAGAGTATTCCTAGCATCAGATATCAATGTATTCTCCTGTTTTTCTTTCTACCAATTGCATTTATATCATATATAGTCAGGTGTCTCCAAAATTGCAATCCTGTTTTCCATTCTCATGGTTCCTTCCCTCCACCCAGCACCCCCACCGCACCCTGGGATCATTCTGGAACTCCCTGTTTTCTGGGTTGCCCAGCAAGCTCCTTTTTAGGGGGAGAAATAGGAGACCAGTGTTTGAGCTAGGGGAAGCCAGAATCCAGAACGAGAAGGTCTTACTCTGGGAGTGAGGGGCGGAGTAAGTTTTGTGGTTTACACCACATAGTTCCATTCTTTTAGATGAAAATACTCATATATTTTTTTTTTTCCCCTGAGAAGAGTAGAAATGTGACTTGGACGCTCTGTTTGCTAGAGTTGGGGAACAGTTGACTTTATATACAGATTTCTAGTGAAGACACCAGTGTACAGCCCTACTTTTTAAAATCACCCTTTGCTTTACTTGGTTTCGGGTCCAGAGATCCTCTGTTTCCTTGCGAAGATCACTTCCTTTGTGCCTGTGCCCTCACACGGTGGTTCTTGAGCAGTGCCCTTACACCTACTGGTTGCAAGCCATTAGGGAGTCACAAAGTCATGAAATCAATGTAGTGGTTCAAAAAATAGATTGGAGGACAAAATATCAGTATTCTACACATGGTAAGGGTAAATATTTTATAAGATTGTTTTAGTTACATAAAAGCACAATCCCTATGTAGATGTGTATGGTCTCTAAATAAAATGTTCTTCTTACTACACGTTGAACTACATGCTGCTACAACAGGCAGTGTTTCTCATCCCACTTTGAATCCCACAGATTTGTTGAAATATCTCTTGTGTGTTTATTAATGGGTGACACGGACCATATTTAGTACCCTGTGTAGCACAGGTATTGATTAATCAGAAGGGATGCTGGAACGGACACCCAGAGATCCATTTCTGCTGAATGTTAACTCCTTATTTACAGGATTGAAGGGATGTCTTGTGGGGACCTGGTGGAGGGAGTAGGGAGGGGGGCTAAGGGTCTTGGGATAGTAGGTATCTATCAGAAGAGAATATTTCAATATTTTAATGACTAGTGTAGCTGTACTATTTTGTAACAGCCACATGTCAACTCTAGATTTAAATATTTCCTTTTTTTTTTAACGTTTATTTATTTTTGAGGGGAGGAGGGGCAGAAAGAGAGGGAGACACGGAATCGGAAGCAGGCTCTAGGCTCCGAGCTGTCAGCACAGAGTCTGATGCAGAGCTTGAACTCACGAACCGTGAGATCATGACCTGAGCCGAAGTCAGACACTTAACGGACTGAGCTATCTAGGCGCCCTGAATCTTTGCTTTTTCTTTTTTTTTTTTTATTCCTTATAATTTTAGGGGCATCTTTGGAGGAAGATAAGATAGATATCTAAAAACCATTTTTTTTCTTAAAAACCATTTGAGCCAGAGATCCTGTAGTTTTCATTTTTAGTTTTCTCAAATATTTTAGTATTCTCTTAGAAAAATTGTAATGCTCTGACAAATTTGATGTTCACTAGTGATAGTTAAGCTCTCCCCCTCCCCCTCGGAGGAGGGAAGGGAAGAATAGAAAATATCTCAACTGAAATGAAGGGAGAAAGATTATTCCTGAAATACTTGGGTAAAAAAAGGAGAGTTAAAGAGAATATATATTTGTAGGGCTTAGAAGTGGTCCAGAGTGGAAATAACTGAGTGATGAAATTAGAGGGGAAAGTGAACATGAACTGCAAAGGAGGAAGAAGGGAAGAGAGAAAAAGATGGCAATCGTGTATTTGTGAAGTGAGCGCACAGTTTTCTCTGTTCTCCCCACATGGTATCACTGTCCATGGCTTTGCTTCCTTCTCCGTGAGGCTGTCGTGCAGAGTGGCTTCAGTCTCTTCTTGTGTGTTTACACACTTGCACTGGGGAAGAGGAAAGGAGCTGGAAAATGGGGAAGCACGGTTCAGGGGTAGCTCCATATTTGCAATTTGTGACATGGTGAATACTTACAATGTAGTCAGACTTAACTACCATTACTCATTTCCTTAAGTCAGTGATGGCTGAGGGTTGTTGCTCAAGTTCTAGACCCGGTAAGCTCATCTTATTTGTTTATTCTGTACTTTCCAGTTGGGTTTAGAGAAAAGGAGCCCGTATATAAGCTCTCAGCTTCTTTCTTGCTGATTTCTTGCCGCCTCTCACTTCCTTGATTCAGAGGGGAGAGAAGGGAGGAACTCCACTAGAAAGGCAGACCCCAGTCGTACCTAGCTGGCAGTGGTCGCAGCTGGAATGCTAGGCTGTCCTCTTCTGAATAGGAGCAAGCCTGTACTTTTGCCAGCAGGTGTCAACAGTGTAGTGACAGGATGACAGCACAGCTGGGGAGTGGGTTGCCCCGGAGATGAGAAGAAGGGCTTCCCCTTTTCTTGAGGCTGATGGAGTAGACTTGTGGTTCTTACCATTCACCACCAGATGTGTCCAGCTGTTATACTTTCTACTGTATTCCAACCAAACATACTTCAAGTTCAGACCAACACTTACATCATCAAAACAAAAGTGTTTACAACATTGAGCCTTACTTAGGCTTTTAGTAATTTAAGTCATTAGTCTGGTGATAGAGGGAGCGCCCTTCCATGGAGTTGTGTCTGGGAAAACTCAGGTCCAAAGTGGATTTTCCTAGGCTGTTCTGCAACTCTGAGGTTTAAAGTGGTGGATAGAGATCACTGACTAGGTAAGAGGGAAGCATCGTTAATCCCAGCCTCTTCCTTCCTTTCTCATGGATGCCTTGTCCCACAGAATACCTCATTCATTGTTAGACTCAAATAGACTGACTTTATTCAAGACTGTTACTGCTTTTGACAAGACACTGTGTAGTGGTGTTTTTGGTGTCTTGACAACTGACCTTACATACTCACCTGTCACAATGTCATTTCTTCTTCTTGTTTAGTACAGTCCCTTATTAGGGAGAGTCTTTGGGGTTTGGGGGTACCTTATCAGTGTGATTATATCCCAGGCAACCATTTCCTAAGTTAGAGTATCATAGTTTAGAAATATTTTGTTTGGTGTAGGCAGCTTTAATATGCCCCAGGTGATAAAATTCAAGATGACACCAGAGATGTCTCCTTCCAAAGACTCCGTTTGCTGCTACAGTGCTCTGTCCCAGCAGTTTTGATACAGTTAAGCATTTTCTGGAATGAGTTGGTGTATCTTCTTTACATTGTCTGATTATTTATTAGTCTTACTTAGCTAATGATTTTAGTTCTGTCCTTCAGGGAATTATTAAACGTGGGCAAAGACTTGTTATTTTAAAGTTTACATTACGTGCTGAATGATATTCCGTTGTGTATATACACCACATCTTCTTTATCCATTCATCTGTCGATGGGCACTTGGTCTGTTTCCATAATTTGGCTGTTGTAAATAATGCTGCTATAAACATAGGGGTGCATGTATCCCTTTGCATTAGTGTTTTTGTATTTTTTGGATAAAATTCTCAGAACCAATGTAACACTGTATGTTAACTATACTGGAATTTAAATTTAAAAAACTACTTAAAAAAAGCACAGTTTCCATTACATGCAACAAAAAAGAACTGCCATAGAAAACGGTCAGACCAGAGGGTGAATACACAGTAATTGTGTTCGGGAGTCCTCGGAGTTGTTCACGTGGGGCCTTGAAGAAATGAGATTGTGATCCGTTATTCTTACCATTGTTCCCCTTCTTAGGAATGAATAATTATAAAACATTTAACCTGAATAGTACAGTTTTAATTGTTAAGAGATACAGCATAAAAAATTTAAAGGTTAACTAGAAAAAGTTGAATGTGTTTCTTACCATAATTACAATTTCAAAAGATAATTCAAAATTTTCCCAGTTTTTGTGTGTTCCGACTTTTTTACAAGCACTTTTTTCTTTGGCCTGTCTGACAGTGATTCTGTCAGTGTTACAGCTCAGGAAGGTGAGGCTCGAAGAGATTGACCTTCTCTTCTTCTGTCATTAGGAAGGTCCCACTGGTTACTCTACAGGCTCTGATTGTTGACAGTTAATTTTGCGTGACTGATCAAGCCGGGGACTTCTTGCATAATCCTCTTTCTGTATTTTCTTCCTCCTTTCCTTTCCTTGCGTTTCCAATACTGCCTACTTATCAGTATATGGAAAATACACTTTGTAAATGTTGGTACCCGCTTCTGTATGTGTCTTTGTCTGTCTTACATATAAATGGCCCGTGCTCTGCATAAAGGCTGTGTGCTCCAAATCTTCTGATAGAATCCACCTGTGGTGGCCTAGATAGCCTATGCTTCTTGACTAGATGAGCGGAGTCTCTTTTATATTAACGTTTCTAAGTGTAAGTGGTTAGTTCCTTGTGTTATAAGTGGTCCGCTACAGTATTTGAAGAGAAAAATCGAGCCTCACATGGAATCTACGTTCCTTTCTAAATTGAACGTCTTCTTTTCTCCTTCTTGGTTTCAAAAGTCCATAACTAATTTCCCTCTCCCCACTTTGTTTCTTCCCAGAGTGACACCACTTTCCTCACAGAATGTGATGATACATCATGGCCAGACCCAGGAGTATGTGCTGAAGCCCAAGTACTTCACGGCCCAGAAGGTGATCTCGGGAGAGCAGTCCACTGAAGGTTCGTTCCCTTTGACATTCAAGCAGGGTCAAGTTATGGCGCCTTTTCAGTGTGAGTATAGTCCAGTCAATGGTTTTTTTTTAAGTTACAGCATCATAGTTTGGAAACATTTTGTTTGGTTTAGAGGGCTTTAATGTGTCACAGTAGATAAAACTTAAGAGTCCTTTAAAAGAAAACAACAACAAACCCTCCCTGGTTCCCAGAACAACCAGATAGCAGCACGGTTTCTTTATTTTGAGGAAAGGCGGTTTCCTTGGATATTGGCAAAGAATCTAGAGTGACCTGCCTGTAATTCTGTTTCTGCAAGATGGCTCCATTTCTGACACATACTTGCTCTAATTTTAGATACACTTGTATGCCTGACATGTTTACATTGATAAAATATTTTCTTTAGCAAGCTAGCCAGGATTCAGTCCATGTGAAATGTCTGAAATGTCCTGCATTACTCTCTGAGGTTCACCTACCATGGATATTTTTATGATACGAGTCCACTTTTTAGTAGATCGAGCAGATGGTGTGGCAGGTTTTACTCCAACTTTGTAAAGAGCTATTGTATCAGTGGCCAGCTTGGTTAATATCTCACTATGTGGGAAGCTCTCAAGGACAAGGCCTGGCTCAAAGGGTGGGGAATGTGATGATTTGTGGTTTAGGTATTACAGAGTGTCTGCTGGCAGCATCTGGAGGAAACGTTCTGGAGTGAGGCGCAGACCATTCAGAGCCGAGAGCTAGACGCACACGCTCGTTCCAGCAGCTTCCTGCTCTGTCTCACGTTGACTGATTGCCTGCGCCACAAGTAATGAAAAAGAATGCCAGTTGTGAGGTTGAAAAGGACTGTCTTTCACCACCAAGAGGAGTGCAAAATAGCTGAGAGGGAGTTTTTACTACTGTTTGGCCCTTTAGGAGTCTGTATCTTTGTGGCTTTGATTCCCCGGGCCCACCCCCACCTCCCTAAGTTGGTCACTCTTCTGGAGTGATTGACTCTTCCCTTACAATTGGTCGCTTAACAGAAAGAGTATCTAATACAAGGTTTGTACATTGCGTTTTTCATCTTTTGGGAAAATTCTGCTCCGTGACCTGAGCCTGGATCCCCAGAGTAACAGTTGGATGAGGTTTATTGGGCTGATGAGGAAAGCAAGTCCTGGGGATTTTCAAGAGGGAAGACTGGAGCAGTCATATAGATCATCTCCTCATCCTTTAGGTGTGATAATTCCTAGTCATTTGCAGGACAGGGTGTGCATCTTGTTTTAAAGGTCCTCAGGTGAGGGGCAGCTGGGTGGCTCAGTTGGTTGAGCATCCGACTTCAGCTCAGATCATGATCTCATGCTTTGAGAGTTAGAGCCCCGACCTGGGCTCTCTGCTCTCAACACAAAGCCAGCTTCAGATCCTTTATCCTGCTCTTTCTCTGCCTCTCCCCTGCTCATGCTCTCTCTCTCTCAAAAATAAATAAACCTTAAAAAAAAAAAAAGGTCCTTTGGGGTAAGTGCTTGATAACCTGTTCTGTGTGAATATCGCTGAGTATATAATATTTTTCTAATCTTATTTGAAAAATAACCCCAATGTTGTTTCCTTGGGTTATTGTATAGATCATGTATTTCTTAGATGTTCTCCAGAATTAGAATGTGATGGGAGGAGAGTTTCTGAAAGCTTATAATCATACTGGTAAGGAAGAGAATTTTGAACTATATGAAAGTGTCAGGAAAAGGTGGTCTGAACTCTCTGGTATTAAGACTAGAGATGAGACCGGTTTTGGTTTGTCGATGATTCATTATTGGAATGACTGGTCCCCCCATGTGTTGTGTGTAATTTATTTTATTTTAAATGATTACTTATTTATTTATTTATTTATTTATTTATTTATTTATTTATTTAGGGAGAGATAGAGGGAGAGAGAGAATATGAATGAATGAATGATTGAATGAATCCCAAGCAGGCTCCACACTGCAGAACTGATATGGGGACTCCATCTCATGAACCATGAGATCATGACCTGACCTGAGCAAGAGTTGGACACTTAACTGACTGAGCCACCCAGGCACCCCTGTTGTGTGTATTTTAAATGCTCAAACCTTTGCTGAAGGGTCTTCTGGAAGATGAAATTATAATTTAGAAAAACAGGAAGATCTGTATTGTCCATAAATTTGCCACTCATTCTGTTTAAAGGTAGTTTCTCTGGGGCATCTGGGTGGCTCAGTCGGTTGAGTGTCCAAATCTTGATTTTGGCTCAGGTCATGATCCCTGGGTCGTGAAATCAAGCCCTGCATCGGGCTCCGTGCTGAGAGTGGAGCCTGTTTAAGATTCTGTCTCTCTCTCTTTCTCTCTCTTCTTTCTCTGCCTCTCTCCCTGCTTGTGCTCTTTCTCTCTAAAATAAAAACAAATTATAAAAAATGTAGTTTCTCCATAGCTGGGAGCTAGTAAACGAATTCAGACTAACACGTAATCACAGTGATGGGAGTTCTTTGCTCAAACTCCCTAGGATTTAATGACTGTTCAAAAAAGAAGCCCAGGAACTAACTGAAGCAGGCATATAGAACTAACTGAAGCAGGCCAGGAAGGGAGATGCGGCTATTTTTTGCTGAGACCAGAACTCTATTGAGAGTTGGAAGGCTAATGGGAAAGTTTTAAAAGGAGGTAATTTGGCAGGACCATGAGGATATGGAAATAGTAAAATCGAGTAAGAACAACAATAGAAAGATTAAAACTAGAAAGGAGGAACGAGTCATAATAAGAACCTAAAAGTGAGGTCTCCCCACATCCAGCTTTGTATTAGGTGAAAGGAGCCCCCAAGAAAACCTTACATGTAGGAGAAAGGAAGAGACATTAGTAAGGGAAGTCTGAGGAAAAGCAGGGACTTCCAGTGTCTTTAATTTCATCTTTGTAGAAGAGGTCAAGTGCAAACATAGGAACCTCTCAATTTGCTGAAGAATTTGAAGGTCCAGTTGTAGGAGCAGATAATTCTGAAATTCTGACTTATGAGAAAAACAGAAGGTATTCCGAGCAGGTAGAGATCATCTATCTTGGGAAGAGTCTGAGGGACCAGTGTGTCAAAACAGTCCACTGCCATTACTTTCAAGAAGCTTGGGGGACTAGTGAAAACATTGAGCTTGGCAAAAGACAAGTGTTGTTTTTCTGTTTCATTGGGATAAAGAAGGTGGTCTACTGCAATGACCAATTGGTAGTTTTAATAGTATCTTGCAAACAGCAGTAATGATGTTTATCTAGAGCTCTGAGCATGGTGTAGATTAATCACCTCCTAATAAGGGGTGGCCGCAGCCCTGCAAGACCAAGGGAATAAGGATGTGCATTTGACACCTGGTAGGCCAAGAGCGAAATGGTCAGAGTAAGCAGGAAAGGGATGACAATGGGGGGTGATGGGTTCAGTGAAGCAGAATGTGTTAATGTGTTAAGTCTAGCACTCTCTAGATAAAACAAGGTAGATAGGGAGAAACAAACTATCGAGTTGCTAGGGAGGTGTTCTCTGCTGTGATGAATGAAGATTTTATTAGAGTTTCACAGAGGTTTGATGTTCTAACTCTCCTTCCCTAACCACTGTGTCCTTACTGCTTTTCCCATTTTGATTCTGTGCATTTCCCATCCTTCTGAGCCACTTCCTAGGTTACTCCACTCTACATCCTGTGTTGGACATTGGCTGCTTACTGGATATCTCCAGTGAGAAATTGATAATGGTGCTATGCTTCCTTCATTGGTCTTAAGAGAATTTAATTTGCATGAGTATCAGCTAGAGCACGGGTCTGTAAACTTTTTTCTTAAAGGATCTGATAATAAATCCTTCAGGCTTGATGAGCCAAGGTACATAATTGAGGATGTTATATATAGGTTCTTACATAACTGTCAAAAATGTGACTGTTTAAAAATGTGAAAAATCATTCTTAGCTGGCAGATTGTTTAAAAAAAACCCCACAAAACTGAGTGGCTGACTAGATTGGTCTCATGGGCTATAGTTTTCTGGGTGTTGATCTAGTGGCTCACTCTTACAGTGTACTGAAAACATCTAGATTTTGGACCTGTAGGTGCTAGAATATAGCCATTGAATCAAAAGCTGTCCAAGAGGTGCTGCCTATAAGCAGCTGTCCTTCATTGTCACTGTCCTCAGCAACCCACCCTCCTCACTGTGATGATTCTCAGATAAATCGCCACTAGTTTAAAGACAGCCAGAAAAGCATGAACTACCAGGAAACCACTCTTTTCTGATAAGTCTAGTTTCCTTTCATGTTCGAGTGACAGGCCACACAGCAATTGGGAAAATAATGGATGTTACTCCTGGCTGTTTAAAGAAAGCCTTTTAATATTGACAGAAATAACATTTTTATTGGATGAACCAGTAACCCCATCTGGCTAGACTGAATCACATTAAGCTATCACCTGAGTTCCTCCAAAAGTTAAACATAGTTGCTATATGACCCAGCATTTCCACTTCTAGGTATATACTCAAGAGAATTGAAAACATATGTTCACACAAAAACTTGTATACACATGTTCATAGCATCATTCATAACAGCCAAGAAGCGCGAACAACCAAAATGTCTATCATCTGATGAATGGATAAACAAAATGCGGTAGATCTTACAATGGGTTGTTCAGCCATAAAGAAGGAATGGGATACTGATACATGCCACAACGTGAATGAACCTTGAAAACATGTGGAGTCAAGGAATCCAGACACGAAAGGATTCAGATCACACAAAATTCCATTATATGAAGTGTCCCAAAGAGGCAACTTCACATGGACAGAAAGTAGATGAGTGATTGCTAGGGGTTGCAGGGAGGGGGAATGGGTTGTGATTGTTTATGGATAAGGAGTTTTTTTGGGTCAATACATAACTGTGGAATTAGATGGTCATGATGATTGTACAATCTGAATATATTAAAAGCCATGTTATGTTAAAAATATTAATATAACTTTTTTTTTTTTTTTTTTGCACCACAGAAGTAGTTACACCTCCCGGGAGTGGAGCTCACTGGCTCTCTCTAGAGATGGTTTGGGGTGAGGGGGGTCTTCCTTGGTGACTTCTAGGAAAGAATTGAGTATGGAAATAAGATTCTGTTGTGTTGATTTTGGTAGTATTTGTAACCCAAGGGAAGAAAAGTTAAAATGACATGGTAACATTTGCAATACCACCTCATAAAAACTATCCAGATTATTAGTATAGCATATGTTCAAGAGGAAACCCAAATAATTTGTGCAAAAAGAGATTAGTTTGACTTAACTCTCTAGAAAAAGCCCTTTGAAGGTAAGATGAGTATCCACACCAGACCGCAGTTGTAGTGAAAACACCATGGATGCTGGATAATGGTAAAAGCAGAGAATATTTCTGTTAGAGTCTGTGGTGGAAGGGCGTTTTTTATCTTTGGGGTTGTGAGTACTGGGGAGCTTACGAAGATAGGTAGACAGGTAGTAGACTTCCTTCAAAAGGAGATCTTGAGGATGAGCTGAAATACCCCTGTAATTGAAATGGTTTGTAGGTTGTACAGAGAGTCCGAAGAGCTAAAAGATGGGACAATCACTCTCTGGTACAGCTACTTAGTCTCTTCTACTGTATCTTAGCGTGTTTGGAAATTTTTAGAAATGTAAACTTCTCTAAATCAGATTTTCCATTGCCCATTCCAATGGTTTTCCTATCAAGGTGGACTTAGCTTTTAAATTTTTTTTTGTAATGTTTGTTTATTTTTGACAGAGAGAGAGAGAGAGAGAGAGAGAGAGAGAGAGAGAGACAGAGCATGAGCGGGAGAGGGGCAGAGAGAGAGGGAGACACAGAATCCCAAGCAGGCTTCAGGCTCTGAGCACAGACCCTGATGCGGGGCTCGAACTCACAGACCGCGAGATCATGACCTGAGCTGAAGTCAGATGCTCAACCGACTGAGCCACCCAGATGCCCCAAGGTGGACTTAGCTTTTAAAGAGCTATTTATATTAGGGGCGCCTGGGTGGCGCAGTCGGTTAAGTGTCCAACTTCAGCCAGGTCACGATCTCGCGGTCTGTGAGTTCGAGCCCCGCGTCGGGCTCTGGGCTGATGGCTCAGAGCCTGGAGCCTGTTTCCGATTCTGTGTCTCCCTCTCTCTCTGCCCCTCCCCCGTTCATGCTCTGTCTCTCTCTGTCCCAAAAATAAATAAACGTTGAAAAAAAAATTAAAAAAAAAAATAAAGAGCTATTTATATTAAAAAAAATTTTTTTAAACATTTATTTATTTTTGAGAGAGCATGAGCAGGAGAGGGGCAGAGAGAGAGAGAGAGGGAGACACAGAATCTGAAGCAGGCTCCAGGCTTTAAGCTGTCAGCACAGAGCCTGACGCGGGGCTCGAACTCATGAACTGTGACATTATGACATAAGTCGGATGCTCATCTGTCTGAGCCACCCAGGCACCCTGTAAACAGCTATTTGTATTTTAAAGTCACCTAAAATTTTAGTTCTTTAAGTTCATAGCAGAAACTTTAAATTTCAGGAAAGACAGGTGTCCTGTTTTATATACTACCTTCCTTCAAGATTTAAAAGCAGATGTAAGACTATTAAAAGAATTGCCAGTTTATCTTGTGATGTGCTGCAATGTAGGGAAGAGATTGATTACTGGCATTTCAGGGGTGCCTGGGTGGCTCAGTCAGTTAAGCATCTGACTCTTGATTTTGGCTCAGGTCATGATCTTGCAGTTTGTGGGTTCAAGCCCCACATGAGGCTCTGCACGAAGAGTGCAGGCTCTTAGTGCAGAGCCTGCTTGGGATTCTTTCTCTCCCTCTCTCTCTGCCCCTCTCATGTAATTGCTTGCTCTCTCTCTCTCAAAATAAATAAATTTAAAAATAAAAGCAGATACAAGTCAGATTATTAAAAGAATTTCCAGTTTATCTTCTGATGTGCTGAAATATGGGGGAGAGATTGATTACTGGCATTTCAGACACATGGTACTGTTACAAAAGAGCTCAGGACAGGTCCACTATTTTTAGTGTGGTGCATAGCCTTTCTGTTTGAATAAGCAGTCATGGTGGTGCAGGAAGCAGGTCCACAGCCCCCATCGGGCCCCTTTTGACAGAAGAAAATGTAATCCTTTCTGTGCTGGGACCACAGGAGACTTCTTAGTCCTGGATCCTGTGGTCTGTACTAACTTCTCTCAGTCCTTGAAATAGACCAGCCAGCCCAGCAACTGCCCAGCAGTCGGTCACAGGCTAACTGGAATTCCTGGCTCCCCCATTTGAAGATAGAACAGCCACCAGGTTTCAGGTCTGAGAAGGGGAGGCAAAGACTCGGTTGTTCTCACAGCAGCAGCCTTCCTGCCCGAGCCCCAGCATCTCAGTTCTGGCTTGATGGCAGCCCACAGTCTCAGGCAATGAAGAGCACGGACTCTCTGGGCACCCGAGACCTGCTGTTTGTACTTAAGGTGATGCTGTGGTTGGATGTGCTGGCGTGAGCCCTCAGGTTGTGTCCACAGTGACATCGAGAAGCCTAATAAACATGGAAGCATCTCAGGTTTGATGTTCTGTCTCCTCCTTGAAAAAGTAAGTTCATACATCTGGAGTGAAGACTGTGTGTGGTTGCAGACTGGTGCAGCGAAGAGGTTACCAGCGAAACTGTGCACTTCCTGGTTATTACTGTGAGACGATAGTGGTTGTGCAAAGGCTCAGAGCCAACAAGGGGTTTTCTTTGGCAGAACAAATCCAAAGACTAGGAGACAGGCAGCCTTTGGCTGGGACAGTTCTGCTTGTCCCAGCCACTTCCAGGAGGTGGATAAGAACACTGCTTAAAGACTCTGGATGCCCAGTGCCGGTTCGAGTCATCGCAGGGAGAGAGCCCGTGGTGTGGTTGACAGCACCCACCAGGGGACAGAAGGTGGTTTGAGGAAGAAAGACCAAATTCGTCCTCCACCTGTCGTCCTCCACCCCCTCACAGAAGAGGAGGAGAAACCCTGGACCGGCAATCGGATAAAGGCAGATGTAGATGGAATCAGTAGAGGTGAGGAAATCAGAGCCAGATTCTTCTGTGTGTGGTGAAGTGTGAGAGGGAGATCCTCAGAGGAGGAACAGTTTGGAAAGGCAGTTAAAGGAGAGTCTGGTCCTGAGAAGCAGCCTAGCCTTACTCCAGGACACGCCTGAGAGGAGAGAAAAGCAACAGCAGAAGGAGAAACTGCCTGTGCTGGCAACTCCAGGTCTCCGTGGTGCCCTCACTGACAGTTACTGATTGATGGGAGCCCCACTGGGGCACAGCTCTGCCAATGGATGGTGTGCACCTCTCGGGAAGGGGAGTTCTGTGGGCATGTGTTCTGCAGCCCTGGAAGCCTTCCTTGCATGGAGACCACCTTTGGCTTGTCATGTGCAGATAAATGTCTGTAGGATTGACCCCACGCCAATCCAGTGGGTACTAAGTGGCAGTGGAAGTGGGACCAGCCAGAAACTAGATCTTACAAGAAGCTGATGAAAATGAACAAAGAACTGATTTAGCATTTAAAATACCAGGTGTGAAAAAAAAGACTGCTTTGAGGAAGGAATTATGGTAAAGCTCCATGCTTTTTCCCTTGTGAAATCAAACTCCTGATTGGGCTGCTTGGTCACCCCATATCACACTTTGTGTGGGAATAAGGAACCTTGAGCCTCTTTCCAGCTGTATGTCAGTGTGGATGTTAGCACTGTAGGTGGATAGAAGAAAATCATCCATTCTTCAGTTATTTCCGACAAAATCCTTGTTGGTTTCGAAGCCTAGACAGAAAAGCAACAGCATAAATAGGTACAAACTGATGCTTGAGAAAGCATTCCAGGGAATGTGGATGAAGGACCAGCGTTTTGCTGAGCTGATGCCCTTAAGAATCTATATTCCATTGAAGGGCAGGTATTACTTGTTGTACATAAAGTTCCATGTGCAGTCTTGCCTTGGCCGCTGTGTCTCATTTGGGGGTGGTGAGGGAGGGTTGGTATGTTTTATCCAGGAGTTGTTTGATCACATCTCAGTCCAGGCATGTAGGTGAACATGAACGTACTCTTTGCTTCTTGATTCCTTACACACAGTGGAAGAGCGCTGGGAAATAGTAGACATAGACGGATTATAAACACTTCCAAGAAACTTATCCAGTGATGTTAAAAACAACAGTGGAGGAAAACCTAGAGTGAAGGGTTATGTAATCTCGGTTCCCCAATGGGCAGCCTTTCATGCCAGAGAAGGAGGTTTCAATCCCAAGGGCCCAAGATTTCAAAATAAATAAACAAAGTAATCCAAGGATATTTCTGGGTGTTGAGACCGAGTTCAAGATATTGAGAAATAGATACTGTATGATTCCAGAATACTCTATGATCAAACTGTGATATTGGTGGGGGAAAATAACCACGGATGAATTTATAGATTGCCTGGAAAGTACAAAGCAGCATTTTGGGAGGAGAAAACCTGCATTTGAAAAAGAAGAGGTGCTGCCTTCTCAGTCTTTGGATCTCTTTGCCAGAAATTGAGGGCTTTACTTTGATTTTATTTCTGAATAAGAAAATTAGTTTCTAGGGAACAATCATTGTTAGAGTTGAAGTGATAGTTTTGATTTGACATAAACAGGATTGTACAAAATACTGCTAATGAGATGTTCCAAAGGGAATTGAAATAGAATTTGTATTTGCTTGGTTTAGCCTCTTTAAAGAGGGGTCCTCTTAGCATTGAAAATTAGTGCCTTATGGTGAGTCTGTGTGTCCCCACTTGGAGGTAAAGACTTACCTATCTTCCTTACATTTTATGACCTTTCTTAAAGAGCTTGTGTTGTACTTTTCTGCAGTTCTGCATGTTTTTTTTTTTTTTTTATATTTACTAAGTATTAGCCCCTTGTGAAGTTGAAATGTATCTGTACTGAAACCCAGCTGCCCAAGGGCTGTGTTCCCATACAGAGGAAGTACGAGTTGACACATGGCTAGAATGGGAGGGAAACCTTTCTTCCCTAAAAAAGGTAATTGCAATATGGTTATATTTGAGTACTTCTTCTGACAGGAAAACATTAAACCATGAAATGTGTACACATGATGTATGTATATGTATATATACACATTTATATTTAATCACATATATAAATGTGTGTTATTTAAAGAGTTATTTTTTGCAGCTGCCTACATTATCCATATTGCAAGTATTCATTAAAAAAAATTCTTTTAGCCCTGTGTTTCACATGTTGGCTCTTCCAAGGTCCCAGCTTTTTTAACTAAATGATAACTTGAAACAGGCAGTGATTGCTCTTGTGAAAAACATCATAATTATTTAAAAAACCCCTGTATCCTAGAAACAGACTTAGAGAGCTTTGGGGAAGAAAAACAATCTAGACAGCAGGTGGGAGGGCGGTCGGTGGTGGTCAGTGGGGTGGTTCCCTTTGGTAGATGACCTGGGGCTGCTTGCGTGGGATTGAGTGCTCTCTGCTAACGATGTCTGGAACCTCACACACCGGGCAGCTGTGCTCCTTGTTGTAATGAACGCCACTTAATGACTACAGGTGCATCGCACGATCACCACTGCCTGCCTCAGATCCCGAAGAAACTGGAGCTCTTCCTCCCACGCGTTCAGTTTACATTCCTTCCAGAGCCACTGAAGCAGGCTCTGCTTTACTTTGGAGGGTTGGTTACAGAGGAACACTCCCCAAACAAAATCTTCTGGTATTTTTTTCCCTTTACTGGCCATTCAGAGATATTATGCTGCCTTTGTTGATTCAGTTAAGTAGATGCTTTCTGGTCCAAAGGTCTTTTTCTTAGGTTTTTGTAACTGTAGATATTTAACAAAAACAGAGCACTATTTAAGTGTGCTTTAGTTTGTTTTTATAGGGAGAGAGGGAGGCACCTATATTTTGATATTTCCCTGACCAGCTTAACTTTTTTCATGAAATTTTTTTCATACCAGAATAACTAATAAAAATGTAGATCTTATGTACATGTAATTCTTCCTTCCTCCTTCTTGCCATGGCTTCCTTGTGGGTATAGTGGACTTTTCCACCCCATCGACATTAAGCTTGCCTGGGTGACCTGCTTTTTACTAATGGACTGCAGGCAGAAAGACAGTGTGCCAGCTCTGAGCTTTAAGTTGTATGGTTCCACTCTTCCTTATACCATAAAAAAGGCATGTATCTGGTCTGCTCACATGCCAGTTCCCTTGACGTCTGCTTTTCTTAGTTTACCTTAACAGGGAAGATTTACTATTTATTTATTTATTTATTTATTTATTTATTTATTTATTTATTTATTTATTTATTTAATGTTTATTTGAGAGAGAGAGACAGAGCATGAGTGGGGGGGGGGGAGCAGAGAGAGAGGGATACACAGAATCTGAAGCAGGCTCCAGGTTCTGAGCTGTCAGCACAGAGCCTGATGCGGGGCTCGAACTCATGAACCATGAGATCATGATCTGAGCTGAAGTTGGATGCTCAACCCACTAAACCACCCAGGCACCCCAGAAGATTTACTTTGTAAAACAATCTGGATAATTGTTAGTCTTAGAGCTGGTGATGCTGTTTTAATCAGACAGGATACATATAGGTAAAAATGCTACTCTGGGGGACTACACCTTCTTGCCACAGTGAACCAGAAGAAGGGTAGGCACTTGACTCAAGAAAACCAATTTGCTGTAAGGTGCTGTAAGCTGCTGTAAGGTGGCCTCCCAGAAGAGCATTCCCTAAGAGGGATGATCTGATGAGATAAGATCAATCAGAATTTTTCAAGGAATTTGTAAGTTAGAGTTGAACAGTAAGAAACTGGAACAGAAGTAGAATACCAAGTAGAAGCAGAAACAGCCGTCATGAAACAGCTGCCATGTTCATATCAGCGTCAACAGCATTTTCTGAAAAGGACTGACCATAGGGCAACATATAATGCGTTGGTGAACGTACTGTGGATTCTTAATGTCATCCCAGTTATTGAAGCATATTCAAGTCTCCATAAGGTCAGGCTTATGTGGCCAGCTGTTCCTGGGTTGTCTTGGGACTTGCATCTTCTGCATTGCTGTGGAGAGCTTTCCTGTTCAGTCCCATCTCCCTTGAGAAAGGGTGCACCCCCCTGCATTGTATTGTAGGCGGAGACCCCAGCGAGCACGCATTCTGTGTGAACCTTCCCTCTAAGAGCTGCGTGTCTTGATGTCTCAGAGCACCAAAGACTATCATTTAGAGCAGGAAAACCCAGCTGCTTTACCCCTCTTTACCCCCTTAATCCTGTCTACATCTTCTGTCTGAGAAAGCTTGGGGTAGCTTGGTAGATGCACAGAGAAGTAAGTGGGGCCGGTTCCATATTTTCCCCAAGACCACTGCAGCACTCAGAATTGTCCTCGTGGCCTGGGCTTTCATAGGGCCTGCTGCGTTAACCATATTTATGCCTCAGTGCCCATTTGGATTTTTAATAGAAATGTTTTCAGGTCTCGGATTGTTGATTACATCGAATGGAAAATGTCCAGTTTCAGTTCATGAGTGAGTGTGGACAGAAACCTTTTTAGAAGACCCCTGAAATCCCATCATGCCTCCTTCTCCTCTTTTTCTGGTATGGGTTTCGGGCAGCCACAGTGGGGCATGCGTGTAAATACCTGTCAGGCGTGCTCTGCCATGTCTCCAGCGTGGAAATGGAGCAAAATTAGATGCCTCTTTTTAAAGTTTTAAAAAAGACTCTTAGTGGAGAAAGTGATTCATAATGTTTCTTGTCAGAGATCCCAGTTTCCAAACCACACCTTAATATACCTCAAGAACATATAATATGTATGTTTTAAAAACCTGCTAAAGGTACTAGAAACTATATTCTTGTCTCTGAGCATCAGATAATTAGGAAATTTGGGCATAAGCTATTTGTCTCCACTAGTGACACTCCATAGATTGCCATTTTTCTCATCTATTGGGTACTTACTGTGTGCCAACCACTGTACTGAGTGCTTGCTGTTAAATTAAGTCAGTATGTTACATCATGATATTAGTATATGGACTATTTAAAATTTATCCTACATGGGGTGCCTGGGTGGCGCAGTCGGTTAAGCGTCCGACTTCAGCCAGGTCACGATCTCGCGGTCCGTGAGTTCGAGCCCCGCGTCAGGCTCTGGGCTGATGGCTCAGAGCCTGGAGCCTGTTTCCGATTCTGTGTCTCCCTCTCTCTCTGCCCCTCCCCCGTTCATGCTCTGTCTCTCTCTGTCCCAAAAATAAATAAACGTTGAAAAAAAAAATCTTTAAAATTTATCCTACATGTATTCGTATAAGTTTCTTGGGAACCAAAAATACAATGAGTTAAAAATTGCCCAAACCAGGATGCTTGGGTGGCTCAGTCGGTTAAGCGTCCAACTTTGGCTAGGGTCATGATCTCATGGTTCATGAGTTTGAGCCCTCCATTGGGCTTGCTACTGTCAGGGCAGAGCCTGCTTCAGATTCTCTGTCCCCCTGTCTCTCTGCCCCTCCCCCACTTGTGCACACGCTCTCTCTCTCTCTCTCTCTCTCTTTTTCAAAAACAAACATTAAAAAAATATTTTAAAAAATTGCCTAAACTGATCTTACTCATTGGGAGGAGTGCCACTTTACCCGATTGGTGACCAATGGTAGCTATACTTGCGATGAGCACAGCACCATGGACATAGTTATTGAAACACTGCGTTGTACACCTGAAATGAATGTAACATTGTGTTTCAACTATTTTTCAGTAAAAAAGGTGGAAAAAAAGAGTGCTTCTTGAGCTTTCTCTGTTGCTTTTACGTGGGTGCAAAGCTAAATTTGACTATGTTAAAAAAACCTGTCAGCTTCATGATTTGTAGGGCTTTTATGACAATAACACTTAAAAATTATCTGAACTTAGAGTTTCTGGCAAAAATTGTTTAACTTAATCAGTCAGATGCAAAATAAGCCATTCTAATTATTTGCTGAAATCCATTTAGACGCCTTTCAAACCAAGTCAAGCCATCAGCTCTTACCTGGAAATTTTGTAGGAACCAAAGTCCACCCTGGAATTTTCCTTTATCGTAGAGTCTTAAATAATAATTAAGATTGTAATGCAAACATCTTGAGATGAAATTTTCCATATTTAGACATTCTTGTGGGTTTTGCTGTATAATATATCATGGGGTAAGTGTCACTACTAGCTTGAGCTTTACCTCACAGTTACTCTGCTAAGAGCTGACCACACGTAATGATATCCTCTTGGATTTGGATAGTAGTTAACAGCTTATGAATTATATCCATACAAATTATTTCAAATGGCCCCTACCACAATCTCGTGAGGTAGATGAGCTGTATGAGCAGTATTCTCAGTGTCTTTTTTTTCCCACCCTAGTTTTCAAGGTGCTGAAGAGTGGTGCCTGTGAGTCATTTTACTGTATTCTATTCCATTGAACCTCTGAATGTTAGTTTCTTTGTCAAATAAAAATCTTAGCACTTACTCTGTCATAAGAAGGAAATGAGATGACACCTGACATACTGCCAAACACCTAGGATGTGCTCAGTCTGTTTCCTTCCCTTGCTCCAAACTTCCCAGGTGCCTAGTATCTTAAGCACCTACTAGAAGTGTAGGAGAGGCATTAGGGGAGAGTGTGAAGGCTTGTGTTGAAATCCCAGCCCTGCCATTTCCTAGCAAAATGACCTTGGTCAGGTTCCTGATGCATATCTCTGTAGTTTCCTAGTTTCTGAAGGGATAGGAGTGTCACTTAAATGATTTTGGGGTGCATGTGAGCTCTGAAGCTTCATTAGGTATTCAGTACATGTTTCATGAGTCTTACAGTGCTCTGTACATTTAGAAAGGTCCATAAAGTCTGTTTCTGTGTTCTGAGAATCTAGGGAAAAAGAAAAGCAGAGAAGTGTGTGTGTGTGTGTGTGTGTGTGTGTGTGTGTGTGTGTGTGTGTAGGGGAAAAGAACAGAGAAGAGGAGTGTGGGTATTTATATTTTACTATATAATAAATTAACCCAAACATTAGTGGCTTAAAGCAACAAATGTTATCTTACAGTTTCTGTGCCTCAGAAATTCAGAAGCTGGTTGTTTAGCTAGTTGGTTTTGGCTGATAAATTCAGAAGCTGGTTGGTTAGCTGGTTGGTTTTGTCTCAGATTCTGTCATGAAGTTGCAGTCAGGGTATCAGCAGGGGCTGCCGTCATCTGAAGGCTTGACTGGGGCTGGAAGATCCACTCTCAGGTTTGTTCGCTCACATGGCTTTTGGCAGGAGACTGGTTCTTTGCCATGTGGGCCTCTCTGTGGGCTCTCTAAGTATTCTCGTGGCCTGGGAGCTGGCTTTCCCCCAGAGTGAGTGATTGGACAGAGAGAGCTCAAGACAGAAGCTGCAGTGCCTTTTATGACCTAGTCTCTGAAGTTGAAATAATCACTTCTATTTTATTTTTTGCTTTAGACATGAATTGTTAAGACCAGCCCATGCTCAAGGGAAGTGGAATTAGATTTTACCTCTTGAAGAAAGTATCAAAGGATTTGTGGATAGATTTTAAAACCATCACACTGTTCGACAGGAGAGGCACTGTCTTGATGGAGAGAGGAATTTGAGCATGAGTAACCTAAAAAGAATTAACTGAAAGCTGGAAAAGTGACAATGTGTGACTACACATCAGTAATTCATTTTTAATTGGCAACTAATCATTTTTCAGTTTTGTTTATCACATAAATAAAAGATGGAATACAACTTTGAGAAAAGGGATATTTAGGCAGAAATCTTTTATAATGATGAGTTCTATTGAACTTGGCAGTAATCCCTTGGAGAAAGTAGTTGGGGCCATTTGATGGAGTCATTTAAAAACTGAGCAGAAAGAAGTTTGTGCTTCAGGGAAGAGAACAAAAAGTGAATGACAGATTCTGTGTTCTGCAAGCTTGGATACTTCTGATTCTATGAAGAGAATTATTTGAGATATATTATGAGAGAGGGCAAACAAGGGCAGAGGGAGAGGAGGGAGAGGGAGAGGGAGAGAGAGAGAGAGAGAGAGAGAGAGAGAGAGAGAGAGAATCCTAAGCAAGGGGATTGTAGGTCTTGATCCCACAACACTAGGATCATGACTTGAGCTGAAATCAAGAGTTGAATGCTCAACGAACTGAGCCACCCAGGAGTCCCTAAATTCAGAGATTTAAGAATACCAGTTTTCTCCTATATAACCAGTTGCTTCAACAGATTTTTCTTTCACCTGAGCCCATCAGACTTCAGCAGTTAGAAAAATGTTCATATCTTCACCTTCCTTAGTATTTCTTAAAATAAAATGCATTCATATTGTAGTATCTGTTTGCTCTGGATTCTTCTTGCCTGTGTGATAGAATTGGACCCCTCCAGAGGCACATCAAGGTGCCTGCTTCTGGCCTGGCAGCTGCAGTGATTCAGAACACCTGCACAAGGTACAGGAACTTTTGGTTTCCCTCTTTGCTCTGTCTTTTGAGTTCTTCCTTCTTTCAGGCCAAATGTAAATTTTGTAATGTGTGATAGGTCATTTTCTTCTTAGCGTCTGCCTTTAGTGTAAGAGTGAAGTTTCCAAGCCCCCTTACAAAGGCAATGGAACCCTGATGGCATTTGGCTCCTTTAAAGTTTTGTGACTTTCAGTTATTAGTTTGAGTAAAAGTTGCTTCTTTGCCTTTGCCATAGACAATGGAATTCCTGAGTATTCCTTGTCTGAGTTCATACTGCCTTTGATTCCTTTATCTTCATTTACTACCCTTGTGTTCTTTGCTATGCACTCCCCTCTGACCATATAATCTTTTCTTGTTCTCAAAGAGGGAGAGCCACTAGGTGGACTTTTGTTATAAATAGAGGAGGAGGATAAAAATACAGACTGTTTCCTTGGGCTTCCTTTGTTTTCCTAGGTCAAAGGAAGATTGGAAAAGTAAGGAAGTACACATAAATAGGATTATGTGCAAACAGCTAGGGGAAAATGGAGAGATGCACTGTTCAAACAGGCATGCCTAGGTTGCTGAAAATTGTGTAGGGAGGGGGTAGGTGGGTTGGTTCAGGAGGATGAAAGGTGGAAAGAAAGGAGGAAAGGTTTTCTAGAGGGAGAAAAATGTCACGTGAATCAATCTGGCATGTGAATGAGGACCATTGGACAGTTTGGTTCAACTAATGCCTGGGCTCTTTGTGGGATGTTGTAGGATGTGAGGCTAGATTCGGTGTCTGTGGGGAAGGGTCTCAACTTTCTTTTAGGGAGTTTGATTTTGTCAGAAATATTTGTCATAACCAGTGTGTAAATTATATGGAATTCTAACTTTGAAATTGCATGGTAGATACAATCTGGGACCCTCATGAGAAGTGGCCCCCACTTAATCAAGCTGGTGAATAAGTCATGAAATTTGTTCCTTGGTAAACAAATAGCTCAGCAGATAATCTGTCCTTTGAGTCAGACTTGCTTTTCCACATACAAACAAACAGATGTTATTTATGGAAATGGTGAGTGATAGACTGATAACAAATGCCTCCATTTACTTTCTTTGGAAAAACAACAAATGTGGGGACAAATAAAACCTAATTCTGTTCCAAAATTAAGGCACAGAAAATTTGAATCATGTGGAGCGTACCTAACCCATGGTTTCTGTAAGGAAGCTATACAAACTAGCCTGATTGTGTGAGTACTAGGGCTAGAAGACATGAAAGTGTTCCCCGCTCTGCCCCTCGTTCACTGGGTTCAGGAACAGCAGTGAAGGCCTCTCTTGTCAGCGGCACCGAAGCCCCTCCTCCTGTGGCCGTGGGTGGGATCTAAAGGCGAGAGCTGCTAAGACCCGGGTTCTTGAAAGGAGGTAGAGATTTTCACATGCAAAAATGCATCTTTTAAATGGTATTTCTCCCTTGGGAGACAACCTCTTAGAAAGAGTAGCATCTTGAATGTTGATGCCAAAAAAGAAGAAAATTCCTGGACAAACTCACTCAGTCTTTCTCAAGCGTGGTTCCCATGGTTGTCAGAATTCAATTGAGAACATGCCTACACTGAGCTCCCCCGAACCCCCGCTCCTCCCTCATTTTCTTCTTTGCTTCTTTTTATGTTATGAACTGAGTTAAGTACTGTCACCTTGGGATATGTGTCTTCAACCCTGTGTCATAACATTTCAGATGCCACTGTCCCTTCTGTATAGGATGGGGGCAGTAGGTTCCCTGGTATTTAAGATTAGGAGCAGAGATTTCTGGATATGTTCTAGACAGGTGAGTTTTTAAAGTTGTGTCAAAGGAACCCTCGTGGAACAGCCTGCTGCAATTGCAGGACACCAGGACGGAGGTGCCCCAGCACTATTTCTAATTGGTTGTGGTGCCTTTGAGTGTGGTCACCTCTTTCCTTGGACTGCAGTCTGGAGCCTATCCTGAACTTTTTAGGCGTTCCTTATCTGTTAGCTGAGGTATGCCTGGATAGTTGAACCCCCTCAGGGGATGTTAAAGAAAATACTTTACAAAAAAGGTCAGAATATGAAAATGTCAGAAAGCCATTGGTTTGTTTTGCTAGTTTTCCACTTTTAGTACTGACTGTATTTCTTTCCCCAAACACTGGGTCAGGTCCTGCTGGGTGAGCAAAGTACTTGTTGGGTAAAAGTTAGTCTTTTGACTATAAAATATATTGCACTTTCAAACATACTTGATTTTGTTCCAGAGATAAAAATAGGATCTTTTAAAAAATATTTTTAGAGAAGAGAGCTTATGATTGGTGTTTGAAGAGTAGAAACTCCAAGGAGAAAAAGGAAATATGAAAAAAAAAATCCCATAGTCTCAAGGTGTGCTGTTAGAGTCCTTTTAGGGCATTGGAGTCCGGGTGGCAGGGTAAGATTGAAGGTTGAGAAAATGTGATTATAGGTGACAATTTGAGTTTTTATACCTTGAGTCAAGATAAAACAAAGACTGAATGAATGAAATAGGAAATTAGACCTGACTCCTCAAATGCGTGGAAATTTGGGATGAAATCTACTGTCTTTGTGCTAGATCTCTGGCTTGTCTCTTGGCCAGTCTCCCTGAGCTAGAAACCAACATGTATTTCTATGATTGGGTAGGTTTTATGGCCTAGTGGTAATTCATATGAGACTCACAGAATCTTGGTAAGTAGTATTTTCAATTTCCTCATTCATTGCCTGACAAGGGGAATTGATGCTTAGTAAATGAAAAATTGGTTTAAAAACTCCTTATACATTGGGATGCCTGAGTGGCTCAGTCGCTTAAATGTCTGACTCTTGATTTTGGCTCAGGTCATGATCTCATGGTTTGTGAGTTCGAGCCCCATGTCGGGCTCTGGGCTGACAGTTTGAAGCCTGCTTGGGATTCTGTCTCTGCCCCTCCCTTACTATGTACTCTGTCTCTCTCTCTCTCTCTCAAAAAAAAAAAAAAAAAAATAAGTGAATAATCGTAAAAAAGAAAAAACAACTCCTTACACATCATTGTAACTCTTATTTATACAGTTAAAGGAAGTTTCTATCATGTGTGGGTTTGGTTTCTGCGTAATATGTTGTGAAACTTTGGGAGCAAATAATTGTTTTTCTTTAGAAAAAGTGTTTGAGAAATTTCTATTTCCTGTTTATTCAGTTATTCTCTCATTGACATGTTTAATTGAACATTTTCACTTTTTTATGTCATTGGCCATTTTTGGGTAATGTTTTAATGGTTTTGGGAAAAACGTGTTTTGTAATGATTGCAGAGCTTCCTGAATAACAACTGTGTTTTCCCTTGTTTTATGGCTAAAACATTTCATTTGTCTTTGACAAATGCAGCATCTGTTAAGTATGTTTTGAGGCTAAAGACTTAATAAGAGTCTTCTTTACTGCTTTAATACTACTGGCAATTAGCCCATTGGTAAATATTATTTATTTAGTTTCTTTCAGTGAAGTTTGTTCATTCAGTTATTTTTCTTGAGCAGTTAGTATGAGACGCATGTTGGACATCTAACAGTGACCAGACACATTCCTGCCCTGATGGAGTTTGTGTTCCCATGGTGATAATCAAACAGTAAATATATAAATGTGTTTATAATGAATAGGAAATGTAGGGCAAGGTATGGGAGATAGGTAATGTGTGAGGTGTTGCAGTTTTATGTCAGGTAGTCAGGAAAGGCCTCCCTGATAATCTGACCTTCTGGAGAAGTCTTGAAGGAAGTGAGGGAGGAAGCTGCATGGATCAGAGGAAGAGTGTTGTAGGCAGAGGGAACAGCAAGTGCAAAAGGCTTGAGACGGAAGCAAGGAAGCCAGAGTGAATGGGTTAAGGAGGGTTGTGGCAGATGAGGTCAGGGGTTTGCAGCCGTGGAGGCCCCAGTAGGCCATTGTGAGGCCTTTGGCTTGTGTTCTGATTGTGATGGGAAGCCACTGAAGGGGGTGGGGGTGCTATGAATTGATGAACATAAATTACAAAATGATACCGTGAGGGGTGCCTGGGTTGCTTAGTTGGTTGAGCTTCTGACTTCGGCTCAGGTCATGATCTCATGGTTCATAGGTTCGGGCCCTGCATCAGCTCACTGCTGTCAATGCAGAGTCTGCTTTGGACCCTCTTCCCCCACCCCCTCTCTCTGCCCCTCCCCAATCACGCTTTCACTCTCTCAAAAATAAACAAACATTAAAAAAAAAAAAAAGATACCCTGTGAGCTGTTTATTCTCCCAAATAAACTGCAAGAGGGCAAAGGTGGAAGCAAGGAGTCTGGTTTAGGAGACTGTTGAAATAATCCAGACACAAGATGGTGGTGGATTGTACCAGAGTGTTTGTCATGAAAGTGGTGAGAAATTGTTACCTACCTTCTGGAAATAGAGCTCACAGGATTTGCTGTTGTATTGAGTCCCAGATGGACACTGCCCACCCACTACCTAGTCAAAAATAGACTTGCTGTTTTCTGAGATGAGGGAAGACTTGAATAGGAGCAGGTTTGGCTGTGAGTACAGGAAGGAATTAAAGCTGCTTTTGAATACATTTTGCTTGAGGTGTCTGTGAGACATTAGCTATTTACCTAAGAAAGGCCCATAAACGTGAATCGTTGGTTGCTTGGGTATACACACATACAAGGTAGAGGTGGTCCAGGCCATCGTTCAACATTTTCTATATGTAGGTGTGTAGGTAGTCTTTAAATCCATGTGATGGGACAGGATGATATCATCTAGGAAGTCAGTATAGAAAAGAGAAGTCTACAGAGACTGAACTTTGGGGCCCTCTGCTGAGTAGGGTCATGTGGAACAGTGGCCAACAAGGTAGGAGAGAACCACAAAAGAGTAGTGTAACCTAGAAGCCCTTTGGAGAAGGTGTATCATGAAGCAGTCCTTATGTGTCAGAGGGGCTAAACATTTGTGAAGAAAGACACAGAAAATTTGCCATTGCATTTGGCAATGTGGAGATCCTGGTGACCCTTCACAAGGGCAGTTTTGGTGAAGTATGGACAGCAACAGCTTGACTGCAGCAGATTTGAGAGAATGGTTGGGGAGGCAGGGGATACAGCCAGGTGAGCAGCTCTTTTGAGGAGTTTTGCTGTAAGGAGAGTAGAGAAATAGAGTGTTACCTGCAGGAGAGAGGAATGGAGACAATAAGAAGAGCAGTATTCTTGAGTTTGGGGCAGGGGTGCAACTTGTTTGTGTGGGAATGAGGATGAAGAGAGTAAGTCTTTGAGTCTGTAAGAGAAGAAGAGGTCCATTACTTTAGCCCGCAGGCAGGGGTGGGGCTGGCTTTACCTAGAACCCCATCCTTCTTCAGGAGGAAGACAGGACAGATCCAGATCTAGGTAAGTTGGTCGGCCTGAGTCTTAACAGCTTTTATTTTCTCAATGAATCAGAGAGTGAGGTCATACCGAAGAGTGTGTGACTAGGTTGCTGCTGCATTTCTGCCCAAAATGATATTTTTGGGACCATATGCACATTTTCAAATGTGGTGTCCATTTGATACCTGCTTTTTGATGAGCTGTAAGCAATTCTGTAAGGAACTCAGAATATATCCAGAAACTTACTCTTACATTAAATGATTTCATAGACCTACAGAAAGGCAAAGAAGAGTACATCTCCTTAAATGCATAAAAAGGAAAGGAAATCTTGTATATATGTGTGAGCGAGATAAGTAACTGGCATAGTTTCCTTCAGAGGATATTAATGGAGAATTGAAAGGGAGAGGAAACTCACATAGTCTTTCCTTTCATGTGTATCATCTGTGTAGCAACTCTTTCTTCCTCTATTCGTTTAGTTAACAGCTACCCAGAAAAAAAAAAATTCAAGAGATAGTGCTGGAATATTCCTTGATTCTTATCTGAGGAGGTGCTCACATCACAGCTAGAAATCTCGTCTAGGTTTCCCCTCCCTCTTGGAGGGTGTTCTGGGACTGGAGCAACCTGATTAGTAATCATAGGTTTGATATTAGTTTGTTCACACGGCATCTTTCTCGAGGAACAGAGAGTATTCTGTGGGAATTCTTTTAAGAGTCCATGAGGAGTTAAGCAAGCCTGGAGAGCAGAACAATGAAGTCCTGTTATTCTAAGCATTATTTAATAGTTTCATGATTTGTCCTTCAAAGAATTTTTGGCCTTTGGGCAAGCAGTGGACTGCAGCAGGCGAAGGAGCCCTTTGCTTGTTTCTCACACATGACCTGTGTATTGAATTGGTTCCGAAGTCCGTTTGGACAGCTTCACTTAATGGGCAGGGTGATGGCTTATAACCACCCAGGAGGTGCTTCCCCTTCCCAGAGGGATACTGCCTGTGCTAGTTGGTCCCTGTTGTTGAAGTCGGGTGAAGATGTCACAGCATTCTGGATGCATGCGGAGGACCCTGTATTTGTTCTTGACATTTGATGTGAGTCTCGCACTTACTATGTTTGTTTCTTTGGCTGCCTCGGCTTTCGGTTCCATCCTAGGCTAATGACTGGAGGATGGGCTACTGTGCTCTTTTCTAGACTAAAATCCATTTGTCAAGAACAATTTTTGCATTTTTGAATTTTTCTCCATCATTAATGATCGGGGAATAGAAATGAAAGCTTTTCCTATTGGGAGGATATCGGCTTCTCTTCCATCCCATTCACCATCCACTCTGAATATCTGTGGTTTGTTTTAAACCATGTGCCAGTGCCTCTTCATGGAGGTTTCAGTTTGCACAGGGTCTGGCAGAAGCTGCAGACAGGATGTTGACTCTTGAGTGTCTTGACTGACTGACTGACTAGGAGGCCCAGTGGAGGTGCTGCATGGCTCCAGGCAATCTATGCTTCTAGCCAAAGCCTCTACAACGCGAGATCTGAAAGCGCTTCCTTCAGATATGTGGGGCTGATTTATCTGCAGGGGATCTGAAAGTTACATTTTTGTCATCAGAGGGACCAAGCATGAAAGCTGGGCCAGCAGTTGCGCCTGTGTACTTCTGATTGGCCTGAGTTTTCCTCCTCAGCTTTGTAATTGTTGATCAGCTATTAGGTACTCCGGGGGCGGTCTTTGACCACTGATTTCGCCAAGGGTTTCCTTATCCTCATGGGGGATGCAGGGCCTTAGACCGGAATGGCCTCCAGTATCCTAAGAATCCCCAATCTCTGTGGGGTTTGACAGTCTTTCCTTGGGGTATATTCTACCTTTATTAGGGGCCTCCTAGTAGGCAGGCCTGTGGGGTTTTTGAGTTTTAGTTTACTCAAAGCATTCGAGGAAGATGCCTGTCACAGACCCAAGTGGTCTGTGGAGGAAAGTTCGCTTCCACTCTTACTGAATTCCCACTCAACTCTTGACAGATGAATGGTGTTGTCTTCAGCTTGTCACATTTGAGGAATTTGAAACTCAGAGCAATTTACCTTACTTTTGGGTTCTTTGAAAGTTAAACTTTACATGATACCCTCGGCTACCTAGAAATGATTTTACAAGGGGAATCGAAGAGTGTATTTTCTAATCCTGTAATATTTACAGAGATCCTATTAGAGCTTTTACACATGACAGTCTAGTGTGAAAAGCAGCTGTGAATTTTTCAATACTGATTTTGAGATTGATCTGGAAAGCTAACGCTAATGATAATGAAATCAATGCTTCGTGAAGACAAGAGGACTCGCTGAGATTATGTGTCTGCTTTAGAATTAGACTGCTTTTATAGCAGAATGTTAGTAAAATGCAAAGGGAAATATGAAATAAAATGTGTCTTCTTCCAAGAAGATGTGAACACTGTAAAAATCAGAATTAAGTCATATGAAACTGTCTCTGCCTTTTGAAAATCCAAATGATTCCAGGCCAAAAAATTTTTTCTTTTGGCAAAGAAATAGAATAAGTTTTTAAAAACAATAGGCTTGGAGACTCTCAAGTGCCTATAAAGTGACTACTGTAGCTGCGAGGTGAAACGGGAATAATGATTAAGTGCTTGCTTTCTTTGGATGTCTCTCTTCGCCTAAGTGAGCAGAATTTAGGTGACGGTATGAGCATCTGCATGGCAGCCGCCCGGGCCACGAGTTAATGCCAGAGAAGACAAAATAGTTGGCACACCATTTCTAATTTCATTATTGTACCAAGAGCCAGAAAAAATAGAAGTTTATATTCTTTTGAAGTGGGACAGTGTTGTCTCTCCCTTTTTTTTTAAATGGGCTTCACACACTTAGATTCACAGAGTATTCTCAAGATATTTGTAAGCATGGTCTGACAACTTAGAGCGCGAGCTGGTTTGTGTGTGTGTGTGTGTGTGTGTGTGTGTGTGTGTGTGTGTGCGCGCGCGCACACACTACTGTAAAAAAAGTCGAACTATGTGAATTTTGTCTCTGGAATCAACGTTCTATTATAGTTTTTTAAATTTCTGAGGTATACTCAAAAATTTTAAATGTTGTATAAGCATTCAAAGCAGTGTTTGGCAAACTGCCTCTTCAAATAAAGTTTTATCGGAACACAGCCACACCATTCATTTACATATATATTGTTTTCGACAGGCTGTTCTCAGGCTACCACAACAGAGTTGAATAATTGCCAACAAGAGTCCTTTAGGCCGCTAGCCTTCAAATGTTTACTATTTGGCCCATTATAGAACAGGATTCTGAGTCCTGTTTTGCAAGGTGCTCGAAGATTTGGTTGAGCCCTAGGACATCTCCCCACTTCACACTGTGTGTCCTGATCTCTTGTGTTGGAACCACTGAGTGAGAATGGGAAACGGTCTTGAAAAAACATTTGAAAAGATCTAAGGCTGTTTCTCTTCTGGAAGAATCATTTTCTTGTGTTAAGTGAAGGGGCCAACACAAGCTGATCTCTTCAAGTTCCTTCTGACTTGAGCTTTCGTTACTTACTCGGTAGTTATCTTTGAGGAGGTGAAGGGCTGTCTTGTGGAAGAGGCGTTACTAGGTTGTGAGACCGTGGGGAGCTGAGTTAGGGTTAATGGGTGCAACTGGCACACTTGAGCTCCAGAAGGAAGTGCACTTGCTAGGAACAGCTTAGAAACCAGCATGTGCCATCTTAGTAGATAATGAGCTCCCTGTCACTAGAGATGTTTAAATAAAGGTTGTGTCAGAGGACCTTTGGGGTCCAGCTTTGAAATTCTAACTTTTTTTTGGTTAAGGTTCTTTGTCTCCAAGCTCAGGTTTGACCATGATTTTTTTTTGTTGAGGGCCTGTGGAGGCCTCTTGGATGATTTCCTAAAAATCTAGTCCTGGTCAAACCAAGGCAGTATGAGGGGGACAGAATTGCCTCTGGTAGGCAGAGGATGGCAGCAGAAAGGCTGGCCCAGAGCTAGTCTCTCCTTTGGCCACTGAAGTAACACAGTGACAATAGGCAGGGCACTGCTTCCTATCATCCTTAGTCTCAGAGCTGAACCATCTGTCTCCAGCTGCGGCTACCATCTTGCTTCCCTGCCTAGGCTCCTGGAAAGAGGAAAGGACCTAGACAGGGGTGTATCACAGATGCAGAGATCGCACTAGAGTTTCTGTATTGCACTTTGCCCTAGAGTCTGGATTGGGACTTGGTCATGAATGGCAGTTCTGGGTGAGGTCATACATGCTCTTTGTAGCTCTGCTATTGTAGCACAAAAGCAGCCATAGATAATATGTAAGTGAGTATGTGTGGCTGTGTTCCAATAAAACTTTATTTACAAAAGCAGGCCACGGGCCATATTTGATCCCTGGGCTACAGTTTTCTGACCCCTACTACAGACCCTGGACGTCAGAACTAGCTAGAAAACATGAGCTGCACGTCTCTCATGTTTTGTAGAAAAAGTGAAATGACATGTCCAACGTCACACCGTGGTCGAGGCAGGCTTATAACCCAGCATCTGACTTTTAGATTAGTGCCCATTTTATAATACTTTGCTGCCTCTGCTGTGCACTCAGGTTATAGCATTTGGTTTTAAGGAGAGGGCCACGTGAGTGCAGGAAATACGTGCCTTAGTGGCCTGTGAATGGCAGCAGTGAGGGCTCCAGGATGGTATTTTAACAGAGGCAACCCTTTAGCCTCGTGACCTGGCCTCCCTTTTTCTTAGATGGTCCCTGTTGACAGTAAGGCACAAATACAGGTTGCATAAATTAACATGGGGAAATAATGCCCCGGAGTTGTGAAAAAGAAACGGGCTCCCACAGCTGCGTCACAGGATTTGATCACTTCAGCCGAGAGTGCCAGGAGATTTGAGACAGATGTTTTCAGACATGCCGCATGCCTAAAACATTTCCAGGGGTCGGACTGCAAATAGTGACTTAATAAGTGGAGAAACAGGGAAAGTATGCAAGTTGAGGACACAAGAGTTTATTCACCACGAGGTGCATGGCCAACCTCTTTGCATTACATCTGCCTGTCAGGGTTGGCTCTTTCATGTCGTGCCCTCCGTATTGCTCTTTGTCTGCCCGTGAATAAAGTGCAGCATTGTGGTTAGTAATCCCACTCCAGTGACTCGACTTCAAATGTGGTTTTGGAGTGCATCCCAGAGTTCTGTTTGCTAAGCTTCCTACTCCTGTTTCAGAGACACCACTGGATACAGAGCAGCGAGCACTGAAGGCTTCCCTCTTTCCTTAAACCTGTCGGGTTGTGGGCTCTCTCTTTCCCCCTCTCCTCTCCTTGCTTTTTTCCCCTTGTTTTTTTTTTTTTTTTAAACCTTCCAAGGCACTTTCATGGATACTAAGCTGATGTGTTTGTTGTTCTTTTTCTCTTTGCCTCCGCTCCTAGTGAGTAACCACACTGGCCGCATCAAGGTGGTCTTTACTCCGAGCATCTGTAAAGTGACCTGCACCAAGGGCAGCTGTCAGAACAGCTGTGAGAAGGGGAACACCACCACTCTCATTAGTGAGAATGGTCACGCTGCCGACACCCTGACGGCCACGAACTTCCGAGTGGGTGAGTTCCTCCACGGTCCCTCACTGTCCTTCCTGAATTGAGTTTTCTGAGATCGTAGCATGTAGACATCCTCCTCCACTCACACTGCTCTCTGCCTGAATGGGTTTCTGTCTATGAGCACGAATACGCTTCTTCCAGGAGATCTTTTAAATCACTTTCAGAATAATTTTTACCCTGCTTTTCTGGCTTCTCAGAGAGATGGCAACTAGAATGTTGCCCCTGATTGCTTATCATGGACGCAGCCTGTGGTGATGGGGGGCAGGTATCAATAGGACAGAAGGGGATAGCTTTTACATTGAGACCCTATTGCACAGTTCGCATTGATCAGCTTCACGTTTAATCTGCTCAGCAATAAGAATTTGTCCTAGATCTGACTCCCGTTACAAAATTTGGATAGTGTTGCTTAAGTTTAAATTTTTTACTTTACGGATAGTCATGTTCTAAAAAAAAAAAAATTCTAAGAATTGTCAAAAACTGCGTTTTGGTTGTAGAAAGGGATACAGACTTGCATCCTTCACCACATTTCTGCTCTGATTCCGAAGGCTGAATTATACATTGATACATGACATGGATTTAGGGGAAGAAATGCTAGTGGCTTGCTGTCAGCACTCAAAGCCTTTTAATCTCTCTTAACTAATTTAAATATGAACTACGGTGGTCCCTGAAAAGAAAGCTTTTTACTTAAAAAATTTTTGTGTTGTTTTTACTTTTTCGTAAAGGGCGAAAGTTTTGCGGTCCACTGAATGCTGTCATGCTGCCATGTTGTCATGCAATACAGTATTTTTGTCACGGAAAAATGTCTTTTATTATTTTTTGACCAATTATGGTTTGCCATGTGTACTCAAATAATCACAGACACCCACATTACTTTATGAGTTACTCACAAGAATAACCCAAATGTCAGACAGATAATAACACTGGCTAGATCTGGTCTTTTTATGGAATATTGCTGTTTAGTCTTGAGCGTGTGTGTCTGGGGGGTAGGAGAGAGGGTGTCTCTTTCAAACTGATTATCATGAAGACAAAATACAAGGGGGCAGCCTGAAGTCCTTATTAGCTCTTTTGATTATTCTCTGCTTTATCGTGACTCCTAACCCTTATGAGGTCAAAGCATTATCCTAGAGAGTCTGTACATAGAAAAAAAGTATGCCCATAGATACTATTTAAAAGGGTGTTGTGAATTTCCTGGCTATGATAGCGGTGTTTGGGCATATTTTAAAAAAGAATTTAGCTGGTGGATGCCAAGTTACGCTTAGCAGGGCAGAGCGCCGAGTCTAATGGGAAGTGTGTTGAACTGATGATCGGGAAACTAGATTCTGGTCCGGGTCCTGCCACTACCTACCTAATCCACAGGGTGTGACAGTTACTGTTTCTGGACCTCAGTTTTGTCTCATACAGAAAATAAATGGCTTATGTTTAGTGACCTCTGAAATTCAGTCTTCCTTTAAACTCTTAGGGCTTTTTATGAGCAACAAGTAATCTCATTTTCCGGAGGGTTATAGACAATGAGGGGAAGAGAAAAGGCAGTTCCCAGTAGGTTATTACGTGCTTAATGGCTTTTTCCCACTTTTACTTTTCTTGATTGCCTGCCTTGCACTCGTGGCTTTCTCAGCTCCATCAGCAGCAGCAATCACTGCTTCTCCTCCTCCTCTCAGTTTTCATAAACCTTTACAGTAAGAATGACAAAGCAATCGGATGGGTGGTAATTTTTTGGCTTACAGTGTATTCATTTTGAAACTACATATTTGAAGGCTTTGAGAAACAGAGGAAGTCTACTTGTTAAAACACGCCGCACACTTTCCTGTCTGGCATTTAAGCAGCTGTTTAGGAACAGGATACACGTAGCCTATTCAAAATGTAAAACGGAGCAAACTTATTTACACAAAAAAATTTCAAAACCAGAGCTCAACTCTGCCACAAAAGGATTGGCAGAGTAGTTCAAGAGAGAGAGAGAGAGAGAGAGAGGGAGAGAGAGAGAGAGAGAGAGAGAGAGACAGACAGACAGACAGGCAGAAAAGGCATGGTAATAAAGTTTCACATTGGAAGTCCTGGGAAATATTTAATTTCTATCCTGAGCTATTTTCCTCTTCTCTTTATTTTAATTAAAAGACTGGATAATCTGAGGGACCAGTTTTAAATTTTTTAAATTGAAGAATTTTAATTTTGTAGAACTTATAGATTATGATTCTTCAGAAATACAGAAAATTTTAGAAGTTCTTTTTTTAGACATAAGTATCTTTGTGGACTTAACTGGTTTAATATAGCTTTATTACTTACAAAAAGTAGCTTTCTGACCGTTTTTCTATTTATATTTGCTTATAATATGTTAAATCTTTTGCGCATAAGACATGTATATGGAAAATAGAACAGCTTGGGGAAAATTCAAAATTCATTAAATTTGTTAGCTGCTCTCTTTGGCCTCTGCTATGTTAGGTGTGGGGACTCACACACTTGTTCTGTAAAGGGCTAGATAGTAAATACTTGAGACACTGCAACACAAACATGTGATATGCAACTACTCAACTCTGCTGTGGCCATGAAAGCAGTGTAGGCAGTATGTACAAGAATGGGTGTGGCCGCATTACAAAAACCTTGGGTGTGCCAAATTTGACTTCAGTGGCATAGTTTGCTGACCCCTGCTCCCAGAAGTCAAAATACTACTGGGAAAACCATATGGACTTCAAGGTCAAGGGAGCTTAATTAAATAGTCCATTTTGATCATCAGAACTGCAGAAATAAATTTGAACATTTCCATAGTGATTTATAGGTTTTTTGTTTTTTGGTTTTTTTTGAAGGAAGTGGAACACATACTATTACTAACATTTTCTTGATAGGGAAATTTAGGCAGTGGTGTAAGTGAGCTTGACTTAGTTACATAGCAAGTCTGTTAGCTAGGACTAGAACTTAGATCTCTTTAGGTCATCTGTTTACTTGATTGCGTGGGGTCTGACCACGATGGGTAGGAGGGACAAGGTGAAGAACCTCATGGAGTTGGGTGTTGTGGGAAGGACGGATGGTTTAATAGAGAATAGTCACCTGAGAGACCTGTAGCCCTGGATTGGAGTCCTGGCTTCACCATGGCCACTGGCCATATTCTGGCTTTAGATCCTCTTGGGCTCAGGTCACTGACCACACAGAAGAGGTAATAATAAATATACAGAGGGGCACCTGGGTGGCTCAGTTGGTTAAGCATCCAACATCAGCCCAGGTGATGATCTCAGGGTTCACAAGTTCCAGGCCTGTGTTGGGCTCTGTGCTGACCGCTCAGAACCTGGAGCCTGCTTCAGACTCTGTGTCTCCCTCTTTGCCCCTCCCTTGCTCACACTGTCTCTATCTCTCTCTGTCTCTCAAAAATAAATAAGCATTAAGAAATTTTTTAAAAAAGATACAAAGGATGGTTCTTTAGCAGACACAGGGGTGATACTGGTTTCTTCCTGCTTTGTGCTGCTTCTGTGCCAGTCTTTCTGGTCTTTGGTGATGGGGAGTCTGGGCTTTTCAGATGTGAGAGGCAGGTGTATTGTTTTCATGACTATTAAGCATATAGTCTCTGCTCTTGAGTATTCAGTTAGAGACATCTTAAGTATAACTTCCACTTACTGTGAGCCCTGAATGAAGATGATATCCAAGGCAAGTACTCTGAGATTCTAGAATAAACTCATTTTTACGAACATGATATTGATATGATATAGCAGAGTATTTCCATCGAGTGGCATTTTCTTTAAAGCAGATTTCTAATTATAACACCTTTTTTGTCATATTCTGAGCTTTGCCTCTTGGCTCTCCCCACCTTTGCCTTTTTAAAAAATGGAAACATATTCCTAGTTGGGTGGGCCAGCAGGTTAACCATTGTTGTTTTAATGGATTCTTTCCATTCATAGGGATATCATGAAGACGACCTTCTGGTATTTTTAAAGTTGTTTATAGAGTCATAAGTTCCCTTAATAAGAACACAGGAATTCATGTTGTCACAACTAGAATGTTTGAAATAAAATAATACTATCCCGTGACATAGCTTATTTGTAGAGCCACTGAAAAGCAATCATGACTGCTAAAATAACACATTTGGTTTATATGATGCTGCTTTCTCTGAAGAGTTACAGGAGACTCAGTTTCCATCAGCATCAGCTGAATAATTACAAAAATTATTTGATAATTTAAAAAGTATGTTCCCATGTTATTGCATTTGATGCTTATTTCCTCTGAGGGAGGTAAATTACAGGATTCATATTCTGTGGATATGAGTACCATAGCCCTGGTGGGTTTGATTAAAGGTGACTCGCAGTCAGGTTTGCCTTCCCAGCGTCCACATACCTCCTTCTCACCCTGTTGCCAGGTGAGTATGTATAAAACACTGTGCTAGATTTTCTGAGACAAATCCTAAAGCTGTTCCCTGAGAGCTTGTGCTTTGAGACGCGGAGCATGCATACATAAACCTAAATCAAAGTAGAAAGTGCTTTGCTGGAGCCTGAATGAGGATCTCTGAGAAGGAGATACCACGTCTAGCTGAGGAGGGAAAGGAATGGCGTGTGACTTTTCTGTCACCATGCTATCCCAGCGCTAACCCTTGTAGGGGTTGGCTTGTAGCCGGAGCTGGCTAAATGCATGTTTGCCTGATTGTAGACTGATGGGGGCAGTGGAACTTGAAACGTTGGTTAAGTTCCAAAATACAGATGGAAGGGAAGTAGAGGGAAGGGAGGTGTGGTTGATATGGGAAGGAAGAATTTACCTGTTGGAATTAGGCAGGGAGACAAGAACATGCATAGGTAGTTTCTGAGAATTGGGAGTAGTTTCACTTAAATGCAGAAAGCATGAAAGATAATGATAATACATGATAAGTCTGGGTAGGTAGGTTGGGGCATGGTTGTAGAGTACCTTGAATTCCAAGTGTAGGAATTTGGACTTTTCCAGAACTTACTAAAGTTCTCTGAAAAGGGGACATAGAGATTTCTCATTTTGAAAAAAAGGAGGAAGTTTTCTCGGTTTTTTTTTTAAGGCTGGAAACTAGCATTTTATTAGTCTAAAATAAGCTTTTGATCAGCTCATAATAGATGACAGTCTCTAGCCACTTTTAACTGTTGAGTTTGGTTTGCTGCTCTGCGTTGGGAATTTCCCCCGTATATCTCACGAAACCAACCTTGTACTGAAGTGTTTTTGAGGAATGGAAGCAGTTTGTTTTGTTACACTCATTATGTAGGGTCTCTTTGTAACGAGGGAAGACAGTTCACTCTCATCCAGGCAATTAGTAAGCCAGTAACTGCTCAAGGAGGGGGAAGCATTTAGATTTTTTTCTGGCAACTTAGTTCAGAGTCTTTCGTCCTCTGCCAGTTGTCATTGTTTGGATCCCTTGATGTTTATCCAGCACAAAAACCAGTGAAATGCCAACATATCACTCTTTGATTAAGTGGTGGATATATTTTCCCCTTGATGCATTGTGCAGATTTATGTTTCTAAACATGATCTAGTATAATACTAAAAGAAAGTGGTTGCTTTCGTTTAGGCAATTTAGAATGCCTAAGAATTTATCAAAGAAACTACTCCCACATATATTTAATCTTTTCAGAATATTTTCCAATAGTGAATACAAGCCATCATGTAAAGCATTTTGTTGTTCATTTTATTTGGGCTTTGGAAGTGGTATTAGGAATATTAATTTATTTAACGTCTTTATTGAGCACCTATTGTGTGTTGAGGATTGGTATAGGTATTAAGAATACAGTGGTTAGCAAAACAGGCAAAGTCCTTGCCCCTGCAACACTAAAAAAATACAGCATGGCTAAATAATATGGGTGAACCTTGATGATACTATGCTACATGAAATGGGCCAGTCACAGACTAACACCGGGTGTGTGATTCTACATGTATGAATTATCTAGGTAGTCAGCTTCTTAGAGGGAGAGAGAATGGTGGTTATCAGGATTGGGGGAAAGAGGGTAATAGGAAACTGCTGTTTTATGGGTATGGAGTTTCAGTTTTGCGAGATAAAAAGTTCCGGAGATTGAATACTCAACAATATGAATGCATCTAGCACTACAGACCTGTACAGTTAGAAATGGTTAAGACCATAAATCTTATGTTACATATATTTGACCACAATTGAGAAATAAAACCAAGCTATAGCGTGAGTATACAGTACTGTCACATGGGTACTACCAAATATACGATATGTAAGAAAAATTTGACCTAATGCCAGGTAGTGATGAATGCTATGAAGAAATAGCAACTTGGGAGGGGAGGTGGAGGTGGGGGTGTGGGTGGAAGGTATGGATGGCTATTTTAGACCAGTCGGGAAGGGCTGTCTGGTGAGAGGACGTTTGAGCAGAGACCTGAACGGAGTGAGTAGTGAGCTCTGGGACAGAACATCACAAACTTCACAGATAGAGTAACCTAACTCTATCACTGTGTTTATTATTTTATTTCAACTGTGGCACATCTCCAGAAGGCTGGTGTTAGGAATGTTCAGGCAAATTTGTCCTATATGTATTGTTGGATTAGGTTTTATTGATCTGTATATTGATCTGTATATATTACATACACACACACACACACACACACACATTGTATCAAGGAATCCTGTTAATAACATCTTTAGATAAAGAGCCTCATTCACAGAGCATGGGAGCAAGCAAGTCTCTGGGTGAAAACATGGTCCTAGAATTATTGCAGAAGGAATCTGGTTATTTATAATAAAAAGTACAGGGTCTTTGATATAGAAAAAATTTACCAAAGAAACAGCATTGCCTTTTTCTTTTTCTCCAATATCTTCTGTAAGACAGATCACATGATTTTGGTGTGTGTGTGTGTGTGTGTGTGTGTGTGTGTGTGTGTGTGTGTGTGATCTTCTGTAAGACAGATCACATGATTTTGGTGTGTGTGTGTGTGTGTGTGTGTGTGTGTGTGTGTGTGTGTGTGTTTGTGTTTAGGGAGAGGGTCCCGTGTGGAGGAGCGCTGCATGGAAAGGTAATTCCAAGGGGTTAGTTGGACCAAGGAGAGGCAATAAGTTGTTGATGTTAAGAGCCCAAACCAGGAGAGAATGAGGTCCTGTTGGTTGAAAAGGAAGATCTTGGAAGCTGAGAAGGTATGGGGCACAGAGTGGGTGTGTAAGAAAATATGTATGTAGAGGTGCCTGGGTGGCTCAGTCGGTTAAGCCTCTGATTTTGGCTCAGGTCATGATCTCACAGTACAGGGATTTGAGGCCTGCATCGTGCTCTGTGCTGTCAGCACAGAGCCCGCTTTGGATCCTCTGACCCTCTCTCTCTGCCTCTCCCCCACTCTCAAAAATAGATAAACATTAAAAAAAAAAAAAGGGGGCGCCTGGGTGGCTCAGTCAGTTGGGCGTCCGACTTCAGCTCAGGTCACGATCTCGCGGTCCGTGAGTTCGAGCCCCGCGTCGGGCTCTGGGCTGATGGCTCAGAGCCTGGAGCCTGCTTCCGATTCTGTGTCTTCCTCTCTCTCTGACCCTCCCCCCGTTCATGCTCTGTCTCTCTCTGTCTCAAAAATAAACAAACTTAAAAAAAGAAAAAAAAGAAATATGTCTGTAGTCAGGACAGTTAAAAAAAAAAAGAAAAGAAACAACCATAGGTAAAAGATTTCAGCAGTTTGCTAGCTCTGTGAGAAATGCATGTGTGATCGATTGTTCCTGGTAAACCATGTCTGGCCTATGTCATGGGGGTGGCTGGGACTCCTTAATGGTGTTGTCCTGGCTAGCCTAGAATAAATGACCTTTCAGAGTTCTTTGGAGTCTGTACCACAGTGTCTCAAAGCACATGTTCTTTCCTAATTGCTCAGCTTGAGCACAGGGGATGATCTTTGTAAAACTAGACTGCTTAGTGTAGCATGTTGGGCCTTCCAGGACGGCCTTAACTCAGCCTTAATCTCTGCTTCAGCCCATCCGAGGCTCCAGGTTACCAAAGGTCCCCAGATGCATCAAGCCTTCTGTGCTGCTGTGCCTCTGTTCACACTGCTGTCTGCCTGGCAGGTGCACTTCTCCAGCCCGTGTTCTTGAGCAAATCACCTCCTGCTTTGTCAGGAGTCAGCCGAGGGCTGCTTGTGCCACAAAGCCTCATTTCCCTAATTTTGTTATACCTGTTTATTCCACTACATTCTACAGTGCTTGGGGACAGGGACCTGTGTGCTTTTTGTTCATCTCCCTGGTGCCAGCATGCACCGTAAGGTGCCAGCCTTACTTTAGAAATGCTTAATGCATCTCAGTTGGCAGAGCAAATTGTCTACGCAGGTGCCTGTGTAATGGTGGCACACAGATTTTACCCGACACAGCTTCATTGTGAATCCCCAGGCAGCTGATGTTGCAGGAGTAAAATAACCATCGGAGCAGCCTTGATAGAGTTTGGGGACGCAGAATAGGAGAACATATTGCAGTGACTACAAGATGCATGAAAAAGACGCTTTTTAACACTGTGGTGTACTTGCTACTCATGGCAAACCTTTGTTTATTTTTTAAAAACGTATCTGTTTTTTCTTAGCCGTGAGAGAGAGAGAGAGTGAGCAAGCGAGGAGGGGGGAGAGAGAGGGAGAGAGAGAGAATCCCAAGCAGGCTGTGCACTGTCAGCGCAGAGCCCGATGTGGGACTCGAACTCACAAACCGTGAGATCATGACCTGAGCCGAAATCACGAGTTAGACGTGCAACTGACTGAGCCACCCAGCCTCCCCAGATTCCTACATCTTTAGTTATTCTTGCTGCATGAATTCCCACTCCCCACTCTTGCCTCTGTCTGAATTCTCACAATCTGTTAAAGAACAGCTTCAAGCTCCGTTTCAAAGGTTTCTTCCTTTGCTGCTTTTCCTCTTTCCTATTCTGCTTCTAGTGACTACCTTGTCACTTGACCCTGGTGGTCTAGCTCTGGTATACTGTTGATGGCTCTGCACCCCTGGGCTGGTGATGTAACCTGTCTGATTCCACACTAGTCGAATGAATCCAATAATGAGCTGACTTTTTTACAGTGCTTTTCAGGCTTATGAGAAAGAGCCAGCTGAGGGTACACATGGGTTCCTTGGATTGATTTCAAAAGGACCTTTCTTTTCCCCAAAATAATACATCCTTCTCTCTTCTTTTAAAAAGAGTTTGTTCATTCATTTTGAGAGAGAGAGAGAGGGAGGGAGGGAGGGAGAGAGAGAGAGAGAGAGAGAGAGACAGAGAGAGGGAGGGGGGGAGAGGGAGAGAAGGGGAAGGATAGAGAGAGAGAATCCCAAGAATCCCATTCCAATGTGGGGCTTGATCTCATGAACCATGAGGTCATGACCTGAGCCAAAGTCAAGAGCTGGACACTTAACCAACTGAGCGATCCAGGTGCCCCAACACATCCTTCTCTTAATTCACAACCTCTGTGTCCTGTGATGGGGGCATTGTGGACTTACAGCTCCTGGAGTTTAGATAGGGTATATTCCCTGCATAACCACAGAACTGTGGTTCCTTCATTTACCAATCCTGATGGTACAATAGCTTCTAGAAAGGCATAGAAGGATGTTTGTATTATTCTTTCACTTTGGTCCTCTGCTCCTACTGCACAGAAGACTCTGTACTTGCTCACATTTAGGCTAACTCTGGGCACTTTAGGTACAAAATAATGTTGGGCATCATTATCATATCATGGAGACAATGTGGTAGTACCATGTTTCCTCTGTCTTGGATCCTTCTCCTCCTTGAGAGGTTCACTTGCTAACCCAGGAAGCTCTTGCCTGTTGCCAAGCCTGCTGGCAAGAGCAAAAGCATTTAAATAGTGTAGCACATTTTGGAACAGAAGGCTATGGTCAGGAGGAAAAGTAATCATCTTGCATAGATGGGGTGCATCTCCTGTGATGTATGATTATAACATTTGATGCAGTTTTGTGCTACTCACTTTGCTGTCATTGTGTAATTTACCTCCGGGCTCCTAGGTTATACTAAATTTAAGGAAGTTGGACATAAATACTGAAATCACGTTTATGAGATACAGTATATACCTACAGAATTTATTGGCATACAAGTCGGGCTTAATTTTGCATCTTTAGTCTTAGAGTCAAACATTTATATCAGCTTTTAGTAGCAAGGTGTGTGTGTGTGTGTGTGTGTGTGTGTGTGTGTATTTTTTCCCCCAAGTGGAGGAGGAATAATGTATTTGTATATTGTTGGAAAAACCTCCTGGAACTAACATCACAGATGATATGAAAATGTTTTTGAGGGCAGCCACACAGTCATCTTCATGTAACACAGTCCAGGAAAATAAAATAACTACCAAATGGGGAAGGATAAAGTTAGTTAGGAAGTTTGAGATTTATTCTCCAAAGATATATCACAAATAAAATGAGAAGAGCCAGATGCCCTTCCTTTGCCAATTTGATGTAATGCTGTCATTGATACACTTATTAAAACTTGATTTTCTATTTAGTTGAAGAGTATGGGTTTAAGGAATGGTTTCCTGCTCGACACCATTATCTTGCATTTAGACTCACGCAATAATTACCAAAAACCTGGCATGGCTTCAGTGTTGGCTTTTGTAAGATTTGGTGGGAAAAAGAAAAACTTTCGGCAGAAATGAGAGATTTCTTCACTTTGAGACCAAACTTCAGATGCCCATCAGATTCAATAAAAATATGTTCTGGATTCTGAAGAGTTTCTGAGCTTTCCTAGTGCAAAAACTCAACCTGATTTTCATCAAATTTTCCTTAGAAGAGGTAAAAGGGAAACTTGACATTAAGATTTTTTTTTTTTTTGCAGCAAGGAAAACAGACCACTGCCCTTTTTCTGACAAATTAGGAAGTGCCCTGGAACGTTCTTAACTAGTCTTATTTAGCAAGATTAGAATATGTCACTTTTTGCCACTGCATTGTCCCTTTCTGAAGAAAGGGTGATTTATGAGCCCTCTGGATCTTCTTGTGGTATTAATAACATTTTGAGCCAGCTGTTTTATTGGGTGTACACAGAGGGTAATTAGAAACATCTGAGAGTCCCGTAATGTGCCCAGAAAACCATGACGTTGTATGGAAAAGAAAAAAAAAATAACATTCTTGCCAAAGTTGTGTATTTGGTAAATAGATGAATTAGTATCAAACAGAATTTACTCTGTATTATACCCGTTTTGAAAAAGAAGCTAACTCTTCAGGCTGAAAATATCTTCTTATTGAAACACATTCACTGCAGAAATCATAACCTTATTTGGTAAAAGACTTCTGACCGTTCATACAGTAGTTATCATTTCCCTTCTGTCAAACTTCATCATATTATGGACCATTTTCTGCCAGAAGTATTTCTCCTTTTTACCTGGCAGTTACTTGAAAACTTCAAAATTCTGAGGGATCTCATTTAAGGAAATTAACTCTTAGAAACATACTGCACCAGGGACTAATAGTGTCCAATTTGCCTAATAGTCTATCCTAGAAATCAGGGTGGGATTCAAGAGCTTGGGCTCTATTTTAGCTAGTTACTTGAAATTTGATCTTCTCCAGTGGTGGCTGAGTTTGAATATTTGGGAATGCTGCAACAGTGGCTAAGTCGGGTTCTGATTTAAATCAGGTCCTGTTGTCTCTTCCCTCAAGACAAAATCTAGACAAGAAAACCTAACAATTTGCTGGTGGCTGGTGAATGGTTCCTTTCATCTTCGTTCACAAATAACAAGCCCTCATGACAAGTCAGTGCTGAGTCAAACTGACACATCCCAGGCAGCTGTGGACAGGGTTCAAGTTGGAGGCCTCCAGTATCTTTTCAACCTGTCTTGCTTTGCATGTCTCCATTGGGTTGCCATTTTTGTCCTTTTGGATCATTTTGAATGGGATTCCTCATCAGTTATGAGACAAAATTATAGCTAATTGTAGGTTTTGCTACAGGTTGGCAGTGACTTAATGAAGCCTCTAGAAGGAGAAGTGGATTCACCTGTATAAAAATGTTTATGGGGGTAGGGGAATAGGGATAGTAGTTAGGAGCTCTGGCTGAAACCCAACTTCAAATGTGTGCCTTTTTCCAAACCCTGAATCAGTGGCTCTCAGTCCCGGTTCTACAACAGATTGTCCCATGGATGACTTAAAAGACCATACCCCAGCTTCTTGGATCACAATGCCTGGGTGTGTTTTGGGTATGTGTATTTTGAAAACAAACGATGTTGACGATTGTTGGATACAGCTCTGATAGAGAACCTGACGTCTAAACCAGGGCCCATCACCCTTCCATGCTCAGGAATCACCGTGAATCTTGACATCATGTAGGTTCTCATTCAGTAGTTCTGGGGTGGGCCTGAGATTCTGCATTCCTAGCCGGCTCCTGGGGATGGGATCCTGCTGGGCCATGGATCACCCATAGAGTAGCAAAGATCTAAGGTCTTAGTAGTTCATAAGAAAAATGGTTTCAAAAAGATATGTTATCATTAATGATACTTGTTGAGTTCTTGAATGAGTCTGACACTGCATTAGTAAATGGTTTATAAATGCCATATAATCGAAATAGGTTAACCCTTTGCAACTTTCCTACCTCAGTTCCTTTCTTCGTAGAGCTGAGGTTTCCTCACCTCCTGACAGCCTCTTGGCCAGGGCCGCAAAGACATCAAATGCTGGTGTGGCAGGCCGCCTTCTCTCCTTACCCTATCGTTTCCTCCTGCTCTGCCATGCCTCCTGCCTTCAGAATTTTCCAGGGGACAGTCAGAAAGGGTCTTTGTTCACCATGTCCCCTGAATTTCAAGGGATATGTGTCAAGCTCTCAAAGAATGGTCTCTCCCTTCCTTCCTTCCTTCCTTCCTTCCTTCCTTCCTTCCTTCCTTCCTTCCTTCCTTCCTTCCTTCCTAAGAGAGACTGAGTGCAAGCAGGGGAGGGCAAAGAGAGGGAGACAAAGAATCCGAAGCAGGCTCCAGGCTCTGAGCTGTCCGCACAGAGCCTGACGCAGGGCCTGAACTCACAAACCATGAGATCATGACCTGAACCAAAGTTGGGCACTCTATGAACTGAGCCACCCAGGTGCCCCAAATCTTCACCTTCTCTACCCTACGGCAATAAGCTGGTTTCTGCGGGGCAGCCAGCACCCCAGGCAGTAAGGTGACTGTTACTGACCTTTGTCAGCTTTGGAATGCAGTTCAAATCACTCCACAAAAGTTCCATTCCATAGCGTGCACAACTATATGCAAGGACTGTACTTTTTGCCTGCTAGTAATAGGACATAAATTTGAGTTGTTTTTCTAGATGAAGTGAACTGGGAGATATATTTGCACAGATCCATCCTGATTCTAGTTAAGTTCTACTTGTAATTAATATTGAGCATTCCGAAAGGATTTGAGAATGCAGTGTTCAAGAGAAGGTATACTTGAGTGATACTAAGCTGTTCAAACCCTTCACGCAACCATCATCCTGAGTTTCTGGTAACATAATCTCTGTCCTGAACTTCATTACACCTAAGCTTCTCTAGGCCCCCTAGTGCCTAGTTTTGGACTAATGAAGATATTCAAGAGCACCTACCACGCAGTAGACAAGTTGAATTAATGAGAAATAAAATAGAGTCACCATGAATGCATTCGCTGGGATGGCAAAGCTAAAACTCTCCCTTCTTCCACTGCAGTCCCATTCCCCTCACTCTGGACTCTTGTTTTTCTTCACATGCGTGCAGCAGGCATATCCCAGGTGGTCCGTGCTCCATTTCCTCTGGTACTGTGCAGTCTCTGGTTCACATCCATTATGCAGATGGGAAAGGGAAAGTTGAGTTTGTGTAGTGGTTCTCAACACGGGGAAGTTTTGTCCTCCACAGCCCCCCCCTCCAAGAGACATTTGGCAATTTCAGGCATTTATTAATTGACCATGCTGGCCAGTTGTCCTGGCATGTAGTGGACAGATGCCAAGGAGGCCTCTAAACATCCTTTGGTGCACAGGACCGCCCACCCCTACAACAAAGAATTACTTGGTCCAAAATATCAACAGAGCCCAAGTTGAGCATTGCTGCTCTGGGCATTGCTGTTTTCCCCTATTGGACGGTATCACAGACCATCTCTGGTATTTTGTCCAGGTCCCTGGAGAACTCGCCCTCTTAAATCTCAAGATTGTTCTCTAGGTAAAGCCTTCAGTGTTTTGTCACAGCGGGGCTGGAGCTGACTGCTAGTTCTTTCAGCCCTTCTTGTACATGTATTAACTAATAAATGGGACCCAGGCTCCTGGAGGCCAAATTTGCATTTGATAATTTATACCTGATGATCGTGTTGGATTCCAGAGGATTGAGATGATTTGAGGTGTCTCAGGATGACTCACGTGGGCTTGATTGGCCTTTATGGGGATTCTTTGCAAACTGAAGAAATAACAAATGGGAAAATGCTTAGCACGGGAGGCATTTTTTTTGCACATCTCAGAAGTGACTGTATAATAGAAACCACTTTTCAACACTAAGCATTGCTACTGTGGACATTCATTTGCGAAGTGTCTGTGCTATGGCTGTTGGAAAGGGAGAGGAAGCGGAGTGTGTTTATTTGAACAATAGCATCATCACATGTTCAAATAAACATAGCACCTTGGGAGGGTTACAGGTTTGTTATTTCTAACCCAAATGTCTTTACACATGCCTTTTGAAGGGTCATTTTGCCAAGTTTAAAAGAAGAAACTATCCAAGCATTAAGAGTCTGACATATTATTTAACTTGTTGAAAAAAGAAAAGCCTCTTTGTGGCCAAAACACTCCAGGTCAGCTGGACAACGAGGTATATCATGTTTTGAAGGCATTCACTTTTGGCCTGAGAAGCAGCCCCAGAGAGCAAGTAAGACCTCACTCTCACCTGCATGTAACCTCTTACACAGCTTTCCCTTATGTTTTGGTCATCTTGCCCAGGAAGCTTGGAATTTTCACTTGTTTTGTGCTTTTTTTTTTTTTTTTTTTTTTTTTTTTTTACTGAATGAAATGTCTGTTCTTAATTCCACCAGTATAGCAGTATTTTATTGCTTCTTTTCATGAGACCCTCAGCCCATAATTCACATGGCTGATTTTTTTTTGAATTGTGTCTTTTTTTTCATGTTTTTTTAGTTGTGGTAAAATACACATAACATAAAATTGGCCACGTTAACCATTTTTAACTATATACTTTAGTGGCATTGAGTATATTCACAGTGATGTGCAGCCATGACCACTAACCATTTCCAGAACTTGTCATTATTTCAAATAAACTGTATGCCCATTAAACAATAATTTCCCATTCCTATGTCCCCTCACCCTGCCCCTGGCAAACTTCATTCCACTTTCTGTCTCTATGATCTAGCACATTTGCGGTATTTCATCTAAGTGGAATCGTACAGTATTTGTCATTTTGTGTCTGGCTTGTTTCGCTTAGCCTGATGTTTTCAAGGTTCATCTCTGCCGTAGCATGTGTCAGAATTTCCTTCCTTTTTAAGACTGAATAATATTCCATTGTATGTATAGACCATATTTTGTTTATTCATTCATCTGTTGATGGACGCTTAGGTTTCCGTCTGCTGTGCATCATGCTGCTATGAATATTGGTGCACAAGTGTTTGTTGGGGGCCCTGCTTTCATTTCTTTGGGGGAAACCTACACAGGAGTGGAATTACTGGATCATATGGTAATTCTGTTTAATTGAGGAGAAATTGTCAAACTATTTTCCACAGTGGCTGCACGATTTTACATTCCCACGAGGGGCATGCTAGGTTCTAATTTTACAACGTCCTCGCCAATACTTACTGTTCTCCCCTGCCTCTTTTTGTGATAGCTGTCCTGATAGATAAGTAGTGGTACCTCACTGTGGTTTCGATTTGCATTTTCCTAATTACTAACCGAGTCGAGTCCCTTTTCATGGCCTTATCGCTCATTTGTGTATCTTCTTTGGGAAATGCCCTATTCAAGCCCCTTTGCCCAATTTTGAATTGGTTCATTGAAAATGGTTTTTTAAAAACTGAGATTTCCACTAGGCTATGTCCTGAATTACAGTGTAATCAACAATCAGTACTGACTACTAATCTTTTGGGAGACGGACGTTCTCGTCCTGGTCCTGCCACTTGAACAAGACTCATTCTTAAGTTTTAATTGTTTCATGTGTGGGAGGAGAAGGAAGAGTTTAGGGAGTAGGTGTTCAAAATCCCTTGGAGCCCTGAAATGCTATTATCTGGTCTTTAAAGCCTGTGTTAGGGAAAAAAAAATGCTGGAATATAAATGGGATTAGGCTTTCTTTAGTATGTTTTATTCAGGAAATATTTACTGTAATTTCTTAGCATATATAGCATGTTGCCTTTTGGAGTTTTCTGGCTCTGCTTTCCACTTTAAATCAAAGGAATGATTTTCTGTAAGTGCAGTGATCTATTGTGTGGTGATATGTCATTGTCCTTGACAGGTTTAAACAGAAAATGAGAGACCTGAAATACTTGACAAGCTTATAAATGACTTTTTTTTTTTTTTCTTGCTTAGTTTTTTTAAAATCAGAGTGCTCAGAGTTTGGCCAGAAACAAAATGGCTCCATGGTGGCCTGAAGGACACACAGCTCATGTAGAGTGGGATGAGAGGGTGTGGATTCAGGTGGGGTCAGTCAGGTGGTAAAGGGCTCATTTTCTTTTTTCTCCTCCCCTTCCCCTTTTCCCCCTTTCCTTTCCCCATTCCCATTCCCCTTCCCTTCCTATTTTTTCTTTTTTTTTTTTTCTTCAGAAAACTGATATAAAGGCCTTCATGCCTTAGAATGTGCTAGTGTCCTTCTACAAACTGTAACAGTTGTATGGTTTAGGATTAAAAAGCTGAGCTGCAAGGATTTAAATTACCTTACAGGGTGTGGGGGGTGGGGATAAAATCAAAAGCTCATTTTAAACATAAGGAGCACAGTTTTTATAGTAATTGAAGAGGTAGTTTTTTCCATCTGATGCTTGTTTGGCTTCATTTATCTCTTGCCAATTCCCCTGGTTATCTTAATTTACTTGGATTAACAGCTCCTTGAATTTTTTTTGTGTGTGGATTTAAAGAAAAGGCCAGATGCGTGAGCATTCTTCAGCAGTAAAATGCAGAGTTTAATAATGCTTCTGCTGGGATTCCCCTGCCCTGCGCTGTGTCCCTGGAGGCATCAGTGAGCTTCCTTCTGCAGGAGATTGGAGGGCGGAAGGGGAGAGAGGTTGGGGTATTTATTCCCAACTGCTGCCTGCAGGGTCCCTGGGGGTCTTTGTGTTTTTCCACCTGAGGCCACAGCCTCTGTCATGAGGAGCTCTCTTCTGCAGTGGCAGGGTACTGTTCACACTGTGGTTTTCCCAGAACTCTGTTGAGTTCCTATATACCTACGTCAAGAGTCTCTTTATTAGACTGTCTTCAGTTTTGCCACATTTTAATGTGCCTTTTTTCTTGACTGCTTCTTGACTGATACTAAAATTCCAATTAAAGACGTGAGGGCAGATTTTTAAAACAGTTGATATGCCTGGCATCTTCTTTAAAAAAAAATTTGTGCATTGTTTTGATTACATAACATATGGTACAAAATTTAAAAGACACAACAGGGCCTACTCTAGAGTGAAAGCCAGTCTAATTTATTTGCTTAACAATTAATATCAGCACAAACAAATCTACCTTGTTTTTTTTAAAGACTGTGTAATATTTTACCTTGGCATGTACCATAGCATATTTAAACTGACCGTATGATTCAGTATTTGCCTGTTACTCAGTTTTTGACCGTGTTATTAAGTATTTGTAGTGAGTAATGAATTCTTAGTATACATGTGTGAATATCCAAGAATATCCAAGAATTTATCAATTTTTAGAAACAACATTGCTGCATCAAAGGCCATGTTCTAGCTTAATTTTAATGGGTATTTACCAAATTATCTGCTATAAAAGTTGAACTCTCTTACATTCCCAGTACAGGGGATTTAAATTTGGATTTAGAACCCTGGTTTGCATCTCCCAATAATGCAGATTGTCTGACCACATTCTTTCCAATACAGATTATTAAGCAATTTGAACTCTGAGTCTTTAAAAAAATTTTTTTTAATGTTTATTTATTTTTGAGAGAGAGAGAGCATGAGCAAGGGGAGGAGCAGAGAGAGAGAGAGAGAGAGACAGAGACAGAGAGAGACAGAGAATCTGAAGCAGGCTTCAGGCTCCAGGCTGTCACGACAGAGCCCAGCACGGGGCTTGAACCCACAAACCATGAGATCATGACCTGAACTGAAGTTGGATACTTAACTGACTGAGCCACCCAGACACCCCTAACTCTGAGTCTTTTCATGTGTCTATAGTAGGTTTCAACCTCAGTGTTATTCACATTTGGGCTGGACAGTTCTTTGTTTCAAGGGGTTGTTTTGTGGATTGTAGGATGTTTAACAGTATCTCAAGTGTCTAACCATTAGATTCAAGTAGCTTCCCCCCCTCCCCCCCCCCACACCAAATGTGGCAATGAAAAATGTCTCCAGTCATTACCAGATGTCCCTGGGGTCAAAAATTGCTCCTGGTTGAGAATCCACTGGTCCAAAATTTTTTCTCCTTTGCTGTTTTTCTTCCCCACTGAATTATTGGTGTTTTAACTTATATTTATAGTATTTTTTTTTCTTCTTAGGCCATGAAGAAACTTAAGATTTTTTATGTAATCAGAGTTATCAGTGTGTTTCTTCTTCCTTATGTATAATTGATAGAGAAATTTGTTTTTGATAAAGATTTTGTTAAATCAAAGTACTGAATTATTCTTCTTTAATTGCTGTGACCCCTCTTCAGTACTAGACAGCAAACTCTGAGGGATATACCAGGGTTAAGCCTGAATTTTGTTGATAAGGAGCATATAAATATTTTGGAGTGGATCAGAAATTTTAAATTACCACTTATTGAGTACCTTCTGTATGTCCATTGCTGTGTTAGACATTTTATACGTGTTCTGTCTTTACCTTACAACGGCCCTGAAACATCAGGTCATTATTCTCACTTTCTAGATGAGGAAACTAAGGTACTGAGAAGTTAAGTAATTTGCCCAAGGCCACAGAGCAAGTGAGTAAGCACAACTAGGCTTCCCTCTGACACCCAGGGCCTTGCCCTGCCCTGTGGGTGGTGGTGTCTCAGTCCCCTCTGTGTCAGCATTGGCATGAAGCCTTGGGAGTGTTCAGAGGAAAGAGTGCGTTCAGTGGCTCTGACCCATCTTCTTTCTGCTGAGCTTGGACAGACCCACATACTACTTCCGTCCATTGTGTCTGACTCCAGCTGTTCACGGAATCTTGAGTCTTGGTTGAAGTGCTGTCACATGTGTGTGTGAACCTCTTTCCCCATTTGTAGAATGGGAAGGATGATGCCCACCTCATAAGTTGTTCAGAGGGTTAAATGAAGCATGGTTTTTAAGAATGCTTTCTGATCAGAGCAATGTCCATATGTTCAGTGTTGTTATTAGTTGCTTGATTACCATACGGCACACTTTAAGTCAAATGTGATTCATTAACTGTAACACCAAGCATTTTTTAATATGCTGTAAGATATGAGATTGGCATTAACAAATGTAACCAACTTAATATGCAATTTCTTGTGTACATCATTAAACTTAAAAACATCCTAAATTGATTGCATTGTTTAGTGTGTCTATATTTTTATGTCACTTAGCTACAGTTTTAAGTCTGATACAAAAAAAAAATTGTCTTCTGTAAATAGCTTTAATAAATGTTAGGACAATCCGAAGAACTTTGATTCAATGTAATTTGCTATTTGGGGTTTTCATAAATAATTTAAACATATCACAGTTCCACAAATGACAGATTTTACACAGCCGATGGGCGCACCATTGGTGACCAAAGAGCAGATTTTTTATTTGGACTCCGGGCATGCATGGGAAGCACATGGAATCTTTCCCCCTCTTCTGAAGTACTTGGCCTTTGAAATTTAATATATAATTTAACCTTAAAATTATAGAGGCTGAAAAATTTATAAGTCAGACATCAAAGGTGTTTGGATTCCAGAGACTTGTTATTGTCTTGGTTTATTTAAGAAGTTGTTACTGCAGAAAGAACTAAACTGTGGCTATTACATGTATGGGAGTGAAGAGCTGTGAAAACCGTCAGCAGCCAAGGAAGGAAAATGGCATTCCAGAGGTGGCTTCTTTACTCTCATTGGTGTGTTTCTGAAAAGTTGAGAGCCAGTGATCATACACTTGTACCACATGGTCCTATGAGTGGGATATCCTTAGAGCTGACAGCATCTAGTTCACCCTTTTTGCTTTATCCATCAGAAAACTGGTGCCCAGAGACAGAAGGGGGCTGCCTCAAGGTCACAGCTAGGGAGGGAGCTCTGGTTCAGGCTCGTATTTAGGACTCTCAGTGCATTGCTTAATGAGATTTTGAGGTTTAAGGTTTTCTGTCTGGGGATTTCTTAAAGTGGCCTTCTGTCGAAGGACGGCACGGCGTGGTTGGTGACTTCCGATGTGGTTTGTGTATGTGAGGAGGGAGTGTCAGAGATGGATTCTGCTCTCGTCCTTCCTGCGAGCCCCATTCCCATCCAAACAAGTTGAGAGGCCCTCAGGGAAGCCAGGATGTCCATACGCAAAAAAGAATATATATATATATATATATATATATATATATATATATATATATATATATATATATATATATAATATATGCAAAAACAGAATATTCCCCCGTCATTATGTAAACTCTGCTCAACAAAACAGTGAGTAGATTACGCTGTGTAAACTTCAGATAGAGATTGACGTTTGGAATACCAAACCCAGATATCCCAGGATTAAGAATTAAAAATGCAAGCAGTCATGCTGAAGAAATAACCCAGCACATTGGCAGACAGGCCTTCCCGTCCCAGCCACAGAAGGCAGCTTCCTGCCCACACCACCTTCTGCAGGGCCTGCTTAAGACTGGATGCCACAGCTATATGCCATCTTCTGAAATGAACCCAGGGGAGAAATTCAGAGAGGACATCCCAGATGAGCTCAAGCCTAGGACACTCACTTTTCCTTAACTAATTCCTAGAGGGGGTCTTGAGTAACTTTTTCTTAGCTCATTGAAAGGAAGTCGAGTAATAAAGTATCTATGATTCATGACTTTGTGGTTATCAAAGGAGTCACCTTTTAGCCAGAAAATGGAAGATTTCTTTCCAGTGATTCACATGTATTACCCAGAACATTTTGGCTTCCTGGAACTTAAGATAGAAACTAAAATCCCCTGGCAATAACTTTTTGATATCACAAATCAATGAATCTTCCACTTGTCTCTCCTCTCCCCTCTCTCTTTCTCTCTCTTTCCTTACCCCTCTCTTCTCCTCTCTCCCCTTCTCCCCTCCCCTGTAACCCTGATCCTCCAAATGTACCATCTGTACCTAAATGCTGGGTAGCTGTGAAGACAAAAAAAAAAAATCTATTGGTCTTCAAAATGGTAGAAATACACAGTGTTACCTTTTTTTTTTTTTTTTTTTTTTTTTTTTTTTACGAAACTGATGACACAGACTTAGTGTAGCACATCATGTAATGAGGCAGGAAACACATTTCTTTGGAGAGCTCCGTTAAGGTAAGATGGAATGTCTATTGTGCTGCTCTGTCTCACGGCCAGACGGAATGCAATGAGATGGGAATGTGGGGGGCTTGGGTCTGCTTAATCCTAGCCCCGAGTGTGCCTCTCTTGAGTGAGGGAACAAAGCTGCAGCCTGGTGAGCTGTGGCCATATAGCAACAGCTGCATTTAGCTTGGCTCCCTCCCCTTGGCCTTGACTGAGCCCTGCTAGTCCTCACAGAGAGGAGCAGTCTGCTGACACCATGTACGCTACAACTCAGGGGCTTCCTGTCACAAGTAGTGGAAAAATATGGGTCCTTGTGAGCTACAGCTAAAGGAATGGTAATAGTTTCTCTGAACCTTGTACTTGCTACTAAGTGCGGGCTTAGCCAATTCAGCAGCCACTTAACCAAGAGATTGTGTTTGAGTTGCCAAAAAGCCACCGTAGCCAGCACCCCCATCCGCCTTTAAAAGACAGCATCCCTGGTTCCATTTCTAGGGAAAGAATGTCTCCTCATCTCTTCTATTTTTTAATCTTTGTGTCTGATTATTTAACTCATCAAATAGTACGTTTAAATAATAGGAAGACGGGAGCTCTGGTTCGTGCTCGTGTTTGGAGGTCTCTGCTGAAGCTATGTGCTGACTCTGCTTCTTGGATCTATGCACAGATCCAATTTAGGCTTCTTTAGCTTCTGGTGTGATAATTCAGTAGCATGCTGCAGAAGAAAACTTCCTGGACTTACAACTCTGGGGTAAGATCTGGTCCAGAGTTGGAAGGAAAGGAGAACTAACATTTATCAAGTACCCTCTGCGCACGTAGGATAGTTGTAAACATTTGTCACGTAATCTCTTCTTCCTCAGAACAGTAGGTGTATTATTCTCATTCACTGATTAGAAAAGTGAAGCCTTGCAAGTTTAAGTACCCAACCCAGAGAATTATAATATTCAATCCAACTGTAAAAATAACAGTTGTGGACAATTTCCATTTCTATAGCCACAAGGAGAAAATTTATTAGGGTCTTGAAGAGACCTGCCTGTTTTAATTGTTGGTAGATGAATAGTAGAATTTGAACTTAATGGAATCCAAGCGCCTCGGAATTCTTTGGAGTGGGTCATTCATGTGGTTCCGGCATTGCTCCTTCCAAGAAGATATTTTGATTGATTGTGTCAGTGTCCTTGGGTGGGCCTCCCAAGAGCTTGAATGCCTGTGTAAATTTGGTTTCCTCTAGCTAGCTTCTAAGCTTTTACAGATGAGGCACAACGTTTTCATTTGTTCTTTTCAATTTATTATACTAATCATTATTAAAAGGATGGGAATTCAGTACAGTGGCTGACCTATGATAGAAATCGGCCTTTGCAGCTCTCTTGAGAGTCACTACATATTATAGGCAACACTGATAATTAGATGTTGGGCCCTTGTGATTAGTAGCAACTATTTCTGCCTCATTATTATTGATCCTTGGAGTACTCAGGGATAGAAAGTGGATTTTATCTAATTACCTATGGCTGATCCCTGCAGTGTGTTAAGAAGGATTCAGCTGCTTCCATGGGTGTTTGCAGCAGCCACTAGTCATAACAATGATGACTGAGCCTTTCCATCACCTCTTGATTGCTCCAAAATGTTTTAGGACAATGTGCACACTTTGGAGATAGCATGGTAGACTATGAATATTGATTCTTCCATTTATTAATGGTGTGCCTTGGGAAGAATATTAAAGGTCTTAGAATCTCTGTTATCTCTTCTATGGTTTGGTGTAAAACTATGTCACTCACAGGGTTGCTATAAGGAGTAAATGAGATAATGAATATAATACCCTAAAAGGAGTAGAAGACCAACAATTGTTAGTATCTTTCCCTTAAATAGAGGGCAAATAGCCATTTCCTTATTGAAACTTCATTGTCCTTGCCTTCTGTAAACATTTTCATGTGAAAGATTAGATGATGTCAATATTGGCCTAAAAGCAATTTAAGATAGACCTATTATTGCCATCATTTTTATGTACTAGATGTGTTAGCTGAAAAGGGTTAATATATTTTAATAAACAAAGTGGACACCTTTTAACAGGTTTATGTTGGACATATTGAAGAGCTTACATCTTAGACTAAACATTCCTATGAGAGCTTTTACTGATCAATCTTAGAAATTTTGGATCATTTGGTTAGTTACTGTATAATCTCTTCTGTACTTCTAGACGGTCCTCTTTCAGTCTTCCTTTGTTCTGTATCTCCCATGACTTTTGAATTACTCCTTTCAAATGGAAATGAAGTGACTTGGTAACAGTGAGCATGCTTGCTAGCAGTCCCTGACAGTTTCACAGGCGTCTGAGAAACACATGTGGAAGAACTTACTGGATACTCATCAATTTTAGAATAGAGTGACAGCCACGGGTGAATAATTTGTTTTGTCAAGCTCAGAAGAGCAAATTTGGAGGGAGAGAATAGTATTATTCCTCTGTACCTTTTGTGGCTGTTGGGTTGAATTTAAGGTGTCAGAATAAAGGGTGAATGAGGTTTATCATTCCTGCTTGTTTATTAAATCGATTTGTATCTGTTCATATGTATGCCAATAGGTTGATGCAAAAGAGTGTATAAATATAGTGGTCAAACAACATTTTAAAATCAAAATGAGTCCTTACACATTATTTTTCTTGTAGGAATTGTGGCTAGATGTCATGATTGTATATATAATAATTGGAAAATTCTGTCAATCTCTGTTCTTTGTGTTTTCCATGGAGTACTGGGCTGTGAAAACTAGAATCTTCCATTTTAATTGTAAGAAGTCTGTACAGTTTTATGCAAATAGTGAAAGCAGAAATTTTGTTCTTCAAATCAAGTGTAAGCTTTCCTAATCTGGACCATATTGGTTATACATGTAGTTGACAAATAAGATTCACTGTCTTTTTCTTCTGTGTGGCTGTCGATCAGCTTGCTAGAAGCTGGAAGAGATCTCATCCTAAATCACTCATGAAGATTAGGAACAAGCTGTAAGTTTGTCCACACGTATTGCGTGGTAGTAGAAGCTTCCTATAAGGAGAACAGTGTAAGGGAGCAATTAGTTGAATTTTGTAGGAAGGGTTCAGAAGAGACCTGCTAGATACAGACAAGCGCTATCTATTGTCGTTAGACTCAAGATTCACAGATGTGGCACAAATGTATGTGAGAAGCAAAGGCAAAGGGCTTTGGAGAAGAGAGTGAGGGAGGGTTCCTTTTAGACCTAAGAGATAGGAAGCTTTAAAAGACCTTGAATCATCACTTAACATTGGAAATATTCCACTATGTTAAAAATTATGGAAAGAATACAGAATGAAGTTTAAAAATATTCTGGGTATAATATTAAAAGTTCTGATCCTATTTGAGCCTTGTGACCAAGGGAGCACAATTGTTCAATCTTTCCAGGATTGCTGCTTTCTAAATCGTGGAAGAAGCCCTGGAGGTGGTCTAAAATATCATGGAATGCTGGCGGAAACTATCTCTTCCCTTCAAGCGTTCTTACTCTACTTATTTTGGTGTCATTTGGAATAAAAGGAAACACAAAAAGCTGCACTGGGAAGAATTCTTAATTGGTTCATGCATACACCCAGAAAGAGTTTAACTAGGGGGCTTCTGGCCTTCTGTCAGACGGCTAGAGAGCTGACTCCACTGAAGTTCATTTAAACCACTGACAATTATTGGGCACCTACCTTGGCATTCTAGATGCACAGGCAGGATCTCCTAGGCCTGCGGGGGGCGATCAAGGGAGCCTTCACGGAAGGAGAGGACATGAAATGGAGGTGAGGTCCAACAACCGAAGAAGGGAAGGGGTAAATTCTTCCAGAATTTGGCCAGGTGCATTGGTATGGGTGAAAAAGAGAGAGTGCTGTGTTCCAAGAAATCACAAGTAGATTGATTTTGTGGTCAAAAATGCTCAAAGCAGGACTTGTTGGAGATGAGACAGCAGCACTTGGTACTCAATGCACTATTACCATGAGTAGAGTCATTAATTTTTACCACAACCCCCATGAGGCACTTACCCCCCTGGAGTTTTTACCTGAATTCCATTGAGAAAACATTTTTTTTTTCTTGTAGGTGATAGAGAGCCACAGAAAAACCATGTAGGGTAGTGAGCTGAGTATATATGTCAGAAAGTACATTCTGGACATAGTATGGAGAGAGGTAAGAAAAATCAAGACGGCTTTGCCATAGTCTACACGAGACAGAGTAGTCTGAGCTTGGGGAATGTAGAGAAAAAAGTAAACAAGAGAGTTATTAAAGATGAAGAGAGAGAAGCAGTAGGACTTGGTCACAATGTGCAGGTTATAGGACAGAGAAGAAACGGACTCCTGTGTTTGTGGCTCAGAAGCAGTATTCTTTAACATTTTGTAGCTTGTAAGACCACAAAAGTTTAGCACCAAGAAGGAAATGCATATATGTTAGATCTATTGTTTCACTTATTAGAGAACCAAGTTCCGGAGTGCTGGATTGAATTGCTGAAGGTCATTTAGCTGTGTGATACAGACCTAGGCCTGGAACTCATGTCTCTTGGCTCCCAGTAGAGAGAGAGATCTTCTGATACAGTAGACTTTCATCTTGCAGAAAAAATCTCTGTAGTGAAGGTGATTTTATTACATCCAGGAATAATTAATAATAATAATAATAATAATATCTGGATCTATTTCCTGATAAAAGTAATGGACCAAAAAAAAGTGAATCCTGTGGAAAATGCTTACATCATGTGGTAAAGTTTCTTAATACATCAGCTCCAGGTAGAGAATTAACAGAATTTTTTTTAAGTTTATTTATTTACTTTGAGAGGGGGCGGAGCAAGTGAGCTGGAGAGGGGCAGAGAGAGAGAGAGAGAGAGAGAGAGAGAGAGAAAGAAAGAATTCCAAGCGGGCTCCATCCTGTCATTGTGGAGCCTGACACAGGGTTAGACCTCATGAACTGTGAGATTGTGACCTGAGCCAAAATCCAGAGTCAGATGCTTAACCAACTGAGCCACCCCAGGCACCCTAAGAATTAACAGAATTTTAAAGATGAAAGTGTTTGGTTCCAAATGGCTTGTTTGTGAAAATAACATCTTTGGCATCTGATAGGTTTCACCCTCCAATGGTATTTAACCTATTCATAGGTATAAAAGGTGTGAAATGCTTCCCTCTTTCCCCATTAGCCTTTTCAAGTTACCAGTTCAGTTGTGGAAATAACCTCTACCTGAACAGCATAACGCTAAAAGTAAGTACACCTCTAAGAGTAACGTGTGGACTTTTTCTTACTGTTTGGATTGGATCTGTTATATACTATTCACCTTCATGTTGAAATCACTTTAGTAAATGCTTTAGTTTATCAGAACTACAGAGAAATGATTGTAGTTTGTGGAAGTATTTCATTGTCTATCAGTAAAAGTCGTTGTGTGGTGCATTTTGATTCCGAATTAAAACATCCTTATATAGTTTCCTTAACTTCAGTGTCTGACAGGCCATAAAAGGAAACGAGAAACAGGAGGAATATTAGGGAAAAGTTTCTGAAATTCTTCTTCGTATACCCAAGTAGTTTCCCTGATGATACTTGGTTTATTTAGGAAAGTTGCCAGGAGGATTTGGAAATTTTTCTAGTCCTGATTAATGATGGTAGTTTTAATTTACTTTTCTTCCATGTCTCTGATTCTTATCCTGTACAAAATCTAGACCTCCAATTGTTTTATTGTGGTAACTGAGTATTAGTGTGTACACTAAGATGTTTCAAAAGTTAACTTAGTCTGAGGCTGAGCTACATCTCAGGAGAGTTAATTAGAAACATACCCATGGGCCAATACTGGGGATTAGAAAGAATTATCTTCAGGAAGTCAGTTTTGATACATATTGTCTTGATTTAATGGAATGTTCCAGATCCAGGAAGTATATATGGAGCCCTGAGGAATGAATAGGCATATTTTAATAACCTGAACTTGACATATCAGGTTATTTAACTTAAATGGAAGGAGACATCTTGGCTCATCTCATCAGTCAGTAATGAATCACGTGGCTTTGAAGAGCTTTAGCATTTGACTCTGGAAAGTTCTGCTCTGCGATTTTAAGCAGTCTGTGGTAGAAGCTCTCTAAAACTACCACCATCTAACTAACCTTCCAAATCAACCAACTCCCTTTACTCCTTTTTAAAAATATACTGACCGACGTCCATGACATGCTGAATTTTCCTACCTGACGGTTCACCCCACACACTTTACCTCCCAGGTCTGAGTTGAATGGCTACAAAGGGTCATTTCTTTTGTTTCTGACTAGAAATTACATCATTTAAAGAAATATTATATAAACCAGTCAAAATGAGTGCAAAAAAGGGAGTTGTTTTTATGAAAATTAAATCGAATGATTTGGAAAGACCATAAAAGCAAATGACTAATATAATATTGATGGTCAGTTTAAGACAAAGTTAAGAAATTGGAAAGTAAACTATTGAAAAATCTAGATTTGGCATTCATTTGGCTTCACAATCAAAAAATGTTTTGTAAAAATTTCCATTTGCTCATTTATTCATTCAAAAAATATCAGGTACTGACCATGAGACTAGCAATTTGCTAAGCTCTAGGGATGGGCTGCTGAGAGAGGAACGATCCTCATGACAGGATTTCTTCCCTCTGGGAGCTCATGACCTTTTGGAGAAGTCAGACACCCCCATGGACAGTTACAGTTCATTGCTGTCTGTGCCAGGCTGCTGTATACATACATTCATTGCTGTCACCATGTGGCAGGGAGTGGGATCTATCAGTCTTGTCTCGTGTTATCATGGGAGGCTTCAGTGATGGGGTAGAGTTAGAGGCTTGGGTTGAGGTATTAGGGTTGGGATGGTAAGTTGGGAAGGGGAGAGGAAAGAGCCTCGATGGAACCAGACATGTGAGAGGGAGCATGGGTTTATAAATGGAACTTCAGAGAACATGACAGCAACATTGTGCAAATAGACTAGACAGGTAGCAAGAGCTAGATCAAGAACAGCCATTCTGCCATGATTAGATTTTGAGGTCTTCTGCAGGGGATCCTCAGAATCTCTGAAATATACAGGCTATTGATGTGTTCAGCTTTTAGCTCAAATGAGTCTATATCTCAGTAGGAATGATCTAGGAGAAACTACCTGAGAACTTTTTTTTGTATCATTCGTGTAAATAATAATGTCCGTAGAGCACCTTCTAGTTTCTGTTAGATGCTCTCATTCTTCTCTGAACACAGATACAAAACAAAAAAAAATGGGATGCTGTGTAAGATACAAAACCTAGGTAAATTTTTTTTTCAATTTAACAGGTTATAAAATTGAAAGTTAGTATTTGTAAAAACCCATTCTTTTATCTCTCACTTTAGTAGCCTCAAACAAGGCCTGTGAGTCTAAGAGTCAAGGGGTCAAACAGTTTCCTTACTAACTGAAGTCACAACTCCCTGTGCAATCATGACGGCAGTGGTCATGGTCAGGTGGTTGTTCAGCCCATTTTGACTCTGGGTGTAGGTAATCTCTGTCTACACCTATGTCTACAGCCTGTGACCTGTGTGTAAAAACTTTGAGACCACCATTGTTTGGGATAGCATACCCACCAGTCTAGAGAGGCCTCTAAACTGGTTTTTCTCTGGCAATTTTGTGTTCCATCTCGGCTTAAGGGCCACAATCTATCTGGGCTCTTTAGTATGTAAAGAAGCCACTGGGAGCCGTTTGTCTCACCTGAGGGTTTTCTGTTCAGATCTAGAAAGATCTGACACTGAGCTTCTCAAATATCTGTCCCTTCAACAGCTTCACAGAATAATTCAACCATCTTTGGAATGGATAATTTCTTCATTGTGGTGATTTTGACTCTTGGTGCTGCATCTCGACCTTGAGGCTTGTCGATGACTGCTTACTACTCAGAAGGAGAAGGCTGAAAGGGTTCCCTGCTCCTTAAAAGAAACAAGACGAGGCTACAGAAATAAGCCTCACTGTGGCATATCCTCTCTGTGGCCCTATAGTTAGGTGGAAGCCATGGGAAAGTAATGATCCATGAAGGGTGGGGATAAAAGGAAGCCGTAGACGGCCCATGTAGATTTGTGTTTATAGTAGTGGTTCCCAAACATTGTCTACCCAGAATTTATCCCTTTTGGCATCTGCCTGGATTTTTACAGACCCCATTTCATTTTATTACCCAGTGTGTTTCTTCTTTCATGTTTCACAGGGAATGTTTCTCCGCTCTTGTGTTAGTCCTGTGCCTCGACTGCTGTTTATTCTGCATTCTTCCCCATTCTTCCCCGGTCTCCCAGCCCCAACTCCACCTTAAACTGCCACATTTCTTTTCTTTTTTCCCCCCACCACATTATGTTTTCCTGATTTTGAAACCTTCTATTCAAAATAACTGCTTATCTTTAAAAAGTGGGAAAGCAAGTTTCATGTAATAACAAATATTAAGATATTTAGATTGCATTTTGAAGCAAAATCAGTTATAATCCATATTTATCCCCTGGGTAAAAACTCCAGATGGAATGAGTTATACAATTAAGCAAAAAAGAGACGAAAATAATCTAACAAGCTAGCATGAAATAGGTTATTTATCAGATACTTGGAGGTATAGTAGCTTTTAAAGGAATGAAACCGAGAAACAGAGAGAAATGAACTTAATAACTTAATTGTATGAAAAAAATAGAGTATGTGTGTCCAAAAAATACTAAGCTAAAAGGAACAGGAAATGTATTTATAAAGATTATTTCATCAAAGGACAAACAAGATCTTGAAATCTATTGTCCATAAAACATGAAAGTAATTAAAATCATTAAGACTCTAAGGGATACAGAAAATATATAAACACAAATAAACAGGTCAAACAAGAGGAAATAAAAACAGTAAACAAATATGTAGGGGAAATGTCAAAAATCCTTACCAAAGACACGCAAAATTAGCATTGTGATAGTATAATCCGATCACAGGTAAACTGTTACAGCTCTGAAGTGAGCATTTGGAAACTATTAAACTAGTAGAAATATTTAGAAGTGAAATCCAATTTTGACAAGATAGATGAAAATTTGATATGTCAATGATAGGTGCTGTTGATGTTAATAATATGTTTTTTCTGGAAGATTCATCTGTTGATATACTCAGCAATTCACCAACTCCACTAGATTCTACAAACAAAGTAGCAAATGAAATAATACACAGTTTAGTGCATAACCTGATTAGTTATAAGGATATGCATGTCTCTTCCTTTTCATAATGCTAGTTTAGTTTCCCCTTTTGTATGATTCCCATTGCACCCTATTCATAAAGTTGATGTTCATTTGCAGAGGCCCATGTTCACTCAGTGCTTACTGTGTGCTCACTTCTAAGTGCTTGGAATATATGACCTCATTCAAGCCAAGAACCCAGCCAAGCTGGTACAGTTTTTATTGCCACTTCATAGGTGAAGAGGTGGGGGACAGAGAACTGTTAAATAAATTGCCCAAGATCATACCCCTAATGATGATGAAGCTGGGATTTGTACCCCCTGGAGGTCTGGTTCCAGTGCCTTCCTCTTAATGCCTATGTTCTTTTGTCCTTGTCATGCTGAAGCAAATACAGTGGTATAATGGGCTCATCAATGTGTTTCTTGTTCACTGTATCACCTAGCGCATTACCTTATGTATACTAAAGTCAATAAATACTAATTTAATGCATGAGACAATAAATACTAAGATCTCCTTGATGATGTTCCTTGCAGCTTTATCTGTGATAGTTAAAAAGGAATGCAGTCTAAACCAACAGAGGAATGGCTATGTTATTTATCATCTGTCAGCTTAATAGAATATTATGTAGCTCCTAAAAATGTTAAAGCTCTATAGCAATATATAGCAGGGAACAATATGGCTGTGTAGTAGCAAAAGATTGCAAATGTGAACTATAGTCATGATACCTGTCACCTGGATGTCCCTGTGGGTTTCGCCTGCTCATGGGTATAGATAATATAGTGATTGTGAAAAACCCAGAGTATGCTAGCCCAAATCCCTCACCTCCTGACACAGAAACTTTATCCCCTCTGCCCCCATTCTCCCTGCGAGTATATCTGAAAATCCCTGAGGGTGCCCCGCTTGTCACCTAGTGCAGGTGGCTGCATTCACCACATAGCATCCCTTCAGGTTTTCCTGTTTGGACCCTTCGAGGTCCACTCCAGATGGAGCCCCAGGAGAGAACCCTACCCTTCCCCTTCTCCAGAACTCCCAGCTCTCTGCCCTGCCTGACGCCTCTTCACATGCCATGAAAGAGCCAGACAGGTGATAGTAGCCTGCAGAACTGGGAGAGCAGCTCTTTCTCTGACCCTGTCCTGCTGATTGGCTCCTGGACCCTAAAGCAATTCTGCTTATGCCCAGATTCTCACAAGGACCATAGATGACAGAAGCTAAGTGCCAGGAGGGCAGGGAATTTGTGTTGTTGACTTACGTTTGCCAAGCGCTTGGAGTAGGACATGGCCAGTGGTAGATCTACATTAAATCCTCATTGAATGAGCAGACATTAGTTTTTGACCTTCTAGCCTTCACTTTTGAGCTCACTGGGGACAAGTGATCGAGCAGCACTGGGCAATCGAACTTTCTCAGTGATGGAAATTGTCTAATGCTGTGCAGCGAGTCCTGTTCATTTCCCTTTTCATTTCAGTGTTCTTGAATCTGCCCGTAGTCTTCCTCTGATGTCTGTCCTCTGATGTCCCCGAAAACCCATGTATCTATTAAAAGAACAAGGATCCCTGGTGTGATTCAACCTATGTATTTAGATCCCTGGAAAAGTTCATGAGTCTGCCTCATCTGCAACAAGATAAACCCTCCCATCTGTTTTAAGGCTTTATTAGCAAACCCTATTATGATCAATTATGAGAAACAAGCCTCTGGAAGAAGAATTTATGTATTTATAAAACATTTTTTTTAACGTTTATTTATTTTTGAGAGAGGGAGACACAGCACAAGTGGGGGGAAGGGCAGAAAGAGAGGGAGAAACAGAATCTGAAGCAGGCTCCAGGCTCTGAGCTGTCAGCAGAGAACACAACGCGGGGCTTGAACCCACAAACCATGAGATCATACCCTGAGCAGAAGTCGGTCACTTAACCGACTGAGCCACCTAGGCACCCCTGGAAGAAGAATTTAAAAGGGCTTGAGATAAGACTGTGTTGTGTGGTGAGATTTGAGGGACATCTCTTGGGTCTTCCCTCCTAAGGGCTGTGTGGCAAGAGCACAGGACCAGGATTTAGGACACCTGTGTTCTTGTGCCATTTCTGTGACTACCCAGCCATGATGCCCTAAGGACACTCAGTCTCTGTAGCTCACTATCTGTAGGATAAAGTGGTTGGATTAGGTTATTTGGGAGATAATTTCTAGCACCTCTGTGGAAACCTCAGCGCTCCCTGGAACCAAGATGGAAACTACAGGGGTTGCTAAAGTTACCATGTATCAAGAAAAAAGAAAGAGAGTGTCTAAAGAGATGTATACATATTGTGTTCTTTTACATTTGGAATTTTTAGGGTATTGATGTGCGTTTTCTTTTTAATGAGTTCTTATCTGTAAAATACCATGCAATGAGATACAGGGGATGCAAAGATGAGAACACCATGGCCTCTTGCCTACCATTTTCAAAATCAAGTACAAGAAGGAAGAACAAAAAATGATTCTAATACAAGGCAGAGTGATAAGTGACACAAGTTGTTAGGTGCTCCCGTGAAGTGGCAAATGGCTCTAGAATTCTTTCTTCTTATGCACCATGCTCCTTTCTTTGGAGGACCATTCCCTTTTTGGAGGCCATATTTGAACCAGACTTTCAAGGGCTGCAAGAATTTGGATTTGCTGTGATGTCAGAGGTTTTAATGCAATCTGTCCTCAAGACAGATATGTATTGTCAAGGCTTTGACTTTGCAAATATTTTAAAACTCTAAATTCAGATTTAATTTAAGTCCTTTCCTGAGGTTCAGGAATAGGCAAATAACAAGCAGGTAGTACTGAACTTACTGAGAGTACGAATTTGGTCTCTTGAGACCCCACAAAGCTTGCAAATTAGCATAAAATAAATGAAAAAGGTTTTAACCTTTATTTGTAATGCTGTTGTATGTAGCTTAAGTGGTAGTACTTGCTACAAGGCTTAAGTGGTTTTGCTTGGTTCTTGGGAGAGCATTTTGCAATGATATCAAAGACAATGCCAGGCTACACTTAATATATGACTTATTGTAACCAGTGAGAGGGCACTATTTATGACTATTTATGATGGCATTGGTTCTATGCAGATTTTTGCAACGGTACTGTTGTAGAATATAGGGTGTCTGAGGATGAAGCCTGTTACCATGTTTATGAAACCTGTTTCACTGTCCATTAGGGGGGCAGGATTACCATTTCCCCAAAGGGGTATGCTTATATAATTCTCCCAAATGAAGTCTGCTTTTCTTAACTCCATGAGCATTTTATTAACTGCTTTGGCAATAAGAATGAAACTTACATTTGAATTGGTGTCTGATTATGGATTATAATTCAGTAAAATACACCACTTAACAGAATAACCTCAGTCACGTCTACGCAAATTGCAAGGGTCTGGATACACGTTCTTCCCATTTTAAAATTTAAGTCCTGCCATTCACAGGAGATGAGATGAGATCTGGATGGCACTGTGTTAACTTACTTGGTTAGACTTTTGGGAACCAGAATTTCAGGAGTGGAAAAAACCCCTGTAGATTGGATCATGGAGCTGTCCCTTTTTGCAGATGGGGACACCGTAACCCACAAAATGAAAAAATCTTCAGTTTTCAAAGATTGTTTCTATAGGATACCCACCCACCCCAAGGTGTCTAGGATTCTTGTGTTTACTTTGCAGTCTGCAAATGCTGCTGTGTTTTTCCCCCCTCTAAGGATTAAAGAGCCCTGGTGTTTGGGAATTTTTAGGAGATAGCTACACTGACAGCTTCTGTGTGTGAAGGGTATGAAATAGAATTTTGTGATATTCTCGATAAGTGGAGCTCTTTAGGTTATGCAGAGTATTAGAGCAGATCACATTTGATAGCTCACTGCTTTGGTGAGGTTGATGATAAAGGAACAGAAAGCCATAAACAAAGCTGAGATGATGAATGGCTTCATCCCAAATTGGAAGCTCTAGAGTGCATGTGTGTGGCACGGCTTCGAATCTCCTGGATTATAAACAGAACAGGGTACTGAAGCATTTGCTAATGCACACAGCATTAAAAACTAATGACATTCTTGGAATTCTTGTTTGTTTAAAGGTTGATATTTTGCATTTGTTGAGATCTGCTTTGCCTTTAACTGGAGCCCGGTAACATACGCCAGTATTTGATAAGTGGGGATGGGATGCATATGGTCTTCCTAATTACCGAAGCAGGTGAAACAAAGAGATTCCCTCTGGTGGGGAGAGTGTGGTGGTCGTGTTTTTAACAAGAGCTTTGCCCTTTTGCCTAAGGTTTCCTTGGACTCTGTTTTTCCCGTTTGCACGATTACCAAGAGCACGGATCTCTTCTCTCACATGTTAAAAAAAATCCTCTTACTAATGGAATGATTCTATATTTAATGAGTTTTAAATTAAACCTTCTGGAATTTAACTTCAATCTAGCTAAATAGTTACTGAAAAAAGTAAAGTGAGATCCAGGAACTCAGTGCACATTTACAGTGCACATTTCATGTGTATACAATAGAAGATCCTACTTTTTGTTACTTAACCCTTCCTCTTTCTTTTTGCCTGGTTCAGACTCCTGTAATTGCTATCCGCCCTGGTCCTGAGCTGTAAGTTTTTATTTATACTTTTTCTGTTTCACTGTATCTACTTTTATTGGTTGCCCTATATCCTTGTGAGAAGAGACCGGAAGTTGACCTGTATTGGTCCTTCCACCCCAGATATTCTCACTTTGTCCTGGCCTTCCACACTTGTGCCACATCAGTCTCCTTTTGGGTTCTAGGCCTTTCTAAGCCCTCAGGATCTTGGTTCCTGTTATTTCTTCTTTTTGCAAACACTCTTCTGCCAACTTGTTACATCACTGGATTCTTCTCCTCTTAGGCTTAAAGGCCACCTCCTTGGACAGGTTGTTCTGGCCACTGGATCTCACATGTATTCTTGGTGGAATCTGGGAGTCAGTAGAAGTTAGTGGACAGATAACCAAGAACTGGCTGTAGGCAATTTTAGAACACAACAATTGTAAATCTCTACGTTCTGTAAATGAGACCCACACTTAGATTTTAGTAAATGCCCACTAATCTCTGTGCTTTCTCCCTTGGCTCTTGTGTTGGGCTAGGCCCCCTCCGTTCGCCATCTTTCTGGCGTCAGAAGGATGTGACCAGCATCTTCGCTTTCGGCTCCAGGTTTTCTTTTGTATGTTTTCGTTTTGTTTTCTAGTGCTGCCTACTGAATTCAAAGGCAAACATTCAAGTTGTTTATTTATATATATAAATAAAACAGTGGACTAGGTTCTTGAAGTGTAGTTTGTAGCATCTAATTATCATCTAATGTTTGTTACCCAAAAGCTTTAAGCAACTACACTGTTCACCCACTTTCTGGCAGTGTAGGCATGTTTGGGGGAAGAAATAAAGTGATAACTTCTACTTTCTAAAAATAGTGTGTGTGTGTGTGTGTGTGTGTGTGTGTGTGTGTGTGTGTGTTTTAAATACTCCAAGGGATATCAACAAAAATGCTGAAACCCTTTAAGGGAACATTATTCTTCTAATCAGAGGCAAGTGGGAAACTTTCAGTAGTTCTTCAAATCAAAGTCATGTGTGTGTCTGTTCTGTGAAATGACAGATGTAGGTTTTTCTTCAGATAGAGGTTTGTTTTCCCTGTCCCGCCTTAGCCGCAATAACTTGAAACGGTCTGTCTGCTGGCACGAGAATCAAGGGGGTGGGTGGAGGGGCCTGGATGTTGCTGCAGGAAAGTCAAGTACATTCCTAGGGCGCCTTTTGGGGACAAGCAGCTCAAGTATTTTTACAGTCAACTGAGATAACAGGAAAGAGAATATGGCTTTTTTAGTATGCGTCTTGAGAAAACTCATTTGGCGCATATTTGTATACAAATCGTTAATCTCTATCCATTGAACTTCCAGCTTGTGGCGCAAAATGTGACTGTTGTGTCATCCCGATTTTTTGAGTACTGCAAGTTGTTTTCTAGACCAGAGGGAATGGTGGAACACACTCAAATACTTGACAAATTTAAAACCTCCAACTTCCTGTTCTTCCAACATGGAGTCTTTGGCTCATTTTGACCTGGTATAGTAGTACTGTGAGATACATTGAGTGGTTGTCATGAAATCACACATTCTGGAATAACAGGCCGAGGACCCATATACCTCTTGTTCTTTGCAGTAGGTCCTAGGTGGCCATGTGATGCAGTATCGTGAATTATGGTGATGTCCGGCAAAATGTCAGGCCGCCACGGAGATGGGATTTCTTAGCATTCTGCGTTATGCTCCTGGTTACACGTTCTAAAATATATGTGCCATAGCTAGACTTACAACCAGCCTTCTCAAGTCAGCCTTAAAGATAACTTACTCTTTTTCCTCTTCATGTGTTGAGATTTTTCTAGAACACTGGCAGCACAGACTGTATATCACTAGATGATTGTTTTGAGAGCGGCGTGAATTTGGAAACAGAAAGAAACCATTCATAGTTAAATCCTGAAGTTGTAGATTGATTTTTAAATTTGTTTTCTTTGACATAAAAGACTATTGAACTATAAAAAGAGTGCCTGCCACAAAGCACTGAATGTATAGTTACTGAATTGAGGCAAAGAATTTGATATTGTAATTTAGATTTTAGAAAATGCTGGAACAGGCTAATAGATAGTTTACCTCTCAATCATAAATAGTTATAAATAGTGCCCTCTCACTGGTTAGAATAAGTCAGGCAGAAACTTTCCTTTATGAACAGAGAGAGACACACAAGGTTACTAGACCTCTATTCTGGATTATTGCTGTATCCCCTTAGACTGGTGCATCCTTGAAACACTTATGTGAAACCTGCCTCAGGGTTTTAAAGGTAGATTTAAACAAAACTAATTAAATTCATATTAGATTTCAAAATCTGTTGATACAAGAAATGTCTCACGGAAGTGAATCGGTTAACGTTTCTTTGAAGAGAAAAGATGGTTACAGACAGAGATGAAGTTATTTTAGTATAGATCCTAGGGAATCTACCTTACATGCTACTATGGGACCAAATGAAGGATCTGCAGACTGAAACTGTGCAAAATGACCTTAATAATCAGTAGGAAAATGACCAGTTCCGTGACCTTTAAAATTTTTTTGTCAAAACATGAAAGCTTCCTCATTGTAAGTTATAAATGTATAGGGGAATGCAAAAAAAGAAGTGCAACTAATGTTAATGCTCTCTAGTTTAAAATGTTAGAAACACTAAGAATTAGTGTTTTATTTCTTTGAGTAGAACTTATCAAGAGTAGTTTGAATAGTTTGCTTCCATCTCGTTGTGTAACTTAACGACGTGGAGTATCCTTTCTCTGCCACAGTGACTTGTCCTGGTCCTTCCTGAGTTTGGATCCACTCCCAACATGTTATCTTTGGTGCTTTCACAGCTGTGAACTGAGCGTTCCTTCCATGTCACTTCCTCTGGGACATCTTCATTTTTTTCCCTCATCACCACTTTCCAATTTCAGTTCCACTGTTACCACTTTTTATTTTTTCGTTACACTTTGATTTTGTGTTGGCCCCATACCCTCTTTTGATTATGCACTTGTGTAAAAATGTCCTATGAGTTTATTACCCTGAGATGAGGGGGCAACGCACCTCCCTGTTTGCTGTCTGTGCACGAATTGAACAATATATGTGCCGGGACCAGTTGCCGACAGACTTGGAAGAAGCACGACTGATGAGAGCTTGTGCTCCACGAGTGTCAGTCACACAGGAAAAAGCTAGCAGTAGTTTGTGCTTTATGTAATTCAGCATTAATACACTGTGACAACTAAAGTTGGAACTGTGTCATTGGGGAGACTGGTGTTACGTAACTAAACTGTGGCCACTGAGATCCAAGAGTACTGGAACTATGCAAAGTGAAGAGTGCCTTATTCTGGTCAATTGTTTGTAGTACATTTAAGTCTTGGCCTGGCTCTCCTTGCCCATTACATGTTGAGCACACCCACTGTAGCCAAGTGTTCTAGAAATTGAAATCGGAAGTGAACTAGGACTAATCAAGTGTTTGACTCAACATGGAGTCAGCTTTGACTTCTCTTCCCTAGCACCTCAGGCACTGGAGAAAGCATATGTCACATTCCATCCAGCATGGGCAGGCCCCAGACACAGTTTCTAGGCAGCTACGTTGGTCATTTTCCTGGCTCTTTCCTTCCTCCTCCACCGTCTCCTCTCTTCTGCAGCCCGTTGGTCACTTCCTGTGTCCCATCTCCATGCTGTACTGATTTCTCCTTCTGTCATTGTATTTGTGTATGACTCTGTTCTCATTGCTGTGATCCTAATCTGGGTGTTTGTCAACTTGTATTTCAAGTAGTGTCCTAACTGAATTCCCCACCTTCACTCACTATTCCAACTACTCTCACATGCCATCACAAGAGGAGTCTTCCTGGAACAGTCTTTGAGTCTTCCTGAATTCTCTCCTTAAAGCTTCTGAACTCCCTTACTGATTGTAGAATAAAACCCACACTTCTTACCAGGAGGACTTTAAGAGCTTGCATTGTCTGACTTGACTCAACCCATTTTATCACTTGACCCCTTGCCTCAGGAACCCAAGGTTTTAACAAGACAGCCATACTCATTCTCTCCCAAATATGCCTGCCTCTGCCTCCTTCTTTACACATATTATTTTCCCAAAAGGCACTTCTGTGTTTATGAATCTTGCCCAGTTTCAAAGACTTATCCCAAAGTCCCAAAGACTTATCCCTGTAAAGTCTATTGTGACTTTCCCAGAAATGAGTTTTCTCTTCTCTGATATTCCACAGGATTTACATTTTATATTTTCCGATTGTCACTTATATGCTGATCTGTAATGATAGTTACCATGTATTAGCTCCTCAGTTTTTTTTTTTTTTTTTGTTCTTGAAGGGCAGGGACTGAATCTTCTGTGGCACCTAGAATGGTATTTGCCAAAGTGGTAGGCATGAATTGTTTCATTGCTTCATCCAGTATTTTATTGATCTCCAGCTTTCTTCTTTTTTTTTTTTAATGTTTGTTTATTTATTTAGAGAGCAGGGGAGGGGCAGAGAGAGAGGGAGAGAGAGAATCGCAAGCAGGCTCTACACTCTCAGCACAGAGGTGGACGTTGTTTCAGTCTCACAAACCGTCAGATCATGACCTGAGCCGAAATCAAGAGTTGGATGCTTAATTGACTGAGCCTCCCAGGTGCCTCTCCAGCTTTCTTCTAAAAGCTGAACTACATGCTGGAAGTAAAACATACCAAGAGGAAACCTGTGATCACAGAACTCTAGTTGAATGAGGCATACAGAAAGATAGTCAGACAACTAACTCATGCAGTAGTAAGCTCAGTGAGCTTACTTGTGATGAGTAGCCAATGAGAACCCATGGAGGTCCAGAGGAGGGGTACCAAACCCAGATGAAGGACAATTGGGAATGCTTCTAGAAGAGGTGAGGGTTAAACAGAGTTGAAAATATAAGTAGGAGTTAGGTAGCTGAGGGGGACAGAAGGGAAAGAGGGTTCAAGCCACCTCTTGTGGATAAAGCACAAGAGGTTCTCTGCAAACTGAAGAAATGAATGAAAGTCAGTGTAGTGGAGTAAAAGAGAATGAGGTGAGATTTATAAGTGATAAAGCTTCACAAGGAACAGAGGTCCTGTGATGAGAGAGAAATGGAGGTACTTGATGAATGTTGACAAGGGAGGAGTTCTAGGCCTGGATGTTTGGATGGGTGAAATGGGGGAGCAGCAGTCTGGTTTCTGTTAAGGACCACTTGGTGAATGGAAGTATTGGGGGAAGGTGAGGAGTTCGATTTTGGACCTTTCCAGTTTGAGTCACGTGTGGAATATCTACACGAAGATACATTGTAGTAGACGGTTTGGAACTCAGCAGAAAGCTTTGGTTAGGAAATACCAATTTGTATGACATCACCATCTAACACAGTAAAATCATAGAAACAGCGTGTGTAGAATTAGTAAGGACAAGAGGTTAAGAATAAGCCTTAAAGCATACCAGTACTTAAAAGGCATAGAAATGGAGTCTGCAAAGAATATTTCTGCAGTGGTCTGAGAGGAAGGAGCACAAATAGATGAGTGAGATGTGATGGAAACCAAGGGAAAAATGAAATCCATCTATTGGGTTTAGCAACATGGAGCCCGTGAGTGATCTTGGTAAGAGTAGTGTCATGTAGAAGAGAGGTAGGGAGAGGGAAGCACAGCCTGGTCCAAGCTAGATGGTAGTGTGTCAAGGCAGTTCTTTTGAAAGGTTGGTCTTAAAAGAGGAGAAGACTTAAAAAAGAGTAGAAGTGGAGGGAAATGGAGTTGAGGCACTTTTACTGTTCAAGTTGGTAGGAGTCTGATTATGTTAAGAGGCTGATAGGAAGAATTTTAGTTAATTAGGAGGTTGACTGAAAGCTGAATTTAGCCAGAATTTAAAACTCTTCTTAAAATTCTTTACCCCATGTGTCCTTTTATCTTTCTTTATTCTTAATCAGTTAAAGCCCATACTACTAATCACTCTGGTACTTCTCAGTTTCACTGTGGTCTATCCCAAGGAGATTGCATATTCCTATAAAGCAGGATTCAGGCTCTTTTCCTCCCTGATTCTGGGTAGCACTTAGTTCCATGTCTTACGAAGAGAATACCCGTATCAAGAGATGCTTTAAACACTCATTTGTTTCTTTGTTTATTCTTTGAGGAAATAATGTCTGCTGTGTGCCAGGAAATATTCTAGGTGCTGAGGATATAAAAATCACTAAGCTAGACAGATCATTTTTTCCCAAGGACTTTATAGTCTATGGAGACAGTTAACAAACAAGTAATACACTACAAAATCGAGGTAATTATAGGATGCAACAGATACTGAAAAGGACACTGTGATAGATAATAATCCTGAGTGGCTACTTTCAATTCTTTCCCTTGTCAGGGAGAACAACCACAAGCAATTGGAGAGTTAAATGACTTTAGGTGGGAAGAAAAAGATAGTAATAGTCCATTGTTTTCATAGTGTAGTGACTTCTTTGTTGACTGTTACTAAAGTCATCAGGAATATGATGATTATCATGGGCTGTGGGTTTTGGGGATTCTGTTGATTGGTTGTTACTTAGCATTTCAGAAACTACCCACATCTCCCCATTTTCTCTTTTCCCTTGTAGTAATTTGCCATCTTCCATGTATGAATGGTGGCCAGTGCAGTTCAAGAGACAAATGCCAGTGCCCTCCAAATTTCACAGGGAAGCTTTGTCAGATCCCAGTCCATGGTGCCAGTGTGCCTAAACTTTACCAGCATTCTCAGCAGTCAGGCAAGGCATTGGGAACGCACGTCGTCCACTCTACACATACCTTGCCTCTGACCATGACTAGCCAACAAGGAGTCAAAGGTAAGGTTATTTATTTTCTTTTTGCCCGTTCATCAGATGTCTGTTAACCTGCCTAACTCATGTGGAAGCACGTATCTGCAGATGGCGGGACTGGTATTGAAACAGAAAGAAGTATGTGATCTGTGGCCTGGGAAATGGTGGCAGGGACAGAATATGGGCTCAGGTATGTGGCTGCAGTACTTTCTAGGCCATAGAGATTTAGTATCTAGGAAATAAAGTAAAAAGGAGCCCATCCTTTTATGCTGGCTCTTAGCACCAAGAGCTGTTACATTCATGTTTCTGGCAGGGCCTAGGAAATAGAAAGATGAACAAGGCAGTGTTCAGACTCATATAGGACTAATGAGCTAGTGGATTGCCTAGTACCTGCTGATGAGTATCGAGTTTATTTTGTAGTTGAAGAGCGCTTGGTTTTAGTTATAAACAATCAGTTAACCTCACTGGGCTTCAATTTATTCATCTGTAGAGGAAGGTAAAGTAGGTCACTTGGAGCTTAGAAATTCTATGACTAACTCATTCTTTCAAACCTGGCATCTCTTACACATGAACAATTTTTGAAAAGGGGTCAGAGAAGTGTTAAGGCCTTTAGTCTTTAAAACTTGAATGTTAGTTAGCATCAGAAGATGAAATTTTATTTGGAAGTTGCAGAAAGTAAATACAGATATAAAATATCACGTGTAAGTAGTTTCCATAGTTCAGGAGTCCCACAGGTATGGACATGCCATGACATTCAGGATAAGGGAATTATGCCTTGTGGAACTGTATTTCCTCTTTTGACATAGAAAGGTAAATCTTACAAGTTTGGCAATAGAAACATTGAGAAATGCAGAAGTAAACTCTTGAGCCTTTACTACTGTCCTTTGATAAAGTGTACCCACCTGTGACCACAGGCAGCATGAAGTTTATTTATTTTGAGATGGAGCGAGAGAGTGCGCATGCGTGTGCGTGCACAAGCAGGGGAGGGGCAGAGAGGAGAGACAGAATCCCACTAGGCTCTGCACCATCAGCGCAGAGCCCGATGTAGGCTCAAACCCATGAACATCGAGATCATGACCTGAGCTGAGATCAAGAGTTAGATGCCTAACCGACTGAGCCACGCAGCGCCCCCCGCCCCCAGAATATTCTTGTCTCATGAATGTGTTACTGTGAAAGGTTTTAATGTCTCTTTATACGTCCAGTTTTACTCTTTAAAAGACACAAATCCAGGTTTAATTTGTGTTTTGAGTGTACCCTTTTATTCTCCAGAATTGATGGCTGTGCAGCAAAAATACATACACACTAGGTGTACTATAAAGTTTATGTGGGTGTCTGTATTTGCTCTCATGCTGACTCACTTGTTAATTATTCACGACTAAAATTTTCTCCTAATCTCTTTTAGTGAAATTTCCTCCCAACATAGTCAATATCCATGTGAAACACCCTCCGGAGGCTTCAGTTCAGATACATCAGGTTTCAAGAATTGATGGCCCAACAGGCCAGAAGACAAAAGAAGCTCAAGCAGGCCAATCCCAAATCTCTTACCAAGGGCTTCCCGTCCAGAAGACCCAGACTGTACATTCCACGTACTCTCACCAGCAGGTCATTCCCCACGTCTACCCTGTAGCTGCTAAGACGCAGCTTGGCCGGTGCTTCCAGGAAACCATTGGGTCACAGGTAAGCAACATTGCCCCGCCCATTTGGGTAATGCATTGTAGATATGGCATTTTAATAGGAAAGCCAGACTTGGCAAAATGGTCTTCAATAGATGGGGTTGACAAACTGACCCCTGGGCCCATTTTTTGTAAATACAGGTTTATTGGGACATAGCCACATCCATTCATTTACATACTGTCTGTCCTTCCATGCTGTTGGCAACAGTTACATAGCGTTGGTGAGATCATGGGGTCCCCAAATCCTGAAATAAGGCCTGTAAAGCTCTTGACAGAAAAAAGTTTGCTGAACTCAGTCTATAATATTAAGTAGTGATCTTCCAGAAATGCTTCCAGAAGTCCATGATTGCCTGTTTATATATTTTTTCACTTAAGGTGATCTGTGAATAAAATAAGTCAGGCATGAGATATGGTATGTGAGATGTATTCTGCAAAGATGTTTGAAAACATTTATGCCTTTTTGCAACAGTTTGTAGGTTGTAGGTACAGAGGAATTTTGACCCCTTTGTGCAGTGATAACTTGGCATCTTCTTTCTGCTAATAAAAATTCGTAACTACCATGGCAATGCAGGAATTGTTTGACGTGCATTTTAATATTGAATTTGCATGCCACTTCAGGCCTATATTTATATCATAAAGTGAGAGAAAGGCTGAGTTTTCTTTAAAACTCACTGTTGAATATACATAGTAAAGACAATATAAATATATTGGTTCCTCTACCCCAACCATGTTGTGCTACTTGCTTTGGGATCACATGATAATGTTGTGGCTTTTTCCTGTGGTTCTGCTCTTGTCATTTCATATGGTTTGGATCCCCCATGAGAAGAGTCGGTGAGATAAATGTATTATTATTCCTCTGTTGTTACCTGATTATTAGAAAATTTGTGTGTGAAGTATTTGTAGGTAATAGAGTCCGTTGTTACTGCTTTAGAAACCTAGAAAATGCTTTTTAGGTACTAGACAAGTGTATGGTAGGGTTGTAATCTTTCTTCTGGGGCAGTAAAACAAAACTGGTTTATAGACCCAGCTAGAAAAGAGAACCCACGTGAATAGAGTTAAAGGTCTTGGCTAGAGCTATGGCCCCAGCAGTAGGTGCTAGGAGACCAGCTTCCTTATCTGTAAGGTAGAGATAAGAATATGGGGGTTTGTCAAGGTGAGACATGTAATGTGTCTGCTTTGCAAATGTTGTAGAACTCTGCAAATATTAGCTCAGAAGGTACTTATCTATCCAGATAGTCAAACTTAAAAATAGAGTAGGTGATTGCTTATGTCCTGTAATTTTAGTAAAGCAAGGAAGGCTTGATCCCCCAAACACCACCTTTGTTGTCTGCCTACAGATACCTGAAATGCTCACTGAAGGGAACCTTTTCATTCCTCAGTTGAAGACCAGGTTTAAGCAAATGCTTCTTGGAGAAGGAACATCATCAATTTAAATGTAGCTTAGAAGTAACGACTGGATTTTGTGCTAAGGTCAGGTTTTGGTAGGGATAGTGGGGCTGAAGATAAACTTCATACTTCACAATGTTGCCCCAGAGTAGCCTTGGAGAGAGAGGGTGATATTGGTGCCATTTGCATTGTTCAGCCATTCCAGCTTAGATTGGTCATGAGAAAGGAAAAGGCAGGTCCTTTTAAAACTCTGTGCCCAGTATCTTTCTCCCTAATTTCCAAGTTGGACACAGAGCCTAAAAAGCAAGAAAATGAGGTATTAACAAACTTACCAGTTTTGTATAATAGTAGGCTGAGGATTGCGAACTAGAAAGGATAAAAACAAACTATTTACTTTCAAGCGTAAGCTGGACAGTACAGTCAAAGCGAGCTGGATAATTGGTAGAGTTCCCCAAATAATTCAAACTCCGTGGAATACTTTTGCCTTATCTGGATACTCTTCTGACTTCTGGTCAGAATGATCCAGACAATGATCTCAGTTCTTAATTTATTTTGCATGTGTAGTCACTAATACCCAGCTTCAAAATAAGACCTGTTTTCAAGAAAACACTCTTACTGTTACTGAGAAATGTTGCTGCGTGCCTATGATTGTCCAGTAATTTGTGTAGTTAGGATGATCGAGACATTAAAAAATACATTTCTGGCAAATAGTCAATAGTATATAAGACGTGTCTCTACAGAGGTGCTGGAAAATATGTGTGCTTTCTAGCTATAGTTAGTTTGCAAACAAAGCTCCACGAGGTGGTGTAGGTAGATTTTTGAATGAATTGCAGAAACAACTGTGTAAATGCTCCTTCAGTGTGCATTGCGTTGCTTAGTGGGAACACTCTCATTAGCTGCAGATTTTGGCTCTTGAGACTTCGAATGCCTTAGAGTTATCAGTAACTGTGTTTATGTGTTACCATGAGAGGTCACATACGAAACAAATTTGGCAGAAACTGCCTTTGTGTCTATGGCACATTCTAATAGTTAGTAAACTTGGGGTTGAAAGTTGAACATGAGCTATGATCATGTATTTAAATTCAGGGCATCTTTGTATAGTGGAATGTCAGGAATTGCTTCAATGGTAGAGGAAAATGCATGATTGGTTAGGAAGGCAAGCTCCCACAGAAGTGGGGGAAAAGAATTAAAGGAAAGAGAACATGGCAAGAAATGGAGAAGGGAGTGTTAGGAAAGACCAGAGAAGCGAAATAGCTTGGGATTCCTGGCATGCATTTGTACAGATAACAAGCCCCTTACACCTGAGGCATAGTGTGATATAAATGACTTAGTATCAAGGTAACACTTTCATGAAGCCCCCCTTCACCATGCAGTCAAATTCAGAATTGTTTCAAGTGGGACAACTGACATTATGTGCCTCCTGATGTGACACAGTATGGAGTTTCCACATCATCCTTGAAGTATTCTTGCCAAAAATATTTAACCTGAATCTAATAAAGCCTTTACACCTAACCTGTCTAGCTCATAGGCAAAGGGGAAACAAACTAAAAACATCACACACATATCTCCTCCAGCAGACAGATTCATAATGTAGGATATTATAACCTGGCTTCTTCAAAGAAAAAATCTTCTCATGAGGGAAAACAAGAAAAGCAGAGTGACTTTTCTAGAAAGAGACCAATGAGACCCAATGACAAATGTAACATATGAACCTTAATCAACTCTTAGTTAGAAATATACACACACACACACACACACACACACACACACACACACACACACAACACCCGGCTCCAAAGGATATTGGAGAAATCTAAATAGGGCTGGATATTAGATGATATTCTGGAATTACTATTATTTAGGTAGGATAATGATGTGGGGGTTATGTAGGACCATTTCTTATTCTTGAGAGATGAATGTTAAAAGTTTTAGGGGTAAAACGCCATGATGGTTATGGTTTATTTTCAAATGCATTTCATACACAAATAAGACAAAATTGTAATAGTTGTTGACCCTGAGAGGTAGGTATTCAAGTGACTGTCTCAGAATATGTGAAAGTTTCTTGAGGAAAAGAAACAAAAATGATAACTTACTAGACTTAGAATAATCAAATTTTAAGTTGAACTCGAAAGCTGTAACTTTGATACATTTTAGGAATTTTTAGAGAGTAATTTTAAAAGTTTCAACTTAGGAAAGAATGGGGTGGGTGGATGTGGGGATGGTAGACATGAGGAGGCCACGGAAGAGACGTTGGCTTCGGTCCATTTGTGAATTGACCAGGGTCCAATCTAAGAAGTTAACTTGAAAATAAAGATGAATTCCTGAGCTTTTGTAAAGAATCAAGCATCAGGATTTGATTATTGGCTGTTGTGGGGGATTTAAAAAAAAAAAAAAAAGAATGTGATAAGTTGGACCGTTCTGAACTTCCTTGCTTCAGAAATCAGATAAATGCTCACAATGATTGATTAACCCTGGGGGAGGGTTGTAAGATGAAGATGAGTAGCTACATCTTTGTTTTAAGCAGCCCCATCCTTGACTGACATCAAGAGTGGTGCGTTCTTGAGTATCAGTCAGGAAGTCTAATGCTGTTTCAGAGATGGAGCGAGAGCAGATGAGTGGAGAAGATTCATTGGGCAGCAAATAGCTCTAGTGGTGATAAATCCGTGAGAACAGGGGACATTTCTTTGGCTTGTATTATGAAGAGAAAAGAGCAGGAATAATGGGATTGGGAATTTATAATGTCACACACTTGACAGAGTGTGACAAGATATGGGGGGGGGGTAGAGCTGGGGGAGGAATCAGGCCTATCGTTTTACTGTTGGAGAAAGTGATGTTCCATCTTTTAAGTCCTAAAAATAATTTCTTCTTTAGATCACATAGAGTATTGATTTCTGTGTGAATCGAGCTGGATACAGGCATTGCTAAACTCATATTCAAGTATTAAAAGAGTAGAAATTAATAGAATGCATGGTGTGGCTAAGAGGATGGATTTCTTGAATGTAAATCGAATCTGAAGCAGTTAACAAGTCATAATTTTGGCAGTTATCTCTCTGTGCTACCTGAAGTAGATGTGGGGGGGAAGGGTGTTCTCTGTATATATTTGAAAACATTTTGGAAAGTCTACTCACTGTATAGATGAAGTTAGAATTACAATTTCCGATGGTTAAAATTACCAACTATTTTTAGGAAAATCTTGTGTTATTTCACATGCTGGAAATGTGAACATTTCTGTGCTGGTTTTCATCTCTAAGGAGAGGCCAAATTTCAGAAAATACCCCCTCAATTTCTTTTTGCATCACAGGGACATTGAATATGTATACTTTTTCTGTTGTACAGGGTTTCCTTTGTTTTAAGTTGGTTCTCTTAATAGTGACCCAAATTTGAAACTTACTTGGCATTTGAGTGTCTGTTTTACGCAGGTTTTATTTGTTGCCCAGTTGCTGGCAACAAACATTTGCAGTGACCTAATGATGCCAGAAGGTATGAAAAGACCCTGTCTGAGAAGTGTTTAGAATCACGAGGTAGGGCTTGGGGTCCAATGTCCATGCTTGGGTCTGCCTTTGCCTGGTTGGGCAATCATGTGCTGTTTTAAATGTGGGAACATGCCCCTTAATTAGACACAGACGTACAAGACGAGACAAAAAATCCAAATTCTTCAAGACCTTCCTTTTGCACATGCCAAAAGAACAGAAAATTCCGCATATAAACACCTGAGTTAACGAAGAACAGAAATACTGGAAAACCTGAAGTAGGTCTAAACAGAAAAGATATTTTTAGTACAGTGCTTTAGCACAGATAAAGATGCTCAAGCAACACCCAAACCTGCTTGCAACCATAAAATGCCCGTAACAGTTAAAAAAACAAAACAAAACCGTAAGAAACAAACTCTGCGTTTTCGTTTAAATTCTCTAATATGTATTCACTACAAAAAAAAAAAAAATAATCCTTATGTGGATTAAGGAGAGAAGAGAGCAGTACTTGTGAAATCCTGAAATTACTGGAAAAGCCTTTATTTCCTTTCCTTCCTGGTCATACAAATAAGAAGAGCAGGAGCAAAACTGAGTTAAGATGACTTGAGAATTATTTGGGGGTCCTCCTAGAGGTTCTAGAAGTTGTTCCAACAGTTCTCTTTAGACAGGAAAAATGGAAACCGGATGGGCCATTGGAGAAAAAGTTTATATAATTGGAGGTAGGTCTCTTTTGGCAGATAAATTCCATAACATCCTCAGGCTCTAAATCTTAGTCCTAACACACACACACACACACACACACACACACACACACACACACACACACACAATTTTTGAAGGGCCAAACAAATGGACTTGACTTTTGTTTAAAAAAACTTTTTTTAAAGTAACCATCATGGAGAAATTAACAAGAAACTGTGATCTCATCAAAGTGGGAACTCTCCTAATTACATGGCTGAAAGTACTTTTTATCTTTCTTTCTTTTTTTTTTTTTTAATTTATTTATTTCTTTTGAGAGTGAGAGACAGCGCCAGTGGAGAGAGGGGCAGAGACAGTGAGGGAGGGAGGATAAGAATCCCAAGCAGGCTCTGGTTCCATGCTGTCAGCGCAGAGCCCAGTCCCTGGCTCACTCGATCTCACCAACCGTGAGAACATGACCTGAGCCATAATCAAGAGTCAGGCGCTTAACTGACTGAGCCACCCAGGTGCCCCTGAAAGTACTTTTTTTAAAAAGTCTCGGGGCACCTGGGTGGCTCAGTCGGTTAAGCATCCAACTTTGGCCGAGGTCATGTTCGCCCAGTTCGTGAGTTCAAGTTCTGCGTCCGGCTCTGTACTGATAGCTTGGAGCCTAGAACCTCCTTCGGATTCTGTATCTCCCTCTCTATCTCCTCCTCCCCTGTTCATGCTCTGTCTCTCTCTCTCTTGCAAAAATAAATATTAAAAAAAAATTTTTTAAAGGCTCAATTTTCTGTGACAGGACTTTGAAGAAGAATATTTCTTGGTTTCTACCACACAACAGCCAGTGAGAAAGTAGGGAAGCAGATGCTTGGCCTGTCAGTTCCACAAGGCAGAAAAGATACATATGGATAGATACTGATGTGGATTGATACTACAGACAGACTGTAGACTTTGCAAATCTGTTCACAGTGAGGATGAGAATTCAGGGCTCAATTAAAGGAGCTGGGAGAGTATGTTCTGCTTAGAAACCTATTCTTTAATTTCTACAAAGTCCCCTCTGCTGTGGCCTAAGAGCATTGCGAGGATGAGGCCTAAAAGTAGGGTAAAAGACGTGGTTTAGGATATTCTGACAGGGGTGATGCTAGAGTCATTGTGACACTCTTCATATTGGCTATTTCCCTAAACTGAGTCTACAAGCTACATAAATCGATGAGACTTCTAAAGAAGGAATAACTAGGAGCACCTGGTTGGCTCAGTAGGTTGAATGTCTGACTTCAGCTCAGGTCATGATCTCCTGGCTTGTTGAGTTCGAGCCCCATCTCAGGCTCTTGGCTGACAGTGCAGAGCCTGCTTCAGATCCTCTGTCCCCCTGTCTCTCTGCTTCTCTCTCTCTCTCTCTCTCTCTCTCTCTCTCTCTCTCTCTCAAAAAATAAGTAAAACGTTTAAGAAGGAATAACTATAAGACATTTTACCAAAGACGCTTGGCCTGTCACATATCATCCCTTATGTGGGAAGGAGAACTGGGTCAGCATTGGGTACAGGTGTGTATGTGGTCCTCACCCCTTACCCATTTCCCCAGCCACATGCTTTTGGGGGCAGGTCTGTCCCTGGTGAACTTGGCCTTCATCTTCTTGCAGAAGTACTGCGGGGCAGTGAGTGGGAAAGGCAGGGCCAGGGCTACCAGACATCTGCCTTCTCTGTGAGCAGAGAGCCCCAATGGGGTATGCTGATTGCATTTACTGAAGTTTGGCCTCCTTCAGGTGGAATAAACCATTAACACCAGGCACTTCCTATGACATCTGGGTTTTTCTTCAGTGTCCCACTCAAATACTCCTTTGACATAATCTAAGAAATATTTAATTGAGTGTTAGTGAGTCTGGTTGTCTCCAGTGGCTCTAAAATGGCCACCCTTGCCAAACCTTACCTGTGTCAACTGCGGAGGTATCACCGAAGGTGTCACACATGTGTCAGCGATAGGTGCCTGGAGCTCTCCAGTGTTGGCTGGTCTGGTTCCAGCAGCCTTTGCCAGACAGACTTCGTTCAGGGCCTCTCTTCCTTCGAGTTTAAAAGATCAGTAAAGACCCAAAGGGAGAAGGAGCTGTATGTGAAAGAGAATGTCTGCATGTCTCTGGGCTTCTGCCAGTGGCCAGGGAAACTGCTAGCTTTACTTGGGGAATGTGGGACTAAGACATTAGGATAATCAAAATATAGATTCTTAGAACTGAGGTAGGCCACTCGAGAGAATGGATGATGACCTAGACGCATTACCCTTCCTACTGCCTGATACGGGTCTTTACCTAGGCCAATGTCCGCACCTATGCACATCAGCTTTGGCTGTTCCCTCACCCTAATCTCTTTAATAGCCAAGTTTATGCTTTCTTGGTCCTCCTCAAGCACCTCCTCTCAGATGTTTTTCATTTTATTGGCAGTGACAGTGCCTTTATCATGACTGGAAATATCAAATTTCCATGTTTTATGCCTCTAGGGCTCACTCAAATAATACCCCTATTAATAATTAGATTCCTGTTTTTGCTGAGGAACAGGCCTTGAGATTAATTATAGGGCAGTTTGGAGTGGAAGCATGTTATGTCACTTCTGAATTTGGCAAAGTGATATGATTTTGTGGTCATTCCATTTGAAGATGACAATATGCCGGAAGTACTTTTAAGAGCCCAAGGTTTGGAGCTCCTCGGTGGCTCAGTTGGTTAAGTGTCTGACTTTGGTTCAGGTCATGGTCGCACAGTTCATGGGTTTGAGCCCCATGTCAAGCTCTCTGCTGTCAGCAGGGAGCCCACTTCAAATCTTCTGTCCCTCTCTCTCTGCCCCTCCCCCACTTACACTCACTGTCTCTCTCAAAAATAAATAAATTAAAAAGCCCAAGGTTTGAATTGATGTTTGACTTAGGCTCTATACATTACAAAAATGTTTAAAGACTCAGCTGGTATTCTTGGGTCTGTTGTTTCTTGGCCTTGCCAACATGGTCCCTTAGAATTGAGATTTGCTAAAACAAAGTAGAATCATTCTGGTTTACTTAAACACACACACACACACACACACACACACACACACACACGTGCAGAAAAACTGAAATAAACCCCAGTCCTCTGGAATCTGACCCATAAATTTGTGGAGAAAAAGCAACACTGCCCTATGTTGAGAGATGACAATGACTCCATCGCCCTGCCCTGCCCCTTCTCCCACATTGAGGACAGTACAGGTTTCTTTTTCTTTCTCATCCTTCCATTTTCTCTTTCTCCTCTTGTCTTCTTTTGTGAGTCAAAAAATTTACATATCAATGTATCAAATGGAATATTCTTTTCAGTGAGGCCCTTTTATGAGACTGTGCATTTATTCTAGCAATGGCTGTTGGGCCAACAGATTGGAAATTTCCGTTTCGAAGGGATTTTTCAGAACTAGTTAAAGGAGCTGCATGAGAAAATTTGTCTGTGATCTTGTGCAGCTCCCTCATTTGCTATATTCTCAGTGGCTTGAAGGCTTCCAGGGGTCAGTTCAGCCTCCAGAAAGCAAGGATTTGTACCACTGGATATTTGAAGTAGCATGTCTTCAACCCTGAAGAGAATTCTGAAATCCACGCAGAGGAGTTCTAAATATTTTGAACAAAAACAGCAATGCTTTCAAGATGACACTTTGAAGGGGTCTGGTTTAGAATGTGCAGGCCTTAATGGAGCTGTTAAGAAAATGGTTTGAACATTCTGTGGCTTAGGGGCAGGCATCCTGGAAAGATGCTGTGTTTTTATAAAATTGATAGCTGATAGAGAACACTGACATTTATGACCTTACTTGACCTTTAAAATAGGGAAAAGTTGGTATTCTTGTCTCGCATTTACTTATGTGAAGCCTGAGACTCAGAGATGGAGGTGATGTTTCCATGTCCATAATCTTTTTCCGTTTTTGCAAGCTCCCTGTCTCTCTGGCCCTCAGTTTTTTTGTTTTTTGTTTTTTTTGTTTGTTTGTTTTTTTTGTGTGTGTGTGTGTGTGTGTGTGTGTGTTTCATTTTTCAAATAACTGGTTTGCCTGAGAAGACTACCAAGGCCACTTTTAGCCCTGCAGTCCTCTGACTGGTAAGTTTGACATCTTTCTTCTTTTCCATCTTATGTGCCACCAATAGTTACATATGCACAGGGCCTATGGACAGAGCAAACTGCACAAAAATGAGATACGTCAAGACCTACTAGGGACGCTTGGGTGGCTCAGTCGGTTAAGTGTCTGACTCTTGATTTCATCTCAGGTCGTGATCTCACGGTTCATGATTTCAAGCTCCATATTGGGCTCTGAGCTGACAATCCCTGCTTGGGATTCTCTGTCTCTCCCTCTCTGCCCCTCCCCTGCTTGCCCTCTCGTGCTCTCTAAATAAAGATACTTAAAAAAAAAAAAAAGGACCTACAGTGATTTCTCAAATCCAGCCTGTATTGGTACCTCCAAAAAGTCTTCTGAAGTCCTTCACCCACATGTACTGTCTTCTGTCTGAACTGTACTTACTGCATTTGGAATCCAGTCAGACCATTTTGAATTTATCTCAAAATTGTTGATTATGAACCTCTTTTCCCTACAAGGCTATGCTTTTCATGAGGGCAGGGCCCTTTAGGAATTGAGCTCAGTGCTGGCGGCAGAATAGATTGTGCTGTAGTAATAAATTAACATGACAAAAGCTTGCATTTTGCTTGTGCTAGGTGTGTAAGGGGTAAGCCAGGCGCTCTGTGCCATCGCTCTCTGTCAGGCTGATGGGTTTCCACTGTGTTAAGACTGTGCTATCCGGAATATGTGGCCTCTTTAATTCCTATAGCAGGGGGAGACAGGTGCTGCAAGGGACATTGCTTTTCCCACAACCCTTGTTCAGAGAGAGTCACTTGGCCCCGCCTGTCAGGGCTATGGACTCCATCGTGGCCCTCCCAAAACTTATGTTGAAACCTTAATCTCCACTGTGACTATATTTGGAGATAGACTATATTTGGAGATGTGATAGGATTTGTGTCCGTCTAAGAAGTGACCCCTGAGAGCTCACTCTCTCTGCCCTGTGTGGACACAGCAAGATGACAGCATCCTGCAAGCCAGGAAGAAAGACCTCACTAGAGCTGCCGGTGATGGTGCTCTGATCTTGCATTTTAAGCAGAACGGAGAGAAAATGGATGTCTGTTCTTCAAGCCCCCTGGTCTGTGATATTTTGTTACAGTAGTCGGAGCTGACCGATGCAGTTAGGAAGCTGGCACATGCCGGGAAGCTGGGACAAGTGGTTCTTTGGTGAGCAGTGAATGTTCCTGCCACAAGTGGCAGAGTGTGGTCAAGACAGACCTGGTTTCCTGCTCCCGGGGAACTCAAGAAACCTATTAATATGATTTGTGGCGTTCAGTTTTTCTACACTATTTGCAACCAAACCACAGGTAATTATTAGTTTTGAGTTCTGTGTACTTGGATAAAACACAGAAAAACTGAAAGCTTAACCAGATGAGGCACGTGTTGCAATTTACACAGCGGTATGAGGCCTGAAATGTTTTTTGTTCCTTGCAGTATCTCTACATAGAAAAAAAAAAAAAAAAAAAAAAAGAAAAGAAAAGAAACTGAAAAGCACCGGAGCTTAATATAGAAAATTTCCTTCAGTACAGTTGTAGAAATAAGCATTGGGGAAAGAAGCCTTTATGTTCATCATTTTGGGAGTGATCCAGTTGCCATAGTAATAACAACCCTGCCTGTATGCCCATCTTGATTTCCTCCTGAGCATGAGTCTGTCTTTTTAGTCACATCCTCGGTAATGGAACTTTGAATAAATTTCATGTTCTCACCATCTAATGCTAGGATTTATGATGTGATTTGTGTTGTTTTGCTGTAAGGACAGGGTAACGGGAATTATGATGTCAGAATATAATCATGACAATACTTATTCTTTTTACGGTGTAAAAATAGCAACACACATATATCACAACTGATGAAATGCTTATTAAATCATTGTAGAGATGGAGAAAATAGCCCAAATTTAATTGTTTCTTTAGAAAAGATGTCAAGTAGAATCGTAAGTTTCATGCTTAAGAATCTTTTTTCCCCTTTGTATGTTACTTTTTAAAACCATTTTTGCCTTAGCGTAACTTTTAAAATATCGTTTCATAAACTAAAGTAGTTGTCTGGAATTCCTTGAAGCCTATGGTTTGGCTTCAGCGGGCTTTAAACAAATACACTGTCAGAAATCAACGTGGATACGTTTCCAGCAGTTAATGCCCTAGTCATAGTAGATATTTTGTAAAATCAATAGCCTGAAATATCAGAGGATTATGGTTGTATCAGATACCCCAAATGCCTAACATTGTTTTAATTACTCTAATAAAAGAAAGCTGGGTGGATTAAAAAAAAAAGCAAAAAAAAACCTTGCTTATAAAGAATGTTCTGCTCAAGCCAAAGCAAATTTTTTACAAGTTCTTTAAAAAATCTGGAAGTATTTAAGCGCTTTCCTCTTCTTATGAGACAATGCCTGTTACCCCGCCAGTGCTGTGTCGTACAATATTCCCCTTTATGACAACAGGCCTTAGGACAAGTTGATCAAATATGTTGCTCTAGTTGCATTAATGATAGGCTTAGATATTTGGACCCTCTTTCTTACTGGCGCATAGAAATAAACATATTTAATGTTCTAGTGCATGGACATTGAAGAGCTCTCCTGAGGTTTTCCAGTTTAGTTTGGAGCCATGGTTGGCCCAGAGGCCATAAGAACACCTTTTTAGTCAGAAGATGGACAGAAGTCACTTTGCCGGAGTGGAGATATGTTTATATCATAGTGAAAAGATTGATGATAGGAATAAAGAGCTGTGATAGAAGTTTGGATTCATCCACCCCATTGTGTGTACTTGGAACTTTTCCCATAAGGGACCTCATTCTGGTTCTTATGAAAAGAAGTCCAAGATTTCCAAAAAAGGGATTCCCACTCTTCAACCAGATATAGAGTACTGAGGGTATAGCTTCTGTTTGCCAGAAAACCTCAGTTTGTACCAGAATGTTGGGATAAATTTTTCTGGGTCTGGGTGGGAGTGAACGTGTCAAATGCATGCTTGGAGTAATTTATGGGACACCCATGCCGTGTAGGTTGATCAATCACAATGTGACCTTACAATGGGTCCCAGCTCAGGATAGGCAAAATTTGCATTTCCATGACCATCTTGAATAATTTCTGATAGTTTGCCTATTTGATAATCATATATGATTCATTATAATTAATCTAGAAAGTGGCTGTTGAAAAGCCATGACTGTTTTCAGGAAGATAGAGCTGCTTTTTCGTGAGCACTGATTAGCAGAAAAGGGGTGAGCTGGGAGGGTAGGGTCAAGAAGAGGAGGCCCATCCTAGTATCACTGATCACACTGATCTAGGTCAGGGTGTGATGCTAGGCCTAGGAAGTCTGCATCATCATGGAATGTACTGTATCAGTCCGGCAGGCAGGAGACATTTAAGGAACCTTGCCCTTCATAGGATTTCCCTGACACAGGAAACCATTCCACTTACAACCTCCGGTTATCTTCTACCCCTGCACTGGAGCCTTTATAAAATCATAGAATTTAGGCACATCAATGAATATTAGTAATTAGTCTGTACTTAAAACTTTATTGATGAGAAAGCTAAAGTCTAGAGAAGTGAATTAGTTGCTTCACATCTCGTATCTCTGGTTGGTGAGGACTGAAACTGAGCCTTTCTGGTTGCTACTCCAGTGTTCTTTCTACTATTCCATCCTGGCTTAGCCCATCGCTTGTGGTCCCAGGGTGTTCACAAGGAACCATTGCTATCTGTGTAAGTAGGCTCAGGCTGCCATAGCAAAATACCATAGTCTGGGTAGCTTAAGGTATCCAAACTTACTTTCTGCAGTTTGGGAGATAGGAAATCTGAGATCAAGGTGCTCACAGATTAAGTTCCTGGTGGAGCTCTTTTCCTGTTTTCAGACACCCACTTTCTTGACGTGCTCACGTGACAGAGAGAGAGAGAGAGAGAGCGCGAGAGTGTGTGTGTCCCCATCAGTCAGTCAGTGGTTTATGCTGTGGTCTTTATTCCCTTCCTTGTAAGTACACTAATCCCACCCGGGAGCCACACTCTTATGACTTCATCTAAACCTAATTACTTCCCAAAGGCCCTGCTCTCTGTACCATCACGTTCGAGGTCAACGCTTCAACATAGGGATTTGGGGGATGAGGCACACATTCCGTCTGTAACACTAGCTTAGTGTGAAAAGACAGCTGTATTTCCTGGGACCTGTCTTAGTGAGTTCCACATTCTGCAGGGTTTTATGATTAAGCCATGGCTGCTCGTGGTCAAGAGGTGCAGAGTAGGCTCTGTTATTTTTGCTTCGTGGACTTGGTCTTCTTACCAAGACGTGGTGGGTGACCAAAAAGATCTGGATGTCCCCAAAGTGAAATTTGCTGCTTGAACATTGATATTAACTGGTTGAATTATTGTCATTCAGTGACATCATGTTGTGTTTCTCGAGGAGAATTAAAATGAAATCCACATGATTACACATCTTTCCACTAATTTCCATTAATTCTCTGAGCACTTTTCACTAGCCTGCGCACTTTTGTGAAAACCTGAACATTTTTAGGAAAACATAATACCTTCTTTTTCTTTTCATATTTCTTAAAAATTTTGAAAAGTGTTTATTTATTTTTGGGAGAGAGAGAGAGAGACAGACAGACAGACAGACAGACAGAGTATGAGCAGAGGAAGAGCAGAGAAAGAAGGAGACACAGAATCTCAGGCTCCAGGCCTGAGCTGTCAGCACAGACCCCAATGTGGAACTCAAACCCATGGACCACGAGATTATGACCTGAGCCGAAGTCAGACGCTTAACTGACGCTACCCAGGTGCCCCTCTTTTCATATTTTTATATCTAAATTACTTCATGTATCCTTTCTTGACAAATTGAATCTGGCATGTGGGATACTGAATAATTGTTGGGTTACTTAGTCCTTTGTTAAATAAACCCAAGTTTCTAGGTGAGGGGCCTGGACAAAAGGGTCTAATATTGATTGTGAGCCTGGTACATGCTGGCTATCTGACTGTCTTATATATATTGTCTCAGTCCTCTTGAGAGCTCTCTGGAAATGGGCATTTTTAGTTACGTTTTATAGAGTTTGAATGTTTTGCCCATAGTAAAAGACATGGTTAATTGGTAAAGTGAGGACCTGTCTTGGTCCAACATCAGAAGATATGCTCTTACCATTTACTCAGTTATGGGTCATCTTTATTACACTACTTCTCATTTGGTCCACAGGGAAGGTGATTGTGTGGAAAGATCAGTTTCACATTCAGATAGCCCTAATTCTAATGGACGTGGAGATGCCTGGGTATTTGCTTTGTGGTCAGACATCTTTTGTTGGGGATAGCATTTGTTGGGGAGAGATCTTGTTCTGTGCTTAACTTAAAACCTCCCTTTTAGCAGTGTGGAGGTTCCTCAGAAAATTAAAAATAGACCTACCCTATGACCCAGCAATAGCACTGCTAGGAATTTATCCAAGGGATACAGGAGTGCTGATGCATAGGGGCACTTGTACCCCAATGTTTATAGCAGCACTCTCAACAATAGCCAAATTATGGAAAGAGCCTAAATGTCCATCAACTGATGAATAGATAAAGAAATTGTGGTTTATATACACAATGGAATACTACGTGGCAATGAGAAAGAATGAAATATGGCCTTTTGTAGCAACATGGATGGAACTGGAGAGTGTGATGCTAAGTGAAATAAGCCATAGAGAGAAAGACAGATACCATATGGTTTCACTCTTATGTGGATCCTAAGAAACTTAACAGAAACCCATGGGGGAAGGGAAGGAAAAAAAAAAAAGAGGTTAGAGTGGGAGAGAGCCAAAACATAAGAGACTTAAAAACTGAGAACAAACTGAGGGTTGATGGGGGGTGGGAGGGAGGGGAGGGTGGGTGATGGGTATTGAGGAGGGCACCTTTTGGGATGAGCACTGGGGTTGTATGGAAACCAATTTGACAATAAATTTCATATATTAAAAAAAACAAACAAAACCTCCCTTCTACTCTTTCTTTGAGGAGTAGTATAGCTAATGGGCTTTTAATAATTAGCCAATTTTGGGCTTTTTGGTCCTCTGATAACTGTTCATGTTGACCTTAAATGTAATTTCTTCATTTTTTTCCCCCATAAATGATATACTCTTTGCTGTTAATTCTGTTTTACTCTTGAGAGGAAGTATCAGATGTGGAAAACTGTACTTTCATAAAAACAATCTTTTCCCCCTCTTTTTCTTCCTCTTTATCAATATTTCTGTGTTTGCCATTACTTCAAAGATGCCAAATATTTCAGTGGACACCATCCAAAACATTTTGCTTTGGGAAAATGAACTATGCTGTTTCCTTTTCCCTCTCTCCTGATTAATTTTGGTATCTAACTACAAATGAAATCCCCGATTTGGAAAACTCTCCATGGCTTAGCTCTACCTCATTCTCTGACTTTCCCCACCCACTGTCTCTGTTCCTTCGTCCTTGGCCTGCCTTCCTCTGCCCTTCGCCTCCCACCCACCTGTGCCTGGGTCCTCTCCCAGTTGGTGGTCAGTCTTGGGCTTAGCCAGCGCTGTTCCATCTCTTTGGAATCTGGCTCTCCAGTCCAGCCGTTGAGTCACCGCCTGTTTGAGCCCTGCCCAACACAGCCCTGCAGCACTCTTGCAGGAGCTGCAGTGAGTCAGCCTTCTCTGTTCTTTCATGTTTTACTTCAGTGAATCTTAAAAATCTGCATTACTTTAACTTTTTAAGTTCTGTTTGTGTCTTTGGCTCCAGTGCCTTTTTCTCTTTGAGGAAACGTTCTTTGTTTAAACTCAGTACTTTATGCATCAGTGTGCAATGGTTCCTGATAACAAAGTAAAATGAGTTCTATAGATGTAATAGGGATAATTCTTAAGAGTATTTTGATATTACTGTTTTTAAATGTCTTAAAATTTTTTTAAGTTTATTTTGAGAGAGCGAGCAAGCACAAGTCGGGGAGGGGCGAGAGAGAGGGGAGAGAAAGAATCCCAAGCAGGTTCTGCACTGTCAACAAGGAGCCCGATGCAGGGCTCAGACTCACGAACCTTGAGATCATGACCTGAGTCAAAACCAAGAGTCAGATGCTGAACTGACTGAGCCACCCAGGTGCCCCTTAAATGTCCTTCTTTAATAGGAAGGCTAAGTAGTGGCCGTGACATGGTGGCCATCTTTGTGGAGTGGCCCTTTTACTACTGAAATATCTGAACGCCTTTAACAAATTTATGATAAGAGGCTAACACATGGCCAGCATTTGAACATTTTATGGGTTGTACTCACACGAGACTCAGCTGAGAGGGCAGATGGGGATCCAGCCTATGCTCTGTTTACTGAGCGCTGTGTCCTGAGGCAGAACACATCTTAACGGTCACATTTTTCTAATCCCCATAGGGGGGCAGAAGGGATAGGGCGGCCCTTTTTGGACATGCATTGTTTGATCTCACCACAGTCCTTTGTAGTTGGGATTATTGTCCCACTGTCCCATTACCAGCCCAGAGAGGCTGGACAATCTGGTGGACGTCTCTACTCACAAGAGAGTAGGAATTTAGATCCAGGTTTACTGACTACAGCCCAGCACTCTCTTCTTTTACTCCCTACTGGACCTTCCTTCCCCAGAACCTGGCACAACACAGCCAACACTCTTAGAACGAGGATATTATAGGTACTAGTAATTTTAACATAGGAAAATGAGATCTTATGAAACCACACTCCAATATTTATCATAATCTCTTTAAATTATTGTTCATCTCTAGAACATTTCCAGTGGTGAGTTTTTAGGTGACAAAAATTATGGGCCTTGGTTGCCAAATGCTAAGTTTTGAACTGTCATTCCTGCTCATATATTTATAGGGGGATGTAAAAAAATGCAATCACAGCTTAACTTTGAGTGTCAGGAAAGCGCCACGGTAGTACCTCAAAACTGAGTTGAAGTCAGAAGTGTTCTCAACTAGGTCAAGATTTTAAAAAGTACCTGATCCCACAATCTGTTTATTCTTAGCAACTAATTTAAAAATTAAAGGTTTTTGCACCATTGCTTGCAATAATTTTGTGTTGTAAAAGTTAAAACATGGGTGTTCATGGAATAATCGTAACGATTCTTGCATAGCTTTACTTTCTCGGACGTTCTGGTAACACAGGAAGGTAGGAAAGGTCAGTGAATTATTTTCTTGCACTCACTCTTCTAAGTACCATGGTCAGTGCACTGGTGAAGTGGGGCTGGTAGTAGGTCTGTTTGTTCTTCTCTTTTCTGTCTAGTTTGCATAAGTCTCGTAGAAGGAAGCTCTGCCTGCGGTGAGCGTCTCTGGAGCTACTGATATGAGGAAGGAGGTGAGACAGAAGAGATGGTTAGGAGTGCACCCACCCAGACACACTCCTGAGGTAGACATGAAGTCCTCCAGGTTGGCTTTAGTGTCTAGTAATTTGTATTTCCTAAATCACGTCATATGACCTGTCAGTATGTATCGAACACAGAACCCTCGCCCTGGCAGAAACCATTGGAGCCATCTGCTTTGAATCCTGGGCATTCCTGGCAGATGATCCTCTAGCTTCTGCTCCCAGTGAAGATGTCAGCGTCTTCTGTTGTTGAGGAGCATTTGCTGTTGAAAAGGTTTCCTCCTGAATGACCTAAGTCCTCTCTTTAGTCCTACTAATACCTTCATCATGCAGCTAGCCTTCTTTAACATATCTGTACTGTGCCATCACGGTCAGACATAGTCTTACTCTCCTTTCTTCACTGGATGCCCACAGGACCTGGTTGCCAGACCCGGCATCATTCTACTTGCTGCTCTAGGTGGGTCGTGCATTTGCTGATTGCTGGCATGGACGTGTGGACTTCTGTGTCCCCCCAGTGTGCAACCTGAGGTGGTGAGCTTTTTGAGGAGCTGCAGCTCGATGCTCATTTGACAGGATAGATTTTTCTTTCTGGCTTGAAATGGCTAAATATTGGTTGTAAATTTTTTAGCACGTTTCTTCTGGATTCCTCACACATAAGATACGCCTTGAAATGAGAGACAGGCTTTCTCTGAAAATGTGGTGAGTGAGTCACATAGGAGAAATTCCATTTGTGTTTTTCACTTGTAAAAATCACCTCAGTCTGGGCATGAAAACGCAGTTCGGCAGAGCCAGTCATGGGTCCTTGGGATGGTGTCTCACGAAGAAGCAGAGTCTACCACTCTGAGAGAAGAACATTCTGAATGCAAACCTCATCCTATTCTACGTAATTCTCTCCAATGTGACCTTCACTGTGGAGGAGAGAGCATCCTCTTCCTCCTTCTTTTCCTCTAGGCGCTTCCTCCATCCAAATAAGACCTCACAGTGTTGGGTAGTCTCCTGTGTGAGAGCCTTGCCTGTGGCCTCAAAGGTCTCTCAGGCCTTGTTTCTGGCTCACGTTGAAGCCTCTTCATAATTAACTACCTCAAGAGGCATGTGTGAGACTTTGTGCCTTGCTGTAAGCCTGACTTCATCCCTTGCAGCCTGTTATTATCCTGTGTAGACCCAATTTTGAGAGGAACACACGGTTTTGTGGTACCACCTACACCGTCATTTATTTAATCGATTTGGATGGTTTGTGCTGCTTTTGGCTGTGGACCTGCAAAAACAAAGCCATGGGATAAAGCAGCCCGAATCCTGTAATGAAAACCTCGTACCTTTTCTGAAGCCTGTTAGAGAGAAAGAGAGGAGAGAGAGAGAGAGGGAATTTATTTTTACCCTACCAAATAAAACATTCTAGGAATCTGAGGTGAAAATTGGATTTTAACTGCTGCTAAAATTTTGCGCATATAAAATCAGCAAGTGCTGAAAGTTCTGCCTGATTAAAGGGAAGAGCCTGGAGAGTCTGGTGCAAGAATGATCCATATCCGAAGCACACTGGTGTCTCACATAAACCTCTTTGATAAAACTGGAAATAAACATTTCTGGATGTAAGCTTCCTGTGACTGAGCTGAAGGAGTCTGGAAACTACCCGAATCCAGCCATGGTTGCTTCTCTTCTGTCATGTTCTCCTTTGTTGGAGTGTTCACTCCACACCCCCCCCGCCCTCCTTTCCCCCCCTTCCCCCCCCCCCCCCCCCCGCTGCCATCTCCCTGCCCTTCCCTCACCCCAACCCCCATCATTGACTGCTGTTGAGAGCACATAACATCCTGTTGAAATCCCTAAAAAACCACAAAAGCCTGAGGACTTGAACACTATCATTCCCTGTGCCAGGCCTTCCCTGGTTTGGTTTTACAATTCGAACAGGTAGTCACTTAGAGCCTCGGGCAGAATGCTATCTGCCTGGACCCAGAAGTCTGCTGAGTGGATGGTGTCTGCGACCCGCTGCCCTTCTGAGGGCCGCCACCTGCCCGGACGTTCTTGTCACCATGTTGTGCTCAACCAGCCTGGGTGCAACTGCTAACTTTTCTTGGTCTGCAGCGAGCCACTGCTTGGTGGCCTGTAGCTAGGTTGTTTGATAGTTCCTTAGATTGCTTGCACCTTCCATCCCTCAGAAGTGATCGCGCATGGGCACTGTGTACTGGGGTATAAAGAGACATAATATACATCTGTGTTTAATTCACAAGCATAGCGGAGGCAGTGGAGCCATGTGGGATGTGCTGTGGGGTACGGAGAGAGGAGGCGCTCGCTGAAACTGAGGAGACTGGATGCTTCATGGTGCCGGTTCTTCAGAGCTGTGGGTCACGGTAAAGGTTCTCCAGCCAAAGGGAAAAGGATGGCTATAGGGTATATGCCAAGGAAAGGAAACTGCTCTTGGAAAGACATTTGTTCAGAAAATAAACAATCTTTTAGGGTGTCTGAAGGCTAGATGTGGGGAGGTACAGGGGGACACAGAGAAAGTCGTATGCTCTGAGGCACCGTAGGGAGGACCCTTGTGTACCATCCCAGGGAGTTTGCAGTCTTCAGACTGTGGGAGTCATTGAGGGGTTTGAATCAGTAGAGTGATGTCATCAGATTCGTTTTCGGAAAAATGACACTGGAACCCGTCGGGAGGACTTTTTAGAGGTTGAGGCAGAGGAAGGCAGAGTAACTTCTCAGATGCGGGGTCTGGGCTTAGCCTACAGAGTATCGGTGGAGAGCCAGGTTGCCCTTCTTGCCTGAGTGGCCTCAGAATGGGTACAGAGAGTAGGATCTGTTTGCCTTGGCCCTTCCTGACCCCACTGGGTTGGTCTGACTTCCAACCCTTGCCTCTCAGGCTCTTCAGACATCGTGTGATTAACCAGGAGATGAGATGCGTCTTTATATTTGACAACTCTAGCCCTGCTCTTCTACCTACTGTCCTTGCTGAAAGCTGCCAGCACCTTCCTTGCTTGGCTGACCTCCCTGGGTCAGACCACTTGGCTGTCTGGAGCTTTCATCTCTGCCAAAGCTGATCTGGCACAGCCAGTGATCATTTCTTGTACTGTCCTTTCCTGCCAAGGCTTGGTATTATAGGAAGCCCCGAAGACTCTTGTAGATGGGACCTGTGCCATATTTTCCGCGTTTGCACACATGCCATACCCTCAGAGCTCTGCTTCCCAATGATCCACACCAGAGGTTCCAACAGACAGTTAAACTAAATTTTAAAAGTTTATGTTGAACTTGTGAGTTGAGGCTCTTCTCAAAGGAAAATCAAGCGGGGGGTGGGGGTGGGGGTGGGGGAGGTAGCATTGGAAGTAGGCATTTTATAAAGTGCTCTGAGCAGTGACAGATTCTCGTAAGACTCTAAAATGCCAAGAAGCTCATAGAAATATGCTTGTTCATTAGTGTTGTATGGATTCTGTTCTGGTGTTTTGGTTCAAAGTTTGAGTTTTTTGTGTTTTTTTTTTTTTTCTTTTCTTTTCCCCTCTCTAATTGTGTCAATAAGAAGGGAACTGTTTTATAATGTGACGGTGAAGCACAGCAGTGTTCTAGAGCTGGGACATCCTGCACTCAATTAACCTTCGAATTTCACATCTCATCACTGCAGTGTGGCAAGGCGCTCCCTGGCCTTTCGAAGCAGGAGGATTGCTGTGGAACTGTGGGTACCTCGTGGGGCTTTAACAAATGCCAGAAATGCCCCAAGAAGCCGTGTAAGTGACGTTTCATTATTCCTTTGAAGGTTAATGTAGCGTATCGCTTTCCTTACGATAACTGTTCATTGGTGAGACAGCCTTCGACTTTCAAAGAACTCTTAGAGAATTCTAGAACATAGTGCTGCAATTTGCACGTCCAGAAACCTTGCTGCTGGTCCACGAAAGCTTTACTGTCAATTCTGTGTTGTAAAAAGCAGGTATCAGTTGCCTTCTCCAGTTTGATCACTTATTTCTAAAAAAGCATTTTAAGAGAGCAGTAAGCTAAACGAGGTTCTTTTTCCTCAGGCAAAGAGAAAAGAAGCTGTCTTTAAAATTCATAAGTGTTTCGGGGCGCGTGGGTGGCTCAGTCGGTTAAGCGGCCGACTTCAGCTCAGGTCATGATCTCGCAGTCCATGAGTTTGAGCCCCGCGTCGGGCTCTGTGCTGACAGCTCAGAGCCTGGAGCCTGTTTCAGATTCTGTGTCTCCTGCTCTGTAACCCTCCCCTGTTCATGCTCTGTCTCTGTCTCAAAAATAAATAAACGTTAAAAAAAATTAAAATTTGTAAGTGTTTCAAAAACTGACAAAAAGTTAATGAAGCTGCTGTTCCTTAGGTTAAATTCCTTAAGTGAAATTTTTATCAAAACTTTTATCAATAGCCACAACAGCCATTTGGTATACCATAAATGTTCAGATTTCACTGAAAAAAGGCTAAAATGGAGAAATGGTTGGTTGCTGATCTGGACAAGACAGGTCTACAGTCTCTAGAACATAGTACTTTCCCTGCCTTTTCTTAGTCACCACTTTTATACCATCACAGTTCTCTGTGACATGAATCTACACTGATACCCCGTTTTCTGGTTAGTCTATAAATCGTAGTTTTTAGAACCTGTTGATTTGAATAAATCCAGGTTTATGTCCCTCTGTTACTTTTTTCCCAATTATGCCAGTATTTTTAGTTAAAAAAATTTTTTTTAATGTGTATTTAGTTTTGAGAGAGAGAGAGAGAGAGAGAGAGAGAGAGAGAGAGCGCGCGTGCGCACGCGCAGGGGAGGGACAGAGAGAAAGGGAGACCCAGAATCCGAAGCAGGCTCCAGGCTCCAAGCTGTTAGCACAGAGCCCGACACAGGGCTCAAACTCATGAATGGTGAGATCATGACCTGACCGGAGTCAGATGTTTAACCAACTGAGCCACCCAGGTGCCCCTATTTTTAGTTTTTGAACGTAGCATTAACTTTGGCTGATTTCTAATAGAGATTTTTTTTTGAAAGACAGAAGTAACTTGTTTTTTGTAATACACTTAACTCATCACATTTTCCCCAAGAAAGCAAGTGATATTTTTCCTCCATTATCTTCCTTTGCCTGCTGTAACTGAAGATTTTTTATAGTAGGTTTTTACACTTCATGTTGCAAGAAATTTCTCATTTGCTTCAATTGGATAATTTTTATTTACTCTTCTTAAGTTGATTTGATATTCTCATCTGCCTTTCACACCTATGTTCAGTCTAGAATCTGTCATCTTGGAATCACTGCTCTACAGGTGTGACTTATGTACTATTTGTTCTATGATCATTATAATTGGTTACAAATAATTGTCTCATTGTCTCTCATTTGGACCTCCTTGTCTCTCTAACTTACCTGTTCTCTAAATCTTTTGATGCCTAAACTTTTGTTTATTTCATTGATACTGCTTCTGTTTTCTTTTCTTTTGGAGGACTAACTTGTGAAAACACCCACTAAAGTTTCCAGTAAATAATGAATTCTTTATTTAGGGAATGAATCAAATAAATGAGACCTTCATTACTAAGAATGTCCCCTGTGGACTTTCTATGCTGATTTGATAATGATTGGTAATGTGGATTTCCAGCAAGTGGGCTGAGTGTGATAGTTCCTCCTCACTGAAAGATCCATGTGCCAAAATGATTCTGGCAACGTGACCAAAGGGATATCCAGGAGAGATATGGTATGATTTAAAAGAGCATGGAGTTTGGAGCTAGGTAGACTTGAGTTTGATTCCCAGCTTGAGTTGTTTGCTGTTGTCTTATGAGGCAAGTGTCTATATCTAAAATGTTGAAAAAAGATTACTTTTTTTTAGATGTTTACTTTTGAGGGGGTGGGGGGGGAGAGGGAGACAGAGGGAGAGAACACAAGCAGGGGAGGAGCAGAGAGAGATTGAGAGAAAGAGACATGACACAGAATCCCAAGCAGGCTCCATGCTGTCAGCACAGAGCCCAATGCAGGCTCAAACTCATTAATTGTGAGATTGGACCTGAGCTGAAATCAAGAGTCAGACGATTAACTGACCAAGCCACCAAGGCGCCCCAACTTTTTATTTTTTTTCATGGCCTTTCCCTCACGTACTGTGTAAGTTTGTCTGTGGGAACATTGTGAAGGGGGCGGTGTGTTTCCCACCTCTAAGTCTAAGGACTTTAGAAAGAGAAGTTCAGTTCTTACAGCTTCATTCTGGGGCCAAGTTCATGTTCTGTCATACTTGTTGCATCTTCTCTCTTATCTTATGCCTTTTTCTGATCTCTCCGTCTCTCTGTGTCTTTGGCTTAACTGCTTCTCTTTCCTCCATTTTTCCCAGCCCCAAAGTTGCAAGATAGGGACAGAAGTTAGGGGTACAGAGAATCTTCCATTCTTGTTGTTTTTTTAATCCCTGACTTCTACTCCTGACTTTGTGTTGTTTTTACTTACAGTTGTGTTATCTGAGCATAAATTCCCTGCTTTAAATGGTCTTGTTAACTCTCCATTTTAGTGTTAGTAATAATTTAAGCTAAATGTGAAAGTACAAAGTAGCTATCACTTCTTACTAAATGCTGATGAAAATAAATTCATAGGTTGGCTCATGTAATGTATAAAATTGAAGAGATTGATTTCATTTCAGGAAGGGCAATGTGGATTATGACTGAAGTAAACCATTAACATCTTGACATTTACTTTGTGCTGTCCTAAGTGACTCACTCCCAAGAAACACACTCAGGGTCACATTCTTCCTGTGTCATTTAAAAACTTTCCTTTCCTTGGTTGGTACTACTCTCTAAATCATATTCATTTTAGAAGGCAGCAGACTTTCCTTGGCTTTATATGCTATGGTTTTGTGTTCCATGCTTTCCCCCCACCTTTTTTTTTTCACTTTAAAGTAGTTCAAACTTCAGTTTTCAAATGACTTTTGTTTAATGTTTGAAGTTTTTGTTTAGCCGCATACAGAAAGACCTTTCATTGTTGTTTAGTTTTTACTGCAAAAACTTAATTTTAAATCTGTAAACGATTTCATTAAATACCCTGTAATCTATTAAAAATGTACTTAGCATGAACAAGTCACTTGTCCTTTAGAAGTTTTTAGAAGAAAATTTAGAATCTGAAACATCGAATCCTAAGCTGAGGGAGACCTGAAGAGATCATCTGGTCTGGCTCTCTGCCTTGAGGTTGATGACTGTGGAAACTTTTAAAACAAGATACCATCTCTTTCGCCTTTGAACAGTTCACAGACAGAGATCCCAGAATCTGTGTAGGCAGCCAGGGTCTTCATTCTGTGGGGCAAGACTAGCTGTGTGGCCAAGGAGCTTGAATTGGGGTGATTCCCCACGTGCCAATTTCTGCCCTCCTATAACTCGCTATTCCAAGACTGCTCACCGTAACCTTTTCCTAGCTTTTAGAAAGATCTGAAGAGATGGGACATATGACAAAGAAAGGAAGTGAAGGAGGAGAGAGGAACACCACTCGTACATATTCACCCTGTTCCATTAGTGGTGAGAATAAACAGCATGTGTTAGGGGCAAAGTAATTTTATTTTCCAAAAGAAAATTTCCTTTTTATTTTGAATTTTCCCTCTTTACTCTTTGTTCAGGTCTTTATAGTGTTCTAACCATCCATCCTGTTTTGATTATTGCCCTTTATCTGTTGTTCATGATCGTAATGAAAGACTACCTTATGGCAGGAAATAATGGCATCTGTCATCTTGTGAGTGGTTTTTGTCAGGCACTGTGGTAGGCATCTGTATAAATTATGTCTAAAATCACAGCGACCCAGACCTGCTCAGTAGATGGGAATACTCCCATTGTACAGAATCACCATTTGAATCCCAGAAAGCTTGTCTCCCAAAGTTGCAGAGCTATGGATAGCCAGAGCCATGATTTGAACTTAGGTCTGCTTGGTCCCTGAGCTTATGCTGTATCCATATGCCAGGAAATCATTTTGGCCTCACTTAAGAGCATCAGTTTCAGTGACTAGGTTTGTTGATAATTTGGTAATTGCAACATTATATTGCTGGTGAAATTTCTGGGCGATGAACCATACCACTGATCACAGAGGCCTTTCTCATCTTCTAGCTTCCTCTCATCATTTCCTGTTCTTCTCAGGTTCATAGTAGGAAGAATCACTCATTACCAAGATATGTGAGCCAGTATTTAGGCGAGCATATTATTTATTGTTGAAACTGGGACACTTTTGGGAGTGGAGTGCTGTTATTAATGCACTTTGCTAGTACAACTGGCATAAGCCAGGACTGTTCCAGACGGACTAGGATGTATGTTTACCCTACTTATAAGAAAATTCAAATGCCTGGAGCAAATTACTGGGCAGGGAGAGAGTCTTTGTAATATAAATGATCACTAAGTGGTAGAACATATTAAACCTTCTTATGATTTTTTTTTTAATTTTTTTTTTAACATGTATTTATTTTGGGACAGGGAGAGACAGCATGAACGAGGGAGGGTCACAAAGAGAGGGAGACAAAGAATCTGAAACAGGCTTCAGGCTCTGAGCTGTCAGCACAGAGCCTGATGCGGGGCTCGAACTCACGGACCACGAGATCATGACCTGAGCCTAAGTCAGATGCCCAACTGACTGAGCCAACCAGGCTCCCCTCTTATGATTCTTTTGATTAACGTTATCAAGGTTTGCTGACAACTACTTGGGACTATATACATTGCAAAATAAGTGGTATATTTATAAGTGAGTATAATGTAAAAGAAACTGATATACATTGAATTGGGTATCTTAGAAATGAATAATACAGACCACTGATGACTTCCGTGGATTAGGTTATCACAACAGGCACTTTAGGACTGTAAGAATTTAAGCGTGTAACAACGCATTCTTTCTTCCTTACAGCGTATCATGGATATAACCAAATGATGGAATGTCTGCAAGGTTATAAGCGGGTCAACAACACCTTTTGTCAAGGTAAGTTTAACTGAGTTCATTGGTGTGGATTTCTGTTGCTTTGGCTGTTTAGGAATCTTAAGTTATTTGACCACAATTTTCTCATTAGCCCCATATGAGAAAGTCACAACAATGAACTACCTCTCGCTCACTCAATTTATCTATAATTTATTTATAGTGTATGGTTGCTAGAATTAATAGCATTTAAACGTCATGGAACTTTTTCCCCCCTATGTTAATTTGTGATGAAACCCACAGGAGATTGGATTATATTACAGAGCACCGTATGGTCTCCATGCTGGTCACTCCCTTTCCATGCGTGGGTGCATGTGCATGCATATGAGTATGCATGTGTACCTAGCAGTGTGCCTTCCTTGCTGACACAGGATTGGGTAGTAGAGTTCCTTTATTTCCCTCTCATCAGAATATTGCTAGCCACCTCAAAGTATTTAAGTATTAAATGACAGGGTGCATACACATTTCTTAGGCAATAGGTAAAGCTCTGTAGCCCAGTGTCTGTACTTTACAGACCAGGACATTCAAGCCCAGACTGGTGTAGTGACTTTCCTGAGGCTAAATAGAGCTGGGGTTGTAACTCAGGTTTACGAGTACCTAGTTTAGTACCCACATATGATATCAAATTTTGTTTCATTTACTCTGTGGTTTGTCCAATTAATGCTCCTAATTTCCCCTTAAATGTCTGGGTAAAGGAGTTATTAGTAACTTGGAAATGTGCGTATATTAAAATGGAGAAAGAGCCTCCATTAGTGAACCAAAATCCACATTAAGAACACAGCACATGTTTTCCAACTTGTTTTCTGCGGCTCTGTATCCTTGACCAGTATGTGTTTATATATGACAGGGTAGATTAAGGTAATGTTACAAAGTCTAGATTAATTCCTATTAAAAGGGTTATGTCAGTGGACTGTCTTAATTACCTGAGAATTTTCTCAGGTTGTTCCATATTGCATCTATCTAACTTTTATGATCTGTAGAGCTCTAGCAAGAAAAGAATTTTCTTTTGAAATGTACATAGGTGTACCATGCATTTTAAAAAAGTGTTGCCTTAAAATATGGTAATCCTGCTGAAAGTTAGATTTAACTGCTCAGGGAGAGGGCACCCAAGACACTGTGTAAGAAACATCTTAGTAACGTGGGAATAATGGATTAATCAATATTACGTAGGAATCAGTAGAATTTAAGATATCCTTAAGAGATTGTATTAAATGGGGGCGCCTGGGTGGCGCAGTCGGTTAAGCGTCCAACTTCAGCCAGGTCACGATCTCGCGGTCCGGGAGTTCGAGCCCCGCGTCAGGCTCTGGGCTGATGGCTCAGAGCCTGGAGCCTGTTTCCGATTCTGTGTCTCCCTTTCTCTCTGCCCCTCCCCCGTTCATGCTCTGTCTCTCTCTGTCCCAAAAATAAATAAACGTTGAAAAAAAAAAATTAAAAAAAAAAAAAAAGAGATTGTATTAAATGGATGGAAGATTGAAATGGATGGAAGAATGAAGATGTTGAATGAACAGATGGCTAAATATATATTCTACAGCATAAATGAAGTGATTGCTTCACAGATTTGGATGAAAATCTATATGACAAGCCCTAGCCCATTTTTAGAATGCATTAGTAGAAGCAGAATGAGCAGGGCTTTGGAAGTAACAATCTTGTCCTCTGCTAGTCAGAGTGAATTTGGGGTTTGGGTGTTTGGTATTAATTGTCTTTTGGCTAATAAAGTCAACAGAGCTCATGAGGGGCCTGGAATCCTGAAGGTGTTTAGCCCTGGAGAAGAGCAGACTACAGAGAAATAGAATGGCTGCCTCATAAACATGCCTTTAAATGTTGGATCCACTGTCCTACAAAACAAGTCTTTGATTTTTATTTTTTTTAAGTTTATTTATTTATTTTGAGAGAGAGTGAGAGAATGTGAGTGGGGGAGGAGCAGAGAGAGAGGGAGGGAAGGAGAATCCCAAGCAGGCTCCGCACTGTCCGTGCAGAGCCTGATGCGGGGCTTGAACTCATGAACTGTGAGATCATGACCTGAGCCAAAATCAAGAGTTGGATGCTTGACCAACTCAGCCACCCAGGCATCGCAAAATAAGTCTTTATGAGTTGCTTCAAAAACCAGTCAATAATAGAATGGAGTTAAAAGGAGGCATATTGACCACTCAGAGCAAACTTTCTGTGGAACAGCATTCCCCAACACTGTACTGAAATGCCTTTGGAAGTAGTGAGCTTCCTGCATTGGGCATAATTCAGTAGACCCTTAAAAACAACTGGCCACGGGGTGCTCCAGGGAATTTCTGTCCTGCACAGTCCATGAGGTTGGGAGACTTTGTAGGTACATTCCAGGTGTCTGATGACTCTGTTGCCTGGGATAGATGCTATGGATGAGAAGAAAGAAATGACAGCTGGGTCTGTCATACACGTTTTAGTGCCTGGATAGGAAGTTTCCTGAAGTGTACCCTGTGTTGAGGTGTGTCTGCCTCCTCTCAGAAGGAGGCGGATCCTTGTTTATCCTTCCACGTTGCAAACCTGCTATAACTAATTATCAGAGATGCTCCAGAATGTCGGGTGCTCCTAATTTCCTGATGTCAAATTATGAAGAATGTGCATGTTTTTGTGGGGTAAGAAGGGGTGGGGTGGGCTTTAGACATTATTAATCCCAATTGAAACCAAGACACAGAGTAGAGTAAGTCACTTTACCAAGATCGCACAGAGAATGAGAGGCTCAGCCAGGATTAAACTCCCAAACCACCTCTATTTCTGTGTGCAACATGGCCTCCTTTACTGATTTTATATGTATCTAAGGTATAACTAATGTAGATACCAGCTCTTTAGAACTAGCCGTGCTGTTAGAAGGTACGCCATCTGTTGTGAGGAGTATTAGAAGGTAATGCAATCAATATTAATAAGATTTATTGTAATAAGAAAGGATGGTTATCCAACATATTCCTTCTTCTAGCTGGTTCAAGGTTCTAACAGTGTTTGTACAAATACCACGATGGAAGTAGAAGTAAACATCGGCCACATATCTTAGCAAAAGAGAATGAAGGATCCTTTAAATAATTGCTTGATTTTTGTTGTTATTTTTGTATTTATCTCTTCTGGTATGAATGGTATGGAGTGACCTTTTGCAAGTTTTGTTCACACTGAGCACAGGAAATGGTTCCATCTCGTTCTTTGCCCTGACAGTCAGTAACACCAAATCCTGGCTTACGTTTGTCTCAGGAGGATATTTGCAAAACAGTGTCAGACTTTTTGGCAGGGAATCTGGAGTGAAGTATCACAGAAAATTCTATTTCATGGTGCCTCAAAAAGGCACCGCTAAATTATACTGCAGAGAAGATTGACTCATAAAATAATATGATTTCATTCATCATAATCTATTAAAATTACTTTTGAGAGAAGGGCTTAATTTCACTCCCTTTGTGACACTATTGGTCAGTAAAATGAAATAGAACTTTCTCACATTACATATGTACACTCCTTTTTCCTAGAGCTCGAAGCTTTAGATTTTGTTATCCCAGAGTTTTTCAAAAGGAGCCCATTAACCGCTAATTACTTGTGCGTTCCACATTGTTCTTAGAGTTTAATGTCTTCTCAGTTTACAAAGCACATTTAAAATTAAAGTGATTAATAACTAGAATTACATTATTTCCTTCACCTAGGCGAACTAATGTCCTGAAACAACGTTTAGTAATGTGGGCTCAGTAACAAAGAACCAACTGTGCACAAGTTAATTTGAGGAGCTTTGAAATAATTGCCCTCCAAGTTGGGTTTTTTTCTCCTCTCTAGCGGTGCTGCGATTATCTTTTCAAAGGAATGATTTATTGCACACACACACATGGAGCTCTCAAACCTGCCCTCACTACCCTTAACATTATGGAATTGTTATAATTTGCTTCATTTATCATAACAAACAATACAAGCATATTTCCTGGTAGATCTAGAACAACATTTGTCATTTGATTATTATGCTAAGGTTTGATGTAGAGCTAGAATTAAATGGAATAATACCCCATGAATATGGTAATAGGAGCGCCTGCTTTCATACTCCTTGACTCTGGAGCTCACTTCTTCCCTGCATTTTGAGTATTCTCACTTGCCCATAACTTTGTCATGAGATAAATGAGCTCTTAAAAATTAGGCGTAAATCCAATAAAATGCAATTTGGTTCTGAAGTCACTTGGGGAGCAATCTATTTAGTGAAGTCTTTTGTGAAAAGCAAATACCTCTTTGGATACACAGAAATCATTCATTTCATGAGCTGTAGGTATGAAATCAACCTAGTATTATTCTATACATTTTGTTTTAGCATGTGCTGAGCAGTGCTGTGGGCCACGCCACAATATGTAAGTGAGAGATGTCTGCACTTTCATAATCCAGTGTATGTATATTCCTTTTTCATAGATAATCTCAAACATTAACGAATATTCAGTGATCCACAAACATTAATTGGCAGGGTTCCCCTAAGCTACAGACTGAGGAGAGGCCTGGTGAATAAGGCATCCCTCTGGACCTTGGACTCAGTGTAATTAAGTCAGTTGGAAATCAGCAGGACACAGTTGGCTTTGTTCACTCTCCCAGCTAGCTAAATTTTAGCTGACTCGAGATGAGCCCATTACAGCAGCTATGGCAGAGCTGTCCACGTAACTTTCCACCTCAATTTTTTTTACACCAGTTATTCTGCTTCAATAAAATAGATTTACAAAACAGATAAGATAGGGCATCATTGTATCCATTAGCATGGACAGTCCCAAGTGTGGGATTCCTTTAAGGTGGTGCCCCAAAGTGCATTTGAAACCACAGTTTGTTTGGAACATAGAAAAGATAATGGACTTTTTTTTTTTTCTTCAGGGGCATATTTCTGTGATTAAATGAAACTCACAATCTTAATACTGTGTATCAGTAAGCCATACTTGGGGGATTTGGGGTTATGAAGAGCTTGGCTGGGCAATAGCATCTATTTCAGACACCTTAATGAATACAAAATACTGTGACTGTATTATGGTAAGGATATAGAAGAAGGCTGGTCTTTGAGTACTTTGGGAAAACTAGAAAGTGCAGGTGAGACCCTCAAGAAAACGTTTTTGGTTGTAGAAAACGTGGTCTCTGGCATAGTGCTGGGTAACAGAATGAGTCACCGTTTTATAGTTATTTTCAAAGGTATAGTTAATGGACATCGAAGTTTTTTTTTTAATCCAGTTAATAGTTAAATGAATGTACTGGCATTTTATCAGGTTTTTCATTCAGCATTGTTTCTTGTATCCTGTGCTTGTTTTGTGGGCTCATGAGTTTTTTGTTTTGTTTTGTTTTTGTTTTTGAGGTAGGTTTGCCAGATTAGATACAGGATAGCCAGTTAAATTTGAATCTCAGATAAATAGCAAATAATTTGGTTGGAACAGATATACTAACAATTACTTGTTTGTCTAAAGTCCAAATTTAATTGTGTGTCCTGTATTTTTTTTTTACTTTTTTTTTTTAACGTTTATTTATTTTTGAGACAGAGAGAGACAGAGCATGAACGGGGGAGGGTCAGAGAGAGGGAGACACAGAATCTGAAACAGGCTCCAGGCTCTGAGCCGTCAGCACAGAGCCCGATGCGGGGCTCGAACCCACAGACTGCGAGATCATGACCTGAGCTGAAGTCGGCTGCCCAACCGACTGAGCCACCCAGGCGCCCCATGTGTCCTGTATTTTTATTTGCCAGTCTGTATTTTAAGATTATATTCTTTGACAGTTCTTTAAGTGAGGGTCACTGAGAAGTATATACTTTATATGTCTGAGAATATCTTTGTTTGGAGCTCATTCTGTAAGGACACTGGTCAGGTGTTCAGTTCCAGGTTGTTTGCCAGCAATACATTTGACCACATTGTGCTAATGTCTTCTGACTTCTTTTTGATACTTTCTTCCTTTGTAGGTAATCTCTCTTTCTCTCTTTTGAGATCTTTGAATTCTTTGTTTTCTGTAGTTTTTTCATGATGTGTCAATATTTGCATTTATTTTGATTTTGCTCAGTGGACAGAGTGCATTGTCCATCTGAACAGTCATGTCTGTCTTCACATTTGAAAAATGATAAACTCTTATCTCTTCAAATATTGTTTTTCTACCATGTTTCTCAGCTGAAACTCCTATTGACTAGTGTTGGAGACGTCTTTAATTTTCATGTCTCTGAGCAAGTCTTTTGTGCTTGTATCCTTTTGTCTTTTTTTTTTTGGTTGCATTTTGAATGAATATCTCAGTTCCATCTTACAGTTTTCTCAGTCTTGTTTTCTTAAGCCTATCTGGACTCTGTCCGATCCATTAGACTTGTAGTTTTAAGATTGTTTTCCATTTCTGAGGTTTCTAATAATTTTTCATAGCTGCCTGGTCTTGTTTCTTTCCGTTTAAATATATTCATTCATCTAACTTTTTAAGCATGCTGACAAGTTTTGCTAGATTTCAGCTGCTGAGGAAGAATGCTTCTGCACAGGTTCTTTCGGATTCTTACCTTCCGTTGCTAAATCCTGGCTGCCCCTGTTTCCTTCTGGGTGGTAGACACAGAAATTCAGTAGCTCCACCCACTACCATGTATTTCTATGCCGTTTCAGATTTACTGAGATGTTTCTTTTGTTTTTTAATCTTCTTTTAATAGTTCGTTTTCAGTTGCTAAGTGTTTGGAGCCTGGGAGACTGCCAAAGCGCGAGTTTACTGTGTTACATTTCTTTAACATATATCCATATCAGAATTGAGCTTTTTAAAATCCAAGATATCAATATTGGAGTGTGATATTTAATGTATGTATGTATTATAAATTTTCTTTGAGGATGTGGAAAAGGCTTTGAGAAAACAAAGCTCCAAGTTATATAATTGTTATCCACAGGTAGTCTTTTTTCCCTGTTGAATTAAGCAGCCCATCTGCATCAATATCTGCCATTCATTAGCTCACTTGCTTTATAGACATTTAATGATGATTTAAATGGGGATACTCTGAGAAATATTAGAATATAATAAGACTCAATTCCCGCCCTCATGAAGATCCCTGTTCTTACTTACAACTCAAATATCAAGGCGGCAGGTGGTAAGTGCTTAAGGAATGAACCGAACACTGCAATTTCAGAAAGTTCCCATTTAGTTAGCAAATTGGATAGCACTTAAAAACCTAATCTTTAAAACAAACACATTGTCTTTTTTATTTATAAAATAATTCATACCTAGTGTTTAAAACTTAGAAACTAGAGAAATGTATAAAAAGTAGAAATTACCTGGGGTGCCTGAGTGGCTCAGTTGGTTAAGCGTCCGACTGCAGTTCAGGACATGATCTCATAGCTCGTGAGTTTGAGCCCCGTGTCGGGCTGTGTGCTGACAGCTCAGAGCCTGAAGCCTGCTTCTGATTCTGTGTCTCCCTCTCTCTGCCCCTCCCCCACCTACGCTCTGTCTCTCCCTCAAAAATAAATAAATGGTAAAAAAATGTGAAAAAGAAAAGAAATTACCTTTATCACCTTCAAACATTGGTGCATTTTGCTGTAGTTCCTGCTATATATCTATAGATATCTATAGATAGATATTTATATCATATTTCACAGATAAGTGTGAAAACTGTTTTTACTTAATACATAATACTTTCTCATGTTATTAAATCTATTAAGAATTATTTTAATGCAGACGTAGTATCCTAGTTAATGGATACTGGAGAATTCATTTAATTATTCTAAAGTGCTATTTTCAGATTAGTTTCTATTTTTTCTTAATACATATACTGTCATGAGCGTACTTGAACGTAAAGCTTCAGTGAATCCATGGTTCTTTTTACAAGAGAAATGACTGGTTCCAAGCTGTGATTTATCCTGTACACATGACTTTTGGAGAGGATGTGCATTTCCCTTCTCACTAGCAGTAGAGAGCCCACTGACCATAGGTCCCTCCTCTCCTCCCTTGCCTCCCTGTTTAGGCTCTCCCCAGGCACTTTATATTGAATATGGCTGTGAGCAAGATTGTAATTTAATATTCACTGTTTTATTGGAACTAACTCTTGTTGGTTTTAATAATTTTGTCTGAGTTTTCTACGTAGGAATAATTTTACCTTAAAATAATTGCAGTTTGGGAAAGATGATATCGGAGTTGGGAAAGTCATCGGGACCAGAAGAGATTAAGACATGGGCATGGGAGAGTATGTGCTATGCTGTGCCTGCTGGATCCCACAGGTGTAGGTGAAGGTGGATGAATTACTTATTACGGTATGGGGAGGGGGCAGGCTGAATGCAAAATTTGTTTGATATAGTGGCTAGTGACTGTAAGCTTCTTTTAAGTTTATATTTAAATAGAGGAACATTGATATAGTTTGTTATATATATTATGTCCTTGACATTTGTGGTTTCTTTCAAAGGTTTTGGTGAGAATTTGCATAGAGTGAAAATAAATGGCTTTAACTTAGTAGTGAGAGTTTTGTGCTCTCCCTCTCACTCAAGGTCCGCCCACCCAGCCTGTTCAGGGCTGCCTTCTTGTGGCGTTTGGAACAAGGTACAAGGGAGACAATGACCATGTACAGACATAAAGATGTTTTTAGTGATGGTGATCCTGATAGCAGGTGACTTCATGGTCTGTGATCCTAAGTTCACTAGCAGTGAGGCCCAGTTTAAATTTCTTTTTAATGTTTTTTATTTTATTTTTGAGACAGAGAGAGCATGAGTTGGGGAGGGGCAGAGAGAGAGGGAGACACAGAATCTGAAGCAGCCTCCAGGCTCTGAGCTGTCAGCACAGAGCCCGACGCAGGGCTCGAACTCACAGACTGTGAGATCATGACCTGAGCTGAAGTTGGAAACTCAACCCACTGAGCCACCCAGGCGTTTCTCAGGCCCAATTTAATAAGCCTTTTGTATATAAACTAAGTTCTTCCTCTAATACTCTTTAGTTCTTACCCAGCTTTTTGGAACTAGCTAGACCAGCTACTGCTCCATTTGTCATTACTGTTGATTTTGTTAACGTGAGGCTCGTCTCCTTATGATGTTACTTACACGAGAATAACTTGATAGTTTTCTTTTTTCTCATAAAATAGATTTCCTTTCTGGTCATCATTGCTTGCATATTTTGTATCTGCCCATTTATATATTTTGCTAGCATTTATTCAGTGCCTATTTGGTGGAGCCATTGTGTCGGATGCTTAGGTGTGTCATAATTGAACAACCCTGGGAGATAAGTAGTGTTACTTTTTTTTTTTTTCTTTTAAACTGGTAATGAAACTGAGTCTTATGACTTCAAAAAATTAAGCGATGGAAGGTCATGTAGCTGGAGAGTGGTAGAATTTACCTCTGCAGCTGAGTACTCCTCCCTGTGCTTTTAACATTTATATAGCAGTGTGCAGTTTATGAAAGTACTTTTAATGTGTTTTCTCATCTCTAAGGTCTTGACAATGACCACACCTACTTGTTGCAGGTGGGGAAACCATGACCTAAAGCCTTGCTCAGCAAATGGTAGAGCTGAGAATGATAGTGGATGCCCGCTGATAGTTTCACATTCTATGTTTAGCTCTTAAGCTCTTTACTGGTTTGAAATTGGTTTAGAAATCATAGAGTTGTCCAAACTTCATCGTCTAATTTTATAGCAGGTTGCCTTGTAAATGTATCTGGTGTGTAAAGTTTTTTTTACCACATCACGTAAGCTGTACCCCCTCAGTTTTAAATTTTTGTTAATATATATTTATTTTTGAGAAAGAGAGACAGAGACAGAGAGAGAGAGAGAGAGAGAGAGAGTCAGAGCATGAGCAGGGAAGGGGCAGAGAGAGAGGGAGACACAGAATCTGAAGCAGCTCCCGACTCTGAGCTGTCAGTACAGAGCCCAACATGGGGCTCGAACCCACGAACCAATGAGATCATGACCTGAGCCGAAGTTAGATGCTTAACGAACTGAGCCACCCAGACTTCCCTGTACCTCTTCAGTTTTAGCATGAAGTTTTTAAGAAGCAGAATATCTATGCTTCTAAATACTCTTGTTTTTATTTCTGTGCTTTTGTTTTGCGTTGATGCTTCTGTACTGTTATTTAGGCTATAGTTGATTTAGATTCCGAGGCATTCCTTTTCTAGGATCATCTCTTCTCCTTTCCCCTGTCAGTTAACAAATAAAATAATCATGTAGTTGCCACACTTCTAGGTGCAACTGGGCAGGTTTGCTGACCCAGGCCAGGGGCGGATGATCTCAGCCAGGCTCATTCTTGCATCTGTGATCTGCTGCTGGGTGCCTGGGGCTAGATGGTACAGGATGGTCTTGGCTAGGATGAATCTGCTGTCTTACACACAGTCACTCATCTTCTGGGCAGCTAACACAGGCTGTTCGCAGGCTGGTGGCAGGGTTCAAGAGAGAGTGAAAGCACACAAAGCTTTACAGTCTTAGGCTTAGAACTGACACATTGTCACTTCAACTTTGTCCTGTGGTTGAAAGACTGAAGTAATAAGGGCAGCCCACATTCAGGTGAGGACATAGCAAGAGGCATGGATACATGGAGAGGTGGAGAATTGGGGTCATTTTGAAAGTCAGTCTATAACACCCTGATGGATTACCCTGACTCAGCAAGTAGAAGTGCGTTTTTTCTGGGAAAAAAGGAAATGAAGATTTTTTTTGTGTGTTATGTGAGGTCACTTTACATCTGCTCATAAAGCCATATTGACAAAGTATTGGTGGGAAAAAAAATTCTGGTGGATTATACTGGAAACTATATCATTTGTTATATATATATATATATATATATATATATATATATATATATATATATATAAACTTTTTGATTTTTTAAATTTTATTTTAGAAAGACACATACACACACACACACACACACACACACACACACAGAGCATGAGTGGGGTGGGGCAGAGAGAAAGGGAAACACAGGATCCCAAGTAGGCTCCAGGCCCTAAGCTCTGAGCTGTCAACAAAGAGCCCAACATGGGGCTCCACCTCATGAACCATGAGATCATGACCTGAGCTGAAGTCGACACTCAACTGACTAAGCCACCCAGGCACCCCCTATATATATATATATATATATATATATATATATATATATATATATATACACACACACACACACACACACACACATATATACACACACATACATACATGTATATATGTGCATATGTCTATACTTACATATGTACATATACATATACTATATATATATATATATACAATTTATTAAAAAATTTTTGTTAATGTTTAGTTTTGAGTGAGAGAGAGGGAGACAGAGCACAAGTGGGGGAGGGGCAGAGAGAGAGGGAGACACAGACACAGCTCTGAGCTGCAGGCTCTGAGCTGTCAGTATGGAGCCCAATGTGGGGCCTGAACTCGTAAACCATGAGATCATGACCTGAGCCAAAGCCGGATATTCAGCAAACTGAGCCACCCGGGCACCCCAATGTTCGTTATATTTTTTAAAAAACTTTGTATCTGTATATAGCCTATGTGTAGAACAATGTATTTTTCTTCCAGAATAATCGGTAGCTTACTCTTACAAGAATAGATCAGTTTTGTTTTTTTTATGAACTTTCAAATGATCCAGTATGTGTTCTTTTGTGTCTGGCTTCTTCCATTCAACAGCATGTGGCCAGTACCATTTCCTAATATTAGAAATTCTGGCTAGTGAAGTGATAATACCCATTGATGCTTTCATTTAAAATTTTGAAAATACTTTTTCCCCTACCTTCAACATGTTCTTCTTGGACTTTTCGGTCTACGTAGTATTTCCTACAGTTAGCATGGTCTCTAAAGTTGCTTTCAGTTCCACTATCAGAAAGGACTTGATTATTGTGATGTTTGTTTCTTAGTAGGAAGAAATGGGAAATAGGGATATGAGAATAATGTATGTATAAGTATGAAATTTAGAATCCCTTGTTCTTGCTATATGTTTGGGAAGTTATAGTAGAAAATCAGTAGTTAGAAGTTAAGGCTAGAGCCCACCAGACCTGATAAATAAGTTCTTCAAAATACTCACAAATTTTTAAAATTCTTTTTTTTTTTCTTTTGAGAGAGAAAAAGAGAGTGAGAGAGCGCATGTGCACATGCACATGCGGGAGGGACAGAGGGAGAGGGAGAAAGAATCTTAAGCAGGCTCCACACCCAGTGCAGAGCCTGACGTGGGGTGTGATCTCGTGACTATGAGATCTTGACCTGAGCCGAAATCAAGAACCTGATGCTTAACCGAATGAGCCACCCAGGCGCCCCTAAAGTTCTTTTTATTTAGCCTGCCAGAAATTTATCACAACACTCGGCTGTATTTAGTGATTGAATCCCAGAAATTGTGGGGTACTTAATGTGATTCTGAATCAAGTTTTATGATAGTCACCGACTAGGAGGGAATTGATAGATGTGTTACTGATTGGAAGGGGTTATTCTACCGTCCTAGGCATTTTCCTGGAACTCCTGCCACAGTTTGTATTTTAAATAGAGACAGAGTTTTTAGGAAGAATTGAAACCATTTTGGTCTGGTCCTGAGCATCCTATTTCAGCATTTAAAAGTCAATTTGGGACCTATTCCTCTCCATTTGAGAGTCTTTCCCTAATGTGTCTTCTTACCGTGCTTATATCACTGGGATAGGATTCAAAAAGGAAATGTCTGTTTATTTTATTCACTTTTCTTCAGGAAAGACAGTGGTGAAGTGAGTCATTAGCACATTGTATTTTCCAATAGCTCTTTGACCTTAATCTCTGGGGCTATAAAATCAATGGGAAGATGCCTGTTGCATCACGAGCGATGAGGAAAGCCCATGATGGATTCATGTTACTGTGAATGTTTCAAGGAGAAATTAATGTAGTGTCTGTAGACTAGAGTCAGAGATCCAAGACCCACAGAGATGTGTATGTGATTAGCATCTTGCATGTGTAGCACACATGTATCAAGAAATAAATACAAGCTGTTCTCTGGGCTCTGATAATTCTTTTATCATGTTACCCTGAAGACAGAAGAATTGGAAGGAAGGGAGTGCCCTCCCAGTGGTTTACCTCCTCTCAGTGAGTCTAGTGATCAAATCTATCTTGTGCTGGATTATCATTTACAAAGCGGAGGACAGTTACAGGTCAGGAGGGAAGGGTATGGCGGCAGTGAGGCCTGGGTTGAAACAGACTAGCCGCAGAGAGCAACATTTCACAAAATGTGCTTCACGGACCGCCAGTTCGGAGGGATGTAAACAGACGGGGTGTGCAAAAAGGCTCCATGGCCGAAGGTGTAAAAAAAAACCCACCAAGTTAAAGAAAACCCAGAGTTTTTTCCAAAGGACTTCTTGGGGTTTGTAATGTGCTTGTGCCTGTACAACGTGCAGTGTTTCTCAAACATCTTTGGCCACAGGACCCTTTTATAGGCTCATAAAGCTTGTTTCACATAACGTACCTTGGATAAAATTGCTCTGGAACATGGACCTTCAAACATTTTTTTGGTTCACTTATCTCCTAAAATAATTTGGAAAAAGTTATGTGGTCACACATTTTCAAGCTTACATCTACATTTTTTCCCATTAAAACTAAGTGGATGCAGTAGAATGATTTCTTGGGCATTTGTTTTAGATACGTGGTTTAAACATATTTTTTTAATGTTTGTTTATTTTTTGAGAGAGACGGAGAGAGAGAGAGACCGAGCACAAGCAGGGGAGTGGCAGAGAGAGGGGGATACACAGAATCTGAAGCAGGTTCCAGGCTCTGTGCTAACAGCTCATGAACCGTGAGATCATGACCTGAGCTGAAGTCGGACGCTTAACCGACTGAACCACCCAGGCGCCCCTGAACATAGTGTTATCAAAACTTTGGAGCTTCAGAGGTGCCTGGTGGCTCAGTTGGTTAAGCATCCCACTTCGGCTCAGGTCATGACCTCACGGTTCATGAGTTCAAGCCCCGTGTTGGGCTCTATGCTGACAGCTAAGGGCCTGGAGCCTGCCTCAGATTCTTTGTCTCCCTCTCTTTCTCTCTCTCTCTGCCCCTCCCCTGCTCATACTCTGTCTCTTTCTCAAAAATGAGTAAACTTAAAAAAAATTTCTTTTTTAAAACTTTGGAGCTTCAGAGTTGACTCGTTCAACTTATGAATAATGTTGCCGTCTAACCTAATTGGTGAAAGTTGGGCCCTCTTGAGCAAACCATACTTTATTGCTTTTCCTGTGACTTGTCCTCAGGAGGGATATATTTGTGAAATGTTCAAATGTTTGGTGTCTTTGAGAATTTTCCATCGTGTAGGGCAGTGTACTTAGAAAGCATAGAAAGATTCCAGATGAGCAAGAGATACGCCTTGACTTTGTAAAGAAGACAAAGGCACTGAGTGAAGGAAGGATAGGAAAAGAGACTGGGCATGTGTGTTCTTAGATCACTTTGAGAGAAGAAAATGTATGAAGGCTCAAGATCTAGAAACCGATTCCTTTAAATAAAAGGATCCAAGCCTGTGTGTACCTGTGATATATTGTCACATGCCTTTAGGGATATGTGTACCCCCAGTGAACCTGCTTCTGTGGGAGTTTAAGGATACATATGTCCTCTTAGAGGATGCATTCTGTATCTAACGCATGCAAAATAGCCAAATGGTCTGTGTGGCAAGGGAAGTATTTATTTACCTTGAGAGGAATTTTTTTCTGCTTTCAATTGGAAGTTATATTGCCAATTTATATGCTGGAATTTCTTTCCATCAGCAAAACCTGAATATACACAGCAGAATCTGTAGAAGGCTTCATATTTTCACACAATGTGAAGATCTTCATGCCCTTTTCTCACCTTGGACTTAATTCCTTTCGGTTATTAGACATGCCTCATTTCCTGTATAAACTTGCGTCACTAAAAAGGCAGTAAATTATTACTTTGTTAAACATACATACTTTCCTTTAGGAGAATGGATACATAAAAGTGTGTTTATTTCCCATAAGGACACTTATGCTATTCATAATATATTATGCATTAACTGTCATTATTTATTCCTTGGTATTTTCAGTCCTGGCAGATTGTTTTAAAGTCTGAATATTTAAGCTAAAAGTAACCTTGGGAATTATCTGGCTCAGCCCTTTTGTGTTATAGGAAAGGAACGTGAGATCAAGAGAAACAAAATGGCTTGCTCTAGGTAACATAATTTAGCATCCTCATTACAGTAAAACTAGGTATTAATGGGATATGCCTCTGATTAGATTGTTAACCCTTCATGTATTTTAATTAACCCTTTTAAAAAATAAGATCTTGGACAAAATTATGCTTATAAAATGCGAATGACTGTTGTGTTGCTCACCATCCAGAATTGTCATGAAGTTCCCATGAGAGGAGGTGAGTAATACAAATGTAAAGGCACGTGAGGATCCTTGTGTCATGGTACTAGAAGATTGTATCATTGCCTACTACTCAAATACAAAAGCTGTGTTATATGAGGTTGTTTAAAGGGTCTCTCATTAAGCATATTTTCCGACTACTCTGTATTTTTCTGCTCTCTGGGTAATAGATGCCTTCAATTTCAGTTGTATTGGGTTGAACCATGTGACATTGCTAATATTCAATCATTTTAGACTTACAAGAAGACCAGTTTTGTATTACTGAATTTGTTATGGCTAGAAGCCATGGTAGGCTATCGTGGGCAGAGACCCTCTATAAATGTTTCAAGCTAGTCTCCTCTGTGTTACCTGTATCCCTATGGATTTTTGCCTACTGGAAAGTTGCTCATGAGGCTGTATGAGTTTCTCCTCTTGTTTCTGCCTCTGTCAACTTCTTAGACTTAACCAAGCAGCTCAGATTGGGAGGTATGAAGATTGGCTGTATAAGAGGACCAATTCCCTTCAGCCATTCCCTTGGATCTTTACTCTTTAACTCTGAAAACTGTGAGGTTTCCAGTGGTTATACCATTCCTTGAAAGGATAGATTTCCATAGTTGGCCAGAAAAAAATCAGTGCTGTACAGAGGGAGAACAACGAACAAATTCATTTGTTGATCTGTTTGTTTAAAAACTAAAATACTTTCAATTTAATCAAAATGCATTAAGGGAAATTGGCTGACCCTTATAAAATATGATACTTCTGATCTGAAACAGTTATGTTTGTCAGATATAAGTTATTTATGAAAATGATAATCAAGTTAGAAACTTTTATTTGATTTAAAAAATAGCCGTAGGAATTGAAGTCTAAATAGAATTAAAATTCATAATTTGCCCATCATGTTTCGTATAATTGTTAAACTTTTGCCTGATAACGTCTTCTCTTAGTGTCCTCCTTAAACTTCTCATGTCCAGATATAACATGTTCAGTTAAATACGTTCTTAAAGCATTTGTGATTTTTATCAGTTTATTTAGAAAGATCTTAAAGAGCTTGGCTACCTGAGAAAGTCATTTGGATCATTAATTGTTCATATTTCATATTAATTTCTGAGGTTCTAAATTAAAAAGTATGGGAGTTTTGATTTTTTACCTTTTTGTTTTTGTTTTTTAAGTACAGAGAATATAAACTAGCACCTAGTAAGTCTTCTCGGGAGCAAAGCAGGGGATGGAAGAAGGAAGTAGCAAAAAAAATTTTTTGATCTAAGTTTAGGTGTAAAATTTTGTATATTAGGAATTAACACTTTATGAATGGAATGCTTTTGAAGGTTTCATTTGTGAGCAAGTTGTTGAAACCTGCAATATGATTTGTCACAGAAATAAAAGGTCAGGATTCAAAACTTTAAAACATTTTCTTGACAAGCATCCTCTTATTATAGAAGCTCAGTACTTGAAGCAAATGAAAGACAACTGCCTTGCTTGAAACAGGTGTACCAGGTACCCAGGGCTCTGGGACCAGCTCAGAAGATGACAGTGAAGTCTCATGAATCTTGTCAGAGACCTGGTCAGACTCAGTAGTGCTAGGATGGTAGCCTTCTAGGTCACAAACCACACAGTCCCCAGCTCAGGGATTTGGGGGACCCTGTCTCTTGTGCTTTTAGCTAAGACCATAGCAGTCTCCACGACAGTGGGAGATTGTCAGACGGGGAAGATACGGATACTGAGTCAAGTGAATGAAAGCTTTCAGGTCTTCTGTGTAGCCAGCACCTACTTTCACTCCCTCATTCCTCAGCCTCCCTTGAAAATGGTCCCTTCTGTACTTACAAACTAAGATTTTCACCATCTCTGTGTGAATTTCTCAGCGAGGGCATTGTGGACCTTTTTGGCTGAACAATTCTTTGTCAAGGGGGACTGACCACACTTTTAGAATGCTGAGCTCCCTAGTACCTACCCACCGTGTGTTCTCCAGTTCTTGTAACAACCCAGAATGTCCTGCAGGTGAGCACACACCCTTCCCACTATGGGAATCACCAGCCCCTCTCCCTGACTACTAAGAAGGAAGTAGTCTTACTTACAACATTCCATAGATAATTGCTTTTTAATGTTTTTTTTTTTTTAATTTATTTTTGAGGCAGAGACAGAGCATGAGTGGGGAAGGGACAGAGAAGGAGGCACAGAATCTGAAGCAGGCTCCAGGCTCTGAGCTGTCAGCACAGAGCCTGAAGTGGGGCTCGAACCCATAAACTGTGAGATCATGACCTGAATTGAAGTCGGGTGCTTGACTGACTGAGCCACCCAGGCACCCCCATAGATATTTGCATTTTATTTTTTTTATTTAAAAAAAAATTTTTTTTTCAATGTTTATTTATTTTTGGGACAGAGAGAGACAGAGCATGAACGGGGAAGGGGCAGAGAGAGAGGGAGACACAGAATCGGAAACAGGCTCCAGGCTCTGAGCCATCAGCCCAGAGCCCGACGCGGGGCTCGAACTCACGGACCGCGAGATCATGACCTGGCTGAAGTCGGACGCTTAACCGACTGCGCCACCCAGGCGCCCCGATATTTGCATTTTATAGGAGAATATTTTTATATCCAAATGACCAATAAATATATTGCAAGTACAAATTAAAACCACAGTGAAACAAAACTACACTCCCACCGGAATAACTAAAATGAAAAAGACTGGCAGTAATTTGGTGAGGATGTGGAGCAGTGGGTCCTGGGCTGGACAAGGGCATTACCACTTTGGACAACACCATGATTATTTATTAAAGTAAACATGAGTCTTCTCTAATGAACCAGAAACTCCTAGAAATAAATCTGAGAGTAATGACTACCTTGGCCTACCAAAAGACATCTATTATATAAGACTGCACACACACACACACACACACACACACACACACACACACACACAATGTTCACAGGAGCATTGTTACTGATAGCCAAAAATTGGAAATAACCCAAATGTCAATCAATAGTTGAATGGACAAATTAATTTTGATACCCTCACACAATAAAAATATAACATCAGTAAAAGAAGGAATTCTCGGGGCACCTGGGTGGCTCCGTCAGTTAAGCGTCCGACTTCAGCTCAGGTCATGATCTCACGGTCCGTGAGTTCGAGCCCCGTGTCGGGCTCTGTGCTGACCGCTCAAAGCCTGGAGCCTGCTTCAGATTCTGTGTCTCCCTCTCTCTCTGACCTTCCCCCGTTCATGCTCTGTCTCTCTCTGTCTCAAAAATAAACAAACATTAAAAAAAAAAAAAGAATGAATTCTCACAGGCATTAAAATGAATAAAAGTCAAGCAAAAGAACATACACAGTAGGATTCCCTTATGTGCAGTAGAAGAACAGGCCACACTAATGGATAATAGTACTTACCTGTGGGGGCAGAGATGTTAACTGGGAAGAGGCAGTGAAGGAGCTTTCTGAGGTGATGGAAATGTTCTAAATCACAGTCTGTATGGTGGTTATTCAGTATGTACGTGTGCACACATGAATATATGTATGCATATGTATATGTAAAAGTTCATGTAGCTGTATGTTTAAGATATATTTTGCTGTGTGTAAATTAAAAAAGAACATGGGGCTTTAATCTATATTTTATGGTATTTTGGAGAATAGGTTAAAAAATAAATTGAGGCAGTTAATGGAAGCAGGAGTTTCTTTGGAAGCCAAGAGAGTGTGTCATGAAGAAAGTTGCATGCTTCTGGGGGGGCCAGACTTAGGGGAGGTGGTGTTTCTGGTGCTTTTGGCATGAGCTGATAAGGATCAAGACAGTAGGAAATGCATGATTCCCCTTCTTTATGACATTTTCCTATTCCTGTCTGTAGCCATGGTGGGTTTTTTGAAGTCGTAATTCCTGACCTCCATCCCCATGGCATCATTGTTGAGGGCAGTGGGCAATGTTGAGGAGAGTCGAAGAGAGGACATTGGAAGTGGGCACAAGGAAGTTATTGGACATCAGGTATTTATCCATTGAAAGACAAAACCTCCACCTTAACCTGGCAGCCAGCAGTGAGGCTGGTACACCACTTCTTAGAAAACTCCAGTCGCAGGGAGGTTTGGCATTCCAAGAGGTGAATAGGGAATGTGTAGTGGTACATCCAGTGAACAGAAGTGCAGGCCATTCAGGGAAAGAGGAAGGCTAATAAATCACTCCCTAGTGGGGACATGAAGGAAAACAGAAGAGTACAGATTGTGTCTAGCCTTTTTGACCACAACTGGCTGATTCTTCAAGTTTGAGGTTTAAGTTGGGACATGTGATAAGGGCTTTAGTTGTACCATGTAGCCCCAACTGGACTTGGCATTCTTCCTGGTCCTTCATGGTGGTTTTCTTAAGGAGAATGAGTGATCCTGGAAATCTTTTCAGTTACATGCTGTGCATAACTGTGTGTTACAGTACAGTGTACACTCTGGCAAAGAATCAGATGATCAGGTGCTAGACCATCTGTTGTGCCAGGTGTAATCTAGCTGTGCCAGTTTTCAGCTGGACCCAAGTTAGAATGCTGTAGAGTTTCTACAACAGATAGAATGGTAACTTGTCATTTGGGTGTCATTGAAAAGGTATTTTATCACTGAAATGAAAAACTGCAGGTGTCTGATAAGTCCATTATAGATATCAATGGCTACTTAGAATATGAAATATAAGCAAATAATCATTTACTGAGGTCTCTACTTGCCTTTTTATGTGGCAATTCTGCTAGTAATATTTTTCTGCCAATCGTGTATTTTAATTTAGAAAATTAATTGTATAGTTGTTAATAAAAGTTTTATTAGAACTGATGATTGAAGGAAGCTAATATGATTGGAAATAGAAATGCTAATAACCATATCCATTAATGTTAAGCTTCGTAAGCCATCCTGAATAAAAATATAAATGACTACTCATTCTTCACTTTTAACTTGTCCTATTCTGTTTTTTATTTTTAATTAATTACCTTTGCAAATGACACTATAATCTTTTTTTTTTTTTTTAAAGCACCACGTTTTTATCTCTCCTCTTGCAAATTCTTTGGATTTCCCTTTGTATCACTGTCATAGCCTGTTTAGGCTGCCTTAACAATACCACCACCTGGGTAGCTCATAAGCCACAGGTCTGGAGACTCCTGGGAAGTCCAAGATCAAGGTGCCAGCATGATCACCTTCGCTGAGGGCCCTCTTCTGGTTTCAAACTTCTCTGTTGTGTCCTCAGATGATGGAAGGGGCTAAGGATCTTCCTCATGATTTAAGCAAATCCCCACCTCCCGCCACCCCCGCCATACCATTACCTTTGGAGGTTAGGATTTCAGCACCTGAATTTGGAGGAGACGCAAGCATTCAGACCATAGAAATCACCATATGTGGCTGACCTCAAGTCTATTTCTAGCCATGGCGTCTTTTTAGTTTATTCCTGAATATGCCACTGCTGCTGAATTTTATGTTTGAGTATCCTCATGTGACCTTCAAATATAAAACTAATCTCTTCATCTGCCTCTTTTTTCCTCAGAACTTTCCACAAAACCAACAATGTCTTTTCCTCTTCTCTCAGATTAGATGCCTCCCAGGCATTTTTGACTCCTTTCTGTTCCTTTCCAGTGTTGTGCTGGCCAAACTCTATGCACTGCCCATTGTTCTTTTCAAAAGAAACATTCCTTCCTTCCTGATTATTCTCACCGTCCCCAACCTGGCTTGTCACATCTCATACTTGGGTTACTCCTTCAGTCCTCAGCTCCTGGTCTCCTCTCATCAAGCCATGTGCTGGCCAGATGAATTTCCCTGGAGCCTGGCTTTGGTTATATCTTCCTCATGCTCAGAAACCTTTAGGATTGCTCCCTGTTCTCAGTAAAAGTGAATCCAAACTTAGCCTGCTTTACCAAGCTCCCTTTCCAACTGTTTACCTTCTGAAACTACTTTTCTAGCCAACAGTTTGACTAAGGGTTTCCTGATTCCCCTTCCCTTCTGCAGTCTCTGTGCCCACGCTCTGGGGTCACTCTTGTAGGTCCCTCATCCCTTCCTCCCCATCCATCTACCTATCCCCACCTTTGATGCCTGATGAAGTCTTGACCATCCCCCTCCTCCCCCCGCCCCGCCCCAGGGCTCTAATCTCCCCTTCCTCCAATTAACTCCACTGGGACTTGCTGTCTACACAGGCACTTTCATAATTTGACTTCTTCACGTTGATGACCTTTCTTCTAATTGTGATAAGTTCAACTGCTTTCCCTTTCTTTAATTTGTAGGTAGTTGTATGTCCAGCTAGACTGCAGGTGTCTACAGGGTAAGAGTCTTTGCCTTACCTGTATGATGTCTAAGACCTAATACCCACTCACGTGCAAACTCTGTGAAGGCAGGAATCTCGTCAGTTTTGCCCACTGACCAATCTCTAATATTGAGAAAAGAACCAGGGGAAGGGTAGGTGCATACTAAATAGTTGTTAGATAATTTGGAGGTGTTCAGTGAATGTTTGATTTGATTTTAGGTTACTCGCACCAGTTGTGTTGAAAGCTAACATCTATTTACTCGAAGAGACAATTGTAGTGAAAATAAAGTGCGTGCTCTTTACAGCCAGGATCTGTTCGACTGGGCTTGATGACTCCTTCTAAAAGGCTTGTGTTTTCCTGCAGATATTAATGAATGCCAGCTACAGGGCGTGTGCCCTAATGGTGAGTGTTTGAATACCATGGGCAGCTATAGATGTACCTGCAAAATGGGATTTGGCCCGGATCCTACCTTTTCAAGTTGTGTTCGTAAGTAATGATCACTTTTTATTCCTATTTTGGATCTTTTTTTTTTTTTTTTTTTAAGGAGGGGGGGCTATCCAGAAGAAGATAAATATACTCAGTGGTCAGCTGAATATTGTAAACATGCAGGAAAATCTCATTAAAAATGACAGTGAGGAGGAGGCGGATCTGATATGCTAACGTCTATGTTTTAGAACTTTATCCAAAATAAATTTTTATTGCAATCAGGAAAATATAACAGCTAAAAATCAATGTAGAGGACAAGCACACTGAGAAAACAAACTTTGATGAGCCAGTTATTTAAAATTTTCATACCTGAAAGATGAAAACAGTTTTGTCCTTCATGAGCATTTTCAGCATTATTTAGACTGTGTTAAACTTTGTCCCAGCTTCTGTCTTTAATTAATCCAAATTCTGAGTCACTGGTGTTGGATTTAATGAGGTTTCACCGTATTTGCTTCATTGGAAGAGTTAGGGAAATAGTTATGAAGGCCCTGCATTTCAGATTTTCTATTGAGTTCCTATTTCAAAGATTCTTCTCTGTTGTCCTCAAAAACCACCAAAATGTGTCCCCAGAGTTAGACTGTTTGCCTTCCAAATGTTGTCTCTAAGCTTCTCTCTTGTGCCTGGCAAGGATAAAAATTACTCATTAAACCACATGTTCCAATATTGATAGAGAAAATATAGTTTTTCCAAAGAAACTCTCTTACCAAAAACCTAATCCAATGTAATCACTACAGATCACCTTATGCATTTAGGATGGATGCATTTACATATAAAGTTCTCAAGTGCAAATTTTTTAAGGTTATCTTACTTTTTTGTTTTTAAGGTAACCTTACTTTTTAAAGAACTAATGTCCCCTATTACAAAGTAGGTGAATACTGCAGATTTTTAAAAAGCTGTATCCAATTAAAGTTTAAGCATTTTATTTGTTTATTTATTTAGTTAGTTATGAGCGAGACACTATGGGTGGGGGACAGGTGCAGAAGGAGAGAGAGAGAGAGAGGGAGGGAGAAAGAAAGAAAGAGAGAAAGAGAAAGCAAAAAAGAAAGGAAGGAAGGAAGGCAAGAAGAAAGGAAGAAGAAAGAAAATCCCAAGCAGGCTCTGCACTGAGCCGGGGCTTGACCTGAGCTGAAATCAAGAGTCAGACACTCAACTGACTGAGCCACCCAAGTGTCCCCGAAGTTTAAACATTTTAAATTACTGAATGGCAGAAAATAGGATAATTTTAAGAGCATTCTGTATTTCTGTCCTGCTAGGTTTTTGTTGTTATTACCTGTTTTTTAATGTGGCTTTTGTATATGTTAAGCTGCATCCTTCTGACCTCCACTGTTAACTTGGAATTTGGTCAAGACATGTTCTTGATGGACAGTATCATCTGTTCTTTTTAATTGTGCACCTCTCCCTGAGACACATAGATACGATGAAATATGGGCAAATGTAGTAAAGTAAAAATGACAGTCTCATTCATTACTTTCAGAATTCTGAGAGTTCATTGAGTCTTCTGGATAATTGTTACTAATCACTACTGTTTTCTTTTAAAAAGTGTCAAATGCAGATTAGGAAATTTCACGCGTAAGTTCCTTCTTCTGTATTCTTTCACAGACAGTTCTGATCACGAAGCAGACACTTAATTACAGGGCTTTTTTGGTGAGTGGTAAAATTAGACTGTAAGATGATGTTTCATACAAGGTACATTTGAAAACTAATGCAGGGATCTGGAAATTTCAGGCCAAAACTCACATTGTTGACAATATCCAGATAATTTAGGGATCGTTTCTGGCTGATTTGAATTACATGAGTAAATATTTTAAATAGTTTCATAATTTTAAGTGTAAAAGATTTTACAGAGTTTGGATATAGAATTTGCTTTGAATGTTTGTTTTTTTTTCCTCTTAATTTAACTTGTAGTCTGGTTAAAATTACCAGACTGAAGATTGAAGATTAGGTGAAGTTGGAAAACTGGTCGCAAAGTGTTTTATTAAATTTTGACTAGATCTGATGTCTAGAGTTAAGGGCAGATGTCCAGGTTTTAATAAGATTGTAGAAATCTGCCAATGAGATTTTTGAAACACTTACACATTTCCTTAGCATTTATTTTCCCTGTCATTGCCCCAATAATACTGAACTTATTAAACAACCGTCCATTCTTATTTGAAAAATAAATAATTCAATTTTATGGTTCAGCTACAACAGCTGAAATGATAAGTATTAAGAGAGGTTTGTTGCTGGTTAAATGCTCCAGTTTAGAGTTTGAAGTTAAAACCTGGGCTCTACACCAGCATTGAACGGGCAGATTTATTTCCCTATTCTCTGGATTTACCACATGTAACCTCACAGATATGTGGGGTTCCTCAGGATTTGTGACTTGGGTCAGTCCAGCCTGATTGGTTTGTGAACTATATTTTGAAGAAATCGGTGGGGGAAGTCTGAAGACCGTTGAAAAGAATCAGGAAAGAAGGTGATGTTTACAGTGTAAGGGGAAAAATATTGAGGAGATGGTGGTGCCCTTAATAGTAATGGGGAGATAGCAGGAAGGGACTGGGGCTCACACGTATGTTTACATGCACACACACATATACACGCACACACCAGACACACAAAGGCACCGAGCAAAGCCGTTGCTTAATGTTTGGAATGTATGTTTTTGAGAGGTATTATAAAAACAGCTGTGGATAGAGCAGGCCAAGCACAAGGAAGAGATTGACCACATTTGCTCAGGCAGCGTGAACTTTGGGCCTATCCAGGCTGTCAAAGCTGTGGCTGACTCTGTGAGCGCAAAGGAAGGCACTTGGCCATGGCCAGGGTTTGCCCCCCCTGTTCTCCAATGCACTGAAGTGAACACCCTCAGATTTCCTTGATTCTGGCCTAAGGTTGCAACCGTCTCGCTTTTCCTCCTTGCCTGCTCTCTGTCCTCGCCTTAGCAAAGCTCACAGAAGGAGAGCCAGTGGGCCTGGCTTCTGCTGCCTCAGACCTCTGTGTCTGTGCCTTAGGCTGCTACAGCAGCATTCTTCGGACCTCCTCCTCTCTAGGGATGGGGAAAGGTGAAATTTCAGGATTTGTCAGAGCAAATCCAAGAAAAGTATAATAACCTTTGCAGTATAGTAAGCTTCCTGACTTGCTCAGCTGCAATTTTCTTGGGAATTCAGGAGCTGCGGGATGAGATCTGTGGTGGGTATGCCCCATAGGTTTAATAGAAAAATGCCCAGATGAAAGAACTCTGAGCCCGGATATTTGCTGTTTGATAGTATTTTTGCCCCATGGCCTTGATGCCAATACACAGAAATGGAGGGTTGGAGAGAGATGCTCAGATGAGGCCACATTCCTTCTAAAAGCCGGTCATGTTTATGCCCATGATATCTTTTTACTTCCCCAACATCTTAATGAGGGATGTATTATTCTCATTTTACATATTAGGTAATTGAAGCCACGAGAGTTTACATAACTTCTGAAGATCCTACAGCTAGTAAGGGACTCTTGAGATTTAACACTGGGTTTTGGGCCTCTAAGCACCCAAACCTAGTTCTAGATCAGGGGTGGGCAAGCCATAGCCCATGGGCCAAATGTGTTCCACTGTTTGTTTTGGTAATTAAAGTTTTATTGGAACACAGCCATGCCCATTCATTTACGTACTGTCTAATGTTGCTTTCATGTGGTGATGGCAGAGTTGGGAAGTTGGAGCAGAGCCAGTAGGGCCCACAGGGTCGAAAGTGTTTATTATTTTGCCTTTTACACAAGGAGTTTGCTTATTCTTGGGCTGTATCAACACTGTCTAAGAGAACTTTCTGTGATGATGGGGAATGTTCTGTATCTGTGCCGTCTGGTATAGCAGATGCTAGTCACACGTGGCCAGTGTGACCGAAGAATTAAATTTTAAATTATAATTCATTTACATTTTATTGAAGTAGTGAGGCATTAATGTCTCAGACTGCATAGTTCTAGATCATTGTTTTACACAGCTGATTGAGTAAATGACTGCTAGATCCCCTCCTTTCCCCTTGAAATGGCCTTTCCTTCCTGACTTAGTGGTTTTGGCCATGTGGCATTGTTTTCCAGGCAGTCAGGCTGGGAGCTTCTCTGCCAGTTTTGACTCTGTCCTCTCCTTTGGTCTCCAAGAAAGTTGTTAATCTTTGTAATCTGTCTTTTCTTTTTTTAAGTTTATTTATTTATTTTGAGAGAGAGAGGGTAAGGGAGAGAGAGAGCACGCAGGGAAGGGACAGAGAGAAAGGGAAAAAGAAAATTCTTATACAGGCTCCGTGCTGTCATTACAGAGCCCAATGTAGGGCTCAACCCTGTGATCTGTGAGATCATGACCTGAGCCAAAAACAAGAGTCGGACACTTCAACTGAGCCACCCAGGTGCCCCTGTCTTTTCTTTCCATCTCTTCTGTGGCCGTCCTAGCTCAGGTCTCTCCCTTCCCTCACTTAGTGATCTCGTACCACTGTGTCCTGGGGGTTAGACAAACATGTCTGTGCAAAGTGTTTGCCCCCACATGATAACAGTAACAACAAAAACCAAAAACCAGAGCAGTAATGTCAGCATCTTTATTGTGCACTTAATAAGTGCCAGGCACTGTGATGAACACTTGATACGGATTATAATACTATGATAGATAAAATACTTACCAGACGTCCGTGAGGTTTGTGTCGCTATTCTATTTTAGAAATAAAGAAATGGAGGCTCGGAGGGGTTAAGGATCTTGAGAAAAGTCACACAACCTTTAAGTGGTAGAGCCCAAATTGGAAACTGGATCTTACTCCACAAGCCGAGCCTCTAATCAGGCAGAAGAAACCAGTCTGAATTGACAGGAGCAAGTCCTTTATTTAAGGAGAGCTGTTATTTAGTCTCACTTGCCACACTGTAGAATAGATGCTGTAACTCTGCCCTGTCTCTGGAATCATGGTTTCTTTTATTTTGGTTCTCCCAGAATTTAATAGCACATTTTCCCACAAGGGTGCCCAGTGGTTCCTATTTCAGCAAATTCATCTCTCAGACTCCTCATGACACTTTACCTGCCTCTCAGCCCTCGTCCTCTGTAGGGTTTTAAGCTTTAACAGGATGAAACTCTAACGTGAAATTTCATCCAAGAGACGAATGAGGATATCAGGGGTGTTGGGGGAGAGGGGGACAACCAATATACATGCCATCTTTCCGAGTCTGTTATATTTTTCAGCTTCCTCTAAGTGGCAGATCAGTTTATATCTGCTTTAGGATACTTACCATTCATCTGTGGAAGCATGTCTTTGAAAGTAGGATCAGAATTTATCGTATAGCCCTGTAATTAAGTTGCTTGGTATGCCACTGGGGAATCCAAGTGAGAGAACCATACCATCTTTCTGTCATAGTGTGTTGTGTGACTTTCACCATCAGCACTGGCTGTTTGGTGATGGTTGGTGACTAAGGTATGGGGCTGTATGTGTATATTACTTTTGAAGATTTCTAGATCTCTAGCTAAGAAAAAAAAGATACATCTTCTGACTGATTGATGTGGCATTTCCAGTAGGTTTTACACGCCTGAAGGGTTTCCATCTATTTGGAGTACCTGAGTTTTTCCACCTTTATCTTAGCAACCCATCTTGGAAAAATATAACCTGCAAAAACCACTGTGGAGCGTGTCTGCATTTTGGAACCTGTCGGCATGTTTGTTACTGCTACTCCGTACCCGTTCCTATACCCGTTTCCACTTATTCTTTAGAAATCTTTGGGCATTACCGATTTATTTTAGTGTAGCCTAAAACTTTATGACTCGAATATATGATCACGTGTACCATATATTAAAATAAATGTAGTATGTAATGAATTCTCCTTTATGATTAGTCTTCCAATCTGTAATGAAAGGGACTCAGCTTTGTAATTCAGAGCACACTGTCTATGGATTAATGCTGTCATGTAGACTAGAATGTGAAAATGCTAGCGATCTAACAAAATAAGTGGAATTGCCATATGAGAGATTGGAAATGATAAAAGAATGATAGGTAATCTAGGTGTTAAAATAGTGGTTTGAAAAGGCATACTCTGTTAGAAATCTGAGGCATAAATGAACACTTTTTGGTCCATATAGTTGAAGATCAAAGAAAACTTGAATCATGGGAGCCTCAGTAAAATTGATGTATGGAAGCTGGGCCATTTCTTGGTTTTCTTCCAGCTCTGAAGGAATAATTTTTTTTCATTAGTTTCTTATTCTTATATGTAGTTGGGATGAGCCAGAATGTCTAGTTAGAACATGGTCTGCACACCCATGCTCACTGACAATTGCTGCGATGACCATAAGCCAGTGATTTCTCTTACTTCCCTAACAACCCGCACTTGAAATGCTTTGGAAGCTGTCTGATGGGAGGACAAAAGTCTATAGATGATTTTTGGTGTGAAATGTTTAGAAAGAATTAGTTCACTGGACTTCTGTCTTTATACTCCAGATGATAAAATGCCTAAAGTTTGTGTGGTGTGTGTGTGTGTGTGTGTGTGTGTGTGTGTGTGTGTGTGTGTAGTGCAAGAGACCTCAACAACTATCAACTCACTTTGCTTAACAATGTCTTACAATTCATAGTCATGCACACCTAATAATCTCTAAAAAACTAAATTGTTGATGTGGAGTTTTACTTTAATTTGGCGGACAGGCATAGTAGTAGGTTCCTTCAGAGTAGAGTCCCTGGGGGACACCTGGGGGGCTTAGTCGGTTAAGCATCTCACTTTTGATTTCAGCTCAGGTCATGATCTCATGGTTGTGAGATCAAGTCCCACATCAGTCTCCATGCTGATAGTGGAGCCTGCTTGGGATTCTCTCTCTCCCACTGCCTCGCCTCCCCCACTCTCTCTGAAAATAAACTTGTCTAAAAAAGACATCCAGATGGCCAACAGGCACATGAAAAGTTGCTCAGTGTCACTCCTCATCAGGAAATACATATCAAAACCAGCCTGAGATGTCACCTCATGCCAGTTAGAGTGGCTAAAAAGAACAAATTAGGAGACTATAGATGGTGGAGAGGATGTGGAGAAACTGGAACCCTCTTGCACTGTTGGTGGGAATGCAAACTGGTGCAGCCTCTCTGGAAAACAGTGTGGAGGTTCTCAAAAAATTAAAAATACCTCTACTCTGGACCCAGCAATAGCACTGCTAGGAATTTACCCAAGGGATACAGGAGTGCTGATGCATAGGGGCACTTGTACCCCAATGTTTATAGCCGCACTTTCAACAATAGCCAAATTATGGAAAGAGCCTAAATGTCCATCAACTGACAAATGGATAAAGAAATTGTGGTTTATATACACAATAGAATACTACTTGGCAATGAGAAAGAATGAAATATGGTCTTTTGTCGCAATGTGGATGGAACTGGAGAGTGTTATGCTAAGTGAAATAAGTCATACAGAGAAAGATACCATATGTTTTCACTCTTATGTGGATCCTGAGAAACTTAACAGAAGACCACGGGAGGGGGGAAGGGGGAAAAAAGTTACAGAGAGGGAAGGAGGCAAACCATAAGAGACTTAAAAAACTGAGACTAAACTGAGGGTTGATGGAGGGTGGGAGGGAGGGGAAAGTGGGTGATGGGCATTGAGGAGGGCACCTGTTGGGATGCGCACTGGGTGTTGTATGGAAACCAATTTGACAATAAAATTTCATATTAAAAAGAAAAACAAATAAACATTAAAAAAAGTAAAGTCCTTGGAGACTTTAGGGGAGACACTTTGAGGGTAACAAGGATAGCACCTAATCTGGTATTAACTACCCCAGAGGTGCGGGTGAGGTGGATACAAAGAAGTGAGTGTGGAGAAGTAAGTGGAAGGGAGTCCATGTCACCATTAGCCAGCGTCATGGATTTGAGGAAACTCTGCTGTGTTCTGAATGGCCCTTGTTCCCAGGATCTAGAACTAACATTAACGCAATTCGTATTATAAGTAAGCCCTACCATGTGTAAACTAGGCTCCTGTGAGACGGCCTGACACTGTTTCTCTGAAAACATGTGTTGTAACTTTGAAATAATTTGGAGAGGAATTTTTTTAGTAGAATCTCTTAGGAACTGATTATACTAGAACTATGACCTATAGGTGTATACATACACACACACACACGATACATTGGTGATGTTCAGTCATTCTAGGGATTTATTATCCTATTGGGGATGATAACCATATTTAAATTGCCTTTTATTTTGCTCTGTGATCTTTTATCAGTCTTGCACAGACTCCAGAAAGTAAGTAGGAGAAGGGAGAGGAAAAGACTCATAGTTCTCCCTCTTAGCACTTTTTAAGTAACCTGGACAAAACTGGCCTTACTAGACTAAATTACTGTGTTAAGTTCTGAAGCTTCAGGAAGGTCTCCTCTGCTCCCCTCAGTCACCTGTTCCCATATTCCAATTCTCCAGTATTGCTATTTTTAAGTATCTTTACTTTGTTCATATTCTACCACTAAGCAATGTACAAATGCCCTTGAGAGAATGGAGATACCTACTTTTATTTTCAAAAGAGTGGCTGACATGTGCCTTGTGTCTACTCTGTACTAAAGGTTTATTAGCATATGATATTTCTAATCTTCACACTGAGCCTATCATCTATAAGTGAGGGTTATTGAAGCTCACCAGTGGATTAGGATTCTTTCCAGAGAAACAGAACCAATAGGGCTGTGTGTGTGTGTGTGTGTGTGTGTGTGTGTGTGTATGCATGTGTGTGTATAAAGAGAGCGATTTCAGAGGAATTTTTTCACATGATTTTGGAGACCAGCAAGTCCAAAATCTTCAGGGTAGCCTGGTAGACTGGAGACCAAGGGAAGAGTTAGTGTTATAGCTTGATTCTGAAGATAGTTGCTGGCAAAATTCCTTCGTCTGGAGAGTTCAGTCTTTTTCCTCTTAAGACCTTCACCTGTTAGGATGAGGCCAACCACATTCTGGAGATAATCTGTTTTACTCAAAGTCTACCGACATAACTGTTAGTCTCATGTAAAACATACCTTCCCAGCAACTTTCAGACCTGTGTTTTGACCGAATACCTGCCTGCTGTGGCCTAGCTGAGCCAAAAGATCCGATTAACCATCACAACCCCAGTAACTTCTATAGGTTGTATTCCTGGCAAGAGATGCCATGAGAATCCAGGTCTGTCTGGCTCTAAAAACCTTTACTCTTTTCACTGTGCTGTAGTACCTTAATTTGATCAGGTTGTTTCATACAGCATCTTAACAGAGATGTCAGTCCTTTTGGAATGATTTAAAATTGAGATCTGAGCAGGAGAGGAAGGTGATCTGGAAGCTCCAGGTGCTAGAGGAGTTAGTTAAAGGAAAGGTACATGGGAAAAACCTCATCTGGACAGGGATACAGTAGAGAAGAACTTCGGTTGGGATGAGGGAGGGATCAAAGGGAGGACAATCAAGCTTGGTCTGTTCAGCCCATTGACTTGGCTTGGAGCTGACTCTGAAGAACATACTCCATCCACATTTACATTAGAAAATGAACTTCTCAAAGGCAAGATTGTATCTTATCCTCATCTTTGCCTTCTGTGCTCACTTGAGTGTCTAGCTGTTGGATTTGGGTTAATGCAGTTTGACCAATAAACTGAGGGTAGAAGATTCAGGAATAGGATTCAGGTATTGGATGATTATGGGCCGGTGTGCTTTCGCAGTGTTTTCTAAGGGACTGCACCCATCGTTGCCTTCTCTGGTGTGCTGTCTTGTGCAGAATGGCAGGTCAGAAGCTGCTCCCTGACTCTCATATGCTGTTGACTGGCTTACAGTGACACCTGATGAGGCCTCACAAGCTCTCCCTGCCCTCAAAGCGAGAAGGGCAACAGCTGTCTTTTTCAGCATCAGCTGTGTTCAGTTCCTGATTTTCACAATGCCTGGCTGTTTGCCAGATTCTGTCCTAGAACTACCTCTGTTATGGCTAAATACGGGAAAACAAGTGATTTTGATAATAGTTACTTAGATTTAGTTGGGCAGCTGATTTTGGCCAAAGTGGTTTCTTTTTACTTCATGCACACATACCTGATCTAATGCTGGCTAAATTGGAAAAAGGGACCAGATAGGAAGAGGGACACTTGGGGCCCTGATTCTAAAACTTGTTTGGTAAGCTGACTCTAAATCAGGAAAGGTGATGCCCTAAATCTACACAAATTTATTCTGAAATATGGTTTCTAATCCAGAACTTAAGGTTCCATTTACTGTGTCAAGAAAAGTCAATCTAGTCTTTGTCGTTTCTTGGGTGACATCAGGCCTTATCTCTCTGCTTCAGCGGATACCCCTGTGATCTCTGAAGAGAAAGGGCCCTGTTACCGACTTGTCAGTTCCGGAAGGCAGTGTATGCACCCTCTGTCTGTTCACCTCACCAAGCAGCTCTGCTGTTGTAGTGTGGGCAAAGCCTGGGGCCCACACTGTGAGAAATGTCCCCTTCCAGGCACAGGTAAGTCATGTCCATCTGTACGCTCATATTCCTTCCCAGCCACGCAAGGACACAGGAGGACTTTGGCAACTTGCTTTATTTTTAGTTTCTGACTTTTAATTTACTTTTTAATAATACGATGGGTTTTTATCAGTTTTGTACAAACCATGACCATAGAAGGTTGAATCAGTGGGAAAAAATGACATGCAAAGTGATTTTCCTGTTTCTTTGTAACATTAGACTTCCTTTTGAACGTTAAGAAAAGCCATTACTTTCTATTCTCATCTTCTCGGACCCAAAGTCTGCCGTTCAAAAGTACAAAGAGACCAGAGGCCCTGCTGGGCCATGCACTGTCGTAATGCCTGACCGCATGTCACGTGCATGGAAACGAGACCTTGTACGAGACTCACTTGCTCATTTATTGAACATGTCCTTGTCAGTTTCTCCAGTTGGAAATGGAGGGAATTATAACCATGATTGAATTTGTGCTCTGAGGATTAATAACTCAAGGGCAGATCCTGCCAGTGCACCTAGGAATTTGAGTCAGAATATTAATAGAAATTGATTAATTCTTTATACTTTAGTTCGGTACATATTTGCCCAATATCCTGAAAGAGTAAGTATATTTCTCTCAGTGTCTTGCTTATGCCAAGGAATCCTCACCTTCTCAAGCAAGATCAAGTAGGATTAAATGGAAGAGAAAGAAACACACCCTGCAAATCCGGGCATGGTATTATCAAGGGAGAAGTGGCACCTAGTTCATTGGCACATGGTGACCATAAAAAAAGTCTAGTCAAGTGCTTATTTGGCAAGATGCTTCCCACCTGGGGAAGTGGAGAAACTCTCACAGGACTGTGTCTCAAAGCTGTTGCTTACACAGCAGCAGACAGTGTTTAAATATAAATTTAAATCTCATGGTCCACCTTTGTCGGTGATTAGGATCGTAAAGAATTGGTAAGGCAGAGGATAGTATAATGTTGATCATATTTTGATAGCCTGTATAATTTTAGACACCCACAAAATAGCCTAGTATTCTCCCTTTGGGATTTGAACTACTGATTATTATAAAATAATAATCCATGAAATAAACTGTCTTTGTAATTTATAGACCCATTTCTCTTCAAGTTCGGTTTTAATAGCTTTGTGACTCTTATATGAAGCGTAAATCAAGATGGTGAATAGAACACAGGGAGACTCTTCCATAACATCCAGCAACTAAATTTGAAAATAGCATTACAGACAAACTTTTTGTACTTAACCAATTTTTGGTTAATTTGGTGATTTTCACAACATTTAGTTCATTAATACTGAAAATATTTGATCAGAAAACATGTCTTCTTCTGGAAACATCTGTTCTTTCAAGTAAGAATTGTATTTCATAGTTAAATTTAAGAATGAAGTTCTGCCATTTAATGTGTGATCCTTAGAAAAACAATGTTTTAGCAGACTTCAAGGAGTATTTTAGAGTTTCCTTTTTATTGAGAACTAATTTTAGGTCCAGAACATTCAATAGGAGATCTCTTGTTTAGTAGAAGTGAGAAATGACTGACTTTACTTTCAATTTGAAAAGTAGAAATATAAAAGTTGACCATAAGCTCCTTAGTGTCTGGGTTTGGTAACTTGCCTCCAACACCAACACCAAAGGGATTAGGTGGATTTTCCTCCTCAGGCCACACACTGCCTCGCCACCCCCGTCTTTCTCTTTTACTTATTCCTGGAGGTGATGCAGTGGAGGTTAGCAAATCCTATGTGCCCAGTCTACCTTTTTTTTTTTTTTTTTCCTTTTTTTTCTTTTCTGAGTAGACAAGACCACTTTCCTGGCAAGGATAGCAGTCCCAGAGCACAGAACATCGCCTTGTCCTCTGGATAATTAAGCCAGGTGGTCAAAGTCAGGCTGTTGCCCACTCGTCTCTTTTTTTGAAAATAACTCCATTTTCTGACTTGGCATGTTCTGTTGTTCTTGACTTCTGTCCATCATCTCTTTAGTGTGTTTTAACTTTGCTGGATTCCTTCTCACTATCCTGAGACTCACTGTTCAAAACCACTTCCCCTTTTCAGTCCTTCTTAACCAACCTCACCGTATCAGCTGATATGCTCCATTCTGGCTGAGTCTGTAATTTGGAAACAAATTATGAAAGATTCCAGCACCTCATTTCCCTGACTAGTGATATATTTTTCTTTTTTAACCTTCTTGCTAATCGTCTAGCTTAGACATTACTGAGTTCCTTGTTAGTAACTAATGAAATTACACCAAAGCAGGAGGAAAAGAAGAAAGCCTGGTTTTTGCCGATCTTACACACACACTCCATGCTATATATATATATATATATAATATATTAAAATCTTTGATACATAAAAATCTCCTGATATATCACATATATATGTGATATATGATACAGAAAATTACATATATAATATGCATACATGATATCTCCTAATTAGTCGCTGATCTATATAATATATATAAATATATGCTTCCTATATGCTGTATATACCATATATATATATATATATATATATATATATATATATATATATATAACTGATAAGGAATTAACAGATGGAGAAATACTGAGTAAAACAAAGGGTTGGGTTTTTTCTGTAAATATGCAAGTTTAACAAATTCAAGCATTATGCATCTGTTTTTGAAGTTTTTGAATGTAACTATATTAATGATGGTTTATTTAAAAAATACTCATCATGATATTTTCCTCTGTATAAGTTTGCACTTTTAGATTTTTAAAAGGAATATTTTCCCATCCCAAATCTAGCTGCTTTTAAGGAAATCTGTCCTGGTGGAATGGGTTATACGGTTTCTGGCGTTCATAGACGCAGGCCAATCCATCACCATGTAGGTAAAGGACCTGTATTTGTCAAGCCAAAGAACACTCAACCTGTTGCTAAAAGTACTCATCCTCCACCTCTCCCAGCCAAGGAAGAGCCAGTGGAGGCCCTGACCTTCTCCCGGGAACACGGGCCAGGAGTGGCGGAGCCAGAAGGTGAGAGTGGAAATAGATCATGGACCCAACCATCTGTCTTGTGTTTGTTTGGTTTCCCTGTTAACACTCTTCTCGAACAGGGTTTTTAACCTCAGTACTATTGGTACTTCAGGATAATTTTCAGTGAGTAAACTCCTTGGCCTCTAACTTTTAGATACACTACTAGCACCCTCCCCTCCGGTTGTTAGAGCCAGAAACTGTCCAGTCCAGCCAAACGTCCCTGCAGGCCAAAATGACCTGTGACTGAGGACCACGGCCATAGGGTAATATGTTCATAGCAGGTAACAATTTTCCAGGGTGATCTCAGGACCTGCTGGGGCCACTTTTTCTTGGTGTTTATTCCTGAAGGGTAATTTAGATCTTTGAGGGAATAGTCATAATTCATTTCTTTGTCTAGAAGGCCATTTAATAAATATTTATTTACTTTGCAAAGTGGAATCCACAGATGTAAAGAAGTTAAAGCATTGACTGAGCTTCCAGGAAATAGAGGGCAGCAGGCAATCAGGGATAATGGGAGGCAAGTGAAGGAAGACAGGAAAGTGCATTGAAAGGATCTTGGAAATTGCCTCGTACAGTCCTTCCATTGGCCTTCTGAGAAAACTGAGACCTATAGAGGGGAAGGACATGGCTTGTCAGATGTCATGTGACAAGTATATAACAGGGCCAACGAGCACAGTTTTCCAAGAAGGCAGGTAAGGCTTTATATTTTAGGAGGAGTCTAGAGACAATTAACTTTGATTGTATCTCTTTATAAAAGCCAGCATGTTCAATACCTTGAGTATCTGTATTATAAAAATTCTTACCCCAGATAGAAGGAATAAAAATTTTAGATTTGTATGACATGTACATTGTCTCTAATGAAGCTTCTGTTGGCTTTTCACAGTTTATTAGGTCAGAATTTAGGAATGGATTTTGTGAGGAGAGAAGGTACCTAGGTTCTAGAGAGAGCTTTCTTCAGGGCTCTGAGTCTTTCTGTGTTCTAGGTCTGTTTCATTTCACTCTTTCACTCTGTTGTACTTCTTTGGCTAGGTAGAGCAGGTAGGACCTCACCTAGATTTGACAGTATTGACCCATTTGCTTCTACATAGTTGGGGTCTCCTGGCCACATGTTTGCAACTACTCATCCTTTGCACAGGCAGGAGGAAATGGCCTCTGGTCCCAGATGCTGCCTCATGACTTTCTTGGTGGGTTAGGCAGGATGGACAGTTAGTTGACTTTTCCAACCACAAGAATAAAGCAGCAGCGATAAGCTATCAGGTACCCTGATTGCTTTGGGGAGTTAAGCATCTACCGAAATTGTACACTTATGTTTATGGAGACACTGATCAGTGAGGAAAAACCCCAGTAATCATTGATCACAGGCTTGAGGGGTAATACTAAGGACTGATTAATGGAACGTAAGTTTTCTAAATACAAAGACACAACTACTACCTCACAACAATGTCATGATTGTTTAATATGGAATTTGTTCAACATATTAATGTTAATCTCTAATTAGATTTAATTGGCCTGTGATTTCTTTCCTCCTAATTTAGTTAGCTTATCTTACTGGAAATTCTCTTCAATAAAGATTAGGAGGACAGTACCCATTCTTAGATCTCTTATTGAAATAAGTGGCTTTCTTTTTTAACATAAACATCAGAAAGTATTTTAAACATTATTACATTAAGGATAAGTATGTGGCCAATTAATGAAAATGTTTGTTTTGTTTTGTTTTGTTTTTTGATATGGGATATTCCATAAGAGTCAGATTAGGCATAAAATAATGTGCCAGAAAGTGTTGTTTCCTTTAACTTTTTCAGTTAATGAGGGAGTTGGAAAGAATTTCATCGCATCTACCTGAACTGTAGTTAAGGAATGATATAACATGGATAGTTTTTCTGTTGGTTGTGTGTAAAATTCTCCACAATGACCATAATTCTGTATTTTATTGAGTTTGATTTTTAATCCTTTTGGGGTGATAGTGGACTTCTATTGCTTTTTAAAAATATAACTGTTAATGTGGTGGATTGACTTAAATTGTACTAATGTCCTTCTTTCTTTTCTGGTTTTAGTGGCAACTGCACCCCCTGAGAAGGTAATTTATTCATTGTTTGCAAGTCTTTTTTACCATCAAAATGATTTTCTTTTAGAATATGTATGGATTCTTTTTAGACTTAAATGTAGTAACATGTCCATTATTCATTATCTGGTTTGAGGAAATCTAGCATTCATTCATGAAATATTTATTGAACACCGATTATATAACTGGCACTATCCTGAGTGTTAGGAAAACAATAGAGAACAAATCAGACAAAACTCCTTGTTCTCATGGAACTTAAATTCTAGTAAGAGAAGAAGGCACGACTAATGGAATCAGAAGATTACACAGAATTCAGATCAATTCATGGCCTGGACTATGGATGGAAAGAAAGTGTTCTGACATGTTTATGCAAGTGTGTATTCTCAGAGCACATATATGCTAAGTGAAGTACTTCTTAATTCAACTAAAATTTAACATGCATGTTTGATTAAATTAGAATAAGAACAGAACTTACCCTTGTTAGGTAATAATCCAATCCAATACTAGAGTATTGGTTCTTAGAAATTTCAATCCAATATTAGAATATTGGTTCCTAGAAATTTCAGGGAAATATTTAGTCAGCTTGCTGGGTTTTTTTTTTTTTTTTGGCATAAAATGGGACTATTAAGTGTGAGATTTATTAATAGAAAATATGGAAATTTGCTGCGGGGTGCATGTGGGGGGTTGGCGCCTGGGTGGCTCAGTCAGTTAAGCGTCTGACTTCAGCTCAGGTCACAATCCCATGGTTCGTGACTTCAAGTCCCACATCAGACTCGCCACTGACACTGTGGATCGTGCTTGGAATTCTATCTCTCTTCCTCCCTATCTCTCTGTCCCTCCCCTACTCTCTCTCTCTCTCTCTCTCAAAATAAATAAATGAACTAAAAAAATAATTGCTGGATCGAAGTCCTATCTATATAATATTGTTCCCCATCTGAGTCTAGCTGTGATTCTTTAATAACATGAAAATTCGATCGTTATTAAATGTTCATACATTTTTATATCACTCAGTTGACAAGAATGCAGTGTTAGAATTTAGAGAGCGTGAACACATATATAAATTATTATAAATAATTTTAAAAACCTTTAGGTTATAAACATGGGACAGAATAACTTTAAATGCTCTAACATAAGTGCTGAAAGAATCCAGACAAGGAGGAAGTAGGATTTTGGAGTGATAGCACCCAAGAAAGAAGAATGTTGTTATATTGACCCGAGAAGAGGGACAACACATAGGCATATTTGATACGCACATTTGCAACTCCCGGATAGGGTCTCTAAAGGTCAGTGTACAGTCATTTGCATGTTGTTGATTTTGAATTCAGTTCTGGTAGATACGCGGAAGGAATCATTCGCTGCGTGAGCAGAGGAGCCAGCTCCCTGATAACCTCATCTTATTGAATAATCGCTGTTTTCTGTGCTGTTGATAATTGAGTGTATGGTAACTCTCCTGAAGGGTCTTAAAGAGGGCCTCAATGTTTTCTTGTATACGTACACTGTAATTTTTTTGGAGACGCGCCAGTAGGAAACATGCAGTCCTAGTCTTTGTGGTCTTGGCTTCTTGCAGAGGTCCCATGATGTTGAAGATTGATGAAGAGAAAGCGGGGTCACCCAGGGGTGGGAAATGATATGCACAAAGGTGCAGTGGAGGGGACAGCAGGAGGTCAGTTAGGGGAGCCTGAGAGGCATGTTAGGAAGAGAACTTGGGGCTGCTTTGGAAAGCTTGGAATCCAAACCGTAGTTGTAATCCGTGGTGGATTACCTTGCTCTCCTCTCTCAGACTCTCCTTGTCAAGGGGAGAACTGGCATTGCTTAGAAAGTCTGCTGCCCTGTGCCACTGGGGGAAATTCTGTCTGCAAGTTGCAGGAGTGCATAAACAGCTGACTGTGGTCTGCTTCTTATTGGCATAGGCCATGAGCTGCAGGGAATGGGGAACTATGGAGACTGATTGAGGTCACGTTTAATAGGTAATATAAAATTAGTCTGTATTCTTAAGCAGAAGAGAAAATGTGGGAAAAGGTAGTTCAGTGTTTGTTATTTCTAGAAGATGAATTGCCCCAAGATTATCTGAGACAGGGAGACAGGGAGCTTAAGGGACCAATTAGATTACTACAGTAAGCATGATGAAAGAGTCTGGACCGCAGCAGTGGGCACAGTGGGTATGGAGAGATGAACAAATATAATAGGCAGTGCAGATGGGCAGGGCTTGGAAGGAGGAATGAGACAGACAGCGAGGATTGCAAAGTGACTTTAAACCTGGATGGTTTAATGGCTGTGACATAGCATAGAAATAGACACCTTGGATTGAGAGCCTGAATGGTTTTGGAGGGGATGGATTTGAGGTACTGGTGGGATATCTAAACGGAGTTAGATAAACACTCATGCCAACAAAATAAGATCTTTGATGAGCTACTCAGGCAGGATATCTAGGTTGTAAAAAGCAGAGGAGATAACTGAAGTTAAGAGAGCTGTTAAAAGGGAAACAGACTAGGGGAGTGAGCTTTCTGGAAGATGGCAGAGGGAGGGAGCGAGGGAGGGGATGCACAGGGCAGCTGTGACCAAGTCACCTGATGAATACTTATAAGGAAGTGAAGGTGTGGGCCCACCGACCCCGCACCGCTGTCCCTACTGGCCTGATGGGTCTGTCTGCAGTAGCCCGAGCAGCTGTAACTGGAAGCTGAGCCACAGGCGTCAGTCTGTTTCTTCACCTCCGGTCCGGAGGACAGCAGTGGGCAACAGGCCGCATATGGAAGTCCCAGGTGCTCCTCCAGGTCCCTGTTTTTCGGATGCTCTGCCCGCCTATCACTATGCTGAGAGCTGGAGATGCAGAGTTACTAGCTGCGGGTTAATGACACGAGTGCTGTACCCATTATGCAATCTGCAAAGCGTGGCTGGCCATCTTCCCAAGGCAGAGCCACATGTCAGTGAGATAACGGTTTAGTTGTCTGTTGAGGTTTATTGTGGCTTGTGTGAGACCAGATGTGGTTCCCCGAGCCAAGGCATGTAAGATGCCTGAGGGGACCTTTTGCTTTGGGCCCTGGGAAGTGGGTGAGGATGTATGGATGGGTCAGCATTGCTGGGGAAACCAAAGACTTGCTAGAGTAGCGGGCATAGCTACAGTTCATACATGTATTTTTTTCACACAATTGCACACTTTTTGTCCAATGTCCTGTGATATTTGTTGCCTTTCTAAGAGTAGAACTAAATAAAGATAGTAATATGTGAAAAATAAAAATAATTCTTATTTTTAGTTCTTTTCTTTCTTTTTTTTTTCTTTTTAATACATCCACCCAGGAAATACCTTCATTGGATCAAGAGAAAACCAAACTTGAGCCTGGTCAACCCCAGCTCTCTCCTGGCATCTCAACGATTCACCTGCATCCACAGTTTCCAGGTAACTTCTGTTGATCTGTGCAATTTGTAAGAGTACTTGGGATAAAAAAGTGAGATAAGAATTCTTTTGTCTTTGATTTTAAACTTTAATAAATCATTAGAACTCATAAATGATGTGCAGTGTGATACATATACTTAAGTATGTTAATATACTCATAATATTAGTGTGAGGATGGGCTTGTAAGTTTTATAATGGTAAGAGGAAGATAAGTTTTTCCAGTATTTTCTGTGGCCAAGAGTAGGCTTATATGTGGTACGTTATTGAGGGTCATCGTTTGATGGGTCATTTTTCTTGGCTTTTGAATTGTTCTCATATGTTCTTGCTACATGTTGAAAGCGGGGCTATGTATTAATACCATGAGCTTTAGGGATCGATATCAGTTCTTAATTATCCAAGCACTACTGTGGTATGTTATGAGACTAAATTATGCTTGCGTTTTGAAATAGGATCTTGGTGCACCTAACAGGCTTTAATTTTTTCATCCCTCCTTCCTCATATAGTGGTGATTGAAAAAACATCACCTCCTGTGCCTGTGGAAGTAGCTCCTGAGGCTTCTACATCAAGTGCCAGCCAAGTGATTGCACCTACTCAAGTAACGGGTAGGTGTGGTGTTCCTTATGTTACATAGCCTGTGCAGGAGATGTGGGTCTGAGCCTCCTTTTAAATGGAGTATCAAAATTATGTCAAATGTATGAAGTTGCTCATGGCAGCGTTAGTCATCATAGCAAATATTTGGAAATAATCTATATACTGTTAAAAAGGAGGAATCTTTAAATAAATTGTACACATAAACAGTGAAATATCCCATAGCTATTAATGTTTTTTTTATTATTTTTTTCAGCTTATTTATTTGGAAAGTGGGAGAGGGGCAGAGAGAGAGGGAGAGAGAATCCTGAGCAGGTCCACACTGTCATTGCAGAGCCCGATGTGGGGCACAAACTCACAAACCACCAGATCGTGACCTGAGCCAAAATTAAGAGTCCAACGCTCAACCGACTGAGCCACCTGGGTGCCCCGGCTATTAATGTTTTAAAAGAATATTTAATGTTATAAAGAGATGCCTGTGGCATAATAAGAAATACAGAACACAGTATGATTCCGGCTTTATTTTTTAAATGTTTACAAACACAGAAAAAGAGACAAAAAGCACATCAAAGTGCTCAACCATCACCAGTTACTGGGATCGTGGATCATCTGTTCTTCCGTATATTTTTATGTATTTTCAAAATTCTTTATAATAACTTGAATCACTAGTAAACATTATAAAAATTTATAATGTGAAACAGATCAACAGCATATATGTTAATACCCTTAATGTAAAGCGAGCTCTTACAAATCAGCAATAAAAAACAATAGAAAAGTGGGGAAATAATATAATCAGATAATTTATAGAAAAAAAGTTACCAAGATACATATAATAGGGAATGTCAACTAGTAATCAAATAAATGCAAGTTAAAATAACTATCAAAATAGCATTTAATTTTTACTACAGTAAAATTGAGGTCAGGGGTGCCTGGGTGGCTCAGTCGATTAAGCGTCCGACTTTGGCTCAGGTCATGATCTCGCGGTTTGTGAGCTTGAGCCCCGCATCGGGTTCTGTGCTGAGAGCTCAGAGCATGGAGCCTGCTTCAGATTCTGGGTCTCCCTGTCTCTCTGCCCCTCCCCTGCTCACACTCTGTCTCTCAAAAATAAATAAACATTAAAAATTAAAAATATATATATTTTTAAAAATTGAGGTAAAACACGTGGCTGAAAGAAATGTCAACTGGTTTAACTCTTCTAGAAAGCACAAACTGGCAAAATGTATAAGAGACTCTTAAATACAGAGAACAAACAGGGTTGCTGGTGGGGAGGTGGGTGAGGGGGAATGGGTTAAATGGGGGATGGGCATTAAGGAGGGCACTTATTGGGATGAGCACTGGGTGTTACATGTAAGTGATGAATCATTAACTTCTGTTCTTGAAACGATTACTGCACTATATGTTAACTAGCTCGGATTTAAATAAAATTAAGAAAAAAAAGAATTTTAAAAAAGTTCAGAACTTTTGACCCAGTGATCTTATGTTAAAATATCTAGTGTGAGGAAATAATGTCCCCAAAGACTGAGACAATGATTTATATGAATAGATACTTACCACAGCATCAGGTATAATAGAGAAAAAGTGGAAATAATCTAAACATTTAACTATAGGGAAATAGATAATTATGTTACATCTATACATTGGAACATTATGCTGCCATCACATACAGTATTTTTGAAGTATTTTTATTAAAATCTAGCAGAAAATGGTCACAATACTGTTAAACACAAAATGAAGTATAGAAAAATGAAGGAAAGAGCACTTTGCCAATTATATAAAAAAGACTTACATATTGAGAACATACTGGAAGAAAATATGCCAGATATTAGCAGTGATTATTTTTATAGTAGGATCCAAGAGGTTTGGGGTGTTGTAGAATATTTTCTATTTTCCATATACTCTATAGTGGACAAATATTTTTATATAGTCAGTAAAAGATCGCTAAAATGCGTCATGCCAGAGTAAGGTCAGGATGAGGTTGGCAGGGTATAACAAGAGAAGCTAATAGAGGAAGGAGTGTGCAGTCTCTCTTAAGATAATCCTTCCTCAGAAACATGACATGAATGAATTTGCAAGTAAAAATTGTACTTGGTGTGTTAATTAGATGAATTATAGTGATCATTTCATAGTGCCTGCATATATCAAAGCATCAAGTTATAATCTTATATATATATGGGTTTTATGTTAAAAACGATGGTACAATTATATAAATTATATAAAATATATATAATTTTTATATTAAAAACTTTGGTCCATTTTCTCAAAAATGTGGATGTGAGTTCTCTTAGATATTTGAATTCAGACATCAGACTGGAAAGTGTTTTTAAAAAGCACCTTTGGGGGCGCCTGCGTGGCTCCTTAGGTTAAGCGTCTGACTGCAGTTCGGGTCACAATCTCGCTGTTCATGAGTTCAAGCCCTGCTATCAGTGTGGAGCCCTCTTCGGATCTTCTGTCTGCCTGTCTCTCTGCCTCTCGCGACTTGCTCGTGTTCATTTTCTCTCTCTTCCTCTCTCTCTCTCTCTCTCTCTCTCTCTCTCTCTCTCTCTCTCTCTGTATCTCAAAAATAGACATTAAAATATTTTTTTAAAAAAAGTAAAAAAAAAAAAAATAAAAAGCATCTTTGTGTCCGAGGATGAAATGCACTTCACAGAGATGTGCAGTCACATCAGGGTCTGTGGTGCATTTTCTGTCGTTCAAGGCACCTGCACCTGGAGCCACAGCCTTGTCCACTTATTGGACGCCAACTCCTTTTTGCTTTTCCTCTTAATACTTAGTTAAGTTGTAGAGAAATAACAGCTCTTCTAATCACTTCTAGAATGATAAAATGAAGTGATAGTGTTTTTTTTTTTTTTTTAATGGCCGTGGCTAAAACAGTTACTCTCTATTCTGAAGTCATTTATGTGTCTGCTCACTTTATTAAACACATCTATAAGAAACTGCACCTTGGCACATCTTGGTCAGCAAGGATCTTTTCACTGTTGATCTCATTATTAAAAAGGAAAATTGCAGTGTGACAATTCACTAGGTCCAAATGCTGTGTTTCTATATTTGTATTTTCCCATGTGAACATACAGCTTTGTGCCTTTTTAACAATGGCTGACTTCAATGGATAGACTTCTTGTAAACTAGCTCTGTAGAGGTTAATTAAGTCTGGCTAGATAAATGTAGTTTCGTCATTTAAATGCAGCTGTGTGAGGAATAACAAATTGAAGTTACTTAGCTTCAACTGAACTACAGAGCTGGTTTAAAAAAAAATGAAAGTAGCTGTGCTTTATGAAGTTGTTAGAAGACAGCTTAATTTGAGTTTGGCAGAGATACAGTCCCGACATCTGCTATCACATGTTTGAAGCATGAATATTTCCTTCCAGGAAAAAAGTGATGTTAAAATTTTATGCAACATTTGTAGGTGTTCCTACTTCCTATAGTAGAAGAATCTTTCTGAAACAGCCCATGGGGAGAATATTAGAGCATTTGAATTAAAATGGCTTGCAACGTTAGAGCTACACTGTAATCTGTAATCTACACTAGAACAAGAAGACTGTTTTGTATCAATTTTAATTTAAATCAAACTATAGATGTTCCCATTGGCTTTATGTGAGAGCCAGACACATAGATTGAGGGAGCAATCTGATCAGTTCTGTCAGGAGTATTATACAATGGCTCTTTCTCCTAAAACACAGAGGAGGGAACTCATGTTTGTCACTATTTATTAGTTTGTCTCATAAGTTGAAGAAAGGAATAGAATAATACGTAGGAGTCTAAAATAAATAAAATCAGCTTCATATGGCTTAGTGATGATACATTTGTGATTGTGAAATTAGAAGTACCTTTTCAGATTTCTTCAGACACACTTTGACATGTAATAAAGTGAGCCACATACTTGCAAGAAATAAGTGTGATATTTTCCACTCTTAACAGCTGATTTGGTGGCTTGCAACATTACTGGTATACTGTTTCCAAATAAATTATACATTTCAGCATATAAATTCTTGATTTAACATAGTGTCTTAATAGCTCAAGGATAGGTTAGAAAATCAAACCTCTGGCAAATATTTACAAAGTGGAAACATCTGTTTCAATTGTTGTGGGACAGTTTATGCTCATTGTGGGGCAGTTAGGAAGCCAGGGCATTTTTGTAAACCTTTCCATGAGCTAACATTTGATGCCTTCCTCCTACTCTTCCCAAACTTCCTCCGTAGCCCTTGCATACCAGCCAGAAATTATTCTTTTGACTTCCATGACTGCTTTGTGGAGACCTTTGTAATTATCATGGCCCAAACATTATAAAAACTATTGGCTCATCAGATCTTTTCCAGAACTCAGAACTGACCCCTTTAAAAAAACGTTTGTCTCTAAAGCGTATTACTGGTGTCATTACAGCTTCTATAAACTATGTATGCTGTTGGAAAATGAACTCCTTTTTTTTTCATGTAAAATCATCATGCTTTAATATCTCCAAGATTTATTTATTTATTTATTTACTTACTTGAGTAATCATATGATGAGGAAAAACATGCAAGATCAACATACTCATTTTCATATTTTGCCAAAAAAACTTTATTTTTCGTTTAATTAAAAAAACATAATAAAGATACCAAACTCCTAAATCCACTGTTGGCCTTGGTGGTGGGATAAATAGAGTATTTGGTTTTCCCTTGGCTTTTTTGGTCATAGCTCTTTTTCCAAGATTCTAAATGGAATTCTAGTGAAAGAAGCAGAATATGGTTCTTGACTTGGAGAAAGTGAAGTTGTTTCAGAGGCATTTATAGTAGAGAAGGATCAGGTGGTCCTGAGGGCCAGGGGGCATGTGATGGGCGTTAGGGAAGAGTCCCCTGGGAAGAATCTCTTGATGATCTCTCTGGGAAGCCAAACATGCTAAAGAAGGCAAGACCTTTTCATTAGCCTAGAGTACCCCAGAGACCAATAATTAGTGCTGCCTGTGTGAGGCTTTGCCGTAATTCTTATGCTTATGTCGACATAATCTGCTCAAAGAACTGTATGTTTCAACAGAAACTGCTTCATTCTGTGGGAAGAGGGTCACATATCTAAGTGTGAGTGACCTCTTGGAAAAATAAAAAGACCTGTCTTTTGTCTTCAGAAAAATGGAAAAATTAGAAGAACTTGCCAGTTCTTTTTCAAGATGGACTTTTGGTGTAACAGTACTTGCTAGAGAATGAAAATCTCGTAAGAGGGGAAAGCATGGGAAGAGGTAGTTAGGAGACTTGTGTTAAAAGTTCTAAGGTGTTTTGGAGGTGTTCTGACTCTCTGTTTGTAAGGGTGGAGTCCTGCTTAGCACATGGGCGGAAGGGAGCTCTGAGGCCGCACTGATGAAAGTTGCATTAATTCATTGCTTGTATTAAAAAATGGGACAAACAGGGTAGAAATCAAATACATTTTAGTAAATATCCCTCCACTCCTTTGATGTATCTCTTAGTACCCTCTAGTGGTGTCAGAGTAACATTTTCTTATATATGTTAGTGTCCTGCCAGCTGGGATCAACACTATCAAGCTGTGTCTCTGTATAGTTTATCTATGAGGTAATCAGCTAAAGATTCTCAAACATGCCTCATAAATATCCTCAGAGCCTCTATTTTAGATTCTACAGTGGAAGAAAGGCCATTTCCTAAGGTTTCGTTTCCTAAGACTAAAGAGTATAATTCTTAAGTATTTCTCCTGTTTTAGAGCTGTCAGAAGAAACAGTTTAAATATGTTGGCACACTGTGGCATAGGAATGTATCATATTTGAATTAAACATCACATACTTTTGATGGTTTTTGGTCGCACTTATAAAAATTACATTCTAAAGCTGTGCTTGAAAAGTTACAAATATTCGGTTATAAACGAATTGGTGTGTGTGGGCTTTGGGACACTGAGTTCTGCTCAAGCATTATATGAAAACCCCAGATTTATAGCCTTTGAACTTGTTCTGAATCCTTGTCCCTAATATATTAACTCATCTTCTAACTTTTCTCTTTGCAAACTGATCAATATGTCTCTTATTTTAAGAAAATGGCAAAGTAGACTCTAAAGGAAGATTAGTCATTACAAAGAAAATCGAGAGGAGTAAATACCAGTAATTTTCAGAGCAGGCATCTACCTACAGTATGGAATAGAGGGTTAGAGATGTGATTTTCACACTGTTCTTCTGAGGAATTCCTATCATAGAGAAAAAAAAATCTTACCTGAGTATCTAGGATTATAATCAGGAGAAGGTGACCTTTTCCTTTCAGATTTTTGCAGCATAGAAAGGATAATTTAAAAAAAATTTTTTTAAATGTTTTTCATTTTTGAGAGAGAGAGAGAGAGAGCGCATGAGTTGGGGAGGGGCAGAGAGAGAGGGAGACACAGAATCTGAAGCAGGCTCCAGGCTGTGAGCTGTCAGCACACAGCCCAATGCGGGGCTCAAATTCATGAACCATGAGATCATGACCTGAGCTGAAGTCAGTCGCTTAACTGACTGGGCCATCCAGGTGCCCCAAGAAAGGATAATTTTTGTTAAGGAAGACTTCGGATTATAAAAGTAATTCAAATGCTCATTGTGGAAATTTTGAAAAATGCAGAAAAATCTAAAGAAAATACCAATCCCCATAATCATAACCTGAGATTTATTTTCTTGTCTTTTGTGTAGTTTATAATTTAGATTATATTCTATATTTGTAACCAATTATATCTTTTAATGAATAAACATTTTCCTATCATGCCAGTGATTATATAATTATGCTATATATGTTTTATAATTCATTTTTTGTATACTGCCACTTAAGTTTAAGCCATCATGTTAATTACTAATGTTTTTAGCCTTCTGGGTTACTTCATTTTTTTCATAATTTTACATTATACGGACTAAAGCACTCTATTTTTCTGATAGTGAATTAATCAGCACATGTGGGCTCACAAAAGGTGTAAGTAGTTTGTAAATGCGATGTGTGCCGAGTAGATACCGCAGGTCTGTATTCATATGCTTCCTTGTAAAGTCCAGGGACTTTCCAGATGATTTGCACCAATTGTCTCAAAGTCACAGCATAGTGACTAACACTTGATGAAAAATGAAGAATGTGGTTTGGGTTTTGGAAAGCTACCGCAGCCGCAGCCCGCAGCCCTCGTTTAGGTCATTTCCATAGTGTTTGTTAAAGCTCTGATGGTCATATCCTCCTGCAGAATGCATGGTAGGTTATTGGTAATGGTAGCACACCTGTTTCTCTTCTCAAACCAAAGATGCTTCCAACAAGGCGGTTGATGTGGCTTACCCTGCTTGTAAGATTATTTGTAAAATTATTTTTTAATTTAATTTTTTAAAAATTATTTTTAATGTTTATTCATTTTTTGAGAGACAGAGAGAGACAGAGCATGAGTGGGGGAGGAGCAAAGAGAGAGAGGGAGACACAGAATCCGAAGCGGGCTCCAGGCTCTGAACTGACAGTACAGAGCCCAACGTGGGGCTCAAACTCACAAACCATGAGATCGTGACCTGAGCCGAAGTTGGACCCTGAACCAACTGAGCCACCCAGGCGCCCCAAAATTATTTTTTAATTTTAAATATCGGTATAATTAATGTACAGTGTTACATTAGGTATACAATATAGTGATTCATGAATTCTATACATTACTCAGTGCTCCTCATGACAAATGTATCCTTAATCCCCATCTATTTCACCCATGCCCCCACCCACCTCCCCTCTGGTAACCATCAACTTGTTCTCTATAGCTAAGAGTCTATGTCTTGGTTTGTCTTTTTTTCCCACTTTGTTCATTTGTTTTGTTTCCTCAGTTCCACATATTAGTGAAATCATACTGTATTTGTCTTTCTCTGACTGATTTATTTCGCTTAGCATTATATCCTGTAGATCCATCCATGCCATTGCAGATGGCAAGGTTTCATTCTTTTTTACAGCTGAATAATATGCCATTGTATAAATACCAAATCATCTTTATCCATTCATCTATTGATGGACACTTGGGCTGCCTCCATAGTGTGGTTGTTGTAAATAATGCTGCAATAAACATAGGGGTGCATGTATCCCTTTGAATTAGTATTTTCATATTCTTTGGGTAAATACCCAATAATGGAATTATTAGATCATATTGTATTTCTGTTTTTAACTTTTTGAGGAACAAAAACACCCTCTCCAACACTTGTCATTTCTTGTGTTGTTGATTTTAGCCATTCTGACAGGTGTGAGGTGATATCTCATTGTGGTTCTGGTTTGCATTTCCCTGATGGTGAGTGAGGCTGAGCATCTTTTCATGGCCAACAGTCATCTGTAGGTCTTTGAAGAAATGTTTGTTCCTGTCATCTACTTATTTTTAATTGGATCATTTGGGTTGTTTTTGGTGTTGAGGTGTATAAAAGCTTTATATATTTTGGATACTAACCCCTTATCAGGGTATATAATTTACAAATGTTTTCTCCCATTCAGTTAGTTAGTTGTCTTTTAGTTTTATTGATTGTTTCCTTTGCTGTGTAGAAAGACATGGTCCCAATGGTTTATTTTTGCTTTTATTTCCCTTGACTCGGGGAACATATCTAGAAAACTGTTGCTATGGCCAATGTCAGAGCAATTACTGTTTGTGCTCTCTTGTATGATTTTTATGGTTTCAGGTCTCACTTTTAGGTCTTTAATGGCTTTTATTGAACACGTATAATATGCCAGGCATTGGGCCATGTGCGTTATTTATCTTCTTTGAACCTGGTACTCAAGTTCATGCTCTGATTATTCCCATTTATTTCACCTGCAGAAAAGTGAGGGCTAGGATGCTTGAGTAACTTGCCCCTGTGTTACAGAGCTTAGAAAGGGTAGCCGGATTGTGTTTTCAGTGTCTAGAAGCCTGGGCTTCTACCAACTAGACTGTCCCTGCCTGACAATGCCATGATACCTTATTACAAAGTTCACTGAAAATAGATCATATAAGGGATGTAATTCCTTTCAGAAGGCCACTTTTGAGTCTTCAGGTAATTAAGGCCATTTTATGTCCTTTTGGTAAGTAAGCACATTTTGATGGCCTTTACCCAACATAGACTCCCGAGACCCTGTCTCTACCACAGTGTGTACCCACATGGAATGAGGCCAGTCTGCTCAGGCTTTATAGAAGAAGCAGGTCTCAAGTACCAGTCAGTAGGAGCACAAGGGGGAATTTAGCAGAGAAGATTGAGAAGAAGATTCGACTTTATCACTATAAATATAATGATGTTGAAATTGGCAAATTAAGAGTAAGTTACACCCAGAAGTTTTACTTTGATTAGGAGTGGTAGATCTTTCTTGGGAAGTAATGACAGATTTTGGAGGAGGTTGGACATAGTTGTTAGAAACTGAATTTGGCCTGCTAATGAATAAAAAGTTACTTATATATTTTATCAGTAGAACTCACATGTTGGTTCAAAATCCATCATGTCAAATGAACTGGAATGGATAGAAACTCCTTGTGGGCCATCATAGAAGTTGAAAAGATTTGATTGTCTTAAAATTTCCAAGGTGGCCTCTTTTATTATTATTATTTAATGTTTACATATTTTTAAGGAGACAGAGACAGAGTGCAAGCGGGGGAAGGGCAGGGAGAGAGGGAGACACAGAATCTAAAGCAGGCTCCAGGCTCTGAGCTGTCAGCACACAGCCCGACACAGGGCTCGAACCCATGAGAACTGTGAGATAATGACCTGAGCTGAAGTCGGACGCTTAACCGACTGAGCCACCCAGGCGCCCCCCAAGGTGGCCTTTCTCTGACTTGTTACCCACTCCAGTTCATGTTAGAAGTTGTTTCATTAGGAATTATTGATGATCTTGGGTGTGACTAACTGAGCAATTATGAAGTAATCAAATGAATTTATACTTGATTTTAGAAGTCACCATACCTTTTTTATTGAACTCAAGTTGACACAATGTTGCATTAGATTCAGGTGTATAGGTTAGTCTTTCGGCAGGTCTGTTTGTTATGCTGTGCTCACCACAAGTGTAGCTACGATCTGTCCCCACACAACACTATTCCAGTACCATGGACTAGGTGCCCTGTGCTGTGCCTTTCATCCCAGTGGCCGCATCATTCCATAAGGAAAGCCTGTACCTCACATTCCACTTGACCCATTTGCCCATCCTCCCCCCATTCTGGCAACCATCAGTTTGTTCTGTGTATTTATAGGTGTGTTTCTGTTTTTTTTATTTCTTTGCTCATTTTTTTTTAGATTCCATATGTAAGTGAAATCATGTGGTATTTGTCTTTCTCTGATTTATTTCAGATACTTAGCATTATACCCTCTAGGTACATCCACACTGTCACAAATAGCAAGATCTCACTCTTGTTTATGGCTGAGTAATAGTCCACTGTGTATATATACCACATCCTCCTTATCTACTCATCTATCACTGGACACTTGGGTTGCTTCCATATCTTGGATGTTGTAAACAATGCTGCAGGAAACATATGGGTTCCTGTATCTTTTTGAATGAGTGTTTTTATTTTCTTTAGATAAATGAGAAGTGACCTGTGTCTTCTAATTGAATACCTGACGATAAGCTAATCAGGAAATACACAGGAATGGTTTGCAAGCGACAGTGAAATCTTTGTTGATGTCTTTTCTCTCTTATTTATTAAGAAATCAATGAATGTACTGTGAACCCTGACATCTGTGGAGCAGGACACTGCATTAACCTGCCTGTGAGGTATACGTGTATATGCTATGAGGGCTACAAGTTCAGTGAGCAACAGAGGAAATGTGTTGGTAAGAGACACTTTTTCATGGATGAAATTATTGAAGATAAAACATTTCCACATTAAGAACATTTTCCTTGTAATTATCATGGGAAGTGTTATTGTGTTTAATTTTTAAAAATTTCTGTCCCTGCACTAAAAGAGCTCAAAAAGAGGTTTGTTCATCTCCTGGGTTGCTCTTACCTCCTGGTTCAGTGCTACCTACCTTTCCAAATGTAATACAATTAGATAAAAGGGGGAAAAAGGTAAAATAATTTCCAAAGATTTCTAGGTATAATAATATAATAAAATATATAATATATGAAGTAATAGAAATAACTACCTATAAGCATGTATTTAGCAAAACCAAAATAATAATACTATATACTGCAATAAAGAATTATATTCATGTAATTGCTTAAAATCTGATTTCTAAAAGCAATTTCTAAACTGAAAATCAGTAGACTAACACAAAGCTATTAATGAATTTACAAATCCAGCCTCTCATACGTGGTTCTTTGGAAAAAAATGTATCTCAGAAAGACGTATGATGGCATTATGGAAATCATTTCAGTGCAGTAACACTAAATTTAATTGCTCTCTTTTTTAGGAAAAGGAAATTCAGCACTAAGAGTTAGAAGGCAAATATAAAGCAACAAGGCATATACCCAGTTAATATGACTTTGATATGCTAAGTGTCCATAAGATGTGTGACTTAACGTTATTTTGTTTTCTATATATGTATGTGGAGTGGGTTGAGGGGAGTATCCACCTGCTCTGTACCATGGCTATTTCTCTTGAATTTGCATACATTGTATGCAATATATGAATATAACAGGGCATTTGAGATGACCTAGTCTAGCTTTGCCCACGTGCACAGTGGGAGAGTCCCTTTTACAGTATTTCTGGCACTCTCTCCTGAGCTGGCCTGGGAGTTGCACATGAATTTCAGTGCTTAGATGATTCCATGTATCAGAGGGGTCCTTCTGTGTTGACCTAAATCTGTCTCTCACAAACACCAATGTGAAGGTTGTAGTTTTAGCTTTTCAAACAATATACCATAAGTGTATTCCCTGTTCCCAGTAACCATCCTTGAAGTATCTGAGGCGTATGATTATGTCTCCCTTTCCTAGTCTCCTCGGTTATAAGGATGTGGTGCTCAGGGAATAGTGTGCTGGTATTTTATGAACAGGGAGACTGAGAATTTCATGCTACACGACACTGATACTTTTATCTGTATTTTTGTTAACAGATATTGATGAATGCTCTCAGGTCCAACAGCTCTGTTCCCAGGGACGCTGTGAAAACACCGAGGGAAGTTTCTTGTGTATTTGCCCAGCAGGATTTATGGCCAGTGAGGAGGGTCCTAACTGCATAGGTAATGGCTGTGCTCTTCCTGATGCATAAATTCCCAGATCTGGGTTGTTAGCTCCCCTAAGATCCCATCAATCTTAACTGCTTATTCTGTCAACCCAGAATTTATTACTGAACACCTTTTATGACATAGTCATCTGCTAGATACTGGAGGATATAAATATGGAAGTTTTTTTCTCCAACGCTACAGAATGAAGAGTGTCAAGTGTGTGCAGAGACCCAAGATGTTAAATGTGTTGGGTCCCACATAAATCAAAACCACTCAATTTTGAAACACGTCAAACAAATCAAAGGGATGGTAGTGGGAATCGGTTGTTTGATTCTGGACTTCAAACTGACCTGGGAGATGGGAGAGGTTTGAAATTCTGTTTGGAGAAATAAAACTCGACCGTGTTTTCTGCTTCGTATAGATGTTGACGAGTGCCTGAGGCCAGATGTGTGTGGGGAAGGACACTGCATCAATACCGTGGGGGCCTTCCGGTGTGAATACTGCGACAGCGGGTACCGCATGACCCGGGGCGGCCGTTGTGAGGGTGAGTCAGTGCCACCTTGAAGTGTGGAGCACACATGATGGTGAAATGCAGGGCTGGGTCCACACCTGGGACTTTCCTCCACCAGCCTGTGCATGATATCAGCTCATCGAAGCTCTTCCTGCCTTCTGCAGTCACAGCCTCTTGGCCTCGCTTCAGGGACTTTGGATTGTTTTCCATTGTCTTCCATCTTCGCTCTCCCCTTGTCCACCTCAGCATCTGCCTTCCCTGGTAGTTTGAATCGCTGTAGAACAATTGATTGCGGAGCATCGTAGCGTAAGCCCAGACTTAATTACAGCGTCTGGATCATTCATCTGGGAACATGGTGCAGATTTACCCGCTGTTGATTTTTAGTTTCCACCCTTCTTGCCCTATTACATTCCTTTTTTGCAGCTTGTCTTACGTGTGTTCTGGGACTTGGTTACAAACCCTTCTGTTACCAAAGCTCCCTCTGACTAACTCCAGGTTGCATTCTAGCCACGCTAGATAAAATTTCTTTATTATTGATTGCGGCAATGAGTTTGCTAGTATTATATTAAAAAAAAAAAAGTTCTGAGAAGCTTTTAGAGTATGGCCAGAATGCTTAACCATTTAATATTTCTGCTCATGTTTGTATCCCAGTTATACAGGTTCTTTTTGAAACCACCATGGTGCTTTTTAAATAATTACTTTCATGAAGAAATATGTTGCACTTCTGCTTGAATGCTGCCATGGATATGTACCGGGGAAGGGAAGAGGGGTCTCTGAACACTTTTCTGAGGGTCCAGGCCATGTGGATGGTCCTGGTTCCACGGGGGTTCTTTGCCTGTGGCCGCCTGAAGATCAGCCCATTTTCTAATATGGCTCGACTTCCAGACCAAGGGAGGGACGGACAAGTTGGGGCAGGCTGCCCTCAGCTGTCCCTGCCTCCTCTGCATTGGTTTTCTACATGGATCTAATGATCTGGTCCTGGAGGGAGAGCTAATTCGGTGTTTTGGCAGTCTGTCCCTGCCTCTCCCCCTGGCCCCTTGCATTCTGATCTGGAGAGACGCGGGAGCATTTTACATTCCTGAATCTCTGATCAACTAGGATCACAACAGAACTATAAGGTCTCTTCCCTGGCAGCTGAGGGCCGTGAGACAACAGGGGTGAAGTGTGCCCACTCTCCTTTTATAGGGGACGGACCCTCACTCTGCCCTGGAGAGGCAGCATGCCCCCTTGGGAGGGGGCAGGACTGTGGCATCAGCTCCTGACTTCTGCGCTTAGTCACTTTATGGCTTGGAGCCAGCGACTTGGCCCCTTTGGATTGTTAACTTGGGAGCCACAAAGTTAACTTTCAGGGCTGTCCTGAGAATAAATGCGTGTTGTGGTATCTTGTGTGGTGCCTTTCACCTTATTAGTTCTCAAGAACCATTCTCTAGAAACCTCCCCCCTTTCCTGATGACTTTGTTTTTGCATGGGCCTTCTTGGTACATCTATAGCTTTGGAAATGCTTTTAAAGAAATGGCGTGGTTTACCTGACAAGCCTTTATGTGTAAAACAACACTCCCCGAAAAAGTCAAATGCCGATTCTAAAATTTTTTTCAATGTTTATTTATTTTTGAGAGAGAATGCACATGTGACCAAGTGGGGGAGAAGCAGAGAGAGAGGGAGACACAGAATCCAAAGCAGGCTCCAGGCTCTGAGCTGTCGCACAGAGCCCCACGTGGATCTTGAACCCATGAGCCATGAGATCATGACCTGAGCTGAAGTCAGATACTTAACTGATCGAGGTCACATGCTGATTCTTAAGTCATACTTACAGTTTCAGGATGGGGAGTTGAGGCATTTAAGTAGTAACTATGGTGCAAGGATGGAAAGTGGGAAGGAGTAGAAATTTGAAAATGCTGTACGTAAACAGGAAACCGATGGAGACTGTTCAGTAATATTTGGTGTATGGAAATTATTTCACAGAAATACTACCAGGGTTCCCTGAGTAAATAATACATAATTCTATCCCCATGAAATGGCTTGAAAAGAAGAAGGAGCCAAATAACATGGCTGTTTTCTAATTTCGTCATGGACCAGAACCAAAGGTCCCCAGGCTCCTGGCTCACCAAAGATTTTCTCAGCTGCCACTAACAAAGTTGCTTTCAAACAGCCCCAGTCTCCAAGGAGTCTATTGTAGTTCACAGACATTATCTCATGCGTCCTTACTTTGTCCTGCTGAAGTATTAGCAGGCAGGTAGTCCCTAATTTATAGATGAGGGAACGAGCAGACAGAGGTGAGAGTGGCCGGAAATGCAGGGATGTTGTCTTGTCTTGCTTCGGCGTTGCATCTTATTTATTGGGCCAGCCTTCCTTAAAACCTTCTCTGACTTAACAGTTGTAGTTCTATTTAAAAAAAAAAATCCTTCCAGAGAAGAATGTAATGCTGTTTGGAAAATGAAACTGGCAGGCGTCATCTTTCTGTAGAACAAGAAGTCCCAGAACATCTGACCTAAAACACACACACACACACACACACACACACACACACACACACACACACCACTATGTGTCATTGTCTGTTGGCAAGGATTTTTCGCTGATAGGAAAAAAAAATTACCACACTGACTTGGTGCTTATTCTATTAATAACATCTTCAACATTTTTCCTTTGAGCATCTTTTTTACTTGAAGCGTATTTTCACACTTGTCTGGTAATAATGAGAGATAATTTTTGAGAATTTCCCAGAATGGATGAATGTATCCGTTATATATTTCTTTCACTTTTTGCTTATGTCCTGAAAATTGTCTTTATATTTTGCATATGATTGGAGGTCCTATATGTATCTTATATTGGAACACTTAGACAGTAAATACACTCATTTGAATTCAGACTCCAATCCCAGAAAAAAATGATCATTTCAAGTGGGGCTGGTATCCAAGGTGTTCCCACTCTTGTTAAACTCCTGAACCATTTCCTGTATCCTGCTTCCCCCTTCTGTTGTTCTACCATTCTTCAAAATGCCTAGAGCCTCTGTAGTAGTTACGTCCGCCACAGCCCCAAGCATATTTAAGGTGTTGTTTTTCTCCTCACATTGAAAAGAACAGTGATGAATAACTCCAGTTAGCTGTGAATGTGAATAATAAGGTATATTTTTATTAGAAAATATTAGCATACGATCATATCACCATGTTTTTTGGAAAGTCTGGCAAATATTTGATGAGTTCATTTTCTCCTAATGTTCTGTTTCCACCTCCAAGGAGTTCACAGCCTGTGAAAGGTTTTAAATTATTCAAACCTTGGGTGTTCTTAGGCCCATGAAGCCAAAGCAAGGATTTCCCTAGAGCATCCATTGTCTGCAGAGAGAACCTCTGGCCAGGTGGATATGTGGCTTTGTCACTCTCATGCCTGTTTATTATATTTCTTTCTGGCAAGCTGCAGTATTCCTTCAAAGGTTTGGTGTTCAGAAAATGGCCCCCAAGAAGCTGCCAGCTCCCAGCAATGGAGAGGTCTAACCCTGCCAGTTGGAAAACTGGGGCCAAGTTTTTCCTTTGGATGTGTGTAAATATTTTACTCAAGGTCTACCTGGCCTTGCATTATTGTTGTGGTGGTTAAGTGTAGGCACAGGTGTTTGACTTACCTAGTTATAGTTTTCTCCACCAAAATGTAGATACAACATACCTTTTTCCCCCCCGGCTTCATCAGAAAAGTGAATGTTTGCTTCCATATTCTGATAAATGCTTGTAACCTACTTTTCCAATTTTTCAGATATTGATGAATGTTTAACTCCAAGCACTTGTCCAGATGAGCAGTGCGTGAATTCTCCTGGATCTTACCAGTGTGTTCCCTGCACAGAAGGGTTCCGAGGCTGGAATGGGCAATGTCTTGGTAGGTACTAGAGTGTTCTTATCAAAGTCTTGTTTTTTCTGCCTAGTGCATTTTCTGACAGAGTGATGTAATGCCAAGTGATCCCTCGTTCAAAATGGAAAAAAAGAGAAAAACTGGAATATGACAAAGTTGTGTCATTCTGAGAAAACTTCTGAGAAAAGTTCAAAGTCACTTTTAACCATGGAGAAAATGGGAAAACAAGTTGGTAGGAAGAATGGGAGATTTTACCTGGGAGAAATAATTCTGAGTGAAGCAAATTATGGTCTTTGATGTGATAACCAGGACCAAATAAAACAGTAATCACCACAGGGAGGGAGAGGTGGAGGCAACAGGCTAAAAAAGAGAGAAAAGGCCTAAGAAGAGGCCGCTTACCACATACTAATAGAATTTGGAAGCATACAGCACAAACATGGAGCAGAAGAGAAATCTTGATGGCTTGTCTCTGACGTGTATTCACTGAAGTCTTTACTAAATACTTCATACCAACATTAGGCACTGAGGAAGAGAAGCGTCAAATTTGCTTTCAGTCTCTTTAGCTGTGCTCCACTTAGCTTTCCTCCTTAATGGTTTTCCTCTGTGTTTCTGTCTCTCTCTGTCTCTAATATTTTCCTTAGAAGCTGAGCTCTTTTACACTCAATGCCAGACTCTGACCATGTGTGTTAAACTTCTCATTTCTTCATACCTTCCTTCCTTCTTCCACAAAGGCTGAAGAGCTTACTGTATATACCCAGGGTTGTGCTGTGTGCTGGGATACGTTGAGGGACAAAAAAAGTGCCTTCCTCATGGGACTGTCTGGCGAGGAAGACTCATAAGTATCTCATAAGTAAATGCAAAGGCACCAATAAGACAGTGCTGGGAAGTAGGGTTCTCTGCTGCTCTAAGAGTGTGCGATAGAACGAGTTGCCTCTGGGAAAATTCCTGATCGAGGTTACACTGAGGAAGGGGAGGGGACGGAGATAAGTTTGGACAGAGGAAACAGCCTGTGCAGCTTGTGGAAGGAGGAAGCAGTCAGGTTCACCTTTCAGTCACTAGCTGAAGGGCTAGACAGAGAACAAGGGAAGATTGGCCACAGGATGAGGAGGCAGAACACGCTAGATGGACCCTCTCAGTCTTACTTAAGGTGCTCATCTTTACTCGTACACCTCTGGGAAGATGTTTAGGTGTTGCAGAGCAGACAGGATGAGTAGGCTCGGCAGAAAGAGTCCCAATTTCAAAGCTTTGGACTCATCACCAGGTTGCATAAGCTACGCCTCTGTACATGGCCATCTCCTTCTGTCGTTGGAATTGAGATGTTGATCTTTGGGAGAAGGGAAGATTTGGGTTCATTAATTGCTTATTTGATCTGCATTTGTTGATGTGATCGGTGCTGGTCAGAACATTATGTTTGGTTTTAATTTTCCCGTTTGGCATAAATTTCATACTTGCCTGTCAGGATTCCATTTGTGTTCTCATTTTCACATACTGAGGCATATTATAATCCAAGAGCAGAGCCTGAATTTTACCTTCAATAACTAAAATTCATCATAGTGGTATAAACACAGCCCTGATGCATGAACTTGCTAATGAAATATGACTGACCAAATTGGCAAGTGATCGTTCTTCAATACAAATGCGTTTATCTAGATTGGGCAACCATAAGAAATGAGTTCTCATACCTGGATGTGTGCAGTCAATCTAATCATGACCACTTTGCTCCGGTTTAATGACAGAAACACAGCATCTCATTTAAAAGTAACTTGACTTTGCCAACCAGACTTAGTGGAATACTAAGCAGAAATCCTAGGTCACCATGTCAGTCACCCAAAGTCATACACTTAGCCACTTGTTCCAAGCACTACTTTTCGGTTTTGCATTGCTAAGGTCATGCAATTCCTGTGACAAGTAGACTGTGTACTTTGTTTCCTTCTGCCTTTATCTACAGATCAGGCTTCTCCTCCATGATGATGTTTCAGTTCCATTTGTTGTTCAGAGCTGGACTTAGAGCTTTTCTTAGATTCTCAGGAGGGCTTTTGCAGATTATACCAAAACGGATCCGTGTTAATTTTTTATGGCAGTAGAGCTTTCACACGTTAAAAAGTTGAGTGTGACAAAAAGTCGATGTCGCAACATGCCTTTCTATTCTTACTGAACCAATGAATTAATGAGATTCTTCTGCGCTCAGCTCTGACAACGCTAATGAATACCCAGCGATGGCTCCTACATTTTAGTTCTCACCTTTATACTTCTGGTACTCTAAAATACTTTTCAAAGGTGCAGTCATTACTTAAGCTGATCATTGAGTTGAGCTAATCGACAACAATTGGATTATCTATTTATTTTCAATTTAACAGTTGAGTGCCTACCAAGAGCCAGGCAGTTTTCAGGACCCTGGAGATTAAGGGAAAATAAAAAAAAATGCCTTCCCTTCTTTGCATGTGTACTCTAGAGCTTACATTGTGTTTGCAGATAAACAAGTCAGCAAGTAAAGTATGTGGTATGTCAGATGTGTTTTCAGTGCCATGAAGGAGAAAAAAATAAAATAAAACTGCCTTAGGGATACAGAGAGTGTCAGATTCTATGGTGGTCAGAGAAGACATCAAATGATAAGTTATTTATACAGTGTTCCTTTCTAACTATTTGTTTTTTTTCTCTGTTGGTTATTTGTGATGGGTGTGTGGCTTTTTAATATCATTTTAGTCCAGATCATTTAGGGTGCATTGATGAGACTGTTTTCCCCCAATTTTAAATGTATGAGAACATTAAAGACTTAAAATTATTCCAAATCTCACCATTTGAAGGAAAGTCTTACACTTGGTATTTGTTAGTTGCCATCTGTAGAGAAGATAATCCCTATGTCTCAGGGTTCTCTGTTCCATAAGTCGTCATGTCCTCCTTTTTCTACCACTCTGCTCCCGCTGACTGAATGTTTTTAAATTATTACAATTAAAGTTGTACAGGGTCACATGTAATACTACTATCGTGTGGCATTATGCTTATGTTTTTTTCTAAAGCCTGTTGATCTGTATATTGATTTGGCTCTTTTTCCTGTTACATGGATTCATTAGGAATTGAGAATTGCTATTTTGACTCATATTCTGCAGGGATTTGATGCCAGTTAGACTTTCTCCTTCTTTTCCTGACTTAACAGTGAACTTGCTGAAACCATTAATGGCCTTGTATTCCTGCCATGTAAGCTGGCTCACTGATTGATGCTTCTCCTTGATTTATGAATTAGAGCAGAAATCATCTAGGGCCAAAACAGGTCAGATGTTAGCAGGTGTTGTCTGGAAGACCATGCTGTTTCCTAGTGTTGAGTTCAGGGCACATGATCCTTCATTCTCAGTTGTTTATTGTCCACTTTCAAAATATCTATCCCTTGGTGCTTTTTGGCAACTTTTGTTGGCTCCTCTGTTAATGTAGCTTCTTTCAAGTTGTGGATTTCAGTCCTCTCTTGAAAGCCACTTTCATCATTCAACATTGTATTCCTTGGACCTCACGTTCAGCCTGGAGTTGTTGCCCACTTGATCCCCGCCTCTAATGATTATTTCTTCACCCTGGGTTCTGGCGAGTTCCAACTGGCTGCTTCAACCAGGACCTTTCTTGAGGGAAGCCAGCCTGTCAGGTAGTCAATTAACAGGTTTCTCTTCACTCATGAAGAACAGGCCTGATTCAAACCCTACTAGAGCCATCCTTCAAAGGAGATTCTCTGGTATTTAATTGTGTAAAGGTACATTCGGCAACTCTTCTGTAAAGATCATATTTCCTTGAACTTAGACAGATTTTGAGCTATATGACCTCTCTGAAGCTTGGTTTCAATAGCTTTAAAATGGGTATTGAGATACTCTTCTTCATTGGATTTACTGTCAAAATTAAATAAGCAATATAAAGCATGTAGAAAGGCATGTGACACAATGTAGAACCCAATAAATGTTATAACCCTTCTTCCCCCAACTCTGTTATCCTCCCGTTTACCTCCTTAATCCTGAAATATAAGAAGGGCAGTAATAACTGATACCTATCCAATAAATTCTATGTCAAGTTTCTGTGTGTAACTATCCTTGGCTTTTCATAAGCTCATTTCCTGTAGTTCTTCCCTCTCCCTGTGTCATTGGAGCCTTCGTTTATGAATCTAAGTAATCTTAATCTTAGAGTTTCATTTCAACTTCTGGACATTTTTGTTTAGCTGGGGTATATTGCTTAAGAATCCTCATGCTTTTCTGTAGGATCACTGATCATCCCTAACAAATGTTTCGCCTTCTGCAATACTGCCATTTCCATTCTTCTACTTCACTTTCTTTGCTCACCTTCATAAGATACGGCATCTATCACCTGGTGGTTGTATGCAGGCAGCACCGAGTGTACTTTATTGTCTTACTTTAGAATTGAGTCTGTGAAAAACCATGTGACCTGGGAACACAAATTTCTGAGATTTTTATCATAGTAATCCTTCTCTGTCAAACCATAATTAAGTTAATGGTGACTCTGTGACTCCGATTTACGTTTTCTAAATGTAATGGGTCCTAGGCATTTGAAGAACTCCGTGTTATTTGATCCACTTGACAACGGGTTAGCCTTAGTCTTAACGAAAACCAGGTGCAGAGAACTTACACGGTAAACGTGGAAAGCTCCTTGTTCTAGGAGTTCTTTTCACACTAGGATTTATTTTCAGATTTTGAGGAATCGTTAACCTTTATGGAATACATGAATATTCATAGACTTATATGAAATTGGAGACTTTCATCCTACATTTATTTATTTTGTATAAGATGGCAACAGAACTGAACATCCACCTTTTGCAGATATTATTAAATGTGCAAACACCAGCCTAATCCCTAATCCCACTGTATGCTAAAGAAGTCTTCTAATTAGTCACTACGTTATTATCGAACACCTAATTATGTGCTTAATTCCAAAGAAGATTTGGAGTTGTAAACGAGCAAAAAAAAAAAAAAATACAGAATAGAACGGTGCTTCTCAGGGGATGGGAGCTAGTAGAATTGGGGAGATGTTGTTTAAGGATGGAAGCTTGGAACTGGCAGGTAGGTAAGCCCTGGGGATCTATTGCATAGGTTACTGATGATTACAACAGTGCTGTGTTACAGTGATTATAGTCAACAATGCTGTGTTATAAACTTCAAAGCTGCTAAGAGGTTAGATGATGATTATGTTCACAAAACAAGGAAATAATTATGGGACATAATAGAGGTCTTAGCTAACATTGTTAGTATCTTGCAATATATAAGTATATCAAATCATCGCTTAAACTTACACAATGTTGTGTCAATTATACCTAAATTAAAAATGCAAACAAGAGAGGCGCCTGGGTGGCTCAGTGGGTTAAGCGTCCAACTTCAGCTCAGGTCATGATCTGACAGCTTGAGAGTTTGAGCCCCACATTGGGCTCTGTGCTGACAGCTCAGAGCCTTGAGCCTGCTTCAGATTCTTGGTTTTCCTCTCTCTGTTCCTCCCCTGCTCACACTTTGTCTCTCTTTCTCATTTAAAAAGAAAAGAGAAAGCAAACAAGAAACTACTTTTGAAGGCAGGAAACATGCCTGTGTGGGGAGACTAATTATTATAATAACAACAAACTTCTCTTACATTGTTACAAAGGGCTTTGACTTCGTTGTGTTTTTTTTGTTTGTTTGTTTTTGTTTTTGGTCCTCAGGGTAGTCTTCCCTGTAGTACACATATAGAAATTGATTCCCAGAGAGGGTAATGGGCTTGCCTAAGGTTATAGGTAATAAATGGCAGATCTAGAACATGATCCCAGGTCTTTTATTTCCCAAACTAGTGTTCTATTCTATACACTACCTCATATCTCTCTCCTCTTTACCCAGGAAAATTAGAGAACAAAACAATATGAAGGTAACGAGGAAGACAAAAAAGTTCATAGAAAGGAGAGATCCATGTGGGTGCGAATCCTCCCTTGCAAGCAGCAATAATAATGGCTCAGGGATTCTTGACTCTAAGATGGCAGCCTGCACCACGGATAGCCCCAATTGAGTTTTGCTGAAAGACAAAATATTCTTTTGGAAAGGTGAAGTAGGAAAGCAGTGATTCGGTACGATTAATGGATTGGTTTTCTGAGATCATCTTTGTCTCTTTATCTGGGATGTATATAGCATTGGCTCTTTTCCAGTCCTAAACAGCAGTGATGAGTCTTGGGGGGATGTGTAACATATTTTTGTAGGCTGCGGTGCTACTGCATGTCTTGGTCAGACTTGACAGAGGGCGTCTGAGATCCTGAGGATTTACTGTACCTCGAGTGCAGGTTGTTCAAAACACTCGCCTAACTGGCTTCTGTATCTTACTTTGCCATGCTTGCTTTTCTGTCAAATATGCTCTGCCATTGTCTTTACTATAAAAGACTGTGTATAACGAATAGTTGACGGATAACCGAATTAATATCATGGTTGGGGTAGGGAATAATCTCATACTTTCAGGTAGCCATAGTGATGGAATATGTTTACTTCCCTTATCAAATGATGCTCATTCATTGAAATTTGTGTTGACCACTAAGGAATTAAACGAGACTGAATGGCCTCTGAAAAATGACTGGCTTGCAGTGTTGAGAGATTCATTTCCTGGAAAGTACAGGAAGTAATGCAGGTGCACTCTTGCTCTGGAATCAACTCTGACCAGCCTCAAGGAGCTGATAGGTGAAGTAGAAAGTGGCACCACAGCCTTGGACTGACTTGTGTGAGGTCAGCCACTGAATACCCTCTATACCTCCAGAGGTTAGGCTTCCCAGAGAGGGGCTTTAGGCTGCCTGGTGTGTTCCCAGGACATGAGGAAGGGAAATTTCAAAAGGGTTCCTGACCCAGAGGAATTACATCCAAAGGCAATGAGAGGCTTTGCAGGTGGGTTTGCTGGCCAGTGGAAAGTTGTCTTTGTCAAATTGTGGAGAATGGAAAGTTGCCAGAGATCTGGAAAGAGATTAATGTCCTCACTTCCCCCCCAAAGAAGAAAGAAGGTGCAGTTCAGGAACTAATGACCACTGAACTTCATCTTAACCTTGACAAAGAACTGTAGGCTGCAGGATGCAAATGATAAAGTGAAACATTTTAAAAGAAAAAGATGATCGTAAGAATCAGCCAGGGCTCACTAAGGACAAATCATGCGTGGCTATTCTGACTGCCTCTTCTGATGGTCTTCTCAGAGGAGCAGATCATGAAATCCTGTAGGCATGGCATATTTAGTTTTCAACAGGCCTCTGTTACAGTCTCTCAGGGTATTGTAGATGAGAATGATGAATTTGGACTGGGTGATAGTATACTGGGATGGATCCATAAACTTTTGAATGATCATATCCATGACGTGCTGACCACAATAAACCCCTGGTAATTCCCTTACTATGGGAGTTTTAATTAATTCATTGAATAGAAAATGTCAAATTATGTCCCAAAAGCCCATTGGTAAATTGTACTTGGGGAGATCAGAAGACATTTTTCTACAGACACCATACTTTTCATGATGTTTCCCTTTTAAGCTTATTATGTATATGCCTCATAAGAATTTGGTAATGTGACTTCTACAAAACCATGACCCTAATCTCAGAGTAAGATGAGTTTTGAACTCTAATTAAAAAAATTTTTTTTTAATGTTTATTTATTATTGAGAGACATAGAGTGTGAGCAGGGGAGGGGCAGAGAGAGAGGGAGACACAGAATCCGAAGCAGGCTCCAGGTTCTGAGCTGTTAGCACAGAGCCCGATGTGGCGCTTGAACTCACAAGCTGTGAGATGATGACGTGAGCCAAAGTCATACACTTAACCGACTGAGCCCCCCAAGTGCCCCTTGAACTCTAATTTAGAAACGAAAGGCCTAACCATCTCTCTCTGTAGCAGGGATTAGGGGGTGTGGATCTTGGATGGTGGACTGAATAGGGACTACCTTGTTTCTCATAGCATTGATCTTCTAGAAGGTTCAAGGTAAGAACTGGGGGGGCAGGTGGCAGGCTTTCTGTCAATAACACTCAGGGCCCCACAAGTTTGTGTCCTTGACTGAATGGAAGAACACTGGAAACCAATGACAGTTTTTAAAGGAGCAACACAATTTTTTTTTTTAATTTTTTTTTAACGTTTATTTATTTTTGAGACAGAGACAGAGCATGAATGGGGGAGGGTCAGAGAGAGAGGGAGACACAGAATCTGAAACAGGATCCAGGCTCTGAGCAGTCAGCACAGAGCCCGACGCGGGGCTCGAACTCCCATGCCATGAGATCGTGACCTGAGCCGAAGTCGGACGCCTAACCGACTGAGCCACCCAGGCGCCCTGCAACACCATTTTTTAAAAAGGTTTATTTTGAGAGAGGCAGAGAGATAGCGTGAGCAGGAGAGGGGCAGTGAGAGGGAGAGAGAGAATCCCAAGGAGGCTCTGTGCTGACAGTGAACTATGAGATCATGACCTGAGCCAAAATCAAGAGTCAGATGCTTAACCGAATGAGCCACCCAGGCGTCCCAGGAGCAACACCATTGATCATATTTGTATTTTAGGTCACTCTGGCTACCTGCTGGATAGTGGATTGGAGAGGGCAAGACTCCAAGTAGAGAAACAGACTGTGATGGTAACCCATGTGAGAGAAAATGATGGTAGTAAGAAAGAAATAAAGCAGGGGTATTTGAGAGATATTTGGAAGGTAGAATTGATAAGACTGGTAATAAATTGAATGTGGGGAAAGAGAGAGAATAAGGAATCTAGATAGGATGACTTCCAGTTTTTGACTTGGGCATTTGGATAGTGGCATAATGTATTGACGTGGAAGGCAGCATAAAGAAAACATGGGGAAGGTCAGGTTTGGCTCTGAACACTCAGAGGTGCCTGTGACATATCAAGTGGAAGTGTCAGGAGACTGACCAACGAGGTTGTGGGGGTCTGCAGTTTAAGAGGGGTGTGGGCAAAAGATAAAATGGTGACTTTATTTCACTCCTTTTATATCCATCAAGTGAGGCCACACCTTCCTACTCTATGGAGATTCTTTTTTTTAAATTGAGGTATAATCTATAACATTAGATTCATTTCAGGTATACAACATAAGGATTTAGTATTTGTGTATATAACAAAATGATCATAATTCTAGTGAAAGTCCATCACCATTTATAGTTATGACATTAAAACTTTGTTTTTCTTGTGATGAGGACTTTTAAGTTCAACTGTCTTAACTCTTAATTATGCAGTGCAGTACTACTGATTCAAGTATCTTATAAGTTGCAAGTATTTTATAAGTATTTCATCAACGATAATCTGCACTCTTAATTTGCTTTGACTAGAGAAAATAATGGTCTTAGAAACTGATTTTGTTGTTATATTCTGCAGTCCTGTAAGTCACATTTTCTGATGCATGAATAATTAAAGAGAACAGTCCATACATTTTTCAACTTGTTAACATTTTTGAAGCCAATCCAGATCCTCGATGGGACATTTTAACGTTACTGTCTGGAATTTACATGCCTACTGTCTAGGCTCCTTCTGTCCCATTATTTACTTTGGCTCCAATGTTTGGCTTCTTCTTTCGAGTTGTTTGTATTCAGTGTTCATAAAAGTGGACTCCAACAACCAAGGAAAAGATGGACAATGAGACAGTTTGGAAGTGCTATTTTTGTTGTCATAGAGTAGGGTCAGTTCAGTAGTAGTAAGTGATTTTGTGAAGGCCAGGTAGAGTACTCACACAGTGCTAATTCGCCGGCTGTTCTCTGTTTGCATGCGAGACGTATGCCTGTGTGCTTGGTTGCTCACACGCTTTTGCCTTATTTTGATAATACAGTAAAACCTTGATTTGCGCGCACGATTCATTCCAGAAACATGCTTGTAATCCAAAGCATACCAAAGTATATCAAAGCAAATTTCAAGAAACAGTAGCTCAGTCATGATCATGTAACATTCAGCATCACGTCCTACTCATATTGCAAGACCTCATTCATTTTATCGAGTTAAGTTGTGCTAGAAATGTTTGCTTGTCTTGCAGAACGCTCACAGAACGAGTTACTTGCAATCCAAGGTTTCACTGTACTCTGTTTCTCGATATCATTGTCGGAAAGCCGTAACCCAGTTTCAATGGAATGTCATGCGAACAAATGCAGTCTGAACTGTGAAATGCTGAATTAGAACGAGATCTGTGTTAATGTGTTTGTGACTCTGCCTTTTAAGAGGGTGGAAAGCTTTACTGCTCTCAGGGTGAGCATTGCCAAATGCAATGGATGGAATCAAGAGCATTTCCCTTCTTATTGTTTGTCTGCCTTGGATTAAGATGCTGTGCGTTATTGACCGCTGTAAAATTAAGCCTAAATCATGATGTGGTGTGTAATTTTAGCACTTAAGTAGTTTAAATTGTTCCCCTTAAGGTTTTGGTTGTCCATGCTACACTGTGTGTCTTCTTACTGGGATTTACGGTGGACTTACCAGAGGTGCTCAAATGCGACATAGAACTCAAGTTTTTCTTTATGAAATAACAATATTCTAGTAGGAGATTAATGAATGCTGAATGAAATCAGTGAACACTTAGATGATTGTTTTCTATATAAATGCTATGTTAGCAAACAATAAAAACAAACATACTCCTAATTCTTCAGTGGTTTCTAGCACTACACTTAACTTGTGTTAATAGAAACAGGTTAAGGGACACCTGAGTGGCTCAGTCAGATAAGCGTCCAACTTTGGTTTGGGTCATGATCTCATGGTTTGTGAGTTTGAGCCCCACATCGGGCCCTGCACTGATGGTGCAGAGCCTGCTTGGGATTTTCTCTCTCTTCCTTTTTCCTCTGCCCCACCCCCCACTTGGTGGCTCATGTGCACACGCTCGCTTGTTCACTCTCTCTCTCAAAATAAAAAAAAAAAAAAAAACTTTAGAAACAGGTTAAAAGGATGGTCTTTGGAGTCAGGCTAACTGGATTCAAATATGAGTCCCCAGTTTCTAACCATGTGGCCTTGGGCAGTCTGTTTGAATTTCTCTGAGACTTGATTCTTTTGTCAGTGAAATGGTTAGCTTGGATGGCTTTTGTGAGGATTAAATAAGCATAAAGCCTTTAGTGCTTTTGTGCAGTAAGTGTTTGGTAAAGATTAGCCATTATTTTATCTGCCTCTGCAGTCTGTACCCTACCTTCAAATTGCCCAGTAGGCTTGTTGGTCCTCTAGATTGATTTTTATAATACTGATTCAATGCCATCTTTGAAAATTGTATCAGAGGTTTTTTCCTCCTTTCTGTTAACAGCTCCTGTGGTTTCTCTAGGTGATGAGTCCTATCCTTTCTTCAGTGAACCCTCCCTTCCTGCCGAACTCATCAGTTCCCTTACTAGACCTTGATACATCTTTGATTCTTTGGAATATTTCATTTTGTAGAGGGTGCTGCTCTAGAACCTCCCTCTCTTCTTCCCTCCCCTGTACAGCAGGCTTTCGCTGAATTCATTCATAGACATCTTCAGTTCCTTTTTTTTAAAATTTTTTTAATATTTACTTATTTTTGAGAGAGAGACAGAGCATGAACGGGGGAGGGTCAGAGAGAGGGAGACACAGAATCTGAAACAGGCTCCAGGCTCTGAGCTGTCAGCACAGAGCCTGACGCGGGGCCCGAACTCACGGACTGTGAGATCATGACCTGAGCCGAAGTCGGATGCTCAACCGACTGAGCCACCCAGGCGCCCCTCTTCAGTTCCTTTTTTGAGTTACTTTGCAGAAAGTAAATTAAGGCGTGGAACTATCCCACATGTTGTTCACACCGGAGCTGCCTTTCCTCCTTTGGGCTAATTTGAAAGCTTGTCTTAAAGAATCTGTCCTTTGAAGATGGACTATTTCTATTTTTAGCCAAATTCAACTTTATTTATGTTTTATTTCTTTTTTTCTCTCTTTGTGTTTTTTTTCCCCCCCTTATGCAACATTCTTCAGATGTGGATGAGTGTCTGGACCCACAGATCTGCACAAATGGTACTTGCTCGAACCTCGAAGGCTCCTATATGTGTTCATGCCACAAGGGCTACAGCCCAACCCCAGACCACAAGCACTGTAAAGGTAAATACTCTGATAGAATTTCTTACTTTTATTTGAACTGCATTTAAGAATCTGTTCGAGTAACTAGCTGAGAAAAGGGAACCAAAAAAAAAAAGGAATTACGCTGCCTGTCATGTATTTTAAGTGAGCTACTTGGAGCACATTTTTGTTGGTATCTTTGAAAGTGACTCCTCACTGTGGTTACATACAGACCATATGTACTTAGATAAAGGAAAACAGCTTAGTTTTAGAGAGCATCTATAAGCCACAGGTCAATTTTTCATTTCTTGTGGTTATAAAAACTATAGTTGCACATTTCTGTGAATATACTAAAAACCATTGAATTGTACACTTTAGATGAATTATGTGGTGGTGAATTATATCTCAACAAAATTGCTATTGAAAACCTTCATTGTAGAAAATCGAGCAAAGAGAAAAGTAAAACAAAAATTTTCTCAGTCTCATTCATGCATAGTCCTATCTCACAGATATTTTCTATCACTTTATTTTTAATGTGCAATTTTGTAAGTTTTGTCACTTAATAGTGTATACATCATGAGCATTTTATATATTATTAATAACTTTACAGACATTATTTTTAAAAGCTGCTTAATAGTGCAGTGTGTTACTATTTCAGCACTTTCTTGCTGCTTGTGTGTTGAACAACCATAATTTTTTTTCCACCTTCTCATTATGTAAAAAAAAAAAAAAGATCATTTATTTATTTATAAATGTGGAATAATTGGATAAAACATCTTTAATGTTTTTTATTATTTTGATAGAATGCTAATTTCTAATTTTTTTTAAAAATTTTTTTTTTTCAACGTTTATTTATTTTTGGGACAGAGAGAGACAGAGCATGAACGGGGGAGGGGCAGAGAGAGAGAGAGACACAGAATCGGAAACAGGCTCCAGGCTCTGAGCCATCAGCCCAGAGCCTGACGCGGGGCTCGAACTCACGGACCGCGAGATCGTGACCTGGCTGAAGTCGGACGCTTAACCGACTGCGCCACCCAGGCGCCCCTAATTTCTAATTTTAAAAATATATTTTTTAATTCTAAAAGATTGAGTATTTATTATATATGCTTATTTCTGTTAATTTCCTGGAGACTTCTAATTATTACAACATTTATTTCATATTGCAACATGTATTTTGCAGATTGTTTTCTTGTGTAAATTTATGTTACTATCTGTTCCTATTTATCAGGTTTTTAAATCACCATATATGAACACTTTATATAAAGCACGTGTGTAAATCTACGTACCTGTGTCTTTGTATTACAAATACACTTTTTTATGGCATATTGTTGTAATTTGTCCAAAGTTTCTCTAATTTCCTCTGCATAATTCTTTTTTTAAGTTTAATTTTTTTTCTGTGGTCAAATCTGTGGATGGTTTCCTTCTGCTTCTGCTTTATACCTACAAGCATGCTCTTTCAAGGGGAGGAAAGGAAGAAATTCGTGAAGTTTTTCTTCTTTCTGAAGTGTCTCACTGAGAGTGAAGGATGTGGGGTGGGGATTAACTTCTCACTATGGTAGGTAGTAGTAAACAGGTATCTTACTCTCTTGTAAGAATAGTAGCCTCTCCGCTGGCAGGAGCAGATTCCCAGACCTCTGGATTGGGTAGCTGACCCCTTACATGCAGGGGAACACCAGTCACTCCCAGTGGAGCATGTAGGGGGGCCTCATCTCCCTTCCCTCCAGGTCCTTTTCCTGCTGGCCCATGTCCACAGTCTTCCTACCAAGTTCTTCTGGTGATTTGCTCTGCACCCTTGGATACATTAAACTTGGATTTCCAGGGGCGCCTGGGTGGCGCAGTCGGTTAAGCGTCCGACTTCAGCCAGGTCACGATCTCGCGGTCCGTGAGTTCGAGCCCCGCGTCAGGCTCTGGGCTGATGGCTCGGAGCCTGGAGCCTGTTTCCGATTCTGTGTCTCCCTCTCTCTCTGCCCCTCCCCCGTTCATGCTCTGTCTCTCTCTGTCCCAAAAATAAATAAAAAAACGTTGAAAAAAAAATTTAAACTTGGATTTCCAGATCTCCTATCATCTCTAAAATTCGGGGATTGGGTTTTTTAGAGGGATAACGCTCCAAGGAGACACATGTTGGGTGAATGGCTCGTTACCACTTTCTTACGCTTGGCTGCTGTCATCCCAGATGATCCTGCCCCGCTCTAGTAAGGCTTCCCAGCGCCCCAGAATTCCCACCATCGGCTGATGGCAGCCATAGAAACACTCATTTTCCGCTCTGTGTGGCGCTCTCCTGGGCTGCTGCAAAAGCTTCTCTTCATCCTTCCCTTCTTTCCTTCCGGGTATATCAAGGAACCCGCATGTTCCAGGCACTGTGTTCAAATGCAGATGCTGAGAGGTTTTAATCTCTCAAAGCACTTTTTTTTTTTAATTTTTTTTTTCAACGTTTATTTATTTTTCGGACAGAAAGAGACAGAGCATGAACGGGGGAGGGGCAGAGAGAGAGGGAGACACAGAATCGGAAACAGGCTCCAGGCTCTGAGCCATCAGCCCAGAGCACGACGCGGGGCTCGAACTCACGGACCGCGAGATCGTGACCTGGCTGAAGTCGGACGCTTAACCAACTGCGCCACCCAGGCGCCCCTCAAAGCACTTTTATTGGCTGGAAAAGACGCAAACCTACTACTATAATAGATAGAGGACCACATGATGAAGTTAACATTATCAGTGATGTATTAAAAAAAAAAAAAAAAAAAACCCTGTGAAATCCAAATGAAGTCTGGAGCTTAGTTTAAAAAGGAGGATTGTAGTGTATCAAACCCTCATTCAGTCACTCAGAAGCTGTGTGGGCTTGGATAAGTTTTCTTAATTTGCTAAGCCTTCCTTACTCATCTGCAAAAAGGCAACAATAATGGTACTTACTCAGGTGATGTGAGGATTGCGTGTGATAATACAGAAACAGAGCTTATATGGGGAGAAGGAGATTATGTCGGGACAGAGAGTGACATGTAGTTGACGTTGTTATGCACCACATTAAAGGTGTGTACAAGGCTCTGTTAAAGCCAAGAAGTCTGTGGCTAATCCTGTGTGCACACTTCTGGGAAAGCTTCACGGAGGTGCTGCTGTTCACCCTTGGTCTGAAAATTTTGAATATGGAGGGGAGAAGAACTTAGGAGGAAGAGAAAGCAACACATAATCAAAGGTTGGAGGTGTGAACGGGCTATTCTCTCCACGTGGCATTTAACCTTGGCCCCTATTCCAGTTTTCCTTTGCATTATGGTCTGGAATAGGATCAGGCAAGATCCCCATCTTCTGCTCTGGAAACCTGCATATGGACTAATTATTTTCCTTACTCCCAGTCAAAGCCTACCCTTTTTATAATAATAAATCGCATAACATCCTTTTTCCTCTAATAATTTCATAGTCTTTCCCAAACTACATCAGCTCAAAGATGTAAATTCTTCCCAGATCTTAAATCTATCCTTTTTCCGGGGCGCCTGGGTGGCTCAGTTGGTTAAGTGTCTGACTTCGGCTCAGGTCATGATCTCATGGTTTGTGGGTTCGAGCCCCACATCGGGCTCTGTGCTGACAGCTCAGAGCCTGGAGCCTGCTTCGGATTCTGTGTCACTGCCTCTCTCTCTGCCCCTCCCCTGCTTGTGCTCTCTTGCTCTCTCTCTTTCTCTTTCACTCTGTCTCTCAAAATAAATAAATATTAAAAAAATGAAAAATCTGTCCCTTTTCCAATATTGCAACAACTGCCAATTTCACCTTAGTGCTAAATATTAACTTTGTTTTCATGTCGCTAAAGGTCCTGAAAACTTTTTTTCAGGTTGTAAGCATATCATCTAGTATATTAAATCAGTATTTGTTTCTTTATATCTTTTGTGTATCTGTGTCTTTGTTATCTCTTTATACATTTAAGCACTGTATGTCTTAAATTTATAAATACCTAGGGATAGTCTCTGTTTTAACTCTGGGCTGGATTTGTCATAATAATATGTTTAAAAAGCCCCTTAAAGAAATCATGCTTGGTGAAAATGATACTTTCTATTTATCTTTTGGCACAAGAGAGAGAAGACTTTTGTCCTGCATGCCTATTTTATTAGAAAGCGTTCTTTTGTCATAGGAATTTTGTGCCTCATCAGAAAAGAAAAAGGGGTTCCCCCTTGGTCATCTTAAAGACCCAAAGATCACCTTATTCAAGATAACTGGATTACCTCAAGTTGTTCCAAATGTGTGTGTCATTACTTAAAATGAATTACTTCTGACAGTATTCCCAACATAAATGAGTAACTTATGTAAGATGTCTGCTTGGACAGTGCTTAGAATGGACGGTATATTTTCGCTGCAGACATCTTCACATGGGAATGCTTAATTTGTCATCTTCTTTGAGAAAGTCAGAAAGAGTCCAAGGCACTAAAAATGTTGTCAGACGTTACATGAGATCCAACAGGCTACACGAGCTGTTGTTGGTCTTAAGATCTTAAGCTGACATCTCAAGTATTTAATTGAATGTGCTGAAAGAAAATATGGTGTAGGCTGTTCTTTGCTGTCGACCCCTCCTAAAGCTAATAGACTTAGAGCATTTGGAAAGGTAGAAAATAATTCTTCAAATGAAATTCAGCTCGCTTATTTCGTTTCTCTGTTGGCAGTCAGGACTTACTGTGTTGTGATGCCTTTTATTTATAAATAAGTGAAACAAAAATTGCTAGTAAAGTTAATTTCTCTTAAAAAATTAAAAATGAATTCATGAGGTCCTATTACAGTAATAGTGTTGGGAGCTATTTCAGGAAACATGGGATAATCTGACACCTTGCTTCTATCAGGATATAATTCAAAAGATTAATGCCGCATGACAGGATAAGAAATACAACTTTGATCAGGAAACAGATAATTGTTAGTACTACTTGAGGGGAAGGATTGCAACAAATGGAATTCTCCTGGCAAAAACTTTCAGATGCATTTTAAATAATAAGATATTTTTAGGGGTGCTTGGGTGGCTCAATCGGCTAAGCGTCCGACTTTGGCTCAAGTCATGATCTCACAGTTCATGGGTTCCAGCCCTGTGTTGGGCTCTGTGCTGACTGCTCAGAGCCTGGAGCCTGCTTTGGATTTTGTGTCTCCCTCCCTCTCTGCCCCTCTCCCACTGTACGCACTCTGACGCGCACTCACTCGTTTGCCCTCTCTCAAAAATAAATAAGTAAACGTTTAAAAAATTTAAAAAAAATAATATATTTTTAGAAGAAAACAGTAGTTAGACATTGATCTTTAGGACGTGGTCTTATAGCTTGATTTGTAGTCTCAGAGTTTCGATAAGATAGAGACCTAATTTAAAAAAATTGTCCTTGTTTATATTTACAGATACTGACGAGTGTCAGCAGGGGAATCTGTGCATAAATGGGCAGTGCAAGAACACTGAGGGCTCCTTCCAGTGTACCTGTGGGCAGGGCTACCAGCTGTCAGCAGCAAAAGACCAGTGTGAAGGTAGGAGTGTGGTTACGTGACCTACTGTGATTTTAGTTAGAGGCACCTGCCCTGAAAAAAGTGTCCTCCGTGAAGTGAGTGTGTCTTTCAGAAACAACCTGGATGATTGCTTAATGGTGCAAGAAAGCAAGGGACCTCAGCTTAAGTCAGAAAAGTCAATAGCACAGGATGGAAAAGGGCTAAATTTGAAAAAAAGGTATTTGTGAGCAGTGGCTGAGCATTAATATTAGGAAGGAAAATTTTTGCTCTCTGTGTAATTCCTTACTGCAGAAAATCAGTTCCATTAAATTCATTTGTAAATTTTACCTACTAGGATTTCAGCAATTAGAATGTTACTATATCAGCCCAGTATTAGGCTGTGGAATGTTAATGACCTTAGTTTTTGTGTGTAGTCAGCTTTTCACCATTTTTCCTTTTTAAAAAAATTTTTACCGAACAAGAATTTTCAGCAAGATTGCAATAAGTAGCATCCCCCTCATATCACTGATAAGGTTTGTGAAATAAATCCTGTTCCCACCAGTGATAGTATTTTGGACCTTGCTGTGGTTGACCTTAGAGTAAAAGTATATGTATTTCATTGAACCTCATGCAGAATCACTTTACTTCTCAATAAGTATATGCTTCCTGAGATTGAAGATATTTATGGTTTCACCTGTGACAAGTATCAAGTGTCTCGAGTTTTTGAAAAGAAAGATCATTTGAATTTCATTTAAGAACAGAATACACACTCTACAAGGCCAATTTGTTTCTTATAAGGAAACAAATCCTATCCATGTCTATATGTAAACTTTGAATAGTGAGTACCAATATCTCTTGGGATGCTATTATAAAAGACAATATGTGATGGTCCTATAACGAGATCTACCAGTATTATCAGAACAGTCCCCAATTTTCCCCTTCTTGAACATGGAAAGACATTACAATACCCAGTCTAGAAGAGAAGAACACACACAAGCATATCCATGTACACAGATAAATTAAAAAACTTCTTCTGGATTCTGCAAGTCTATCTCAAAGTATTTAAACTTTACTTTGTGACTTTTGACCTTAATTGTTAATTAGCCAAGCATTTATCAAATGTCCATCATGCATAAAATACTACAAATGTATATATAATAAGAGAAACCTACAGATAAGGTAATCAGGCTATCCTATTCAGCATCCCTTATTTTGAAGAGCCTGTGATGTCAGTACCAAAAATAAGTCAGACACATGCAAAACCACCCACCAGATTATCCATCGGGGAAAACCGATTTTAGGTGCTAAAATGCCATGGTAGTCCAACTGATGCTGTAAGCAGAGTGAGGAGAGCAGAGTTGTGAGGGGTCGCTGTGAAACTGATGTTTTTGTTGACTCTTCTAGAATCACATTGCCAGCAGTAGATAAATGTGCTCAGATGTGAGGAACAAAGTCTGTTAACAGCAACATGAATTAATGCCTGTTCACTGTAAAACACTAGATCATTTAAGTAATAAAGGATGTGGTAGACATAGTCCCTGCCCTCAAGAAACTTAAAATCTAAGGGTAAGATAGCTGAATACGTGTAATGTATCATTGTGTCTTCTATTGTGTGGATAGGACACGAGTGTGCTTTAGCCTGAGCTCAGGGTTGAGGTTACAAAACAAATCATCTCTAAGCTGAGGATATGTGGGTTAAGGAAGAGAGAGATTCAGTGGCAAGTAGATATCAGATTGGCTGAGAGGAGGGAAGGGCCATTAGATTTGGCCAGCAAATCATTCAGAGAGAGAGAGGGAGAGAGGGAAAGGAAAGAAAAACTAGGGAAGTCTAATTGCTAGGGGGCTGACAGGTATATCCGTGAAAAAGAAATGAAGACATTCATTGACTTGACACTTCGGCAAACTTCTCCTGTACAGGAGACCATGAATATGTGGACATGAATATGTGTACATGTATATGTACACATACAGTACATGAATATGTGATGCTATTTTCCAGGAAAACTTTGTTTACAGTAGTAGGAAGTGGGCTGTAGTTTGCTGACCTCTGCTTTAGATTATTATAGGCATAAATGCTTTTAAACTCAAGAGTGTTCTATTTGAACCTGTACAAGAGACTCAGGAAGCTTCATTCAGGTTTATAGATAACAGCAAAGCATTTGCCACCCATCAGTAAATATTGGGATGAATATGTGCAGATTCTTAGCTCACAGGTTAAGATTTTAAGTTCATCTGGATTTTTCCTACTGGAGGATTCATGACCTTTTATTAGAGATCAGTTTAATGAAGAGGCTAAATTAATTATAAACTAGATAGTTTATAGACCTTTTTTTACATGCATGATTAAAAATATTTTTAAAGCACCACTTCTACCGTTTCTTTTTACCCTCTGGTTCCTAGATATTGATGAATGTCAGCATCATCATCTCTGCAGTAATGGACAGTGCAGGAACACAGAGGGCTCCTTCCTCTGTGTTTGTGACCAGGGTTACAGAGCATCCACCCTTGGAGACCACTGTGAAGGTGAGAACTGATCTTGATTGCAGAGTCCTAGAGAGATCTGGACATCATCCTGGCTTCTCTTCTTGAATCCAACCTTTGGACTTCACAGTTGAGGACATTAGGTCCCTGGAAAAACATTTGCCTCATGGTCACACAAATAATGAAAAGAAGCTGGTAGAATGCAGGCTTTCCTTGTACTGCTTAGAACTGTTTTCTAGAAGAATTATGCCAACTAAAGGAGTAAAGAATTGAATTAGCCTTAGCTTCTCTCAGCTTTAGATGGTTTCTCCTGGGTATATAGTTCTGAACGGTAACACCTTGTGTATGTAGGTCCAGCATCCAAATAAGTAAACACAAATTAATTTTCTAGATTCCTGAAAAGTTTTTAAGAGCTAAAGTTTAATTCAGTTTTGAGCATTTTGCCTAAATAGGTCTAAAAGATACGCCAGGTATACAGCATGGTGTAATTGTTAACTACCTACTACACCACTGCCTGGCCTTGCCTCAGAACCCCTGGGGTGGTCTGGGCTGCAGGGCTGGTCTGTCACCAGCCTGTTCACATGTGAATTGTCTCTGCTCACTGTCTACCCAACTAACCATTTTTTCCCAATTTACCCTCTGTTGTACTGCAAGTAAGCCCTGTCAGTTGTGAAACCAGGAATGTGAGCTTGGCAGGGTTGTGTCTCACATGGAGAGTTAGAGTTGTGAGTGAGGGTCTGAACCCCACTCTGGCGAGAAGCACATGAGGTTTTTAGTGAGTGGTTTGTGACTTGTACACATGTGACATATTTGTGGCACAGTGTGTCATACATTGAAAAATGGCTATGATAGCTTTCTCATTTGTCAGTCCCTGTTGGTTGGGAAAGATCCGTTATACTTTATAGCCTCCTGTTTTACTAACCAAAGAACTTTGTGCCAGCATGGACAACCTTTCTGGAGGGCAGTTGGGGCCAGTTTCAGAGGCCCTAAGATGTTGTTACTGCTGAATCAGCAAATCATCTAGGATTTGATCTTAAGATAATGGTGTTCTTTAAAGGGCTGATAACTCCAGTGAAAAGTTGTAATTAACATACCTCTTGATAAATAGTCAAACAAGTGACAAACCAAAGTAATGAAATTTGCTTGAGAAATCAGGTATTGGGAACTCCAGCACATATGGGTGGTTCAACATGGTGGCTTTCCAAGGTGGGAGAAGAGGGCGTGTAGCTGGGAGCTAGTCATGAACAACCTCTTCCAGAAATAAGTATGTGACAAGGCACATGCTAAGGCATTGAAAACGTAAATTGACCCCCAGTATCTCTCCTGCCCAAATCTCTGACCTGGCCAAGAGGGTAACCAGGCCATTGATTGGTCCTCAGTAGAAGGCATGCTCCTTTTTTTTGGCTGTTTTCATGTGTAACCGTCTCATCAGAAGTCCGGAATTTTTATTCTATCAACATCAGTTGTGTGAAAAGCCAAACAAAAGCTTTTTAGCCAATTTGCTCATCATTGTTAATATATATTCAATAAGAAAGTTTCTTTTGGAGTATATAATCAGTCCTTTTTCTCTTAAAGTCAGGGCTCATTTCCCTAGTGTTCTAGGTTATAAATAGGACTGGAGTCCATTCAACTAATTCAGTGCTCCCTTTGAAACTATAATAGCACTTCAGCCTGCTAATTCTCAACTAGTGGTGTTTCTGACCCTCCCCAGTGTTATGTAGCTGTAATTAACTGAGCTGTTAAAGTTCACACCCCTCTCACAGCTGTGGGAGGAAGAACCGTCTTTCTTGTTGGCTTTTGTATTTACATGTGTAACTTTCCTCTAATAACTCTGGCAAGGGCCTTGTTTTCTTGCAGTGTTACCCTACAATTCTGCTCGCCTTCTCGCAGAGTCAGAATCCCAAGGATTGTGCTAATTTCTGTGTGTTACTTACTCCAGCATGCTCGGTAGCCACTCAGTCTGTGAAGGGTGGCCTCAGCTGTCCCGGTCATTAGAGGCCTTGGCATTGCAGCCATCGAAGGCTCTGCCTTGGACATGTTCCCCTTCTAGATACAGTCTCTCCTTCCATACCTCCCTTAGCATCTTCCTTACCCTGTCACAGTCTTTGCTCCATGCTAGTCCCTTGCAAAACCTGAGACCGATACAGGATTCACTCTTTCTGTGGCCCGTCTCTCTCGGTCTTTTCCTTGTGGACCAATCCAAAAAGGTGAGGAGAAGTGCTAGTATTTGTTTCCTATGACACTTCATTCCAAGTCAGAAATCACTCATGTTTTCATGTATGCATTCATTCAACAAATACCTGAGTGCCAGTTTGTGCCAGGTACTGACCTGGGTACAGGATATACAGCAATAAACCAAACAGTCAATTTCTGCCTTTGTGGAGCTAACCTTCTAGTGAGGGAGTTAACGATGCACATGATAAACAAGTAAAACATATAGTTCATTAAGTGGCAGTAAACACTATGGAGGAAAATAAAGGAGGGTATACAGGGAGTGTGGAGGGAGGGGGGTGATCTTACAGAGGCAAGCAGAAGTTTCTTTGAGATAATGGCATTTGATTATTTATTGGAAGACCATTCCGTTCAAAGGACTAGCAGATGCAAAGGCACTGAGAAATAGGCTTTGTAGAAGAGACTAGGAGTTTAACTTGCGCACTTTAAGTTTGGGATGTCTATAATGAGTATCCGAATGAAGATCTCTGAAAGGCAGTTGGAACTGTGCATGTGGAATTCAGGGGTGAGTCCTGGGTTTGGAATCATTAACATGTATAGAGATAGTGTTTAAGCCATAAAATTGGAAGACATCACCAAGGGAGTGAGTATGGCTAGAAGAGAGAAGGGGTCCAAAGATGGAGTCCTGGCCTTTCATTTATAAGTGAGGAGGAGAATAGGAATTAGCAAAGGGGATTGAGAACATGTGGCAGGAGAGGAAAGAGGAAAATCAAAATCTAAGAGAAGAAAACACTTCAGAGATTAGGGAGTCGTGAACTTTGACATGAATGTTTGACACATATTGCTGCTGGGGAAGATGTAGGCCAGGACTGACGATGGGATTTAACAGGGTAGAGAGTCCTGGTGATTTTGACCAATGCAAAGGATTGAGGATTTAGCAGTGAAGGAGTAACCAAGATTAACTCTTGTTTCCTTAAAGCCTCTTGCTCAAATCCTAGAAGGGCTCTGTCTATCTTTCGTGCCACCCTAGGTGGTGTTGCAGGACAATCCCGTGTTGGGCTCTTTTAACATTCAACCTACCTTTTTTTTCTTTTTTTTTTTTTTTTTGCTCTTTGAAGATCTGTATTCAGGTCTGAAAAAAATTTAGATTAAATCAGACTCTAATGCACTGAGTTTTCAAATCTACACAGTTATTTATAAACACGAGATATTGTTTCTTTTTCTCACATGTTATTTCTCTTAGATTTTGAAAAATGCATGAACATGAAATTATTTTAAAGTAGTGTGAACAAAGCTGATATGCTTCCATTATGCTATGGCAAACATCTAGGTAATGGAGTATTTCTCTTGTTGATGAAATGCATGTTCTCAGGACTCTCCTTCATCTTTTTTGAATTGGGATTTTTTCACATAATGCTGATAATCAAATATGCCTTTCCTTGGTTATCTCAGTTTCCTACAGAACACAGAAAGGTAAATCACAAAACCAACCATCTACTCAGCACTCATTAGAATAGCTGTAGAGCTGTTAGGATAAATATGGAAACCTGGAGCTCTTACGCCTGCCTTGGGAATGTAAAGTGGTGTAGCCACCTTAGGAGGCTGTTTTATCACAAGTAAACTTACTCTGTGACCCAGCTACTCTACCCCTAGGAATTTACTCAAGGAAAAAATGAAAGCTTCTGGTTACACATAGACGTACACATGAATGTTTATCAAAACTTTATTCATAATAGCCACACTGTAAACAGTTCAGCTACTCATCCTAAGTAAATGGGTCAACGAATTGCAGCACCTTCATATGGCACAGTACTAAGCAATAAAGAAGAGAGAGCTGTTGGTACACACAGTAACTTAGATCAATCTCAAAGACACTGTGCTGATCAGAGGAAGCCACACAGAAAAAGGGCACAAGGAAATTTTTAGGGTGATGGAAATGCCTACACCTTTTTTTTTTTTTCCTATGGCTGGTCCAGTTGATTCATTTAATGCATATTTTAAGGCAAAGATTCATAGTAGACTAGCATTTATCCCCATTTGGCACAGTCATTATTGAAAATAAATCAGAGATTTGGGGCTTATAAATTATTTTCATAGAATTTATATCTAAAAGCCTATTCTCAATTAGAAATCTTTTAGAAATCTTGATTTAGCAAGGGTCAGTTCGCTGGTGAACAAAATATTCTGTGGCGTATTCACATTTCATGGGGACACTTATGCCTGCATATGCTCTTACCTGTCTCGTGCATAATTTTCTTTTAGTGTCTCTTCCATGGCAGTTGTAACACCCAAGGCATTAGATGAATTATGAATGGAAATTTTAAGGTCAGACTGGCAAAAGAGTCAAAGGGAAATGTCACAAGCCTTATGTCTGTAACTACAGAATAGCATTCTTACAGAGATCTCTCACAGTTCCTTAAAAAATGATTGCATTTTGCAATGATAGAAGAATCCAACAGTGATCCCAGCAGATGTAAACCAATACAGAAATGCCTGTACCTTGATTCCGACCGTGGTCACAAGAATGTATCTACATTTGTCAAAAGTCATCGAACTGGATTCTTAAAATTAGATGCACGTATTGTATATAAGTTATACGTCAGTGAAGTCGGAAAAACACACTAAAGAAGAAGTGATAACCCACTTCAGTTTTGACAAAGTCACATCGGCTGGGTTTTATTTTTAGGATCAGGATTCAGAAACATTTTGATCTAGGGGAAGCATAAAACAAGTATAACTTGTTTTTCTTTTGGTGGAATAAAATTATAAGCTGCTTTCTTATTTCTCTTTTATTTGACTCACGAATGGTACAGGAGCCAGTTAAGTGGATTGGGTTCTATGAGGAAAATTTAAGCTGGTGTGCCAGCATTTTGAACGAGACAGCGAGGGAGGTTGAGACTACAGCGGTCTCCATGTTCACTTCTTCCTGGAACTTCTCATGCATTTTCACAGCAATCATAATTATTTGCAAGAAATGCCATCCTATGCCAGAATTCTGAGAAAACAAAGACGTTTTTGTTCCTCAGCTTTCTGCAGTGCTAATAATTGAAATCCTGCACAGACAACAGAAGAGGGAGTCATGGACTGTGTTAGGGATAATGAGCTCTGACTGGAAGTAAATGTGGTAATAAACAGCCCTCTTGAAAGATCTGCCCAGCATTCATGCCATGAGGGGGGTCATTAATTGTCTCACACGCTCACAGTCAGAACTCATTATTGGTAACGTAAACCATGTTTAGTTGCACATATGCTATAAATACATACATTTAAAGAATCCAGTCAACCTCAAACCTATTGGTGATAGCTGCTGAGTAAGTGGCTTCAGTGAAGCTTTTGATCTTGCTGATTCCCTTTCCCTCCAAAATCTCCTCTTCTTCCCCTCCTCCACTTTCCACCCTGCTGTCCAGGCCTCAAGTAAATCCCTTCTGTTAGGCAAAGCCACCTTTGTTTTTTTATGATACCTCTTCTCTAAATCCATGCGACACGTGAAGTTGGTACCATTCTTTTGACAAGTGATTATATATTTTGACAACTCTTAGCTTAAATTTTTTTGAACTTATAAAACAATGTGATATTTCGTGTTCATTTTGATTAATATAATTTGGGTTTCTTTGAACAATCATTTCTCTTTGTGAGCATGAATCATGCCAAATACTTTCAAATTTTTCTTGTAATGCATAATACAGGATCTTGTATAAATAGATGCTCAAGATATTCTTAATACGTATTTGAAGAATCTTTTTTATTCCCTATTATCACCAAGAATGTAAACAAGTAAATTGTTTAGTACAGAGTTTTGACTTTTCCTCTTGCAAATTTTATTTGATGTTGAAACTTTAATTTACGTATTGTTCAAAGCCAAAATCTTTTCAAAATACTTCATTTCAAAAAACTCTGATAGTTAGAAATCTGTCCTCCATTAAAAATCATGTATTGTTTGAGATGTAAAACAATGTTCATTTATGTGATTTTTATGTGTAAGGGTAATGTTTAGTTTTTTTAAAGATAGTTTATTCCACCTTTAAAATTATTTTAATTGACTTATAGATATCAATGAATGCTTGGAGGACAAGAGTGTTTGCCAGGGAGGAGACTGCATTAATACCGAAGGGTCCTATGATTGTACGTGTCCAGATGGATTTCAGCTAAATGACAATAAAGGATGTCAAGGTATTTCTCTTTTTTTTAAGTCCTAATTTTTTTTTTTCAATGTTTGTTTACTTTTGGGACAGAGAAAGACAGAGCATGAGCGGGGGAGGGGCAGAGAGAGAGGGAGACACAGAATCGGAAACAGGCTCCAGGCTCCGAGCCATCAGCCCAGAGCCTGACGTGGGGCTCGAACTCCCGGACCGCGAGATCGTGACCTGGCTGAAGTCGGACGCTTAACCGACTGCGCCACCCAGTCCTAATTTACATAATTGTTCAGTTCTGTGATGCTTTCTGAATATAGTCTGTGGCTTTACCCATTTGTATATAAATGAGCTGTGCCAGTTAATGGTATTAAAATATCTTTCTTGGGTCTGCATCAAGTATGAGAAGTTCTCACTTTGCACTGCACCATGGTAACCGAAACTCCTGCCTTTTGGAACTGTGTGCCAGCTTTGCAAGCTATCATGGCAACTGAGGTCACCTGTACTTTGCTGTTCCTTCCACGGGCCAATCTTGGTGCTATATTATAAAGACTGGCTTTTTTATGTCCTTCGTGGGTGTATTTCATTTTGTCTCATTGCTGGTATTTATCTGTCCTTGTCTTGATCCCTGTTTTATCCTGTATCCAGCTTTTCCTCTTCCTAAAAAACCTCATTAATAATTTGGTCAAAAGTATAAAGGTATAGAAGATAGGATTTCCTATTTCTTCAAAGGGCTATCACAGTTCATCTCCCAAACAAAGGTGTAGAGGAAACAAGGTACTAATAAGAACACAGCACCAATCACAAGAGCTTTAATCAAACACCTACTATGTGCCGATTACTGTAGGTACCTCAGGGATTTTTAGAGAATTGAACAGGCAGCTTTTTTAAATATCCATTTGGTGCATGAGTAACTGAAGATCAGAGAAGTTAATTAGCATGCTCCTCCCTAATAAGTAGTAGAGCTGAGATTCGAATCCAAGATCTTTTTCTGCTGTTTTGCTCTACGTTGCCCTACCGATTATTACTTCATTTATAGCCAAAATAAAGAAGACTGTGAGATTCAGTGTTTTCCCCCCAGTATAGCACACTGAGTTACCAGTAATGCTGCGACTAAAAAATCAGATTATCTAAACACCACCCCCCCAAGTTTTCCTTTACATTAGTCTTCGTAAATCCATGCCTGTTGTTTCCATTGAAGGCTCTCATTTATATTTACCTTTATACGGATTCATTTCTGCTACTTGGATACATTTTTTTTTCATCATTGTCTCCCCTCCATTACTATCCCAAAGTACATATAAGTAAAGGATTGTTAGAGTTCCTCTTTATCTACTGCTACTGGACATGAGTGACTTTCTTATTGTAGATGGTCATCAATTGTGTCTCCTTTCACATGCCCCAGATGTATAGTACTTGACAGGGTAGATGGTCTGTACTCTCTACGATGTGGTACTGAAATATTACTCTACCCTATGTCCGTACCATTACCCACACACCCAGCTGTGTGTCACTGAAATACAAAAGACATGAGCCCTGGCCTCAAGATCTTTTAAAATTAATTTACTTACTGATCCCAAGATTTAACTATACTGTGATACCCTCTATTTGTTTGCCATCTTGATGTAGTAAGGTGAATTTAAAGTGTTTAGTATTTCCAATGCAGAAATTAAATGTGCTTGGATTTAATACAATAGAGAAGAAATATTTGAATTATAAAATTATGTGTAAATATTTCCATTTTGGAACTTTTGCATCTTAAAATGGATCTTGGCTTATATAAAAATGCCAAGAGATGCCCCCTAAAAAACAACTGTATCCTGCTTTTATTATAGACATTTGGGTTTAAAAGTAATACTTTCTTTTCTAACTCCTCGTTCTTTTCTAATTCCTTTCCCCCACAATGTTTTGACCTGCTAGAGGCAAACCAAGCCTTGTGTAAGTGGATAGTGATTTCATATTGCAGATTTCATAAACTTCTAGAGTCAAATCATAAGGAAGTAATTTAGTCATATGATTTATTAATTGCACTACTGTCTTCTCTCAGTACATTAAATTTGTGATTTGATATCAACTCAAATATGTCACTCCTCCAAACATGTTTTATGAACTCTAAATCATTATTAAATTGACTTCATGCTCTGTCACATTGGTGATTCTTGTTTTCCAGAATAAATTGCAATGTGTGCTTGAAAAACTTAAATCCAAACAAATGAAAAATATTCCTGAAACGGGTTTTAGTAATGTTTAAAGAATATTATCTATGAATTTGCTACATCACCTACCTTCTCTGATTAGAGGCTGTTTACAGTGGCATGTACTAAATGGCATGTCTTAAATCCTCTCCTTTGGCTGTGTCAGTGGAGACAGCCTGGTGATCTTTCACTCTGCCTGAAGTCACTGGTCTACTTCTGTCTAGTCTCATGGCTAGTCACATTCTGTACATGGGCGTAGATTTCAGAGTTTGTTTTAATGCTGACAATGTAATTGATGCCAGTGCTAATAACCATAGGACATATTTGAATGACCATGTGCGATAGACGTAAGCTTTAAACTTTACCTAACAATCTGAAGATAGTTCCATGTTCAGTAAGGCATTTTCAGTTGGAAGTGTAATAGTCTCTTCCCCCAGCAAAATTAATGCTGAGATACAGACAGCATGGAAATTCCATGTTAATAGTCTGTGTAGGAATGTGACAGCGTACATTTGAGATTCAGAACACACTTCAGTTTCGCGTTTTGACTTACACATGCCAAACTGTGAATTTCTGTGGAATCTCGGACCCATGAAAGAAACCCAACTTAAATATAGTCTGGCTTTCAGCTGAGTTACTAGCAGCATAGTTTAGAAATGCCTCAATAAGTACAACCCAAATTGAATGCATATGTTTCTCTAGTTCCAGATACTCATGTTGTTCTTTTTTAGCGGTTTCCTGGAAAAAAGTCTGGGAATTCGTCTTCAGTTCCTGTCATCAAACTTTTTAGACAATTATTTGTTAATCAGTGACTTCTCTTGAAGCAAGAACTTTATGCACATTATTCCCTGTGCAGAGTTGCAAGCTGGCAGCGTTTAAAGGGCCAACATTGAGGCATAGGATAAAATAAGCCTATGGATAACCTTTTGGGTTTCACCAGATGGATATGGACCTTGGGCTTGACCCCTAGGCCAGTGGAACTTTATTGAACCTTGTTGCCCAGATAGAAGTAACTCAGGGAAGCAGATTGGGAAGAAAGAATGCAACTAAAAGCCCAGAGAAGGTCAGAGTTAAAAAGAGGTGACCAATGTAAGGTATTACCAGTAAGTAGAGACCAATCATAGAAGGTATCAGAGATTTTATAAAAGAAGTGAAGAATTTCATAGAGTGAAGTCACATTGAGAAATAGTCGAATAGAAAATGATTCATTGCTCTTCCTTGAAATATTTTTAAATTAGTGCCAATAACAAAAATGGGGGAGTATTGTTAAGAAAACATGAGTAATTCCTGCTTGGTTTCTTATTTTGATTCAGTGGTGGTTAGGCCAGCTAGTGCCAATTACATGGTGGATGGAATGGTGAAGAGTTAAGGATTAATTCAGAGAAGTGAATAAATCAGTGATACTGCCAGCATTTCCGTCACACAATGAGATGAGCAGGTAAAAGGAAGACCACCTGCATTCTGGATGCAGAGAAAGGGATGACTTTCTGGAGGAGAACTGTAGGGTTGATGGTTCAGCATGTTCTAGAAGTCACTAGGAAGGGCTTATAATCCATACCTTTCCCATGTGCCCATTAAGCTTGGCAGTTATTCATGTTGGCTCCTGCCCCCCGTTACACGGTGAGCTTCAAAATGGCAAGTGCCCCAGCCTGTTCAGCCTTCTCATAGAAAGCATTCAGTAAGTGAGGGGCGCTTGGGTGGCTCAGTTGGTTAAGTGTCCGACTTCGGCTCAGGTCGTGATCTTGCGATTCATGGGTTCAAGCCCCGTGTCGGGCTCTGGGCTGACAGCTCAGAGCCTGGAGCCTGCTTTGGATTCTGTGTCTCTCTCTCTCTCTCTGCCCCTCCCCCATTCTTGCTCTGTCTCTCTCAATCTCTTCCTCAAAGATAAATAAACATTAAATTTGTTTTTTAAAAAAAGCATTCAGTAAGTGTTTTTAATTGAATTAGAGATGGACTTCTAGAAAGATGTATCAAGGGCCTCTTTACCAAGAGGTAAAGGAGGGTTTAGGAGACTCCAGGAAGGTAGGGCAAAAGCCTTACTAGGGTTCCTGCCTGCAAGGTACCAAGAACCTGTGATAGTTTTCATGGCCCTAGTTAACTAAGAATTCCTCAACCAATCATGGTTTAATTAGAGAATGAACATCACTGAAATTTTGTGATGGGCAAATATTCGTAATACACTATGAATGTGCTGTAGTAGGAGTTAGGGACTCCATTCAACTATGCAGTTCTCTTCAAGGGGCAATCGTTGTAATAAGAGACACAGCTGAGTAAAACAACGATTAAAACAAGTGCAAATAGGTAGTTGCCTGTGTCGGTACCAGTGTGATTAGGTGAACCATTCTCCAGGATTGCTGATGTGGTCAGTGTGAGCACTGCTATCCAAAATGATTAGGACTAGTTTGATGAACATTTCACTTTCATGTACTATCAGTGTTTAGGAGTGAATCATGACCCTGGCCATGAGGAGCATAATCATTCTTCATTCAGGACAAGCAGAGTATAAGATGGCCGACACAAGTTTACAGCATTATTTGTTCATGAGTCTTAATAATCATAGCTAGTGGGGCACCTGGGTGACTCATCTGGCTAAGTGTCTGACTCTTGATTTCAGCTAAGGTCATGATCTTGTAGTTCGTGAGATGGAGCCCCACATCAGGGATTCTCTGTCTTTTACTCTCTGTCCCTTCCCTGCTCATGCTTGCGCGCGCGCGCGCTCTCTCTCTCTCTCTCTCTCTCTCTCTCTCTCTCAAAATAAATAAATAAACATTATAAAAAAATAATCATAGCTACCACTTTTTTGGCCCTTAGCTGTATGTTAGGCTCTGCACTAGGCATTTGATCCTCATTCCCTAATTGCATCATCACAAAGCTGTGCAGGTAATGAACACTTCCCTGGTCTGAAAGGTCGTCTTTTTCTTGTACTTTTATTTCTTTTATCCATTTTCAACCAAATATAGATTGGAGTCTATTTCATTTATATATTCGGCAGACATATGTAAAGTGCCACTTGGAGCCAAACACTGTCAATAAGATGTGTCCATCTGTGCCCTCAAGTTCACATCGGGGCACCTGGGTGGCTCAGTTGGTTAAGCATCCAGCTTGGCTTGGATCATGATCAGGTTCTCTGCTGTCAGCATGGAGCCCACTTGGGATCCTCTGTCTCTCCTTCTCTCTGTCCCTCCCCCACTCGCACGGGCGCATTCTCTCTCAAAAATAAAAACTTAAAAAAAAAGTTCACATCGTAGGAGAGGATGGGGTAGAGGTGGCATGCTTGGTGTTAGAACAGATTTGTGTGCATGGAAATGGAGGAGGGCGAGGGGAACACAGCATGCTCACTGATAAAGACTATTTCTCAGAGAAATTTTTTGTTAGAATGTTTGTAAGCCTCCAACAGGTCTTAAAATTAAATGGGGGCGGGGGGGAACATGAGGGGGGCCTCCAGGTTGAACCTATGAAAGCGAAAATACTCTTTGTGTAGATTAAAAATGGTTGAACATTGGCTTATTCATATGATTTGACCTAAATAGTTTCTCTCTTAGAACAATCCAATTTGTGGTCGGGTATATATACAGACAGGATAGTTGTGCCACAAAATAAGTGTCTGACCCTTTTGTGATGGATTTGCTTAGTGTATGTCTGCTATCATATGAAACCAAAGGAAAAATTTTTTTCACGTATTTGGAACTCTTTTCAATTCCAGATATTAATGAATGTGAACAGCCTGGACTCTGTGATCCTCATGGAGAGTGTCTAAACACAGATGGTTCTTTTCACTGTGTCTGCGAACAGGGTTTCTCAATTTCAGCAGATGGCCGTACATGTGAAGGTAAGATAAACCATAAGGGGTCATGCAATTAATTCATGTTAAAGCAGAGAGGAGATTGCTTTCTATTTAAGCAGGCAAAGACTGGAGGACACCAAGAGATACTCATAATTGAAGGCCTCAAAGTATGTATGCATAAAGGTGACTCCTGTCTGCAGTCATGGCTTGGGGATTGCTAGGGTTCACAAGTAGGATAACCTAAGGTCATGCTGGTGAAAATACTCACAGATGATTCCTTTCTGGTACTGAATTAATTGGTTGAAATGTGCAGGACATGATGATTTTAGGTACACCTGGAGGAGACATCGAGCAACCTCCCTGATGGAAATCCGTCCTCTGCCAGTTTTGATTAGGGGTCATATCGATCATCCTCATCGTTGTAAGCATGTCTTGCATGATTTTTCTACCACTGTTAACAGAGATTTTCCAGGTATTTCTCTAACATCCTTAGCTCTCAGGCAATTTTCTTTCCCATGGGTATTTATTATCGCCTTTAAAGTTAGTTGCGGTATAAGACATTGAGATAACCATGTTGGCTCCCTATTTGCCACCTCTGTGTGTTTGCAGGGATCCAGCACTGTTCTTATTCATAAGATGTGTGTTCTTCATGATTTATTATAGTTTGATACATTGAGGAATAATTCATCTGAACCTTTTTCAAAGTAAACACAGGAGATTCCCATAATCGTAATTTCAGTCTGTCTCTTTGAGCATCTAGGTAATCAAAACCCAGCTGAAGTTTTAAAGAAGTAAATTACAAAGGCTCTGTGCTGGGCTCATGATAGTACCGAAATTCTTTGCCCTAAAAAAAAAAAAAAACAGCGCAACAGGAAGTGCCTGCTCTCCTTGCTGGTACCACAGTGGAGTCATGCCGAGGAACAGCGACCAGGGTCATCTGAAACTAATTATTATATTGGGAAGAATAAACTGATCTTATAAAAAGCAGGAGATTGTTGAAATTGCTCTCCTGCTGAGTAGACAAAACACTGATGCCAGATTTGGCTTCAAGCAAAAGAGAGATAGTGCGGGGTGCGGTTTGAGCGAGCAGATTTTGAGGGGTTTGGAAGCCATCAAAAGTTGGGAAATGGAGAAAAACATCATTAAAGGTGGCCATGAGAGGTTTGCAAGGAAATCCATGCTGGAGTGATTTGAGCTTTACATTAATTTTATATTTCGACCTTAGGACGAGAGTTCTTAAGAAATATACCACATGAACACATAATTGTTCTGCAGAGACCGCAGCGTTCCCTGGCCGAGGGTCCAGGGTGCTAGCCCATCTGAGTCACTGATGACACCCGACGCATGTTTTCCTGCGTTCCAGAAAGGTGCAGGCTTGATGCTTCCAATGCTACCCTCGCTGAACAGTGTCCAAGTTATAACCGCCGATGATTGTGCCCTGCAAAAACTACATTCAGAGAACAGCGCAGGTCACTTCACATGCTCGCTAGTCAAAGTTATTGTTCCAGAAGAATATACCAAAGCAAATACGTTCACATCCACTCTGTCTTTTGTAGTTGGTGATTTCCTTTTAATTCTGTGTCTTTTTAAATACTGATTTCTGCAACTCAAGAGTTATATAATCACTCTAATGTGCTTGCAGTTCTAATTTTGTTAGGCATTTACTTGGCAAAGACTTGAATTGTAAAATGTGTTTTTAGAAAACCTCTAGTACTTTGTAAATTACTATACTTTAGTATACTTTCTTTGACCCTTGGTCCATATTTTTTTACTCCAGAAGCTGGACAATTTTATAAGTAATAAAATAGGTAATTTAGAATACGGTGCTGATATATGGCAGTGTAACTAAAAATCTACCTAATTAGTAGGCATGTTATTCTCTTTCTAGAAGAAGCTTTGCAAAGCTTTCATTTTTTATGGGCTTACTCCACTACATTAAACTAGTCCAGATTTTCTTTTGTTGGACTTCGCCTGAAACTTGTGGCAGTGGCAGTCTGTCCTGATTCTACCCCTGGCTGTGGTGTAGGGTGAAGCCAGCCCATGTGATCAAGGGTTTAGCTGTGGAACTGTTGTACATAGGACTTGAGCGAACAGTGAGAAGTGGCTGGTTCTCTTCATGCCCATCCACCAACTCATTTCTGAGCTTCTGGTTTAAGCAGCTGAAGCCTTGGGGACACAGGGCTGGCGTCCCCTGTTCTGAACTGGGCTGACTGAACCCTGTGAACTGAGGGAAGGAGGGCCCTTCCCCGATTTCCTGTGGCTTAGGAGAGATGTTGGCGTCTGGTCACAGTTACTGAACCACAGTGAAGAGGCATACTCTGTCAGCATAAACTGTCTCAAGTTATCAATTAGCATGGCAGATAGTATAGAAATAAAAACAGCATCACTGGATCCTTCCATTCCCTTGTGTACGTGGTGTTCTGGGAACATGTACCTGATAGAGGAAGGAGGAACACCTTGATTCTCCTACATGGCATGAAGAACAACAGTGTTTTTTGAAATTCAACTGGAGTGGAGTGGGAAGTATGTGGTGACCTGTTAATTCATGTAGTCATTTGCTCAGAGTTAGAGAGCCTGTCTTGTGCCAGGCACTGTTACTGTTCCCACTGTAACTGTTCTGAGGGCAAAACACATAGTTCTTGTCCACTTGGAACCTAGGTTCCAGGAGGAGAATCTGGGATAAGTAAGTAAATAATACATACCAGAAAATTATGTTTTTGTCTTTAAACAATATAGCATAGTTAGGCTTTGTGGATATAAATAAGTACAGGTTGCCACATGCTGTAAATATCATAAGGGTCGTTTTTCTCCTTTCCCGTGCATGGATGTCAGAGAAGTTCAGACTTCCTTCTCTTTCCTTTGCTTTCTTCTTGGAACTGTGGTTCATCTCCTCCTGCCACCACCTGTACATCCTCTGGCCCGAGTGTTTATCTTATGTAGGAAAGCAAAGAAAACTTTTTACCTCTTTCACTGAGTTCACTGTTCTGTATCCCAGTTTATCCTATTCATGTTTTTTAAAAAAAAAAAAAATCACAATTCTTTTGCTCCTTTAGCTTTTTTTCCTTTTGTTGTTGTCATTGTAGAGTTCTAACTCATGAAAAATATTTCCCATCCCATTTACAAACTGACCCAGAGTTTGGTTTCATTATTGTCACCAGAATGTATGTGAGTGGGCAAATTGGGACCCTTGGGACGGTCAGATTCCTAAGTGTCACACACCTGTCCCCTGACCCCTGTGGAGAAGCGTCCCTTGGCTTCTTTGCATCACAACATTCAAGGCTCTCTTTCCACGCTGCTCTTGGCCAGGGGCCACAGTGCTGTCCCCACTGGGCTTCCAGGTTGAATGAGAGTTTATACAACAAGTAGAGTTGGGGACATCAGACATGTCTAGACCTCACTGTGCTTTCCAGCCTGATCACACCTTAGAATGGTCACACTGGCCTAGCGGGGACCTTGAAGGATCCCAGCAATACAGCACAAGTGGCTTGCAGAACCTGGTTAGTCATGGCTAATTAGGCCTCCAAACCACAACCAAAATCACTCCCTGTCTTTTAGAAGGTATCCTCATTCATTCATTCATTCATTCATTCATTAGACAAATATTCAGTGAATACTACATGCCAGCCACTGTTCTGGGTACTGGGGCCACATCGGTGAACAACAAAAATTCCTACTTGCTTGCAGGAAGTTAACCAATAAGTAAACTACATAATAGGCTAGAAGGAGATAAACCCTGTGAGAAAACCAAGTAGAACAGGGTATGAGAGATCTGAGGCCTGGAGCAAGGAATGGAAAGCTGGAACCATACTAACTGGGGAGGTCTGACTTGACCATTTTGCCTTAGAGAAATAATAAAATATTGTGTCTGGGTAACAAATGAAACCATATTAAGTGCCTTTTTCACACTGCCCATCTACCTGCTAATAATAGCCTATCAGTAAATAAAAGGGCATGGGATTGTCTGCTGAGGGCCTTTATTCTATTGCCAACATCAATTCTGTTGTGTAGACTGGGTAGTAGAAATCAGCGAACATCACCAAGAGCAAACCCTAATGTAAACTGTGGACTTGGATTGATAATGATGTGTCATTGTGTGTTCATCAACCATAACAAATGTTCAGGGATGTTGATAGTGAGGGCACCTGGGTGAGAGGACAGGGGGTGGAGGGGGTAAGGGGGAATATGGGAACTTTCTGTGCAATTTTATTGTGTATCTAAAGCTGCTCTTGAAAATAACCTCTGGGGGCGCCTGGGTGTCTCAGTCGGTTGTGTCCAACTTTGGCTCAGGTAATGATCTCACAATTTGCGAGTTCGAGCCCCGCGTCGGGCTTTGTGCTGACAGCTCAGAGCCTGGAGCCTGTGTCTCCCTCACAGGCTATGTCTCCCTCTCTCTGCCCCTCCCCCACTCATCCTCTGTCTCTCTGTCTCTCTCTCTCTCTCTCTCTCTCTCTCTCTCTCTGTCAAAAATTAAATAAACATTAAAAAATATTTAAGCGAAAATAACCTCTGATTTTGAAAGTCAAGCCATTTCTAGAATGACCTGTTTTTCATCAGAAAGGAAAAAATCAAAACCCTTAATATAAATTCTGTATTCTCCCATATTTTCCTCCCCCGGATAGTTATTGCTTTTCAAAATAATACCTCAGACAGAATATGTAATCAGAAGCTTCTCTCCCACTTTCAAAATAATTCTAAAACTGATCCAAATTTGAGAACTCTAAGGATTGGAAAGGGACTTCTGAATACATGGAGCCTGAGCTCTGAATCCCAGAGTATTCAAAGAATCCAGTCCTGTTGTTCAGCAGCTCTAGAGATTCTAATCCTATAAGTTTTTAGAGTATCTTCTACAAACCACTTCTTGCTAATTCACTCATTTGAAAGGAAGACGTAACCAAAGGCAAGTGGTGGGGATGGCTAGCTTTTTACTGAGACTGGTGGTATCAGAAAAACTAAAAGAAAAACTGCTTCAGTTGGAAGAGCATGTTTCTCTTGATCTTGTCATCATGAGTTTGAGTCCCACGCTGGGTATAGAAATTACTAAAAAATTTTTTTTTAAAAAGTGAGAAAGAAAGCCTGAAAGAAGTTAGGTTCAAATTTTAGGCTAATTTTGTGTTCATTGGAGCCAGAAAATATGGTAAAGGCTTGCCAAATCAAAGCAATAAAAGGGAATCAGGAGCAAGCATGGTTTTGTTTGTAGACTTTTAGGTACATTTTCTATGAACAGTATAGAAGGAAAGTATAAAATCATTGTTGACAGTATGCCACGCAATTGGTGACTTTGTGGTGTGGAGATAGAACTTTGTATCTGTCACCAAGGAGAAACTATATTTTTTAAATGATTTAGCCAAGTAAGACATTGAAGTGCCCTATCACAATAATATATTACATCTGGCCACTTGGCCCAAAGATTTTTAGGGTTGTTGGGGTTTTGTTTTTTTGTTTTTTGTTTTTTTTGTTTGTTTGTTTTTTGTTTTTTTAGTAGCTTTATGGTCAGAAACTGAAAAATCTAGTGAGAATACAACCTGAGTGTTTCTTTTCTAAACAAAGGGAATTTAGGTTAACAATAAGATCCTTTTTCTCCCATATATAAAAAAAGGAAAGGGATCATACAACATTCCAGGTGAAGAAGGGAAGTGGCTTCCTGCTGTAAAGGCTCCTGTTCCTCACGCTCACTCCTCCTGTGAATGTACTTCTGCAGAAGTGAGTGAAAATGGATGTTTAAATCATTAGGGAGAGAGCTGAGGAAATTTTGCTGGAATAAGCTGCTTTTGGATCTGGAATACATATTTTCCATGCATTGCTTGATTGTCTTCCGTATATCAACATTTTTATAAAGAAATTCATAATAGTAGCACAGAAATTCAAGAGCTCTTCCTAAGCCTTTTATCACTGCTGACCTTTTAAAACCCCAGAGCTATGGAAAATCATCCGTGCATAGACAGAGAAGTAAACACTTTCCTTGCAGCCAAAAAAATCGACACGAAACTGCCAGAAAGTGAAGTCTGTAGATAGTCAGCTGCCCCTTCAACACCTTTTCCTGCCACCCAGCTCACATCCAGGGCGTCAGGCTTCCTGCATCTATTTCGGTGAGTCTTTTGATGTCGTCTGCAACCGGAGTTCTTCATAGGTCATGGAAGGTTGTTGTGAATGGTAGGTATTTCTAGACTTTAGGCTTGAATTATAACACTTAATGTATTGATTCCAGAACCAGTTATTTGTCTAGGCATCCAGCTGATGGAATATTGTGTGGTTGTCTCAGAGTCCCAACATGAGTGGACTGGAGATTCTTCCTACAGTTGATTTCATGACTTTATTAAAACAATAACAAAAATAATAATAGCTAGCATTTACGAAATTGTTTTTGTGAGCCAGGCACTGTGCTAAGTGCATAATACCAATTTGCTCATTTAATCTGCGTGACAAACCCATGGGTAGGATTAGTATTAATCAGAATGCTTTTGGCTGCAGTGAACAGCTTAAGACAAAGAGACTTATCGTACTACGAAGTGTAGAGATGGTCACCTCCTCTCTATTAGAGGTCTTTATTCAAATGTATCTTTCTCAAGGAAACCTTTTCTGATCGCCCTTTCTCACATTCACCTCCAGAACTTCCCGTTCCCCTTTTGCTTTTTTTAAACCACCTTATTCTAATTTCTCTTATTTATTTATTGTCAGACCCCACTCCTAGACTCTAAGACTGATGGGACTTCGCAGTGGGTCTTGTTCACACCCGTATGGCATTGAGAATGATCAGAGCATGGTAAATGGTGACTAAGTGAAAGGCTGAAGTCTGTAACTCCTCCTGGAATATCAGGAAATAGATACAATAAGATTACTCCAGATCGAGTGTATTGTGTGTTTTTGTGAAATCTTTCCTATTTTTTCAAGACTTAATTCTCTAAAGCACACCCTGCATAATTATTGGGTACAGCAGTGGTTAAGCAGTTAGGCTGTGGGTTCTGAGTATGTGGGCTTGGACTCTTACTCTGCTTCCAAGCTGTGCGAACTTGAGTAAGTTACCACAGCTCCTGTGCTTTGGTTTCCCGTGTGCATAGTGAAAATGATGCTACTACCTACATGGAGCCATTGTAAGAATTAAATATGTTGTTGTGTGCTGGCAAGTATCTACCTAGAATGGAGCCGGGTCCCATGGAACGTGCTCCGTGAATGTGAATTAGTCTTAGTATTTTAGCACTTTTTACATTGGTACCCTCGTTACTTGGCCATCTGTTGCCATTTTTTTAAATATGTGGACATCTAAAGCATTTAACATCTATTTGTTTTTAAGTGATCAGTGCTCACAAAATATACAATACACAGATTACCTAAGTATTTGTGATTTAAATTGATAGTTCTGAGTCATCAGGTCTGGGTCTAAAGAAGGTACTATGTTATATTTTATGTGCTTTTAACCCCCAAATGTATTTATTATAACTTATTTATTATTAATTATGTAAATTAATACATAAGCCATATGAAGCATAGCAGGGTAACTCATTTATACATAGTTTGCTTTAATTCTTCACCCTTTGTTTTCCCTAGGAGTGCCACATGACTGACTTTCTCCAGGCACCCCCTAAGTATTTCGAGTTTCAAAATGTTTCATGAGTCAGTTGCCAATAAACCGATGGCTAATGCTGATGCCTATTTGCATTTAAATATTGGAGTTGTTATTTCTAGAGATACGCTGTCTATTTTCTGTGGTTTCATAACTGATCTTTCTTGGCCTCCTATTTGAATATAGAAAGAGAAAAATTAGAATAGTGAAAAAAAATGAGAATTTTTTTGGCTGATCTTATGTTGCTTTTGGGGCCTACGTGTCAAAAAGATGAATCTGGGGTTTGATATGTTTGGCCTGTGCTTAGGGCTTTCTCCCAGCTCTGCTGGCAACACGTCTTAGCCTAAGAAAGGCTATATGAAAAGAGAAAATGTACACCATGACTCTGAAGTTAGAAGATGTTTATTTGTTAGAAAGTCTTGGTTGTAAAAATGTACAACTATTAAATTAACGCAAAGACAGTCCACTGGTTATAAATAAATATGTGCGAAGTAATAGTGCATTTAAAAAACTTGATGTAGTGTAGAAACACAAAATGCATTTCACACGTTAGTGTCTGTAAGTAATTGGGTTAGAAATATGTGGTTGGAGTTCAGACTCTTTCCTGTATCTAAAGAAACTTTTCTGAATGGCATGGAATGTATTCACCATGGAGAATTCATTCGAATACTTCACTTTTTGTGATAGTCTGTTATATAATAGTAAATTAGGCTCATTCTTTATCTTCAGGGGCAGAGAAGTTTTTTTTTTTTTTTCAAGCTTTCTTTTCATTTCTTTCCTTGAAAGTCTTAGAGATGTTTCTTTTCTGTAGCAAATTTAAGTCCTTCTCATTCACTTTTCCCGATTTTCTGTAACATTGTCAGTACATATAGTGGAGGAACTAGGAAGAAATGGCTTTTTAAATTCAGAAATACACCGTGATACTCTTTGTCTTAAAAGAAGCGTAGTTGGCTTGTGTGTCCAGGTTTCGCTTTTGTCAGAAAGACTGGTTTATGTCTCATTAAAAATGTATCGTTTTTCAACTTGATTTAGAATTTTTCCTTTAAGTATCACAGACACTTAGTTTTGGATTTTAACCCATAATAATGAGATTGTTACTGTAATCGAACCAACATCTGGCTCATGCAGTGGCTTCCCCACCCATTGCCTCTGCCTCACCCCGGGCTCTCCCTCTGTGAGTGGGAAGATGTGTGCCCAGTGCAAACTGCAGGCTTTCGAAGCTGTTTAATGACAAACGTCCTCTCCAGGTACAGAACCTGAGCCTCGTGAGTTTCCTCAGTCACTGAGACATAGCGCACTTGCCCCATTCTGTCGGTCTTTCCCTCCATGAGCAGGGAAATTTGAAATATAAAAGCTGAAAAACTCTTCTTGAATTTTGCTTTAAAGCAGTTAATCTAAAATGATTTGGTTCGTGGGGCACCTGGGTGGCTCAGTCGGTTAAGTGTCTGACTTCTGCTCAGGTCGTGATCTCATGGTTCTTCAGTTTGAGCCCCCCCCCCCCCCCCCCATCGAGCTCCCTGCTGTCAGCGCAGAGCTGGGATCAGATCATCTGCCCCCCCCCCCCCAAAAAATGAATAAAGAAAAAAGAAAAAAGGTTTCTGGTGCCTGGGTGGCTCAGTCAGTTAAGTGTCTGACTCTTAATTTCGGCTCAGGTCATGGGTGATCTCACAGTTCGTCGTGCTCTGCCCTGGCATTGTGGAGCTTGTTTGGGATTCTCTCCCTTTATCCCTGCCTCTCACTCTCTTGCTCTCTCCTGATGTAGCTTCTTCCTAATTTTTACCCCATTCCCTTCCCCATTACCCACTTAGAGCAGTAACCACTATTTTGTCTTCATTACTGTGGCTTTGTTTTACCTGGTTTTGAACAGTTTATCAGTGGAATCATATAGGAGTTATTCATTTGTGTCTGGCTTCTTACCTTCAGCATTCTGTTCGTATGCTTTGCCTGTGTTATATGTAGCAATATATCAGTTACCTTCATTGCTATATAGTATTTTGTTGTGTAAATATACTGTATATACTTTGTTGATGGGCACTTGGTTTGTTGCAGTTTGGGACTATTATGAATAAAGCTTTTATAAATATTCTTGAACATGCTTTTAGTGGATATAGTCACTAATTTCTTGTGGAATATTACTCAGGAGTATAATCTCTAGGTCCTAAAATACGTGTATGTCTCCCTTTCATAGATACAGCCAGTTTTCGGAGTACCAGTTTCTGCTGCCCTGACTTCTAATACATGTTTTAGTCCTACATCCTTGTCAGTCATTGGTATTGTCAGTTCTTTTAAAGGTTAGCCATACTTAGTAATGTATTCTCCTACCCTGTCAATTTGCATTTCCTTTGTGAGGGTTGATGTTCAACTTTTCTACCGTGTTGGCTTTTTGAGCATTATTTCAGCTCTCTAATTCTGCATAGCAGACCTCTTCAAAATGAGGTACTCCATACAACAACTGTGTTAATGGTAAGTTGAAATGAACCAAAGTTCTTAATTTTAATGAAGGCCAGTGTTTTAGTTATTTCATTTGAGATCAGTACATTCTGTGTCCATGATCTTTGCAAACCCTAAAGTCATTATGATACTCTTTCATATTGTCTTCTAAAAGCTTTATTGTTTTATATTTCAAATTTGGAATCTGTAATAGCACTAAAACTGTTTTTTTTGTGTATGATGTGAAATAGAGGTCAAGATTTAATTATTTCCTAAATGGATTCTAATTGGATCATCACCCTTTATTGAGAAGAGTACCCTTTTCCCGCTGATTTGCACTGGGAACTTTGTCATGAACCACGTGTAAATATACAGGACTCTTTTTCTTCTTCATTCCATCCCTAGATTGGTTTATCTTTGTACCAGTAGCATATTGTCTTAATTATAGTAGCTTCATAATGGACACTAATGTATGTACTGTAAATTCTAAGTTGTGCAGTTTTGTTCTTAATCAAAATTGTCAGACTTTTTCATGGCCTTTAGCATTTCTATATAAGTTTTATAATCAGCTTATCACTTTTCACCAAAAAAAAAAAAATCTGCTGAGATTTTGATTGGAATTGGATTGAATCAATAGATCAATTTTGGAAGATTTGATATTTTACAGTATTGACTCTTTTAATACATAAACATGACATATCCTTCTATTTAGGTTTTCTTTCATTTGTTTTGGTGTTTTGTGGTCGTCTTTTGTGTAGTATTGGACAGAGTTGTTGCTGTTGCTAGGTTTTCAGTATTTTTATATTGTTGTGAAGGGTATTTACAATGTATTTTACCTTGGGGTGCCTGGGAGGCTCAGTCAGTTCTTGATTTCAGCTCAGATCATCATCTCAAGGTTCGTGAGTTCGAGCCCCACATTGGGCTCTGCGCTGACAGTGTGGAGCCTGCTTGGGATTCTCTCTCCTTCTCTCTGCCCCTCTCCCCCACCCCCTCAAAATAAATACATAAACTTTAAAAGGTGTATTATACCTTTATAACAATTTGATTTTTGTGCATTGACCTTGGACCTATGAGCTTGCTAAATTTACTTGTTATTTTTATTAGTTTATCTGCAGATTCCTTTGGCTTTTGTACTTAACAGCTATGTTGTCTACTGATAATGTAGTGCTAGCGTTATTTATTTTCTTTCAGTAATTGTGCCTTTTTTAATTATACTGTCTAGGACCTTCACTACAATGAAAGTGGTGATAGCTAGCTTACTTGTCTCCTTCCTCATCTCAGCAGAAAAAGCACTGAATATTTCTTTAACTTTGATGTTTGCGATTGGCTTTTTTAATATGTGCTCTCTGGAAATTCCCTTTTAGTTATGGTTTGATGAGAGTCTTTATTATGAATGGTTTTGAATTATCAGAGATGCTTTTCCTGCATCTATTGAAATAATTGTATTCTTTTTTTTTTAATTGTATTTTCTCCTTTTTTCTGTTAATATGGTGAATTACATGGACTGGTTGTTTTTATTTTTGTTTTTGTTTTTGCTTATTTGTTTTAAACAAGATAAAAGCCTATTTTTCTCTGTGTAACAGTTCAAGCGTAAGTAATCTCGGGCTGAGGATTCAGATCTAGCGTGCTGGAACCCAGGCAACATCTGTCTTGTTCTGCTGTCTTTGACATGTGATTGGAAATCATAGTTGAAGATGGTATTTCCACTCCTACCATCACATACACATTGAAGCCATATTGATTTTCCTTTTTAGGGAAAAAGACTTTTGTGTTCTTAGAATAGATCCAACAGTCATGATATAGTATCCTTCTTATACAGTATATCCCTAGAGCCAGATTGCTAACATTTTGTTGAGAATATGTGCGTCATTAGAGACATTGACCTTGAATGTACTTCTGATGTTCTCTGAAGTTATAGAATCAAGGTGGTTATGGTTTCATAAAATAAGTTCCAAAGTGCCGCCTTTGGGTTTTTTTTTTTTGGAAAAGTTATGTATACGATTGATGTGAGTTCTTTCTCAGATTCCTTGATGAATTCATAAGGAAAGTCATTAGGGCCTGGAAGTTTTTGATTATCTTTTGTGTGCGTGGGAGGGGTGGGGGGCAGGGTGGTATTATGAAAGTCTTAAAATTACAGTTAAAAATTCTTTAAAAGATAAAGTAACATTCAGTTTTTTGACTTTTCATGAGAATTTTGGTTAACTTTGTTTTTTAAGGAATTTATCCATTTTAGGTGAAATTTCCAATTCATTGTCACCAAGTAGTTCCTAATATCTTTTTTATATCTCTCTTTAATGTCTGTAGAATGTGTTAGTGATGCCTTTCATTTTTTATTTACTAATTTGTGCTTTCTTTGTTTTTTTTTAAGTATATTTATTTATTTCAAGATAGAAGAAAAGAGACAGTGAGCAGCAGGGGAGGGACAGAGAGAGGGAGAGACAGAATCTCATGCAGGCTCCACGCTGCCAGTGCAGTCTCTAACTCATATACTGTGAGGTCTTGACCTCAGCCATGATCAAGAATCTGATGCTTAATGGACTGAGCCACCCAGGCGCCCCTGCTGTGTTCTTGGTCTTTCTACAGGCATTAGTCTTGGCAAAAAATAACTTGTGTTGATTTTTCTGTTTTCTCTTATGTTAATTTCTGCTTTTATGTTTATTCTTTCTTTGGGCTTCATTTGTCTTTATATCTTCTTGAGATAGATCCTTAGATCATTGGGTTTTCAACATTCTTTTCTGTAATATATATATATATTTTTCTAATATACATTTATGGCTATGTACTTCTTTCTAAGAATGACTTTGCATCCTCAACTTTTGATATATTTTTTGCTATTCAGACAAAAGTATTACAAATCCATTGTCATTTTTTTTTCTTCAGCCAGTGGATTATTTAGACATGTTTTGCTTAATAACCCGACATTTGGGGAATTTTTAATAATCTTTTGTTATTTATATACATTTTTTAATGTTTTATTTCTTTCTTTTTTTATTTTTTTTTTTATTTTTTGAGAAAGTGCAAGTGAGGGAGGCACAGAGAGAGGGAGACAGAGGATCCCAAGCAGACTCTGTGGTGACAGCAGTGAGCCCAGTTGTAGGGCTGAAAGTCAGGAACCTTGAGATCATGACCTGAGCCCAAGGTGGACGCTCAACTGACTGAGCCACCTAGGCGCCACATTGTTTTTTATGTCTTAATACCTCTCTAGCCACAAAACATACTTTCAGTGATTTCAATCCTTGGAATTTGTTGTGGGGCAGAATATGGTCAGTTTTGGTAATATTCCTTGTGTACTTGAATACAATATCTGTTTTTCAGTTGGATCTATATATGTTAATTAGTGCTCAGTTTGTAAATTGTTTAAATCATGTGTATCCCTCCTGTGTTTTTGTCTGCTTATTACATAATTTACTGAAGGGGTCTTTTATAATCTCCCATTATTATGGAGATTCATCTGTTTACAATTTTAGTTTCCCGGGTTTTGTTTTATGTAGTATCTGACCATGGAATTAATACAGAATTTTTTGTGTCTTCCTGGTGTATTGACCCTTGGTCCATGTTTGTCTCCACCTGTGCATCTAGTCTTTGAATCTACTTTATCAGTATAGCTACATATGCCTCTTTCAATAAGATTTTGTATGGTTTGTCTTTCCCCAGTTTTTCATGTTCTTATCTTGAAAGGGCCTTTTTCTTGTAAGCAGAATAGTTTTTTTTTTTTTTTCTAAGCCAGATTGACCATTTTTGTCTTCTAATTGGAGAATTTAGTTTACATACATTTACCATAATTATTGGTATCGGAGGGTTCAAATCTATACCTTTCTCTTTGTCTTCTGTTTGTCTCATCTCTTTTTCCTTTGTTTTTGTTTTTGGCTGCCTTTTGGAGTATTTATTATTATATCAATCCCTTCCTCCCCTGCTTTTTTTATACATATTTTTTGGAGAATGTTTCCCTATGATTTTTAACTCAACAGTTGATGAAAGGAAAAGAAAATAAGTTTGGGATATGAAACATACTGGTCCAAGATCTATTTTCACATAATAAAAAGTAAAACTGTATACAATACTTAACTATATACCATAGAAAAGTCAGTCTCCAGTAGAAAACATTTACAGCTGGGAATTTACCATTTGTATTGAAGGAAGGGATTAGGTCTAAAGTGTTTTTACTTTTCATTCAACAGAATGTCTGAATTAATGTTCAGAAATTTGTACTTTTGGGCAGTCTCCAGAGTTTTTGAAAACTAAACAAATACAGCTTTGTGTGCAAGAAACAAAACTTGGCTAGATTAAAAAGCATTAAATTTTTTTTTGTTTGCTTGATTTCAATTGCAGTTGCAATTATTGAGATTTGCTGTGGCTTTTTTAACAAAATGTGCATATACTATTGTTAATAATTATCAGCAGCATTTTTCTCATGTAATTTTTATTTCAAGAAAAATACTTTATTGTAAAATAAGACATTCTGGTTTTTTTGTCAATTGGAAGACATGTTTAATGTTTTCAGTGTTATAATTCTTTTTAGAATAGTTATGAATATTCAATTTTTGTGTATATAGTTTTATTATACTCATTTGCTTTTCTGGTTAGAGTGCAATATATACTTGGGTATACACTCGTAAAAGAATTTTCCACTTTTGGTATCTTCAAATAGTTGTTTTCAACTATATAATTGTTCTGATTTTGAGAGTAATGTGCTCACTGTAGAAAATTTAGAAGATGCTAACAAGTATAAAGTTATTTATCTACCAACCAGTTAATATTTGGCCTATTTCTTTTTTAGAGTTTTCAGTGCTTAAGTATTAAAGTAAGATCTTCTACTTTTTATCTTTAGTTTTTAAAGTTTACTTATTTGAGAGAGAGCATGCATGCAAGGGGGAGAGGGAGAGAGAGAATCCCAAGCAGGCCCTGCGGAGCCTTACTTGAGGCTCTAACCCATGAATGGCTAGGTACGACCTGAGCCAAAATCAAGAGTCGGATGCTTAACCAACTGAGCCACCTTGGTGGCTGTCTTTACCTTTATGTTTTCACTTAGCATTACAGTATTTATATTTTTTGATAGTTATATCCCTTTGAAAATAAATTTGTGATGACCACATAATTTCATAACATGAGTATACCATATACTTGTAAAAGTATCTTCCTAATGGTGGAGATCTAGACTGTTTCCTTTGTTGTTGCTATTTAATGCTCTGTGAATACACTTGTATATAAACATTTATTTTCGTCAATGATCATGTCCTTAGACTAGGTTGGAAGACACTTGATGCAAGATCAAAGGATACTGGCAATCTTGTGTGTCTTAACAATACGTGGGACCACCTTGCTTTCCAGAAATGTTCTGCTGGCTTCTGTTTCCACCCCCATGCAGTGAGTCTTGGCTCTTGACACTCTCAAGAAACTCCTGTTCCTATTTTTCTGTTAATTTGATGAGGAGAAAGTAATACCTCATTTTTTTAATGTTTATTTTTGAAACAGAGAGGATGTGTGCATACATGAATGGAGGAGGGGCAGTGAGAAAGAGGGGGACAGAGGATCCGGATTTTCTACTTTTGGTATCTTCAAATAGTTGTTTTCAACTATATAATTGTTCTGATTTTGAGAGTAACGTGCTCACTGTAGAAAATTTAGAAAATGCTAACGAGTATAAAGTTATTTATCTATCTATCTATCTATCAGCAGAGAGCCTGATGCAGGGCTTAAACCCACCAACTTTGAGATCATGACCTGAGTCGAAGTCAGACACTCAACTGATTGGGCCACCCAGGCGCCCCAGTAATATCTCATTATAATACATTTTCTCTTAGTGAGGTTACCTTCTTTTATATTTATCTTTTCTGTGAAATATTTTTTGCCTGTATGAGGTGGAGTTTGTGTTTTTCTTATGTGTATTAAGGATAATATTGATTTGTCAATGCTTGATAGATAGTTCCCCAATTCTTCAGTGTGCCTTTTTAATTTTATGGTGCTGTTATGTCCTTACCAGCTTTTTACTTTGCCATATTCCGTATTGTGATCAATCGTATCCTCCTGTTTTTCAGAGTATTTTATCTTTGTGGCGCTATTTTTATATTTGACTCCTTCATGCTCCTGGATATGAAAATGAACATTTTCTTACCATTCAGTTCTTTTGTCTTCATCCTAGAACAGCTTTTCATGTTCGCCTCTGAAAATTTCAGATACAAGGTTCTACATTATAAATCTAACTTTTTAAACTTGGCGTAGCTTTAACGTGACTGTTGCTTTTGAAGGCATGGAAAATGGTTGTGTCACCAACTGCTTTTCTAGCCCCGTGCCACTGCTTCATTGGTTCTTTGTCCCACTGTGAGTGGCTCAGCTTTCTTTGGGCTTTGTTGCTAATGTCATGTGCCATCTTTTTAGGGTCTTCCTAAGTGTCTAGTGAGGGGCAGGAGAAGGCTATGTGAGTAGGCACATTTTTCTTTTTTTTTCTTTTTTTTTTTTTTTTTCAACGTTTATTTATTTTTGGGACAGAGAGAGACAGAGCATGAACGGGGGAGGGGCAGAGAGAGAGGGAGACACAGAATCGGAAACAGGCTCCAGGCTCTGAGCCATCAGCCCAGAGCCCGACGCGGGGCTCGAACTCACGGACCGCGAGATCGTGACCTGGCTGAAGTCGGATGCTTAACCGACTGCGCCACCCAGGCGCCCCAATAGGCACATTTTTCAACACAAGGTTGGGTCACGAGCTTCCAGGAGACTCCAGCTGAGCTTTGAAGGGCTTGGAGGGCAGACAAAGGTTCCCTAGGTAAAAAAATGTGGCCTAGGAGCTGTGGCGGGAGTGGGTCCTGGTGGAATAAATACCACAAGCTAAGATTTGGAGACATAAAATACTGAACAGGTTGAGGAACACTAAGTAAATTAGTTTCAGTTGAACATGTGAAAGAGAAAAGTGATGAATAAGATATAGCTAAGCAGGTAGGCACAGGCTGGATTGTGGAAGCCTTGCTTGCTTTTGTATTAAACAAGTAATATGTTGGGGCGCCTGGGTGGCGCAGTCGGTTAAGCGTCCGACTTCAGCCAGGTCACGATCTCGCGGTCCGTGAGTTCGAGCCCCGCGTCGGGCTCTGGGCTGATGGCTCGGAGCCTGGAGCCTCTTTCCGATTCTGTGTCTCCCTCTCTCTCTGCCCCTCCCCCGTTCATGCTCTGTCTCTCTCTGTCCCAAAATAATAAATAAAAAAAAAAACGTTGAAAAAAAAAATTAAAAAAAAAAAAAACAAGTAATATGTTGCATATTGCCATTGCACCCCTATTATGTGCCAGACTTGGTTCCATGCTATGGGCATGTGGTGGTGAGCAAGCCAGATATGGTCTCTAACTTCTAGATGTGCTTGTGTACAGGGCAAGCAGTAAATACACAAATAAGCTTTCCAGACAGCATGTGACCAGAAACCAGTACGGCTGCTATAAAGGCAAGGAAAGAGTCGGTGACCAGGAGGAGGGGGGAAAGCTAATTTATTTCATCTAAAGGATCTCTTACGAAATGGCATTTTAGCTGAGCTCTAAAGCGTGAGTTACCTGCTGGAAGAGTGGGGTGGGGATGCCAGGTGGTGGGCAGCATGCCAGGTGGAGTTGTGGTGAAGGGAAGGACACTGAGGCAGGGAAGTAATGGATACATTCAGGGAAGTGGAAAAGACTGGTGTCAGGTGCTGAGAGGGAAGGAGGCACGGTGACTCATGGGCTGGAGAATAAGGGGCAGAGTATACAAAGCCCCCCAGGAAACTTGGGTTTGGATATCATTCTAGGTGTAAAAGAAACAGACTGGTTAATTTTAAGGACAGTGATACACTAGATTTCATCATTTCAAAGGTGCGTATTTTTTTTAACACTGTAATATTGGAATGCTTCTTATAGGTGTGATTTTTTAAAATTTTGTTTTAAATGATTATTTATTTTTGAGAGAGACAGAGCACTACCTGACAAAGGCAGAGAGAGAGACACACACACAGAATCCGAAGCAGGCTTCAGGCTCTGAGCTGTCAGCACAGAGCCTGGTGCGGGGCTCGAACTCACGAACCATGAGCTTATGACCTGAGCCAAAGTCAGATGCCCACTCAACTAAGCCACCCAGGCGCCCCTAGGTGTGTGATTTTTTTTAAGGCAGTGCAACATAGTTTGACGAATTCTTTTCCCCATTAGCTAGAGGTATATAAAATAATTGTGTTCTTTTCAATGTGTGTCCTCTTTACTTACACACATTTGAGTTTACTCAGTACTCTAATTTATATACAGTAAGACCTTGGTTTGTGAGCATAATTTGTTCTGGAAACATGCTAGTAATCCAAAGCATTTGTATATCCGAATGATTTTCCCCATAAGAAATTATGGCAACTCAGATGATTTATTCCACAACCTAAAAATATTCATGTGAAAATGATTACAGTACTGTAGTATAATACAAAATAATAAAATACAAAATATAAAGAAAAGTAAACAAATTAACCTGCACTTACCTTTGAAAACCTTCATGGCTGGTGTGAGGGAGAAAAGAGAGAGGAGGGCTATTGTGTAGGATGACTTTCACTATCACTAATGGACGTTGGCTGCAGTACAGTATTAATAAACTCTTGTCACATACTGAATTTAATGTAACTGGCACTAAGGCACCGGAGGAAAGAAAGAGTCTGTATCTGCAGGCAGCCTGACCAAGAATGAAGCAAAGCATTCCTAATCTTATTCTTGTGTGGAAAAGCAAAGGCCTGCCTGTGGGTGCTTTGAAGTGACAAAAAATACACTACGAGTGCCAGATGTGGGCTCTTTCCAATGTTCTGAAAAGTCACTGATTTCTGCCAAACACCACGGCCTGAGACTGAACATCCAAGCATGGGAGATGATCACCCACCATCCCGAGAGAGAGAGAGAGAGAGAGAGAGAGAGAGAGAGAGAGAGAGAGAGACTGAGAGAAGAACCATTGACTTAGTTGTGATCATGAGACATTTGGCATCATGTACTACTCGTCTTTCAGGACACACTCAGAACAACTTACTCGCAATCCAAGGTTTTACTGTATTTAAAGTACACATCACCCAAGGTGCTGTTTGGAAGTGGGATTAGAGGAGCATGAGAAAAGTCAGGGGTTTCTTGCAGGATGTTGTTCAGGCCAGACATATTGGTACTCAGTCTAGAGCAGTAACAGCATGATGGAGACAGATGAATGACTCAGGAAATCTTTTGGAAATGAACCTGGTATTGGGTTAGAACATAGTGTTGGGTTGGATGTAGGATAAGAAGGAGAGGGAGTATTGAGGATACATTTCTGGTTCTGGATTTAGCAAGTAGGTATTTGCTGGTACTATTTGCTGACAGGGGTAAAAATAAAGCAGGTTTTTTTTTTTTTTAAAGATCACAGTTATGATTGGGGTTTATTAGAGCTGCCCATGAAATATCCATGTGGGTATATCAGACAAGCAATTGGATCAATTTAGATCTAGTGCTTAGTAGAGAAGTCTAGGCTGATGATATAAACTGGGAGTCATAAGATATAGAATGTATTTCAAGCTGTTAGAATGGATGAGGCCATCAAGAGAGAGCATAGAATAAGAAGAAAAGAGCATTCAGGACTAAGCCCTGAGAAACACCAACATTTAGGAATAAGGTAAAAGACAGAGATTGTGTGGGAGTGGCCTCAGGATTAATAGGAAACCCGGGAGCATGTAGGACCATGGAATCCAAGGGAAGAAAGAGAGTACTTGAAGAAGACAGTAGTCACCTGTATTAAATACCACTGAGCGATCTGTGAAGGTACCAGTCGAGAAGAATCCTTTGGATTTTACAAAATGGGGAGTTTATCAACAGCCATTTCAGTGGATTAGTGTAAATGAGAGCTACCTAAGAATGTATGAGAACTAATGGAGTAGATAGACACAGCATGTGTAGAAAGGTCTGGAACCTTGACTATTAAAAAGACCGAAAAATATGATTGTAGCTAAAGGGCTTATGTGCAAGGAGGCTCTTGGTTACTTTTAAGACGATAACTGGAAATGTTTGGTCCTGATGGAATGACCCAATAGAGAGGGAAAGAGGGAAGGAATAGAAGATAGAGGGGCAGATGGTCAGCTACAAAAGCATATGTCTTGAGAAGCCAACTGTTGATGAGCTCCAAAGGGCATGTGTCAAGGGCCTTTATGCTGTTTTCCACGGAGAAAAACTGAAGAGGTTTAAGCAGAGGATTGTTTGATTGGACTGTTTCAATAGGTTAATTATTCTCTTATTATGGAGGATGGATTTGGAGAGGCTGAAAGCACAAAATCCATTAGAATGCCACTGTGGGAATTGAGGTTAGAGGCAGGGAACCTCTGGATAAAGTTGAGAGGAGTAGAGAGCATGGAGATAGAACCAAGAGAGAAAATCAGAAGAGTGTGATGATTGGATGTGGGGAGGTGATTGAGGATGAGTCCCATGTTTTTGGACTGGGACGATGTTCGTGATTTTAGGGTGGTTTTCCTGGTGTCTTTAACTGTGCATGGTGAATATCCATTGTCCACATAATGAGTGATTAAAATCAGAACGCAATTTTGGTTTACTTTCTCTGGAACTTCTAGCTGTTTACAGAAATCAAATGGGAGGCTGCTCTGGGTAATTTTTAAAGCATAATTTAAGTAAATCTTTTTTCAAGTAGTGGGTTTCAAGGGAAGGAAGAAAATGATCTCTCATGGGCTAGTCTCGTTTTCTAGAATTTATGTACTAGAAAGTTGAATTGAATTATAATTTGCTACTTCTGTCATTTCTTGCTGCTTAATTTAGGCTACTAGCTTTCAAGACATACTTGTGACCATCAAGGCCCCATGTTTTTGCCCGCCCTTTGCTGTCGAGCAATGGCATGGTAGTCACTCTCTGCACAAGGGCATCGATTTGCTGCTTTCTGGCTCATCCCCATTTCCTAGAACAAAGTTATTTTCCATAACACGTAAGGCCCATATTCTTCAGCCTTGTCAAAGCTGCCAGACCTCAGTGGACCTTTTTTTATAAGGCTCTTTCCATATCCTATTGTATTGTCTGGACCATATCCAAATCCAGTTTTTAATTTCCTATTGGCTAAATTTTATTTTTTTCTTTAGGCCTTGCACCCCTCTCCTGTTTAATCCTGGCTTCTCTCCTCTGCTGTGAGAGAGACCTTAATCTCTTTTGGGCCAGCAGCCATGCCATTTTAAAATTCCTTTGGGCAGCTATTCAGCTGGTTTAACATTGTTCAATCCTACTTCTTGGCTGGGATTTACTGTCTCCTGGTCGGCTTCCGTTCCTCTCAGTAAGAAGTATGAAGTCTGCATTTCCCCTGAAGCAGGAACCCTCCATCCTTTCCAGTGTGAGCGCCACCCCCCACCCCCAAATCTTTGGGCTTTATTTTCCTAAGATTCTGGCACCAAATATTTAACCACTTGCAGTTGGTCAGGAAGCCCTGGACTGAAATGGTGTGTCATTTCTTTTTACAAAGAAATTGAGAGAGCAGCAATGCTAGACATGACCATGGGATTTCCTGTGGCTGGAACAACTTAGGTGCTTGATGGGCCTTCTTTGCAAGGGTTCCCAGAAAAATCCCCTCTTTAGGACCTACAGTACCTTGGATATTTAGGTTTCAAGTATGATGGTAATTGGTGTTCAGGCCTTGTTGAAGGGCAAGAGGAGAGGATACTGGGTCAGTGAGGGCCAAGTTAAAAAGTGTGTGTCCTGACTTCCATCTTTGTAGTGAAAAAAACTCCAGTATGCTTGTTGGACTCACAGTTTGGTTCTGTTTGTCCTCTTGTCCTGGCCTTTTATAGCCATCACCGTGATGGGACGCAAGAGGCTCTGATGAGTAGAACCACACAAGAGGCTGTGGTGAGTAGAGCCACAAAAGTAGATTCAGAAGGTTGTTCCTACACTAGACTCTGTTCCTTTGCCAGCTCTGACTGGGTAACTTTGAGGCAAGCTACTTTGCCTCCCTAGGCCTCAGCTTTCTAGTTCTTTAAATGAAGGGGTTGAACTGAATAGTCTTCAAAGTCCCATCAAGTTGAGATGAACCCCATCATTCATATACAAAAGGTTTGATGACAGGAAGCCTTTTTCTTCTCAACCATGCAGTTGTGGAGATTTTCCAGTGAATGATCAGAACTGGGACCTGTTCCTGTCATCTGTCTTTCTAGAGTGTCCTGGCAGCAAAAGGCTCATTAGTGAGCTCTTTCTTCCAACAGGTAGTTGTGTCTTACTCAGAATAAAGAAAGAGAAAATCAATAAAACAAAGATAGGACGTGTTAAGAAAGAAGAAGCAGCACAACAAGCTGACAACTGTGTTTGAGAGAAAGAAAACCAAATCATTTCATTGACAAAATATCCACAAATACTCCTTTCTCCCCACACCCGTACTTGGAGGGATATAGTACAGAAAGTCTAATGGAATCCTTGAGGTTTTATTAGGAATTTCATTGTTGAAGTCTGAATGTAGTTGTAATTTTCTGGTGGGTAAATAAGGTTTACCTTTTAGAAAATCATGCCTCTTTTCCGTTATTTGACCTTATTTCCTAGTTCACTTTACCTAAGTGGGAAGGTGACACCATTTATACCTTTATTTGGGAATTTGAGGAATATGGTTGGAGTTCTGCTCTTACATATAAAATCCTCGATAATAATTAGTAGGTTTTGAAAAACTTTGGTCTTTTGATAAAATGTACCAAGTAAAAAGCATATGGACAAGGAAAATGGATCTACCAAATGGGTCAGAGGTTAAGATCTTCACAGTGTGGGCCTGTCCAGTCATTGACAGTATTGCTACCTGAAAAGCCACTGGTAGTTCCAGTCATCCAGAATGATGCTCTTTTTCTCTTTCTGGCATTTATATTAATGTTGTTATTAGAGGATTCATGTCAGTGATCTACTCTCCTTGGTCTGTGTCATTCTTCCATGAATCCATATCCATAATATTTATATCTGCCTTGCTCTGTAAAATATTAATAGCAAAAACTCGCACAAGAAATTAACAGTTCTTACAGGGGGCATAACTAATTCATCAGGGTTGCCAGTCAAGAGGTTTCTGGACAGTCATTTCTTTGTCACTCCTCTGGTAGACAGTATGAGTGGTGATAATGCCATGTATGGCTTTTCCAGATGTCTAAGCAAAATTGGTTTCAGTAATTTAATAGAATGGCCATTCATTAAGCAAAGAGAAAACCTGTCTTATTAGCATCTTTCAAAATTGAGTTTCATATTCAAAAATCAACTTCAACAAAACAAGACGGCTTTCACTTGTCCATTTCATGAAACTTGCATCTTGGTAGGGCTTTTCTTCTAACATATTTTTATTTTTATAGAGTTGATCTTAATTATAGCCATTCCTGTTCACAGACAGGGCTAACAATGGAAAAATATCTCAGCGCTCACATCATCAAAGAGAGTTCTAATGAAATAATGTTGTTTTATACAGGTCATCAGAGAAGTAAAACAAATGTTGTCCTCTTATTAAGCTATTACCTCACCTCTTTGTTGAAAACATGAAACTGTGGAGAGTTAGAGTGTATCATTTTCATAAAATATTAGTTGCTGAAGAGCTCGTCTCCAGCAGGCATTCCACGTTATTTTTTCCTATTCATTCAAATCCAAAATATTGCTCATCTAAACTTTCTGTGTGTTAATCACTGGTACATTAAGTCTGAGACTGCAAGGCGCCCAGTAATTCACAACCATCTCAGGACTTGTTCACCTTAAGGTCACTTATTCAGTTCCCGAGCTGGTGGTCATTAACACGAAGTCATCATCTCCTGTAACTGCACAGGATTAGTAAAAAGGAAAGCAAGAGATTTTACTTCAAGAATCTGGACTGAAAAGCCGCCAGATTTTTAGGCACTGGTTTTCTTTTCTCCCTCTTTACTATCTACAGTCTCATTGAAGTAGAGCACTAGGTTGCTGGTGAGAGCCTGTCAAAGGTTCTCCACCCCAAAAAGTGGCCCTGATCGGTGCAGCAATTGCACGAAATGCTCTGGGAGCAGAGAGGAGGGACCATGGAGTCTACTGTGTGGGAGGTGTCCCTTGGGGTGATTCCTGATCAGCCTGGAGGAGTTTCTGACCAAAGCGGATAATGGGGAGACTTTCTAGTAGAGGCGGGGCATGGGGGGGGGGTGGTCCCATGTCACTGAGAAATGAAAGACCACGGGGTTTCAAGAAACTCTGGTATGCTGAGAGGGCTGGAGCATAAATTGGGAAGGAAGTGTTGGGCTAAGAACTCTGGCCAGATATTTAGTCAGGAGCCCAAGGAGGAAGGGTCCTCTGTACTCAGTCATGGAGAGTGGTTGGTGTCCTCTAGCTAAGAAGAGATAACTGACTATTCTGAGCAAGGGAGTCTCACTGACAGGTTTGCAGTTGTGGAGAATGGATGAGAGGGAGGGCAAAGCTGGGGATAAGAAGTATGGGGAGGATAGATAAGAGGGTATGATAGGGGAGGGACAGGGCTGAGGAGAGAGGGAGGCATGCCCCTAAGATTTCTGGCTGGGGTGACTGGTTGGAGTCTCTGATAAAGAGAATGTAGGAGAACTGAAGATGAGGAGAAGGGTGATAATAAGTTCATTTATCATGAAAATGTCCCGTAGTATCAAATAAATGGTTTTCAAAGGACAGAGGTCAACCTTTGAGAAAGACTGGGGAATCACCAGTATATAATTGGTAACGTGAAGGATTTCTGAGTTTCTTTCCAGCCCTTAAGTTCTGTGGCTCAGCAAATAATCTCTTAGGCAAATAACATCTCTGTAAGTCTAAAATTAACAGTGATCTGTGTTAAGTAATTTGATGATACTGTGTAGTTACTCTTACTGTTGTGATCAGTAAATAAATTGTAGCCTTATGCTGACATTGGAAAGCCATCAGAACAGACTTACTGCATATCATCTTTGTATTAGATGTTGCAGGAGAGATTCATTTTTTTAGATGTGAAATAACGTCATTGAGTTTTTGGTTTAAGTTGAAGTAAGAGATGGAGGTCAAAAAACAAGGATAGAAATCAGAGAGATTTGTCAGTAAGCTCAGGAAGTGTGGCTTAGGAGGAATATAGTGAATTTGGTTTTAGGCTTGATGAGTTTGAGATTATACCAGAAGATGAAATGGGAATGATTAAGAATAGGAAAGATCTTCTGGCTAGAGATGAAGCTTTGGAATTCCTTCCAGGGACGATGGTAACTGAAGTCCAGATTGTCTGGAAAGGGTGGAACAAAGCAACACTGAGGAAGCAGCAGGTCCTAGGGAGGCCCAAGCCCTGGCAGACCCATCTTCAGGCTGCAAAAGGGTGAGGTCCAGCCAAAGCAGTTAAAATTCAAACAAGAATTGGAGCATCCAGGTGGCTCAGTCAGTTAAGCATCCAACTTCGTTCAGATCATGATCTCGCAGTTCATGAGTTCGAGCTCTGTGTCAGACTCTGTGCTAACAGCTCAGAGCCTGGAGCCTGCTTCGGCTTCCGTGTCTCCCTCTCTTTCTGCACCTCCCCCGTGCATTCTCTGTCTCTCTCTCAAAAATAAACATTAAAAAATTTTAAAAGTCAGGGCGCCTGGGTGGCGCAGTCGGTTAAGCGTCCAACTTCAGCCAGGTCACGATCTCGCGGTCCGTGAGTTCGAGCCCCGTGTCAGGCTATGGGCTGATGGCTCAGAGCCTGGAGCCTGTTTCCGATTCTGTGTCTCCCTCTCTCTCTGCCCCTCCCCCATTCATGCTCTGTCTCTCTCTGTCCCAAAAATAAATAAACATTGAAAAAAAAATTTTTTAAAGTCAAACAAGAATAATATTTCACTGTGGGATATGAAAGAGAGAATTGAAGGTGGCAGCTGGCCAGCCTTGGAGGTCAAGGATGATGGTGATGACCGACTGGAAAATGACCATCAACTTTACTGACAGGTCAGCCTTTGGTGGCCTTTCTCAGAGGAGCTTCTTTGAATAAAGAGGGAGAAAGTGAGTTTGTAGGTCATGAAGGAAGATGAGGAGAAATAATAGTGATAATAATGGTTGGCCTATATTTTATGCTTCCCGTCACATGCCAGGCAATGTTATAAGCACTTTATACGTGTTATTTTGTTGAGTCCTCACAGTAATTTTAGGACTATACCAATATCACTGGTAGGAGTATGGTTACTACTTGTTTTTACTGATGAGATAGGTGAGGAGCAAAGGCAGTGCGTGTAGATAGTTCTTTTGAGACATTTTGCAGCAATAGAATGAATGGAAAAGCACAGTAGGTGACATCATCAGTAAGTTAATGCTTTTCCAAGAGATTTTAATGTGTTTTTCTTTAATTTTAACATTTTTTTAATGTTTATTTTTGAGAGAGAGAGAGAGAACGAGCATAGTGGGAGAGGGGCAGAGAGAGAGGGAGACAGAATCCGAAGCAGGCTCCAGGGCTCTGAGCTGTCAGCACAGAGCCTGATATGGGGCTTGAACCCACAAGCTGTGAGATCATGACCTGAGCCGAAGTCGGACGCTCAACCGACTGAGCCACCCAGGCGCCCCTGAAATTTTAACATTTTTGAAGTCAGTGAGGGTAGAAGTAACTGAGGATGCTTCAGGTAGGACTAGAGGGAGGAGAGACTGGTAAGGAGGGGAGAAAGAGCTTTGGCCTTGAAAGAAGGGACAGCTTTGTTTGTGTAGAGAAAATTAAGAAAAGTGGGTAGTCACTTATTTTTTACAATTCAAAAGTGATACAGTCTCTGAACTTACTCTTGATTATGTTAGAAAATGAGGGAAGGAGGTGAGACAGCCACCAAATAATTATTGCATTCATCTCTTTCTTCTAGAACATTTCTTGACTCGGAGTTAACAAATTTAGAAAGAGCAGGGGTGCCTGGCTGGCTCATTGGAAAAATTGCTCAACTCTTGATCTCAGGGTCGTGAATTCAAGCCCCATGTTGGGTGTAGAGATTACTTAAATTAAAACTTTAAAGAAAAGTGAAGAAGAGGAAAGTTCAGTGTTTTTAACTCCTCCAAACTAAATTCTGTCAAGGGCTGCATATCATTTTTTTTTTAACCATTTTCTATCTTCCCATGTATTTGGATGCAGTAATTGCATTTTCTTAATTGTTTCTCCAAAAGCCTATATTTGGGGACCATGTAATCCAGAGGCAGAAAGGACAGAACCCAACAGATGGAAATGTAGAGTGTGGCTGTAACAAGGAGAAGGGGGATGAGAACAAAAGGGAGAAGTAAATTAGTCACTGTAACGATAAAAAAGTGTATCTCAAAGTCTGTTTATAAGTTTATAATTGAGACATCACTTTTATGAGAACATTTTTATTGGGGAAAAAAGGCTCAGGACCACTACCATCATGTTTATAGAGAACACAGTGAATTTACAAGTCGGCCACTGCTAGTTAGTTGGAGCAGATTGATGCTTAGGACCTTAAGTGACTCTAACTTGGTGACAGCAGATATTCTCTTGTGAATAAGTCAAGACCGGCTGGTTACGCTGCTGAACTCATCAGATTCTCTGTCTTCCTCCCCCTCCTCCCACTCCTTCTCTCCTCCCTTCCTGGGAATGCTGTTGAGACTTGACCAAGGTCATCTGTAGGGTTGAGTGAGAAACAGCCAGGCAGGTCAGGGCTTCTGTCGGCCCCACCTCCTCAGATAGAACTGTGAGCATGGGCCACGATCCAAAAAGGTGACCACACTTTCATGTATTTCCCTTGTAGGGGAGTATACTGTCCGTGGAAATAAAGGGTAGAAAACATGTAGAAAATATGACCATGGCAATTACAGCAGTCATTTCCGTTTGAAAACATTTCCTGAGGCAAAGTAAATGTTTTCTCACAGAGCCCAACATTTGTCTATGAAGACATTTTCATCAAAACATTTTATTGATATGTAAAATGTTTTAAAAGTTCATTCTGTGTAAACGTGATCATCTCATGCTAACCGGGGTGTGCTGAGCACCTCTGTCTATCCATTAATATCTGGTGTTTGTCAGTCTGTGCTTTGTGTCTGATGTCAGATGTCTTTTTTGCAGATATTGATGAATGTGTAAACAACACTGTTTGTGACAGTCACGGGTTTTGTGACAATACGGCTGGCTCCTTCCGCTGCCTCTGTTATCAGGGCTTTCAGGCCCCACAGGATGGGCAAGGGTGTGTGGGTGAGTTTTTAGATTTCTTTCCCCAACGTGTTTCACATCCCCTCTCCCCCACTTAAATGTAATCAACACCAGGAGAGGTTGTAATAAACAAGGTAATTTGGGCAGAATTCATCATCATTTGATTTTGTCACACAATTTTGGGGATGCGCAGAAGGATGGCTTCTGAAATTGTTCAGGACATTAAGAACTAGAGAAGTAGGGCTTGGAATTTCACATATATTAAAAAAGAACATCTGTTGAAACTCAGCTGCGGGTTCAGAGCCCTTCTGGAAGAGTCCCTCCTGCACAGGAAATAGTCTGGTGTGTGGTGTAGCTTGTCTGTCTTCAAGATGTACCTCCTTAGGCGGTGTATTTAAGGAAAAGTGTTGGCAAGAGTTTCATTTTCCAGGAATGACACCCGTAAAATGATGCTTCGGATTGTGCAACTATATTTCTTTGGTCTGTCTGGGATTGACGGAGCTGGAAGGAATCTTGAACATCATCAGATGTCCTAGAACAGGGTCCAGCCCATGCTCAGATAGACAACATATTTCATATTTCATTTTCTGATCACCTCTGATTTTTTTAATTAAAAAAAAATTTTTTTTTAGATTTATTTATTTTTGAGAGACAGTGAGACAGAGCATGAGCAGGGGAGGGACAGAGAGAGGAGACACAGAATCTGAAACAGGCTCCAGGCTGCGAGCTGCCAGCACAGAGCCCGACACAGGGCTCAAACCCACGAACCATAAGATCATGGATCATGGCCTGAGCCAAAGTCAGACACTTAACTGAGTGAGCCACCCAGCCGACCCAGCTCTGAGTTCCTTAAATGGCGTTCATTGGGAAACATTTGCAATTAGAACCATTAAATGAGAAAGAAGATAGGTTAAATTCAGAACATCACAATCAGACTGTTTCTTTACCCTTACTCTGTTCATTTTCACAGCAGATAACGTCTGAGGAGGAGTTAGCAACTTCTTAGTTTGAACATCTGCAATTAAAAGCATTAATTCATTTCCTGTGCAGATGAAACAGGGAAAGCAAAGTCGATTTGGAGGTTTAGTGATGAAATCGCTCACTTGAGTAGTCACGGCTTTTAAACCAGCACTGTCATAATTGCTAGTTCCAACTCCGACTTTAATCTCCTTTGCGCTAAAATACAGGCAGTAAAAATTGTGTAAATATTTTGACTAAACAGGTCCTGTGATCTGGCTCCCACTTCTCAGCATCACCGCCTCCTTCTGCACCTTTTAAAACCGCTTGTGGTTGCCCATGCAACTGTGAAGTCACTGGGCTGTTGTTTGCTCCTTTTGCCGGGAAGGGAAGAGCCTCCCAACCTCCCCTTTCTTGCCTGGGCTCATCCCACTTACTCCTGAAGATACTTTCACTCTTCCCCAGACACTGTCCCTGCTCCATCATCTCTCTCAAGCTCAGCTGTGACCCCTCCTTCTGCTTCCAGCATACCTTCAGCAGGTGCAATCATAGTACTTACACACTTTAGGGGGAATTGTCTGTCTGTGTGTCCTGCCTCAGCCACCTTCCCCAAGGCCTCAAGATCCTGTGGTTGAGAGCCTTGTCTGTCTCCCCTGCCCGGGACTAATGTTTGGCCTATTGTGTGTGCGCAGTAAATTTTAACTGTTGCATGATGAGGTATATTAGGTGTCGGGCCACTGACATCACACAGCTCCTGAGCCCCCGATTAATGTTCACTTCTAACCAGTCAGATGAGTGCACCAAACCCATCTTGACATGTCATTTCAGCCTACAAAACACCACCGTTAGAGAAGGAATATTTGTTATCATTTTATTGGGCTTCAGAGGTGTCATTTTATTTGCTCATTCACTCTCAAGAATATTAACTGAGCACCTAATATATGTACTTCATGCTGGGTGTTCTGTAGAATTTAAGAGTTGAATCAGCCCTGAGACCAAAATTTGGCCATGCTGTTTCCTCTTCTTGGATCCTTCCTGCACCCTCACTTCCCCCAAATCGCCACCAGCTCTGCTTATTGCCCACTCATCCTTCATTTGGAACTTGGCTCCGATATCCTTTCCCTAACCCACCCCTTCACTTAAGGTCCACTGCTCCATCTGTTGTGGCCTGTGAGATGATCTGGTTGACTTCCCTGACTTGACTGTAAGCTCCATGAAGACAGGAGTCAGGCCATCATTTCCCCAGTGCCTGGCCCAGCGACGTAAACTAGAAAATATTTTTGGATTGAGTAAATTCATTCTGGTGGGAGAGATCTCAATAGTCGTGTAAATGATACATGCTAGAAAGTAGAAAGTTCCACTTGACATTTACCAAATTGATAAGTATGAACTGGCACATTTCTAAAGTCAATTTTTCTGGTCTAAATTACGACTGTCTGGGTTGATTAAATATGCCAACTCTCTGCTTTCCTTCATGTTATAATACCTTTTCATAAGCAAAACCCAGCTTATTAGGTTTATATCTGTTTATATACAAAGTGAAATGGAAAACTGAGGTAATTATCCAAATAAGTCAAGATACATAAACTTTTTGTCCAATTAACTGGGTATAGCAGGTGAAAATAAGATCTTTTCCCCTGAATGATTTGGGTAATTGCTCAAATATTTAACTTTGTATAAACCATCTCAGAGCACGCTCATGAAAGCTGATGTTTGTACATGTTTAATGCATAAAATACATGAGCATTTCAGATGTCAAGTCAGGTACTTTGTTGAATTGGACATTCATTAATAAAATTTCTTTGAAAGATACCAGGTAAAAGGTAGTATTGGGCAAGGTCAGACATTAGGATTAGCCTTTTTTTAGGGCTATGTGTTTGTATAATATCGAATAAAATGTACTCATTAGTAGATTCCTGGACTGTGTTTTAATTAAGTATAAAGTCCAGATGAAAAACACTTAGCAAAATAGAAATTACACTGTGGAACACCCACAGAATTTTTAGAGGCACGGTCAGTGATAAGTTATTGGAACACTTTGTTTCATGCGAATGATTAATGTATGCTGGCGAATATTTACAGGGGTCTTTCCTTTATTCCCCAAAGGGATACACAACCTGAATTCTGGTTGTAGAATTATGGACATCTTGGCGGCTAGAGAACTGTATTTTTAGTTATATGAGTAGATTTAAAGCAATTTTTTTAATGAATGTACAAAATGTTATTTCTGAAGTGCCAGTTTTGCTAATATTCCTTGAATTTAAAACTGAGAGTACATTGTCATTTCATTTAAGACCTCATTATGTCAAAAAGTCGAGGAAGAAAAAGTTACATAGTCAGAGTGTACATGCAATGCTTGATTCCTTTAAAGAGGAATTGGAATTTGGAAACGTTGCTTTGTGTTTTCACGGTCCTTTTACACAAACCAAACTGTGCAGCCTGGCCTTTAGGAGCCCCTTCCCCAGAATACTAAAAGGGTTTGATTGCTCCCTGGGGACCATTTGTGACCAGTGGCCACCATGAGCCCTGGCGCAGCTGGTAAAACAGAGAGCTGTCAGGGGTGAGGCACACATCTGACTTGATCTGTGCTCCCTTTTCCAGATGTGAACGAATGCGAGCTGCTCAGTGGGGTATGTGGTGAAGCCTTCTGTGAAAATGTGGAAGGGTCCTTCCTTTGTGTGTGTGCTGATGAAAACCAGGAATACAGCCCCATGACCGGGGAGTGTCGCTCCCGGGCCTCGGGAGGTAAGTCACAGTGGCTCCTCCTGGGGACTTGTACCTACACTGGTTTGGGCCAAACACTCTGGGAGTGAGGTAAGAAATAACCGAATGTTCTGGCACACTGCTGTCTCTGGAAGCTTCCATGCTTTTTCCGAGCCTGCCTTATCAGTGAATTAGGATGTGGTCAGTGACAACTCTGAGCTAGATGGCCTCTCTTGTGCTTTCCAACCCAGAGACGCCATGTGTAGGGTAAAGGATCCAAAATGATGAGAACATTCACTGGGAATTGCTTAAAACTCAGAGAGAGCCATCAGCTCAGGGTTTAATATGGCATCATCTCATTAGGTTGCATAATCTTTCTTTCTTGGCCCTTGGAGAAACGTGTCTTGACACTTCTCTAAATTAAAAGCAACATATAGGCCTCTCAGGATCTACAAAGACTTCCACTTGGAATACTTAAGGTGTTTTTTCAGAAATTGGCCCAGAGAGTGGCTGTGTTTGCGTTCATTTAAAATTTGATTTAGTCTGTGTCGTCAGGGCACAAATTGAAATGGAGAACTGATGGTTTTCCAGATAAATTAATCAACTTCCAGATCACTCTCTTAGTTTGTGCCATGTAGCTATAGCCTGGTTATATTTTAACGAAAGCAAAAGACCAAATGATCATTTGAGAGCCAAATAAAATGAAACATTGGCCATTTGACTTTCTTGCTCAATCTCGGTTGTTTTTATCCATGTGTCTAAGAGTGCTCTCACTACTTCTCAACAGGGCACACTTGTTCTGTATGAAATAACCATCTTTGCAAGTAAAAGGAAATGCAATTTAAAAATGTCTTCACGTACACCTATTCTTCTTAATTGTTAGATATAGAGGGGAAGGGTACAGAATTACAGAATTACACAAAAAGACAATACAATGTGTAATTCAAAAACACTGTGAGGGGGAAGAGGTGATGTATTGCTGGAGGGAGGGGTTATTCCTCGTTCTAGTGACCACCTCTGTGACACATGAGCTGTAGAGAGAACACTTTTCATCTTAGTTGTTCCTAAAATAGCAAAAACAAACACACAGTTAAAAACCTGGCTGGCCCATAATGCGATTGGTTAAGTAACTGCCTTTTCCTATTTGTCTTTAGTTCCGTAGAGGAGTGCCTCGCCCATGGTATGATGGTGAATTTATAGTATTTGACTGAAAGATTATAGTATTATAGCATCATTATTATAGTAGAGTATAGTGTACTATATTATAGTATTATAGTATTTGACTGAAATAATTCACATATCATCATATTGTACACTCATTAAATGATTCCTACGAACGTTACGTAGTCCAGATAAATGCACATAGTACAATGTTAAGTCACAAAATGGACTGTTCCAGTGATAACAGTCTGTGGCAGGAGGGAAGAGGAGGACACATAAAATAGATAATTATTGGAATTAATGGAAATTTTAGCCTTTTCTTTTATTTTCTAAATTTCTTATACTACCTCAAATTGGAATAACCATGGTGGTCTGCGATTTTCCAGCTGTGTAAGCTTGGGCATATCATTCCACATTTATGAGGTTTGGTTTTCTCACTTGTAAAATACAAAGGTTTTATTTACCTCACAGAATTTTATGATTTAAAAAAAAAATCCTATATGTAAAAGGCATTTGTTAATGGCAGAGTACTATATGAAGTATTAAAATAGTAAGCTATGATCCAAATACTTAAGGGATATCTATTTCTCCTCCTTTTATGATCTTTTCTGAAATGGTGGACCTTTTTAACTATGTTTTTTCCTAGATAGGTATTTTTTTGCTGGAATGTTTCAGCAACATCAGGGAATGGTTCATTCACTTCACATAGATTCGGTTTATGTAAATATCAAGGAATGGTTCATTCACTTCACGTAGATTCAGTTTAGGTAAATGTCTGGGATCCTAAAGTTTGTTCATTTCTTTTTTTTTGGAGATTAATAGTACCTTAATAGGATCGTGAGACCATCTGAATCATATTTGGTGAACTGGAGTAGTTCATCATAAATGGCTTCTTAGGGACGCCTGCGTGGTGTAGTTGGTTCACCATCTGACTCGTGATTTTGGCTCAGGTCATGATTTCACGGTTTGTGGGTTCAAGCCCCGCCATCAGGCTCTGCACTGATGGTGTAGAGCTTTCTTGGGGTTCTTTCTCACTCCCTTTCTCTCTACCCTTTCTCTTTCAAGATCTCAAATACATAAACTTGAAAAAAAATTTTTTTAACTGCTGCTTAAAACTGTACAGTGATTCATTTTGTAAGCTTTGTTCCTCATCTCCTGTTTTTAAGCTTTTCTTTAATTAAGTCCCTAACATTTGCTTTGCCTTTTTCCCTCCCTTAGAGTCCTTGCTCTCATCGACTGACTGACTCTTTCTGGAAAGTTCTTCCAGTCAGAATTCACTAAGTACTGTCCTGCGTTTTTAAAGAACTTGGTTTTGAATACTCGGCTTCATAAAGCTGCCAATAGATACATAGTTTCTCCTTCCTCTTTGTATCTAATCTTTTCTTTTATGGTTTCTTACATATTTTCCCCATAGTTCTCTGGCTTCTGCTAAATATTATACATACCCAGTTGTTTTTATTGGTCCATGTCAGTATAATCTGACTAATTTATCTTGTTTCTGGCAGCTCTACCATACCTCAATCTGCAGAGTTCCTGGCGAACTGTAACTGATTATATGCAGCCTTCAGATTGTCTATGATGATATCTTCATCTGAGCAATTCTCTGTCAGGGTCCTGAGAGGCAGGCCAGCTGTCAACTGCAGGAGGAGACTTCTCTGCCCGACTTGAGCAGGGCTGTTTAATTGACCTGCCGTTTGAAAAGGCATTTGAAGCTAGGAATCCTGGAAAAGATAATATAGTTTCTAAATATTTAAATTTTCACTTAAAGCGTATCAATGTACATTCATTTGCCAATCTTTGAAGGAGGGCCGAGAACTTGTTTTGAGTACAAGTCCACTCTTAAGAGTCCTGCATGGCTTGTCTTGCATAAACTACATTACGCATGATCTCCACCACCTACTTTAAAGGGAGAAAGAATTTAAAGGCCTTTGCCAAGTACGTGAGTGTAAAATTCCTCTAGATTTTTATCGTTTTTCTCAATTTTTGTGTAGTTGTCTTTTTTTAACGTTTATTTTTGAGAGAGAGAGGCAGAGACAGAGACAGAGCATGAGCAGGGGAGGGGCAGAGAGAGAGGGAGACACAGAATCTGAAGCAGGCTCCGGGCTCTGAGCTGTGAGCACAGAGCCTGATGCAGGGCTCGAACTCACAAACTGGAAGATCATGACCTGAGCCGAAGTCGGATGCTTAACTGACTGATCCACCCAGGCACCCCTACAGTTGTCTTATCCACACCTAATTTGATAGCGTTCCATTTACTGAATCAACTTTAGTCTTTAACTTGTTCTATAAACAACTACTCACAATTCATACTTTATTGGTGTATATACTGTTTAATTATGTAATTACAGTAATTAATACACTGGCACAGAATGTTTGAGAATAATCACAGATGAGTCTTGGTCAGCATACAGCTCAGCATGTGAGAACAGGAAATGTGTGCTTCTGCCCAAGAGCAGCTTCCTGGCTGTGAGCATTCCACCTGCTGTGGGCACAGGCCTGGGTGCCTCTCAGAGGGAAGAGAACATTGGTTAACGCAACAAGTTGGCTAAATGGGGGCCATCTAGAAGAGTTTGTATCCTACTCTAATCAAAGGATCTGCCGTTACACAGAACAAAACTTTTTATACCAAATTTAAGTGAGGGTTTTTAACAAAGATTCAGAATAATTTCACTATATACATTCTAGACCAACAGCTCAGATCTCATCCTTCCTGAAAAGTAATTTGGAAAGGAAAGATGAATTTGCAAGAAAGATGAATTTTACTAAGCTGCTAAATTTCCCCAGTCGGAGGGGATCCCACCAATGAGCAGTAGCACAATCCACAGTGGTATCGTACTGAGGACAGAACAGGAGCCAAGGGGTGATGTCAGGAAGGCAGATTGCAGAGCAGTGAACAGAATTTTCCAATAACTAGGGATAGGTAATGGTCATGAAATTATGGGTGTTTCCCTAGACGTGTCCCAAAACAAGTGGGATACCCACTGGTCGAAGGGTACCCCTTCCCAGCAGGGTATTGTACCAGGTAGCCTTTATGGTACTTTTGAATTTTAATACCTAGGGTTTTTGTTTCTAAACTACTTCTTGGCTCCCACCTAATATTTTTTAGGTCTGGTCTAATGGTTTTCACTGCCTGGGCCTTTGGCCACTGATTTACATTGTTGTACATTGCCTAAAAGCACCTGCAACAGAAAGAACTAAAAAATGTCCATGCCACTCATCACGTGTAAGAGGGTATGGATATGAAATATAGCCTGATGCTTTTATTTTCTCAGTGCCTGTGATAATTGCTCCATAAAAACTTTATGTCCTCGGGCACTCTAAAAGAAGCAGTAAATATGTGGTCTTGGCAACTGCAGCCTTCAAGCCTTACCCACAAAATGCTGCTCTCTGTCTTGATTGGTGCACAGAGGAGACTCTGGGGTAGGAACTGAGCTTATTTTTAAAACAGAAGGTATAAGGAAAAGAACACAAAAAAGATACATGTTATAATCGAGGCAGGTGTTCCTCACTTGAAGAAAAGCAAATAAACGAGATCAGAAATTATACAACATAAACTGGAGTGATTATTTGCATTATAGAAGAATTGTTCTTTATGCAGTTTATTGCAGCGTTTTCTTAAATATCCGTTTTTCTCTAATGTATTTGAGAGCTTATTCTCACATCACAAGGTAGAGCCTAGGCTTCCACAACTAGGAAGCACCTTCATGGTTTTCTAGCCCAGCTCCTGTATTTACCTGTCAGGAAGCCGAGGCCCAAGGAGAAACTCTGAACGCTCTTCTTAGGGTCCCACAGCTAGGGCTGTGCGGGAACCTAACCCCGGGATCTTTTCCACTTTGCCATTCCCCTTCTCGAGGCCAAGGACCCCATGACTCCAACCTCTAACAATTGGCTTCCTGGGGCACCTGGTGGCTCAGTTGGTCCGGCCTTTAGTTTTGGCTCAGGTCGTGATCTCTGGGTTTATAGGATCGGGCCCCATGTGGGGCTCTGTATCAGGAGTGCAAAGCCTGCTTGGGATTCTCTCTCCCCCTCTCTCTCTACCCCTCCCCTGCTCACACTCTCTGTCTCTCTCTCAAAATAAATAAATAAACATTTTTTTTTTAACTGGCTTTCTTTTTGAAAAAAAATAATGCATGTGATTTTATTTAAAACAATGCATATTCTTCTCAGAAAATTGGCTTATACGAAAATATATCAAAAATGAAAATCCCCCACAGTGGCACCACCCAGGAATAATCTCTGTCACCGTGCTGGCCTTCAGATTCTTTGATGGGGACCTCCAGGCTCCACCTCCCTCCACAGAACTGTCCCCCATTTGATCCAGGGCCCCCAGGCTTGTCTGCACAGAGCGCCTTTCCCTTGGGCCAGTGGAGAGCACCTACATGCTAAAGCCATTCGTCTCGCTGCCCATTCCTTCTTGTGAAACAACTGACCGTGGTTTCCCGTCTTCCCTCCTCCTGCTTTCCTTCTGATGGATTTAGGACATTCCTTCCCCCATCCTCCTCCCTCTTGCTCTGGTCTTTTTCTTTCTCGTTTCCAGACTCTTTTTCCTCAGCCCATTCCTTAAATAATAATGTCCCGGGGAGTTGCATGTTTAGGCCTCTTTTTACTCTCTGTTCTTCTCTTGGGATATTTAATCGTCTTCTCTGAGTCAACTCTTACTTACGTGATACAGCCTGCCAAGTATCTTCTGCCTCCGCCTCTGTCCTCAGAGCCACACTCCTATTTCCAGCTGCCTATTATTGGCCCTTTCTCCCAGGGTGTCTTGTCAGTGTATCTGCCTGAAATTATCCCCAAACCAAATTCATTACCATCCCTTCTCCAACCTGTGTTCACTCATTAATTGCCAAACATCAGTCCTGGAAATCCTGACATCACACCTTAATTTTTCTCCCCATTCATCCAAGCCTCCAGAACATTCTGCCAATTCTGTCTCAACAGTGTCCTTCAGCTCTCCCTACTCCTGTGTTACCACTGCCCTGGGCCAATCCTTCACCAGCTCTTACCTGGATCATGGCGGTAGCTTCCTGACTTCCCTCCATCCCCTCCCACCGATTCCTCTTCCTCGCTGTTGCCACCATTGATGTTTTCAAAACATGAATCTGGTTTTATATTTATTTTTATTCAAGATTTTATTTAAATTCCGGTTCGTTAACATTCAGTGCAACACTAGTGTCAGGTGTAGGATGTAGTGATTGATCACCACCTACAACACCCAGTGCTCATCACAAGTTTTAGCTGCTTATTGCTGCCTACAGCGTGAAGTCCAAAGCCACTGGCAGGGCGGCAGGACCCTTATACTCTGCCTTACTCATCTTTGCGTCCCCTGTAACCTTGCTCACTGCCTCACCTATGGCAGACACTCACTACCTCTTGAATCAGACTGCGTCTCGACATTCAAGAGTGTATCCCCTCTGTATTTATGGTGTCATTCCCAGCTAGTTCTGTAGAATTAAGTACTGATTCGTTTTATCAGAGATAGATTGGAGGCCACACTTGAATGAGGAATGATCTATTTATACTTCCTTGTAGGGCGGATGGTTCCTTCATGTGTTTCGGTTAAATAACAAGTAGAACAGAAGAATGAAAGCGTTTCCCTGCTGTCAAGGGACACGTGTAAATCATCCTCCTGATTCTGACAATTGAACTCAAAGAGCATCCTTGTTCTCCTCCTAGAGAGGTCCGCTACAGGTTTTATGTACGTACATATTTTTTTAAAGGCAGGAAACCACATATAATATCATTGAACTGTTACATTTGGCGGAGTAGGGTTTTTTTTTTTTTTATGTGTTTAGTTAACCTGTAAAATAAATTAACATTGAGACAGTTTTTTAAAAATAATTTCTGATTAGAAAAAAAGGGCTTCGATAGGAAAAAAAAAATGAAAGACAGTGAGAGCATAGTATTTAAAATGCAAACATTGTAAAATGCCATAAAACTCCTGAGGTCTTACTGTGTATTTGTAATGGATCTATACTATAAATGTAGTAAGGCTAGGGAGAACATACTCAATTGTTGGGGGGGGGGGAGGGAGTTGAATCAGGTTTCTTCCCATGTTCAAAGAGCATAGAAGAATTTACTAATTACCAAACTGTGCTTTTACTTTTATGAAATTTTTTACTTGCTATATATAAGATGTAAAATAACATCTGAGTTTTTAAGTGAGGAGATGTCCGTGTTTGAATGAACTGATGGCAGTTGATCTAAGTGACAGACTCCAACTGGATATGAGCCATTGCATGTTCTTGAGACAGGAGATGCCCACACTGGTGCGGCAGCAGTCATTTGGGGCCCTGGCATTTGCTATAAATATGGCCCAACGAGGAGGGGTTGGTACATTTCCTTTAAACATTTCCTGATATTTTACCTGTCACCTCAGATGTGGCGTTACTGTCCCAGTCATCTTCACAGGCCCTCACAATGCACCTATGACAGCGTTTTGCCACGACGCTTGCTGCTGTGATATCCGGCCTCTTCTCTGTCTCCACGGGCGCCACCTGCTCACACGTCTCTGCGTGTCACACCCATTTTTCTTTCTCCACGGAACGTCCTTCTTCTTTCAGGAGCCTCCTCTTTCACCCCGGTCTTGTTCTGACATTCCCGGTGTCCAGTCCTGTCTCCATGAATCACAGGCTTTCTCTCCACCCCCGCCCCCCTCCCCCGCCCCCAGCCCCAGCCTGTTGTTATCTCAGGCTCGCTTCCCCTGTTCTCTTCTGTTCCTTTGCTGGAAAAAGAAACAAAAACAAAGAACCTTCATTCAACCTGGCTGGTATTTATTGCCTGCCTTTTAAGTTGAGGCCATGAGGTGAGTCTCAGAGAGTGGCATCGTCCTCTACCCAGTGCCTGAATCAGGAACACGGCTGTCGCTTGTTGCATGACAGCGCCTCCCGGGCTCTCTGTCACCTTCAGTGACTTCCTTCGCAGACCACCACTCCCCTTACCCCGCTCTGCCCAGACCTGAGTACAGTCGTCCTTTTTATTCCTCCTCACCCCTGTCCACCTTATCTCCTGTCCAGTTTCTCTAAAGTTATTTTTGAAGAAGTTAGTTCACATGTCAGCTCTCCAGGCAGCCTTCTGTGGTAGCCCTGCCCACTTTATCCCTGTGGAGTGTGGCTTAGGCGCCCTACACTTGCTCCCTTAGGGTTGTCATAGCCTGACTCCCCCATCTGCTTGACTTAAGGACAGGAACTGGGTGGAGGAGTCCTCTTCCAAGTGCTTTTTCTCTTATGCTTGGCTTTCTAATCTTTTGACTTGGTCCATATCTTTACCATCTGTTCCCATTCTCCCTTTTTCCTTGCATTCATTCCTGTTCAGCCCACTCCTATTGTCCGTGCTTGTTTTCTGAAACTCAACAATGGCTGTCTCCTGAATTCCACCTAAAAGACACACACTTTCGGGACATCTGGAGGGCTCAGTTGGTTAAGCGTCTGACTCTTGATTTCGGCTCAGGTGATGGTCTCATGGCTCGTGGGGTCAAGTCTCACATGGGGCTCTGTGCTGACAGTGCAGAGCCCGCTTGGGATTCTGTCTCTCTCTCCCTCTTTCACTTGTTCTCAAACTCGTTCTTGCATTCTCACTTTCTCTCAAAATAAATAAACTTGAAAAACACACACGCTTTTTATTTTTCAAGTCTTGGAGAAAACTAGGAAAAAAAGGAAATATATGAATTTTCAAGTTCTCTTTTATTCCTTCTTAGAATATTATGCTAAAAATTCTTTTCCCATAAAAAACAGGAGTTGGGGCTCCTAGGTGGCTCAGTGGGTTAAGCGTCTGATTTCAGCTCAGGTATCAGGCTCTGTACTCACAGCTCAGAGCCTGGAACCTGCTTCGAATTCTGGGTCTCCCTTGGTCTCCCTCTCTCTCTGCCCCTCCCTTGCTTGTGCTCTGTCTCTCTCCCTCTCAAAAATAAATAAACATTAAAAAAATAATGAAAAACAATAAAAAACATGAGTTGGTATAAAACATTAGTGCCTATGGTGATTTTAAAATAAAAAATGGAATAAAGCTTTGTGAATGATTGAGTTGAAAGTAATTTACTGAACATTACCAGGGTTAGAGTTATATAAATTGATGCCTTTTTAGGACTCTAGCAGGTGTTTTACTTGGAGGCATTGTTTGCTCATGGGTATTTGCTCATGGGTCTTTGGTCATTGTCGTAAACCTGACTGTCCCAGAAAGGTATGAAGAAGATTAGCTCATAAAAGCCTTCAGAATACTTTGCAAATGGAAATTGAAAGACAGGGGCCCATTTAGAATGCTCGTGTCTCCCTTAATTAGAAAAATGTTGCAGATTTCCTCAACCTGACAGCAAGGCTAAGATTAGACCGAAGGAAACCATCCTCTAAATGAACACCACATCTTCTTCTTTCTGAGGAACCAAGAGAGAAGATGTTTCTAGAAAGTGCTCTTCATAAGTGGCACCATATGACTCAATCCATGACTTTCTCTTCAGAGCCAGGGAACATGATTATACTCTATGTGACCTGGTGGCCAAACTCTATACCAGCAAGGATTATCTGCTGTCCCCTCCCCATTTGGCTCAAAGAAGTGAAAAAATAAATAAATAAAACAAATTCATGCTAGTTGAGATGCTAAGAAGCTGAGCCCCATAGAAGAGGTTTCGGGAAGGCAACAGGCATGAGACATTGGACCCAGCCTAAATCATCTCTTCTGGAAAGTAAGGATGCTTTGTAACCTGCACATACTGTTTCATGGAGTTGCTCTGTGGATCACAAGAAAGGGCCTCTGTAAAAAATGTTTCAGAAACATGTGTAAAAGTTCAAAAAACTCACTTCTTACCATCCTCCATACCCTAGGATTAGACTATGCAAATTGCTGTTTGTACATAGATGTGATGCCAACCTCTTAATAAAATTGAAAAATCAAATCCGAAGATACCGGAGGAGAGGTAGTATATTTCTTAGAAGTCTGTGGCATGAGGTATGTAGTATGGCTCATGTTACTCATAAACTCTTTAATAAAAATAAAATTTATTCTTTTTAATGCCTGGCACTTTACTATCCATTGATTAGATCTTTTAAAATTGCTTGGCAATTTAACCATTCTTCCTGTGGCAGCAAGTGACCTAAACTCATAGAGATTCTTTAAAGAAATCACATTGCATTGTGTTTACTGATGAGTTTTCCCCCCCAGTGGAAAAATGCTCTAGGAAGTTAATTATTTAAAGGTTAGAAAGATAGGGAAATTGCTGTTGTTTCACAAATGACCTTTGTGGACTGGTTTTTTTGAAAAGAATTTGCATCTCTTTCCAAACACAGATGAGGGCCTGACTAACCCCCAATTTCAGCTGTATAAACATTGAGCTTTCAAACTGCTGGGATAAAAAACAAAACTTGTAACAACCGATGTAAAACCTGAATAACAGGATGATATTACTGGTTGTCTCCCTTATGCAAAAACTTGTGAGTTTCCTTCCAAAAAAGAAAAAGAAAAAGATAATTTTATTTCTTAGTTTATGTGCTATGAATGTAACAAACATTGTAGAAAACAGGCCTAGGTGTGTATATATATATATATGTATATACACATATATATACATATATATATATACACGTGTATATATATATAAGTTTTTGTCTCCTACGTAAGCCTCTGGTGTCTGATTACTTAGGAATATAGCAGTTTTCATGATGCCCTACTGTATAGTATTCCATGTTGTAAGAAATGCCATGACATACTTACAACTTGGAACGCAAGAAGAAAACAATTATTCAGCCCTCTCTTTGCACAGACTGTAAACTTGATTGACAAGCTAATCACGTTGCTGATTTGATTTGTATTTCCAAATGCATACGTTAATAGCTGTACTTTTAGGTCAACTGAATAAAATGAGCAAAATCATGAGTAATGGGCTGCCAATTAATTTACAAGTGTTGGGGGAAAGTTATAAATTTTTCTGCAAGACTCATGGTGGATTTTAATAATAACTTCAAATGCCCTTTTCCCAAAGAATTCTGTTTATAAGAGCTTGGAGCCCCTCGTAAAGAGAAGGAAGCGGTGGTTGACTGCTCTCTGCGTGTGGGCACAACACATTTCTGTCTTTTGCACACTTGAAAGCTAGAAGAGATGAGGGCTGTGGCAAGTTTTATCTGATTTCACATCCAAGGAAATGGACTTAAAACCACTTCATAATCTGTTGTAGAAATCAGCATTTCCTCTTTTTCCTGGACCTGTATTCAAGGTTGGAATTTGCCATCAGCTATTGACACTGACTTAGAATCCAGCCTGAATTATGTCAAAGATAGAATGATCTAACAGCCACAATCAAGTGTGAAAGGGATCTTCTACATTCTCATTGATGTTCTGTGTTTTGAGAGTAATATGTACATCGGGGTTTTGTTTGCCATTTTGCTTGTTTTCCTTGCCCTAGGAGGAAAGAAAGGGTAGTCGCTTTTCTGATAGAATTTTGTGGAATTCTATTTTAGGAACACTTTTGCTAAGTGGCGTATTAATCTACTCCTTACAGTCAATCTGACCCTGCCAAAATAAATATATAGGGCACTATTGTGAAAATAACTCCTTAAACCTTCCTAATTAATTGTGCACCAACTGCAAAACAAAGGTAGGTGTTGACATTCAGGTCTTATCCTCACTGGCAAATGTTTTCCCTTTGTCCTTGTAGTTTCTTCATATCTAAGAAGCGTTCTAATGAAAATATTTCATTGAAATTAATCTAAGTAATTGTCATGGCAGTAGTCAGCTTTTTATTTGATATAGCATAAAATAAAAACTATTAATAAGTCCTAACTGGATCATACACAGTAACTGAACTCTGCAGCATATGGTGGAGAAGAGATTAGACCACTTTACAAGCCTACTCTCAAAATACTGACCTTTTTTTAAGTTTTATTTATTTATTTTGAGAGAGAAGGTGGGGGAGGAGCAGAGAGAGAGGTAGAGAGAGAGGTAGAGAGAGAGAATCCTGAGCAGACTCCGCACTGTCACCACAGAACCAGATGTGGGCTCAAACCTATGAACTGTGAGATCATGACCTGAGCCAAAATCAAGAGTCAGACTTAAGCAACGGAGCCACCCAGGCACCCCCAAATACAGTACTTCTAAAAGCTTTTAAAAGCACAGTCTTGTTCATAGGCTATAAATCTGATGGGATTAAATCATTTATAGTATTATCTGAAAGTAAGTGAATTTTGTTCTCATTGTTTGTATTCTCTCATATCACTTTGTCTTTTATCACAGAGGGTTAAACTGAGTCTGTTGGAAAATATATTCCTCTAGAACACACATGAGCCAGGACTAGAACCAAGCCTTGAAATTCTTCCCCAAGGCTTAGCTGGCACTCATTGTTTCATTCAAAGTCCTATATTTGCAGCATTTTAAGTAGACTTTCAGTAACAAAAGGTTATTTTATAGATTTGGGGTTATTGCAGTGTTTTCCTGGTTATTATACTCTGCCTTGTACTGTTCAGAAAAGATTGGGGCATTGTTGATTCAAATAACCACCTAAGAGTTAAATATTTTGTGTGGCCCCACATCTCTGGTCAAATGTTGGGGAAAATTTTCATTGATTTAAGTAGGTGTTATAGCTCACATAGAATGGGCCTATGTTTGGCAAGAAAGCAGATATGGAAACTCTTCTCACGGCCAAATTTATAGGAGTATAGCAATTGGTTTAACGTAAAAGAAAATGATTTTGACAGATTTACACTCTTGGGGTGTGTTAGAAATGTATCAAAATTCCGGATTCCAGTGCATTTTTATCTTGAAGTGGAAGGACCCGCACCTGAAGCAGAAGGCTGTTTTGTGTAAATGAAATGCTGCTGGCACCCTCCCTCACCCCCGTCTATCTCTTTATTATTGTGTTTTCCGCTCTGTTGTGATACCCATCTGGTGTGTCCTAGAGGGCCCCTTTTCACTCTCTCCACTCTCTTTAGACTTAGATGATGATCAACCCAAAGAAGAAAAGAAAGAATGCTACTATAATCTAAACGATGCCAGTCTCTGCGATAATGTGCTGGCCCCCAATGTCACCAAACAAGAGTGCTGCTGTACCTCCGGTGCCGGCTGGGGAGACAACTGTGAGATCTTCCCTTGCCCTGTTGTGGGGACTGGTAAGGACCAGCTGAGCAGTGTGTTCACACTTGGGTTGGGTCCCGCGGTGTCCAGGGCCTTGGAAGCTTCTCATTTTGGTTGCTGCATTGAAGCCTTGAAAGGATGACATTGACTGGTACCTGCCGTAGTGGCATTGAGATGAGATTACCGTACAGTACGTTTTCATTCAGAGCTGGAGCCATCCCCCTCATCCCACCTCAAAATGAATTCTTAAACTTAACATCAGTCCATTGCAGAATACACTATTACAGTAAGGTTCCATATGATATTTTGGCAGAAAGGCAATTCGGTTTTATTCCATTTTTAAGTTAAAACCCGTCTTTTTTGGCTAAAACTGATCCCGCATTATCCGTAGCTAGAGCTTGCATATTTAGGCTAAGATCTTGCCTGACTGGAATCTTATTCAACCTTTAAAATGCTAGAAACCACAGTAATGGAGAAATAAGTCATAACATCAGTCAAAACGTTGGTAAATGAGAAGTGCATGAACTAGGAGGGTTTTTTTTTTTTTAATTACAAGTAAAAAATTTTAAAGTCATTAGATTTATTTGCACCTAATCCATAATTTTGGAAATTATACTGAATTTATTTGTCCAGAATAGATGACAAGACTTGCCTTAAAGTTAATGGAGTCTGGGGGAAAAAAACCAAAAACTGAATTTCAAAATTTAAAACACACATTAATGGAGAACGTTTATTTTTTTCTCTTTTTAACTGTTTTTTTTTTTTTTTGGTCTCTCCTGAAATCAGCTGAATTCGCTGAAATGTGTCCTAGAGGGAAAGGCTTTGTCCCCACTGGAGAATCCTCTTATGATGCTGGTGATGAGAACTATAAAGGTCAGAATCAAACAGAAATGAATTTGTAACACGTATGCATATCAGCATTCCGGTGAAAGCATGGCTTGGGCTCCACAGAGTTATAGCTCTTCTCATCATAGAAACTGATTAGAAAGCCTTTAATTTTTCTGGGGGAAGGTGCCTGTCAACTCTGGGCAGCGTTTGGTCTTGGGAGTTAGAATACTTAAGACCACGCAGCCCTGGGATGTCATGTGACCCTCCTGAGTTTCCATCTCTTCATCTCGGAGATAGGAATGATGTCTCAAGGGTTATCGTGAGGATTAAATGAGATAATATACTAGAAATACTTAAAACTCTGTACCTAGGAGGTGCCTAATAAATTTTAATAAATTTATGCTTGTATTCCAGAGGTATATGATAAATAATACAAGCTAAGACCATATAATTTTGACCATCATTATATTGGTTTTTGTGGTCATCAACAAAGCTAAGATTCTTGACTTTTTTTTAGAACTCATCCTACTATTTGCTAAGATGCTTTGACTAATGGCTACAGATTCATCATAAGGAATGGAAAAGAAGAAAACTAAGTAAATGTGTTTTGTGTATTTAATGCTGGTAATCTATAATTCTGAAATAAATGCACAATCTTTTTATTTAGGTGAAATTTAAGCCACATCTATGAGTATTTCCTTGTTAACTACTCACTTTTGACATTTCCATGATAGAGATATTATGACCTCTTATATACACTATGGGTTTTTTTTCTTCCCTTTATAGTCTAATACTGAAAACTGCTAAATGGCTGGAAAACAGACTAAACATTTTTATTGTCCATCCGTTTTTGAGAACTACCGTTTTAATGATACTCAGTAGCTGGATAAGAAATTCCATATGTGCTTTTTAAATAAATCTATGATTCAGTCCAATTAAATAACAAGAAGCCTTGATTTGTAGTATGTGTTTAATAGTTTTCAAGTTCACAAATATCATACTTTGTTTTTGCAGGCATATAGTTAAATCTCACTTCATATTATGGAACAGAGCCCTGATTTTACCATAAAGTCGCCCTCTCTTTCATATAAAAATAAGTTCCTCCTCACCCTGTCTTAGCAGTGCTGTAAATGGTTGGAATATTAGTTGCAGATCCAAACAGCTATGTATTATGGACTTGACTTTGCCATTTTCCAGCTGTGTAACTTTGAGTGATTCATCCATGAAGCCTATGATTTTTTTTTTTATGACATGACATTTGCTCTAAAATGCTAGAACTGATGATAATAATAATAGCAATGAAAGCAAGGGATAAACACTTTTTGAGAGTCTGTGGAATCTTCTTCATGGATTTTCTCATTTAATTGCTTCATTCCTGTCAGGCAGATGTTCCTATTGTCCCCAACTTACCACAGTAAACTGAGGTTTGCAGATGGTGAGCACTTTACGTTCTGTGGAGAAATGGGCCTTCCAAGACCTTCAGAACTTGTGCTTCTATTAGCTGGTCATTATCACCGAGACAGACTCATCAAGTTCCATCAAACTCTTCGTGGGGATTTTTCTTCATCCCAGTTAGTTCATGAGCCAACATACACATTTAGAGAAAGGCACATTTCTTAAAAGGTATATTCTTGAGAAAATACTGTTGGCTGCATTGTGAAGTTCATAAACTATTTCATTGGATAGGAGGTAGTGACCCAGAAATTATATTTACAAAAAGACCTCCTTCAATAATGTTTTGGACATTGTTCCCCAAATGTCACAGATTCTGTTTCTACATCTGTGAGTTAGGCTTAACCTTAAGAATTTTCTCCTGTTGTATCTGAAGATTCTTTGGACTATGAATATTATAATATCTAAGTCAACTGAAACCCAGTATTCGTTAGACTGTTTTTAACTCAAAGACCAAAGCTCAGTCTTCTCTTTCACCATTTTGCCCCCCATAGATGCAGATGAATGCCTGCTCTTTGGGCAAGAAATCTGCAAAAATGGCTTCTGTCTGAACACTCAGCCTGGTTATGAATGCTACTGTAAGCAGGGGACATACTATGATCCCGTCAAATTGCAGTGCTTTGGTAAGTATTAGGAGGATACAGGGTGCTCTGAAAAGATACAGATGGAAAAAAATAAGTGATGCTGTGTAGTCAAAACAATTGCTTTGCATCTAAGTCACATGTTGAAAAGACCTGTAAATGGTTTATGGATCTTTTTTTTTGAGCAAGATTTAAGAAAATAAAAAAAACCTCCTTCCTACTTTTGGAACAGATTTCAAACAAAGAGTTAATATTCAATGTGGAATTATAATTCAGGTCACTGGTTTAACTGAAGTGTTCTTTCGGTCTGGGGAGCCTCCTGTTTCATCACTCATACCATGCAAGTGAAAGTCATTTTTAAATACTGACCCAGACTTTAAGGCTTAAGCAGAAAACCATATACACTAGGCAGAAAAACATAGCAAAAGGAAATAGTTTTAAAACTATCATAAAGAGGCATTTTATCTTAAATTTCTAAGCATATCCTGTCCGTAAATGTTTTCTTTCTTTCTTTAATGTCAGCAGCAGCAGGGAAACATTATTGTTCCAGTCAATACAACTTAATATTTTTATAGTCAAAGCTGTTCTCTTTTGGATGATGATGTGTAGTTAATTAAAATGTGGCAGCCTCTGTAATCTAGACTCAATTTAGCAGTGTATAAAGTTTGGTGAGTGTAAGAGGTACAACTGATTGTTGATTTTCTTTAATTTTTTTTCTTTTAAGATATGGATGAATGTCAGGACCCCAACAGTTGTATTGATGGCCAATGTGTTAATACAGAAGGCTCTTATAACTGCTTCTGTACCCATCCAATGGTCCTGGATGCTTCAGAAAAAAGATGCATACGACCAACTGAATCACATGGTATGTTTGGATGTGAGATGCAAGTCTCTGTCCAAATAAATGTCAAGGTTTTCCTTTTGACTGAACTGTGAGCTACTGGGAAATAGAAAAATTGACTCCTTGGGTATTTTGGAGTAATTAAAATGAGATGCTAAAAATAATAAGAGAGAAGGGGTGCCTGGGTGGCTTAGTCAGTTAAGCATCTGACTTCAGCTCAGGTCATAATCTCACAGTTGGTGAGTTCAAGCCCCTCATGGAGCTCTGCACTGACTGAGCAGAGCCTGCTTTGGATCCTCTGTCTCCCTCTTTCTCTGCCCCTCCCCTTCTCTCTCTCTCTGGCTCTCTCTTAAAAATAGATGAACAGTTTTTAAAAATGAGAGAGAATAAGAAGAAAAATAATAAGATGCATGACAGTATGTAGGAGATTCAGTACCCTACACATATTTAATCGACAAGAGAATATAGATCGGCTGAGCCGATGGCAGAGCTCTTCTGTGCCTGTTCGTCACATTTCACCCTCAAAAGCAACTGAGGAAGATGTGAGTTCAGGAAAAGATAATCAGGTTTGCTTGACTGGACTGAAGGACACAGAAGAGGCTGGGCCCAACACTCCATGGAATCCAACAAGGTGGTGGGGACCCCTGGCATCCATTGATTGGAATCCCTCTCTGTCCCCAGTGAGATGATGCACTACTCCTAATTGGCTTAATTGATCTATCCATCATCCCTGTCAGTAACCACTTTGGATGAAGTCAATTGAAGGGCAGAAAGTTTAGAATTGAGTACTGTAGCATCAAGTGTCACCAGGGCTTTGGTGAATGAATTGAGTGAGAAAGCAAGAATCTGCAAAGTGTTACATAGAAAGAAATGGTAGGAATTGACAGAAGGGTCAAGGTAAAAAAGGAAAGATTGGGAAATCAGAGATCAGTGTTTTAGGATTATGGACTATAGAAGGAAGAGCGTGCAGTGCTTTCTACAACGATGGGAAGCTGCAGACGGAGGGATTTAATTGGAACATGACGGGCAGGTTGAATTTCAGCTGATGGAATGACACCCTGTTAGAGATGACAGAGGTTTGATCCATGGAAAGACCAGGCTGGCTTCAGACTTTTACTTGGAAGTCAGTCTGAGAAATAGAGATGGAAACTTTGAGACTCGCTGGCTTCCACCGCTGTGTTTATGAAGTAGGAATAACAGTGCAATTGTCATGGAACCATGTTTTCCCTTTCAGAACAAATAGAAGAAACTGATGTCTACCAAGATCTGTGCTGGGAACATCTGAGTGATGAGTATGTGTGTAGCCGGCCTCTTGTTGGCAAGCAGACAACTTACACTGAATGCTGCTGTTTGTATGGAGAGGCCTGGGGTATGCAGTGTGCCCTCTGCCCCATGAAGGATTCAGGTGAGCCCACACCCAGTTCCTTCTGCCGGAGGCCTTTGGGAACAGGTTCACCTCCCTCCTTTGGATCCTGACTGTTCTTTCACTTCTGTATCTTCATCTTCACTCCTGATTCCTTACTTTCATCAGAGGTGGGGATAGGGGTGTGTGTGTGTGTGTAAGAGCACGGTTGCATAAACATATGGCTCCTGGTTTACCTCCAGTCTAGACTCTGCCATTAATTTTTGAAACCTTCGTTCCCTTCCCCAAAGAATGATAAATGACCCAAAGAAACATAATGCAACTTAGCAATTGGTGACATAGATCTTTAGAATTTCTATTTCCCGATACTTCCTTTTTCTCGACAGTCTTTCTCATTTCTAACAGTTTCTACTTAGAGCAAAAAGTATTAGAGGCTATAGAAAGTCTGTCCTGGTTTTAATGATAGCCTCTTTGTGAGAGAGACCAAAAAGGAGTTAGAACAATAGAGGAAGAGAGTAGAAAGGAATTGAAATGTATGCAAACAAATGTCCTTTCATTTCAAGTTTAGTTCCGAGGATAAACCTTTGCTCAAATGGAAAATGCAGCAGGCTAGGCTCCTGGTTTATCCCTTCTCCTTGTGTTGCGGGAAGACTGAAAGGTGCTGAGTCTGGGCTATTTGGTGACTCCTGGCCTGTGCACGGACTGCTTACTTCTTACCTCTGCCGCCACTTAACTGCTCTTGAAAGGAAAGCCCTTGAAAGTGTTGGGTATATCAATTTGTCTTTAGCTCTGAAATCGAGTTGTTAAAGCTAGAAAGACACCGTGTGGGCATAAAGTGAGGGAGTTTATAATGAACAAATTCTCAGAATGGGCACGAGTAGAAAAAATCCTTGAAAAGAGGAAATGCATTGACTTTTAGTTCACGAGAATGCAACTTTTGAGCTGTTTTATAGCCTTTCAGATTGGCGATAACTTAAAACCAATGTAGCATAAAAAAGAAAATGATTTGAATATGCCTTAAAAGAGAAAAGACTTGCACAGGATAAAGAGCAAACACATAAAGAAATAGATGGTGATGTGGATAGAATAGTAGCCTGGTAGTGGAAAGAGGATGGGTTCTGGGGCCAGACAGGGTGGATCTGGAATCAAGAACTGCCCAATAACTTCACCCAGCACAGCTCATTTGTACAACAGAGGTGTTTATGTCTATTCTGTTGGGTTGTTGAGGAAGGGGAGGATGTAGGTAGAACAGGGACACAGGGAGTGAATGCTAATGATTATTAGCATTACTATGGCCTCTGTCCCCAGAGGCAGATGCCACAAGGAGAGGAAAGCAAAATCCATAGGAAGGGAGTACACAGGGCCTTGAGACATGTTCTCACAGTGCTCTTATATATGTCAGATCTATTGTAATTAGCCAGTGGTTTTTATGGTTGATTTTTTTTTCCAAAAATAGACCCCTTCTAAAGAATTAATCAAAGGGGTTCTGTCCCTCTCCACCTACCCCATCACAATTGAACTCTGCTCCTCCTTAGAGATGTTCATTCTTAACAGTTAGGCTTTTTTTTTTTTTAATCATGCAAACCTGTTTCCTGCACATTAATTGTTGTTATATAGCTATATTTATATTATCGTCATATATTTACATTAAAGAGCTTATTTAAAACTGAACTCCGTATTGTCGATAAGACACGTTTCATTTTTTGTTTCACTCTTCGGCATCTCTGAAATGGGAGGTATCTTATAATTGATGGCATTGAACAATGGCCACAAGCTATTTTTTTACATTTTAATAATGTCTGTTATATCAGAATGTATTTTACAATATGGTATCTTGGAATAGAGGAAAGATGATAAATTTTTAAGTGGTTGCACAGACTGTTTTATGGATACACCTACTTTTATTTAGTCGCCAGCAGCACTGGACTTTGGGGTTGTTTGTCCCTCCCACTGCTTGCTTCTATCTTGACTTTCCTTCTACGAACAATGCTGCAAGTGAACTTCCATGTATGTATCTTATATACACCTGTGGGAGTGCCTTAGTACAAGAATTCCTACAAATGAAAATGCTGGGTTGGCAGGTATGTGCACTTTAAACTTACTATATTACTCTGAAAATATTGTGCAAATTTGCACTCCCAGTGGCAGCATTTGAAATGCCTCCTTCCTCAGACCCTTCTACCATTGGATATTCTCAATCTTTAAAATTGTTTTTATCAGATGGGTGAGAAGCATATTTACATGCACCTCCCTTATTCCTAGGGAATTTGAGTATCTTTTCTTTGTTTATAGGTGATGTGTATTTCTTGGTCAGTGAATTGTTTATCATCTCCTTCGCCCATTTTTTGTTGGACTTGGTGTCTTATTAATTTTTAGGAGCTTTGTATATATTCTGTTCACATCCCCAACATTTGGGTTATGGTGTATGCTTTTTGTTACAGAAACTCCTTTATAAAGGTTCTGCACATATTTTCATTTTATTCTGTCCCTGTTCTAATAGTATGATTTTAAGTATTTACTGCATATAAGTCTGACAGGCCAATGGCTTTGAAAGTCAAGTTTAATTGACATAGTTTTTGGAAAAATAGTCAAGTATGTTGCTGTTAGAAATGAATTTTAGAATATTGTATCAATTTTCTTTAGCTGAGACTTCATAACATTTTAAAATATAAATTTGAACAAACATGAACAAATACATACTGTATAATATTTTTAGTAGAGCATGCAGTATCAGGAAAAATATGGTAACCATTGCCAAACTAAAAAAATAATTAGCATTGCTAATTATGGTAGCACTATAAAATTACAATAGTTAGCATTGCAACAATCTTTTAGTTAACATATGCACAGTACTTAGGATAAAATCTCCAAAAAGAATCTCTAGCATATAGTCAACCAAATCTTCAAAACCAGTGGTTTTCCGTCTTTTGTTTTTTAAACAATGGTAGTTTGTCACCTGAATTGTTATTTTAACCTCTAATATAGAAATTCGTTAATCTCAAAGTTGCTGGGGGAACTGGTTGGGAGAATAACTACTTAGTCTCTGCAGGTATCTCTCAGGGACCTCAGGGTTCCAGGGGACACATATTGAAAACTACTGTTCTAAATGTTTTAGTCGGAGGATAGGAATAAGTTAGGCAGCTCAGAAGGAGTGTTTCTGTTATATCCCTAAAATTATGGGCCTAGAACTATACTGAGTTCAGAATAAATCCACAGAGAAGGTCCACAGCAAAGGTTTTCCAGAGGTCCTCTGACCAGCTGCCATTGCCTTGATCAGCACCTGACATTCTAGTTCTACCCACACCAAACCATCTTCCATGGAGCATTTCTGCTGGAGTACAGTCACTAAGGGGAGCCAGAGCAGAGAGGTCAGCGCGTAGGCTCTGGAGGCAGGTTGCCTGAGTTTGAATACTGGTTTGGCAACTTCCTATCTAGGCAACCTTGTTACATTGTCTCCTGGTGCCTCTGTTTCCTCATGTGAAAGTAATTTCACCTGCCTTAAAGGGCTGTTTTAAGACTTGAATAAGTTAATACATGAACACCTAGAGTAGTGTTTGACACATTTGGAAGATAGCAACAGCTATTGCTACTTACTGCTAAGTGACCCAGATCAAATGCATTTTCAAATGTAGCTGAAATCCAAGGATCTTATAAAGCATACAACTATCTAATAGCATCTGAGCATGAATTAAGGATAGACAAAAGCAGAAGTAATTGTTCTCATATAAGCCTTGGTTTTCTAGACAACTGCTTTGTAAATATCAATGGGCATGTCAGTTCTCTGTACTCCCCAGATCTTATGAAAAAACAGATTCTGGTTTCTAAGTGCAGAAGGTGGGGCAGGATTCTGCATTCCTAGCAAGGAATGCTACTGGTCCTCAGCAAGGATGCTGCATTCCTAGCAAGGATGCTACTGGTCCTCAGACCACACCAGCAAGGTTCTAAAGACACCTAAGAGCATACACCTTGATTTTGTTAAACTCACTTTAATACTGTTAGAAACTTTTCAAAGAGGAAACAAAGAATGTGTGAATTTTAAAACATGTTTACTCATAATTTCTGTCCTTGAACCTTTTAAATATGCCATTCATGGATATCTTGATAGTTGAAAAGGACCACATTGTCTATTGGTTAATATAAGCCCTGGATGAATCCCAGCCTGTCGGGCACTGAACCTTCCAGTTTCCCTAGTTGCTCAGCGATGCTTTGGGGAACAATTAGTTACTGATGGAAACAGTGCTGGAGGAATTTGAGGAATAAATCGTAGCACTTGTCATCAGCTTTGAGCATTAAAGTGCAGTGTAAAGTAAAGCTTTGGCTCTGGAACAGGCTTTCACACTTCTGGTGCAATAGGTCATGGGCACTAATTCTTGCTAAGGCAGCAACTACATCTGAGAATACTGGTAGTTGGAGAAGGTAGGAGTGGCTTGTTCAGTCGTGTTCTCCAAAGTTAGATGGCATCTTGTGGATTGATACCACATGCAGGGGATGGAAGTGGAGGGGACAGATTATATCAGGACAACTTGACACGAGGAGACCTGCATAGTTGTGCAATCCAGTACATTTCTGGGGCTGCTTTGGATCCCATGTTAATCCTCTGCTAAAGTCATGGAGGCCAGACACCAGGCATTCGTAGAGGTTCCAGATGATTGAGGGAGGCCCTGCAACATGACATTGGACAATTTGTTGAAGCCATTGTGCACCGATAGCTTCCCCGTCCTCATCCTCTGGAGGCCTCGGCTCCCATATTCCTGTTCCGGCCTCCTCCTCTCCTTCTCATTCCTGTGCTCTTGGCTGCTTCCAGCTTTTCAAAGGTTTGAGAGAGGGGGGCTGCACTGCTTTGGGAGGACCCTAGAATTTGAGCTCTTTATCATGTTATATCATTCCAGACTCTGGGAGAAAAAGGTGTTTGGAAAACCAAGTCAGGCAAGACAAGTCATTTTATCTGTGTCATAAACAAGACTTAGAGAAACTACAGCTTTAGAGCGAGATGGTAAGATCAGCAAAATGAGAGTTGGTGTCTCATCAGCTGTCCATCACAGTCTAGCACACTGGCGGGCATACTGACAGTATGTATTTGAAGAATTAAGGGAGTAAAGTAGGGCTCCCAGTGTCTGTGGCTATCTTGTTCAAATAATTAGACTTCTGTTAAGTAAATTATTGAAATAATTAGACCTACTGTAAGTAAATTGAACATAAAGCCTTAAAGTCTTGATCTAAAACTTTGAAGTTAAGAGGAAATTCGATAGGACCCTTAGTGTGTTGGGAGAGTGCCACCTATTGGTGGTATGATGTACTGCACCACAGGTGTTGGACCCTCTACAGTTACTCTTAATGAAAGTCAGGTGTACAAAGGTGAGAGTAGTTAAAACTCGAAGGAAACTAGTGCCACAAAAGAAATTGGCTCATGTTAAAAAAAAATTGTAAAACACTAATATTGATCAAAATTCAGAGGAATGGTCCTCTCAGTTTTGCTGAGAGAACAGTTGGAAGATACAAATACATAGAAACAGTTGATGCAGAAATTCTGATTCTGGGGATACGGATTATGCTTGTACTTGAGTGCCAAGGGGAAACTGTAAGCATTACAGCTGAAGAAAAAATGAAATCAATTCTGTCATTAGAGAATTTGTTAACTGTTACATGCAAGATGCAATTAGGAAAAAGAACCATGTTTGAAATGCAATCTTAAATTATTTATAGTTTGCCTGTTTTCAGCTTTAGTTAAATTACTTACATATTCCTTCCTTCATTCCATTATTTACTTCACACCTGCTATGCACTGTCCAACAAATTTTGGAACAGATGTACAGGTTGTATTTACATGAAATATAAATTTTGATTCTGCAAAACTAACATAGTATACAGTTATGTTACTAAATTAGAATTGTTTTTTTCCCTAATTGTTGCATCTAAAACATGCACATGATGCCCTTGATTCCCTTATTTAATAAATGCACTATTTGTTGCAACAGCAAATGTTTTGATACTTCGCAATAGCTTATCTACCCCCAATATTTTCATATGGTTTTGCAAAAGTGACAGACTTTGGAATCTGTGTTCGGACAGTTGAGCTAGTGATTTCTTCCATATCCATGCACAGCTCTTACATGTTCCCAAATATCTCCATATAAGAAGTTTCATAATACCCTTGGAGGTGTGAAGGAAGACGGGGATTTGAGTCATGGACTGAACTTGAAAAAATATTGTAACTGGGCAGTGGTTGCAAAAGGCCTTTCAGCAGTCATGGTTTAAAGGCTTTTCCAAGAAATATGTTTCCAAAGAATGTTAATAATAACTTTGGAACATCCTACATGTGAGGCACAGTGAGTGGTCACTGCCTTTGGTTGAGGCAGTCCAGGGATCTTGTTCTGTTTCTGGCACTGCTTCTGTCGATTGCACTGGACAAGTTACTTCAGTTTCCTTTATCCAAAGTTGAGAACTCTTGTGAGGTTAGGGTAATTAATACTCTCTGAGTACAAAAGCATTTATCATTTTGATCATAGATCCTGAATATTATGATTAAAGGAAGTGTAGCTGTTAATAAATTATAGTGGAGCATTAAAATCACACTGGAAAGATATAAAAGGCCTCCTAGATTGTCTGGCTACCATGCCTGCACACGTAATGTATACCGTGTGTATGTAGAGTGGTAAGTGGTCCAGTGCTTTGGGACGTAATTCTTCGTATCCATGGAACTAAATCGAATTGGATACTGTACGGAATGGCAAGTAAGCCATTTATGTGGTTTCTTATCAAAAGGATTGGTTTACTTAGAAAGCTTCCTCTTACTCCCTCCAAAAAGGAGTGAAAATACTTTTGTTACTATAAAAGGACAACTGGAAAATAAAATTTAGTAGTGAATTATGCACATGCAGCTTTGTGATTTAGTCCTTACGTTCGTCTCCTCGCTTGTAAGATGGCAGTTAGCAACAACAGGTCATTTGAGGGTTAAATGTGATAAATGCGTGTGAGATGCTTGGATTACGGTACATGCTTTGTAGGTGTTAGCAAATCAAATCCTGTTCCAGGAAATGAGTTAAGCTAATGATTATTCCATGGTAGAAGTCTTTTTTGAAAGGAGGCATGAGTTAAAGACAATGAAGAATTGGAAGAGTGTTTAGGGACTAACGCAGAGTCAGACAGCTCTGCAGGACCCCGAGTGAAGCTGCCTCTTCTGTGCCCCTCCAGACTCCAGAGCCATGAGTGTCCGCTAAGGGGAGCTTTATGGCTGGAAAGGACCATTTAATGTTGCCTTTAAATGAACATTCGGTGTATTCAATTTATCAATTTTTTAAATAGAAAAAGCAAAATAATATATTTTATGTTTATAAAGAGTATAATTTATGAATTTTCAAAGAGAGATTTTCCTAAGAATTTAAGTCCAACTTACACATTTTGTCATTCTACTTATAAGTCCAATATTTTTTATATAAAATAAGATTGATTTTTATTTTGTGATGAATGTTTAAATATAGCAAGGAACAGATAAAATTTTCCTTGAGAGTGACTTCTGTATCAAAACTGTATTAATTAAATCTCTGAACACTTTGGTCTCCATTTATAAATTTTATGGGGCATCTGGGTGGCTCAGTCGTTAAGCATATGACTTTGGCACAGGTCGTGATCTCACAATTTGTGACTTCAGTCCCCACATCAGGTGAGCTGGAGTCCTACTTTCTCTCTCTCTCTCTCTCTCTCTCTCCCCCCCTTTCTCTCTCTCCCCCTTTCTCTCTCTCCCTCTCTCTCCCCCCCCGTCTCTCCCCCTCTCCCCCTCTCTCTCTCTCTCCCTCCCTCTTCTCTCTCTCCCCCCCTTCTCTCTCTCTCTGCCCCTTGTGGGATTCTCTCTCTCTCCTCTCTCTGTATTTCGCTGTCTCTCTCTGCTACTTGCTCACTTGTGCCCTTTCTCGCTCTCAAAAAAAATATTAATTTTATGCATTTATTTTCTCTCCAGCACTCTATATACTCGAAAGGGCAGCCCACAGTCCTAATAAGTATTTTCTTCTTCTTTTTTTAAAGTTTATTTATTTATTTTGAGAGAGAGAGGGCATGCATGCACATGCCTGTGTCAGGGGAAGGAGAGAATCCCAAGCAGGCACCATACTCAATGCAGAGCCCAACACGGGGCTCGATCTCACAAACCATGAGATCACAACCTGAGCTGAAATCAAAGAGTTGGTCACTTAACTGACTGAGCCATCCAGGCGCCTCAGCATTTTCTTCTTAAGCGCTTAAGCAGCTCTTCTAAATCTTAATAAATCAGACTTAAGATGCAGCAAATTGAATTTTTAATAAATTCAAATACTGTTTACCAAACTGATCAAGTCCTTTTAATACTCATTCAACACAAATCCTAATCGAAAGTCTGCTTTATTTCAAAGTAAAATCCCAAGGTCTGTCTGTCCAATTCCCTGTGATATGGTTCTTACAAACATAAACATATGAAATAACAAAAACCTCATTCTAAAACCTTCATAGTAAAGTTACTATTCTAGACTTAATATACATCATTAATAGCAGTGTTTCCATCTCAGGCCAGCTGAGGTCACTGGGTGGAAAAATTTCACGACTGTGATGGTGAGTTATTGGAGAATGAAGACCAGCGATGTGTGTGCTCAAGTGTGAGTCTGAACATCCGTGCATGAGATGATGGGCACGTCCCATCACTCCCATGTCAGCAGGGGACCACAAGTGTTTCTCATGTTATTACTTTTATTTGAAAAATTTTTTTAAATGTCTGTTTATTTTTGAGAGACAGAGTGCAAGTGGCGGGGGGGGGGGGTGGGCAGAAAGAGAGGGAGACACAGAATTTGAACCAGGCTCCAGACTCTAAGCTGTCAGCACAGAGCCCACCATGGGGCTCGAACCCATGAACTGTGAGATCATGATCTGAGCCGAAGTTGGATGCTTAACCGACTGAGCCGCCCAGGTCACCCTCGTGTTATTACTTTTATAATCAGTATCTTCCATTATAGGGACTCAAGGGAGATAAAATTAATATATAAAAGCTTTTCTGGGACTCCTGGGTGGCTCAGTCGGTTGAGCGTCCAACATTGGCTCAGGTCATGATCTCGCGGTTTGTGAGTTCGAGCCCCACATCGGGCTTTGTGCTGACAGCTCGGAACCTGGATCCTGCTTCAGATTCTGTGTCTCCCTCTCTGTCTGCCCCTTTCCCACTCCAGCTCGTGTCTCTCTCTCTCTCTCTCTCTCTCTCTTTCTCTCTCTCTCTCTCAAAAATAAAGAAACATTTAAAAAAATGTTAAAGCTTTTCTCCAAGTACACATGACTCCCCTTAAGAATCAGATACCGTCTCCCCAAAGGGATGTGCTCACCCCATCAGGATTCCCTACCACCCTGATGGCTTGAACCAATGATAAACTTCCCTTGTGCCTGTAAGGCAGGCTGGAATGTTAGGGTTCTTTAGAAAAACTGACCCAATGAAAGAGAGAGCGATTTATTGACTGATTCATTCATTATAAGGAATTGGTTCACATAATTATGGCGCCTGATAAATTCAAAATGTGCAGGGTGGGCTGATGACATGCAAGGTTTGCGGGGAGCCAAGGCTCCAGGTCAGAGGCCTTTAGGCAGGAAGAGCTGATGTTGCAGAAGCCGGAAGACAGTGGACAGTGGGATGGAGAATTTTCTCTCACTCAGAGGAAAGTCGTGCTCTGTTCTCTTCAGTGATCCAGTGAATCAGTAATTCAGGAGTGAGTGAGGCCCACATTATGGAGGGCAATTTGCTTTAACTCAGGTTCACCAATTTAAATGTTAACCCTCATCCAGAACACCCTCATAGAAACACTCAGGGTTTGACCAACTATATCAGGGCACCCCATGGCCTAGCCAGGTTGGCGCATGAAATTATCTATCACAAGTGAGATTGTGGAAAAGTTAAATATTTGCAGTTTGTGGGCCATCTGCACTGTAAGGAAGGACATTGGTTTTCATTTCTTCTCCTCCCCTGGCACATGCTAGAGAAGGGCAGGGAGGAGGTAGGATATTTAACACTTAGCCAGGGCCCCCAGCTGGACAGGGCTATGACAGCAGGTCAGGGCCTCTTTAACCAAGCTGTGCAGAAGATACAGGACTTGAGAGAGGGAATAAGCAGGCAGGGATGAGTGACAGAGAAGCCTGCTACAAATAGCAATGCATTAGAGGAAGAATACTAGAAATGAAGCTTTCTAGAATGTACTTTTTAATTAAAAAAAATTTTTTTAACGTTTTTATTTATTTTTGAGAGAGACAGAGACAGAGCATGAGTGGGTGAGGGGCAGAGAGAGAGGGAGACACAGAATCTGAAACAAGCTCCAGGTTCTGAGCGGTCAGCACAGAGCCCGACGCGGGGCTCATACTCACAGACCGTGAGATCGTGACTGAACCAAAGCTGGACGCTTAACTGAGCCACCCAGGCGCCCCCTTGGAATGTGAGTTTTTAAAACAACCTTGTCAGGGCTCCTGGATGGCTCAGTGGGTTAAGTGTCCGCCTCTTGATTTCTGCTCAGGTCATGATCTCACGGCTCGTGAGACTGAGATTCTTTCAAGCTTGAGATTCTCTTTCTCCCTCTCTCTCAAACCCTCCCCTGCTCATACTCTCTCTCTCTCTCTCTCTCTCTCTCTCTCTCTCTCTCTCTCTCTCTCTCTCTCTCTCTCTCTCAAAGTAAAAAGATAAACTTTCAAAACAGCAACTTTGCCTTTGGCAGGTGCATTAGGCAACACGCGAGCCCCAGGTAAGTCAGGCACCTTCAGGTTAGGATCATATTTTGTAGTCGCTGATTTCAAACATTTTACAAAAGAAACCTGGTTTGCTTTCAGAGTAAGGACAGTTAAAAGGAGGGGGAAAACCCATCCCCAGGATAGGGGAGAACTCTATTTCCTGCTACATTGCCAGAGACAGCACTCTGGAGGCATGTCCTGGAACAAGCTGCAGTTCCCAAACCCACTTCCCTGGGGTCACAGCCAGTGAGGGTTTGGAACACCAGCTGCAGAGACATTGCTGTACTGCAAACCAGAGTATTAACTACACCGAGAACTGGTGGAAGCCATGGTCTCCAGGGCTCCAGAACAATTAGACAACAGTTAAACGCGAGCACGGTTTGAGGATGAGATTGCCAGTTGGTGTCCTGAGCACTTCTGAAACTTTAGTTTGTGAATGGCTTGGACTTCAGGGAGTCACTTGTACTCAGTGCTTATTTCTCCTAAAAGCTGTACTGTATTGAGGTGCTAAGAAAGGATTTGGCCACATTCTTTTTTTTTTTTTTATGTTTTATTTTTGAGAGACAGATTACAAGCAGGAGAGGGGCAGAGAGAGAAAGAGAGGGATCCATAGAATCGGAAGCAGGCTCCAGGCTCTGAGCTGTCAGCACAGAGCCTGACGCGGGACTCGAACACACAGACCGTGAGATCATGACCTGAGCTGAAGTCAGACACTTATCCAACTGAGCCACCCAGGCGCCCCAAGGATTTGGCCACATTCTTACATAACCTATGCTGAATGGAGAGTAAATTTCATTATGACTAAAGTTGCACTGATGTCCTCTTAGACGCTTTCTCATTTAGAACCTAAGTAGAGAAATTAAAACGTATGTGTAAAATGAACAATCTGATGACAAAGAACACTTTTATTTTTAATTAACAAGCGATCTAATTCATCTCAAAAATAAGATTGTTTTAGCAGTTTTGCACATTCTCCCTTGAAATCAGAGCTTATGCATAGACGTTCACTTTCTAGAAGCACCTTTCCAGTGGTTTTACTAGGTGATTTGCTCTTTAGTGGGCATTTTACTTTCACATATTGTACATCAACTTTGCTGCTGTTAGGATTTTTTTTTTTTCCCTCTTCGGTGACGAGAACAATTGAAACGCACTCTAAGAAGAATGAACTGTGGTGAGTGGGACTGTGAGAAAATCACTGCCCGTAATTGTTTAAAGTCCCGTTTTATGTTTGAGGTTATGAATTCAAATAATACTGTGCTTATTCTGACCTTTTCTTAATTAAGCTTATGAGACAGCTGTGGCTAGAACAGAGCTGCTGGCTCCCCGTGCCTTTTAAATGCTGACCTCATGGCCAGAGCAGGCAAGCTTGGCAAAATTTAGAGGAAGCTTATCTACTCTCCCTTCATGCAGCACACAGATTGTGCCTCTGATGAATGGGAGAAAAGCATCTAGAAAGCGCTTAGAAAGCTACCACGTTCTTGTCTTTGTGTTGACACAAATCAGCAGGGAGCAGAAGCTGGGGATGCCATTGTTTTTGCTCCCTATCCATAGCCAGTATCCTAAGAAAGATTCACTCGCTGGGGGGGGGATTAGGACACAGCATGCCTTCTTCATGCTTCCTTCTGAGATTCAAGTCTCCATGGCAAGCAGAGCTATTGTGAACAGTTGTGCTGGTTGTACACTGCTCCACCCTAGAAGATACCATTTACATGGTAATCTGAGCACCTACAAAGTATAGCTGAAGAAATCACTTCCCGGAGGATGTGGTACCAAGACTATATCTGATTCTGAATAGATCCAGAGGGGAAAGTAAAAAAAAGTCATTTCAGATTAAGATAAATAGCATTGTATGGGAAAACCATAAAACTGAATTAGGGATCTTAAAATAGTTCAGTGTTCCTTTGTAGTGTCTTATTTCCTATAATTGAGTGGAATAATAATATTGACTGTGTTTAGTGTTAGTTTAGTATTCTACTTATTACCTAGAACCTGGTCTTCAAGTAATAATGGATTCAGCTGTATGTTTATCTCATAACCTTGAGATCTATACTTCAGAATATTAATCAAGAGTTTTGAACAAATGTTAATATAGCTTTCTTCGCTTCTAAACTTAAATAAACAAGGTCAAAATAATATACACTAAAACCCAATTATATTTACCCTTACATTTTAATAATTTGTTTTAGTAAATGTTACGGTTTGAGAGTCAATCCTGGCTTGCCTTTAGAACTTCTCTAGACCTCCATTTCTTCAGCAGAAAAGTGAATGAGAGACTGACCTCACGGATATAAGACAGACTGCTTACAATGTGTTAAATTCCATGATTGTCCATCATTCTGAAACCACCCAGGTGAGCTCAGTAGCGGCACCTAGTGGTGATTACCTCCTACTCCCAACCACAAAGTTCCATGACAAATTGTCTTCTCTAGATCCTTCAGCCTAATAGTAAAACTTGTCTTCAGAATCATAAAATATGTAAGCTAGAAACGATCTCAGAGATCAACTACTCTAGTTTCCTCATTCTATCAGTTAAAAATAGAAAGGTTAGATGAACTCTAGACTTAACATAGAAACATTTTTTCTCCTGTATTATTTTTGTTTCACTTTTTTTGAAGTGACATTTAAATAACATAAAATTAAGCATTTTCAAGTGAACACTTCAGTGGCCTCAGTACATCCACCATGTTGTACAATCTCCCCCTTAGGGATGTACTTAGTTCCTGTTTTAAAATAATTCTTACTTGGTTAATGCAAAAATAAAGACAGAAACCAGTGTATTCCTGATATATAATAGTAACCTGCTTTTTCTAATTGTTGACTTCTCAGATCATCACTTCAGGGTGATATTTAGAGAACAGGAAAGAAGAAAATAAATTTATATATCTGCCCTTGCAGTTAGAAAATGATAATGTAGAACGGTTTAGAAAAACTAACATGCTGAACTTTCCTCTTGTTTGCCTGTTTATTGTATTGTTCACTCGTCTCTCTTATCAAACACTAGAGGTTACCTCATTCCCAATTTCCCCAGAGATTGCCTGAATGTAAGACTTAACGATGTATTTCCAAAGCCCTGGGTATTTAGAAATGGAGAAACCTTTTTCACGCAATCCTTAATAAGAAGTTCGTAAGTTATCAATCATTATTTTAGGGTTTTCGTGTGTGGCATGATTTAATGGCATTACAAGTGCATAAATTTTGAATCCAGGTTTTAGAAGGCAAAGGGAACCTCCAGTTTTTGGCATTCATACCCAACAAATCTGTCTCTCCAGTAGAGTCTGGCTAAATAAACAGCAATCTGTTGGAAACGCAGTGAGTGACTGGGTTTGGAAGGGCAGTGTTAGGTGACTGCTGGGGTGGGAGAGCTCAGTTGGTCTGTGGCCCATAAGTTTCCTTAGAGCATTAACATTTACAGGAGTCCTGCAGAACGTAAACCTTGCCAAGACTTTAGACTTCATTACTTCCCTGTCCTCGACAAGTACAATTTAATTGAACATTAAGCAATTTGATCTCTTTCACCTAATAAATCGAGCAAATTCAATAAACATAAATCCTGCTAATGATAGAGCTGACCCTGGTGGGGCTGAGCTCATCAGCATTCATGGTTATTGCTCTCCCTGGAATTTGAGTCACAAATGCTTATTGCTGAACTAAGTTCTTACCTGGTGCTTAAGGTCTAGGGAATGGATTTCATAATTTTCTTTGCAGGGTTTCTGAAGGGCAGCTGTGGAATCGAACATGGTTTTGCAGATAGACTAAGTCAGGTTTGAATCTCTCACCTAAACTAGGACAAGTTACACTATAAGTCAGAAACAAAAGGAGCTAATTACAATTATTTCAGAGGATGCTCGGAGATTTCAAGGAAAAAAAAAAAATGTACGCAAAAGCGCGCAGCACCTGACATGAGGGAACTTCGTAGTACATGTTCACTAACTTCCTTTTTTTCCCACTCTTCTTCGGCAGAGATCTACAGTAGCCAGTGTTTACATGGTACTGTGTTTCCCTAAAGCTTTCTTATCCATTATATATGCCCATGACTCTGAGTTACTCCCCTCCTCCTCTTCACCTTATTGGCCTCCACAGATGCCACCTCCAAGGTGAAGCCTTCCCCAGCTCTTCCTGGTGACCTTCTCTGTGGTCCCGATAAACTACTGTACATCTCACAGTGTATGTACCTTTGTCATAGCATCATTATAACCTTCCTCTCTCCCCAATCCCACCCTCCCCATAATATTCTCTGTGTCTGGTTGAATGAATGAGTCAGTCCCTGAATAAAACATTGACTTGCCTTTAATATCACAAAGACAGGTACCCTAATCCTGTTGAGGATGAAACTCAAAAAAATACGTCCAGTCCAAGCAACTAGAAAGTAGAGAAACAACACTAGGACCCGAGGCCTTTGACTCTGAGTCCATTTTCTTTTTAGTATACCCTGTTCCCTCTCACAGCGCAGCAAGTTTTAATATCTAGGAAGCAGGCTACTGTCTGTTCATCGAACACTGTAGGTAAACATTTTTTTCTGAAAAGAGCGTAAGTAGAGAGGCACTCAAACAGGTGGCCGACCCACAGGGTGTGGACTGCCAGTGGCATGCTGTCTTTCAGGTTCCTTTATCATCAGTGCTAGATGGTATTTTCTGTAAATGGTTCCCATTTTTCTAATCCCCTAGCTTTTCCCACTTTCAGTCAAAGACAAATGCCCATTGTCCTGCTGGCTCCACAAGCACCAGGATAAATCCTAATTCCATTCTCCCTGTCCTCTTCCTTCATTTCCTGGCTGTGTGTCTGTGTTTTCCAAACACCATCATCAATCAATAAGACGTGTGGAAGTCTGTAAGAAAAACACCTGGTCTCGACATTGGAGCAAAACATGACCCATTTTTCTTAATGCATAAGAATCGGTCCTTGTTTCTCCTGTATTTGAAAATAATGCACTTCAAACGTTGGAGCCCTGAGTTTTTAGCCTTGATGTGTGGAGAATGAAATGCAGTCTCGTCTTCATTTCTAAAAGCAGCTGAATTTCATCTGCCTCAGTCAGAACTAAAACTTCACCTCCCATTGTCCTCACATGCCAGAGTGGCATGGTGACATGTGACTGTCCAGACCAGCCCTGCAGATGTGTCTGTCATCAGGAAGGGAGATTTCCTGCCAGGATATAATGCTGTGCTTCCCATTGCTGCTGACAGCAGAGGCCCCAGACCCAGTGGCTCCAGGGGGTAATTTTTAAACTTTTTTTTTTTTCAATTTAAAATTAAAATCAAAGCAGCACCATCTGTCATAAGAATCTGCCATGCCAGGGAAAGGACTGTGATCAATGGCCTGGATCTTGTTGAGACTACTTAGTGACGGTGTCCCACACCGTCTTTTCATAGCTTTGATCAAGAGCTTAGCATTTGTCGTTGGGGAGGTGAAGAATGCATAAGGGGGGGAGGCTTTGAGGTGTGAATATTTCCATTTCCTGTTCATTTCACATTCATATTTGGCCGGATCCTGGATGAACACATTGAAAATTGTGGCTCATACATGGTATTTGCCTCCCAGAGCACAAGCTCTGGTGAGCAAAACTATTCCTTTGTATCGGTCCCCAGACAGCTAGGCGATTAATAGTTGTTGATGTGCCTAAGGGTGTTGTGGAGAAGGAAAAAGACCCTAGGGAGAGTATGTGTTCATCCCCGCATGTTGAGCTAGGTGGAACGGAGAACCAGTAGAGGCTCGTGCGCTCTCGTGGGAAGTGGGTTCCGTACTCTCTGCCGACCATGATTCACTGTGTCCCCCAGCTGAAGTGTAACCATGCCATGGGACTAGCTGATCACCAAGGCTAGAATGGGCTCTGGTTGTAGCTTGGGGTGCACAGAAGCCCAGCACGTTCTAGAAATAGACACGTGCCCAGGTCCTGAGGAGGATGCCTTGCCAAAGACTCAGAAAATTCTGTGATATTCCAATTGCTCCCCTGGAAGATGATGAGAAACCTGTCTACTTGAGATATCTCTGAAGGATTCAGGCATACAGTAAGAATTGTTGGATATCACTGTGCCTTCTACTCTGAGTCTGTTGGTCTGGTGTCAACAATATGCTATTGCTCTCATTGCCTGACCAAATAATTGTTATCTGTCAAGGCAGTAAATGATTTTGTCCCCAGTTGTTTGAGACAAAGTCCATGAAGACCTCTTTCTCTGTTTACTGAGCAAGAGTTTCTCTCCATGTATTAAAAAAAAATTTTTTTTATGTTTATTCTTGTGAGAGAGAGACAGAGCATGAATGGGGGAGGGGCAGAGAGAGAGGGAGACACGGAACTTGAAGTGGGCTCCAGACTCTGAGGTGTCAGCGCAGAGCCTGACGCAGGGCTTGAACTCACCAACTGTGAGATCGTGACCTGAGCCAAAGTCACCTTAACCGGCTGAGCCACCCAGGTGCCCCTCTCCATGTATTTAAAAATTCCAAATAATCTTGAAACAATATTTAAAACATCTAGAGAGTGACCTTCATTGGTCTTAATGTACTGCACACTTCTTTGCCTGCTGACAACTACCTGTACGTTTTGCTAATACTGAAATTGCTTCTTTAGCTGTCTTTGAAAATCCTCATTTATTTCCAGTGTTCAATAGAGACTTAGAGATTTTTACCTATGAGAGAAATCGGAACTCCCGTTTTCTTGATGATTCAGAATTTATGAACAGTTCCGTAACAGTATCTCATTTTCATACATCAGTAATACAGAGGTAGGCGAACAAGAATTATTGCCCTCATGTAACAGGTGTGGAAACTGAGGTCTGCCCCAAATTGCTAAGCTGGGAAGTAAGTGGTCCAGTCAGGACTTGAGCCCCAGCTTCTTGCCTCCAGAGCCCATTTTCCTTCCATTACCCCACACTCGCTTCGCCCTTGACCCTGGCCAAGAATGAGAGCAGATGTGCACAGCAGGAGGGGCAGCATGGATGGATTAGGGTAGACCCATCCATGCTCCCAGAAAGATAACTCAAAATGCATGTCCTGGTGATGATGGGAATGTAGCGCATCTTCAAATACAAAAGAGCGTACATTTCGTGCAGAAATCAGTCAGTTTTGAAAACTGACCAAAACTGTTTTGAAATTGGGAACGCTTAATGTGTTAGAGAAAGGAAAGCAGCAAAGGACAGTAAGTTCTAGAATCTTAAAAATGCATGGCTGAGGAAGAAAGGAAGGGAAAGAAGATATGGCGGTCCCTGAAGTTTCACCCCCGTTCGTCTGCTCCCCTTTACCAGCCTGGATCCAGTCAGAAGGCTTCCTTAGGAACCCCTTGGTAGTCCCCAAACACAGCTTACAGCTTCTTTCTTGATGCCGTTGGGTAACCTCTTTACAATGAATACAAAATACCTTTTCTAGCAAAGGAAATCCTACTTGTCTTCTGAATTTCAGGTCAAGCGCCACCTTTTCCAGGAATCTCTTCTTCCTCCTCCTCACTCTTACATTTGGGCCCTTTCTTTTGCTCTGCTGGATGGTGAGAGCTTGAAGGGTAGGGACCAGCCTACCTTCATGGTGGAAGAGGAAGACCCAGACCTAAGGGCCAGACAGCCCCCAACAGCCCTGTGTCAGTCAACAGCTCCGGACCTTGAGTCTCAGGAGGTTTCCTCTACATGCAGATGTGTATAGGACCATGCTCAGCCTTCTCTGGATTTAGTTTTACAAAATAAGAACATGAACTTATTTTTAATATCTCCTCTTGATCACAGCCGTTGCTTGGATATAAAATACCGAACAGTCTCCCTTTCAGATGTGCAACAAATATATACATTAAAAAAGCCATGAGAGAAAATGACCTCAGCTCTTGAAACTTGTAAATATTTCAGCAATCTTGCTCTCACAGGGAGATCCCTAATTCTTTTTCAAACTTGAAGGAGAACTGACAACCGTTTGTGTTGTCTTTGCTTCCAGTTGTGTGTGGTTTTTTTGGAGGGAAGGGTGCAAGTCAAGGATCTTTTTTTTTTCAGGTTCACCTGTTTCCTTAATGAAATTAATATTTCTTATGAAATGATTTCAGGCAAAAGTGTTGGGGTGTCTGGGGTCTGTATGTTGTTTCTGGAAAGCTTCCCCACAAGGAGAATTTGAGGAAGGAGCAACCATCACCCTCCCCCCCCCCCATTCAGTGTTCAGGGTCTTTTCTGGCCTTGGGCTTGCTTTGTGCAATTCTAGGAGAGAATTGTGTGAGTGTGTGCGCGCACACACATGTACCTCTGACTCCTTTAAGTGGGGGTAGGGGGTGAAAGAAAGCCTTGAGAGGTCACACCAAAGCCCTAATGCATTTCTTTATTTTCATATGTCACAGGAGGAAACAAAAGAGAGTAAAGCCCTCCCCCACCCCCCCCAGTCTGTGGTCCAGGCAGATGTGGTTGTTGCCTTGTGTGACTGTCCTGAGTGTGTCCATCCAGTCCTGGGGCCACCGGACTGGCATCTCACAGTTTTGGAAGAGCTACTGAAGTCTGGGGAGCCCCAGGATTTCTTCCATATGCCAGATAAATCCTTGGACAGTATATTTCCATACAACATGTATTGAGAACATGAAGCCATCCCTTCTAAAGCTTTCTTCTCTAGACCTGCCAAATAACTCTGCCCCTCAATTCAGGCAAGGGCCTGGGACGGTGAAATGCCTTGAAAACTCAGTAACCCTGGAACAAATGAAAAACCAGTGTCCCATGTGGTGGCTGGGTCCTTGTTACTGCAATACTACATGCATACAGACCAGGCCTTGATTTTAGAGTTCTAAAAGTTGCTCTTAAAATAAAATGGTACCTACTGGCATCCTCACTTGGTTACGTCTTTTTTGGATCACCAGAGATACAACTTTTCTGTCTCTTTTGAGTGAAAACATACCTGTCTGTGAGAATGACCAGTCCTTTAAAATGGTAACACCTGTTGGTTTCGGGTAAAACCATTCTTCCAAAAGGCCTGTAGCTTTCTGAGCGCTGGCTCACTTTTGTTCCTTCCTCTCCTGGGATACGTTCTACCGACTGTTCAGCTACTGTTTTTGGTCTTCAGTGTAGAATCTTAATTATGCTGTTTAGCTTTTCATTGTGCGTGGGTGGATACAGCTCCCATAAAGAATATGGAGACGAGGTCTAAGATCAGTGGTGCACATGTGTGCGAGACAGATATGGTGGACAGTGCCCTGGCCGGTTTCTGTTGCTCTGAGCTGCGAGTGGGTGTGTCTAGGGGCCAGCAAACAGTGATGACGTCTCACATTGCTTTTCATTTCCTTCTTAGATGACTATGCCCAGCTGTGTAACATCCCCGTCACGGGACGCCGGCGGCCATATGGACGGGATGCCTTGGTTGACTTCAGCGAACAGTATGCTCCAGAAGCTGATCCCTATTTTATTCAGGACCGTAAGCAAAATTTTTCAGTTATGTTGAAACTAAAGTGACTGACTAAAGGTTAGTCAATGGTTCTCAAAAGGTAGCCCCTGGGAATTTGTCAGAAATGTAAGCTTTCAGGCCCCACTCTAAGACCTGCTGAGTTGGAAAGTCAGTTTTATCCATCCTCTGCATACTCCTTATATGTGTTCAAGTTCAGAAATATTGGATCAAATTATTGGCATGCTGGAGGGTCTGCTGTTACTTTTACTTTCTTTAAAGTAAAAAAAAAAAAATCATCTTCTAAGATCCATAACAAAATCATTTCTTTACTCATTGCATGATGTTCTAATTGAAGGGTCGGGGTTGTCTTAGAAGCCTGATTATAATTGACATTGTTTTTCATATAAGGAAATGACATGTTAACTGTAACAAGTCGATCTTTACAGGTATTTTAAAGTGGGAGGTCAAAAAAATTGCTCTTCTGGTCAGAAATTGTTAGAATCCACTCATGATGGGATTTGTTAAGAAATGATGCATGGTGGCTTCTCCTGGTCTTGTGGGCAGAGATTTTCTGTGGGAGATGGAGTGTGCCTGTGTGAACCCTGTTCCCATTTAGGAAAAAAATGTCTGTGGGGCGCCTGGGTGTCTCGTTTGGTTAAGCGTCCGACTCTTGATTTCAGCTCAGGTCATGATCTCAGGGGCCCTGTGGGTTCAAGCCCTGTGCGGGGCTTCACGATGTCAGTGCAGAGCCTGCTTGGGATTCTCTCTCTTTTTCTGCCCCTCCCCTCCTTGCATCTGTGCTGTCTGTCTCTCTCTCTGTCTCTCTCTCTCTCTCTGTCTCTCTCTCTCTCTCTCTCTCTCTCTCAAAATAAATAAATAAGCTTTAAAAAAGAAAGAAAGGAAGAAATGTCTGAAGGTGTTTAACTGGGAGTGTCCTGGACGAGGAAGCCGTGCAAGCTAAAGGTTTCTATGGGGGAAACCACAGCTTTTCAAATACACAACACAGTATTGGTAGAGGATAGGTGGTGTCCCCTTCAGGACTGGCAATGGGGAAATGCGGCTTCCAGCTGCCTTGCCCAAATCTCACAGAGGGGCCCTCCTTGCAGTGTGTGAAGCTACACCAGATTTTCAAGACGGAGAATCCCTGCAGGCCAGGGGGTTGGAGTTAGGACTTTGGAGACACTGCTGAATGACAGACTACAGTGACGCCTTTTCTTTCTTGGGGCCCTGTTACCTGTGAACGAAGCGCACTAGCCGTGACCTGGTTCCTGAGGGCAACCCAAGCTTTGTGGCTACATTTGGCACTGCTTCAGTTCTGAGTCAAAGAGTGTTTCCTTCCTTCCTTTCTCCTTCCTTCCTCTTGTTTTTGATGGATGCATACATTGATCGTTCAGCACAATGATGTGAAAACAGCATTGTATCAGTCCAGCTGAGTTAATTAACATGCCCCTGTATACCCCCCAGCCCCAGGTGTAGAACATTCCCAGCATTCAGAAGGCCCCTGAAGCCCTTTCCCAGCCAGGCCCCCTGCCCCAAGAGTATCATAACTTCTAATACCTGGGATTATTTCTTTTAATCAACAACATACAACCATGCACTATTTCACGAAATGTGTCGAAATACACTGGCAGGTATAAGACTGGGCACTTACAATATTGACACTTACCTGTGACTGTGTTATAGGTCAATAAACATTTACCTTTAAAAAGAAGAAAAGGAGAAGAAATATTAAGGTTGAAAGAAAGCCCAGCTTGCCTGCCCCATAAATCCAAAATAACAGGTTAAGTCTATACACAACAGTGACCCAATCCCATAGCTTCTATGTGCAGCCTCTAGCACATTAGATAGAGTCCAGATTCCAGGAATTTTCATGTTGAAATGTTCTGGCTCGTGTACCTTCTTTTTTTAATGCTGACGTTGCTTCAGGACTCTTTTAATTCACTACAAATGGTAAGAAATAAACATGTTGGTGTCACATCAATTTCCTATTTAGTAACAGAAGAAGCTGAGATGCAATTTTAAGACCTCCAGCACGGACTCCATCAATGGCCTTTAAACTTACTGCAATTTATGAGAAATAGCTCCTCCTTCTCAGACCAGGAGCAAGGACTTTGCGGCCCTTCTAAAGAAATGACTGTATTGGGTAGATAGCAACATAGAAAGAAAGCTGAGATTTCTTAATCTCCTGGCTTCTGGTTATTTAAGAAAATTGGACTGGTAGCCTGAGGCAGTTTTTTAGTTAAGGCAGAGTTTTATAAAAGTAGAATCTCCTAGAGCAGAAATCAGCTCTTTCTTGTAAAGGACTAGAGAATAAAATTTTTAGGCTTTGAGGCAGCTACTCAGCCTTGCTAGGGTATCACGAAAACAGCCACAGACAGCATGTCAGCGAATGGGGTATCTGTGTTCGAGTAAAACTTTATTTACAAAAGTAGGAGACCACCACATTTCGAGAAGGGGCTGTCCTTCGCTGACTCGTGTAGAAGTATTTTTCGGAGTCTGCTTGATGTATGTGTGTAGAGTTTTCAATATTTAATTCCATGTTTTAATTTCTGTAATAATTTTTAACAGAAAGTCAAAACGATTTTGCCATGGTACCTGGAATTTGAAAATATTATCATAGATTAAGACTTTATTTTCTTAAGTATTTCTCAAACTGGCTTTGGGGCCCTGATGACACATTCTTAATGGTCTGTAATTTTTTTTCCCCTTCAAAATTTTTAAAAGTGCCTATCATGGATGTATTAATTTTTAGTCACTGAGTTAAACCTTACAGCCCTGTCTAAACAATGTTATTTTGCTGCCCCCTGCAGTTCTGCTTTAGAATTACTTCAGAGGCCAGAGTTATGGTCATATTTTGATTTTTTTTTTTTTTCCTTTTAAAGCTGATAACGTGATGAGGTTCTGAAGGGGGAGCCCACATCAACAGTGTTTTTGTATCACTGTGGATTTATATTTACAACTCTTCTTTCTAAAAAGAGAGCTAAATACTCTCGATGCCTGTTTCATGTGTTTATATTACTAAACGCTAGTTCTGAATCAGTTTAAAGATACCTAAACTATAAAAAAAGCCAAACAAGAACTTCTTTGTTTCCTTAAAAAAATAATTTTGACTTTCTAACCACAAGTATGATGTACTTTTCTCATTTATCAGGATGTTTCAAGTTGCTTTTACTGTCTTTATCCTTTGATCTCCTGAGAGCCCTTTTGTAAGGCTCATTCCAAAGCTAGAGCAAACAAACACAGGTTACACAGCAAGGCCAGCCCAGCTTTTCACTGCTTTTTGGGGAACTCCAAGTGAAAAACCACCGCCTCAAATTCTCATGGATGTTCTGAGCAAATGTCTGCTGAACTGTGATAGTCACTTCCATTGTTTCCATCCTGAACGTTGTTCTGACATTTGCCCTACTGAGAGCTCAGGAAATTTGGAATTTTAGATAAACACTTCTGTTTATTAAGAGCAAACCCAAAAACCATACTTAGTCACTTTTTATGCTTTTAATTTAGAACATCAGAATTCAAGATGTAGGGCTACTAATGGACAAACGATATATAAAGCTTCTACTATCTTATGCATAATGCTGTGTACAGATACATTCAGTGTTAAATTTTACTGCTAACTTTAAGACATCTGAAATAGGTGTCTAAAATATGTATATATGATGAACCACAATCTTAATAATCGTATAGTTTTTTTATAAGAATTTTTAAAGTTTATTTAATTTTTTTCATGGGGTGGGCAAAGAGAGAGAGAGAGAGAGAGAGAGAGAGAGAGAGAATCTTAAGCAGGCTCCACGCTGTCTGCGCAGAGCCCAACAGGGGGCTCGCTCTCATGAACTTTGAGACCACGACCTGAGCCATACCAAGAGCCGGATGCTTAACCAACTGAGCCATCCAGGCGCCCCAGTAATCCTATAGTTTTAAAAGACAGGGAAAGAGGTTGCAAATTTCTAACCTGGCTCCTGTCTTTTCCTTTCTAGGTTTTTTAAATAGCTTCGAGGAGTTGCAGGCTGAAGAATGTGGCATCCTCAATGGATGTGAGAATGGCCGCTGTGTGAGGGTGCAGGAAGGTTATACCTGTGACTGTTTTGATGGGTATCACTTGGATATGGCCAAGATGACCTGTGTTGGTAAGGATGATGTGTGCCCTCTCGGAAGTTATTCTTTCCCCAGGTGCCCTGTGGCCAGATCTCCTATAATCGAGTACATGTAAGATAGATTTGCAGTTTCAGTTTAGGAAGAGGAGAAAAATTCTGGAGATGGCAGTGATGGTTTCACAACAGTATGAATGTACTTCGAGAGGACAGAACATTCTAGGTAATATGTTTGACTCCTCTAACTTTAGCTTTTGACTCTGCAGCAAATAGTGTTTTCACCCGGTACCTGACACAAGCATAAGGGAGTATGGATGTTTGGGGGAAAAAAAATACAACTTTTATGGTAATCATTTTGGAGAATGTTCCTCCCACAACTACCTCTTCCTCTCTGTCTCTCGCATTGCCTTTGCTTCTATTTTTGAATGACTGGTAAGCATACATTAATTCTTCCTCATGTGCCCAATGCCATCTTCCAGGGCCTGGCCCTTGGCTTACAGGGTTTTCCTATTTCTGTGGCTCTTCCATTCCCTCCGGTAGCAACCCCCTTCCCCACTTGAGTTTTGTTTGTCTCTGTCTGCGGTGGGTCTGGAAAATAGGTAACCTGGGTTATTACAGGTGTTTGGAGTGCATTTCTTTCCTGTGGAAAGAAATCTGAGAAGGTAACTTGAGCCTTTAACAGGGGCTGCCCTGAAGGCTCTCTGCTCACTTGTTTGCTTCTTTAGTGTATTCCTCTAGACAGATCTAACTGTTATTCTGTACCTGTGGAAAGGAATTTAGAAGTAGAAAAATTCCTCCAGCTTTCTTGAGTTTTGACTATAAGATGTCAAGCTGACAAAATGTTCCTGTTGTGTTAAATACAGGGAAGGAAATTCTAGAGCCTTCCGGATCATCTACCTTTTTCAGATCTAGAAAGTCTTACTTATCTTGCATGTATTTGCAACCGACGATAATGAGAAAGACTGCACAGTTTACTGGGGTGGGGGTCCGGGGGTGAGGAGAGTGGAGAACAGCCTGGCTGTGTTCGGGCCAGACTCCTTGCTGCCTCAGGTAAGCCGTAGGCCACGTTTCCTCTTGGGGTGGTACTGGAACTTCTTCACCTGCATGGTTTGGCTTGTTGCAGATGTAAACGAATGTGATGAGTTGAACAACCGGATGTCTCTCTGCAAGAATGCCAAGTGCATCAACACCGAGGGCTCCTACAAGTGTGTGTGTCTGCCTGGCTACGTGCCTTCGGACAAGCCCAACTACTGCACGCCATTGAGTACCGCCTTGAATTTGGAAAAAGACAGCGACCTGGAGTAAAAGAGGATCTACATAACCTAAGCCCGTATACTCTGCACTGTGTAAAGGCAAAGAGAGAAATGTATTATACTTGAGACATTGCACCTACCCCAGGATGTCGGAAACACGGAACCATCACAGAATTGCGTCTCCTCGCAAAGAAGAGGAGAGGATCCAGTGTGAGCCTGACTGGTGTGACAGACCAAATGGACATTTCTCTGAAAAACCAGTATATATAGTCTGTTCATATGTAAAATTCAGTGGAAAAGAGGCGGAACAGTGCTGTTATTTTAAACAGAAGGTTGTATTATGATGTTTTTGTTTTTGTTTTTTTACTATTGCTTGATTAAATTTGGCATTTAAATAGTGGTGGAAATATTTTATATAATTTTCATTTTTTGGTTGTGCAGTTCCTTGGCTGCTGTTTTTCTTCAGATTTTTTTTTTCAAGCTCAAGGGCACAAGTCTTTGATAAAATATTGTTAAACTGTATCATAAGTATTGTTACACAGGGTTATGTTATTCCTGTTCTGGAACATCTTTAAAAATCCAAACTGTCTGTCCTGTGGAGCAGGCAGCAATTTTGTCTCAAAACTTTTCTACACATTTGGAGGAAAATACTTTATATTTACAGTGTATCGTCTGATTTTAATGTCCATTCTTAGCCAAGCTGCTAGTAGGCATCAATTGGATCCTTTCCCTCATTAAAATGGAAGAATTAATGAGCTCATGTTAGTATTGTAATGTGTAAAGTAAGCCCAGCAAAATTTTTTGAAAACTTGATGATCCCAATATATTTACCATTGTATGTTAAAGCAAAATAAATCACCATTTTTTTAGAAAAAAAAATTCTACCTGGGAGTAACTGTCAATGAGTACCTGTCATATTCCCCCCACCTCATTTATTTTTATGAACGGTTCTCTAGTAGCATAGAGTCTTTCACAGGTTAATTATTACATTTGTTAGATGTTGGTAGGGACTGAATGGCGTCCACCCGTGTAATTCATATGTTGGTGTCCTAACCCCCAGTACCCCAGAATGTGAGTGTCCTTGAAGACGGGGGTCTTTAAAGTGGTAATTAAGGTTAAATGAGGTCTTTGGGGTAACCCTAGCCCAATATGACTGGTGTCCTTATAGGAAGAGATAGGACAGGCACACACAGGGGAAAGACCATATGAAGACATGGGAAGAAGACCACCATCTCCAAGCCAAGGAGAAAGGCCTCAGAAGAAATCAACCCTGCAGTACCTTGATCTCAAACTTCTAGCCTCCAGAATGATAAGAAAATTAATTTGCTGTTTAAGTCACCCAGTCTGTGGTACTCTGTTCCGGCAGCCCTGGCAAGCAGGACACAGATCCAGATCACAGCTAGATAGCACAGGAACCCTGAAAACAGCTTGCGAGGTTCTAGTCCCTCCTTATACACGTCTGTATGGTTTTGCGATTGTTAAAGTGAGTTTCAGAACCTACTTTTTTCTTAAGGAAAGCATCTGAGTTTAAAGAAAAATAACGAACCATGTGTAGGGGTACCCAGCCGAAAATCTCATTTAACATTTTCCTGAAATACAGGCTTTTGGTGTCTAATACCTGCAGTGGGAAGAATGATGGCACATCGAAGATATCCATGTCCTAGTCCCTAGAACCTGTGAACGTTACTGTATGCGGCAAATGGAAATTAAGGTTACAGATGGAATTAAGGTTGCCAATCAGTGGCCTTAATAGAGAGATAACCCGGGAAGACCCAATGTAATCACGAGAGTGGAAAAGGCAGACAGAAAAGCAGAGTCTGGGGAGAGATGAGAGATGTAGGTGAGAAAGACTTCCCCGCCATGCCCTCTTGGAAGGCAGAAGAAGAGGTGAGGGGGCGTGAGCCGAGGAATGTGGCTTGCCCCTGGAGGCTGGAAAAGGGAAGGTGCCATTCTCCCCTAGAGCCTACAGAAAAGAGCGCAACTCTCTCGACACCTTGATTTCAGGCCAGTAACATGGATCCACTTCTAACCTACAGAACTGTAAGATAACAAATGTGTGTTGTTGCACACCATGAGATGAGTGGTCATTTGTTGTAGCGGTGATGACGAGCTCGAGCAACACCCAAGCATCATAAAATGGACCTCTCAACATTTTCAACTGATGTTTAGGTATAGGAAAAACTTGCATTTGTATCCCCAAGATGCAACGCAGCATTTTAAATAAAAGGGCTTGTTGGCACAGGTCTTGAATTATATTCCAAATATTAGCATAGTTAGAGTCGTCACGGATGTTTGAAAAGCACAAAGACTATCGATGAAATGGATGTGCTCTGGGATGTTGCTGGCCAGCTGGCGTGCTTGCTTTGAATGCATTTCCACAGTGCTTTCTTTCCAGGTCTGTCTAGCCCTTATTTTTATTAGTTTTGTACACATCGCCCCAAAATATTTTGTTTTTGTAACGTACAATTCTTTTAGCTCCTTTTAGTAGTTACTGCGATTTTACTTTCCGTGCCTATTGTCCTCTAAACCCACAGGTATAGGATGCTGTGGCAGTGGTTCAAATTCATTGGCCATGAAGAGGCAGGCACATAGTACAGTGTGTTTGGATTGTTATACTGGTTATATAATCTGGTGTGCTAATACATGTATTTTCCAGCTGCCTGAGCCAGCGTCCACCCACAGAATGAGTCTGTGTACCTGAAACCAACAATAACATTCTATTCTTTTGTCATAAATGTCAAACTCTACTCCAAAAAAACTAGACCTGGCTATCTGATGTAAGCCTATGTCATTGGAAGTTACGTCCTTGCAATCTGCCATGTTCGTCAAAATAAGCACTAAATACAAACCCAGCAAACCAAGCCCTTAAGCATATCGAACGTGTTTTACACAACTCCATCCATATTTTTATTTAAAATTTTTTATGTGATCAAAAGAATACCGTAATTTAACTTTAGTGTTTTCACACACAAAGGACTTTCTTATTCTAAATTGTACTTGAATTTTCCTGGAAAATCTTAATATCTTCGTATTGGCAGAAATGATGAATCTGAGATGCTTAAAAATAAGGCTCATGAACATTTCATTTGGGTCAACAGTGCAAGAAAACAATATGTGTATGTTACGTGTTCCTCCTTGTGGAAACAAACCATCACCATGGCTTTAGGAATTGTTTTAATACCAGCATTAAAATACTATGATTCTAACACTCTCTTCAGCTTTCAAGTAGGAATAACTCATGTATGTACTAGATCATCTACGATTTGTTGCTCAAATCTTTGGTAAGAAGAAGAAAACAACGGCTGTCGTTGATCAGTATCCCAGTGATGGGGAATCAATTCTGAGAAAACTAAAGGGAGGTATCACAGTCTGATACGACAAAAGACACCTCAGGGAAAAGACTTCCTTAACTTAGGATAAAACATTTGTAACCATCACAGGAGTATGAGATTCCTCTCACCAACTTTCTCTTTGAGAGCATAGGATGGCCATCACTGGAGGAAGAGCAGTTATCTCCCAAGTCATTTATGAAGAGCATTTTTGTTTTTATCATGATTCTGAGTATAACTAGGACAGGCTTTGCTGTCTTGTTGTGACCAGACACAGAAAATCCAATAGGATACTGGTCATCTATCTTGATATCCCCCACCCCCAACATATCCACATGCATAAGAATTCACTGAAACCTGCGTACAGTCTCTCGTTACTCTCTGAACAGTATTCCTTATGTGTAAGATAGGGACAGTGACACCTGCCCTTATACCCCACAGGAGTGTAGAAGGGATCCAAATATGATCACATTTAAAAAGCTTTATAAGCCAGGATTCATTGTGTGCAGATGAAGAATGATTCTTCTTTGCTCCGTGCTACTGACCACACTTTAAAACCTTGACACTTCTACACGCTCCTTTGGCTACAGTGAAGAATTAGTCTGGACTCCTTCTTGATTCCCTTCCTGGCTGCTTTCCTCCAAGCCTGAGGCTTCCCTTGGATACACTTTGGTTTAGACTCTGCATTTCCCCACAATCTGGACACTCTTGCCTGTTCATTGAAATAATTTCCTGGAAGAAGTTGCTGCAATGGAGCATCAGATGGAGCAAAAGACTTTGGAGGGACTAAGAAATGTATATGTAAATTCAGGAGTCATCTAAACCTTCTGGGGCAAAAAGGGCAGGAGATTTTGGAGGCAAGATCAGACTAGGAAGTATTAGAAAGTGGGTGGGAGAGAAGATTGCTGGTCTGAGAACAAAATGGCCTCACCTCCATCAGGTGTTTAAGTGTCATTCAAGACTAATGGTTTTAAGTCTTCAGAGTTCAAGGTTTTCTTGGATCCTCTCATTTTTGGAGAAAAATGGCCACACTGGCCCACATAATCTGGAGTACACCTCAGGTTTTATTTTCCAACCTTGTACAGGATCCCGAGACACAGGGACCTAGAAAGGAGGCCCTAACATCAGAGTAGTTTGGCCTTGGTGACTCAGTGGTAAGAGGCCAGAAGCTCTGTCCACCATCATCCAGCCACACTCAGCTGATGGGTAGGCTGTGCCTTGACAAAGTGGCAACCTCAGTCTGGGAGCACACAACCTGCTTTCCTAGCAAAGGCCATGACATTGAGCTTGAGGACTAAGAAGCTATAGGATAAATAAAGAGTTGACTATAAAAGCAGCCAAATACTTCTTTCCAACTGCCATTCATGATTTTCAACCTCTAGTTCAATGACCTAGCTGGAAGCAAGGGCTGGGGGCTGGGACAGGAGCCCATGGACTCCTTGTAGCTATGGACACTGAATCAAAAATATTGTGGGTTCTACAAATTGGAGAGTCATTAAATGTTCTCCAAAGTCTCCCCAGCCTGGTATGGATGGGGCAAAAACTCACTTCCTGCAGGATATTACTGCTTCCCTCATCATCAGTCTCTGCCTTCTCTTCATTAGTGCTCTAGATCAGCACGGTGCAATGGAACTTTTCGTGAAGTTGGAAATGTTCTATATCTCAGCTGTCCAATGTGACAGCCAGTAACCACATGCAGATATTGAGTACTTGATATGTAGCTAGTGTAACTGAGGACCCAAGTTTTTATTTTACCTTTCATTAAATTTAAATAGCAATGTGTGGCTAGTGACTACCATATTGGTCACCACAGCCTGGGTTCTCACCTTTCTTTGGCCCTTCATCTGGGACGCATTCTCTCCCAATCCCTTCCCCCAACCTGTGGTCTCTAGTGCACTACTAGGCAGAGAGCTTTTTGTGGTAAAGAAAACAATGTCTTTATTCCTACAAGTGCTCTCCAAAGCAGATGTGCAGTCAGTGTTTAAGAAGATCAACAAGGGAATTCACATAACTCAACTTGTCTTCAGAGATGCCACACATATTTCATTTTTGCCAAATATATAATCAGTCAATTTTGCCACAGTAGCAGAGAATGGCATGAGGAAGATCACGGAGACCTAAACTCTGGAGAAAGAGCCAGAGATACATGTCAAGATAGAGAAAACTCCTATCTAGCTCCTCTGGCCTTCCTTGCCATAACTCCAGGTTTCTCCAAGTGTGGTCACCAAGCAGGAACATTGGCATTACCTGAGAACTTGTTAGAAATGAAAATCTCGGGTCTACCTCAGACCTATTGGAACAGAAGCTCCGTGGTTGCCACACCTCAATCTGTGTCTTAATAAGCCCTCCAGAAAATCCTGATACATAATAAAGTTTGAGATTGCACCTAAATAACCATTTGTTCATTGGGCAAGAGGTGCTCACTGGGCTCCAGGAATCATGATACTTTTTTCAGGAATGTCCAACCCCTTTAATGCCCTCCTAGGCAGAGGTAATTCTGTAAAATCCTAGTTTAATTCTCTTTTTTCCTATTTCCTTCCCCTATTGTACCAGCCTTTCCTCAGTTGGCTAGCCCAAGCTTCACTCCTCCAGGTGGGCCCAAAATAAATGTTGACTTTCTGAGCACCTTAACCAGTAGATATTTTTATTTACTGAAGGTCTATTAGAGTACAACACTATTTTTTGTATGTTGTGCATTTAAACAACAGTCCTTAACCTAAGTACTGAGAGGTCTTGCTGGAGCTGGCTGTTACCAGTTCATGACAGCTAATTGTACATAACGACTCCCAACTGCATTGGTGGCTGGGAATTGGTTGTGGTGAGAGTATTTACACAACAGAAATTGGCAAATAGCTGATTATTAAAACATTTACCAATGCACCACTGAATCATCCTTTCTTACAAAGAAAGGAAACAGGATCAGTGAAGTTGAGTTGGCCAAACTGGCATATGTATGAATTTTAACCTAGATCTTATAAACTCCAAAGCCAGCCGCCTTTTGTTACAGGGCTTTCCTGGTGATACTTGGGTTTCAATTAACTGGGGGCACGCAGCATCCAAATAGGAGAAATAGGCCATGTCTAGAAGGCACCAGGCTCAGAGTACCCTTGCATACAGCAGAGAAAGCTATAGTCTCAAAAGGTAGGACTAGGAGGGGTCCCTGTGAAGGAAGATGTGTTAATCACATAACAAAGGACACACCTTCAAGGACAGACTTAACAATTTTTCAAATCATTCTCCTTTAAGACAGTCTTTCATGTTTAGGGTTTTTTTGGCTCCTTTCTTAGAAAAATCAGCCACACTGCCCCACAAGTTTAAATACCAAGTTTAACTGGGGATTTATTCTCCCACCCTCACCAGAATCTTGAGACACAGACAGGGATTTTGATAGGGATTGAATTGAACATGTAGATCAATTTAGAGAGCAATGTCATTTTAACAGTATTATGTCCATGAACATGAGATGTCTTTCCATGTATTAAGGCCTTCAATTTCTTTCAATGGGGTAGTATAGTTTTCAAAATAGAAAAGTTACATTATTTTGTTAAACTTATTCTTAAGTAATTTCTTCTTTTTGATGCTACTATAAATGGAAGGTTTTTTTTTTAATTTTTTAATGTTTATTTATTTTTGGAAAACAAAGTATAAGCAGGGGAGGGGCGGAGAGAGAGGGAGACACAGAATCTGAAGCAGGCTCCAGGCTCTGAGCTGTCAGCACAGAGCCCAACACGGGGCTCGAACCCACGAAGTGTGGGATCGTGACCTGGGCCAAAGTTGGACACCCAACTGATGGAGCCACCCAGGTGCCCCCATGGTTTCTTAATTTCAATTTCAGTTTACTTATTACTACTATAATAATTGTAATGTGTTTTGTATATTGATCTTATATTCTGCAATCTTGCTGAGCTCATTTATGAATTCTAATAGTTTTCGTTGAATTTCTTAGGATTTTCTATATGCAAGATTATGCTAGTTTTAGTTCTTCCTTTCCAATCTAGATGCCTTTTGTTTCATTTTCCTCCTTAATTGCCCTAGTTAGGACCTCCTTTACAATGTTAACTAGAAGTGCCAAGAACAGACATCTTTGTGCTGTTCCTGATTCTTAGGGGGGAAAGTATTCCCTCTTTCAACATTGTCTGACTGATTGATTGCTTGATTGATTGATTTTTCAACATTAAGTCTGATTTAACTGAAGGTTTCCATAGATGTCTTTTATCAGGTTGTGGAAGTTCTCTTCTATTCCTTGTTTTTTAAGGTTTTTATTACAAAGGCATGTTGAACTTTGTGAAATGCTTCTTTTGTGTCCATTGAGATGATCATGTGGTTTTTGTTTTGTATTAATGTGAAGTGTTACATTAATTGATTCTCAGATGTGAAACCAATCTTGAATTCCTAAGATAAATCCCATTTGGTTATTGTACATAATCCTTTTTTGTATGTTGCTGGATCCAATTTGCCAGTATTTTGTTGAGGATTTTTGTGTCTATGTTCATGAGAAATGCTGATCTGTAGTTTTCTTTTGATGTCTTTGTCTGCTTTTGGTATCAAGTAGTAATGGCTTCAGAGAGTAAGTTGGGAAGTATTTCCTTCTCTCTTATTTTTAAAAGAGTTTGTGAAGAATTGGCTTCAATTCTTCCTTAAATGGTTGATAGAATTCATTAAATTGCTCCTGGGCTCTTTTCTGGGGGAAACTAATTCAGTCTCTTTACTTGTTATAGGTCCATCCAGCTTTTAAAAAGAGAAGATCTTTTCTCTTGTTGGTATGTACTCACCCTGGAGGCATAATGCCAACAGCCAAACCTAACTAATCAGTAGTGTCCTTAGGAGCCAGGGCAATATAGAACTGAGACCTGGGAAGGACCAGGCAGGGCCTCAAAGCAACTGCTGGGTCCCTCAGTTGTCCCCTTGTCAACCGTAGGTGACAGTGGATCTGGTGTCCTTTGGGCCCTGTGCCCAGAGTGACTCAGCTCTGGAGCTTTCTACCCTTCACTTCTGCCCTGATGGGCACCCAGGGATACAGCCTCAGCTCGCTTCTCCTTGTGGCGGTCTCTCCTTGGGAATATCATTGGAATCACCCTAGTTACCTGGCCTGCATTGTCCTTCTGGCCTTTGTCACTCAACAACACTGGATGGTTTTCTCCAGGCCAACCCACAGAGCAGTGCTTTCCCCTTGGAGGCTCTCTTGTTTTCCCCAGTGTCATGGAATCCCCTCTGAAAGCTGAATCCCTCATAAGCTTTTCTTTAGCCTTCATCCCCTTGCTCTCCTAGCACGTTTATGGGAAATGCCAGGTTCATGCATGTGTTTGTAAGAGGCCCTCGATTTCTGCCCTCATTTATGAGTGAGAACTCTTCCCACAAGAAGCAGATCACCTACCCTGGCCAGAGCCCCACAGTCCTGGGACTGGGATTTGCATGGCCCTACCCCCAGCAGGGTTCATTAATCACTCCTTTCTGGGCCACCTCCTTCTGGTCTTCTTTTTCAAACACCAAAGCTACTATTCATTGATTATTACTTCTTCTGTGGCAAGCCTGTCATCTAATGTTCATGGGAACTGTACTTCATCTCCATGTTTATAGAATTTGGGAGGTTAAGGACCTTGCTTAGGGTTTCATAAGGAATAATAATACCCAGGGATTGACTGAGTTCCCAGCCCATACTTCTACCCACTATGCCTGAATTTCCCATTGCTTAGGAAGAAAATACACACTTTTCTGTTTACAATAGAAAATAAAAATGAGTGGAGAGGAGATTCTCCTGTAGAGTCTCTCAGGGCAAACCCTTTATCAGGCTCCTGGTTACTTAGCATAGTGAGTCCCAGGTCACAGAGTCTGAAACAGAAGGTCGGTCTCAGGTACATGAACCTCATCCCTTTCATTCATTCACTCATTCATTCATTCACTCACTCACTCAATGAAGATTGACTGAATATTAATATGTGCTGGGAAGCATAGTAGGTGCTAGGACCCAGCAGTGATCTATAAACAACATTTCTGTCCTCATGGACCTTCCATTGTAGTGAAGGGACAATATCAACTCTAATGTTATTTTAATAAAAACTCTGAAGATAGATGGAGGGTTGTGGAGGAAGGCTGTGGTATGTGACGTCAGGGAAAGCATCTCTGGGGATAATATTGGAGCAAAGGCCGCAGTGAAGTGAGGGTATGAAAGGCCTGCAGATTTCTGGGGAAGGAGTTCCTCTGTAGTAGAGGAGGTACCAAGACTTTGGGGTGGGAGCGTCTGGGGAACTTTAGGACCAGTGAGGCCAGTGTGGCTACAGTGGAAGGAACACCAGGGAGAGCAGTAGGTGATGCCTTCAGAAGTCAAAGGGAAGCCATATCCTGTGAGGATTGTTGGCCAGAGTGAGAAAGTTTTTCTACCTCCTAAGATCGTTGTAAAGTTTTCTTTCAATCTTTAGGCATCTCAGCTTTTCCGTCCATTCCCAGACTCAAGTTCTTGGACAATGAATAAGCAAACTATTTCTAAGCAGACTTCTCTCTTCCTCTCCATAGGGATTATCCTCCCTGGTTCCTTCCCTTGTGGCCTTAATTACTATTCTCAGCCTCCCCGGGTGCCTACAAAATAGGATGTCACGTTGCTCCTCGGCCCCAGGTGGGATGTCCTGCTCTTGGAAGAGAAATAGTCCTCTCCTCTCACCACCTGGAAGACCGAAGACCAAAAACAAGAAGGATGATGAGACCCTCATAAGGAAATAGGAGGTGGGCATTGAGAAATGCTCACTTGAGCTCCTTTCCTATAAAATGGAGAATTTCCTAACAGGTGGAATCCTGGGGATGCTGTGTGCTCATCAAGGTGCACCCTGCTCCCACATGTGAGCAGGGAGCAGAAGGGAAAACAGTTCAAAAGGGGAAATGGTTTGCACAGAACTTTCCTGTGTAGGACAACTGGATAGGCACTAAGTAGCCGCTGTTAAGATTTTAATGGCCAAAGGGAGTTGCCATTAGCTCATTTATTCAGTGAACATTTGCTAAATGCTTATTTTGTACCAGGCATTGTGCTTGACCCTGGGAATATGGAGAAGAACAACTTGTAGTGTTTGATGCCACAGCTAGCTCAGAAGAGAGATGCAAGCCCAGCTGTGCTCCGATGAGGTGAGTAATCGAAGCTGGAACTCAGTGTTATGGGAACAAGGAGGAACCAGTTACCTCTGCCTGGCGGGGGTGTATGGGGAGTGGGAGAAGAGCTGGGATAGAAGCCTTAGGGAGAAGAAGAAATAAATGGAATTTTATTGGTCTTAAATGTCACTAGGGGAAAAGAAAAAGAAAGCTATAACTCAGCCACGTCACTGCCCCTTCCTGTTTGTCACAGAACATGCATCTGGTCTTATGGAAAGAGCACTAGATACGGTGTCTTAGAACACCTGCCTGTGTCCACAGCCGGCCTTAAGGCCCCAAACGAATCTGTCTCTTTCTCTTCTAACTTTGTTTTTACATCAGTAAAGTGAACTCTGAGGTCCCTATCACATCAAAAAGTGTTTATTTAATTCTTCGATTTCCATTTTGTCACAATGGCTTCTCTTTCTCAGCCAGATCCTGTTAACTGTGATTACATAAATGATTCACCCTTAGAATGGCTTATCAAAGCTATTTGGGGGCATATCCAATCTCTGGAAGAATCTCTGAAAAGCTGGGTGTTCCTACGTTTCCCTAAATTCATGAGAACATGTGGTAACTGCTCTAACTGTAGACGGGCTTCCTGCAAGTTAGAGCTTCAACATTTGAATAGACTTCATGTCTATTCATGTGAAAAGGATCGATTAGATTCTAGAAACACTGGCATTATGACAAGACATTTAAAATTACATTTGCCTATGTGAAGCAGGAAGAGCCGCTTTGAATTCAATTTTAAATGCCTTAAATTTCTAAATGATTTTAGAAGATTTAAAGTTTTAACATTTATTTGCACAAATTTTTCACTGTTGATAGCTTAGGAATATGAGAGATACAATTAAAAATCTGGATCAGGAGCTGCAAGACGTCATTTAAAAGATAAAACAGGGGCACCTGGGTAGCTCAGTTGGTTAAGCCGTTAAGCGTCCGACTTTGGCTCAGGTCATGATCTCCTGGTTGGTGAGTTCTAGCCCCGCCTGGGGCTGTGTGCTGTCAGCTCAGAGCCTGGAGCCTGCTTCAGATTCTGCCTCTCCCTCTCTCTTTGCCCCTCTCCTGCTCACGCTCTCTCTCTCTCTCTCTCTCAAAAATAAACATTAAAACATTTCTTTAATTAAAAAACATTTTTAAAGAAAAGTTAAAACATAAAAATGTTTGCAGCTACAAGGTCAAGTTTTCAGTGAAGCTTTAAAAATACTTGATTAGGAAGTAGCAGGAAAATTCTTCAATATTTAATATTGTGCTTGCTATTCCCTATTTTATTTTTCTTAAAATGATTAGATAACATAAAGAAATTTTGATTAATTTTTTCATCAAGCTCTACCTAGAAGCCTCACATCCCCTCCCTTTTACCCCAGGATGCCAAATGAATCATATGAAATAAGCATTTTGCAACATTTGAAAAGCACTGGGAAGCATTATTTCAGGGTGTATCCCTCTGGGTGGAACTGATTTTTTTTTAATTTATTTTAATGTTTATTTATTTTTGAGAGAGACAGAGCCCGATCGAGGGAGGGGCAGAGAGAGAGGGAGACACAGAATTAGAAGCAGCTCCAGGCTCTGAGCTGTCAGCATGGAGCCCAACACGGGGCTCAAACCCACAGACTGTGAGATCATGACCTGAGCTGAAGTTGGATGCTCAACTGACTAAGCCACCCAGGTACCCCTGGAACTGATTGTTTTATTTAATACTCATCCTTTCCCCCACTGATCTGCACAGGTAGCTCTGTCATAGATCAAGTCTCTTCCTACACAGGGGTCTATCTCTGAGCTCTCTGCTCAATTCCATCACTTCTGATCTCTCTCTGCATCAGTATCACACTCTTCATTATTATTAGCCTTTTCTTAATCCTTCATGTCTGATATCAGGTAAATTCTTCCACATTTCTTTTTTGGGAATATATTCACCTTTGGGGGGGGGGATATATTCACCTTTTTTTAAGAAAACAGTAGCCTTTATTTTTTGAGCAGCTTCACATTTATTGAAAAATTGAGGGAAAGGTTGGAAAGTTCCCATAATACAACCTGACTTCCACCCCTACCCCGGAGTTTCCCCTTTAACACCTAGCATTAGTGTAATACATTTGTTACAGTTGATGACACATTAAGTCACTTAGTTTCATTAGAGTATCCCCTTTGTGTTATGCTTCCTAGGAGTTTCGACCAATGTATGATGACTTGTATCCTCTATTTTAGTATCATGCAGAATAGTTTCACTGCCCTAAAACCCCACTCTCCACGTATCCATCCCTCTCTCTTTTCCCCTTAAAACCCTTGGAAACCACTGATCTTTCTACTATCTCTGTAGTGTTGCCTTTTCCAGAGTGTCTAGTTGGAATCATACAGTGTGTAGACTTTTAAGATTGGCTTCTTTCACTTACTAACACGCATTTAAGTTTTGTGGCTTGGCAACTTATTTCTTTTTAGTGCTGAATAATATTCCATTTTATGGGTACACCACAGTTTGTTTATCCATTCACTTACTGAAGGATATCTTGATTGCTTCCAGGTTTTGCCAGCTATGAATAAAATTTCTGTAAACATTCTTATAAAGGGTTTTGGATAGATAGTAAGTTTTCAACTCATGTGGGTGAATGAACATTTATCTGATTTCTCTTAAGAAGTGCAATTACTAGATTATATAGTAACAATATTTAATTTTGTAGGAAACTGCCAAACTGTCTTCCAAAGTGGCTATACTATTTTGTATTCCCACCAGCAGTGAAAGAGAGTTCCTGCTGTTCCACATTCTTGCCACAATAAGGTATTGTCAGTGTTTGGGATTTTCCACATCCCAACAGGTGTGCAGTGGTGTTTTGTTGTTTTATTTTGCAATTCTCTGATACATATGTTATTGACCATTTTTTTATATGCTTATTTGTGATCGATATATCTTCCTATGTATTCTTCTTTAGAATTTTTATCCATTTTTAATTGGGTTGGTTATTTTTTTATTGTTTGCTTTAAAGATTTCTTTGTATGTGTGTATATATATACACACATGTATATATATGTATATATATGTATATATATATATGTATATATATACATACATACATACAAAGAAATCTTATATATAAATATATAATATTACATTATTATATATTATATTATGTATATATTATTATATATAATGATGTTTATTTTGAGAGAGAGAGTGTATGAGCAGAAGAAAGAAAGAGAGAGAGAGAGAGAGAGAGAGAGAGAATCCCAAGCAGGCTCCACGCTGTCAGCTCAGAGCCTGATGTGGGGCTCTGGGATCATGACTTGAGATGAAATCAAAAGTCAGATGCTTAACCTACTGAGCCACCGAGGCACCCCTGTATATTTTGGATATGTGTTGTCAAAGATTTGCTCCCAGTCTGTAGCTTTCTTTTCATTCTCTTAAAATCATTTTGTCAAGTTAAAACAAAAACAAAAACACCTTGTTAGGATTTTAATTTAGAATTACATTGATTCTATAGATCATTTTGGGGAGAAATGGCAGCTTTACTGTATTGAATCTTCTGGTCCATGACATTTATTTAGATTTTTTTTAATGTCTGTCAATAAAATTGTATAATTTCCTTTATTCAGGCTTTACAAACATTTTGGTAGATTTTCCTTAAGTATCTTATTTTTTGTTGGTATTTTTCTGGAAATGTTCTATTTTTTAAAAGTTTATGTTTAGTAGTTTGTTTCTGATGTCTAGAAATATAGTTGACTTTTATATATTGATGATAACCTTGCTAAATTGTCTTCTTAATTCAAACAATTGATCCTTAGATTATTTTAGGATTTTCTTGAATCTTCTACGAATAATTATTGTTTTGTTTCTTCCTTTCCAGTCTATATTTTTAATTTTCTTGTCTGAATGGTGATGGTGATAGCAGGCATCCTGGGTTTTAAGAAAATCTTTTTATTGTTGCCATATTAAATATGATACTTATGATACTTAAGTGTTTTTATTATTTTTTAAACTATTTTTTTAAAGTTTATTTGTTTTGAGAGAGAGAGAGGGAGAGAGAGAGAGAGAGAGAGAGAGAGCGAGCCCACAAGCAGGGAAGGGGCAGAGAGAGAGCGAGAGAGAGAATTCCAAGCAGACTCTGCACTGTCAATGTGGAGCCAGATGCTGGGCTTGAACTAACAAATTGTGAGATCATGACCTGAGCTGAAATCAGGAGTCAGACTCTTAACAGACTGAGCCACCCAGGTGCCCACTTATTATTTTTTAAGTTTTTTATTTAGTTAAGCATTCTCCAAACCCAGCGTGGGGCTTGAACTCTTGACCCCTAGGTGAAAAATCACAAGCTCTTCTGACTGAGCCAGCCAGGCACCCCAGTGCTAAAGTGTCTTTATGTATGCTTTTATCTGCTGAAGGATATTCCTTCCTGTTCCTGATTTGCTAGTGGGCTTAATATGAAAATAAATATTGAATTTTATTGAATTATTTGCAGCTAAAGACAAATTTTTTAGTTTTGTTGCCTGCAGAAATCTCATGTAACTCAAGAGTAAACCTCTAAGCTGAAATATGCCTTGAAATGGCCTCTGTTGGGGTGGAATACTCAGTGCATCATCCAAGAAACCCAGGTCACTTAGGATTATTAAAAAAAAAAAGTTCATTGATTGATTGAGATAAAATCTTTGATTATCCCCCCTTTAAGCAGGCAGTTAGCCAATTACTGGAAATCATAACTTCTCTTAAACAGTATACAACTTCAAGCGCATTCCTTGGTACAAAATTAAAACCACAAGTATATTGTATTTCCAGAAGGTTTGTCTAGGAAATATTTGGTTCAAAGGCATAGAACAGCCAAATGCAGTACCCTCAAATTTAGAAAGCACAGTTATTTTATCTGCTCTGGCAGGATATATCCCTCCTACCCCACCCACCAGTGTACCCATATTAAAGATGCAAGTCCCAACAATATGGAGAGAGGGTAAGGAATAGAAAGCAGGAAGACTGCCAATTATGAGATCCCCTAGTGATAGAGCATAGTGTCACCCAACATCAAAGCAAAGTGAATGTTATCTGTGAGCCATTGGAGGCATTGTTATAATCTTAGAATCAGATTTGTTTGTATTAGAATCCTTTCATTTTCTTTTTGTTGTTTACTGTATGCTACATTCACTGAAATAGTAGCTTCACTCTTTGTATGAGTACAAAATAGGAATGAGTATTCCTTCACATTTATTTCCTTGTTAGGTTTATACCAAGTTTTTCCTGACTCCTTTGGCTACTGTATAGGAAATTGTTCTTAGGCATTTTGTTTTGCTAGTTGATTTGCATTAGTTTTTGTAAAACATATTCGGCATCATTTCACGTTGTGACTTACTTTTGGCTTCCGGGATTCATCGGAAGTGGTGTTGATATTAATTTATACAGTATTCCGTGTGGGATGTGGGATTTCATTTACCAGTAAATTTGTTTTGTTTTGTAGCCTACTTGGTACCAAAAGTCACTAATGTGTTTCTTTTTAACCATCTGATTTTTTTTTCAGGATTAGTAGAATATTATTGTGTAACTATAACCAATGATTTTCACCTGGACTCCTGTATATAGCATACTGTATCTACAGAACCACATTAAAATCTCTTTAAAACAAGTGAAATGAGGGGGTGGCTGGGTGGCTCCATCAGTTAAGCTGTGCTGACAGCTCAGAGCCCGGAGCCTGATTCGGATCCTGTGGCTCCTTCTCTCTCTCTCCCCTCCCCTGCTCGTGCTCTGTCTCGCTCTCAAAAATGAATAAACATTAAACAGACTATCTTTAAAAAACAAACAAACAAGTGAGATGAAAACTATTTCAATTTTTTCCTCTATATTTCCCTCCAAAATTTGCTTGTAAAATTGGCCTCTTAGCTACCAGTGAATACAATATTTATTGACATTTCATTGGATGCCAGCTTTGTGCTTTGGTCTTCATATCCTCATGAACGGTTTAAGCAGAGCTTGTACAGCATTCTCAGGAAATGTTTTTTTGGTCTGGGCCAGTCCTCGGAAGCCAGTTGCTGAAGCCAGGGGGCACAAGCAAAAACCCTGTGGTCTCCTGATCCCCTGCCCATCAGCACCTCTACAATGGACAATGAACCTACAGGGGAAAGGAAACAGAAATCTGGGTAGTGTTTGTTTTCAGTGTCAGGGAATGACATCACTGCCAGAGATTATGACAAGATTATTGGAGAAGCTGGTGGGTGGGCTTGGATTTATAGCACAGAAAGGTCAGACCTTGGTTAACAGGCCACATCATTACAGCACAGAGAACACTATATGTATGTTTTAAAAGTAGGAAATATTAACACTTTTATGAGCTTCATGTGAACTTGGTAATGTGTGTCAAGGCCAAAAAGTGTGCTTTCTATAAAATTTACATGATGTGCTAGGGCCAATTTTTTCTTTTATTCTAAATCATGATAATAATATTCTCCCCGCCACCCTCCCCCCCCCCCCCCCCCCCGCAGTGGGTTGGCCCAGGCTCTTCCTTGGTTAAAATCAGTGAGTTGGGGTTTGGCCAGTTTTTTCTTTTGTTTCCACGGACTCTAAACAGTCCGTCATTCCTGGATCTCACAATTTTAAGAGCACAGATAACAAATGACTTGGAAATGTCTAGTATGGACTAAAAGGTGAATCAGTGATGATCACTCTCCATAAGGGTCTGTATACAGGGTGGGCTAGGGAGAACAGGGCAGGGGCTTGGTGCATCATCAAGGCGAGGGCTCTGGAGCACCTGGGTGACTCTTTGAGTTAAACGTCCAACTCTCGATATTGGCTGAGGTTCATGAGATTGAGCCCCAGGTCCGGCTCTGCGCTGACAGTGCAGAGCCTGCTTGGGATTCTCTATCTCCCTCTCTCCACTTGCGCTCGCTCGCTCTCTCTCTCTCTCTCTCTCAACATAAATAAACATTAAAAAATGTAAAAATACGAGGGCTTTAATGAGCCAGATTCTCCCCACATTGAGTATATTCTCAAAGTAAACTGGTTGTTAAGGAAGCCTCTGATCTTCTTCAGGACCGCAAGAGACCAATTGAAGTTATTACTTTGAAATCAGGAAAACATAATATGATTTTCATGGCAAGCTAGCACTATTGGTTAATTCCTATGCTAGAATGAATGGCATTTGGGGCTTTGCTGTGCAAAACAGAGATTAACCATGGGTTTAGTCCCATATTTGTCTGAGATACCACCACTGGATGGCAGTAAAAATCCTTGGATTTCTCTCTATTCTTTTTCTTTCTTTTCTTTGTTCTTTTCTTTCTTTTTTCCCCCTTCTCATTAACTAGTCCTGCATGTCCACTTAAAAATGCCATGCTTTTAGAATTAACTTTTGCCAGAACACCTTAATGTGAAATGGCTATGACATGTTGTGCTCAAGTTCAAGGTGAAAAAAAAAAAAAAAGAAGAAGGAAAAACAATTATGTGTATTGTGATCAAAACAGGATAAGGAAATTTGTATAACCACAAAGTCAGGCAATTTCCCCCATTAGTTAAGGTCAATATTTAGTCATTATGTCATTTTAAAATCAAATTAGGTCCAAAGTGATGAGATATTGATTATACAAAGTCTCATGGGGACTTCAGACTTCTAAATACTAGGGAGAATGATGGTCTCAAAATAAAGATACAGGAGTTATCTTTCCACTGTTTACCTTCAGAATTAAATGAAAGGTTATATAGTCCCCAGAGTGGGCTTTCAAAAGAAGACTCACAGAGACACATCTACAGAGTAGGGCTGAGTGTTGGGAATATAACAGCACCCACTATGGACAAGGCCCCTGCTTCCATGGAGCTTAGATGTTCCCTGACTTATCTGGTTGTCCAACCTACAATCTGAAAGGCACCCTTCCCTCCCCCGCACCCCATCCCTCACAGTCAGTCATTAGCAGGTATTATTAAACTTTTTTTTTAATGTTTGTTTATTTTTGAAAGAGAGACAGACAGAGTGTGAGCAGGCAAGGGGTAGAGAGGGAGGGAAACACAGAATCCAAAGCAGGCTCCAGGCTCCGAGCTGTCAGCAGAGAGCCCATGGCGAGGCTCAAATTCACTAACTGTGAGATCATGACCTGAGCCAAAGTCAGAGGCCCAACCACATGAGCCACCCAGGCGCCCCAGTAGCAGGTATTATTGATTCCACATCCTACCTATCTCTGGATTCCATCTACTTCCCATCTCTGTCATTTGCACTGCTATGGTCTAAGCCATCTCCCCGTCTTCACCATCCATCCTGACTGGTCTGCCTGTTCCTATGCTCGCCACCCTGCAATGATTCTCTGCCTGGTAGCCAGAGAGATGTTTCAAAAATATAAACCTGATCAAGTCAGTCCCCTGCTGAAAACCATTCAGTGACCTGACTTTGTCTTCCAGTTAAATCTCCACGTGTCCTCCGCTGACCTCCTCAGGTTCACCTCATGCCATCTCCAGTCAGCAGTTACCCGCTCCCACTTAACTTATTTTAATTCCATGATGGTAACTCCCTCTTTCTTTCTTTAGGACTTTCCCATAGCCTGTTCTTCTTGCTTGGAATACCCCCTCCTTCTTATCAATACTTCTTCATCTAAGTGGTCCTTCAGGTGTCAGCTGTCACTTTTCTAAGGATACCTTCCTTGACCCAGCTAACTAGGTTAGGCCCTCTTTGCATGTTTTCTTTTGATACTCTGTACTTCCTCTCTCATTAACACTCATCACATTTTATTTTATTGTAATTATTTGTTTCATGTTGACCTTTCCCATGATGGTAATGGTTCTAAACCCTGGGGAGTTAGAACAACAATAACCGAAAAACAAAACAAAAAACAAAAACAAAAACAAAAAACTGAAACCACTAATACCAATACCCTACCAAGCAAATCAACTACTAGGACTTGGGTAAGGTCTGGTCATCCTATTTTTGTAACTTTTCATTTTGATATAAAACAAACTTACAGAAAAGAAGGATATAAATAACTCCCCTGTATTTTCTACCCACATTTCCCAATGTTACATTTTACCCTGTTTTCTTTAATCTTTAACTCTCTCCGACCTTCCACCTCTTCATGTACAATTTTTTCTAAATTATTTCAAATTAAGTCATAGATATCTTATATCTTTACCCCTATTTACTTCAGTGTGTTTCCTAAGAGCAAGGACATTATCTTATATAAACTCAGTATGTGGTCAAAGCTCAGGAAATTTAACATTGACACAGTCCTATTACCAAAGGAGTTCATATTCACATTTCATCAGGTATCCCAATGATGTTGTTGAAGGATGGGTATCCCAGGAAACAGACTCTGAGATGGAGAGTAGCGTGCAGGAATTTTACAGCGAGTGCTCTTAGGATCAACACTGTAGAAGGGAAGAGAAGGAAGCAGTCAATATTGGAGAGAGGAAGAAACTGATGCAGTCTCAAAAAAGACTAGGCCAACTTTGGGAAGCCCTGAAGCTCTGCTGAGCTCTCAGTGTTGTCCTGAGATAAGATGAGGGATCTGACTTAGTAATACACTGACTAATATATAGTAATACACTGAACAGTCATTGGATCTGAGCCGCTCTGGGGAAGGAGGCATGTCTTTGCACAAGGCAGAACTCTCCAGCATAGGGTCATTTCTGAGGACTGTCAGCCAATCACACTCTCAGTGGGTGAAGGAATAAGCCCTTCGTTTCAGTCTTAAAGCAGTCAGAATGGCGCATCACAGTTTCTGCTCTGATCTAACATTTGTGCTACTTTGACCCAACCCTCCCTGTCAGTTCTGAGAAGAGTTCCTCCAGGATCCTGTTGGACCTCTTTTCCTAGAAGAAACAGATAAGAAGGTTAGCAGGGTAAATGGCAGCCCCAGGTAGAAGCAGTTGGAGCCCAAGCAACTGGGGCTACAATCACTCTCCACCGTCTACCACCAATTCTAGATTGCCTCCTTCTCAGCCACCATCCTTGCTGAGTAGATGGCTTGCTTACTTGTTGGCCTCTGAGCTCCTGATCTCCATGCCTTTCTTCAGCACAAATGTTGTGTCTGTCCATTTATCATCAAGATGAGCAAGGAAATATCAAGAGGCATCCCATTGGATCACCAGGATGCCATCGTTTTCTTCTCTGTCCCATCATGTAACAGCAACCCTCCTCCTTCTGATGATCAGGATCCTCACTGCAAGCTGGCCTGTGAGTGGCAGATTCAGAATCCCATGTGAATGTCTGTTTTGTTGGACCTGCCAGGGTTACAAGTTGCGTTTCCCAGGAAGCCGACTCTGAGATGGAGATCGGCATACAGGAACTAGGTTAGGGAGTGTTCTTGGGACCAGTGCCTATGGAAAGGAAGGGAAGGAAGCAGAACTGGGCAGAAGAAGAAAGTGAGTCATAATGCAGTCTCAACAGACTCGCTATCTCATTATGATCTTGTAAAGTTCTGTTTTTAAAAGTTTTCATTAAAACTAACATCAGTGACATCAGGTGGCATGATGTGCGGCTCCCATATCAGTTTCTCTGCTGCCCTGCCTGGAGAATGAAGCATCGGGTAAAATCACGGAGAGGAGCATCCCTGTCAAGGTCCCAAAGTCTTCCTTTATTTCCTCTGCAGGAATACCTTTCATTCTTCTGACTTCAGTGGTTACACTTCAACAGTTTTCCCAGAAATCATTGCTTTTATTTATGAAATCATTTATCATTGGGATAGTCTTTGGTAGGATTTTTCTTTAAAAAGCCTCAGGGAAAGCAGTTCCTCGGGAATGTAACCATCAAAAAAAAAAAAAAATAGAATCTAACAAATCCCATAAGCTGAGACATGTTACAAACATTTGCACTTTCACCCAAATGCATGGCCAATACTAAGGAATCTATTTTAATATTTGTTTCTTCATATCTTCAGCAGTGTTTTCTATGTGACTTTCCAGAAAATTTGCTGACAAAGGAATGCCTTTTAGTTTGTTAGTCTTTTGTTTTACAATTATTTCAGCCTTTTTTTTCTTAAACTCCTGCAGGATGAACCAGGGACCCTGAGGGTTTGTGGCTTTTTTGTTCCTCATTACAAAGTGAAAAACCTCAAAAGAAGCTTCTTTAGAAAAGCAATTATCTGTATATTTTGTGAGCTTTGTCAAGAACTGGGTTTGTGCCACATTATTTTATTTTTTATTTTTGCAATTCTGTGAAAAGCCTTAATGATTTTAAGATTTAATATAATGTTAATTATATATCCGAGTTCCAAATTACTTTCAACGTCTCTGAAAAACTAAAGTTTGTCTTCCTGTTCCGGATGCTTAGCTTTTAGTTATCTTGCTCATCACCAAACTTCCTATTATTACTCGGTATCTCAAGACATAATATGCTAGCCAATTAAGAGAGAGTTTTACCATTAATGGCAGTGAATGTAAACCCGTATTTCAAATGGCCTTCTTGATAGTTTTGTGATTGAAGGCGTTATTTACCCATAGTGTGGCTGATGAAGTCTTTGTAGTCTGAGTACACGGGTTTGCTCTGTCATTTTCTTTACATTTATTTTGATTTTATCTTTCTTTCGCCTGCAGGAATCTTTTTAAAACATTTTTCTCCAATATGAATGTTGCCTTAGGAAAAACGAGATAATTTCTAAAATCTTTCTGGGCACACATTAATGGAAATGTCTGAAGACATTCTAGAAGCAATCAATTGACTAAGCCAGCATGGGCATCCCTTTGGAACTTTTTCCTCCATAGAATATTTTAAAACCACAGAGGCTGGGGAACTGTAATTATAGCAATTAGCTTATCCTGATTGACATAACATCAGTAACAAGTTTGAAGAGTATGAGCTTCTGTTAAGTTGGAGCTCCCCTTTCTGAACTTGTGCAAGTGGTTGTTTTGGACGATGCATTTACGTTGGCTCCAATTAACTTCACCTCTCCCATTTGTCCCTTTACTGTAGCCTCTCAAGATCTTTTGAGATTCTGATTCTGTCATCCAGTATGATTGCTGTCTCTTTCAAGTTTGCATACCCTCTACATCTTTAGTCAAGGCCTTAACACAAATTTTAAGAAGGATATCTCTTTAAGACAAAACCAAAACAAAACAATAAAACAACTTCCTTTTGCTCCCGTTGCTCAGCCCCTCTTGGGGCTGACAATGGCAGGATGGGTTAGTCTGTAGTCTCCACAGGGTTTCCTGCCAGGGGACTTCTGCACTTCAGAATCAGGCAAAAATCAAACAGCGCATAGAGTACTTTGTTCTCATAGGCCTCCTGCAGATAAGAGCTGGAGATCTTGAGCTTTCTCTCCCCCCATGTTCCTAATCACCAGGCCTGCTCCCATTTTATCACTTGCTCATGACTCCCTTCTATAAGAGACATTTGAATAAAAAGGCTTCCTCATATTTACCTTTTACTGATTCTCTCCCCCCCCCGCCCCCCCCACCCCCCCACGCTGCCCAACTAGGCAACAAGACTTCATCTTTTTCACTGGTATGTCAAACACATTTTCCAAATGGTCTGAAACCAGGAAGAGAGAAGGAAGAAAGAAAGATTCTAGGATGATGCTAGATTTCTGGTTTGGGTGGCTGTGTCGAAGGGAGCTAGTGCTTCGTACCTACTTCCCATGGGGAAAATTAAAAAAAAATGGAATCCAATCTTGGACGTGGTGAGTTTGAGATGCCTGGGAACAGTCACATGGAGATGTTGAGATTCCATGATATAGACCAGTCTGAAGCTGAGAAGCCTCTGTGATGAGTACCTGACAATGTTCAGATAGCAATTCTGAGTACACACTGATCAAGTGCTCTCACAACTTTGGCCTCAAGGCAGTTTTTGTCCTTGGAGTAGATGTGGTGGGCTAGGGAAGAGCCATGAGACCGAAAGGACTATTTTCCATGTCTCTCTGATACTATGATCATAGACAAAACACAATAGGAATCATTTTGCAAACTTCCCTTGGAAGTTACCAACCCCAAATCTAGACAATTTATGTCCACTTTGCTGGGATTTTTAAGCCAGTCCAACAGCCTACCCCCTGATAATGAGTTAAGCCCCATAGCAATGTAGTCCTTTGGGGGTGGAGTGGGTTAATAATCAATTATCTTTATAGCAATTACCCTGAACCTTCTATCTTGTTCCTGCCTTACTGTTATTTTGATTCTGTCTCTGCCCAGTTTCAACCTTCTGGTGTTTTATGATTACTCCTCCAAAGCCTGTATCTGGTCCTCACATTTGGTATTTGTGCTTAGTCTCCCTGGTATTTAAACCTCAGTTAAGTTACTATCACAGATTATTTTTGAAAGGAACACTTCTATATCAGCCAAGATCCACTGAAGAGGCAAAAACCACACCAGATATGTGACCAGGGGAATTTTAATATAAAGAATTGCGTGCATCTATACTTTGGCTCATGTAAATAATGCTGCTATAAACATAAGCATGCATGTATCCCTTTGAATTACTGTTTCCATTTTCTTTGGATAAATACCCAGTAGTGCAATTGTTGGATTATATGGCAGTTTTATTTCTAACTTTCTGAGAAACCTCCATACTGTGGCCCTAGTTGGCATTCCCACCAATAGTATAAGAGGGTTCCCCTCTCTCCACATCCTTGCCAACACGTGTTGTTTATAATGTTTTTGATTTTAGCCGTTCTGATAGGTGTGAGGTGATATCTCACTGTAGTTCTGTTTTGCATTTCTCTGATGATGAGTGATCATGGGCATCTTTTCATGTGTCTGTTAGCCATCTGGATGTCTTCTTTGGAGAAATGTCTGTTCATGTCTTCTGTCCATTTTTTAATTGGATTATTTTATTTTTAGGTGTTGAGTTTTATAAGTTCTTTATAAATTTTGGATACTCACCCTTTATCCAATATGACATTTATAAATATCTTCTCCCATTGTGTAGGTTACCTCTTAGTTTTGTTGATTTTTTCCTTCTCTGTACAGAAGCTTTCTATTTTGATGTAGTCCCAATAATTTATTTTTGCTTCTGTTTCCCTTGCTTCAGGAGACATATCTAGAATAAAGTTGCTATGGCCAATGTCAAAGAGGCTGCTCCCTGTGTTTTCCTCTAGGATTTTGATGGTTTCCTGTCTCACATTTGGGTCTTTCATCCATTTTGAATTTATTTTTGTGTATGGTGTAAGAAAATGGTCCAGTACCATTCTTCTGCATATTGCTGCCCAGTTTTCCCAGCACCATTTGTTGAAGAGACTGTCTTTTTCCTATTAGATGTTCTTTCCTACTTTGTTGAAGATTAATTGACCATATAGTTGTGGGGTTGTTTCTGGGTTTTCTTTCCTGTTCTGTTGATCTATTTGTCTACTTTTGAGACTGTACATACTGTTTTGATTACTATAGCTTTTTGTAATGTAACTTGAAATAAGTCAGAGAATGACAAATACCATATGATTTCACTCATATGTAGAATTTAAGAGACAAAGCAAGCGAGCAAAGGGGAATAAAGAGAGAGAGAGAAAAAAACCAAGTCTTTTTTTTTTAATGTTTATGTATTTTTGAGAGAGAGAGAGAGAGAGAGAGAGAGAGAGAGAGAGAGAGAGAGAGACAGCATGAGTGGGGCAGGGGCAGAGAGAGAGAAGGAGACACAGAATCTGAAACAGGCTCCAGGTTCTGAGCTGTCAGCACAGAGCCAGACGCGGGGCTCGAACTCGGGAACGGCAAGATCATGACCTAGGCCGAAGTCAGACACTTAACCGACTGAGCCACCCAGGCGCCCCAAAACAGAGTCTTAACTATAGGGGACAAACTGGTGATTATGAGAGGGGAGGTGGGCAGGGGGGATGGTTTAAACAGGTGATGGGGATCAAGGAGTACACATGTTATGAGGAGGACTGGGTGTTATACAGAACAGTGACTCACTGTTTTGTATACCTGAAACTAGTATTGCACTGTATGTTAAGTAACTGGAATTAAAATAAAAACTTAAAAGATAAAATAAAAAAAAAAGAATCACCTGTAGAGCTAAAACAATCTCTGAGGATGTGGTATTGGTCCACAGGGGCTGGTGTCTCTGAAGGGGTATGGTTATGTACCCTGGTTATGGAAGTGGGACGTAATTGAAAAGTGGATTCAGCTGTTGCTGGGGGAGGTGGTGCCTCTGGTGGGGTGAGAAGCTCTGCTGAGGTGACATCACAGGGGTAGGGACAGGAAGCAGCGAGTCCTTGCAGGCTCCTTTGAGTGCCCCCTACAGACCCTCAAAGGAATCCAGCTGGAAAAACAGAAATGCCTTTTGTAGTTTCATTGCCAGCAGCACAAAGCAGGGTATGGAAGAGCGTTTGGACTTAAAAGATAAAAACTTAAGATTGTACACCCTCACTCTAGAACCCTAGCCCTAACCCTGACCACTTGGCCAGCTCCTCCTCCTCCTCCTCCTCCTCCTCCTCCTCCTCCTCCTCCTCCGCTAACCCCTCCCCACCACTATCACCAGTGGCAAATGACATTTTTAACATTTCCCGCTTCGGTTCTCAGAGACTCTGCCCTTGTCCGGGCAGTGGTGAGCAAACTGTTAGCATCAGCCCCGTTCCCGGTGCCGTGATGCTGCAGGAGTAACTTACAGAGTGTTCAGACAGGAACCCTCCTAGCTCATGTCAGCATGGTGATGGCAGACACTAGCTCTCTGCTACTGCATCTTTTACCTACCTCCATGCCCTTCTTCAGAAAAACTTGTTTTTTTCTAGGAATCTTGGGGGTTTTCTTAAGCAGTTTGTTATTCTCAGGCTCTGGTCTGGTTATCAAATGCTGCATAATAAATCACCCCAAAACTGAGTGGCTTAAAATAACAAGCACTTGTTGTCCCTCATGGCTTCAGTGGGTCAGAAGTAGAAGCAGCTTGGCTGAGCATTCTGGATTGGGGTGTCTCCTGACCCTGTCATCAGGTGGTGGCTGAGGCTGGTATCATCTTGAAAGATTCTGGTACCTGGACTGGGGAGACTCAAATAGTTGGGGGCAGGAACAGTTGGAACTCCTTAGGTCTCTCTCTGTCTCTCTTTGTCTCTCTCTCTTTGTGTGTGTGTGTGTGTGTGTGTGTGTGTCTCCATGTGGTTCTTCCACATGGTGGTCTTAGAGTATCTAGATTTGTTATATGGTAGCTGAAGGTTTCTAGAGCAACTGTCCCCTAAGAAGCCAGCAGAAAAGGTCCTTCCTTTTTTAAATTTCACCTGGGAGGTCATGCATTGTTACTTTTGCCACATTCTGTTTTATCAAGGCAATCTTAGCCACTCAGACCTCCATGTATCTCCCTGCCTACCCTGTGCTTCTCAACCTTTGGATCCTAACCACATCTAGTTCTTACCAGGATGCTTTCATGCTCACGAGGAGAAATGGCCTTACTCTCACAGAGCATCTTCACTGTGTTACACAGTACAGGACCCATGCCCTTGCCCAATGGCTCTGCTGGGTTTCTGAGTCTCCACTGACACAAACTTGTGTTGAGAATTCTTCGGACCCTCCACCTCCCGAGCAGAAGAACCAATGCCTGTTTTAATGAAGAAGAATGCTAGCTCCTCCCTGCTGACTACTGCCTCTACAGAATTTCTCTCCAGACCCGTATCCATTTTCTAATCAGTGACGCTAAGACCTACTCTCTGGCTGAATCTCCATAAAATTATACGTTTAGAAAGTAGGGAACATTGTCTGGGTCTTGGAGAGCAATAACTCAATTATATCTCTGTGCCAAGTAATGGTTGTGGTCTTTGCATTTCCCCAAGCATTTCCCTAGGCATTTCCTGAACGTTGGTAAGCAGGATACTAGATGAACTCATGGGTTGGTAAGCAGGATACTAGATGAACAAGTATTTCATGGAGCTTCCAACACTTTTCACATGTCTGTACATTAAAAATATTCTTTGAAAAATAACAATGCTTGTGGCCTACTGGGGCAAACAGAAGATCCTGCTCTTCTAGGAGACAGCCGGCCTCAAACCCCACCCAGCTTCCTGTCCAGAGGGCTGAGGGCATCTCTTGCTTGGTAACCTGAAAGCCATTCTTGGTGCACTTGATTGAAACTGGCATTGGGCTGGGCCAGCTGTAACAAATTACCACACACTGGGTACCTTAATGTAACGGAAGTTTATTCTCTTTGTTTTGGAGGCTAGACATCTGAAATCAAAGTGTTGGCAGGGCTGTGCTTCCTCTGAAGGTTCTACAGGAGAATCCTTCCTTACCTCTTCCTACCTTCTGGAGGGTCCAGACGTTTCTTGGTGTTCATTGAGTTGTTTGTTGCTACATTACACCAGTCTCTGCCTTCATCTTCATGGGGAGTTTATCTCTGTGTGTTCTCTTCTCTTCTTAGAAGGACACCAGTCATTGGATGTAGGTCCAGTCTTAAATCCAGGATGATTTCATCTTGAGATTCCCAAAAATTACATCTGCAAAGACACTATTTTTAAATACGGTCATTCTGAGGTTATTAAACCTATTAATATAAGGTTTATTTTTAAATAACCTCATTCTGAGGTTCTGGGTGAACATAAATTTTGTGAGTATATGATTCAGACTCAGATCAGTAGATCAGAAATGGGATTCTCAAGCTAATTTCTGTTTAGCTAATGCAGTTCATGATTTTAGTCTTGGTAGAAACTCCCTGTTCAGGCCATCAGGTTTTTCTAGACCTAGAACTTCATTCCTGAGCTTTCTTACTCTTCATGTCCTGTTAACCAACCCAAGAAGGAGAAGAGTTATCTTTGCTTAGATTCCAGCCATCAGGCCTGAATTCTGAGAACTGAAAATTTGTCATCTTTATTTTGGTCTACTTTGATCTAGAGTTTCCCCCAGTCTTTGGGGCCAATGCCTTTGGTACTGAATGGGAATGAATGGCAGGCTCTGGATCCCCACTGTTTTGCCTGTCAAGATCCCTCCCCACTTTCCTCTCCAGCAGTCAACCTCTCTGACTCTAGGGATGGTCATGAGACAGCCTGGGCCAGTCCTATGACCTCATCTGTGGTCACAGTGATTTTTATAAGAAGTGGGCTTGGTACTCAAGCCAGTCAGAGTGCTGCCACATAAGTTCTCTCATGAGAAGTGCAAGAAGGGAGCCCCTTTTCTCTCTGGTCACTGTGAAGATATGAGCTCAGAAGCATCACATTTCTAGTCTCAAGGAGAACCCAATCTGAGAGTTTGAAGTAAAGATTTTAGCCAAAGAAAGAGCCATGGTGATGCTCCAGGGTTGGTTTCCAGACACTCTAAAGGCCCCTTGTATTGCAGAGGTCTGACAATGTTTATTGTAATGTACATGCCTGACATTAGGCTTTTGATTGCAGAGCCATCTACTTCAAAAACAGCCAACTCCAGTAAACATACTGCTAGCAACACAACTGGAAAAAGAGGCCATCCCACCCATGAAGTTTCCTTTTTTCAGAACCCTTAATTCCAATAAAAGGAGAACCCCAGGTCTTTGCATGCTCTCTCTCTACCCATAATCTTGCTCTGTGGCCCCAGGTTTGACATGAACTCTCCAGAACTTGTGAGTAGTAAACGTTGTTGTTGTTGTTGTTGTTGTTGTTGTTGTTGTTGTTTTTCCAGAACTCCCTAATGGTCATTGCTAAGGTGTATCTTGCAATCATAATAAGAACCGCATGGGCCAGTCCAGCCACAACATTGACTCCAAAATGGGAAATGTCTATGGGGCGTCTGGGTTAAGCATCTGACTTTGGCTCAGGTACTGATTTCACAGTTTGTGAGTTAGAGCACCACATCAGGCTTTGCGCTGATAGCACGGAGCCTGCTTCAGATTCTCTCTCTCCCTCTCTCTGTGCCTCTCCCTCACTAGTTCTCTCTCTTTCTCTCTCTCTCCCCCCTCTCAAAAATAAATAAATATTTTTTAAAAATGGGAAATGTCTATGGGGGCTTGCCTTGGCCCAGGCAGTGTACCCAGGCATTACACCATTAGACTTGCTATATCAAGACACACCTGGAATTTTTTTTTTCACTTGCAAGGGCACAGAAGATAATAAAACAGATTTAATGGAATATTCTAATACTTAAAAAATCATGTTTAAGATATAAATATGTCACCTTTAAGGGCCAGACTTCCTGTGATGAAAAATCTGGTGGTTGGGGTCTACATCATTTAAGACAAAGCAAAAATGAGCCTGTCTGCCTGCCTGCCTTCCTTCCTTCCTTCCTTCCTTCCTTCCTTCCTTCCTTCCTTCCTTCCTTCCTTCATTTCTTCCTCCTCCCTCCCTCTCACACTCTCCCTTTCTCCCTTTCCCTCACACCCTCTCCACCCCATTTTTTCTCTCTCTCCCTCTTCCTTCCTTCCCTCCTCCATTCTTCTTCCTTCCTTCTTCCTTTCCTTTCTTTCCTTTCCTTTCCTTTCCTTTCCTTTCCTTTCCTTTCCTTTCCTTTCCTTTCCTTTCCTTTCCTTTCCTTCTCTTTCTTTCTTTCTTTCTTTCTTTCTTTCTTTCTTTCTTTCTTTCCTTCCTTCCTTCCTTCCTTCCTTCCTTCCTTCCTTCCTTCCTTCCTTCTTTAAATTCCACCTATATTACGGGCAAGACAGCCAAACTAGCTGAGAAAAATTTCCTATCCTGCACATTTAAATAATAGGGGGTGGCAGAAACCACTTTGCAGGCATTCTGATAACAAAAGCAAGGACACAACTTGTCACAATTGTTAATAGCAATAACCATTACAACCATTTATTGACTGCTCTTGGGCCAGGTATCGTGCTAGTATATTGCATAATTACTCTTACTTCTAAAAAGTAGGTATTTCTCTACTTTGAGGTATAGATGAGGAAATGGATATTGACAGGGTTTAAAGGTCATCCAGATGTTAAGAGGCAGTCAAATTTGAAGCCTGGTGTGTCTGACTATAAAATCTAGGTTCTTTCTACTTTTTCCATGCTTCTTTGGATGAGATTAGGAGCCACCCAGCATACACAGTAAAAGAGGTGTCTAGTCCCCCAGATTAATGCATTGGGGAACACCTTCATCTAAGTCCTTGACTTGCCTCAGGCCAACTCCCCAACTCTGTTAGATCATTAAGGCCTATTAAAGCATTAACCATGGCCCTCCAGAACTTCTGATGGCTCTGCATTTGGAATGGTGCCTTTTGACACATAATACTTATGACAACTGTGCCCCCATCAGAGAGACCACAATGCCCCAAGGGCATTCTACCACTCCAAACCTAGCAAACCATCACAATGGGTTTTGCCACTGATCTGACCATCTCCTAAGTCTGCAGCAAATTTTCAAAGTGGAAAATATTCTTTATAATCCCCAATCTTCATTACCTGACCTCCCTCCCACCTATTTTAGTCATATTCATTTGTTCGCCAAATGTAGGGGGAGTATCTGATAGCTGACAGTGACTTACAGTTCATGTGGCTTCAAAGAGCATGTTTCCATGGCACCCAACACCCATAGCCAGAAGGCCAGACTGCATCAACTCAGTTCTGGAAAATGCCTCTGGTTCCACATCGGTCTGTCCGCTTTGCTTCTTCCTTCTGCTTTATGATCTCATTTCTTTTTTTTTTTTATTTTTTTTTCAACGTTTATTTATTTTTGGGACAGAGAGAGACAGAGCATGAACGGGGGAGGGGCAGAGAGAGAGGGAGACACAGAATCGGAAATAGGCTCCAGGCTCTGAGCCATCAGCCCAGAGCCCGACGCGGGGCTCGAACTCACGGACCGCGAGATCGTGACCTGGCTGAAGTCGGACGCTTAACCGACTGCGCCACCCAGGCGCCTCTATGATCTCATTTCTTAAATGTAACCCCTGGTTTTGATGTTTGGACTCAGCTCTCCTTGCTCAGATCTGGTACTTTGTCTTAGGATTGGGTTTCAAAAATGGTCCTCCCGTCATAGAAACAGAAAGTAGAAGTGTGGTTACCAAGGGTTTGGGGGAGGGTGAAAAGGGAAAGTTGCTGTTCTAGGGGTATAGAATTTTAGTTTTGCAAGAAAAAGTTCTGGAGATCTGATTCACAACAATACGAATACACTTAACTGCACTGTGCACTTAAAAATTGTTAAGATGGGAAATTTTATGTTAGGTATTTTTTTACCACAATAGAAAAAAATACCAAAAAAATTTTTTAGTGCCCAGAAAAAGAAGTTCCCTCCATTCAGGTATTTTCCTAAAAGCTGCAACCGACCTTGCTACCATTATGCACAAATTAGAGCTGACTTTAAAGGACGTTTACTCCTTAACATGTGTTCCAGTTTGGAACCTTGATGTTGGCTCCAGCTATAATCACAATTCACTCAGTACTTGTACTAGTAAGAATGTATGTTAAGATTGTATGTTTTAGGGGTGCCTGGGTGGCTCAGTTGGTTAAGCGTCCAACTTCAGCTCAGGTCATGATCTCAAGATCTTTGAGTTTGAACTCCACTTCGGGTTCTGTGCTGACAGCTCAGAGCCTGGAGCCTGCGTCGGATTCTCTGTCTCTCTCTCTCCCCCTCCCCCGTTCATGCTTTGTCTCTGTTTCTCTCTCAAAAATAAATAAACATTAAAAAAAAAAAAAAAGAATGTATGTTTTAAATATGGGATCCATGGTTCTCAAACTTCAGTGTGCAGTTAACAATCACAGGCTTATTATAAATGTATATTCCAAGGCTTACCCCAGGCTTACTGAATTAGAAATCCTCCAAGCCTGAGGCCCAGCAGTCTGCATATTCAGTCAACTCTATGTTATTCTGATACAGGCTGTCCTTGTACCGTGATTTGAGAAATTCTGCTTTGGAAGGTATGCTGCTTTTAGGGCAAAGGCCAAATGTTTCATTTTATTTTCTCTTCTATGGCTCAAGCTCAGAGCTTTGTACTTAGTAGGGACTTACTTGTGGTTGAAAAAAACACAATAAAAAAAGTATCTGCTACCCTTGTCCAAATAAAATATAATCTGTAGCATGTGGTTTCTTTCAGAATTAATTGTGCATTAATACTTGGTATTTGAGCAAGCCATATAAGAAGGAGCTATAATATGATGCAAGTTCAAAATATGTGGCTTTAGTGTTTAGTGTTTTGAAATCCAGGCTCTCAGATCCTCTGATCTCATATAACTCTAAAAAGTCATTTCCTTCTTGAACTTTTTATCCCTCTTCAGCCTTTAAATGACAATGAAGCATTCATTCCTGGTTTCAACCTGACTTACAGCTTTTAATCTATGTTGTTAATGAAGTATTAGCATTATGATGTATTTCGTTGTGTAGTCTGTCCACACAAGACTAACTGTGAATATCTGTTTAAAGTTCCATGTACTTGAGAATTTACTTTTTTGCCTGAAGAAAAAGAAAAGTTCATTTATGTAGTGAGCAAAGCAATTTGGAATTGCCTCATTTAGATAAAATTCATAATTTTGTTGCTAGTGGAACATTTACATATATGATATCACAAAAATGTTCAATGGCAGCCTTCTACTTGGAAATTAATAAGGTAATTTGTTCTTCATGCTTGAGAGGAATTTTGCCTATGAGATGGGTGGTGGTCTATGAAGGCTTTCTGACCCTGAGAGTCTGTGAATTTACGCTGCCAGAGTAATTTCTTGATGCACTCAATATTACTTGGATGTAATACGAAATGTAATTTGTTCCCCACAGAGGACATGGTTTGTAGCTCAAAATTTGCCTATGCAAAGTGAATTTCATAATGGCTTTATCTCCATGTATTTTTAGAATGACATCATGCGGCAGAACTATAAACATTCAAATGGAGAATCAAAAGTTGGGTCAGATAGTAACACCCCAGTCGATTTGGCTTTTAACTTTTCTGAGGGACTAGTATACATTCTCTTTCTTCCCTGTATCATTTTATTATGATGTCCACAGTAGCACAGAGGTCACCAAATGCTTGGTATGAATCTAACCAGGATTTGTGGCATTCTGAAACATCTTGAGAGACTTGGAGGGTCAGGTCTAAAGTCACAGAAGCTTAGAACTAAAAGGACCTCAAGGATAGATCCTGAGGACATTCAAGTAACTGAGTTGCTCACAAGTGCATGGTGGTAGAGAGATGCCTTGCTTCTTTCTCAAGGCCGTACACTTCCCACTGCTTTGAAGGAAGAAAAATTAAGAAGTTGTTTTGTCTATTCTGTCTTTGGGTAACATTGTCCTAACTATTCTTTAGTAACATACCACACATTACATGTATTTGTTTCTTCTTTCTGTGTCTTTTATTCATTGTGGCAGACAGACTCTAGGGCAGCTGCCATGATCCCCTACCTCTTGATATTCATGCCCTTTGATCTCCACCCTCTGAGTTTGGGCAAGACCTGTAACTTGCTTCTAACCAACTGAATGCATCAAAGGTAATGGAATATACATGGTTATATGTATGAGATTACCTTACATATGACTGTAAACCATCTTGATAGGAGACTCTTCCATAGCCTGCCTGGCCAGAGATGGCTTAGCTAGGTCCACTTCCTCAGAGTCTTATAAGGCTTCAGTCAAGGTATTGGCTAGAGCTGTGGTTTTATCTGAGGCTCAACTGGGGAAGGAACTGCTTCCAAACACATGTGATTGTTTGCAGTATCCATTCCTTGCATGCTGTTGGTTTGAGGGCCTCCGTTTCTTGCTGGTCAGTAGAAAGAGGCTACCCCCACGTCCTTGCCATATGGTGCTCTCCAGAGGCAGCTCACAACATGGCAGCTTGCTTTTTCAAAGCCAGCAAGGAAGAGACAGACTCGTGGTCATATTGGATATGGTCAGAAGACTCACTTATTTTAATTTTTTTAATATTTATTTATTTTTGAGAGAGACAGAGAGAGAGAGAGAGAGTGAACAGGGGAGGGGCAGAGATAAAGGGAGACACAGAATCCGAAGCAGGCTCCAGGCTCTGAGCTGTCAGCACAGAGCCCAACACAGGGCTCGATCTTATGAACCGTGAGATCATGACTGAGCCAGAGCTGGACGCTTAACCGACTGAGCCACCCAGGTGCCCCAGAAGACTCACTTATTTTAAGTTGCTGTATCTATTTGGGGTGAATTTGCACCCCATGATTTATGTTAAATTCTAAGGCTTGTGGTTATGTTCACCTTGACCATATCAATGTAAACCCATTCTGAACCTTTTTCATTAGTTACGTAATGATACGGTTCAGGAGCTTGTGGAGCATATTGACTGTATTGTGAATTCAAACAAATGTACTATGTTTTTTTAAGTTTATGTATTTATTTTGAGGTGGGTAGAAGCAGAGAAAGAGGGAGAAAGAGAACATCCCAAGCAGGCTCCGTGCCCTCAGCGCAGAGCCCAACTCGGGGCTCAATCCTATGAGTGGTGAGATCATGACCTGAGTTGAAATCAAGAGTCGGACACTTAACCAAGTGAGTCACCCAGGCCAAACATACTGTATTTTAAGCAAGGAAATTGTATGCACTATTAAATTATCAACGAACCTACCACTTGGCCTTTACTAGACCAGAGTGACTATCAAAGCAATAAATTTTAATTTTTGCTTGGCAAATCAATTTCACTGCCATGTTCTTTCCCCTCCTTCCTTCCTTCCTTCTCTCCAAATGTTACACAAAAATAAGGTAATATTTGGGCACCAATGCTCTTGGAATTTATGGTAATCTCTTATCCCACCCCCCCTCCCACCCCGCTGCTTCAGAAGTATGTCATGCTCTGTCCCTACAGTCATCTGTTTTATTTTCTGCATATTTCTTCCCAGTGACAGCTTTGCTTCTCCCTGCTTCCAACAGTGATTAGCTCACAAACTACCTTATGGTTGAGTCCAAAGGCTTTGCCCAAAGGGACACACAACTGGCAGAAACAGCAAAAAGAAAGTGTCCCTGTTTCAACATTAATAGGAAAACTTTTACCACAGCACCAATTATAACTTCTTTAGTTACTATGACATCAGATTTTAGTCTTGACAAAACTGATAAAGCTCTAGGCATTTATTATTGGATAGTCTCGGGATCCTTTATTTCCCCCTTCATTACATGGAAACTAGCACTGTTTTATTTTAGGTGCTTGGCAGTGACAAAATACCAATAGAGGTCAAAGCCAAATCCAGTGAAGGAAGGCAATCTGGTTTAGATTTTCCCACTGAACTTCACCAAGGCTGGGCTTCTCCTCGGAGATAGTCTGAACTGTTTCATTTCTGCCAGCATTATTGTAATTTCGCAAAGTAACTGTAATATTATTGTTTACTGACAATAGTCTAAGTAAAAATAAACTACTGGTGAACACAATTCAATTTTAATGACCTTAATGGGAAAGTTTTATTTCTATCCCATTAAGTATTCTCGTTCCTTCAAAGAATGGTTAACTTTTATGTCTTATTTTTATAATGTAGAACTCCTTCCTAAACTTCAACCATCTTTTCAGTGTTTCAACTAGGATTTAATATTAAAGTTTATTTTATTATTTATTTTTGTGGCAGGGAGAGGCAGAGAGAGAGGGAGACAGAGAATAAAAGTAGGCTCTGTGCTGTCAGCACAGAGCCCGACACAGGGCTTGATCCCACGAACCATGAGATCATGACCTGAGCTGAAATAGTCAGACGCTTAACCAACTGAGCCACCCAGGAACCCCATCCTACTACAGTCAGAGGTCCATCCTTTACCTGCATCCTTTCAATTCATCCTTCCAGGAGTTCTTATTCATTTTCATTAGTATGATACAATTCAAGTCCAAGGAACACAGTTCCCCACAGTGTGGTCGTCACCTAGCACTTCTACACGTTGTGAACAAAGCTAGACTTTTATTAAAGGTATCTATAAGGCGTTTAGGTGCAGTACATTCAGCTTGAACAAAAATATGCAGATTTTTGTTGCATTTTGTTTGACGACTTTGGCTTGGGATTCCTCTGTATTGTATACACTGAAATTCTTTGTAGGTGACTACAATAAAAAAATGTATTTTCTTCTATTTGCAAAACCCAAATAGTGGAAGAAAGCTGCACATTACCTTTCCCCGTGAGGCCTTTGACTTTTTCCCCTAATGCCTTTTGAGAGAGTCTATCATTAATTTTAGATTAGGAGCACAGAGCCTCTCTGTTCCCATAAAATGTTTTAATGCTTCATTTCTAGAGATGGGCTATATGGGGAGCTCTGTGAAGCTGTTCTTTGTGAGAAGTAAAATGCTTCCTCACAAAAAGAGAAGTAACGTTTCTGGTGAACAATGGAAGCCTGGCAAATGTACTTGGTGTTTGAATCAGAGTTCATGCTTTGCAAATGGGAGCATGGTTTGCTCCTAGAAACATACTACCCTGTGTCCGGCCATTTCTTGCCAACGTCAACCTGTGTCCTCTTTAGCCGCTTCACTACACTGCAGCTGTTATATCCTGACCACCATGGACTTCTTTCGTCCTTTCTGCCATTACAACAGGGTCATTCACTCCTCCCTTTCTGTCTCTTTTTTAAAGAAATCTTTTCCTCCCCCTCTCTGCCTGGGAATGTATATGTTCTTGCTTTTCCCTCACCAGATCTTGCTGAGCTCATTGTTTAGCCTATTCTTTCTAATATACAGGACTTTGCATTAAGGCTACAAATGAACAAGAAATGGCTGGGTCCAAAAACAATAAATCACTAAACAAAAGCAGGGAATGGGACTTTTTTTTTTTCATCTAGAGACTTAATTTCTTCACGTTTTCTTTGGTTTAATCTTTTTTTTAAATGTTTCTTTATTTAGTTTGAAGTGGGGAGGGCAGAGAGAGAGAGAGAGAGAGAGGGAGAGAGAATCCCAAGCAGCCTCCGCACTGTCATCGCAGAGACCAATGCAGGGCTCGATCTCACAGACTGTGAGATCATGACCTGAGCCAAAATCAAGAGTCAGATACTTAACTGACTGAGCCACCCACGTGCCCCTGGTTTCATCTTATTGCAGGCAACTTGTAATTTTCAAACATTCATATTAGTAAAGTTGGCTTTGACTTGATCCATTTTTATCAAGACTACCCCAAATGAGAGAGAGCTTTTGTCTCTCCCTTAAATACCATCAGCTTGTTTTTTCACTGCTTTTGCTTCTTCAGCTGGCTTCTCCACAGCAATAGGGAAATTAATGTGTCTTCTTAACCTTGTATGTAAAAACTCTTCTAGTCTTCTAAAAGTTTTTTAAATGTTTATTTTTGAGAGAGAGTGCATGCACGTGTGCACAAGCAGGGGAGGGGCAGAGAGAGAGAGAGAAAGGGAGACACAGAATCTGAAGCAGTCTCCAACCTCCAGGCTGTCAGTGCACAGCCCAATGTGGGGCTCAAACTCCCAAACCATGAGATCATGACCTGAGCCAAAGTCTGACGCTTTGGCGCTCCATCTTCTAGTCTTCTAAATAGGAGTCACCAGCATAAAAAGGATTTAGAAGTTTTCCTTATTCTTAGGTAAAATAAAATCAGTTGTCTAATCCTATTCATTTTTATTTTTTTAATCAAGGTATAATGGACCAGTTTCAGGTTACCACATAATGATTTAATATTTGTATATATTATGCAATGATCACCACAGTAAGTCGAGTTAACATCTGCCATCAAACATAGTTCTAAAATTTTAGTTTTTATTCTAAGAACTCTTGAGTTCTACTCTTTTAGCAACTTTCAAATACACATCACAGGGGCGCCTGGGTGGCTTAGGCAGGTGAGCATCTGACTTCGGCTCAGGTCATGACCTCGCATTTCATGGGTTCGAGCCCCGCATCCAGCTCTGAGCTGACAGCTCAGCTTCAGATTCTGTGTCTCCCTCTCTCTCTGCCCTTGCCCACTTGCACTCTGTCTCTCAAAAATGAATAAACGTTCAAAAATTTTTTTTCAAATACACATTACAGTGTCATTAACTATAGTCACCAAATTCTTTTTAGAAGGTGGGATATTAGTAAGGAAAATAATTTTATAGGCCACTGCTTCTCACACTTCAGTGAGCACCAGAATCACCTGGGGTTAAGACAGTTGCTGGGCCCTGCCCCTGAGATTCTGATCCCTGTGCTCCTGAGTCTACTGGTCATTAGACAGCACATGCAGCACGCCGAGTAGCCCCTCCAATCAAGGGATTCTCTAGGTTCCCCTGGATTGCTTCTCAAAGTGTTCCCCTAACGCAAAGAACAGATTGTTGATAGTAAGTGTGGAACGACTGACAGAAAATGATAGATAATCAATAGGTAACTAATAGAATCATGTGATGGATCCTAAGTAATAACAGCTTTTAAAATTTTGTCATTGGGGAGCCTGGGTGGCTCAGTCGATTAAGTGTCTGACTTTGGCTCGGGTCATGATCTCATGATTCGTGGGTTCAAGCCCCTCATCAGGCTCTGTGCTTCAAGCCCCGCATCAGGCTCTGTGCTGACAGCTCGGAGCCTGGAGTCTGCTTCGGATTCTGTGTCTCCTTCTCACTCTCTGCCCTGCCCTTGCTCATGCTCTCTCAAAATAATAATAAAATAAACATTAAAAAATTAAAAAACAATAAAGTTCTGTTGTTAAAATTAATAAGTTTTTACAGCATGGGTGCACACTACAAAAAATAAAAGGGCACTAAATATGTATATCACAAACTGATCTGTCCCCACATTCCAGATCCACGCTCCCACTTTGCCAAATCAACCGTGTTTAAGTCTCTTGTTTGAGTATCTGAATTTCACATTTTGAAAGAAGTTGAGAACTGCCCTCCACATAGTTTGTGCCAGTTTATACTTCCATCAGCTGTTATGGGGATGCTTATTCCTCCACACTTGAATGGTATTAGGCAATACCAAAATTTTGATCTGTCCATCTGATATGTGAAAAACAATATCTAATTTTTATCTTATTTTATGTTGTATGTAATCATGGGAGAAGTTAAACATCTTTCAGTTGCAAAACCGTGGATAATCTTTAATACAGATGGGTGACCAGTCTATAAACTCAACTTCATAGTTTCTTTTAAGCAAAAGTGTGTGCTTTTCTTGTTCACCTGTTGATAACTTCCTTTTGTTGAACCTTGCCTCCAAAAGTATTTCAACTACTTTTGAATAAAAAGAAATAAGTTTGGTGACCCCTGTGGTCTGCCCTATCCCTCATTTCCCCCAGGAAATTCTATTTATAAGCCATTCCTTTGGGAAATGAATGAGGTGACACATGTTTGCTGATGGTATTTTATACAGAAAATGATACATCTCCAAACCCAAGCTTTCCTTACGGGAAATGTCAATTTAGCAAAGTGTAGATGATAGGAAATTAAACTTTGACTCTGGTACCATTATGAAAGCTGAATTTTCCTCAGCTTGTTTATTGGTATTCACTTGAAAGAAACACACACACACACACACACACACACACACACACACACACACACCTCAGACTTTTTGAAATCAAATGCATTTCCTGCCTTCTTCTTTCCTCAGTGCTCTTACGACCAGCCTATTTATAGCCCAGAAAAGGAAAAAGCTCCACTGGAGGCAGGAAAACTAAGTTCAGAAAGAATAGGAGGAAGTGTGCCTGCCATTTAGCCAAACAACCTTTAATTCATTGAGCTCAAAGCCTAGCAGCTTCACTGTCGTTGTTAGGCGTAAACAGCTTGCAAATTTGAATTTTTTTTCTCTCCCCACTTTTGACCAGCACTGGGGCATTGAAGGTGATGGCAGTGTTTCAGAAGACAGAACAGAAATCTCTAGGTGTTTGCACACAGGGAAGAGAAACTTGTTAGGGGTTGGTGAAGTGGAAAGAGAAAATTCAAGAGAGGAATGAGCTTGATATGATTCCACGTCTGTGAGTTAAGGTAAGTGTCATTTTTAAGACTGTCCATTGTTATGTCTATAATGGATATCATGAGCAATGGATATTAGCCAGAGACAGTATATATGCTTTGAAGGCAGGTCCTCATGAAAAGCTCATAAGCTTATTTATATTTCTGAAGAAATATAGAAATCAGTCTCAGTTATGACATATTCAGTCTTTAACAATGATATATATTTTTTTGAAATAGTATTTGTTTCCTTAAGATAGCTTTATCTCCATTAAGCTTTCTTCAGTTTCGTGATCACCAGGGGATTAAATAGTATAAATACTTTTGCTGAAGATCATTTTTGAAAAATGATTTCTAGGATTTGTCTGTTTATTCTCTTCAAAGTGCTGATTAATGATCATGTACCATTTCTTTGATCAATACTGGTTTAGAATATATTTAAATCAGCTCTCAAACTTGTGAAAAGTTACTTAACTAAAAGTTAAATTTTGTAGAAAAGTAAGTGAAGATAAAGTTGTTGTTGTTGTTGTTGTTGTTGTTGTTGTTGTTTTCAACACAAAGCTTCTTCTCTGGGACATTCATTTTCAGACAAAGGAGGACTTTCTAGAAGCACCAAAACAACACTGAACAGCTATGGTGATAGAAACTGTTCACCATAATTTATTTACATTTAAGTTAGGATTTCAAAACATTGAATTAGCATGCATTTTCTGAGTGACCTGAAAAATGCCACTAGCTTTGGAAGTGGAAAGGTGGAAAGGTTAAATCCAAGAACAGTTGATGCTGCCCACAAAAACTTGGAAAGCTCCTAGGGACATTCCGAATTCTTTTAACATTCCTTGCCATCAGACAAGCGCATTTGTTGAAATGATGCACCATATTTGCATCCACCACTGATAACCACCCCCCATTTGTGTCCTGCAGTAACTTGATTGATGTCACAATGACAACAAAGGGATACGTCTCTAGTGGTCTGTTGAAAAGAAAGAGCAGAAGGAAACGTTGGCTGTTATTTTGGCTTATCCCAGTTTGAGACTGGTATGTTTAGAATCTGTTGCAAGAAGATAGCAAAGCTGGAAGCCAGAAAAGGCTGAGCCAGCCAGATTGTAACTGGTGCAAGGAGCCAAGACGTGGCTGTGGCTCCATGTGGACTTGACTGGCTGTTCTCCTTCCTAGGAGAGTTTAAGCGTTATTAGTATTTTTTTTTTCTGTTTAGAAAACTTACAATCCATTCCTTGGAAACTGTAGCAAAGTGTAGTATTCTTGAATAGAGAGAACCAGTTTTCTTAGTTGCTCTGAAACCATAAAAATAAAGACAGAAATAACATAAATCTGGGTAAATATGATAGATCTGAAGAAACAAGTAAAACAAACTCTTAGCACTTGTTTCCAAGACACTCCAGTGCCACAAAGTCAGTTCTGCATCCATTTTATTTTTTCCACCAAGTGAAATCCAGGGTAATCTGATTAATTTCCACTCCACGTGAGACTAGTGGTAGAGATGCTGCTTACAGTGGTCCTGGTTTCTGTGAGTGTTGAACTCGCTGCCCTTACAGTTTCAAAACAACTTTTTCATTTGAAAAATGTATATTTTTCTTTTTTTAAAACATATTTTTAATGCTTATTTATTCTTGAGAGAGAGAGAGAGAGAGAGAGAGAGAGAGAGAGAGAGAGAGCACAAGCAGGAGAGGGGCAGAGAGAGACACACACAGAATCTGAAGCAGGTTCCAGGCTCTGAGCTGTCGGCACAGAGCCCGATGTGGGGCTTGAACTCATGAACCGGGAAATGATGAAACTGAGTCGAAGTCGGTCGCTCAACCGACTGAGCCACCTAGGCACTCCCAAAATGTGTATTTTTCACTTGTATATTTACATTATGAGAATAAAAATGTCTTAAATACGATCGAAGATTTAACTAATAGAGACAATTAGGAGTTATGTATTTTATTCTAAGAACATATTTTTTTTTCACTTTAAGAAGTCTTATGCTTGGTCATTGGTTTCTGGATGCCCGCAGATGGTCATAAATGTGTTCCTGCAATGCCAGTTATTTAAAATAGATTTGGGGGGATTGTTAAATAGTTTTACCAGTTTCTTGATTTTTTTTCAAGCTCCTGAGTGTATTTTATGTTAGAGTTAGCTAATTTTGAAAACAAAATTATGAGCTTTTTTTTTTTTAAGGTTTTCTATTAATCAAATAGAAATCTGTTGCTTGGTTTCCAGCATGACTCTTATTTACTGTGTGTTACTGGTGACGTTATCAAGCCACCTCTGGCCCTCACATTTAAATATAAGTGAAATCAGATTACTGAAGAGATAGTGTGAAGTGGTGACAAATTTACATGTCACCATGTGTAACCCATGACTTATAGGATGCGTTGAAATGGAGTGTGGGGAGAAGCATGCCAAGTTCAGGCAGCTGGACCCACCTGGCCTGATGCTGTGGGACGGGGGGGGTTGCATATTGGTTTTAGTGTGTCTGGGAGCACCTCAAATCCAGGTAAGTGGCCGCTGGAGGTTTTCTTTCTCCTCTGCTCTCATCCCTTCACGCCCTATATTACAGGTTTACAGCAGCCCCACACCACACAAGCATATTTATGAAGTTTTCCTACTTGCACTGCAAACTTTACCTTTGATAACTCAACATTTACTCAGAGAAATGGAATTCTATAGGACACAAAGCATCTTATACCAAATTAATGATTAATATTAACCAAATTAGGGGCGCCTGGGTGGCTCAGTCGGTTGAGCATCTGACTTCGGCTCAGGTCATGATCTCGCGGTCCATGGGTTCGAGCCCCGCGTCGGGCTCTGTGCTGACCGCTCAGAGCCTGGAGCCTGTTTCAGATTCTGTGTCTCCCTCTTTCTCTGACCCTCCCCTGTTCATGCTCTCTCTCTCTCTCTCTGTCTCAAAAATAAATAAATGTTAAAAAAAATTAACCAAATTAGTGATGTACATAGTGGGTACCAGATAAGGAGGTCCTCCTGACTCAGGCAGGTTTCACAGAGGTATGAGGTTGAGCTGACCTCGCAGGGCGGAAGATCTGATGGTACTGTGAGAAATAAGTGTCTGAGATGAGATTGGAACTGTGTACGTGGGCAGGGATGGGAATATTCTTGGTGTGCCCAAGGAATAGGGTTGTCAGATGAAAAACAGGATTCCCAGTTACATGTGAATTTCAGACAAACAACAAACTTTTTTTGAGTGTAAGCATCTCCGATTGCACTGGTGTGTATGAAGCCTACTGCATGGGACTTACTTATTCAAAAATATTGTTTGTTGTTTATCTAACATTCACATGTAACTGGGTGTCCTCTGTTTTCATTTCCTAAATCTGGCAACCATAGCAGGGAGCTGTGTGTCAACAGCTTGACATAAGCAGAGGCAATAAGCATACGGAGCAAGAGAGAAGCGTCTGGAGGAGGTTGGGGTCAGACTGTGGTGGGACTGTAATGCCAGACAGAGGGGTGCAGAATCTAATTTGAATCCCCTGGGAAGCCAGTGAGGGGCTTTGACGAAGGAAATGACATCAGTGAGATTTGCCCGTTCAAGGCAGGACCTGGTGGGTCAAAGAGAGCAGGTTTCTGATGCCTGGTGACAACAGAGAGAAGGAAACCAGATGGAGACACATTAGAGAACAAATCAACATGTTTTGTAAACTAATTGTCTATGGTTATAGGAAGAGAGGAAGTGTTACAGAGGATGTTATGTTTTACTGTCTATTCTAAGAAATAGCCAATCAGAGAGGTAGCAGCAGGTCAGGGAGTTAGCGAGGAAGATGAGGATTTTGATTTTAGGTCTATTAAATTTGATGCTGTGATGGGATAGTCAGGTGGAAAGAGTAAGTGAACAGCTGGATGGGAAACAGCTTAAGAGGGAGGTGAGAAGCAGAAGAGATAACGGCCAGCATTTTCTTTTCTGCTAAGCCTTTCATGTCCAGTGTCTTGTTGAATGCTTACAACCACCTATGGGCAGGTTGTATCACTGGCCACATTTTATGAATGAGGAAACTGCAGCTCAGAAAGGTTAAGTAACACGTTCACCGCCAGCTAGCTAGTGAGAGACAGGTAGAGAATGGAACGCAAGTGTGTAAGAGGCCAAAGCCCATATGCCTGCTAATTCCCATGGAGAACAAGGAGGATCTGCTCTGGATTCATTTTTTTGCATCTGCAGAGATCTAAAGGAACCAACTTTCCATGCTGTTATCCGATTATTATTATTATTTTTTTTTTTGAGAGGGAGAGAGAATGCATGAAGAGGGGAGAGGGGTAGAGGGAGAGAGAGAATCTTAATCAGCTTCCACACTCAGTGTGGAGCCCTCCGCAGGGCTCTGTCCCACAGCCCGGGGTCATGACCTGAGCTGAAATCAAGAGTTGAATGTTCAACCAACTGAGCCACCCAGACGCCCCACTGTCACCTGAGTTTTAACTGGATTCCTGGTCTTCAATTTTTTCTAAGTGTGGTAGCTCTCAGAGTTATGCACCTTTTAGTTAATCTCCCCGAGGAAAGGGGAGGAGGTTATACTCAGATTTTGTGTTTATTTATTTGCACATTTATTTCCAAAATTGGTTTTCCCTTCAGTGCCTCATTTTTTACTTTTCGTCACCTACCTGGTGAATTAAAGATTATGCTGCAAACAGGCCAGAGAATGTTGAACTCCTTACTCTATCCTGGGTTGCCCTCTAGTGGCTGCCTCAGGTAACGACGCTCAGGCCAGGCAGGGACCACGCAGGCAGCCCCTGCTCCTTAGGAAACCAAATAGTTCAGAGAATCACTGCAGAATCATCTGTGGGTTCCTCAGTGGTTTGGAGGCTAGTTGTGCTAGGAGGTTCTGGAAAAGGACTTCGTGGAATTACGTACCCCCTTCCAGCTGGCTGGCCTGAAGGGCATTTTGAATAGACCAGTGTTATATTTATCTTAAACTTTGTAATCATTTAAAAAATATCACTTTTTTATCTTGTTAGGAAGGCACATATTATCAAGTTTGGTTATTAAATAGCTTTTAACGCACTTATGTGATTTTATTGTTAATAAATTTTCCTTTTATTCCAAATATTTACTTCAAGATACACAATATAGTTTTTAGTCAAAAGTGAATAATCTGTCTTTGAGGAATACAGCCTAAGGAAATATTCATAGATCTAGACAAAACTGTATATAAAAGAATGCTTACCTATTTGTAATGGACAAATTTTGGACAAATATACAGTAAAACCTTGGCTTGCAAGCATAATTTGTTCCGGAAACATGCTTGTAATGCAAAGCGCTTGTTTATCAAAGCGAATTTCAAGAACCGTTGGCACAGTTGTGATCTTGTGATGTTTGGCATCCCATACTACTCATATTGCGAGACATCATTCGTTTATCAAGTTAAAACTTATTAGAAATGTTGGCTTGTCTTGCGGAACACTCGCAGAAAAAGTTACTCGCATTCCAAGGTTTTATTGTACAAAAAAAAAATAAGGAAATTGTTGAGTAGTATTCCACAATGTGGAATTTCATATAGGCATCGAATTACATTAAAATATTTAATGTTTATACTAAATGCTAAGTGAAAAAGAGAAGGCAAAAAAAGTATATACATGGTATGATCTCACGTTCTTAAGAAATGTATATGTTTACATGAAAAAGCTGAGAGCTGAGCATTTATATACCAAAATACTAACAATAGAAGTCTCTAGTTGGTGGGATAATGGGGATTTTTACTTTCTACTTGTTTCCAGGACAAGCATGTTCCCCAAGATAAGCATGTACTACTCTTATAATCGGGAACAAAAAAACAGTTATGTTTTGAAAAAGCGGAGAGCTGAGTGCCAGTGTTCTGATTTCTTGCTGTCATGGCTGACAATCATGTAGGTGCTAATTCAGCTCCATTTACGGCCTCTCTGCCCAGTCAAGAGCTGTATCCTGTTTGGGACAGCATAATTCATTGTAATGGAAAAGATGATGATGCACTAGCCTGGTCTATGACTTCACTATATTCATCAGCAACAGGAAACAAAGACACACACTTTTTTTTTCATAATTGTTTTAGTAATAATTGACAATTGGAGGAAATGAATGGCAGAAAACAATTATGGGCAGACAAGATGGTCAGCAGATCAGACTGGGAAATGCAAAGGGGCCAGTCTCAGTTTTGTTCCTACAACGATTTCAGAACATTACAAAGATATTATTGTTTTGTTTTCAATCCACTCCTGAAATCACTGTTGTTTTTACCAGCAGTTACACAATTCTTTGCTGGCAGCAGTGACCCCCCCAATATGTTTTTGATTCAGTAATCCGGTAATCACACATCAAGGATTTGGAACTGAATTTTTTATGTATATCGATACTCAGGGCCAGTGTGAACTTCTCCCTGTGTGTGTCCACTAATAACGCTCTTTTATAATAAACTGGCCATTTGTGGCCCATACATGAAATTTTAAATGCTTCATTTTCTATTAAACTTTAAAATATCAAATCCATATTTCTCTTTTCTGTGAAATGATCCCTAGTCTTCATTTGAACAGCAGGGGGTTGGGGGTGGGGGTGGGGGTGGAACAAACAACCAAAACTCAAAATAAGTGAATTCATGATTCACTCTCTGGTGGAATGAGCACAATTAGTAACCGCTGAGCTGAAAATGAAGGCTGCATTCTCAACTAGGAAAGAGGTAAGTAAGGCAGGTGTTACATACACTGTGGTAACATTTCTCCACCCTAGTGGCTTCTGTCTGTGAGCATAACTTAACTGTCCTGCCGGGCACTGTTAAAATTCTTAGCATGGGGGAACTACACATGCAGGGCATGCTTTAACCTGTACTCCAAGTCATATTCTTCTCAGATTAGCCTGATTTGGAGTAAAATTCTGCAGCAGCTCTCGCTTCCAATCTTAAAAACCGCTCACTGGTCATTCTCTTTGTTGTGGAGACCTCTAGACCGGTGCTGTCCCACAGGAATATAATGTGAGCCACAACTGTCATGCTATGTTTTCCAGTTGCCACATTACAAAGATAAAAAGAAACGGAATTAATTTTTTAAATATAGTTTATTTTACCCAATATACCAAAACATTATCATTTTGACACGCAATCAATATAAAAGGCTATTACTGAGGTAGTCTACATTTTTTTTTTCGGTACTAAGTACTTGACATCCAGTGTGTACTTTACTCTTTGCATGTGTCTCAGTTTAGACAAGGCTCATCTTACGTGCTGAATGGAGTCAGGTGCCTGGTGGCCACTGTAGTAGACAGTGGGAATCTAAACAGAAGACCTATAGTGCAGCCACAGTAATGTAAATGGCATCTGAAATTTGGGCTGTGAGATTCCACTGTCTCTCCAGGACTCAGCCTTCTCCTCTGTGATGTACTAGCAAGCCACTCGAAGAGGGATCCACTGCAACTGAATAGTTGAATAACTGAAGAGCAAGAAAAGATGGCCACTTTTTGACTTTTTGCCTACTAGATCCAACTATTTTCCCTGTTAGAACAACCCAGCTGTTCGTTTAGACTGTGTCTGTAATAGATTCCTCAGTTGAGGGTAGATAGGGGTAATAGAGGTTTTTAAAAACTCCCAGTTTTTGAAATCTGGACTATATGATTGTTAAGAAACTTTATTTTATAACAATGTTTTCAAGTGAAGTTAGGCATAGGAATAGATTCCATTACACAGCCTAAAACTAACTTCCAGAAAGCATTATGAACATCGTGTTTCTAATAACTTAGAACTTGTGCAACTTAGCACAAAGAAAGAAATCTTTAGTAATACACACACACACACACACGCACACACACACACGCACTCACACACGCACACTCCTAACATTGTGATTGCTTGCTGATGTCTATTGTGCATTCTGCCTTGTCTTATTTGAAGAGAAGGAAGTATGCTTCAATAATCTTGTATAACTACTATGCCCTGGGGACTCTCATGCCAGTCAGCTGGAGCGATAAAGATAGCTCTGTGTGCTAAATGTAGGGATCCAAAAATAGAACTAGTGGAAGTGGATAAAACTATAAGACATTGTAGGTTCTTGTGGCCCCACCAATGGCAGGAACCTGGACACAAGAGCCCCAGAAGTCCTGGCGGCGAGTCCCAGCTCCCTAGAACGATCGTCGTTTGGGTTCATTGCTTATTCTGGGAGGGTTTGTTTAGGAAAGCCAGATGTAAAGCAGTCAGAAAACTCTAAAATCAAATGTACATGATGACCATCCATCGATTTACAAATTGGTAGTGCTCCAAAAGCTTGTTTGTAAGAATTTTCTTGGCCTTTGGAAGTAACTTTCCATTTTCCCCATAGAAACAAAGTCATAAATAGTGACTGGGTATGTGCACCTAAAATAACATATATTCTCAATGAAATTGTTGCAATGTATTTACTATATATTTGCAATGTATTACATTAAGTAATTCTTCTTTATTAATCATTATTATTTTATGAATACATGTTAGTTAAATTATTATAAGGCATTAAAAATTTTTTTTGAATGCTTATTTATTTTTGAGAGAGACAGAGCACAAGCAGGGAAGGGTCAGAGAGAGAGGGAGACAGAGAATCCTAAATAGGCTCCAGGCTCTGAGCTGTCAGCACAGAGCCCAAGGCAGGGCTCGAACTCATGAACCATGGGATCATGACTGAGCCAAAGTCGGACACTTAACCGAGTGAGACACCCAGGCTCCCCTATTCCTATGCATTTTAGTGAAATAAAATTGTTGTATCACTTCTACATTACTATATCATACATTAATAATATGTTAATAATTACACTACATTAATCCATAAATAGTATATGAATAATTAAAACAAAAAATATGCTGAATTAACTCAGAGTCACCTTACATCCAAAACATTGAGCACTGGAAGAGGAGCTAGCAAATGTCTGGTGTTGCACCAGGCTCAGGAACAAGCATCAAATATATATCCTACTTATTTTGTTCCTTAATGTTGGTAGGAAAGCAAATTCACCAAGAAGAACGAGGAAATAGATGGAACTCTTTACTAAGGAGGGTGCCTTACCTATGAGACTCTTAGGGGGAGAAAGCCTTTACATTTGTATGTCTAAACTTAGGATTTGCCTTCTCCTTAAGGATGCAGTACCCCTAGCAATGCTTTTAGTGCAGAGCCATAATTAGGATCCTTTCTCACTCCCAAATAGGGTGAGATTTTCCTGAGTAACATTTGGCCAAGAGGGAAGGTGGAGAGGAAGGCCACAGTGAAAGAGAATATGTGGGCACATGATACAGAGATTCGTGCACAAATGCCCCATTCTCCTGCAGGGAAAGAAAGGCAGAGAATGATGGACTCAACTTTGGATGGTTCTCTGTGCTTTTCCCTGAAGCCTTCAGGGTGGGAAACAGGAGGGGAGGGAGGGGTGTGCAGGTGGTCTCTGCGTGTTGGGTACGATTTCCAACTCAGTTTTTTGTATCTTCGTGAGTGCCATGAACTCTTGGATTCTGTGGATACCACCATGGCTCTTTCTAATCACCAGTAAATGAAGAGCAGGTGGTGAAGTCAGGCATTAACTGGCCTTTAGGCAAGGTCAAGAAGTCTGGGCTGAATGGGGCCACTGGTTGCCTTGACAAATCAGCAAGAGAATTCAAGGGCATGTGGGTCAGTTGACATTATGTATGTAGCTCAAGAACAGGAGTCTAGGCCAGGAGAACAATGGATTCCTATGACTTCTCTCTTTCGGAACACCTTCTTCCTATAATTCCTTCTGGCTGGGAACTGGGGCTGTCTCTCTGGTAACGGAAGCCCACTAACAGAGATCAAGGCATGCTGTGCCACAGGCTGCTCAAAGAGGCATGCTACATCTGGGGCACGCACATCTGTGTTCTCTGTATCCCAAACTATCCCTACGCCTCCCGACGGATGAGCCCATCCTTCTTCGATATCCTTTCTCTCAATTTCTTTTGCTTCTAGGACATTTTCTTTAAAACATCCATGATTTGGGGGCACCTGGGTGGCTCAGTTGGTTAAATGTCTGACTCTTGATTTCCAGCCTTAGGTCATGATCTCACGATTTTGTGAGTTCTAGCCCCACGCTGGGCTTTGTACTGACAATGCAGAGCCTGCTTGGGATTCTCTGTCTGCCTCTCTCTCTGTCCCTCCCCTGCTCATGCTTTCTCTCTTTCTCTCTCAATAAATAAATAAACAAACAAATAAATAAATAAAGCAAGCAAGCAAGCATCTATGATTTTTCTTTGCTCTGAGAACTACGACTCAGACTACCTAAATCCACTGCCCACACTAGTTACTCATTTGAACTGTCAAATTCCACTGCTGAAATTCTCAGTGTGTATTCTGGCACATACCACCTTCGTTTTCTCATTTCTCTCTCAAAGTTTTAAACATAAAATCAGATACTCTGTCCTCAATCCCATTATACTGAAAATATAATGTCAGAAACTTTCTGACTGATGCGGGAAATGATCTCTTCCCATTTTTATTCCTCTTGATTCCTGTACCATTTAATATCCTACAATTTTCCTCTGTTGAAATCTGAGATGCCACATTGTTCCCGATTTCTTCCAATCTTGATAAGGGTTTTTTTTTTTCTCTGCCCTCCATTGTAGCTGTTTACCAGGGGTCCTTGTCATCTGTGTTTGTCTAAATCCTTTCTCCCTCAGAGATCTTATTCATGGCTTCCATCTGTAAATAACTCTGAACTTGCTTATCTAACTCTGAGGGAATTTTAGCCCCCATTCTAGGTGCAGGTCTCTGTCTGTCTGTTTCTACTTGATGTTCCATCATCGTTTCAAACTTAGCACGTCCAAAACAAAAACCCTACCCTGTTTCCCTTATCTACCCGGCCTCCTTGTGTTCTTTCCTTTGATGGTGACATCATCCCATCTGGGTTGGAACCATTTTTCCTCTAACTTGTTCTTCACCTCCAGGTAACCCCATAAGTAGATCATCCTTCCTGTTAAATGTGTCTCATATTCCATTCCTCCCTTCCTGTCACTACTGCTTCCATTCTTGTTTGTTTGTTTGTTTGTTTTTACCTCAATCAAGGACTCTGTGAGCAGCCATCCAGCTGATTTCCTTCCCTCAGTCTCTCCCCTTCCCTCACACCCACCTCTCCATACTCCTGGGAGAATACTCTGTCTTGGAGAGTGTTAGGACTCTGTTAACAATTGTTAAGTAGACCCCTGTTGCTGGATGGTGAGCAAAACAGAAGTCCATACCAGAAACTGAAATAGATTTACTACTCACAGGTCCTGGAGGAGGCACTCTGCATACCTTGAGGGTCTACACGGGGAGGTCAAGGTAGGGTACAGGTACAGGACGAGGGCACATGCCTTTATTAGAGTCTGTGAGTGGAATGCTTTGGGGTTCCTGGGCTATGGCCAGATTGGTCGATTCAAACCAAAAAGAGTTTGGTAAGCTCCACCGGGGTCTTACCTAAGGGTAGCATGAGGGAAGGCCCTCGGAGGCTGGGGGGACTGTTTATCACAAGGGTCATTAGGGAAGTCCTGTTAGGAACTTACATGTACCTGTGACTCTGCAGGATATTATCCCCTCGCATGAGGGGCTAGTGCCTGTGTAAGGGCCCGCAGGCCACTTGGCCAAACAAAATGGATGCTGAGGCAGCAACACCGTGGAGTAACTTAGCTAAATTCTTGACAGAAGTCTGCAAACTGCCTGTGGTCTTAGACAAGCTTCAGTGAATGGAAATTCACTCAAGATAGCTATACTCGTTTTAAGAAAAATATGTCCTGGAAGCACCAGAAGTGAAGTTGAGAACGGCAAGGACCTCCCTCCAGAAACCAGGTGATCAGGGCCTGAGGCCATGACTGCTGGAACATGATGGGTTTTGCCATTCCTCAGAGGCTCTGCTCCCCTGGCCCCCTTGCTTTTCCTGTCTCACTGAGCACAGGAAGAAGGAGGATGTCCATCACCTCCTCAGTTTGAAGGTCCTTTTTGTTCAAGCACCAATAGAAATGGATAGATCTCCTGCTTTGAATTCCCCATTCTCTTGAGAAAGAATCTAATAATCAGACTGACCTAAACCTGCTTCAGGTGTATCAATTCCTTGTCTGGTCATTTATGACCTTGAGAGAGGAGGCACGGTAGTAGTCCTGAGGATGGGGACAGTTTTCAGAAGAGAGGCTTGTGCTATGTAAACCATCTCTTACACATCTGGCCATCGGATGTAATAGAGCATTTATTTTATTATTTTACTTCTCTCTGCCAGGTCCTAACCAATAATGTGTCTCCTAACTTTGCCTAAACATGTCGTGTGTTTTCCCTCTCTGCAGATTTCCCTGTGCTGATCTAGGCAGCTCAGGTTCCACCACACCCCCTTTTTTCTCTCAATCCAAATCCTGCAGGCTTCCAGATGTGGTACACATCTGCCATTTTTGACAAAGCCATCATCCGTCTTCAGGGACCTTGACCTCTTCAGAAATGCTATAACACACTGTCTATCTAATATATTGAATCACAGGATGTTTGATATATTTGGGATATTTCATTTTTTCAGTCATTTTATGCCTCCCTAGTTAATTTTCCAGGAGTTTCTCCTCTCATCAATTTAATTATAAATTCCATGAGGTATAAGTCATATGAGGGTCACTGGATACCATCTTTCTGCAGGTTATCATACATATACATGAAAATGAAATTTAAGAGTGGTGTGATGACAGTCGATCTTATTTTTCTTCTTTGTGCTTTTCTGTACTTTGAAAATTGTTTGTGGTGAACATACATGAGTTTTGAAATCACACACGTACAAAGAACATAAGTCACTTTTTGAAAACCACCACTATTCCAAATAGGATCAAGTCAACCCCCTGTGATACCTTGACATAAACTTGGGTTATCTGTACTTTTCTAAGTTGGGTTGTATAAATAATCCTGTGAATTAAGGAAGTTGCCTGGGAAGAAGAATAGTTTTGAAATCTGGAGCATAAGACTGGGAAGGGTGGCCAAGGTAGAGAGCCTGGGGTGGGCCTGGCCCCCAGGGACCACCAACGAGGGTTGCATATTATAGAGTGATGAGTGTATTATAAAGACCCTGAGTTTTTGGCTAAAGAAGGGTGTAACACAAAACTTTAAGTCTGAGATCCTATTCAAATGAGATCAGTGGGGTTTTTTTTTTAAGTCACAAATGCACAGTGACAATATTTTGAAAGGTGGAAAATAGACAGCTGACTACTAACTCAACAATAGAAATCAGAAAATCAATCCAGTTTGCCCTGGAGAACCCAGGAATTCCCCTGAAACTGTAGGTGAAGATGAGGCTAACATCAGAAAGACTGGTTGAAAGTCTTCCTAATAAGCAGTTAGATTCCCAGATCCCTTCCCTTACTTTACATAGTTGGGAGTTGCCCCCTCCCTTGGTGTAGCAGGATTCTGGAGGTTTTTTTTCTCTCAAGAAGTTAAAACATGGGGTGTGTAGACTGGGGACCCTGGTCTTTGGATGGGGTCCAGCTGAAAGCATGGATTTTATATTTAAAACTAGAGGGGTACCTGGGTGGCTCAGTCAGTTAAGTGTCCGACTTTGGCTCTGGTCAGACTTCGGCTCCAGTCATGGTCTCACGGTTTGTGGGTTCGAGCCCCGCATGGGGTTCTCTGCTGTCAGCACTGAGCCTGCTTTGGATCCTCTGTCCCCCTCTCTCTCTGCCCTTTCTGTGCTTGCCCTCTCTCTCTCAAAAATAAATGCTTAAAATTTGTTTAATAACTAGAGGTTAATTGAAGTTTGACACCAGATTTCTACTCCCACTTAGATCCTAGAATGTTACGGGCAGAACAGAAAATGTGATTGCTAATAAGTTCTAGGTTTTGTATCCTAAGACTTAGCGACAGAAAAAAGATGTTCTGGCTCCATGTCTGAAAAGCATGGGGAAGTGACTCATAGGTTAGGGAATCATCTGCCTGAATCAGATGTTCACCCCTGAAACACTCGAATGTGGCCAAAGCAAGAGAGGTACTAAGACTACAGCAGTTTGGATCACATGCCTATCCCTGGACAATGAACTTTGCCCCAAATACCAAAGAGTTTCTCAAGGTGGGAGGGGCAGATGAGCTTGCCCTTGAGAGTGGGCATGTAGGCAGACATCACTGGAGATGTCAGCTGAAACTCCTCAGCCTCCCCTGTAGACAATGCTATGATGGAAGCAAAGGTCCTATGAAGGCTTAAAGCTGCCTTACCAGTGTAAGAAATGAGTACACTTTGCATTTCTACAATATATTATGGGGTTTCAAAGTACTTCATTTCATTAGCTTTCCAGAAAAACCCATGAGATGGATATTGTTGTTCCTACTTTATTGATGATTATGGGGGACTCCTTATGGTAATGTGGTCGACTCACTCACTATCCCTCAACTAGATTGAGCAGAGCTGGTAGCAGAAATCCTGTCTTTTGCTTCTTAGTCTGATTGGGTTTGTATGTTAGCACCCCAGTGATCAGGCCCAAATCACAGATTCCTGGATAACTGGGCAGGGGAGGACATGTGGAGGTGCCACTCACAGCCAGGGGACTGTTATGACTGACTGCCCCCTAGTCACCTAGGGTCTCCCCCACGACTGCCTGCACAGCAACCCCAACATGTGTCAAACCAGTAGAGGCTTGGAGAGCGCTTCTAAGCGCACACAGCCAGAGGAGCCACGTGGCCTCCTTTTGGAATAAGACTAAAGAATTAACTTCTGGGAAGAATTTTCCATCTGTTTTCCAGATAAGATTGATTAGAACCATCTACTCAGTTTTGCAGATTCCATGAAAGAATGGATGAATTGTCCCGTCTGGCCTGGCTATGTTTAGTCCGCATTTCTCAGAAGAGTGCTAGCTCCTCCAGGCAGGGACGGCCTCTTTACCTTCAGACCTCTCGAGAAGAGGAGTTAGATGTCCCGGATGTGTGCTCCACGCTGGCCAGAGGGGAGCATGTAGGCTGGAAGGGTGGCCCCATCTGATGTCAGCTAGACAGCTCCCTGTGCATTTTATTCACCCTCTGGTGAGGTTATGGTGGGGAAACACTCTGTATTTGCCAGTCCTCTCTGCGTCCCTTACACCTCCCCCACCCTCTCCCCTCCCAACCAAGTCAGTTCTCTTTGTTATTTTTGGTGTAAAGAACTTTCCTCCCATTAATTTCAAGGCTTCAGAAAAGCAGTTAAAAGAGATTGAGTTGAAGGAAGCTATCTGATCCTGCTTTCTCTACACACACACACACACACACACACACACACACACACACACACACACCATCCCTCCCTACACCTGTGAAGCTGAACTAATTAAAAACGGATCCATCCTTTTGCTTGTTATTTAATAATAGTCTTTGCATTTTAACAGTGAGTCCAGACAGTCTATACTGATTGTGGTTATTGAGGAATTAATAATGCTGTTTTTTATTCCCTGTTTACCGCTCTTTTTCTCTCCTCTCCTGCTTCTTTTGGATCTTTCAAAATTTCCTTATTCCAGTTTCTCTCCTCTAGGGCTTTGGAAGTTAGGTCCTCTGTGTCTTTTCTTGTAACTGGGTGCACGTAAAAGACATTACTTGATGTAACAGAGTCTAAAGTTAAGATCTCCATATTGACATCTTCTGCATAGCGCACAGATCTTGCAAACCTTTCGTTTTGATTGCATTCTCCCATCTGCCGTCTTATCACAGGAAAATTTTAGCTCCGCAGTTTTTCTCTTTTAAGCAGTTTTGTCAAGGGATAATTGACATCGAATAAAAGGTGCGTGTCACAAGTATACAGTTTGATGTCTTGACACATGCATACACCCGTGAAGCCATCACCACCACCAAGATCATGCGTGGCCTCTTAAAAAATAGATTCAGTTCACACTTGAGCTTAACAGGCTGCATGTTACCAATGTCTGCTAGTTTTCAGGGGCTTTGTTTTGCTTAAAAGTTCTGTGGCTTCTGGACAGAAGTAACTGTGATAATTACTGTTCCTCAAAGCCCACTGGGCGTTGTGCCAAGTGCTTTGCAGTAATTACTTCTCATTGCTTTCTTTATTGCCTTTAATTTTTAATTATAAAAACAGTACAGGTTTATTGTAAATAAATGTGCTTGTCAAAAATGGATAGTGTAACAAAGGAAAGACTGGCAATTCTTGAAACCCTTTGTGTTCTTCAGAGTGGATATACGTTTATTGCTTGTCACTGCAGATGTTTTCTATTGAAAACATATATGATTGTGGTAAAATGGAGCTAAATACATAGTGGAGGGGTTTGGGGGCTTAAAATAATAATCATTTATGCACAGTGCTTTCTGCAGCTTGCTTTTTTCACTTCTTACTACCACGCCATCTGCCCATTTCATCTTTTTCACGGCCGTATGACATATGTAGCATTGAATTAATGGCATTGTGATTGTTTTTATTAACCTCTTTTTACTTTTAGGCTATTTTTTTCTTTTTGTTGTTGTTGTGATTACAGGTGTCTCATGGAGTTTGTCTTAACATATGTCTTTGTGTACTTGTTGAATATTTTTATAGGATAAAATCCTGAAATACAGTGCATTATTCCCAGCTCATATAGCCATCTTTCGAGTTGGGTATTATCATTTCCTTTTCACAGTTGAGGAATTTTATGCTTAAAGGGTTAAGCTTACTCAGCTGGTGAGTGGCTGATAAGGGCATGAGAGCCCTGACTTCCCAGGGCTCCAATGTGTCAACATCCTCAACCCTCAACTCACTGCTTCTCCTACTAGTTTGGAAAAATGGTCAAAAAAGAAAAACGTTATTAATGTTGGAATTGTCAGAAGGATTAGCAGGGATTTTCAGCTAATGGTAGTTCTATGGAATTAGAATGCAGGACGTATTTCAAGCAATTTATATTTTCACCTGGCCCTTCAGCTGAGGACACTAATGTGAGAGCTGAGGGGCTATTTTTAGCAGGTTGCTTTAAGCCCTTTATGGGGGGGGGGGGGAGTTGTGAAATAGCCTGTCCATCACAGGCAGCTAGGAATCGCTTGCCCACTTTTTTGTTCCGAAGGAAAGGACGCAGACCATCTGGGCCAGTAAGTGAGGTCCAAAATTGGACTCATGTTTATTTTACTTAATAAATGTGCTCTTGAATAATATGAGTTGAGTTTAGGTTGGTCGAATGCCATTTTTAATGCAGCAAGAGTGCACACATTTCTTGTAATCCTGCAGTGAGTGGCTTTCTAAAATAAAGAATGCTTTGGGAATGTGAACAAATTCCCTGAATTTATGTTGATTATAACTTATTTTTTCTTTTCTTAAGGCAGGGAACTCTATGCTTGGTTGCTTGTGTCTTAGAGTGTGTTGGATGCTACGGCGATATTCGTTAACTATAATGTGGAGTATATGTGCTGTTATTAGGAATGTAGAAAAATATAGTTCAACTTCTCACTCTCAAGTCCCAAATCAAATGACATGACAAAACCACATAATTTTGAAGAGGTGGTTTTAGAAAACCAACTTCCGCCAGGAGGAGTGTGGCTGTAGACCGTGGGCACTCCTATCCTTGTGTGTGGACTGTGGGCCCTATTCCCGTCTCACGGTGGAGCCGTAGGGAAGAGCTGGCTCTTCGCTTACTTAGGCCACAGTCCAGAAAATAAAACAGAAACAAGTGAGGTTTTGACTGACCCTCTTTCACACTAGCACCATCGCATTCTTTGAAAGTACACTGAAATATTTTTGGTCCAATGTGAACATTTTTGTTCTTCATAACTTATTCACATTTGCTCATGTATTTTTTAATGTTTATTTATTTTTGAGAGAGAGAGAGAGAGAAAGAAAGGAAGAGGGGCAGAGAGAGAGGGAGACACAGAATCCAAAGCAGGCTCCAGGCTGCGAGCTGTCAGCCCAGAGCCCGACGCGGGGCTTGAACTCATGAACCATGAGATCATGACCTGAGCCGAAGTCAGACGTTTAACTGACTGAGCCACCTAGGCGCCCTGCTTATATATTTTTTAATTAATCAGTAGTTGATTCTACAACTGGAATGGCCTTTAGAGTTTATGGAATTTTTGGTGTGTGAAGACAATAAGGACTAGGCTCTAGCTTTTAACTTTGACACATTTTGGTTGATTTGATCAAGACAATTTTGGTTTAAAATTTTTTTAAGGTTTATTTATTTTTGAGAGAGAGAGAAAGAGAGAGAGAGAGAGGCAGAACTTGAGCAAGGGAGGGGCTTAGAGAGAGGGAGACACAGAACCTGAAGCAGGCTCTAGGCTCCGAGCTGTCAGCACAGAGCCCAATGCAGGGCTCGAACCCACGGATCGCGAGATCATGACCTAAGCTGAAGTCCGATGCTTAACTGACTGAGCCACCCAGGCTCCCCAAGACATTTTTGGTTTTAAAAAATAGTATTATTCGTGAAAAGGAAGCATCTTCAAAATAAATAATTTAGTTAATATACCTGGTGGAATATAATTCTGAGAGAAATTTTTAGTGCTTTTAATATAAAAATCTTGATCCTCTAAGTTGACATTTATCAGGTCTATTTTAAGGCCTTCTTAAGGCCATAGACCTTTGTATTGATTTCAGGTCAGTTTTGGGAAAATGACTGAAAATATATAGTAAAATGAATAATTTTTCCAAACCCAATAATTCCAGTTTTGGGTATCTATACTTTGGAATTAAAAGCACCAGAAGCCAAAGATAAACATGCAAGGATGTTTAGTGCAATATTGCTTAGAGAAGCACAGAACTGGGAGCATCTAGAATGTTCATTAATAGGGTGAATAAAATATGATATACACTGTGGAGAAGTATGCAGCTATTGAAGAGTACAAATTAAATTATATTATTGACCTTGGAGCCAATATATGTGTTCATGATACATTAAGGGGAAAAATCAAATACAGATTCTTTTTTAATGGAAAGAATAGAACCCCATACATCTATGTATGTAGCAATACATTTTTTGTAGGTGTGTATTATCTTGGCAAGATGGGAGTGGATAGGAGAGAGAGGTTACTAAAATTTTCTTTATGTCTATCTCTATATCATTTGATTTGCTACAATGAGCAAATTTCTTTCTAAACTTAAATATTTTGGAAAGTAAAAAAGAAACATAGGAGTCTTGCTCTTCCAATTCTGCAAAAGGAAACAAGACTTCTTCTATGTGATAATGCAGTTATTCTGACCATTAGAATAGAAATTGAAGAAGAATTTATAGGCATTCAAATACCTACCAAAGCGTCATCATGTAGGCTAGTATTTTTCAACTGTTTTAGCCTGAGCTCCCCTGCATTTGACTGCGCCCTCCCATGTGTTTATCTCCAGGAGCCAAGAAGTTTTCCAGAGTTCTTACTTCCTATGGTTATAAAAAAGCAACACCCACCTCTCAGTTCTGACCTCACCCCTTCACCTGCCTCTCAATTAGAGAGTTTTAGTACAGCATTTTTGGTCTATTGCTTTTCACTAATAAGAGCGGCAATCACAAAGATGAGCCCTGAGAACAAAAACTTTCTGTTTAATTAAAACATGAAGGAAAACTGGAAATTTTCATACCACTTTTTTTTTATGTGCTTCTTAGAGTGCTTTCTTAGTTTACCCCCTCTGATCTACAAATGAGAAAATCTGGTTGCAGTAATATTAGATTCTCATTACTCAGTGGGTTCCTGCTCTGTCTGTGGTCACCTTGTGTGCTCCCAGGCAGTCATGATGAAGAACATCTTATCCAAAGGCTTTCTATACACAAAGGGTGTGAGTAACCCCAAGACCGCAGCCAAGAGTTTGAGCAAACACAGTGTAAGAAAATCATGGCGATGTTTAGTGGAGTGTGTGATAAAAGGAATGAAACTTTAGGAAAGGATATGGAAATGAGGTTAGAAGCTCAGTCCTCACAGATTTATAACCTAGAGGTGGTGACGGTTGGATTAAAACGTGAGCAAGTAGTTTGGCACAAAGGACTGGAAAACAGGACTTGCAGTTAGCTAGCTGGGTTTGGATAATGTGATAAAGCGAAGAGCGGAAGCGATTACATAGAACATTGACATTGTTTAGAATTATAGGTTTCCCCAGCTATTCAGAAGGAGAGCATTCCTATGAAACCTTTTGTAAGCCAAAAATGGCGTAAAGCAATGAAGCACTTACCACTAACGTATATGGAAAACTTTTCGAACGTTCCCACACTCCAAAAATAACTCTCTTAGGCTTTTCTGATACCACATCTTACTAATGGATGCACAAAATAAATCGAGAAAAAACAGAGGCTCACGGAGGCAGTTCAAAACTGCGGCAGCAGCTTGATACTGAGATGCTGGAGGCAGTTCCCGGGGAAGGAGCCGGGCAGTGCAATCTTACGCGCTGCGCTGCCTCTGTAAAGGCAGTGTGCCAAATGCTGAACACCATGTTCGCTTCTCACTTTTTTTGGATTTCTGTCAGTAAGCAAAAGGAGGTGCTAATGTAGCTCTTTTGTAAAAGTGAAGTGGCATAACCTGAACTTTCAAAACGTTGGAGGCCCGCACGCACAATGCTAGCGGATGGATTTAGTATCAAAATAATATGGCTGTTTTATAATTACAACCATGATGTAGCAATTCCTTCCTTCGTACACTGAGCATCATCTTCCAGCCAAGGCTCGTGGGCTTTGGCATGAACCCAGTACAGTTCAGCAGTCTCAGAGAGTGGAGGATGGAGAGAGGGAGGCAAGGGGGTGCCTCGAGTTCACAAATGAGAAAAAGAGGGTTTGGAGCTCCTAACTGTGCTTTCCCTCTGATGCCTGCAAAGATCAAATTGTGCCCACCCCGTGTATTTCGTTATCACATATTTCGAGAAGAAAAATTTTAATTTTTTTTTTGGTCTCATTTTCCCTGAATCAGCTTTGTATTTTCTGCTTTGAAATAGCAACGATGCTGAAACTTGGATAGAAAGGAAATTATAAATCTGAAATTGCCTTTCTATTATTTTCTGTACACTAAATGATTCTCAGAAAAAATGCACAGAGGCAGGCTTAGGAAATTGTTTTTTCCCTCTAAGCAACTTCTTTAAGAAGTAAAGCAGTCCTGGAAGCAGCAGTGGCATTGTGGAAGATTTAGATTCAGATTGACCACTAGTCTGTGGTTGATAGGGGTGCGATCCTCAAATCTGAATGCCAGTTGGTGTCAAATCAGGGTTTAGAAATAAAACTACTGGAAAAGTTTGTTACGGAAGTAATTATGCTAAGTAAGGTGGTTTGTGTTGAGGGTGCTAACCTTTCCTTCTAGTGTTTACTGAATCCAGCTTCAGCTGGAAAGCTAGCCTAGTTTAAGAAGGTGATTCGATGGAGGGAAAAAAAAATCTGCCATAAAGGTAAATTTAAATTAATTAGATTAAGTGAACACAACTTTGCCAATATGTAATAGGGTTTTAAAAACACAAATGAAATTTTACAAAAAGGGAGAGAGAAGAGAGATAAAATACAGGAAAAAGAAAGAGACCAAAAGTAGAAGTCCATTTTTAACCTGGGCTGGTTTGTCCAGAAACTTGGGGCTTTCTCCAGAGATGCTGAAGAAGGGGGGCAGGGTGCTGAGACTGGGCTGTGGGAGCAGTTTCTGGTGGAGGCCGTCCCCTTTTTTCAATCTCCTTTTTATTTTTATGCAGCCGGTCTCTAGTTTGTGAATGGCTTGGGTTCAAAAGGTTCCCTTGTAAATCCATAAATTACAACTACTGTTGTAATGCCAATAATTAGACCCCAAAGTGCATTACAGTTGACTTGGCTATTGCACATGAGTGTAAGCAGGTTTAACTAGAGAAGGATGGGCCAGTCTATGAAAATTTCTGTGGCCCCTAAATCATTTGGTGGGTGGGAGGTGCTGCTAAATGTGGAGGGTTTGGAGTCAGATGGACCTGGGTTCTTTTACATCCACATTTCTCTCTCTTTCTTTCTCTGCTGCTCACGGGTTGTGGGCAGGCTAGTTAATCTCATTAAAGGTCGTCATCAGGGGTGATAATAGCATCTCCTTAGAGCTTTGTTGTCAGAATTCAATGAGTATTGTGCACAGATGCTAGCTTGTTATATATTAATACTACATTAGTATAAAATGTTACAGTATTAATAGATACTAATTGGTATGATATATAATCGTTATTATTCCTTATATATGGCTTTCTGCATACTCCCCTTTTCTCCTAGAGAGATTATAACATTTGAGAGTAGAGAGTTTCATTGTGTATTTTGGTGAGTCTTAAATGCAATGCACTTTGAACATAGACCCTAGATGTGTTCATTTGTTGACAATGATTTGCTTTGTTCAAGGGCTTTAGAGACTAAAACTCTCCACTTTGATTTTTCCACATTTTCTTTCTCTTTGTTACAGGCATGTAGTGAACACAATTCTTATGATAACTCATTGTGCCTGGGTATTTATTTTGGCTCAAGGGAAAGAAAAGGGGAAGAACAAGAGTGAGAGTGAAAATTCCCCATGATACCTAGACAGATGTTAGAAGAAAAAAGAAGAGAGAAGGAATCCAAAAAATGTATGTATTTAAGAAAGAGAAGACTGGGTAGAATTTGCCGAACTTGAGAAGTAAGAAAGTAATGTTGTGTACGCGGTCCCCTGAAAGGAAATGGAGGTGGGGGTGGGGATACAATATGGCCTTAGTACCTCAATTGACCAGCAGGTGGTGTGTCCCCAACTCAGAGCAGCTTGTTTGGAATTTGGCACAAGGCAGACAGATAGATGGGCAGCTTCGGCAGGGGGCAGCTGGCAGAAGAGGTTCCTGCTCTCTGAGCATGTGTACATGGGATGGATACCATTTAGGAATTTCTACCTAAGGGAATGCCTCGTGTAGGCATAGAGGCCCATCATGGCATCTCTGAGAGACGGAATCCAGCTGCTCAAGCAACACCATACTTCTTTCCTCTTCCCGCATCCTTTGAACCTGGTGGTTCCACTACTTTCAGTGATTTGCTATTGAATATTGGGTCCAGGACCAGAAGGGTAGAGAATTGAGACTTGGTTGGGAAGATATGTGTAGTTTTATTAATGGATGGTGAGACTTTGCTGCTCTTGGTCCTTTTTTCTTGATCACATTTCTTGACAATGGCTTTCTCCTCTTTGTGGAGATAATTAAAACATTTAAGGATGATTGCATGTCTCTTTATATAAAAAAGATGTCATTTAAAAATGAACAACTGGGGGTGCCTCGGTGACTTAGTCAGTTGAGCGTCTGAGTTCGGCTCAGGTTCCATGGGTTCCAGCCCCACGTCAGGCTCTGTGCTGATGGCTCAGAGCCTGGAGCCAGCTTCGGATTCTGTGTCTCCCTCTCTCTCTGAGGCTCCCCCCTCGTGCTGTCTCTCTCTCTCTCTCTCTCTGTAAATAATGAATAAACGTTAAAAAAATTAAAAATGAATAACTGATACACATTTATAACAGAAACAGTAGAAAAAAGGTGATAAGTGCAAAGGGGTTGGAAAACACTGACCCCATTTCCCAAAGATAATGACTATTAAAAACTTGATATATAGTTGACCCTTGAACAACACAGGTTTGAACCCACTTGCATGTGGATTTTTATCAATAAATACAGCACTCTAAATGTATTTTCTTTATTATTTTCTTAATAGCACTTTCTTTTCTCTAGCTTACTTTATGGTAAGAATACAGTATATAATGCATCTACAATGCAAAATATGTGTTAATTGGCTGTTTATGTTATGAGAAAGGCTTCCAGTCAACAGAAGTCTATTAGTCATTAAGGTTTGGGGCAGTCCAAAGTTAAATAAGGATTTTCGACTGCAGGAGGGGTTGGCACCCCTCACCCGTGTGGTTCAAATGTCTGCCGTATAACATTTCAGACTTTTACATATGTTCACATGTTTTTTTTAGAAAAATGAGATCATACTGTATAAACTGTTTTATACCTTGTGTTTTCTGCTTAATCTATGCTGAATATTTTTCTGTGTTAATATACTGCAACAACATTACTTTATAATGTTTGTTTAGTGCTAAATCTTACAAATGTATAGTAATTTATTCAACTATTTTTGGTACACAGATTGTTTCTAATTTTTCACTAGTATAAACAATGTTGTGAGAAACATTCCTGCACATATGAAAATCAATATTATTTTCTAGGGATATATTTCTAGGACAGGAACTGATGAATTAAAGGGTATACATATTTTATTTTTTTTAAATTTTTTTTTTCAACGTTTTTATTTATTTTTGGGACAGAGAGAGACAGAGCATGAACGGGGGAGGGGCAGAGAGAGAGGGAGACACAGAATCAGAAACAGGCTCCAGGCTCCGAGCCATCAGCCCAGAGCCCGACGCGGGGCTCGAACTCACGGATCGCGAGATCGTGACTTGGCTGAAGTCGGACGCTTAACCGACTGCGCCACCCAGGCACCCCAAGGGTATACATATTTTAAAAAGCTTTTGCTACATGTCACAAAGTTATCTTTCTTACAGCTGGTACCAATTTATACTCTTGCCCCCAGAGTATAAAGGTGCCATTTTCCAAAACCTCCTGCCAGCATTGGGAATTATTGATTTTTTTTATCTTTGTTATGTTTAGAAATACTAAATAGTATGCTATCATTTATTTAATTTGTACTCCATTTTAGGAAGCTGATTTTTATTTATACTGGTCATTTATATTTCTTTACTTGAAAAGAGATTCTTTTTTTAAAATTTATTTATTTTGAGAGAGAAAGAAACTGAAAGTGGGGGAGGGCAGAAAGGAGAGAAAGAGAGAGAGAGAGAGAGAATCTCAAATAGGCTCTGAGGTGTCAGCAGAGCCCAATGCAGGGCTCGAACCCATGAACAGAGAAATCATGACCTGAGCTGAAATCGGATGCTTAACCGACTGAGCCACCCAGATGCCCCAATATATTTCTTTACTTGTAAAGTCTGTTTTTAAATGTTTATTTATTTTTGAGAGAGAGAGAGAGCATGAGCAGGGGAGGGGCAGAGAGAGAGAGGGAGACACAGAATCCGAAGCAGGCTCCAGGCCCCAAGCTGTCAGCACAGTGCCTGATGGGGCTCAAACTCACAAACTGTGAGATCATGACCTGAGCCGAAGTCGAACACTCAACCGACTGACCCACCCAGGCGCCCCGCTTGTAAAGTCTTTATCATATTCTTTGCCAAGTTGTTAATTATAAACACTATTTATATGTTAAGGCCATTAACCCTTTACCATACAGGTTTCATGTTTTAATCTCATTCTGTCATTTGTGATTTAATTTTGTTTATAGTAGGGTTATTTTTGACATACATAAATTTTACATTTTAGTTATTTAAATATTTAAAACTTTTTAATTGGCTTCAGCTTTTGTGATCATAATTAAAATAAAACAATTTTCATGATAAAAGTATTTAACCATGATTAAAATAATTTTCAGATTATAAAAACAATCACATGATTTTCTTCAAATCTGTGTGTGGTCTTATTTTCACATTTAGTTCTTTTGCCCACTAGGCATTTACTTTGTATATGGTGTGAGGTAATAATTGCATCTTTAATTTTTCCTAATACTTAATTATTCAACCAGCTATTAAATAATTCATTCTTTTCCCACTGGGTTTAAATATCATATTTAACAAATAAACATTTTATTTTTTTAATATATTTTTTTTTTCATTTTTGAGAGAGAGAGAGAGAGAGCGTGAGCAGGGGAGGGGCAGAGAGAGAGGGAGACATAGAATCTGAAGCAGGCTCCAGGCTCCGAGCTGTCAGCACAGAGCCCAATGCGGAGTTGAACTCATGAACTGAGATCATGACCTGAGCCAAAGTCAGACACCTAACCGAATGAGTCATCCAGGCACCCCAACAAACATTTTAATATAGTACTTGTATTTATATTTTCTGGCTTTCTGTTCTGTTTCATTGCTCTGCCTCTTTTAGCAACAGAATCAAATCTTTAATCCTTTTTTTTTTTAGTTTATTTATTTATTTTGAGAGAGAGAGAGTGTGTGCACACAAGTGGGGGAGGGGCAGAGAGAGAGAGAGAGAGAGAGAGAGAGAGAATTCCAAGCAGGTTCCTCACTGTCAGTGCAGAGTCCCACATGGGGCTCAAACCCACTAATCATGAGATCATGACCTGAGCGGAGATAATGACCTGAGCTGAAATCAAGAGTGGGACACTTAACTGACTGAGCCGTGCAGGTGTGCCCAAACTTCTAATTCTTGATGTTTTCAGCCTACTTAATACCCAGTACCCCCCACTCACTGTTGTTTTATAAACTTCTCTTTTAAAAAAAATTTTCAGGTTTTTTTCTTTCAAATAAACTTCAGGATTTCTTTTTGATCTGTTTTTTTTAAAATTTCTGGCATTTTAATCTAACTGTAATTACATTTATAAATTAAATAGAGGAGAATCGACATCTGTACAATGTTGAGTCTTCCAGTCTTGGAAAATCGTATAATGATCCATTTATTGAAATGTTTTTTTATTTTTTCAGTAGAGTTTCATACATTTCTTTATATATTCTTCATTTTTCTTGTTTTTCCTAGAAATTTTGTTATTATTGTTGCTATTGTGAATAAGATTTTTTTTTCCTGATGTTTTCTAACAGTTTTAGGCTATTATGTGGGGCACTCAATTAATTTTATTTTGTGACTGTTCACCTCACTGACATTTCTAATTATTTAAAACAGTTTTAGAAGTTGAATCTATTAAGGGATTATAACATATGCAAGTTAGATAATTTTGTCTCTTGCTTTCTTATAGTTCTTTAGTTTTGTTGTTGTTGTTGTCATCTAGTTGTCTTGGCTTGAATGTCCAGAATAGTGCTAAATGATACTAGTGACAATGAGCATCATTTTTTGTTCCTGATTTTAACGTTAATACCTCTAGGACTACACCATGAGGTATGATGCCTGTGTTTGGTTTGGGGTAATCTTGATCATGCCAGGAAAAATCGTCCTAACTCCATTTCATTAATTAAAAAAAAAAACTGATGTTGAATTTTATCAAAAGTCTTTTCAAGAGTACCTACTGTGCTAATTCCAAGACTTTTTCCTATCATGGCATCTTAAATATTGAGATTATTCACATCTCTATGGTAAACTATGTTTATATGTGAGGTTCGTCTATGGTTTCCATTATTAATCAGTTTGTTTTTACATCAGGGGTATTATGTTAGATTTCTGTTACTTTTGCACATTTGAACATTTTATACAGCCAGGAAATTATCTGTGGCTTGAAACTCAGGGAGAACTTGATTGTGTAAATAATTTGGACTAAAAACTTTCCTCGGGAACAATTTCTCAATACCTTTTACATTGTTCCATGATCATTGATCTGTTGTTTTTCAGCTTTTTGAGTTAGTTTTCTTCTAATTAACTCTTTTGGCTCTACTTACAATATTTGGTGTGGTATTCTCATTACTGAAAACTTCTAAGCATTTGATAATTGCCTTTTTGTTTTTTTTCTCAATCACTGATTTTTCCACTTTTTAAATGTTTATTTATCTTTGGGAGAGAGACAGTAAGCAGGAGAGGGACAGAGAGAGACACACACACAGCATCTGGAGTAGGCTTCAGGCTCTGGGCTGTCAGCACAGAGCCCTACTAGGGGCTCGAACCCACCAACCACGAGATTGTGACCTGAGCCAAAGTTGGATGCTTAACCAACTGAGCCACCCAGGCACCCCCCAATGCATTATTTTTTGAAAGAAGAGTTATATAATTTTTCCAAGAGCTTTGCTCTTTTTTGACTTATACTTTTGCAATTATATTATAGTTTTATTCCAGTCTGGTCATAGATTGTGGTGAAAATAATTTCTTTTGGGCGCAAATCACTTACAATTTTTGGGTGGCCTAATATAAAATTGGTTTTTGTAAAATTTTCTCATATCTTTTCTGAGCAGAATAAACAGAAGACCTTTCTCTTTAATCATTCATTTATTCAGTCAGCATTGTTTCAGCTATGTGTCTCCTTCAAGAGTCAGGCATGGTATTAGGCACCGCAGGATATAAAATGAACAAGTCACAAGCTTTCTTTAAGGTTGTCAAAGTTTGGATGGGACATAGATACATTAAGACCTAATTTGACACAAAGAAATGCAATGGTAGCAGAATTTACAAAAGAAGGGCTTGAACCCTATCACAGCTTCTGGGAATGCAAAGATGCCTACGATTCTACCATGGTTTTGGGGAAGCTTTCAGCACGAAAGTGTAAAAAAATAAATGAATTAGTTAAGGTCAGAGGCAGACTTTTGGAGGCCAGACAATTAACTAGGAAACCGCTGTCATCATTCAGTAATAAATTAAGACATGTAAAAACTGTTAGGAAACAGGAAGAAAAGAGGGGATTTTCACATGTGAGGGTGGCAGGTATTAGAAGAGTCCACACAGGAGGCTGAAGGAGGTCGAAGTGAAATGTTGCAGAAGCCACAAGAGGACACATTTGGGAATTCTTGGCCACTTAGGTTAAGTGCAGCTGAGAGGTCAAGTAAGATGAAAGCAAAAATGTGTCCAGTAGCATCAGTCTTTGGTGACTAGGGGAAAGCAGTTTCAGTAAAGTTGGGAGAAAGAAGCCAGACTATAAGCAGATCTCAATGTAAATGGCTCGTGAAGATGATGGAGGCATGAGGTGTTTCTCCAGAAGCTTAGCTGTGAAGGGAATGAGCGGGTTAGGGCAACAATGAAAGGAGCAAAGGCTCAAAACAAATGGCTTTTAAGACGTAAAAATAATGTGAGCATATTTGGATAATGAGGAAGGTGAGTGGACAGGGAGAGAAGGCATGATTGTTGGCCAAAGGATCCTGAACAGGTAGGGGTCCCAGGGTGAGACACAAAGCCCGAGGGCTGATGGCCTTTGATGGAAGGAGGGCTCTTTTTTTTTAGTTGAAGGAGATGATTGGTACCCGTAGGCATTTGGGACAGAGAGGTGGGGTCTCCCCATTTCTTTGCAAGGCTGAGTGTGTTTGTGGAACCTCAGTTATACTGCTGGATATTGTCAGAAGGGTGCAGGGTCTTGTTCTGCACTGACAGTTCACTTTATATGTATGATTTGGGGTCCGTCCCTTCTTCTCATAGAAATGAGAGAACTTTTATGCTTGCCTTTCTTGAGGCTGTTTCTCTCTCTCTCTCTCTCTCTCTCTCTCTCTCTCTCTCTCTCTCTCTCTGATGTTTTATTTATTTTTGAGGGAGAGAGCATGAGTAAGGGAGGGACAGAGAGACGGGGGACAGAGGATCTGAAGCTGGCTCTGTGCTGACAGCAGCCGGCCCGATGCGGGGCTTGAACTCATGAACCGTGAGATCATGACCTGAGCTGAGTGGTATGCTCAACTGACTGAGCCACCTAGGCACCCTGAGACTGTTTTTTGAAGGATTTTCCAGAAGTCTCTGTCTCATTAACTATGTGGTATGCAATAGACCATCAGAATAACACTGTTAGTTGCAAATAAAGTGACTGATGGATGCCATAAGATCACAAAAGTTTCCAATAAGTAAATCAAAATAACATTTCACATCTTCAATAAGCCTCCTTTTCTGTGTCTGATTAATGATTGTCACATGAGGAGAAAGATTTATGAACGTGACATATTTTAGCACACTGTATTTTGATATCTGTAGTTTATTACTAACTTTGAACTACAGGGGATTGTTTTGAGGCTTGCAAAAAATTTCTGGATTTACACTTTGGGCATTCACATGTTGGTAGCAAATTAGCCCCCTGAAAAATTGGCAAGCCTGAGGAGTTTTGGTCTTTGTTATTCTGGAAAAACACTCTATCCTCTGCATGGAGGGAACTTCTGGTTTAATTCTGTAAATAATTATGAGACAAAACCCGCATATGAAAGATTTCCCACATAAACTCCTCTATTGAGTAAGAGCTCACTTATTAAAAATCAAGGTTGACAGTTTAACAGGCTCATTATGGTTCAGAAATCCCCTGGGGCATTTTAACCTTTTAAAATCTTTTTTGGATGTTCATTTTGCCAAATGAGCTGACTCCCTGCCGTATCTCCATTCTGCCCTGCTTGGGCTCTGATCTTAGAAAGTGTCACTCTTACTATAGCAATAAGTCAGGCGCTACCCAAAGTCAGATAGTCCGCAGGCTTTCCTCGGAGAGGAAGATGAAGAGGACGGGGTGGGGAAATCTGCTAAGGTGAGAGGTCTGAATTCAACTAGGTGCCCAGATGGTCTGGCACCTTCGTGAGCAGCACAGGAAACAGCACGTTGGTTCAACTTCCTTGCGCCAAAGGGGGCAGCAGCACATCTATAAAATGGCTTGTACATTTTGTGATCATTTCTGTTTCCACTCTGATTCCCTGGCTGATCATCTCAATGGCTCTGCTGTGCCCCCGAACGTTGGTACAATCCAACAGATAACTAGAATGTCCGGAGGTTTGGTTTTAAGCTACCTGCAGTCGTTTCCAATGGGTGTCTAGACGAAGCTGTTTCTGATATTCTCCATTAACCCTCACACGTCTGCCCCTCAGCATCACTTGGCACAGCAGCCCTGGCCTTTGCAGTTAAACTTAAGCATTCTTAGACAGTCTGCTTTCCTCAGAACAGGCTGCCTTGTTAACAGCTCTACCGCCAAAGTGAGCCCAGGATGCGGAGAAAACGAAACCAAGATGGAGCACTGCTTCGCTGTATTCCCGGGGGCACCTGGGACGTAGCACCGTTTCCACCTGCTGGGCCGTTCTGTGCTTCCTTCCTTGCTGTTCTAGAGCCCCAGTGAAGACCTGAGTGAGAGGGCAGAGCACAGGGACTGCCAGCCTCCCCCTACCCCACCCCCATCAGCCTTACCCCACCCCCATCAACTTTCCACTTGCAGTGACCTGCCCTCCAGGGTGACTTATCAGATGTTTGGGGTTTGCCACTAAAAGAAAACAAACGGTGGAATGTCCTGCCCTGCGTGCTAATGAAACGGCTGAGCCAGCTCAGGGGTTATGAGGTTTGCGAATTAGGAGAATAATGATCTTCAGTTTCTGACCTCCTGGCACAGGCGGCAGTATTTATCAGGAGGCGCATGTGACTGGTTAAGAGACAGAGCCCCAGCTTGGAGGAAACAGCTGCTTGCGGCATGCTCCTGCATTTGGCAGCTGGACAGGCAGGGTGCTGATGTGAGGACTAGGCGACAGAACCGCCCCAGTAAGTAACTGGAGAACTTTTTCGTGTGTGTGTGTGTGTGTGTGTGTGTGTGTGTGTGTGTGTGTGTGCGTTTTGTAAGGCACTGACAATTTTTAATTTTGATTTTGGTTGCCCTCTGGCACTAAAGGAGGTATATTATTTGTGTTATTTGTGTTGTCTGTTGGCAATAGCCATTTGTATTTTTACTGATTTTTTTTTTAGAACCTGTCATTTGCAGCAATGTTTTCTGACTTAAAGTGTGAATGAGGCATACTGCTTGATTCCTATCTAGGAAAACAGCAAGTTGATTTCCTGGTGTCTGGGATGTTCATGATCCGTGGTGTTTAGGTTCAAAGTCAAGTTTGAGATTATGAGGTGGAGAGTGTATTAAAGTGAATTGATGACTAGGTTCGATTTTAATCAATTTTTACCGTTGAAGCTTGCAAAATAGTGTTTTCAGAAATTTGTATGTCTGCCTTGACCATTTCTACTCAACTTTGAAAACTCTTTCATTTAACAATGTATAACAATCTGCAATATAGAAAACTAACAAAATAATATTGAGATTTAGATTAGAAAGCATGTTTGGGTTTCAGGCAAGCTTCATAACTCATCAAAGACATATTTTCTAGCTCTTCTCTTGAACGAGCTTTTTCAACTTTGTTGCTTTGACGCTGAATTTTTTAGTCACCCCTGGTCTTCCTTACTTTAGATAAAGGAAAGTTAGTGTTTTGATGATGCTCAGTGTCCTTCCTCTTGCCTGGATTATTAAAAAATGTTACCTGAAGTTGATTATCAACTCTGGGGGCAGAGGGGAGGGCTTCCAAATAGCTGAGATCTCTTCTTTCTCAGGTTCATTCAGTGGTGCTGGGGCTTGCTCTTAGGAGAGCACAGAGCAGGCATTATGCTGGAATGGATGTGTTGTTTGGAGACTTTTGTCCTTCTGGGGTAGTCACCAGCCAGAATGTTTCAGAAAGGAAAAGGGGAAAGGGAGAGGACAGCACCCGTAATGGATGAGGTAAACCTCTGGAAGTGACAGGTCTCTGAATCAGAGCATTGAGCGAGATAACCAAATCAGTTCCTTTTTCTGGATTGTCTGGACATTAAGGAAGGTGGGGGGAGGGGGAGTAGGTTGTTTTGATTTGAATTCTTACCAAACAGTTATTTTGCTTGTGACGAGCACAGGGCACCCTGAAGTGTGTTTGCTTCTCCAGGTGACGGATGGATTGTCAGCTATGCTCAGGCTGTCCGGTTTTCTTGCAATTTCCGCCCCCTGCCTGGATGGAACACAGCTCTCCCCGCCCCACCTCCCTGCCCTGGTATGTGGAGGGCAGACTGGAAATGACCTGGGGCACGCTGGTCCCGCTGCAGTTTTCCTCAACACACTTGGTCTGGAGTAGCACACTGGCCAAAGATCTGGGGTGGAAGCACTTTCGGATGACCCTCCGAGAAAGTGGCTAGTCTGGCGCTGGGAAGTTTCTCCCCTTCTTTCCCATAAAATGGAAAAGATTCGACAAGACTCAGAGTATTCAATGAGACAAAAAGTTATTTCTAACTCCGCCATTTCTTTTAATGACATTTGTGTGAAGTCCTTGATTTAGCCTGTGGCCACATGGCCCAGTGACTTCCCTATTTGACTACAGGGCCCTAGCTACCCACTGGGCCACTTTTTTAGGGAGTTTGCTGCTGCTATAGTTTCACTTTTACTGCGAGTCTATTGGAAAAGAACTATGAGGTGAAATTGATTTCTCCAGAATAATAGAGACCCCTTCAGTAAAATGGAGGGTCTCACTGGCTATCTCTAGAACAGCCTTCGGAATTATTCAAGTGCTGATATTTTGAAGGCCCACAGACTATTTTGAAAAATCCAATGATATCTTGACTTTCAAAATATCAACAGAATAATAAATAATTATTTTACATGTAGGTAGTATGTCCATAGGGTCAAAGACTTTCAGATCTGGATAGGAATTTTAGAGTGTGCAATTGAGCGCATTTCAGAGTTGAGAAAATTCTAACCAATGTGTCTGGGTCAAAGTGTTAGTCGCAGAGCCAGGAAAGAGGGCTAGAGGCTTCTGCCAGGATTATTCTATTATTATTGTAACATTAACACTGATAATTATAACTTGAATTTATTGAGCACTTTGCCAAATGATGTGCTAAGCAAATGTATTTATTTTCTTATAATCTTCAGAGTAAGTCTATGTGCTATATATTATTATTCCAGTTTTATAGGCAAAGAAACTGAAGCTTGGGGACCCCCTTAGCTGGGCAATATGTAGCACAGACCCAATTGGCTCCTGGAACGGACACCGGAAACTGCACACATTAAAAGACTTAACGTGGAACACATACACTAATTCCACACATTTAAACTTAAAAGCTTAATGCTTAATGACATGCTTAACGGGATGCAAATGAGAATGTTTCAGTGCAATACAATTAGACACACAACGTGTGTTAAGGCTCTTTCGAACGGTCCCTGGCAGGAAGGGCGAGGTTTCCCCTTGTGACAGTCCAAGCCCAGGCTGTGCAGGGTCACTGACCTGCAGCCTGTTTTTCTCTCTGAGAGTAGTTCAGTGATGGCTCCCGCACTGGTCAGAACAGCAAGTTTGAGCTTTATGATTACCCTGGAATACACCACTCTTGTTGCCCTTTCTGGCCTTTTCTCTCAGCTTTTCCTGTCACTCCTTTCCTTTGGAGGACAGCCACTCCACCTGTACCCCACACCAAATAGCTGGCTTGGTGGTGATAAAACTATGAGGCAGACCTGTACATTGTTGTTCAACCTGGAACGTTGGTTGTCCAAGTAGGGGGTGGTTGTTCATGAACAGAAGCAATGTACTCCTTTTGTTTGCTCCATTTGTTCTGAGCTGTGAGGGGAGACGATAGGCTGGGGCACCGAGGTGACGGAGGAGAGGTGTGCTTTTCTCTGCACACTTCCCCGACCTGCATATGGTCGCCATACTTGCAGGCCATGAACCTGCAGCTTCTCTGGCTCATCAGCCAGAGACCAAGCTTTAAAGAAATCTTAAAAAAATCTCAAAATTTCATTTGGCTCTCCATATTCCTCCATATGGTTCAATGTCAAAATTAGGGCGGCGATAAGAAAGAGCACTGAGTAATGCACATGTAGCAGAAGGGTCCTTTGCTTAATCAGGAGGAGAATTAAGTATGTAGACCAGTCATGGATGTCTTTGAGAAAGTGGTCAATGTTTTTTCAAAGCTGTTATATGACAAGATTACACATTCTGAAGATCAAGCTCCATATAGCAAGAAGGGGGAATTTTTAATCGACTTCTCACCTACTGATGCTTCTAAAACTAAGCCCAACTCCAGAGAAATCAGCAATATAGTCTGCTAAAACAGAACCACTGGAAATTACCTCCAGTCCTTGGTGGGAATGGCTTATTTTCATGGCAGTTGGCATAGTCCAGTGGGTTATTTATACAAGAGACACATGAGACAGACTCAGAATCACTGCAGAGTCTGTAAGGTATACTCCAGAGCTGGTTTAAAGCAAAATAAAATGTTTGGTTATCTTCTTGGGACCTTTTAGGATGAGGAAACAAAATTTGTGATGCCATGTTGGCTGCCTTTGTTTCTTTGTCTTTCCCAGAATGTGTATTCCAAAGAACCTGTTCCGGAAGAGTTAACTCCCTTGGGTCTCATTTTCCCTTTGCAGTGATCGCTCATTTACAAGCCGTAGAGTTGTTCAGCTGTTTGTATGTCACATTCCCTTTGTTTTAGGGATTTGAAAATCTGGGTTTTGTGGGGTGTTGTTGCAGTTTCAGATGATCACAGCAGTCTCTCTGGAGTCCGTGGAGTAGGTTCACTGTGTTGGATCTTGAGCCCTTTTGTAGTATCGAGAAGACAGATTCCTGCATTTATGTAGGAATTTTCTGGTGTAAGGCGCTTCCTTGCACTTTGCCACAATTCTTTGGAATGAGGGATGACATCATCACCATCACCACTGTTTACAGTGAGGAAACTGAGAATGAGGGAAGGTGAGTGAACTTGTCCGTGGTCATGGGACCAGTAACTGGGAGTGCTCACCTAAGTCCTCTGTCTTCTGACTCTGAATAATACCTGTAGAATTGTCCTCTGTGATCAAAAGTGCTGTAATTTGTATTATCTTCTGATGGGCAAAAGTTAAATGAGAGACTGATTTGTGATGTACCATCCCATGCATGTCAGTGATGGTATTTCCAAAGCCTACGGATATTTGGCCTCAGAAACAAGGTCAGCCTTAGTTATAGACATGGTAGTATTTGCTTGGGGTGGTATTTCTAAACAAACTTGGTCATTTTCCTCCCTGCAGATCCAACGTAAGTTGGAGTCATACTAACTACGGTATGATGTAATATTCAACTTTTATAAGGTATCTGGGTTTTTTGTTTGTTTTAGATATAAAAAATGCAGTCTGTTGTCCAGCATGTGCTCCATTATCCCACAAAAATCATTATTGGAACAAAATAATGGAACAAAAGCATTATTAGAAGTTCTGCCTGGTTACAGTACCCTTATTCACATGGGAAATAGTATACTCTGACTACTAGCAACAGTGTCCCCTGTGACCACTTCCCTCTGCAAAGTTATCTGCCCACTACTGAGAGAGTCCTAGCTCTCTAGAATAATTGAGACTCTTCACTACTAGTCAGTTTTCTGGTATGGTAACCCAGTTCATTGTATAACAGTGCTATCTGTATGTTGGCAAGGTCATAAAAATGACAGCACAAGTGCCTGATGATTTTATGATGCAGCTGCACATTTTAATGGCTATGGCTTTGAGGTGGGGGTGTGGGGGACAAGGGACAGCTCTTTGACCATAACAACTGTTACAGTGTTGTTGTTTCTTCAAAGTAGCTTTTTTTTTTTAGTATGAATGTGAAAGGTAGCCTTCTTTTAATTTAAAAAATCCTGAACAACATTTAATTAATGAGTTGACACAAAGAGCATTTTTCCTTAGCAACTACTGTAGTAATCAGAACTTTCTGCACCTTTCAAGAAGACAAAGAGGGAAAAAATTAGAAAGAAAGAAAGAAAAGAAAAGAAAAGAAAAGAAAAGAAAAGAAAAGAAAAGAAAAGAAAAGAAAAGAAAGGAAGGAAGGAAGGAAGGAAGGAAGGAAGGAAGGAAGGAAGGAAGGAAGAAAGAAAGAAAGAGAGAAAATAAGATGGTACGTTAAAGGCTTAGCTTCCTGGATTCCAGCCTGTAGAATAGGAAGTAGCCCCTATTGTAAGTGGAGAGTTCAACTCAATATATGAATGATTTGCCTGCCTGCACATACCCTAACATCTTGGAAGTTTCTATGTGATCAAACCAGTCATTTTATTTCTTGAAGACTCGTCTATTCAAACTGCTGCTCTATCTTTACTCGTAACTTTGTGCTGCTTTAGGAGGATCTGTCTCCACCCCACAAAATATTCCAAGAGCCTTGCCTAGATCATTATGCCATTAATTTGCTTTTGCATTGTAAGTGTTTTAAGTGAATGTGTTCCAGGTACAGTCTTTGACAGAAAACTAGTGATGGGGAAAATAATGTGGAAAAAAGTTTGTCATTAGTTCCAGAACTTCACTTTAGTCACTTTGCTGCTGCTTCATTGTTTCAAAAATCACAGACAAGGTGGGTACCTGGGGGGGGGGGGGCTCATTTGGCTAAGCATCCAGGGTTAAGCATCCGGCTCTTGGTTTCAGCTCAGGTCATGATCTCATGGTTGATTTGTGAGTTCAAGCCCCATGTTGGGCTCTGTGCTGACAATGTGGAGCCTGCTTGGGATTCTCTGTCTCCCTCTCTCTCTGTGTCCTTCTCCCACTCATGCTCTCTCTCCCTCTCTCTTAAAAATAAATAAATAAACATTTTTTAAAAAGTGTCTTAAAAAAATCACAGACAAGTAACTACATTTGAATGTGTTTACATGATTTTAATTGCTTTTCTTTCTCCCTTCTGAAATATTTGTATTGTGATTGAGACCTTAGCAACTGATGAACTAGGAAGGCAAGGGGCTGGAGAAGAACTTAGGCAAAGAGGCCATCAATTTGCCATGGAATAAGACTCCAAATTAAGAAAGAGAGAAAGAGAGAGAGAGAGAGAGAGAGAGAGAGAGAGAGAGAGAGAGAGAGAAGGGGGTGTGGGAGAAAGAAAGAAAGAAAGAAAGAAAGAAAGATGAAAAAAAAGTCTGTTCAGTCATGCCTCTGTTTTGTTTTGAGAAAATAATTATTTTTCATTTCATTTAACAATTCAAAATGAGCAGAATCAATTTTCCTTGGAGACTTTTATATAAGTTCACTTTAGGAAGGTACCAGCTAGAGGTTCCTATTCAGGAACTGACACACTAGTTTGATAGAACTCTTTGGACCCAGAATCGAGGAGCTTGGAAGGACAAATAGCCTCATCTAGCCACACCCTGTCAACTTGCCTATGACTATCAAGGAGGCATGTTCTCAAATATCAAGTTAACATAGAATTCTGGAGCTCAAAAAGTACTCAAGAATTTAAAACTTTTTTAAAATGGAAGAACTGAGTATAATTTCTGGAAAAATCTGGAAAAATCATACCCTGGTTTCAATTTGACTGAACTTTGGATTCTGCCTTACTTTCAGTTCTGCTTTCTAAACGTAGAAAGTATTTCGTGTATACATGGAATGCTTGCCATTCAAAATCATGAGTTGACAGGATGTTTTGCAGATCGCTGTTTATGGCAAGGACAGTGCTCAACTGAATGGTGGTGCTCTAGGTTTCTCTGTTGTCTCTCTCTCCCTACTCATTCAGATTCTAAGATGAATCTGTCTCTCTTTTCCTTCTGTAGTTGGCATTTATTTTTTTTTTAAGTTTATTTATTTTGAGAGAGAGAGAGGGGGAGAGCATGAGTGGGGGAGGGGCAGAGAGAGAGAGAGGGAGAGAGGGAATCCAAAGCAAGCTCCATACCGTCAGCAGAGCCCAACATGGAGCTCAAACCCACAAACTGTGAGATCATGACCTGAGCCGAAATCAGGAGTCGGACATTTAAACAGTAGTTTAATGTAGTTGGCATTTAAACAGAATCTGCTGCTGGGAGAGGAAAAAAACTGATGTTTATTTTCACAACGTCCAGAGGTAGACATTATCATTGACATTCTTACAGAAGAGAAAACTAAATTTCAGAGAGGTTGAGTATCTTGCACATGGTCACAAGCCAGGGAGTAGTGAAGCCAGGGTTCTGGTCCTAGTCTGCCTGTAAACAAAGTGTGTGCCTTTTCTACTCAACCACACTTGTCTCTCACTATGTTTATGTTAAAATCTGGTGCTCACTATGGGAAGGGCAGCCATTCTGTGGAGTCTGGATTCTGCTGGCCTTGTCATGTAACCAACATTACATCATGCCCAATACCTAGCCATTTCCATTAGAGGAGTGCTATAGCACAAAGAGACTTCATAGGAATCTGTGGATTTATGACTGCATCCCATAGTCTCCTTGTAGCCTGCACCCAGAAAACACTCATCCTGCTTGCACTGTTGAGGTGTTCTCTCAGCTGTGGCATTCTGCACCGTGGCCAGTGTTCTCTTGCAGAGCCTAGCCTCTGGCTACACTCAAAAATCATTACACGATCTCAGATGATGACAAGTATAAAGAAGATCATGACTGGAGGACCTGGCTGATTAACAAGCAGTGACCGTTTGCTTTAAATTATATTTGGTTTTTATGAGAAGTGACATAATGTTGGCATCAAAAGAAGCAATCATACTCGCTTAATAAATTGTTTCTTGGGGCCATGATTACAAATAGATAAAAGGGCAAGCAGACCTTGAAGCAGGACCAGTGGAACATATCTCATGCTATTTTAATTCTCTATGTTTTAGAAGAAATACTTCCTTCACCCTCTCTTGGAAGCTGCAGGAACTGTGGTCGACTTAAGCCAGTGATGGTGGTTTTACTGTGTAAGAATTGAGGTTTTATCTTTTCACCTATCACGATGACTGAGAAATATATCACACATAGAATTCTGCAACTCTTTGGAATTTTCTCTCACATCAAGCTTGTGTAATAGAGGCTAATACGTTCAAAAAATTGTTTTGAGTTTTAATTCTCAGATACGGAGATTTTACTCAACCAACAGTTATTAAAACTTCAGTAACTACAGTCTAGTTTATGGGACTTCTTATGTGGAAGCTGGAGTTTACATTTAGGTAACAAAAGTTAAAGAAAAAAAAGCCCCAAATATATTTTCCTATAATTAATTTGGCAAGTATTTTTAAACATATGCTTTCTGCTGCCTGTTGCACTAACCTGAATAATGGCACAAACTTTACCCTGGAGGATATTACCACCTATATTAAGCATACCAATATATTTTTTAAAATCACAATAATCATAACACACAAATATGTGGTCTATAACAAAGGCTTGTGTAGAGTTTTGTGGAAGCTGGGGAAGAGAAGATGACTATTTGTGTGAGTTAAGGAATGTTCCTTAGATTTGGTGACATTTGAACTAGGTTCAAAAGGACAAGTAGTCATTGTTCAAGAAGAAAAAACTGTATTTTAAAAGTCTTCTTTCCACAAATAACATGTAGCTTGGTAGAGCTGAATCAGAGGGTACCTGTTGGAAGAGGAACTGGAGAAAAGGCTCAAAGATAAGGGTATTCTGATGGCTGAGGTAGTGTTTGCCCTTCTGCAGCATTTAGATATTTTTGAGGATGATTTAAAATTAAAAAAAAAATTTTTTATTATAAAACATTTCCAACATATACACAAGTAGACAGAGTAATATAATGAACCCCCTTGTATTCATTACCTGACTTCAACAATTTTTGATGACCAATCTTGTTTCATTTCTATCCCCATGCATGTTCTCTTGTTCCCATATTAGTTTTGACACAAATCTCAAACATTTAATCATTCCACCCATAAATATTTTAGTATGTATTTAGTATGTATTTCTAAAATATAAGTTTTCTTTTGAAAAATCCATAATGTAATTAATACATCTAAAATAATTAACAATTTGGGTGCCTGGGTAGCTCAATTAGTTAAGCTTCCAACTCTTGATTATGGCTCAGGTCATGATCTCACAGTTCATGATATTAAGCCCTGCATCAGGCTCCGCACTGACAGTGTGGAGCCTGCTGGGGATTCTCTCTCTCCCTCTCTCTCTGCTCTTCCTATGCTTTTGCCCTGTCTCAAAACAAACAGACAAACTTAAAAAATAATAATTCATAACTATTATTTTGGCTTGTCAAGTAAGGAAGTGATAGGAATATATTTGTAATCTAGAAAGAAAACTCTAGAGGCAATGAGGGGAATAGGTTGAATAGAAAAAAGACCAAACCAATAGAAGACTCCAGAGATGGATTTGAACCAAGCCAATAGTGATGGAGAAGGTGGAAGAATTTTCAGAATACTTAAAAAGTAAATTGATAGTTCGTGAGATCAATTAGATACAGGGGTGAAGGTGAGAATGGAGTTAAGGAAAATTTGGACATTTTAACTTGCATAACCAGCATATGAATATGCCAATAACTGATATAGTGTAGGGATTCCTTGAAAAGCAATTTAGCCTGGTTTTTCATCAGCCAGAGATGTTTGGAAACAAATCCAAAAATATCTTCCTATTACCCTCAAACAAAGCTTTCAGACCTGGAACATTTGGAGTAATTTTGATTGTTCCAACTTAAAAAGTCATTAACAAAAATTAAAACATCCAGAGTAGCATCTAAAATGTTCAAGGGTCTACAGGAGCCCCTTAGACAGACTGATGACTGGGATCTCTTTAGTTAGCACACAATAATAGTTGTAAAATCACAAAGGCTAATAAACATGATTTATTCATCAAATCCCCGAACACTAAAGGTTTGAAAGATGTAAATTTTAAATAATGGAAAGAAGTTTTTCATACTGTATGATGAAAATGTTCAAACAAAAAATCTTGGAAGAATTGTACAGTGTATGTCCATATACCACCAATTCAATTTTAACATTAACAATTTATCATGTTTTCTTTTTCACATCTATTCATTTATCTTCTATTCATCCATTGTTTAGTCTTTTTTTTTTTTCAAAATAAGTTGCAGACAGCAGTGCACTTCATTTATAAGTACTTCATCATACATATTATTAACTGGAGTCCAATATTTGTTTATTGAAAATTTATATTTTACACAAGAGTGACTGATCTTATACATTTATTTTGCCAAAAGGCTGGGATTCAAGAAGGATTAACACAATTCATGGCCGACTCTTACTGGGTTATTGATGAAAACAAGGAGCTGTTTGAGAACTTCTTGATCCTCAAAAGTTGTGGCCATATGGGGCCACCAAACAGTCTTTGAGGCAATGGCAAGAACTGACTTGGCAAAACTACATGCTTCCCAGTAAATGTTAACTGAATTTGAATGTGAAGAAACTGACCCCTAGAAGCATACACACTCTGTCAGTAAATGATTGGGCAGGTATGAGAACAGATCACCTCCAACAGTTTCACACTGAGCATCCCTGCCTGCCTGTAACAACTCTGCAGAAGAACAGTGTAACAGAGTAGATGGCTTATTAGTCAAAACTGCAGTACAGGCGATGCATTCTATCTAGACCCATCCCGAGATTACTCAAGAGGAGCCAGTGCTTGGGCAATAGGAAAGAAGGTAACCTATTCTCACAAAAGAGAACTCTTGATTCACATATTGAGAAAAAAAAAAGTACTTGTGTTCATAAGTCCTCTGACATTCTCCAGAAAGACTTCACGTGACTTACGGTAAACAGCAAAAATAAAATAAAGCTGAAAATGATTAGCATAAGAATAAAACAAGGGCCAAAATATGTCAGTTAGTAGAATGATGGACAAACTTAGACTTAGAAAGCTTTGAAATGTTCTAAATTAAGTCAAGTTCTGACATTTTAAAACCTGCCAATTGGCTCCAGAATTAAAAATCAAGTGGAGATGATGTCTAGAAGATGCATTTGTTCAAATGCTTATTGTTGATGAAGATGTCTAGGATTCATTTGAAGACCGAAAAATTCAGTTACATAACCAGGCATTTCATTACACAAAAAGCAGACATTCTGATACTAGGAAGAAATTTAGATGTTTGATTAACTTTTTCAGTTTCCAGTTTGATGTTCAGACAACAGCCTGTTTCAGTGGTTTTCAACTGGGGACAATTTTGACCTCTGGGGACATTTGGCAATGTCTGGAGACATTTTGGGCTGTCCCTACTGGGGCTGGGGGTGGGGTACTACTGGCACCTAGTGAATAGAGGCCAAGGATGCTGCTAACCAGCCTGCAGTGCATGGGATGGACCCTACAACAAAGAATTATCCAGCTGAAGTATCTGTAGTATTGAGGTTGAAACACCCCGATCCATATATGTCAGTTATAGATCTAACTCTAGTATGCCTTGAAAACACTGTATATGATTTACATGTGCCATTTCATCTTGTGACTTGTTGAAGAGTATGTGGTGGTGACCTATATCCTTAAGAAATGCTACTGCATTGGCACCATGGCAAAAACGGGGATGTAAAATGAACAGTCCTTCAGAATAAGATCCACAGAAAGCTGAGTTGAGTGGTTGACCATACAAGTCAAAAGCACTCTGGTATCTAAGAGCATCAAACGTTGGCAGGCAAGAATGCAGATATTTAATTACTAAAAAAATATTCAAAGGAATTGGGGCCCTGCTGTTTAAGAGAGTGGGGGAAGGGATCATTAGATCCTAAGTCATAGGACAGTTTATCCTGGGACTTCTCCCTCTGGGACTCAGAGAGCTCATTTCTCTGCTTCTTTCTTTCCTCTTCAAAATCTCAAGAAGGAGAACTGACTGTGTCAGAAGCAGGTGGATTAGATAAACTCCTGTTGGCAACCTGATGATTATGTCTCTGATTTATGTTCTTCTCCTTCATCTTGCCCTTGGTAATTATATACTCTATCTATGTTTACAACCATGTTCTCTTCCTTTCTTCATTCATGTTCCAACAGGTGCTCAGACCCTTGGTTAGTTCTTCCTCCTCCTGATTCCTTAACGTCTTCTTCTCTACAAGATCATCCCCATCAGGATACAGGTATGTTTCGGCAGCTCTCATCTTATAAAAATGTCCCTTGATCCCCGCATCCACTGCCAATCTCTCTTCGATTCTAGACAGAGTTATTAAATTAATATTCTGCACAAGCTGTCTTTGTTTCTTGATCTGCCATTTAGTCTTCAGCTCACAGCAACCTGGCTTCTGCCTACAGCTCCACTAAAGCTGCTCTTGTCAAGGTGACCACTAACCTCCTTGTAGCAAAAATTTAAAAAGCAGAGTTTCCCATGTCTCTTGTTTGACCTCTCTCAGTAGCATTCAACACAGTTAATGGTTTCAGCTTCCATAAGCATGTCCTTCTCTTGGCCTCATGGAGCAACTTGCTTGACATTTTCCTTCTGTCTCTCTGACAACTCCTCATGACGCTCTGCTGCTTTACCTCCTTTTTCTGACCTCTAGATGTTGGAATGCTCAAGGTGGAATGCTCTTGTCCTTTGTCTTTATACTTTCCTCCTAAGTGATCTGAATCATTTATGTAGCTTTAGATGCTGTTCATATGGGGACAATTCCCCAAATTAAATTCCATCTCAGATCTTTCCATGTTTGTTTAAATAACTACATCTTGAGACCTGCACCCAGGAGTTCCACAGGCATCTCAATCTTAACACATTCTTTTTTGGTTTTAATTAATTTATTTTTTTATTTTAGAGAGAGAGTGTGAGTGGGGGAGAGGGGCAGAGAGAGAGAGAGAGAGAGAGAGAGAGAGGGAATCCCAAACAGGCTCCATGCTCAGATCCATCCCACAACCCTGGGATCATGATCTGAGCCCAAATCAAGAGTCAGATGCTCAACCAACTGAGCCACCCAGGTGCCCCTCAACCATTGCACATCTTAAGCAAAACTCTAGATTTCGTCCAGTGTACCTCTCCCGCTATCCTGCCAATCTTCTCTATCTCAGTTAATGGAGTTATAATTCCGACGGTTTTTCAGGCCTTTCAGTCTTTCACATCTCTTACTAACTTAATCTCCAAGTTCCAACTCTTCAAAGAGATCTGTCCTTCGTACTTACCTAAAATAATTGCTCTTGTCATTCTCTATCTTAGCATCCTGGGTGAGTTTTCATTCCTAGCTCTTATAACAGCTTGTAATTATATATTGGTTTGTCTACTTGTCTGTTGTTGGTTTCTCTCCCTAAACTGTATACACCATTGGGCAGGGATCGGGTCTCTTTTGTTCACCAGATACCCAGGCCCTGGCATAATATCTGGAAGGTAGAGGTATTGTGTTCAGTCATTATTTTTTTTAATCAGTAAAGAACTATTTGGATACTAAGCCTAAACAGACACTTACTTTTATCCTGATGAGATAAGAATCAGATCCTTTTGGGGGACCTGGGTAGCTCAGTCGGTTAAGGATCCTACTCTTGATTTCTGCTTAGGTCGTGATCTCACAATTCATGAGTTCAAGCCCTATGTTGGGCTCTGTGCTGACAGCGCAGAGCCTGCTTAGGCTTCTCTCTTTCCCCTCTTTCTCTGCCCCTCCCCTGCTCATTCTCTCTCTTGCTCTCTCTCTCAAAATAAATAAACTTAAAAAAAAAAGAGTCAGATCTTTTTTTTTCTGTTTGAATCACACTTTTAAGTGGATTAAAAGATAATAGTTACACATCATTCAGAAATAAAAGAGAAAAAAGTTAATCTTTAATAAATGCTTGTTGATTGGTGAATTGATTGAGTAGCTAATCGAAAATTTACTTAATTTCTTTGTAATCCTTTTTATTTACAACAGAGAAATAATACTACTAACTCTCTTTTTCAGAATTATTTTGTAGAGTGAAGTTAGATTATTGCCCTCTAATTCCTTTTGAAGAAAGACATTAAATAGGCACACAACCCCATTCGAGATGGTGCAGAGATTATATGTATTATCAATTTCCTTTGTCTGAGAACTGCAGTGCACTGATGTCTGAACTCTTGTGGTTTGTGGGTCAACAAAATGTCATCCTGCTTCTTTGTCATAAGCCCCAGAACTGCTTCAGATGCCCAGTACCCACCAACAAGGGATTTTAGCTTCTTACTAAAACCTCATTATCATCTTAGGCCCCTGAATACAAAAAATATTTTGACAAAGGGAGATGATTGGTTAGGAGTCATATTTGTACAAATAGCCAAAGTCTCTTAAAATTAGATTGCTGAGTAGAAATTCCATGACAGACGGCAGATAGCTGCCTCATTTCTCCAAGTCTAAGTGGCCAAAGGCTGCTTCATGTTGGAAAAGTTATACTTTTTAAGACAGATGCATTAGTTCAAAATCAGCTTTCTGACACATGTACTTTTTATGTCCCAGGGACCCCAGTATGAGGCTGGATTCTCTGGAAGCTCACTGTGATGATGTGTTTCCCTTCCTTCCATGAACTCACTGTTTAAACTTGGGCAAATTATGTTATCTATTTGGCCTTGGGGCTCTCCTTTAGAAAGTGAGGTAGTTTACCTGGTGAATAAAAGGTCCCCTTGTAAAGTAGAAATGTTCTCTGTCTCTCCTGTACCACAATCTCTTTCTCTTTTTAGAACTACAGGGTTTCTTTGTAGTAGACAAAAAAGGCACTATCAGAAGACTTGAATGAGCACAATGATGAAATCAGGTGTTTAGAGACCAGGCCTTGCAGCTGCACTGACCCAGTAAATAACCCTTCCTCAGTTTCTGGTTTCTCCTTTTAGAGCAATAAACAACAACAAAGGAAGAATACCAGCTCAACTTGTATAGTCTCTAGTTACCCAAGTGACTCATTATCTAAGTGCCGGAAATTATCCACAGGAAGCTATCCTGAAAGCCCACAGTGATGAGTACCTGTGTATTACTCAAATCTGACATGGAGGAGTAAGCTGTTACTAGCCGTAGTCAATAGATCCAAAGCAACATAGGGAGGAAGTGGGGGAGAGTGAAACTAGATATTCACTATAATGTGAGGAATCTAAAAATGTATTCTCCACTAAGCATGGGTAGGTACATTTTTTTTAAATATATAGACGTTCCAGTATATGTTCTATTTTCCCTTAATCTTTCCAGAATCTGCAAAGTAAAGCATTGAGAGGGTATTGGCACCAAGTCCCATGCTGTTTGGGAATCATTAATGAACATCTATTTTACAAGAACTTTTCTATACATTATACTTTTCTATACATTATATTATAAATGGAAATAAGTAATAATCTGCTAGCCAAAGCAAGCCTGACAAATGCTGTAGAAATTCTCAAACTTATTGTCTTGCTTGGGTGGGAGGTGAAGTTTGTCTTGTGATCTGAACCTACTTTTTGAATGAAAATATGCCAGAAGGCATAGTAGCTGTGGTTCTTCTTTGTTTAATCCACAAGTAGTAACATTGTGAAGACCTGTACAATGAAGAATCCCCCTTAACCTTTGCTTAGCATCTGTAATGTCAAGAGGGAGCCTGATGTGTCTGAATTCGGGGCTCACAAATGCAAATATCTGCAGGCCAAGAAGACACTATAATGAGTGAAGTAGATTGGGATAAGAATCTTCTTTATAAATCTACTTCCTTATAAATCTGCTAAAAAGAAAAGGCACATAAATGGCAATGACCCTTGGCCTCAGCTGGGGAAACAATAGAGGGTAGTTGGAACTTTGGGGAACTGGAAGGCAGTCGCTACTCAGCTCCAGCCAGATATTGCCTCATGGGGCAGATATGATTTCTCCACAAGAATCTAGAAAACTGGATTTTTAAAAGGTAAAGTCTGGATTTGTACATTTTGCAAATAATGCAAAGATTTTGAAACTTTGTGAGGGCCTAACAAAAAAAATAACATTAATGGGCCAGACCTCTGTCCAAAGGGTCACCATTCTATAATCTGTGAATGATAAGTAAGGAAGAACTTAATTTGCACCATCTTCAATTTGGAGAAAAAATAAAACTAGGACTTGTGGTTCCGTATTTGCCTTTAAATAGGTGTGCTTAGATAAAGAGAAAAATTTTTAAAGGGCATTTGAGAACAATACAATGTTTAAGCAGCAGTGTACTTTTACACTTAACTGCTATAGCATCAGATCTAGGGTTCCTTAGATTTTGTGGGAAGTATTGCTTCATATAACCACAAAGATGTGGAGATTTGGATACTTCTAAATGGCAAAAACAATTTTCTAGTTTTTATAAATAGATGTTTGGTACCTTGTAGACAGCACATTATCAAAGGCAAGACTCCCTTATCCAAAAGCAAAACTGAATGTTGGAAAAAGCATTATAATGCCTGAGAACCAAAAACACTTGTACAAAACTTGGGCTCTGTTCACACTGCTTTAGATGCCTGAAGGTAACACATTTTGGGTCTTGAGTGTTCCTTCATTTTTCAGTCTAGACACTGCTTGAGGTATTCCAGTATTTTTCTTCCCAGTAATTGATGGCTTTATGGTGGCTTTTCCCCCTTTATCTCCCAAACCAGGTATTACTATGTAGTAATAAATTAATGAGATTTTTAAACATTTTCTCTTTTTTTAATTTATTTTGAGAGAGTGAGAGAGTGTGGGAGGGGCAATGAGAGAGGGAAAGAGAAACTCCCAAGCAGACTTGTGCTGTCAACGAGGAGCCTAGTGTGGGGCTCGATCCCACCAAACATGAGATCATGACCTGAGCCGAAATCAAGAGTTGGATGCTCAGCTGACTGAGCCACCCAGGCACCTCTAAACATCTTCATTTATATTTTTCTGTTTTAAGAATGCAACAAATAATTAGCATTGCATTGAGTAGTGAGAAAATATCTCTTTACCCAAATGCTTGGTAAAAACTTTCAGGTTTTCTGTGATTAACGGTTGAAGAGTGCTAAGATAGTTAAATAAATAAATACGTGGCCTGGTTCCTGGACTAGAAATTAGAAGTGTTGAAAATATGAGATCTTGTGGCGAGATAAAGATTGGCGAGGGGTTAAAACTGTGTGAACATGGGGACTTGTGAAATCCCCACAAATTACCACAGAAGCCAACAAGGCTCTCATTCTATTTTTAGTGCCTGGCTCGGTTTCACTAACTATTTCAACTCTTCAACATCCTTATTGTGACCAGTATCTCCATCAGCTGAACTTTAGGTGGAAATGTTTTTGTGTTCTATCTAATCTCAAGAACATTTTTTTTATGGGTTTTGATAACCTGACATGCATTTATTCCCATTCTGGAGAAGAATGGGTTCAATGTCAAGACTGGGGTCCTATTCATGACCCTTTGGTATATATGAAATACTACTGAGATTTCTATATGTATCTACTAAAATTTCCTGCTCTTTAACTTCTCTGGGGACATGTATGTGTCTGTGTATCCCTGTAAGGACCTATCTTATACGCTTGATAGATATTTCTTTGAAAAATAGATTGTAACTGATGGGTAAAAATATAAATAGGTGAATATGAATAGTTGGGTTGTATGTCTAGAGACAGCTACTTTATCCTCCCAAAATAATGAATACTACATAGTAATAACCTGATTATGGAATCTTTTTAAAGTTTATTTATTTTGATAGAGACAGAGAAAACACGAATGGGGGAGGGGTGGAGAGAGAGAAGGAAAGAGGGGAGAATACAAAACAGGCTCTGCACAGTCAGCGCACAGAGACCCACAGGGCTCGAACGCACGAAACCATGAGATCACAGTCTGAGCCAAAATCAAGAGTCCATTGGATGCTTAACTGACTGAGCCACCCTGGTGCTCCACTGATTATGGAATCTTTAAGAAAATATGGGACTACAGTACAATTAGTAGAAATGGGATTTAAACTAGCTCTCATTTCATAATTCAGATTTCCAGCCTATGCTGCCTTTTCTCCTCTTTCACCAAATGAGTATGTGTCTGTAAAATACATATGGCTTATAACTTTGAGAGACATGATGTAAATAGGAATCATTTTATTCCATAGTTAGAGGGCACTTTTTGGTCATTTACCAGGGAAAAAACAATAGTAGCTAACACTTACTGAGAATGTACCATATTACAGTTAATTCGCATTTAACCTGTATTAACTCATTGAATTCTCATAATAACCCTACAACATAGATACTATTACTCTCCAACTATATAGATAAAGATACAGAGGCACCATAAAGCTTACATAATTTGCCCAAGGCCACATACTAGAAAGTACAGGAGTCAAATTTGGTGTCAGTGGTTTGTCTGTAGAGTCGGCTCTTAACCATCAATCAAGCCTACTCAGAACTCATTAAATGACTAAAATGTGTAAAGCCTGCACGGACCCAGAAGAGGGCTGCATTGGATTATATCACATGGACCTTCACAGTGGCTTTTAGTTGTGATGCTTGGAACATGACAGTCTCTCTCTCCCTGTCTCAATGTTGATTGAGTGAAAGGAATGAACACATGTGAACTTTAAATCCAGTTTTAAGAGCCCCATTCTGTTAGTATTCCTGCTTCTCCACACCTCTCTGCCTTTTTCAGTGTTGTTTTCTTTGCATGCGGTTTCTCCTTCTTTCTCCACTCAGTGCAGCCCCCCTCATGCTTTAAGGCACCGCTCGATTCTGTGAGTCAGAAGTTATTACTTCTCTCGTGACTCTTTCATAATGCCCTGTATCATAATTTCTGCTCATTTTGTGGCTCCCTGTTTAGATTTTAAGTCCTCTGAGATTACAATCTATGCCTGATACAATCTTGTACCTCTGCCATGGTGTTGATCACAGTGTCTGGCACAGAAATAAGTGTTTATTAAATAAATGATAAAATGACTGGAAGAAGTTTTCCGTGTATTTTTATTCTCTATAACCTAAATCTGTAATAAAAAATCTAGAAGCATGTCTTGAAATTCCATCATGGGCATGTTAATGTAAGAGGAGTAAATTCACTGAATAAAAGAAGAAATTCAAGATGAAAATAAGATTAGAGAAAAACAGTGGAAAAGAAATCTGACGTTTGCAGATCATCTTGGAAGAAGAAGGTGGTAGAGAAAGATAACCATAGACAGATATCAGATGCACTTCTGGGTTGAGGGCTAGAAAGACAAAAGACACAGTCTGGTTCTTAAGAAATTACTGGGGAGACAGAACCACTTGGTAACATAAATCATACAAAGCCTAAAGGAAGTCAGTAAGCTGAGTACCAAAGTCTGCCTGGAGGAGCTGGGAAGGAGGAGAATTCAAATAGGCATTTCAGAAGTGAGTGTGTGATTGCCAAACAGACTTATTGAGGGGAAGGGAAACATTCTAAAAAAGAAACAGTATGGGCAAAGCATGATGTCCTGGTCCGTGCAGGCTGCTGTAACAAAAATACCATAGACTGGGTGGCTTAAACAACAAACCATTTTCATGATCTAACTATCTCCCAAAGGCCCCGTCCCCAAATACCATCACACTGGGAATTAGGGGTTCAACATATAAATTTGGGCAGGGGCACAAACATTCAGTCCATAGTACATAGAAAAGAAGTTCATTTTATAGTAATATAACATTCTAGAATAACTGAGGGTCAATCTAGAAAACTTTCAACAGTGCACACTGCCATGGAGCAGGGGAAAGGTAATGGCAACCTGAACCCGAGAGTGGAAGTGGAGAGGAACTGTGATGGGAGCAGATGAGAAGCATTTGGGAGGTACATGATCAGACCTGCCTGTGGAGGGAGGGGGAAAGGAGGAGCTGGGAAATCTGGGATGAGTCGTGTCCAGCATGGAATGCCGGGGCAGATGAAGCCATACATCAAGGAAGGAAATAAAACAGTTTACTAGGAGGGTGAAGAGGACATAATTTTTAATTAATAAATTATAATTGAAATATAATTCATATACTACTAGAATCTATCCTTTTTAGTTGTATAGTTTCATGATTTTTCATATATTCATTCACAAGGTTATAAAGCAACCACTATTATCAAACTTCAGAACATTTTCATCACCCCAAAAAGAAACACTGAACTCATTAGATTCACTCTTTATGCTTCCATTCCCTTAGCCCCTGGAAGCCCTAATTTACTTTCTGTCTCTATGAATTTGCCTATTCTGGCCATTTCATCTCAATGGAATTATACAATAGATGGCTTGTTTTGTGGTCTGGCATTTTATTTTATCTTATTTTATTTTATCTTATTTTATTTTATTTTATTTCATTTCATTTCATTTCATTTCATTTCATTTCATTTCATTTCATTTCATTTCATTTGTATGTTTTTCTTCACGTGGCATCATGTTTTCCAGGTATATCCACGTAGCAGCATGTATCAGTATTTTATTCCTTTTTGTGGCTGAATAAAATTCCATCACGTAGATACACTTCCTTTTGTTGGTCTATTTAGTTGTTCATAGTCATTTGGGTTGTTTGAACATTTGGGTTATTATGATTACTACTGCTGAGCATTTGTGTATAAACTTTTGTGTGGACATAGTTGTTTTTTTCTTTTAAATGTTCATTTATTTATTTTGTGAGAGAAAATGAGAGAGAGAGAGAGAGAGAGAGAGAGAGAGAGAGAGAGAGAGAGATCATGCACACATGCTAGCAGGGGAGGAGTGGAGAGAGACAGAGAGAGAATCCCAAGCAGGCTTTGTGTTGTCAGTGCAGAGGCGGATGTGGGGTTCAATCTCACGAACCACGGGATCGTGACCTGAGCTGAAATCCAGAGTCGGACACTTAACTGAGCCACCCAGGCGCCTCTGAACATAAGTTTTCAATTCTTTCAGGTATATACCTTGGAATGAATGAATTTGCTGAATCATATGGTAACTCTCTGTTTAAGTTTTTCAGAAACTGCCAAATTGTTTTCCAAAGCTGTATCATTTCATATCTTCACTAGCAATGTGCGATGGTAAGGTATGAAAACGTACCCACGAGCTAAGTAAAACTTTCTCAAAGGCACCCCCAGTTAAGTGCCAGAGCTGGGATGTGATCCCAGGTCTGCCCATCTGCAGCCTCCACTCGCTGACCTCTACAGTATACCATGCATCTGGCCTCATTTTCTTTTGGAGTTACCAACATGGAGTGGTAGTTGAAGCCATGGTTGTGGATGAGTTTGTCATGGAGAGTCTGAGGTGAGAAGAAAAGTCCAGGCATGGATACCTGTGGACCCCCAGCAGTAAGAAAGGAGTCTGTGTGTGTCTGAGGTGTGACCAGAGGCACAGGAGTAAGACCAGGGAAGAGAAGTTGCCAGGAAAACCATCCAAGGGGAGAATTTCAGGGGGAGAGTGGTCAAGAGGCAACGCAAAGCTGCTGAGCCTTGGGGTGAATGTGGTGTCTTCTGCCAGAGTAGTTTTGGTGAAGTGTGGGAGTAGGGAGTGAAGGGAGAAGTGGACAGAGTTTGATTTGAGTGTTATGAAGAGGGCATGGAATCAATCCAGCAAATTCTACCTGACTGTGAAGGATGAGAGCGATAGGAGAGGAGGCCAATAGGGAGCTGATGTTCTTTGTTTGTTTCTGGTTTTGGTCAGGAAAGATACCTCATATTTACTTAAACTGCTAGTACTTTAGCTCCAATTCATTAATTCTCCCTTTTTATAAGCATATCAACAAAACCCTTGTTTCCAGTCTTTTGCCTCCTCCAACTCTTTAATAGTGACTTTGTGAAAAGCTATCTTCCTCTCCCTCTGTCTTTTTTCCCTCTTCCTGTGTCTCTCTAGATCCACTAATAAGAGAAAAATACCCATCTGAATCTGATTCATGTTTCTAGGAGTCACAAAATTTCCAAAGGGTAATTTGGTATATTCACAAAGTAGTACTATCAACCTCTATAGTCCATGAGAATTCTAAAAGTTCTTTTCGGCATTGATAGATACCCCGACCTCCTTATCTTCTGTATGTAATATGCTATTAATCCATTTATAATGTTGTTCTAATAGGGAAATACACTCTAAATTCCAAAATCACTTTTCAAATATAGTTGGGAACATTTCATAATTTCCTTTTTTATTTTCCATTGTGTTTTATGCTCTTAAAGCCTTTTTTTTAAGTGGGCTTTTTTTTGTTCTGATGAGGAAGGCACAGTAATATTGTTTCTCTCGTGTTAGGAATGATGAAAGCAAGCCTTAGAGAAGTTAAAGGGGACCTCAGACACCACTGACATTTATTAGTCACTAATATTTTCTCTTTTGTTGGTATACACAGTGATTTCTTTGCAGGGGTAAGGTGAAATTAGTTAATGCCTCAAATGAGAAGAAGAGAGATGTCACCACCTCTTGAGATATGTCTTCCTTTTAGAGAAAGGAAGAAACGTTTGCTGGAGGAGAAACACCTGAAATCATAGAAAATGACAAAGTCATTAAGTGGAGCCTTCTAATTATGGCCTTCAGGCTATATACATTTAATGGAGAGTGCAGAACTAATTTTAAAAATGTTTTTTGTTCCTATACTTTATCTTTAATTGGTTTCAATAAAAGGTCTTGCTCCAATTCAGAAGTAATCACAAACTGAGACTTTACCATTTCTCAAAAGAGTACTATGAACATACCGGTTTCTGAACAGGAGCAAAATGTTTTCATTTAGATGATAACATAGCACAGTTTCACTTACAAAGGAGAAATTAATATTACCTCTTCAAATGGGTCTGCATGTGTATACAGGAGTTAGCATTAGAATAGTGTAAGAAATTTAGTTTTTAAAGCTTATCACTGTCCATAGTAAAATTGGATAACAAAATTAATAACACTACTAATAAAGCAGCATTGTACAGCCTCCGTTCTTCTTTTAGTATATCCATTTACTTATGCTTTTTGAAAAATCCAGTGACAGTTCAGAACTCAGTGCATCCCTGAGTAAAATCATTTTACTGTCATCAGCTCTTGTTCTAAGTATTGTCGTGTGTGTGTGGGGGGGTGGGTGTTTCCTGTGAGAGAAAGTTTCTTTTTTTTTTTTTTTAATTTTTTAAATTTATTCGGAGAGAAAGAGCAAGCACATGAGTGGGGTACGGGCAGAGAGAGAGGGGAAGAGAGAATCTCAAGCAGGCTCTGCACTATCAGCACAGAGCCTGACATGGAGCTTGAACTAAGGAACCATGAGATCATGCCCAAAGCTGAAGCCAAGAGTCAGAAGCTCTGACTGAGCCACCCAGTCGCTCTGAGGGTAGCTTTCTTGGTAACAGGTTGATGATATCAATGTCCTGCCCAATTCTGGATTCAAGCTCAGATATTTCTGGCTACTTTGCTGTCTGATACCACTGAATTTAGCTGGTATTTTCTGTTCTAGTTTTGTGACCCATAAAACTTAATAATCCCAGAAGTGTCCTTGTTCAGGAAGCCTTCTCAGATCTCTTTGGTTAAATTTGATCCCGTATTTGTGCTCCCAGAATGCCCTGGGCATGTTTCCCTGACACTGGATGTAATGGGATCCTTATTATATAATAACCAGTTTATGGAGTGCCTGGGTAGCTCAGTGGGTTGAGTGTCAGACTCTTGATTTTGGCTCAGGTCATGATCCCAGGCTCGTGGGATCAAGCCCTATGTCAGGCTCCACACTCAGTTTTAAGCCTGCTTAAAATTCTCTCTCTGTCTCTCTGTCTCTCTGTCTCTCTCTGTCTCTCTCTCTCTCTGTCTCTCTCTCTCTCCCCCTCTTCCTTTCCCTCTCCCTCTCTGCCCCTTTCCCCTGCTCATGCTCTCTCTAAAAACAAACAAACAGGGGCACCTGGGTGGCTCAGTCAGTTGAGTGTCCAGCAGTTGGTTTCAGCTCAGGTCATGATCTCATGGTTTGTGGGTTCGAGTCCCATGTCTGGCTCTGTGATTCTGCTTGGGATTCTCTCTCTGTCCCTCTCTCTCTGCCGCCGCCCCCCCCCCCCCGGTCTATCAAAAATAAATAAAAACTTAAAAAAAATTAAAAAAACAAAAAACAATAGCAACAAAAAACAGTTTGTAATCTGTATCCTGCAGGGGAAGTAGGCCCTTCAAATGGACTCTTTAGGGGAGCCTGGGTGGTTCAGTTGGTTAAGCATCTGACTTCGGCTCAGGTCATTATCTCGTGGTCCATGGGCTCGAGCCCCACAGTGGACTCTGTGCTGACAGCTCAGAGCCTGGAGCCTGCTTCGGATTCTGTGTCACCCTCTCTCTTTCTCTCTCTTAATGTCTCTCCCCTCCCCACCCCCCCCAAAACGAATAAACTTTAAAAAATGGGCTCTTTACACCTCCAGTGCTTAATGTTTAACAGATACTTAATCATTGGCCTTATTTTTGCTCAGCCAAACAAATGCCTTTCTGTAAGCATGGACATACTTTTTAAGTCAGCCTTCCAGTATGTTGGTGGTTCTTACTGCATTCCTGTGAAACAGATTATACTGCTGGCTGCATTCCTGTGAAACAGATTATACTGCTGGCTGTGCCTTCCGTTCACATTCTTTTACTTCTTAGAGGCTTTCTGTGTAGATGCTAACCCCTGAGATTATCATCTGGGCCCAGTGGCTGGTTCCCTAAGAGTTGTATGTAGCCATGCCAGTTACTGAAAATCTCTTCCTGCTCCTGGTGGGCACAGAGGCATGAGCCTGTTAGTGCTGGTACCAAGTCCTGAACCAGCTCAGAGCTCATCTCACACGGCCTTTTTTGGGTAACAATTTTGGTAACAATTAAGGAACAATGTTTAGCTGTGTTTTATTTATTACTAGGTTACTGGGGAGAATACTGGCCTCCCACAGTTCAATGGGTAAAGCACTCAACACAATGAGGACCAGGTAGCATTCAAAACAATGACTTCCTCCTCCTCCACCAATATCATCATCATCATTATCAAGCTCAATCTGGAGTAAATGAACAGTCAAAGGGTAAGGGATAGTGACTTTACTTGAGGGGATTTGGAATCAGGTCCTTCCAGAGCATTAGTGCCACAGATGAGATACTTATGAATATAATGCTGGCATCTTGAGGAGAAAACATTGATCTTCATAAAAGCTGTTTTCCCAAAGTTTAAAATTTTAACTTCTAGGCTAAACATTTTCTCATTCTGAATCTTCTTTTGGGATCCTTCTTACAATTTGAACACTAGAGTTGCCATGGTAGGTCATAACCTTTCCAAGGAGTTGAATGTGTTCATCTGGAAACCATCTGATTGCAAATGTCTAATATGTGTATATATCAGTTCTCTTCTGTGTTTAGCTTCAGCCAAATGCTAGGAAAATACCTGCTTGGTTGGACTTTGGAATTTCGTATTTATTGCTAAAGCTTCTTCAAGATTCTCATTTCTCATCTAACTCCTGTTAAATGTAAATATATTCGTTTGATTGCCAATAGTAAATACCAGTAACCAAGAAAAAATAAACAAAATGCCGCTTAGCCTTGTTACTTAATTGTTGACCGGAGCTACAAGGGGGGCCTTGTGGAATGAGCTCTGAGCTGGTTATTGACTTCCGTTCAGTATTTGGTACCAGTGAGTCCCTGAATTGCCAAACTGCTGTAATAATGATGGTTATTCATCTTGAGACAATAGAGCCAGTGATCGAATGCTTAGAAGCTAAACACAGGGCATAGTACACATTTGTTCTAGGCAATGCCTAGAAATTGATCTAATAGGCAAGTCTTAACAACAGCTAAAATTTGTGTGGGTAGTAGAAAAAATACAAATTTTCAGAGTCGGACAGACCTGAATTTGCCACTTAACTAGTAATATGACATGGACAAGTAATTTAACCTTTCTGGAGCTCAATTTCTTCATCTATGAAATGGGGAGAATGATATTTTGCTTTAACAAAATGATATTCTAAGATTTAACTATAAGTAATTTTCCCAACATTATGTGTATCATATTATATGCCACCAACAAGTAGTATTTGAAGAAACTATTATTACTTTGTTTTCTAAAACCCACAACATTGATTATTTATTTATTTTTAAAAAAATTTTTTGCGTTTTATTTATTTTGAGAGACAAAGCAGGAGTGGGGTGAGGAACAGAGAGAGAGACACACACAGAATCTGAAGCAGGCTCCAGACTCTGAGCTGTCAGCACAGATCCCAACACAGGGCTTGAACCCACAAACTGTGAGATCATGACCTGAGCCAAAGTCAGACGCTCAACCGACTGAGCCACCCAGGCACCCCACAACAACACTGATTATCAATGCCCTATCGATTTAGAAAAAGCTCTTTTCAAGAGAAAAACAAAAAAACAATAACAACAACAATTTAAAACTTAGGAAAACCTCATTATCACATTAGGTAAACCCATCCAAGACAAGAATGAAAAAAATTACTTTTAGAGTTGAGAAAAACACTGTTTTCCAGGGCTGCTTATCCTGGATGTCATTTGTTCAATTACCTTTGGGGTTATTACTCCACTGTCTGTAAACGTGGGATACTTTATTCTCTGGGTCACCATGGCCCATTTAAAATGTTGTAACTTTGGTCTAAGCACTGGGCTCATTTCCTTAGTACGCACTATCTGGGTTGGTTTGTGATAGAATCAACTTTGACAGTGATGACAGGAGGTTGTGACAGAGTATGATGAGAAAGAGTAATCAATTGGAGGAAATAAGGTAGAAAGAGAAATTCAAAGAGTTGAGAGGTAATGTTGAAAACAATGAGAAGGAAAATTAAAGTTAAAAGAAGACCAATGCAGAAAAAAGCAAAGGATGCCAAATATGAAGAGTGAACTGAGAAGAAACAGTAATGTATCTTGTTATTTATGACCTTTTTAAAGATAATAGATAATGAGGAGATTGGTGTGTGTACATGGTAGGGCGGAGATACAGAAATCCCAACTGGGAAGATAGAGGACATGGGAATGGTGGCTGAGGCTATAGTTGCCCAGAATGCAGTGTTCTGGATCAAGTCACAGGGTGAGAGACAAACAATTTCTTTATTATATCACATCCAATAGTATCTGTCTTCTTCCTCACCATTTGAAGCGAAGCTGGGTAAAATGGGAGAAGGAAGGAATGCCCTTGTGTGGAAACTACCTAGCAAATGCCAGCCGTGCTTTAGCTCTGAGTTATGGAAACCACATGTGACTGGACTATAACAGCATTAACTCAGAATTGCCTGCTCCATAAAGAAGAAACTTGCCATATAAGTTGTTCCAGAAAAGTTAAATAATTTCAGAAACGTGGCACGAATGATGTCACCCACAGAACAAGGAACACTAAACTCTCAAAACAAACTCCAGAAAAGAAACATCAGCCTTCTCAATGGAAATAATGGGAAATAGCCCAATAATTCTGTTTCTTTCTTCTGTGCTTTTTACCACATCTGTTGCATATTTTTTCCTCTTGATAAACGTCAGACCTTCTAGCAGATGACCTTGTCTCCTTCTTTTTAGAGTAAATAGAAGTGATTAGACAGAACCTTCCTTGACTTCCTGCTATCAAAAAGACAAATCTACATATATCTCTACCTATTTTGCCCTCTTTCCTGCTGTTACAATGAGAAAGCTGACTTGCTACATTATCCAAAGTAAATCCCTCCACCTATGCATGGCTCCATCACTTCTGTCTTCTCGGGATCCTTGTTATGTAGGTTAAATTCTTCTCCTGTTCCTTAAATTTTCCTTTCCAACTGATTAGCACTTAAATATGCTCAGGTGTCAAATCAGAAGTCTGTAATGGGTATCCAGAAGCTAACTCAGCATTTCCCTTTGGACATCTCAGACAGTTCTAACACAACACATCTAAAAGTGAACTCATCTTTTGTCCACCATGAATTTCCTACTCCTTCCCCTTCCCCTCAATTTCTCAATCTCAAGGGAATGGCTCCATAACCCAACCAAATGTTTAGCTAGAAACCTGGGAATTATCCCTGATTCCTTCTTTCTGCTCATTCCCCAAAGCCATCGGATCAGCAAATCTTGTGTCTATCTTCAAATTATATTCTGTAACAAACCACCCCCCTCCATCTCTGTTGCCACACACTGGTTTAGATAGCAATCATCTCTTGCTTGGATGGTTATAATTGACTACTGTTTTCCACATCATCAGTGTAGGTGTCTACTAATCTCTTTTCCACACTGCAGCTGGAGGGATCTTTAAAAAATCTAGGGGTGCCAGGGTGGCTCTATCAGCTCATATCAGGTAAATGTACAACTTCAGCTCAGATCATGATCTCACAGTTCGTGGGTTCCAGTCCCGTGTTGGGCTCTGTGCTGACAGTTCAGACCCTAGAACCTGCTTTGGATTCTCTCTGCCCGTCTCCCACTCGTGCTCTGTCTCTCTCTCCCTCTCATCTCTCTCTCAAAAGTAAATAAATGTTAATTTTTTTTTTAAATCTAGGTAGGATCACACCACTCTCTTATTCATCTCTGAAACAATGGTTTCCCATTGCCTTTCAGATAAAGCCCATACGCCTTCATATAACTTACAATACTGTTCATGAGCTACCCCTATGGACTCTTTAGTCTCATGTCTTGCCATATTCAATACTTCAGTCATTCTAAATGTCTTTCAGCTTTTCATAATTGCAATATTCCCATCCACTCTTTGCCTAGCTAAAACTCGCTTCGCTCCTATACTAAAGTAGTGCCCCTCCCCTTCAGGGGATACTTTATTGTAATTATTTGTTTAATTCTTTGCTAGAGTATAAGAATTATGTCTTTCTCATTTACCCATTTATCCTCTTCTCTGCTTGACCCCAATCTTGTCTACCAGCCACTCCAGTACCTTACTTAGTATCTGGTGTCTAATAAATCCCCAGTAAATATTTGTCAAATAAATTCATTATTTTTCAGAGCTTTATTAACCTTTCTCTTACTGAACTTAATATTCTTGATTCTCCTTAGTCTTAGGGAATATAATCATAACACCTTTTCAATCTTGTGTCTGTGGTGAGAAAGGGAGATTCAGCTTGAATGTGGCCAGAACAACAAATGCTAGGATGAATTAGTTGTTAATCCTTAAGGTTTAAAGGCTTGTAATAATTACCACTCATTTTCACTAAGGTTTTAGGCATTTAGAGAAACCCCCTTGTTTCCATATGAAGGTCCTATAAAAGCCAAGACATATTTGTGGTCATTTATATATAAAGACAATATCTGCCATTAGGAGGGAAGAGTCTTTAAGGGTTTTTGTTAGTTTTTTATTGCAATAGAGATAATGCTATAGACAAGACTATCTTTGGAAGTTCTAACATGGCCAACATCATTTCAAAACTGTTGAATTTTTACTGGATATAATATTTCAACTTATAAATTCTGTAATCCTGGAGCCAGGAGCAACCTTTGCTGTCATTTTGGCATGCTTCCTAGACACCTTCTGGGAATTAAGCCCACAACATCTCCGACAGTCATTACTTTACTTTGGCTCAAGAACCTTCAGGAATGGGATTCCATTGCTGATGAGGCCACCTGCCCCACTTTTAGAAGCTCTAGTGTCACAATGTTTTTTCTCCTATTTCCTTTTTTCTTCTCTAACTTAACATCTCTCTTCCTGTCACTTCAATCATATTGGTCCTGTACTTCACCTAAGTCCTCAACTTAAAGACCTTTAAATATTGGAAGGGAAGAGATACTGTGGGTGAAGGGAAGAACATTCCCTTGAGCACCCAGTATTTTACAGGACATATGGTGGGTGTATTTTATGTTACCTCTGTAACTCCTTCAACAATCCAGTAAAGTAGGCAGCAATATTGGCATTTTACTCAGACGTAAGTAAAACTCCCCCACATTTGCTTATCTAGGACTGAAATCCAACGTTCTGAGTCAAGAGGCTGGGGTGCTAATTTATGTCCGTTAATGCTAGCTGCATGGAGCTGACTCCTTTTTACTATTTCTAAAATTGGGAGCATAGTTCTTTTTGTCCTAGGCAACCTCACAAGGATTTTTTGAAGACAGAGGCTTTCATGTTAATGAAAGACTTTTTGCTGTAGGCAGACATCATGGCCTTTGGAATCACACCCAACAGAACTCTATTGCCCTTTTGAAGTGAGAACTTTTCTCATAGAAGTAATTCAAGCCCTGGGGAAATTTTGGCTTTATTGTGTCCTTTTCAGACTTGTGAGAAAATGTGTATGCTGGGGAGCAATAATTCTCATTTCAGCCAGAGAATACCTATCAACACTAAAGCAAGTCCCAAACCATTGGGAGACTAAACAACCTGGACTAAAATAACATTGACACTCACATTGAGACAGTCAGTAATGATTTAGAGTCAGAGTTTGATGATCACCACAACAAACTGTTTTAGAGATTTACTAACATTCCAAGGTCAGTGTTTGGAAATTCGTAATGAGTACTCCAATGGTACAAGTGTATTTGGACTAAAATAGTATTTTACACTATGTGTATAAATTTTGGTTTTTGCCACATTTACAGCACTTTAATAGGCTGATTTTTTAAAATAGCTGTTTGATTTAAAAAATACCATGTCACCAAATAACTATTTCGAATATTTTTCTTTATTTAATTGACTTTGAGATGGACAAAATTTCGAAAACTACCTATAACTCAAGGGTTTTGGAAATGTTTTAACACAACGTGGATTCTTTGGGGTTTCTATTATTTAACTCTGTCTGGGGATTTCTTTATGTTCTTTTATCAGGTTCTGCAAAGTACTTATTATTCAAGTTGGATAAACCAGTTCTGCAGACTGCATCCCCAGTGCATTTTTCAAGAATGACAACTGCCCTTAACATTCTTGCAGACCTGGATACCTATCTGTGTGGAACCAGTAGGTAAGTATTTATTTAAACCATTGTAGATTACATACAAAACTTGCCAAAATAAATATGCCTAGGAAAACTGAAAGAAATGTGCTATGATATTAACAAGAGTTATCTTTGGATGGTGAGATTGCGGGCAACTTTTTTTCCTTCCTGTCCTATTTTAAATGATGAATATATGTTGCTTTTATAATAAAGAAGCTTTACTTTTGAAAAAGCAGTTGCAGACACAATAATAGCCACACAAATAAAATGAGATCTCAGGTGCATGTGCAGGTGACAGAATGCTAAGTGGGGACACAGACACATCTACTGATTGCAGAAACAGATTGTAACTGGAGAGCCTGGCCTGCCTAGCTCTCATGTGCTGCCTTCCTTGCAGATCACAAATATCCCAAACATAGTGACAGGTTTTTGGTACCACATTGTTTCTTTCTAACCCCTTATGGAAGGGTAATACCTTCCTCAAGAAGATCAGCTGAATAGAGGTGCCTGGGTGGATCAATCCATTAAGCATCTGACTTCAGCTCAGGTCATGACCTCGCAGTTTGTGAGTTCAAGCCTCACGTTGGGCTCTGTGCTGACAGCTCAGAGGCCTGGAGCCTGTTTCTTATTCTGTGTCTCCCTCTCTCTCTCTGTTCCTCCACTGCTCACTCTCTGTCTCTCTCTCAAAAATAAATAAACACTAAACAATTTTAAAAAAAGTAGACCAACTGAATAATTATAGATTTGACCTGAGAAACTAGTTTAGTTAATGTAGGCCATTTGGTTCTAAGCAATATATTTACCATTCAGTAACAAGAGTTCACAAGATAAGTGTCTATATATACATGAAGGGTAATCAAACTTGTCAATTGTCCAATCTTGACTTTTAATGGGATTGACAGAATTTACATTAAGGAAATAAGAGAAGTGTTGCCCCCAAATGTCCTGGAAGAGGTACCAAGTTCTTATTATGAATATAGACAGATCCTATTAAATCTAGAAAGCTGGAAGGAACCTCTATCCCAGGCTGTTTACTAAAAGCTGATTTAAAGTACTAAAACAAACTAAAAATATTATAGCACATATTCAAAGATAAACTTTTTACAATTTTTATTTTATTCATTTCTTCATCCATCCATCCACTCATTCATTAATTCATCAAATGCTTTTTTTTAGTATCTTCTCTGTGAGAGACAACATCTTAGGAGCTGGGGAGTATGCCAGAGAACAAACACAAAAATCCTGCGTTCATAGAGCTTATGTTTATAGTGCTAGAAAGATTTAAAAACAAATAAACAAGTAAAATATATAGTACATCAAATGGGGACGAGTGTTATGAAAAAAAATAAAGCCAGGAGGTGAGGTAGGGCATGCCAAGTGGGAGGTGGGTGTGAGGAGAGAGGTCTTGTTGTTTTAAATAGGGTGGTCAGGAAAGGCCTCACCAATAAGGTAAGTTGGTTAAGAGACATAAAAGAATTGCTTCCAGACATCTTTAATATTTCCCTTTCACAAATCGTTTGAGCAGCAGAAGTGGGATAGCATTGATCCCGTGTTTCTGTTATTTTTACTGCACTTGTGAAATAATCCTACTTTTTAGGCTCTAAATGTGGCACCGTCAGCACAAGAATATGGTTTTACACAGAAATAATACACGGTAAAAAATTTCCTTTGCAGTTATATGCCTACTGCACAGACCCACTCATATGTCACTCTTTGGTGGTCCCGTTGAACTAACACAACCATATACATGGAAGTTAGCTTTTTTTCCCTATTCATTCATGTGTCTGCTTTCTGAAGTTGACTTTGAGCCTACTGAAGGCAGGGATGGGACAATGATTTGTTCGTCTCGGCAGCCTCAATGCTTAGCCCAGTGCCTGGCATCTGTCAGGTGCTTGATGATTGCATGTTAAATAAATAAATTTCAAAAGTAGAAAAGACACTGACTTCAAACAGTTTAAGAGATTAATTCCCAGTGGGCACATTAACCTATTAAACTGCCCAAAGTGGATAACTGTCTTACATCACGATGAGCTCTCACCTTCTCTAAGCCCTATATGGAGCTCGCATCAAGGACTCTGAAATAAAATGAGGTGCCTCCAACAGCAATGCTTTCAGTATAAGGAACTCTCAGAGGTGGTTTCCAATCCCATTTCCCCTATGACAGTGATGTAAAATGAGAAAGCTGTCATCCCCACATTTTTTCTACCTATGTGGCAGATCATTTGGCTATGTCAACTTTCTGATATGGTGTGGAGGAGTGATATTCCTCATACTGGATTAGGGGGCAAAATCATGACAATGTATGATATCCATACTTGGGAGAGCAATGAAAGGGGAAAAAGGAAGCTAAAAGCTTCATTTTACAATGGAGTCCTGATTCTAGGCCTTAATAATTGTATAGTTTTAGACCAGTTGCTGAATCTCTGCAAATCCCATGACCTCATCTGTAAATTGGGAATAATAATTACTATTTTTATGAAGCATTGTTATGAAATATTATTTTGTTGGTCATAACAGTATCATTATGAAGGTCAAGTTGGATAATATCTAGAAAGTGGTATGGTGATTGATCTATAATGTGGATGTTCAACAGATTATTGTTAATACTTTTATTACTATTCCCACTAGTACTAATGTCACTATTAGAGAAATCATGCAAATAAGACTTTTTAAATCAATTATTGAATGTTTATATGATCATTGAGGATAATTCTCACAAATATATTTGCACTTTACAATTTACCTCCTTTGGGGTACCTGGGTAGCCCAGTCACTTAAGCCTCTGTCTCTTGATTTGTAGCTCAGGTCCTGATCTCACAGTTCATGAGAGCGAGCCCCACATCAGGCTTTGCTGACAGCTCAGATCTTGCTTGTGATTCTGTCTCTCCCTCTTTCTGTGCCCCTCCCCTACTCATGTGCATGCTCTCTCTCTCTCTCTCTCTTTCTCTCTCTCAAAATAAAATAAACATTTTAAAAAATTTACCTCCTTCTATATACTTATAATCATATTAAACCAAGTAACATTTATAATATTCTTGAATGTCTCTCTTATCTCTTAAGAATATGAAGAAAGTTGGGGCACCTGGGTGGCTCAGTCAGTTAAGTGTCTGACTCTTGGTTTTGGCTCAGGTCATCATTTCACAGTTTGTGAGTTCAAGCCCTGCATCAGGCTCTATGCTGACGGCGCAGAACCTCCTTGGGATTCTCTCTTCCCCTCTCTCTCTCTGCCCCTCCCCTGATCATGCGCACAGTCTCTCTCTCAAAATAAATAAAAACTTAAAAAAAAGAATATGAAGAAAGTTAAGATATTGTATCAAGACAATGTCGGCTGCAAAATGGGCTGGTATTTAACAGAACATTTCTGTGGTCTTGGGGCACCTGCAGGCGAAGGAACAGGTCAGCAGGCATTTTGCCATCATGGTGGTTGACATATTATCTCTGTCACTTTGATACTTTTCTGGTCGAAAGATGCAGTCAATGGAAGTCATTATCTTTTTCGGTAGGAAAGTAATGCTATAATGAGGTCTGAACTCTAGTCTAATAACTTTCTTTTCTTGTTTCTTTAGAGTCTTGGAGTATAACTAAGGACAGACACCAGTACTAGCACAAACGTTACCAAGTTGCATGATTATGGAGATGGTCTACCTATTGCTGAAAATGTATCTAGTTTTTTGACAACGGCTTAATAACCATGGGGTCAAGTGGACTTGGAAAAGCAGCAACACTAGACGAACTGCTGAGCACTTGCATTGAGATGTTTGGTATGAGGGTTTTCTCCCTTTTACGTATCTTGATGCTCTGACATCCCCCTTTTCACGTGCAAGTGTTGCTGTGAAACAGAATTCAATCTCCACCTCTGGATTTGAGTCCTTTTTGATTGACCCCAATCTGTCTCCCCCAAGATCACTGCCCTCTCTGCATTTTCTTCACTTTACTTCCCACAGCTAATATGCAGCCACATGGTCCACTTAATGTTTCTGGGACATCCTTGCATCTTTCTATGCCTACGCCTTTATTACACTCCTTCACTAAAATTTGCTTCAGGGACCATCTCAGTTGCTATTTCAGGTGTTCATATTACCATTCCTAATCCCTGCTGTTAGCAGTGTGGATTGCTTCCTCCCACAGCCCTTTGGGACTTTCTTATGGTACTTGGTATATGGGGCTATGGTTATTCCTCAGTCTTTTGTCTCAGACAAGCATGGGTAGCACAATCTGCTGCATTCTATATTTGTTTATATGACTTGTACCTTCTACTAAGCTACATGCTTTTTATGTTGTTTATGTATCCACTTCAGCATTTCAGGATATTCTTTGCACAAATAGAATCACAAAGGGGTTGTTTTTTAATTGTTTTTTTAAATTTATTATTATAGGAAGTGTTAGACCAGAGTAGGGTGGCCAGATAAAATATGGGATGATCAGTTAAATTTGAATTTCATATAAGGTACATTTTTAGTGTAATTACATCCTAAATAATGCATTGGATATACTTATGCTAAAAAATCTATTTTTGGTTTACCTTAATTGAGATTAACTAAGTGTTCTGTATTTCTATTTGCTAAATCTGGCAATCTAACACCAGAGGGAGGGTGAGACCAACCTATTCACTCAACTTGCAAGGAAGACCCAAACAATAATTGGGTCTATGAGATATTTTGACACTAATGTTTCTCTACTGATATTAGAAAAAGAGTAATACTGTTGTCTCCTCACCCCTCACTTTATTTTATTTTTTTAACAGATGACAATGGAGAGCTGAACAATAGTTATTTGCCAAGAATAGTTCTACTGATGCACCGATGGTATTTATCTTCCACTGAATTGGCAGAAAAACTTCTCTGCATATATCCTTTCAACTACTGCATAATTTTTACAATCATAAATCAAGTTCTGTATTTAGTAGAGTGTCTAACAAAAGCTGGTAAATTAAGATGAATAAACAGTCTTCAGTCAGTTATCCAGCTGTTTTGTGTATAGATAGATAGATAGATAGATAGATAGATAGATAGATAGATGTCTACACAAGGCATCTGCGTGATGGACCAAAGAGTTGACTATCCATCTGGGTGTTTTGGCTGTACTTGAAAATAATCACTAGATATACAATGAAACGGAAGCTTAGGCTGAATGTTTCTAATTTGTCTTAAACATTTCTGCTGTTAGTATAATGAAAGAATAGTCAACACTTATTTAAGACCTAATTTATTCCTTTTAGGATGGCAAAATGATGGACACAGAGGATATGGTTTAGACATATGGAAATGCCAACCAAAATAAGGCACAAATCAGGCACACATGCCACCTAAGTTTTCACATTTTCCCTTGTTGACAAGACACAAAGAACATTCTAACAGGTTTATTGCAATCGGTTGGTTGATATTGATTTCAGATTTCCTTCTGATACAAAAGCAAGCAAAGAAACAAACAAAAAGACCCAGAAACCCCATTCTAGTAAGAGCTTTTAGCAATCTACGACTGTTGTACACAGTGCAGTCCCAAAAGGTGATTGAAAGCCAAATGACACAAAATGACAAAATAGCCTCACATGTATAAGGAGGTTTTATTCCTGGAGATCTAATGTTTATTATCAGCCTGCTTCCAGCCCCAGGGGCCTTCACATGACTGGGAAGCCTTATGGGGTAGGAGCCTGATAGGCAGAGGGTCTGTCAAGTATTAGGGCCATGTGGGCTTCCATTGGCTCATTGCAAGCTTCCTCCACTTTCTACTTTTCCCCTCCATCCTTCCTACAGCCTCAGGATAGAAGGGAATATTGGAGAGGGTAAGGGGACATTTACCCTGAGCAGAGGTTCTTGAAAGCGAGCAATATCCCAGTCCTCAGTGTAGTCTGAGAGTCTCCAGGACTCAATATGGGGGTGTAATAGTGCGTAGGTTACAATTATTCAGTGCTGATATCATCAGAGCTTGTTGTCTCCCCATTTGAACATCCATATAACTCACATGTCCCTGGTATGGCCTTCTTATTAGGAATTCATCTAAATTGGTCAAACAGCTGCAGGTGTGGGCAAAGGAAACAAGGTACAAGGATTTTTTTCTTTAACTAATGTACGTATCGAGATGCCAGTGGAGAAAACTGTGATGAATTTCGGTTAAAGATCTGTTACTTCATGAGGTAAATATACTTATACATGTAATTTGTCTTCTACTTTATGGTTCTGGAATTGTTGATAATTTCTTTTTCCCCAAGCAGCAGACCTAGTTTGGCAATAGAATGGACTCCGATCCCTCTTTTACTGATTTTGATTAAATTGGCTCTGCTCTGTTCCTGGGAGTTGAATTTATCTTTCTTTTAGAGGTCAAGCCATAGCAAATGTGATTAGGGAATGAAACTAGCTGTTGGAAAGAGTAAATTCATTTCTTTTCTATTTCCCCACGATATACTTTCCCAAGTAGTTGCCATGAACTGGGAGAAGAGTTTCCTGCACTTAGATGAGAGTAGAGACACTCAGGACTTAGGGTCAGAAAGAGAGACTCAGAGAGGGAGTGGTAGACTCGGGTCCTTGATTGAAGGAGGGAAAAGTGAGAGCTGGTATCATGCAGAGGGGAATAGGAGATTGCTAATTTGGGGTATGGTCCTGGGTTTATGGTGAAATGTAATCTGTAAAATGATACAATAATTTCCATAAAGGTCTAGCTTGAAATCTTCTCATCGTCAAAAATATTTGATGCCTTTCAGGTACTGGATTCTCAAGTTTCCTGCAGAGTTTAATTTGGACCTTGGTTTGATCCGTATGACTGAAGAATTCCGAGAAGTAGCTAGCCAACTAGGGTATGAAAAACACATCAGCCTCATCGACATATCCAGCATGTAAGAGTGGCACAAGCTTCTTTCAAACATGATGAGTCATGATAAGGGGATGGAATAGTGATGGTCCCACTTGACCTCCGTCCATACTATTTCAGAATCAAGGTGTGCTCTTGTGAAGAAAGTCTTGCTGCAAAATAAGCACAGCCCCACTGGACATAGTTCATCTTTCCAAGCCTCAATTTCTTTATGTATAAAATGGGGATAGTACCTTGGTCATGGGGCTACTATGAGCATACAATAAATGCATAGTAAGATAGCATTTGGCATGTAATAGATGCTGAGTACTTAATTACTAAGTCTAATTCCTGTCTCCTAAGTCCTTGCCACTCATAGTGTAGCCTGTAGATCAGTAGCACTGGCATCACATGGGAGCTCAGTAGAAATTCAGAATCTCAGGCCCCACCCTAAACCTGCTGAATTGGAAACTGCATTTTAATAAGAGAGCACTAGCTGATTCATGTGCACATTCAAGTTTGAGAAGCCCTGTGCTATGTGCTTCTGAGATCAGCCTGAGGCTTTACAAATGTTGACCATTGTTTTGCCATGAACTGGTTAGCTCATTTACTAGGAACTCAGTGCTAATTAGATTTGCATTTTATACCTACTAGTTAACTTTGTACAGAGAAAACTATGCAATGGCCCTAAGTATGGTTATCCATCTTGCAAATATGTTTTTGTGTCCTGGGCATTCATACTCTGGTCCATTTTCCTAGAATACTTCTTTAAGAGTCTTGATCAACAGTGCATGATCCATGAATCATTAGGGATGTTGTTAAAAACACAGATTATTCAGGTTCATTCCTAGTAAATCAGAATCTCTGGCAGTGAGGTCAGTCGTCTGTCTTTATAACGAATTTTTCAGATAATCCATATGTTGTTGAAGTGTAAGAACCCAACTTCAGGTGGTTTTCATGTGCCTTCAATCACCATCGTATATATTGATAATCTGCCAAATTTATATACCTAACCCTGACCTCTCCCCTGTGATCCAAACCTTACTGGTCACAAGAAAGAGCAAGTAAGAAATTCTGGATGGATCGGTGCAAACCCACCCTGTCTGGAAAAACAACTCAAAGTTTATGTTCTATTGGCAGTGGGTCAGTGGTTTTCTCTTCAAATATGAAGGACAGGGCGTGTATTTTGCACAAGCTCCTGGAAGCAGGCCAAGAGTTACAGAGTCAGTAGGTTAATAACTTCCATTGAGTGAAATGGCCTTTCAGCACATTGACCAGACTCACTGTTTCTTTTATAGTCCTTCCTATGACTGGATGAGAAGAGTCACACAGAGGAAAAAAGTATCCAAGAAGGGAAAAGCCTGTCTGCTGTTTGACCATCTGGAGCCCATTGAATTGGCTGAGCACCTCACTTTTCTGGAGCATAAATCTTTTAGAAGGATCTCAGTAAGAAACTGACATTTATTCTTCCAAGGATAACAACCACCATGCCAACTTTCCCAAGAGCTGCGTTTTCATATTGGCAGCCTCTGTCATTGTGCTCCACTGGAAAAGTGCCCTTAATTCACAGGAACAATCCCTTTTAACCAAAGATAAATATTATCCTGCCTTTATTTTATGGCTTAGGAGCTATATATCTGTCGCTATTTTCAATGTCTCCTTTCATACGATTAAAGCATGATTTTCTAAATACTCAGTGGAGATTTAACCATTCAAGGTTTATTTAGCTCCGTTGACTTCTCCCAAGTGAACATGTTTTGCTAGGCCCTCCATTTGAGGGAAGGCATATTTATTTAGGTTGGGATTTGTATAAATGCCTAATTACGGGCATAGGTTGAGAATAAGAATTGTAGGCTTTGATGAGACTCTCACATCAGGTTGTTTATTTCCAGATATAGAGAGCTGGAATTAAACTTTTCTTTCCTACTCCGTCTTAATAGTGTTCCTTCTCCACCTCCTTTCTCTTCCTCTTGACTGTGGTCTCTTCCTAGCCACCTACTCTCTATTTACTTGTTAGGAGACTATTTCCTTAATGGCTCATGATCAGGCTTTGTCTCACCAAGCTCTGGGGCAATCACTCCTCTTTCTTTTCCAAGGTGCCAGGAAATTAATTACATTATTACTTGCAAAGAAGAACATGAGGTTAGAAGTATGGATTTTTGAAAGACTGATTCTTTTTACAAAATAATCCTACTTGGAGAGTACCTTAATGATCCTTTCCTGGCAGGCCATGAGAGGGAACCCCCTGCATTGTTTACATGATAGAAGGCTCACATGTATTTGGTGGCATCCATGCTGACTCCCCCAAAAGGTGTCTGTTTTGCTAAGGAGCTGCCTTACTTCAATTATTGTTTTCTTCTTCTTTTTTCTTAAAACACTGTACAAAATTATTCTGACTTGAAATCATTATATTTGTATTCATTTCCTTTTCTTTAATGTATGCCATTGTATCTCAGACTTGCCTGGCTGTTGAAATCACAAGTAGTGGGTGAAAAATGAAGACTCTTGGGTTCTTCCTTTGGAGATATTGATCCTTTAGGTCTGAAGTGTCCCCAGAAACCAATATGTTATAATGCAAATGTCTCAGGTGGATCTTATGATCCAGCAAATTTGAGATTCACTGAATGTGACTTAGACTCTTGTCCCTCCCCGCCCTGTCCAACACTGTGATGTGTAAGCATGTATCTGTGTATGGTGGAGTGAAACACAGCAAAATAATATGTTAAGGATACGTGTATATTCAAATGTGTAAGATACCATCATAAATGTGAAATGAAAGAAATCATTATGTTGTTATGAAACAGCGTCTCACATCTTCCACACAACGTTCTAATTTCTGATTTTACAAAGACTCCATTATAATTCAGAGTCTCTGAATCTTCCTTTACTAGTTCACTGATTACCAAAGCTATGTCATCCATGGCTGCCTGGAGAATAACCCAACCTTGGAGAGATCTATTGCTTTATTTAATGGAATCTCTAAGTGGGTCCAGTTGATGGTTCTTAGCAAACCAACCCCCCAGCAAAGGGCAGAAGTCATTACAAAGTTTATCAATGTTGCCAAGGTATGTATGTCTGGGCATTAGCCTGGGGTTCTTAAAGGATTAGATGTTTGTTCCCTCTAGAGAAAAGTCATCAAAGAAATTTGGGGTTCACACCATAAAGGACAATTAAAGTATTCATAATATCTGGTGGTGAACATCATACTTCTCTCATGCACGAAGACTGCCTTTAATTGGCAATACTTGGAAGCATTCGTTGTAACGCTTTCTGTAAAATGATGGATATATTTTTCTGGTGGATTGCATTTGTGCTTCATGTTAAATTGATATTATTTGTCCTAGATCCTTGTTATTAAAATAGTGCATTCACCTGTACTTCAGAGAGGCTGGAATAGTTGAAAAATTCTTACAAAGTATTGATGGTAATTTTTTTTTATTGCAGAAGCTCCTTCAGCTCAAAAATTTTAACACTCTGATGGCAGTGGTGGGAGGCCTTAGTCATAGTTCTATCTCACGCCTCAAGGAGACCCATTCTCATCTTTCTTCAGAAGTTACAAAGGTATGGTGGATTAAATTCTAATCCTGAGTACAAAAGTCATTTGTAAATTGTTTAGGGATAGGATGCTCCTATCAGAAGGGGAAAGTTCTCTTCCTAGACAATGGTTGGTTACACATGGGGAATTAAATAGGAAGGGAATAGGCACACCACTGACAAAAACAGGTTGGAAGTGGTGGCAAGTGTCCCAATAAGAAGGCCTTTAAGAATACCAAGTGTCCCAACAAGAATACCATTAACATATTGCAGTTGTGAGTACTCCACAAATATGTACTTGGTGCTAACTATGTGATATGCACTGTGACACACACAGGGCGTACAAGGCAAATAAGACAAATCATTCCTACCCTACCCTCCTCAAATCAAGTCAATGAACACCTGCTCTATTCATAGCACTGTGTTAAACACAGTGGACAGATACAAAGGAAGAGAGAGATGTTGACCTTGTCTAGAAATCCCTCAGATTTATAGCTGAGTTCTCAGGGAAAAAAAAAAAAAAAAAAAAAAAAAAATATATATATATATATATATATATATATATATATATATATATATATATATATTTAGAAAACACAATGATCTTTGTCTTTTTTTTTTTTTTCAACGTTTATTTATTTTTGGGACAGAGAGAGACAGAGCATGAACGGGGGAGGGGTAGAGAGAGAGGGAGACACAGAATCGGAAACAGGCTCCAGGCTCTGAGCCATCATCATCAGCCCAGAGCCCGACGCGGGGCTCGAACTCCTGGAACGCGAGATCGTGACCTGGCTGAAGTCGGACGCTTAACCGACTGCGCCACCCAGGCGCCCCGATCTTTGTCTTTTTAAACTGAGCTTTTTCTGCCATATTTGTTTCCAGACCACAATAATAATATTTTTCCTTTGTCAGTGAGAAAGAACATTTCATCTTTAGGAAAAGATTTCTTTGTAAGCATGTAGTGTGCTGTATCAGTAAGGACACTTTCAGCTATAAGTTTTAAAAAATCTTGAAATTGCTTAGACAGTAAGGCAATGGGTCATCTCACATACCTGGAAGTACAAAAAGCAGGGCCAACTCCAGGCATAATCTGATTAGAGCTCTGGGTCAGTAGTTCTGCCTACCTTTCAGTATCAGTTATTTGTTTCCTTAGACCGGCCTTTCTCCTGATTGGGCTGTCTGCAAGTTGGAGACAGGGAAAACTTCCGCCTTCAGCCCTGCCCCCATGGAATGAAAGACGTTGTTTTTAGGCAGATTGGACCATCTCAGGTCACATTTTCACCCCTGGACCAATAACAATTGCTAGAAGAATATAATGTGCTGATTGGCTTACCTCTGTGTTCTTGAACCAATCACAAACAAGAGGGATGGAATTATAATGACGGTAAATCAGAACCCAAACTTGGGCCTAGGAATGGAGACAGTTCCGTCTGAGTCACAGGGCTGCTTTCAGAAAGTTGTAGACTGATCAAAATTGAGGAAGGTCTGGTTGCTCTTAGGCAACCAGCGGTAAACAGGAGTTTGTAAGCCAAGGAGCGTTGCTCTCTGACCTAAAACATATCACTCGTTCTAAGCATACTGGGGCTCATTATGTAAGTGTCTTATTTTCCTTGAGCTTCGTACTGAATTTCAAGTAAAGAGCAAAACACATTTTACACATTGTGATGAGTCAGAATTCAGTGGAGGCTCTTAGAGGCTTGGAACCACCAGTGGATCTTCAAAAATTATTTGAAATCTTCTTTCTTACAAAAAAGGAAACTGAAGCCCCTCAAAATGAAGTTACTTGCCAAAGGTCACCTGTCTAGTTAGTGGCAGAGTCCCAAACCACAGCTATCTCATACCTCGGTGTGGCTTTTCCTACCCCATCCCATTCCAGGTTAACCTTTAAGTAATATCTTGAATGCAACTTTCTTAGAACAACAACTGTACTATACTACATACTGTATTTTAATACAATACATGCTTATGTTTGTGGACTGTAGTATTTCCATGAATTGCCAAATACTTCTAGATGATTGATGCTTTTTAACATCCTACCAGCCCTAGTAGGTAGGCAGAGGTGTGGGCAGTTTCTGTTTTGCAGTAGAATAGAACACACTGTCTAGCTCATATAGCCAGGCCCAGGACATTTTTCTAATTTTCTTTTTCTAGGTTAATAATTTCCCTGCATCAGTGTTCGTGCAATTGATACTTCTCTCAGTGGCTGAGGAATTTCCTAGCCACACACGGCAGGGCCTGGGGGTGGGTAGGAAGGAAGACTGTTTGAAAATCCTACTTTTCCATCTGTTCCAGAACTGGAACGAAATGACAGAGCTGGTCTCCTCCAACGGCAATTACTGCAATTACCGCAAGGCCTTTGCCGACTGCGAGGGCTTCAAGATTCCCATCCTTGGCGTCCACTTGAAAGACTTGATAGCAGTCCATGTCATTTTCCCAGACTGGATGGAGGACAACAAAGTTAACATTGTAAAAATGCACCAGCTCTCCGTTACCCTCAGCGAACTGGTGTCTCTGCAGAATGCCTCCCACCACTTAGAACCCAACATGGATTTGATCAACCTGCTCACGGTGAGTTGAGGGGACAGGAGTTTGTGCTGAGAGCTCTTCTCACTTCCCAGGGGATGCGGGAAAGTCCTTGAAGGTCATTCACCAGGTTGCATGCAGGGCTGGTAGATGGGGCAGGATCTGAAAGGGTGGGTGAGGGGAGGGGAGCCCAGCCCCATATCCGGCATGAGCTGAGACTATAATCACGGGGCAGAGAAATTTTCCTTTGTCCTGAGGAGTCTAGGTACCACCCCTATAGCTCTGCTCCTAGAGCTCTTGGAGAGGCCCTCCGCCCTCAGCCCCTCACTCTCCTTCGTCACACCAGCCTAGCTCATCACCACCTTCTACGTGGCCTCACCTCTTCCATTTCCCTTTGCCCTCCCGCACAGCATAGCTGAAGCCTGGGATAATACCTGGTCCTCCTCCATGATCTCCCTGTCCCCACTGCCACCCTCCCCTTGCCAGCCTGGCCTTTGAGGCCCTTCTAGACTTGTTGTCTATGTATCCTGGGTTGTCATCACCTGATGCCACATCACACTTGCCTTTGAGGAACACTGGGCTTTCCACCACGAACTGCTGCCTTCTGCTTCCTGGCCTTTGCACTTTCTTGGAAAATCCCTTCCCTATCCACCCCTGTGACTAGCTCAAATTCAAAACCTTCTGTCTTTCTGGAGCATTCTCTGTTCCTCTCCAGAGCAGTAAGTGTCTGCTTCATGTGTGGCTCTTGACCTTTATACTTTCTTAACCATAGGGAGGTATCATTTTGTATTAGATTTTTTTTTCCTGTTTACCTGCCATATATATCCCATATCCCCACTGCCTCTCATGATACCTGGCATATGTAGGAGCTCAACAGATGAACTGAATGCTGTGTTTAGGAATGTTGTGGGTCAGACAGATGAAATTCAACTAGCATTCATATTTTTTGTCATTCGTGGCTGATCTCTAGGTCCCGGCGCTTTTAGACACAACAGGTGTATGGGAGAGAACCTACCCCATTGATGGCTGCCTTGTCAGGGGGAAGAGGCATAACCAAATTCTTTCACCCTTGTTTAACAAATGGAGAAGCAACTTCCCTGTTTGGGTTTATAATACGGAAGCTTCAGACACTTGACTGCAATACTGAATTGACTCTTTTCCATTCGTGGCCATGGAAAATGAAAACAATTTCCTTCTGAAGCTCTGAGGGCCTAAATCCTCTGGGACCACTGCCCTGGCATAGGAGCGGTTCCTAGACCTTCTCACACACTGTTCCTAGACACATGATTGTTTACCAAGGCATAGAACCCCTGAAGTGCATGGAGTAATACCAGCTGTACCTTAGCATAAAGCAGAAGTTGCCGACACACAGAAACACAAATCTCTTGGGACTGAGTTTGTATGACAAACAGTAAACACACAGACATTCTCTACTGGGGGGGAAAAACCCTCTCAATAATCCAGGCACCTGCGTTTATGAATCATTTGCCATGTAAATCTGTTTCCACGAATAAGTGACCAGAGTTGCAGCCCCAATCAGACAGCAAAGCCACAGGCACAGGTGATGTCTGCAGACCAGCTGAAGTTCCACCTGTCTGTGTCCAGGCTACCTTCACTACGTGGAGGAGAGTGTCATAGAGCAGGTGCCTACGCTTGGGCATTTTCTCATCCCGACAAAAGATGATGATGGAGTAGGTGAATTAATTTTGAGTTATGAATGAAGCAACATAATGACAGATATTTAGAGAAGTATCAAAAGATTTTGAATGAAATTTTTGGGTGCAAATGGAAAATTTGAATCCTAGAAATAAAGGCTAAGAAATATATATTTTTTCTGCCTGGGAAGGAAAGAAAAAAGAAAAAGGATGACAACACAATCAATCCCCGCCCCACCCCCTCTCGGGTATTAAAAGAAAATATAGAAGCCACCAAGTACTGTACTTAGGACAACAATGTTATCTAGTGTAGTACAGTGGCAAAAATCCTGGGCAGGAGATCAAGCTTTTAGCTCTGTGTGTGCAGTTACTTAGTTTTGTCTCCTTGTTAGCTAGACCTGCCCTTGGTCTTTTCATAAGGGATTTTGTGCTCATTTGTGAGATCTCTTCCAGCTCTAAACTTCTGTGATTCTAGATACAAGGACTGGTGGCCCCTTGAGAATAAGGAGCCTGGTGTCAATCTGATACTGTGGTTCCAGCCCAGTGGCTCCTCAGATAGCACAGTCCCACATATGGACATCGATCAAGGCAGTTTCTATTTAAAGCCAAGACCCCTCCTCCTTCCCTACAACCAACAAGAAGGTTCATTGCCCAGGAATATACATTCATTCTTCCTGGCCACAAGCAGATTAATCTCTTCAATGCAGATAAAGGAGATTGCCATCAGGTGTTCACTAGAGCCCAGTGGCCATCTCATGAAGCAGATATGTGTTAGGATTAGAACCATTTGACTGACAGAAGCTGTGAGGGCATCCATAAGTGCAGAATTTCTCCATTCATTTTTCCCCAAGATTCTAGGTCAGGTTTTTACCTGAAGTGATTATTTGCCTCTAAACATGGCTCCAGGTGAGAAAGCCAATACATGATTGAGAGCCCTGAAAGATGGAAAATGAGAGCTCTTAAATAAATCAGCAATTACGGAATGTCTGCTCCATGTGGTAGGCTGCATAGCAACCTTGGGACTTTCTGTAATAACTGATTGCATTTTTCATAGCATTTTCACATATATTTCATATACACAGACATCCTGTGAGGGACCCTGGGAAGGGCAGAGAGTGTAACATCACCCCTGTCCCTTTGTATTTTACAAAGGAAGAAACAGATTTCTAAAGGACAAAAGGCTTGCAAAGGGAGAACTTCTGAATCCCCGCTTGGGGTGGGGGTATCTCTCTCTCTCTCTCTCTCTCTCTCTCTCTCTCTCTCTCTCTCTGTCTCTCAGTGATGGGCATTTACTCTGTTTGATTTATTTTACATCTATTTTATTTATTTTATATATATTTTATTTTGCATCTGTAAAAATTAAGTAATCTCTCCTTCCCTCTTCATGGGTGGCTAAAGAAGGAATTAATTACAGAACAAAATCTATGAGTCAGAGACTCTGTGTGCCATTTTTATCATTGTAAATTTAGCCCCTGAACAGCCCTGGGCACATGAAGGAAGGGAGACCCCAGCACTAAACATGTGGATTTTGGACTGTTCCTCTTTTCAGGGACAATCTAGAGAAGGCATTTTCCACTGTGATCCTAATCCTGGAACCAGAAACTTTAAAAGCTGATGCTTCTTACTTTATGGTATACGAAATCATCTGATTCTTTTCATAGTATTTTTAGATCTATCAGTTACTTTTACCATTCTGAGTATATGCAAATAACTGGAAAGCCCCCTGTATTTTTACAGTTTCAAAAAAAAGAAGAAGAAGAAGAAGACGAAGAATTGCAAAAATGGTCAATAAGATAGTTTGATGACCAAGTGTGTTTTATTTTACAGTTCTCTAGTCAGGGCGACATAGGTCTTAATGTGCAGACTAAATCCACAACCATCTTTGCTGATAGGCTTGGGTGTAAATGCAGCAACATGAAACAGTGATTCAGACCATTCTCCAAGCTCAAAATATGTTAGACACAAGCAAGCATTCTTGAGATTCCATTGACAAGTTGCCTCTAATTATTTAAAAAAAATTGTGGAGGAAGTAAAACATGTTGCTCTGCACAGGGCTGTAAAATCCAGAGGAGATGAGAGAATGCATGTAGGTAGGATCATGGCTGGGAAAGCAGAAGATGGCAGGAGTAATACATTCACTGATGAGCACAGTGGCATTTGACTGGAAGCCAACCATGCAATGCCCATCTCTATGGCCTGCTACACAAACCCCACTGAATGTATGTTAGCTCATTTAATCTTCACAGAAGTCCTGGGAAGGAGCTATTATTTATGCCTCCCATTTTAAAGACCAAAAGACTGAGTCCCACAAAGGCTAATAACTTGCTCAGGATCAAATCACTACTAATAAATTAAGGGCAAACATTTGGAGAAGACATTTCCATCATAGGATCTGGTATCTGTCCATCTGATGTATGAAAATACCACGGATGTTCTGTGTCTTTCGAGAGAGCATCTCCCCTACTCAGTGTGTGGTTTATTTGGATTTCTGGTCAGATGTTCTGGCACTGTTGTCATCCCTTTTCCAGCAGGCGCCACTGCCATTCATTATTAAAGGCCGAATCAGTAGGAGAGGGGCATGCTCATCGAAGTCCAGATCAACTCCTGATAGCAAGGAATCCAGAAGGAAACAGTGACTTGATTTTCTCCCTATGGAACGTTCACAATGCAAGGCAGCAAACTGTGGCTGGGATTATAGAGGCAGAAAAGATGGCAATGGATGCACTGCCTGCTTCTGTGAGGCTTAGAAGCCGGTAGAGTTTTCCATCGTGGAATTTATAAAATAGCAGGCAACTGCCATTGGCAAGATGTGTTTTATTTGGCCTACACAGAATCATAAAAATTTTATGTTGGTTGCCAGGATTTAAAAATTGAGATATTTCATGTAAAACTCCAGATTTCTGGCTTCTCTTGACAAATGAGAAGATATGTCAATTGTCAAGCTGACAAAAATTGGCTGTACCTGAGCAGTGGCTGTCTCCCATTCATCAGGGACCCCACGTCTCCCTGTCACCTCCCTAACCCAGAGATCCAGTGTCACATTCTACTTATCACACATTTTTATTATTGTTGAGCTCAGAGGAAAGGTCCGAAAGTAATTACATCTGCGAAGACGGTTTTGGCAAATAAGACATTGTTATACCGGTGTTTCTACCAAAAGATCTTTTTCATGCATTTCACTTCATTCTTTTATATAATGAGCTGCCTTGTAAAGGCATTTGTTTGTAAAGGCACTAGGGGATGGTTCCTCTCCTCCCTGGAGGTAGGAATGACTGTTTAATGGAAGATGGATATAGTGTCTGTTCTTTGTGGGTAGGATTTTCAAGATCTGAAATGATGATGGGGCAGTTTTATAGTCAAGTCAATTTCATTATGTTTAGAAAAAATCTTTAGGTGACAAAGTCTAGATAAAGCAGTATATGACCTGATGTGTGCTGTCCTTAATTTAAATGTTGTAGGGGCATCTGGGTAGGTCAGTTGGTGAAGTGTCCAACTCTTGAGTTCAGCTCAGGTCATGATCTCATGGTTCATGAAATGGAGCTCCACATCAGGCTTGGTGCTGGGCCTGGAGTCTGCTTAAGATCCTTTCTCTCCCTCACCTGCCTCTCTCTCTCTCTCTCAAAAAAAAAAAAAAAATGAAAGCAAGATAAATCCTTGAAAGACATCTTTTGCCTCTGAGTTTTCTCCCACTTCATCCTTCTTGTGCTTCTCCCTCACTCTACACCCATACACATTAAGTTTTTATTTTTAGGCCCAATATGTTAAATAGAATTTTTCATCCCCAATGGTCGAAGAAAGGACAGGGCACCTGGTTATGTTCACTGCTGATGAAATGGCATGATTCATCTGGTATCTTAACATTAAAGGGTGTGGGTAAGACTCATCCAGGCTGATTTTGAGTCTCATGCCTTCTATTTTAGATGAATGGGACCATGCATTTTAGTTTTTACTGATTTCATTCATGCACTCCAATCTCGGTCTAAGTTGTTGTCCCTGCCTGTCCTGATCTTTCTCTCCTTCTTTCTCTGTCCGAATAGTCCCAGTTAGGTCCTAGTTCACAAGGTCCTCTGTGACTCTGTCCTGATCATTTCTGTTTTCAGTGACCTCCCTTCCCACCTCCCCCCCACATAATAATAATATTAGTAGTAACAGCTGTCATAATAATAGTAACATCAACAACACCAAATAACATTTCTTGGCATTTTACTGTGTACCAGGTTGTGTGTGTCGTACTTCACGTGAAGTATTCCATTTGATCTTGATCAAAATTCAATTCAGTAGGGATTTTTATGATAATTTCCATTTTACAGATGTGACAAATGAGTGTCAGAGAAGATATAACTGGCTCAAGGTGCCAGGCTAACCAGTGGCAGGCTTAGGACTTGAACTCAGGCCCAACTGACTCCAGAACCTTCCTTCATGCTTTATATGCTGCCTCTCTGAGCAATTCCTGTAGCATTGAGAGTGGGGGCATCTTACTTCATAGCTCAAATATGTTGCCTTTTGTTGATATAAACACATCTGATATAGCACATAGGATGCTGATGACCATGCTAAAGTGTTTGGTTTTAAAATTTCATGTTCTGCCTCTGCATGCTATCTTTTTAATGTTCTGCATTCTCTCAAATTATTAGACACTGAGCTTCAACATTTGGTTTGAAAATATTTCAGCAATGTAAATAAATAAGTAAATGTGATCCAACATCATCATTTATCCTTTCTAATTTGTTGTAGCTCTCTCTGGACCTCTATCACACAGAAGATGATATTTACAAACTGTCACTGGTGCTGGAGCCTAGAAATTCTAAATCGGTAGGTGGATTTTTTCTAAGGATCAGTGCCAAACACCATTGATTGTCATTTACAGTAATTGGCTATTACAGTGATGCTTTGTGATCTGAAGACTGAAGAATTTAAAAAATCTGTATTCCATTTTGCCAGTGGAACAGCTTAGCTCTGACAGTTTGAGTATGATTTGTTCATCAGAGGCTAACAAAGAAGACCATTATTTCCAATTACTCTGTTTTCTTGTTATCATCTATGTGTTGTGTCTCCTCTGAGAGCCTGCCTACCTACAGGTCCTCCCCCTCAACAAAAGAGAATGCATCTTAATGTGAAACAGCGTTTTAGATTCTTCAACATAAAATGCCATTCAGCATAAAATGAAGTTTAATCAATTTTAAATACCCTGATCATAATTCACAAATTTTTCTGCTAATGATCGACTCAACTCAGAATTTCAGTATCACATTAGATAGTGTCTCAATGGCTGACTCTTAGCAAAGAAACATTATATGATAAGATTGAGGAAATTGCATTACTGAATGTACACTGATTATTAGTTTTAGTGAGCGGACTGTATCTTAGATCTGTTTTGCACTCATAAAAGAATACCTGGGTAAATTTGAAATTTGCAGCGAGGATGAGGTTTGCATGTTCAAGGAAAACATGTCTGTACTTGCCTCTTGGACTCGTATCCTCAGATCAGGTTTCTGATAAAGGTCTCATGACTTACCTCCTTACCAGTTGAACTCTGTGGGATGTTGCCAGTGACTTGGACCTTCAATCTGTCCCTGTATTCTGACTCTGCAGCATCAGCCCCAAAGAGGCAGGGCTGTTCTCTGGTACAGGGAGGATGTGCACTTGAGTCTGAGTTAGTTGACCTGGTAACGTCTGTTCTTAAAATTGTGAGTGTGGTGGCTCCATCAGCATTTTCAGCTCCCCTACCAGAGGCCCATCTCCTGGGGACACTGAAGAACAGACCCATGTGGGAAGATACAGCAGAGGTAAATGGAGGCATGAAGGCTAGCCTCTGCAAAGTTAGCATGAGAGCTAGAGAGAAAGGTAAAGTTACTGGAAAAAAGCAACTTGTGAGCTCCTCATTCCTTGCTTTGTTGTGAAGAGTCTGAGCATGGTGTGGCAAACTATGTGTGTGCCCATGGCATTTCCACCTGCCCACACCTTCCTTTACCTGGAGCAGGGCACTTTAATTGCTACCAGTTGGTTGTTGGGCACCTGGTGGGGCATCATATCCATGTTATCTCATTAACTCTGTTAAGGAAACTGAGTCTGGTGAGCATAGGTGTCTCACATGGAGCACTAATAGCCAGTAGGTGGGAGAACTGGGATGTGGCTTCAGGCCTGTCTGTCTTCAACACCTGTGCTTTTTTCTTTTAAATGTGTATCTATTTATTTTGAAAGAGAGAGAGAGAGAGAGAGCGTGCACGTGTGCACAAGTGGGGGAGGGGCAGAGAGAGAGAGTGAGACAGAGAATCCCAAGCAGGGTCCACACTGTCAGTGCAGAGCCCAACGTGGAGTTCAATCTCATGAACTGTAAGATCATGACCTGAGCCAAAATCAAGAGTTGGACGCCTAACTGACTGAGACACCCAAGTGCCCCAATGCCTAGGCTTTTCTACTGCATGAGGTTGCCTGTCCTTTTCCTGCCACCTCTTATATGGGAACATGGTAAGAACAAGGTACACTTGCCTGAGTTGTGCCTTTTACATTTGTTTTCAGGATAGATTTTGGCCAATTTCAGAAGATGTTTCCATCAAACACAGAAAAATCTTTTTATCTTTTGTAAAGCAGAATCTTTCAAAGTCCCTTCCAAGTGCTAAAATCCTATGAATCTATGAAAACACATTTCCCAATCCCTTACTGCCTCTTATCTTAAGTGGCTTGTCACCCTGTTTTGCGCTTAGGTTTGACACATGCTGCCATTGGAGAACAAGCTCCTGTCAGGATGATGGTACCAAGAGCCTGTAACTTCAGTGTGCTTACCATTGGTGCTGGTGGACCTCACCAAAGTCCCACCATGAACCTTTTTCTCTTCACAGGGCACGAGCGTGTCTCACTGGTTCTTTGTGTTTTATTTGGTGTCTCAGTTTTTTCACTCTACCTCTAGGTCAAAAGAAATACCTCACAATTCCACGTATAGAATAGTTAGGTCCAAACAGCTTAATATATATTAATGTTCTAATGACTTAGAACCCACTTTAAAAAACAATACATATATGTTGAAATCAAAATAATATTTTAGGGGCACCTGGGTGGCTTAGTCAGTTAAGTGGCTGACTTTGGCTCAGGTCATAATCTCATAGTTTGTGAGTTGGAGCCCCGCATTGGGCTCTGTGCTGACAGCTCAGAGCCTGGTGCCCGCTTCAGATTCTGTGTGTATGTGTCTATCTCTGCCCCTCCCCTTCTTGCACTCTGTCTCTTCCTCACTGTCTCAAGAATAAATAAACATTTAAAAAAAATAAAAAAATATTTTAATTCTTTAAAAACCACAATTACTTACTAATGGATGTGTGTGCCTGTTGGGCATGAAACAATATCTTAAATTTTGTCATCAGATTGAATATGGCTACCTTTCTTCTTGTTCCACATTGATTTTTTTTTTTTTTGCTTTGGAAATATTTGATACCATTGAAAGAAATACAGCATGATCTAATGGGTGAACTGTGACCTATTTCAAGCTGGTAGTTTACATGGTGTCTAACAAATACTGAGTACTGCTGTATTTCCCTTGGGAGTTTGAAATATCTTTTGGTATCCCTGAGAGTCCACTGCAGTGTTCTGCATGGACACCTCGTTATACAGTTTGGGAACCATGGCTTTATCCTTCATCAGATGAACAAAATGAAAAGCTTGATAGAAAGAGTCATGATGTGTGAGTGAGCCTATGTGTTGGTGATCATATCCAGATGGCAAGTACTTTCTGGTCCTGTTGGTAGCCCAAAGGATACCAGCAACACCCATCTCAAAACACTGCAAAGGGTTTAAATCTAGTACAGTCACTCTTGCAAACATGTTTGTCCCCAATTTAGTATCAAGTAAACACCTGTTAAAACAGATTTGCATGCATGCACCAGCAAAAATATTTACATTTAATGAAGGTCCTGGGGAGAGGAATAAAGTACATTGCACTCTTGGCTTGTCTCCCGATAGGATTGTGTTTTGCCTCTGTGTTGTGTAAACACGTTATGCATTATTGCTACCATCTTGGCCACATTATTTAGTGAAAATGTCTTGCAGGAAAGTGGGAAAACATATGGAGGAAGCAAGTTCACAAAAGAGGCTAGAAAGATCTAATTAGCCAAATAGTGAGAAGCGATTAAGCATATTGAAAGAGATGCCAGCATGAGAACATAAACTTGGCCATTCACATGGGTCCATTTACTGCAAACATCTACTAGTTTATTATCAACACCAGGTATTAAAGAACTAGATAACAGGTGTTTTATATATTTTGCATTATACAAAAAGCTGTATGGATTATTATATAGGTTTTAAGGATGTTTTAGTAATATTTGGGGAACTTGGATAGAATTTTTGAGTGGGATGAGAGAACAGTATCTTTTTCCCACTTAAAAAAATGGAATCTAGACGACTGCTAAACAAAATACACTCTCCAAATATGTATTTAGTTATAGATTAGATTCTATTGACAAAAGATGTTTGTTTTCAGAACATTTAAGTGATACATATGTAAGTTTTTACTGTATTATTAACATAAAAATGTGTATGTCTTTCTCAGTGTCCCCTGATTACTTAAGGTCTAAGATAAAGTTGAAAAGTGTGTTTTTCCCCCCTGTCAGCAGCCTACCTCCCCAACAACACCCACCAAGCCTGTGGTGCCCCTGGAGTGGGCATCAGGAGTGATGCCAAAGCCAGACCCCACAGTCATCAACAAGCACATAAGGAAATTAGTTGAGGTAAGTGATTGAGAGAGAGTAGAGAGTTAGCACTAGAAGGCCCTTTTCTCTTCCCAGAATATTCTACAGTTGCCCAAGAATCAACTGAAGTCAATGAAAACAGCCCTCTGGCAGGTAGGATCAATTTAGCAGACACTGAGCTCTACCTGGCATTGGCTTATGGGGGAGATTCCCCCAGAATTGCCCTTTTCCCCTTCCTGTCATTCTGTTCTCATTTACCCAAATACCCTCAGCTACTTCCAACTTTCTTTCACCAGCATTTGATGCCTCCATCATTGCCCCTGCAATTTGAGGGACTGTTTGGGGATTAGAATCTACTCATTGAAAACCTATATGGGTCCCAATAAAATGCGCAATAAATTGATTACCTGAAGGTAAGAAAAGATCCTGTAGGATGCATAGTTTCTCTTGCTGTTTATATTGAGGTCTGTGACACACCTGCACAGAACCATTTAGGTCAGAAACATTACTTAATTATGGGAAAGTGTCTATCAGAGCTTTCATGTAGAAAGAAGAGTAGAAGGACCATTGTGGAGAAAATGGAAACAGATTTGGCAATAAAAACTATGACATCTGATTAAACATCTGCTTTAATGGATTGGTATGATACAATAGAATCATATCTTTGGGATAAAATAAGCTTTTTGCTGGGGGGTGGATGTTTAAAGAAAAAGAGGGGGTGCTTGGGTGGCTTAGTCGATTAAACATCCAACTCTTGATCTCAGCTTGGATCTTGATCTCAGGGTCATGAGATTAGGGCCTGCACTGAGCTTCATGCTGGGTGTGAAGCCTACTTTAAACACACACACATACACACACACACACACAAAAAGAAAAAGAAAGAATTTTCTACATCTTGGATCATCAAGGAAACCATGATGCATTGGAAGAAAACTACTACGCAGCATGTGAGGCAGCAAGGAAAGTTCAGAAAGGGTGAGGAAAGGGTCTGAGAAGGCCATGAGATTCAGTGGAGGCCTTGTGTTGATGTTGTGTAACAGACCCAGCTTGGAGCCAGGGAAGGTGGGGAAGGAATCCAGCTCCAAGAGTTGCAGCTCAGGAAGGTCTAGAACTGGGAAATGAAAAGACACAACTATTTTCTTTTCCACTCTCTTCTCTGCTTTTCTCTGAATGCTCATTCCATTATCTGCAGACAGACTTTCTTTGCTACACAAGGGGAATCTGTATCTCCCTCTCCCCCTTCCTCTCTCTCTCTCTCTCTCTCTTCCCTTTTACCTTCTCTCTTATTTTCTCTCTAGTTCCAATTTTATGGTGGAAGGTTGGTCCAATTTGGATAAATTGCCGACTGTTGGTTCAATCAAATGAAAGATTGGATTTTATTATGCATTTCCACATTAAATTTTATTCTACAAAAAGAATTGTACCCTTAATATGGATAGAAATATGGATATTAGATTATAAAAGTAGGTACAAGTAGTTAATTTTAAGCAACTTTGATTGTAGATAAGTATTGGTATTGGGACTTGCAAAAAGACTGTATATTTTGTGACTTTGCACAATTCAGTTTTCTATAAATAAACTTACAATGGGTTCTAAGCAGTCATGTTTTTAAATAATCTGTTACTTTATACTTTGTTCATCTCCCAAAGTACCCCTGAAGCAGCTTGCAACATAGGGCAGTATGGATCAAATAGAATAGAGAGAAAGCATTGGGAAAAGGGAGAAAGATTCATTATAATCCGTTTGCATACATCTGCTTCTGGGGAGAACTTAACAACCCTTTTGGAAAACCCAATTTAGCAGAGGGCAATGGAAAAATCCTTTTATTTTTCAATTATAAACAAAGTCAGGATCATTGTAAATATGCAAGCTTTTCATAAAATACGGAGAATACAAGTTTTACTTTTAGGCCTTGGGAATTCTGCTCTCGAAGGGGAACCACTGATAATTTGTAAACTATCTTGTATGACTTTATTCCCCCATAAACACATACACCCACGTATGTCTTTGAGCAGCATTGTTCAATTATTTGCCTAGAACAGATTCCCATCAGTGGAATTGCTGGGTCAGAGAGTAAGCACTGACTGTCTTCCAGAAAGATTGTGGCTATTTACTTCATCAACTAATATGAGAGTGCCTATTTTCTCATTCCCTAGGAAATTACCCATTATTTTAATGTTTTCCAATCTGAGAGGCTTAAAAAAGTTTTGTTTGTGTTTCTGTAATTACTAGCAGAATCGAGCATTTCCCATGAATGTATTGGCCACGTGTAATTTTACTTTGGTGGTCTCCTTTTCTCCTGAGCTCTCCTGAGCTGCAACAGGTCTCCTCCTGTTTTCCTTTTCTGTCTTTGCTCTCAGGTATATTGCAAATAATCTTCTCTGACATTTATCTTTACATTTGTCAGCTGAGTTTTTTGATTCAATTATTTTGCATTTTACGTAATAAAATATTTTTGTAGGGGCGCCTGTGTGACTCAGTTGGTTAAGCATCTGACTCAATTTTGGCTCAGGTCATGATCCCAGGATTATTTGATCAAGTCTGCATTGGGTTCTGTGCTGAGTATGGAGCTTGCTTGAGATTCTCTCTCTCTCTCTCTCTCTCTCTCTCTCTCTCTCTCTCTCATTCTCTCTCTCTCCCTTTGCCCCTCTCCCCTGCTCAGGCGCTCTCTCTCTCTCTCTCTCTCTCTCCCTTTGCCCCTCTCCCCTACTCAGGCTCGCTCTCTCTCTCTCTCTCTCTCTCTCTCTCTCTCTCTGTAAAATAAAAATTTTTTAAATTGTTTACAGCTTCTGACTTTGATGTAATGTTAAGGAAGGCCTTTCCCACTCAGAGATTACAAAACATAAAAATTATTTTTATCTATTTATCTTTCATACTTTTACAGCTTTCTTATTATTAAAATTGTTTTAATGTTTATTTTTGAGAGGGAGACAGAGCATGAGTGGGGGAGGGGCAGAGAGAGAGGGAGACACAGAATCTGAAGCAGGCTTCAGGCTCTGAGCTGTCAGCACAGAGCCCAGAGCAGGGCTCAAACTCATGAACTATGAGACCATGACCTGGGTTGAAGTCGGATGCTTAACCACCCAGGCATCCCTATAGCTTTATTTTTGACATTAAAATATTTAATGCATCTAGAATTTAGTTTTGGGCAATTGATTTTGTAAGATTATTAGCCACTTAACTCAACAGCACTTATTGGATAATCTTTAATTTCTCTGTGGATTTGAGAAGGTACTTTTTGATGCTCTAAATGCCTATATATACATAGATCTATTTCTGGACTCTGCTCTCTATAGTAAGTTGTAGTACCATGTTGTTTTGATTCATGTAGCTTTGTAGAATATTTGATTTCTGATGGGGCACGTTCTCTCTCATTTCTTCTTATCTTAAACAATATTAGGCTATTCTCAACATGTTTACTTTAATTTGAACTTTAGAATCAATTTGTTCACTTAAAACAAATTGCCACTGGAATTCTGATTGTAATTGCGTTAAAAGTATATTTGAATTTTTTAGGAGAACCTGGGTGGCTCAGTCAGTTAAGTGTCTGGCTCTTGATTTTGGCTCAAGTCATGATCTCATAATGGTGAGATAGAACCCCTCTTCCTGGAGCCTGCTTAATGTTCTCTCCATCTCCCTCTCCCCCTCCCCTGCTCATTCTCTCTCTCTCTCTGTCTCTCTGTCTCTGTCTCTCTCTGTCTCTGTCTCTCTCTCTCTCTCTCTTTCTCTCCCTCCCTCCCTCCCTCCCTCCCTCCCTTTCTCTCAAAAAAAAAGTATACTTGAATTTTTTTTTAGATAATTTAACATTTTAAAGTTTCATTGTCTATTGTTATGGTTTTGGCATTTGTGAGTTCACCAAACTTAACTCTTACCAAAACTGAGGTCTCAGTTTAGACCTCACTTTCTCCAGGAAATGTTTTTTTTTTAAATATTTATTTATTTTTGGGAGAGTGCAGGTAAGGGAGGGGCAGAGAGAGGGGGACAGAAGATCCAAAGTGGACTCTTCACTGAAAGGCTGACAGCAGTGAACCCAATGTGGGGCTCAAACTCAGGAACCGTGAGATTTTGACCCAAGCCAAAGTTGGACGCTTAAGCGACTGTGCCACCCAGGTGCCCCTCCAGGAAACCTTTTAAAATCTCCCTTACAATTCCCCCACAGCAGCCTATTTTTATCCTCAGCATTGCACTTATCTTGTTATACCATAAAGGCTTCTTGATTTCATTATTTCCCACTGGATTCCAAGCTCTTTGATAGAACAATATACTAGTTATCACTGCTTTCCCAATAACAAGTTCAGAGCCTGACTCATACCCAGTTATTCAGTAAATATTTGTATTTCCTTTGCAGTCTGTGTTTAGAAACTATGACCATGACCATGATGGGTACATCTCCCAAGAGGACTTTGAAAGTATAGCTGCCAATTTTCCCTTTTTGGATTCCTTCTGTGTCCTGGACAAAGATCAGTAAGTTTTAATTTTGTTATGTTTTAATGCAGCTATCCTGAAACAGAAAATTAGTGTCAGAGGAGAACAGGGATACCTTTATTTTTTATTTTTTTTTAAGTTTATTTATTTATTTTGAAAAAGAGAGAGAGAGAGAGAGCATGAGTAGGGGACGGGGAGAGAGAGAGAGAATCCCAAGCAGGCTCTGCACTGTCAGCACAGAGCCTGATGTGGGGCTTGAACTCACAAACCATGAGATCGTGACCTGAACTGACATGAACAGCCAGAAGCTAACTGATTGAGCCACATAGGTACCCCAGAGATACCTTTAATTTGCATCTTGACAGCTTCAATCCTAGTGTGTTGATGAGACAAGTGTAATGTTTCACTGATTTTTTTCTTGGTGTTCACAAACCTGACTGGCTGGATGAGACTATAGGGCAGGCTATATCATCAGTGTTGAGTGTAAGTGCCCATTTGCAAATGAGCCCAACTCTCCATATTACTTCTACTTAGCTATTTCATCAACCCCAAAACCTCCATCAAGAAAAAATGGAGGAGAAATATAGTTACATCTAGGCTGGTAGAGTCCTCAGCATCAGTGGACCTGAGGGCAATACTAAAACTAAGGAAGGAAAATTATTTTAAATTACTTACAGCTTTCAGAAGAGCAGGTGATGTCTGCAGATAGCCAAGAAGGGTCCTTGCTTTGTTTTTCTCTCCACTAGCTCAAAAGTTATTTTCGTCAATGAAGTAAAAATATATTTCTATTGAGCTTCAAATGATTCCTGGAAAAGTAGATGACTTTGGAAGCTAATATCCAGCTCACTGGAAAGTAATGATATGAAATATATATTGCAGAGAAACACTGACATTAGTAATTTGATTGCTTCATTTAAAAAAAATTTAATGTTTATTTATTTTTGACAGAGAGAGAGAGAGCAGGCAGGGGAGGAGCAGAGAGAGAGAGGGAGACACAGAATCTGAAGCAGGCACCAGGCTCTGAGTTGTCAGCACAGAGCCAGATGCGGGGCTCAAACTCATGAGCTGTGAGATCATGATCTGAGCCGAAGTCAGCTGCCCAACTGACTGAGCCACCCAGGCTCCCCAATTGCTTCATTTTTAATTATGTGAGATTAGTTCTTAGTTTAAAAATCACCTATAATGAGATGCTAGATTTTATACTGGTGGAATGTCCAAATTATATCACTTTAAAATTCTATAATAATTTTGTTGGTGTGTGAAGTTTTTTTTTTTTTTAATTAAACCTGTAGGTAATTCAGTACACTAAGGCTTTCCTTGGTACTATATCATAAACATCTTAAAACTTTAATTCATCTTCATTGTATTTCTAGAACAAGGAATCCTTTAAAATAAGTTAAATTATTAGAAATAAACTTATTTTACAAAATGAAATTTAAGTTACCTGCTAACTGCCCACCTCCCTTAGTATGTTTCTGTCAGTGATGTGTAACCTAAATTCAGTAGGGCATGAATTTAAAATCACTTCCTACTCTTCATTTATTTTTGTTTTTTCAGCTAATTCTTTAGATGGACCTTACACTGTGCCAGCAAATATATAAATACAATACGAAGATATAAAATATCTTTGTATATAAATACAAAGATATAAAAAAAATTTTTCCCTAAAAATGCAGGTTTGAAATATTCATACTGTATATGATTTCTTCTTTAGATATGTTGATTTTGCGAGGCCAGTAGACCATCCAGGAAGAGATTCTAGCAAGCTCTAGATGTGGTACCAAGATTCAGGAGAACAGTTTTGGAGACATAGATTGCTAGGTCTTCAGCCCAGCCTTGTGAGCTGGAGTCCGGGGTATGGGAGCAAATTCAAAGTTTAAAGGAAGATGAGCCTGGGCCCTGAGGAATGTAGCTTCAGGGGCTCTTCTCCCTACATGCAGCTGAAAGAATGAAGTAGATCCCGCAGGAGAAGCATGGGAGGAAGGAGAGAAACTGTGGCTACGTAGAATCACAGGGTCACATGGAAGACAGAGTGTCAAAAAAGGAAAAACCCTGTCCCCAAGTCATGTGCAGCCAGGAGGTCAGCAACATCAAGGAGTGAGAAAAGGCCACTGAGGATGTCCTTGTGACAGTTTCAACAGAGAGTTAGGGTCAGAAGCCTGGTTATATGGAGTGAGGAGTAATCAAAGGAAATGAGGAAAAAAAATGAAAAACCTCTAATGAACATTCTTTTTGAAAAGCTTGGGAGGAAGAAAGGGAAAGGGAAAGAAAGGTGCTGGAGCTGGAAGCGAGGTTGAGGAAAGTCGTTTTCCAAGAGAGGAAGTCACGAGTGTGTTTGTACACAGAGGAAGGAGTGGGTGAAGAGACTGAGCAGAACCCAGAAGGAGCTGTGTCTTGGGAGGCTGGAGAGTGGGGGATGGGAGCATGACTTCCTCAGACCAGGAGGACCCAAGAGAGGACGGATGAGATACAAAGGAATTCTGAATTGGCACAGAAGGGTGTGGTCTCCAGCATGTGCTGGTGTGGTGAGAAGGCAGCATGAAGATCACCTCTTATCAGGTGGATTTGATCTGGTAAACAAGAAGTCTGATTATGTGTGGGTGGGTGCCACTGGCTGTGAAGATCTGGAAGAATCCCTCTGGTAAATGGTCTGTAAGCCAACAAGACCTGAATGAAAGATTACCACCACTGGCAGTGGCCTGGATGACAGCAGGCTGAATGAATTTGAGACTGGCAGGCCCAGTCATTACAGTTTTCTGCCTTTCTCCAGCAGCCTGATTCTTGCACACCCTATTGTTAGGTTAGGGCTAGAAAAGAGATGTCCTTCTGAAGCTACTATTTGGTAACGAAGGAGACTTTCTGTGCTACGACGCACAGGACACACACACACACACACACACGCACGCACACATCTTCTTACTCTGAAAGCCTCTGGCACTGAATGCTGTCTTTCGAGGTCCCCTCCTTTCAAATAGAACAGAAAAGTAAACACTGCCCACCTGCTTTTGGCCACAAAGGTTTGGGAGGTTGGGTGATTAAAGTGTGTCAGCCACTTAGCAACGTGGTCTTCAAAGATCGCACCCTTTTTTGATTCTCTTTACAGGGATGGCCTAATTAGTAAAGATGAAATGATGGCTTACTTCCTGCGAGCTAAGTCCCAATTACACTGTAAAATGGGACCAGGATTTGTCCATAATTTTCAGGAGATGACCTATCTCAAGCCAACCTTCTGTGAACACTGTGCAGGATTTGTAAGTCTGTTTTCCATTATTTCTCTTGTGTGTAGTTATTTGTACAGCATCCTGAGAGTGTCGGAAAATAATACACCAACAGAATCCATTGTGTGCTTTAGATCAGAAGTAAAGTATGATGGCTCCCTGAAATTAAAAAATTAAGTTTAAAACAAAAGCAATATCTTCAGGTTTCACTGTGTTCTTTCTAGGATTGTAGGGCTGGCATCAGGGGAGGATGGAGAGGCTTGTTAACTCAAGAGAGCAGTTTGTCTGTTAATCCCTGCCAGGGAAAGGTTCTGCCCAATGAGCCTTGGCATTTGTCACTAATACTCGTAGCAGGTGCAATTAAGGGGAGTATTTATCTTCACCAGTTCCTCCCAGTTCTTGTTTCTGGTGGTAGCAGTCACCAGACATCCATCATGGCATGGTTCAATAGTTCATAACTCAAAAAGTAAAAAAAAAAATCTTTTTGGAAGGAAGATGGTTGTAATAATAAGTAACGTTTATTTGGCACTTGACAGTAATGAAGTACTTCCATAGACGTTAGTATAATTGATCCTCGTAACTAGTTCATGACAAGGACATTTTATTCTCCCCATTTGCCTATCAAGACAGAGAGGTCCAGAGAGGATAAGTCCACTTTCCCAGGATCACACAGCCAGTAATTACTAGAGCCAGGATTCAAACACGGGTGTTTTGACTCTGAATCCTGGGCTCTGCCTATGCCACTGCACAAAGGAAGCTGGTTCACTTCTTTTCCCCACATTTGATAATTCTTTGTCATCTAAAGGCAGCTTTGGCCTTGGTATTGAACAAAGACTCATGGGCTCTGAAAGTCTAGTTGATACTAGTAGAAGATGAAAATGTGATCCTCTAGGACAAGATGGTCCTGCCGCCAGCATGCCTATTACTCTTTTGTCCAGATGCCAGAGCTCAGTTTTGTTAGCTTCTTTCAGCCATCATGTTCCACTGGTTCCATAGTCTCTCCAAATCTTATGGCAACCTAAGGTCCGAAATCAAAGGACTGTGGGAAATATTGCTCTACGCCCATCTACATGAGGTCACTGTCTCCTGTCCTTGTCTGGCACCTGACCCAGAGCCTCTTCCTGCCTTGTGTTGTCTGCTAGTTATTAAGGAAGCATTAGCAAGTGATGCCCTGATTTGCCCTCCTGATAGGACTCATGCTTCACTTTATTTTTTCCAGCAGTTCCTGCAGCTATGTGCCATATCTGGATATTAGAATGCTTCTTCTTAAATCTTATCCTTTCTTGTCCTAGATCAGTGGCTTTTGCTCACACACAAAACTCCCAGGAGCAGTGGCTTCCTGTCTTTCCCTCATGTGACACAGTCTTCTTTCTCTACTTATTAGGGACAAAACCTTGCCAAGTGACTTCACCTCTCGCTAGGCCCAGTCTATATATGTATAATGTTACATGAGTTAATACATATAAAAAGCTTAAAACTGTGTCTTTTGCACAGCAAAAGTTCCATAAATGGTAGCTGTTAGGATTATTATTATTACCATCACCATGGTCTTGGGGAGGAAAAATTTCTTATCACTTATCACAAAGTCTCCTTGTCTGGGACCTTGCAAATTATTTAAATTTTCTGGATCATCCCAGTCACCTTTTATAGAAGAGACGCAAACTAGATTATCTTTAAGATCCCTGTAGCTCTGACATGATGTCATAGTCCTGATACCACTTCCGTTTTCTGTATGGACTGCTCTGTAGGGATTCCTCTTCCAATCATCCCAGGCACCTGAGGCCTTGCTTCCAGTTAGTTGTCTTAATAATCCTTCCTATCCCAGGGCACATTTGAATCTTAATAATATATTCTGAAGGACCCAATAACTTTTAAGACTCAAAGAAATCACTCTCCACTGGTGGAATTTCCTTCTCAGAAAGGGGGTGAGAATCAGTCTTCCTGATGCCTTGAGTCACTGCACATTGGCAGCTATCTATTCTTCTCATAGGTGACATAATGTCCACACTCAGGGCATTGTTCCCCTATAATACCTGTAAGTGATGCCCTCATCAGCGCCAGTAAGCCACTGGCCCTGTTTCTTTCAAAATCATTTTATTAAATAGGTATCAGTCACCTAACCTAACCACTACAAGGTTAAAAGTGGAGTTTTTCCAGCTTGAGCGAAACCTGCTGAATTGAACAAAACAATACCGATGCTCCTGTGTCCCTCGGCCGCACGTCTGATGCCGTGGGAGGCACAGTAAAGAATGTGGTGTATCAGGGGGATGGACACACCACCACCAGGATGATCCCCTGAACGACCTGGGTGACCACCCCCTCCTTACACTGGAGGCCCTCACATCTCTCCTGAGACACTTGTCACTTCCTACATCCTCTTTCCTACTTGATTGGCAGAATCTGAACATTATTCTGCATCTCCCACAGCCTTGGCACAGACCAAACACTGAGCAGGCTGAGAATGAATACACGAACAAATAGATCTTTTCCTTTTCTGTATTCTTTTAAGGTACCAATGCTACTTGGAAAAGAACCTTGCACAGCGCAAATGCTTTAGTGGGATACGCACTGCGTAGGTTGCTTAATTTCCCAGGGGGCGTGCCAAGAGGAGCTACTGCGATGAAAAAGAAGGCAGGGGGAGCTGGGGGGCTTCCAGACACAGTGACAGCCTCCCCGTGGAATTTTGCTGAGAGCGCATTATACCAAAGTCCAATAATTGTACCAACACCAGTTTCCCATCCCAGCTCCCATTTGGCTTTCAGAAAGAAAAGGGAAGCAAAACTGTTATCGCCCCAGCCCCCAGCTGGAGTGAGCTAGGAGCTGGTTCTTCTATCTGACAGGAAGGGTGTCAGGATCTGCTACATCCTGTTTGTGCGCCACGGAACATCATGCCTCCCAGGACTTCCTTCTTCTGGTCTTCTTTCCCACCCCCCCCCCCACCCCGCCGATTTTAATTCAGATTCTCTGACATTCTTCTGTCTTTTGTTACAGCTCTGGGGCATAATCAAGCAAGGATACAAATGCAAAGGTAAATAAATGTAATGTTGCTAACATTTTTTATTGTGATATTTGGGGCAGGAATCAAATTTGATGAAACCACAGAAACTCTTGGTATCATGGAGAACTTGGGTCTTTGGCCACTGGCAGTTGAAGAGTTAATGTTTTTGGCGGGGGGCGGGGGGGGGGGGATCCATGGAGTTTTGGAGATCCCAGACTGGAATTTTATAGTTTGTTGCAAGAGCAAGCAAACCACCCCTATCAACCCACACACCTGTGGCCCCATCTCCAAGATGTCTTGTGAATCACACAGTCTTGTGAAGCACACAGTTAAGGTGGAACTTCTGAAGTGGGCTGAGTGTAACTAAAATACCGTATAAAGGAACTGCATCCTTCATGGGAATAGAGCCCACACTCATTCCCGTAATACAGATGCCTTTCTTTCTACTCTCACATCTAAGCTGTTCCTTTGTCACTAAATCACAGATGCTGATGAGAAAAGAGAAGCCTTAAAAAAATTATTTTTGTCCCTTTTCAATGAATTTGTTCATAAAGTGCCCCATTCAATAGGAATTTATAAACAAATAAATATATACTTGATGAATGCAATACACATGCATTTTAATAGGCACTTAGGAATATGTTGCTCGTTGTACATATGATCATTACACATTCTTGGTGTTTAATTTCAGAAATTGCTGGATAATTTATGCAGACTATTTGTACTGATGGTTTTAAGAATCTGATAATGCTCTTGGAAGATATAACTACAAAAGGAAACATCTTAGTCACAGAATGGCTTTAGATTAACACTATTCCCTTAGAATGCCTTTTTCCCCCTGTAGCTATCTTTCAGGATTTGGCCCTTATTTTGCGCGAACAGAGAGCTTCCCTGAACCTCAATGGGAGCCAGTCTCAAAAACCTTCCCTTTAGTTCTTGGTATCAGTTGTCTTAGTGTAACTTGGATTTCTACTTACAAGCAGTAAGCTACTGCAATATCTTACTGCCTAGCCATAGTTTTATTCTGGTTTCTGACCCTATCCCCTAAAGACACCCCCCCCCCACACACACACACACATACACACATATACACACAATTTTATGAAGATTAAAATCAATTAAACCCTTGGATCATCTTTGTGTACATGGTATTTTCTCTTCTTTTTTAAAAAAAATTTTCTTATGTTTTTATTTTACTTTTGAGAGAGAGAGACACACAGAGTGCCAGCGGGGAAGGGGCAGAGAGGGAGGGAAACACAGAGTCCAAAGCAGCCTCCAGGCTCTGAGCTGTCGGCACAGAGCCTGATGCGGGACTCCAACCCAGAGAGTGAGATTATGACCTGAGCCGAAGTTGGACGCTTACCCAACTGAGCCACCCAGGCACCCCTGGTATTTTCTCTTAAAGGCACATAAAGTGAAAAGATTAATTGAAATAGACTGAACCTGTCATTATAATTTGGTCTTTCCATGATGTCATTAAAGGATCATTTGAAATAAGACCGTTTGGGGGAGAAGTGAGTATTGGAAAGAATTAGAAAGTTCCTCTTTGATAGTGAGAGAGAAATATACTCTTTGTTTATTAAAAAAATTTTTAATGTTTATTTATTTTTGAGACAGAGACAGAGTATGAACGGGGGAGGGGCAGAGAGAGAGGGAGACACAGCATCTGAAACAGGCTCCAGGCTCTGAGCTGTCAGCACAGAGCCCAATGCGGGACTGGAACCCACAAACTGTGAGATCATGACCTGAGCTGAAGTCGCTTACCTGGCTAAGCCACCCAGGTGCCCCAAGAGAACTATACTCTTGAAAATAATCATATTTGTTCAGTGATTCTAAGGGAAATGTAGGACCCTCTATAGGAAATAATTATGTTGCTCTCTTCCAAAGCAGCCCAAATTTTCTGCCCCAAGTAGCAATTAATATTCTACTCTTTTAAAAAATATTTTTAAAATGTTTATTTGTTTAGTTTTGAGAGAGACAGAAAGAGAAGAATCCCAAGCAGGCTCCACGCTGTCAGCACAGGGCCTGATGTGGGGCTTGATCTTAGGTAACATGAGATCATGACCTGAGCTGAAATCAAGAGTCAGGCGCTTAACTGACTGAGCCATCCAGGTGCCCTTATTCTACTTTCTTAACTAAAGCATTCTAATGGGAGATTTCACAGAGTCTGCTGCCATTTCAAAGCCACAGTCAAGTCTGGAAAATGTTATTAGACATAAGCCCACCTTGTTTTCTGTTTCTATGCAGAGAAAAGAAGGAGGAGATAAGATCATTTGTTCTCAAGAGGCACCTGGGTGACTCAGTCAAGTGTCTGACTCTTGATTTTGGCTCAGGTCATGATCTCACTGTGATGGTTGAGCCCAACATTTGCCTCTGTGCTGACAGTGTGTAGTCTGCTTGGGGTTCTCTCTCTCTCTCTCTCTCTCTCTCTCTCTCTCTCTCTCTCTCTCTCTCTCTCTCTCCATCAAAATAAATAAGTAAACTTAAAATCAGTTGTTCTGGAAAAGATCTGGAGGAATGAAGAAGAATAAAAAGGTGTAGGCTAATACTGAATGAAGGGCCATCTCGCTGTAAATGATCAGAGGCAGCTGTTGGTCCTGGGAGACACTAGACGCTGGGGTTTCTTTCCCTCATTCTGGCTCAGGGAGCCTCTTGGTGGAAAATCCATCTTGGCCTGGGAGAGCCCTAGTCCCGTGCAATTGGCATTTAGTTTCGAGCAAAGGCAAATCTGCCTCGCCCCTACTTGTTTGCTCCCCACTGCCTCAATGAATCATGTAGTGGAAGAAGTTGAGCAAATATGAGAGAAACCCCAGGAAGGCTAGTGAGTCCCACTGGCCCTTTTCTAGCCCCTGGACAGACCCCGTGGGCCTGAGCTGGACTCTGAGTCAACACGGGAAGGAGCATGGGGAGGACACGGCCCTGGCTCAGACGCCACCTTGGAAGCCCAGTCAGCACCAGGTACACATGATTCACACTAATCGTCTGTGATATTTTGATATTTTTTAGACTGTGGAGCCAATTGTCACAAACAGTGCAAAGACCTCCTGGTTCTGGCCTGCAGGAGATTTGCCCGGGCACCCTCCTTGGGCAGCAGTCATGGGTCGCTGCCTGGAAGTCCCTCGTTGCCCCCAGGTAATGTCCTCTACTTTCTTTCTTTCGGCTTGCCTTCCCACACCTAGACCTCCACTGGGTCCTGGATCTGAACCTGGTCGGAGTCATTATAAACACCAAGGCCAACTTCAGGTGAGAGGCATGGCGGCAGCCTTGACTCCCACTTGCTTCTCTCTGCTTTCAGGTCTCACTTCTCTGCAACTCACCTGCAGCCAGCTTGGGTCTGCCTCTGGTCCGTCCCTCTAGGGCCTTGCCCGCCGGACTCCTGTTGTTTGCTGTGAAGCGATCAGATGTCACATAATCACGACAGTCTTCCCCCTTCCAGTGCAGGATGAAGTGTTCGAGTTCCCTGGCGTCACTGCAGGACACCGAGACCTGGACAGCAGAGCCATCACATTGGTCACAGGCTCTTCTCGCAAGATCTCTGTGAGGCTGCAGCGTGCCACCACCAGCCAGGCCACCCAGACCGAACCCGTATGGTCAGAAGCTGGCTGGGGGGACTCGGGGTCCCACACCTTCCCCAAAATGAAATCCAAGTTCCATGACAAAGCAGCAAAGGACAAAGGTTTTGCCAAGTGGGAAAACGAGAAGCCCAGGGTGCAGGCGGGTGTGGATGTTGTTGATCGGGCCACTGAGTTTGAGCCTGACCAGGATGAAGCAGATGCTGGTGAGACCAGACAGGATGGTGAGGTCAGTGCTGGGTCAAACCACAAATGAAATCACTAGAGGGAGGCTGAAAGGGGCCGACATGAGCATCATAGTGAGCCTGGGAGGAAGCCTATAGTTTTGGGGGCTGAATGGTTGGGCATTAACACATATCACTTTTTGTCTTGCTGTTGGCTAGGTACATGATCATGGGCATATTATTTCTTCTCTTTGCACCTGTTTCATCATGTATAAAATTAAACCAGATGGGGAGCACCTGGGTGGTGCAGTTGGTTAAGCATTTGACTCTTGATCTCGGTTCAGGTTATGATCTCATGGTTTGTGGGTTTGAGCCCCACATTGGACTCTGTGTTGATGGTGCAGGGCCTGCTTGGGATTCTGTCCCTCCTTCTCTCTTTCCCTCATGCACTTGTGCTCTGTCTCTCTCTCTCCAGATAAATAAACTTAAAACAAAATGGAACCAGATGGGTTCTAAAGCTAAGTGAAGTCTGCCATTTCTGTGTCCTAAAATGATGTCCTAGGGACCCATAACTTACTGTGTGTATCCAATAGACCAGTACTCTTTACCAATCAGCTTAGTTTTCCAAGCTAGAATCAGGGCCCAAACTTGGGGGAGGGGGACAGTGGAAACAAAAAACCTGCAGAAAGAGAAGAAGAGTTGGAAACTCTTGCCCTCACTAAAAAAAAAAAAAAAAAAAAAAAAAAAAAAAAAAAAAAAAAGGCATTTGACAGCACTATGGAGAAGGGGGTGGTGAGAATCAGAGACATGGCAGACTCAAGGTTCTATAAGCCAGGCTCTGGCTCCATGCAGAAATTATACTCACATCATCCGAAGCAGATTGGGAAGCATATGGAATTTGTTAGAATAAGCTGAAAATATAAATTGATTCAAGATAGACTTAGATAAATTTATTAGTCAACAGTCCATAGTGTATTCAGAAAAAAGATTTGGGGAAATTGGTGTCATATTCTTAACCTTTCAAGCTGTGCCATGGAGGGCAGCCATTGCGTCTCTACGGAATCATTCTCATAAACAGAATTATTAGGTTAGGCAGAGATCCTATTGGATCGAGCCAGTGTTCTTTATTCTTATGGGTGGTCCTCTACATTCCACTCTTTAGGAGACCTAAACACACTGTTTCCATAGTTCCCCCGATGAGAAAATCTCCAGTGACCTTTAACCAAAATTCCTCTAGTTCCTTCCTCATTGAAGACAATTAATAAGGAGGCCACATATTATTTTCAGTCTTATGCAGTTTCTTGTAATTCCCGCTGAGCCATTTCTTTTCCTTTCTTTATAACACCAACTTTTAAAAACAGCTGTGTTGAGACCTAATTTATGTACTATAAAACATACTCATTTGAAGTGTATAATTCAGTGGTTTTTAGTAGTCACAGAGATGCGCAACCATCACTGCAGTCTAATTACAGAACATTTATGTTATTCCCAAGTGTATCCATTAGCAGTCACTGCTCGTCTCCCCTATCTCATTCTGGCCCTAGGCAACCAACTAATTTACTTTCTGTCTCAATAGGTTTGCGATACCAACTGTATTTTTAACATTTCTTCCTTGATCATCTTGGCAAATCTTTCAGTCCTATCCTTCCATTTCTTCAACTGGCCTAGCATAGTTCAAGGTGGGAATATAAAAGTGAATAAGAAAAAATTCCTGATACCAGGACAGAGGAAGATATCCTGGGGGAAGGGTCTTCACTTGGGGTCTAAAGAAGGGCCTCAAGGAGTTTACAAAAATGTATTACATTTTATGTGAAATTATATATGGACATATGCTCATTTCTGGGGAAAGGTCCACAGCATTGAGCAGATTCTCAAGGGGATCTATGACCCCCAAAAAGCCAGGAATCGTTGTGCAAGATTTTTTGGATGAAGCCTGGAAATTGTGCTAGTCACCCCATTACCACCCCAGCCTGTGGAGGCTACTTCCGTGAGTGCTGTGGCTATAATTGAAATCTCAGGAAAAACAAGAGCTTCAATGGGTAGGGTCATGGGATGCCTACCTAGAACTTTCTAGATGGTGCTCACCTCATGGACCATCTCTGAATTCAGAGGAGTACCTGCTTTTGCTTAATAATGGTGAAAGTAGCCATGAGCTCACTTCTGTTCACCTAGCACTGTTCAAGTTACCTCAACCTTGCTCCTGGCTTACGAGAAATTCACAACCTGTTAGATGTAGGACAATTACATGAGTAAGAGTTCTGGATCTTCAGCCTGTATAAGCAAATAGAGACAAAGATCTGCATTTTTTTTTTGAATTTAATTTTATTCTTTGAAAATTGAACGTTTACATTCAGGGTTTGTCTTACCCCTTCAATTTTCTCACGTATAAGTCATAGAGACAGGTCACTGACTACTAGTATTGAATTTCATGTGTGCTAGTTGAAGAAGACAGTACGTTCATATATAAATAAAATGCATATGGCATACAGGCTCCTTCTCATCCAAATCAGTAACTAATGAAAAGACATTTACCCTTGTTTAGGGAAAAAAGGAAAAAGGGGAAAAAAAAGGTGACAAAATTATGCCACAGTTGAGTATGTAGACAAAGGCCTTTCATACTTAGGATTTTTTTCTGCCCAGCAAGGTAATGAATGGGATTCAGAGAAATGATCTACACATTTATTATTTAGAATCAGATGATGTTTATAAGCCCCAAGAGTAAAAAGGCCCACTGACAGAAAAGACAGTTGTGTTTGTGATGTGCATATTTCCTTTGGCTGAGTTGCAGGATTCACCCTCATTTTAAAATACAAGGGTGTGAATATTTTTTTGTGACCATGGATATCATTTCACCAATGATCATTGAGCCCCTGGATCGCAGGGACAAGATGGCAGATCATAATTATTCTCCTGGCAGTAAGAACATGTATATTTTCTTTATAATGCTTCTTTGTTTTCCATTACCTTCTGCTAAATTAGATCTAATTAACAAATATATAAGGGCTAGGGATTGCTGGACTAAACAAAGTTTAATATGTTCATATCTTTTTCCTCTCTCTATATATCTCTCTATATATATACCTATATAGATATATATCTTTTTCCCTTACAAGTTTTCTCAGTGCCCTTATGCAAATTTACATTGTGGATTTCTAAGAGGGAAGCCTCAAGAAGCATTTAACAGACCAGTGTTTTGTGGAGCACCCTTTAGGGAACATTAACATAAGCATCCTTGTTGGACTCTGTAAGATTTAAGATTTCATGTGCTATGGGACTATATGACCTTTTAATTCCCTCTAAATCTTGAGAGTCAAAGTACTGATCATCTGAGATGTTCCCTCAAATGTAACTGATAAACTGCTTTCTAGGAATATTCTTATTTTGTTAAATGCAACCCAGGCATACAACAGGTTCTGATTTGTATTGCAGGATGGCTGACTTCAGGCCGAGGACACTGGAGGCAATCATATTGGCATTTGGAAGGAGCGAGATGAGAAACTCTGAAGAACGCTCCAACTCAGGAAGTTATCTGAAAAGATACCTTGGACTTTGATTGACTGGTGACACCATGGGATCTCCCTGATTGGACTATGGGACAGAGGATTTCCCCCGTGAACTATTTATTTCCTCCTCCCTGGGCTCTAGTTAGGTGTCACAAAGATTGGGTGATGTAGTTGGTAGTTTTCTCATCTATCTTTTTCTAGAGCCATTTATCTATGAGTGAAGTGAAAGCTTTTCTGCATGTACTTGATACTCCTTCTCTAAACTCCAACTTTAATTTTGTTGTGAGAATATTATTTCAGTATTTTTATAAACTTTTGGTGGGGGAGGAGTCAATTTAGAGGTCTTTTTTTTTTCTTTTGTGCTTTTTGGAGGGGACCAGGACTTATTTTCTAGAAGGACACAGAAGCTCTTCAGATCCTGGAAGGTGGTGGTTCTACCAACCCAAGGAGAAGATGTTTACATTGTTCTTACCATACAGTTGCTATTAGAATATGTAACGAGTCATACATTTATATTCAATAAGTCTTACCCATTCTGCATCATAAGGAAGCTATGAGACAGCCATGAAAACTCTCCTGATATTTATAATTGCCATGGGGGAAAATTAAGTATACTTGTCTCATCTGACTAGGTTTAGCTATATTTCCCTAAAACTCCTGTTAAGACTGCCAGTAAGAAATGTGGATGGTGATTACAAAATCAATTAAAATTTTGAGGGATAAAATTTAGGAGAAAAACAAACCACCAGAAAAGCAAACCACTTAGTGAAATGAAAAACACCCAGCAGTCTTTAAAAAGTCAAAATAGTTTTGAGAATTTTATTTGTTACAAAAGAAAAGTTTGGGTTGTGACAGGGAACTTTTGTCCTCTTCTGAAGAAACCACCATCCATAATTAAATAGTCATAAAAATCTGATCATCAGAAACCACCTTTTGATTAATATTTTATTTCAGCTTTTCATGTATCAATATTTTAAATATCTTCCTTTGACCTAAATAATTAGATGTGGGTCTGTTTTTTACATGATTAGAAGAGAGAGAACTTAGCTCAACATGTTCAAATAAAGAGATTGGATTGAGCCAGTGGGCAAGGGGAATGAGCTGGTGCCTCGTGACCAGAGAGAAGCTGGACCCACAGAGGTGCCCTGCTCTGCATTGGGAGTTGAAGTGTGTATACCACATAAGACTGAATCTGTTTCTGTGAGGGGCAGTCCCTTCAGCAAAGAAATGCCTTTCTTCTCTTTCTGTTAGGTAAAATTGAGGACAGTTCTGCTCTGCAAACAGTTGACCACCTGCTCTGGGCAGGTCCTGTGCTAGATACACAAAGACAAGTAACACCTGATCTCTGCCCTCAGGAGCTGAGAGCCTGTGGGTGTTAAGGCAAGATGGTTCCATAAAGTACAGTTCCAGATTTGCTAGAACTAATGGTGCCAAACAGACTGAGAAATCAATGTGCAAATTAAATGAAGTTATTAGTTGAGGGAGCTTTGATTAAACTGTGTAATAAGAGAACTCACCATGTACAAAGCCCCTCAGAAAGCCAGCAGCCATCCCTATGTGTTGGCTCTATGTATATATACTATCTATTCCTATTCATAAATGCAATGAAATACATGTTCACAAAATTAAAAACAGAAAATGGCAATTTCAGTACATGAAACATTTCTTGTACATGTTTTTTTAATTTTAAGAAAATTCAGGAAGAAACTGGGATTCTTCTTTTTCTTCTCAAAGCAATTATTTCACTCATCACTGAGTTTGGGTTAGTTTTGAGTTTTCATACATAAGAAGAGTTTTATATTGTCAGCCTTCCTGTGACAAAGATACCAAATGTACCTTGAATAAAAAAACAAATACAAAGAAAATAAAACAAACATATTTATGTGTGTGTATGTGTATTCATACACATACACATGCATACACTCACAAACACACTACTATTCTTACTTTGCTGAAGAGGAATCTGTGTCCACAATGAAGCTACCTTATAATTTTGATTATATTATTTACTCACAACCACTGGTGACTCTGATGTTTCAATCTGTCAATTTCCCACAATCAGTAAAATGAGTAAATTAGGCACACCCATGGAGAAGCAAAATTAACTATTATATCTGGTTTCTCCAGACCTTCCTTTTGTAGATTTGATGGTCACTATCACCTTTTAGGTGAAAGGCAAAAGCAAAACCAAACTCGTAACAGTGACTGGTATCAGGTACCAGGACAGAATATGTTATATGCTGCAATTCAGTCTTCCTAGAGGGATGTACAAATCGGACTGATGCTGTTTTAGGTCGGCCTCACCAGAGGGTGGCCCTAGTTGGTATTGAACAGTTTTTGTTGAGTGGCTGCTTCCTTAAGCAATAATGTCTCCCCCTGTCCATGGTAATAGTCTCTCCAAAGGTCCAAAGGGCTTGCTGTTTAACTTGCAAGGCAGGACTCCTGCAGAAGGGAGCGTCAAACTGTTACTGATGGTAGGAACCTTAGCATTTCTAAACACATTGATTTTTGACTGAGGAGGTAAATTCAGTCAAATGAAGAGAGTGCAGCCTGTCTCTGGCATGCGATCTGCAGTCAGATTTAAATCTCGTTTCTGCCAGTTGTAGTCATGAGATCCTGGGCAAGTCAGGTACCTCTATCTGAGCCTCAGTTTCCTCCTGTGAAAGGAGAGATTTCCCCACCTTCCTCAACAGACCTCATAGAGCTATTGTAAACATCAGGTTGTATAGTATATGCAAATATCAGGTTGAACAGTATATGTAAAGACCTTACAAGTAAGTTAATCTTACTCTGCAGTTAAGCAGGTTTCTTTTCTAAAATTGTCTGCAGGATCCCAGACTATATGTTTTCATGACTGTGTGCTTTGGAGGCTCTAAAGCCAACGTTTAACTAAATTCTGTATGATTTAAACAACATGAAACGCATATTCTTATTCCTGGCATTATGTGTGTGGAGGGTTAATTCTGGTCTGTTTCCTAACACTGGCTGTTGTCTCTCTGTTTGAAAATAGGTAGACAACATAAAGAAACCAAATGCGTAAAATGTGAGTTTAGAGGAACATAGGTCAACGCATAACTACCCTTAAGAATTTAGTGTTAATAGAGGCAGACAAGAGAAAAACAATTAACTTTTAAAATAAAAAGTACACCATTTATTTGACAGCCAGAATGTATTTTACAACTACTGAAGGTGGTAATGAGTGGAAACGAGTTGGAATTTAAGACTCCTCGGGAAATAGCTTCCTCCAAGTTGCATCCAAAACTTGCTCGCTGGAGTCTAGATGGTACTCAGACCTCAAACAAAAGTATCTATTTTCTTTTAAAAATGTTAATAACAAGCACTTTGGAATTCACATCTATTCAGAAACTAAGTGACTTGCAGTTTATACAAAATAGCAAAAGGAAGGCATTGCTGGGGGGCATTCTGTAAGGCAGCTGGCCTGAACACTTCAAAAATAAACCTAAAAGGGACCAAGCAGTTCTGGATCAAAGGAAACACATTAACCAAATGAAATGCAACAACCAAATGCAATGTTGTAAACCTTGATGGGACTTTTAAAGCAGACACTTTGCAGGCAGCAGTTAGGGAAATCTAAATACGAACGATAGCAGTCCCCTTTATCTGCAGCTCAGTTTCCAGACTTTCAGTTACCTGCAGGTGATACCATTGAAGCAGGTGATTCCCCTTCTGACCAATTGTCAGGAGGTCATAGGTCCATAGTAGCCTAATGTGACCCCTGCCTCACATTCAACCTCACTAGCTTGCTTCACTCACCTCACTTCTCCTCAAGCGGGCATTGTGTTATCTCACATCATCAGAAGATGAAAGGTGAGTACAGCACTGTAAGAGGTTTTGAGAGACAGGGGCGCCCGGGTGGCTCAGTCGGTTAAGTTTCCGACTCCTGATTTTGGCTCAAGTCATGAGCTCAGGTATGTGGTTTTGAGCCCCGCGTCGGGCTCCATGCTGATAGTAGAGTGTGCTTGGGATTCTCTCTCTGCCCCTCCCCCACTCATGCTCCCTCTCTCTCCCTCTCTAAATAAATAAGTAAATAAATAAATAAATAAAAACTAAAAAAAGATGTTTTGGAAGAGAGAGAATATTCACGTAACTTTCACTGCAGTATTTACGTTGTTTTATTATTGTTAATCTCTTACTGTGCCTAATATATAAATTAAACTTTATCATAGGTATATTGTAGGAAAAAACAGCCTATATTGGGGTTCGGTGTTAACCGCGGTTTCAGGCTTTCGCTGGGGGTTTTGGAACATATACTTTGCTGATGGAAGGGGACTACCATATGTTAAATAACTTAAAGTTTATTCACTTCAGTATGAAAATGATTTCATGGTTCTATAAAAGAATGCCTTTATTTTTAGGAGGTGCCTGCTAACATAGGGATGAAGTATCAAGATTGCTATTTACTTTAAAATGGTTCAGTGAGGGGCACCTGGGTGGCTCAGTCGGTTTAGTGTCTGACTTCTGATTTTGGCTCATGAACTCGGGGTTCGTGAGTTCGAGCCCCACATTGGGCTCTGCTGTGGTGGGATACTCTCTGCTCCTCCCCGACTCTATCTCAAAATTAAAAAAAAAATTAATAAAAAAATCTTAAAATGGTTCAGTGAAAAACAAGTTTTTGTGTAGAGAGAGAAAGTGAATGTGGCAAGATGTTAACAATTGTTAAATCTGTGTAAAGGGTATATGGATATTCATTGTACTATTTCTTAAGCTTTTCAGCAGTTTTGTAGTTTAAAAAAGCTGGGGGTGGGAAAAGAAATGATTAATTCTAATCTTGCTGGAAATCATTTAGAAGCAACAATGAGAAGAACAAAAAGCAAGTTCCATTTGCAGAGTGCCTACTAGGGCCCAACAGGAAAGATGGCCAAAAGCATCAGAGATTGATCAGAGGCTTTCAGGGGAGATGTCCCCGTAGCAGAGGGATTATAAACAAACAAACACAGGCAGCTACAAGCACCCTCTCAACACAGAGGCAAGTTCTGAAGTGCATCTCCTCAATCCTTTGTTCACAAGGGAAGGAATGCATGTACCAGCCCGGGTCAGGAGCCTCCTGGACCTGGTTTGGTTCTGAGAAACAGAGCAGAGCACACAGACAGGGAACATTTGCAAGAACATGATCTGCTCTACCATAGCAGGCTGCTACAGGCTTGTGACAAAACAAAACAAAACAAAAAAAGATCCGCTGTTGCCAGTCCTTGCCAATTAGCCTTTACTAATTGAACTTAGTGCAAACCCCAGGATGGTGACAGATTTCACCTGGTCTGGACTTTATCCTGGCTCCTTCCCTGCATGAACTTCCCATAGATTTTGGATAAAAGTTCAAAATTACAAACAGTTAAAAACCCAAGGCATACCAGAGGGGGGAAAAAAAGGATATAGCTAAACAGGTATCAGAAGACCTCTCACCTGAAAGCAAGCCAACCAACCACAATGTTACAGAGCAGATGAAAATTGTTTCTGCACGTATTAAAGCCACTTCATGAATTCCTAGTCCACAGAAATCACGATAATAGTAAATGCTTAGTGTTGTTTTAAGCTACTAAATTTTAGGGTATTTTGTCACACAGTAATAGAGAACTAACACAACATCTTGCTGGACAGTTCAACGCTAACGTTTAGATTATCTTCTCTACTGTGCAAAAAGTTGTTTCCTTACCAGATAAAAATTGTTTGCATTCTTAAGTTTTCTTCAAGTGAGAATCTGGATCCTAATCCATAAAAAATAGTATAACAAAGTTCTGTTCCCCTAGAAGAGAGTTTCTCAACATCTGCTTGACTGACACTTGGTTCCAGATAATTTTTTGTTGGGACAGGGTGGGGGCTCTGCTGTGCATTGCAGGTCACACTGCTAGATGCCAGTGGCACATCCTCCTCTCCCTTAAGTTGTGACAACCAAAAATGTACCCAGACATTTGCACATGTTCTCTATGGGGCAAAAGTGCCCGTCTCTGAGAACCACTTCCCAGAATTATTTGGAGGTCTTGTTCAAACACATGGCTGGGCCCCATCCACACAGTTTGATTCTTTTGGTCTGGGGTAAGGCCTGAGAACTAGCATTTCTAACAAGTACCTAGGTGATATTGTTGCTGATCCTGCTAGCTGGGTACTACACTTGAGAATCATTGTTCTAGAAAGTCAGATAACCTTTATGTACACTTGTTAGATACTACTTTAGAATGAAACCCAAAGGCCGAGAAGACCTCTTTGGCCTTAATTCCAGGTTTCCAATGACTTTTCTTAGTATTTCTAAAGATATAGAAGGTGAAGGCAATTCTGCATAGTTATAAAGGTAAACACTGGAACAGAATTCTAAATCTTTCTAAATACCAGAATACAAAAACCAAAGCAAAGAGACCTTGTAACTTTTAAAAGTCTAAAAATGGAAAACACATCCTAAAATAAGAAGAGTTCAAATAAGTTCAAATGTATCTGTCATATAACTGTAAATGGGCTAAATTCAACTATTAAAAAGATTCTCAGACTGGTAAAGAAAAACCCAGTCCTAGGCTGTGTATGAGAGGCTTGTCATAAGTGATTCAGACACTCAAAAGTTAAAAAAAAAATGGACAAAGATATATCAGGCAAATGAAAACAGGAAATATTGGTCATAGATATAGTATCACATAAAATTCAAGGCAAAAGGCACAAAAAGAGACAAAGGCAGGCCTATTTTAATGCTAAAGAGAACAATCCACAATGAAAATATAATTACAGACAGATGTTTTTCACCAAACTATAGAACATCAACATTTATAGGACAAAAGTGTAGGAGATTCAATGAGAAAAACACAAATAAGTGGAACAAGACATTTATTTTCACCTTCTCAGCTCATGATATACCAAATACTGAGTACACAAAAAATAACTTGCCAGATGTGGACCATCCAAAATGGTAGGCACCAGCCAGTGTGCTGTTGAGTACTCAAAATGTGGCTAGCCCAAATTAAAATGTGCTATAGGTTGAAAACATGCCAGATTTCAAAGACAGTTCACAAAAAAGGTAAACTACATCCTTAAGAAATTTTGAGTATTGATTCCATGGTGCAATGATAACATTTTTGATAATGGGTTAAATAAAATATATAATTAAAAATAATTTTACCTTTTTTTACTTAACATGGCTGCCGTAAGATTTACAATTGCATACATGGGGGCGCCTGGCTGGCTCAGTAGCAAGAGCATGTGGGTCTTGATCTCAGGGTCGTGAGTTCAAGAGCCATGTTGGGTGTAGAGATTACTTAAATAAACTTAAAGAAAAAAAAAGTTAAAAAATAAAATAAAGTGCTCCTGAGAGACACAAAAGAAGATTGAGATGAATGGAAAGCCACTAAATTTTGGGGTAAGAAGGAAACATCATAAAGATTTCAGTTGTCTTCGAATGAACCTTTGAATTTCTTACTTCAATTCCTAGAAAGTGCTAAGAGGCAATTTGTTTTTCATTAGCAAATCGATTTTAAAATTCATGGTTGGGGAGGAACAAACATGAACAGCAAAGTAATATCTGAAAAATACTAATGAGTGAGTACTAATTAGCTCCATCAGACATTGAAGCACAATATTATAAAGGTATGAATTCATAGACATAGAATACCAAGTCCAGAAACTGAGGAAGCAGTAGGATAATTAAGTATATGATAAAGTGGTCATCTCATATCATTTCAGAAAATAAATATAATTCAGCAAAATAACTAGAGACCACTGGGAAGCAAGCTTAAAATAAATTTGGATTTACAGCTCAAAACTTACACCATGATAATTTACAAATGAACGAAAGATTTACATGGAAAAACATCAAACTGTACTGTAAACTATGGGATAAATATTTTAAATTATTACATAGGTCAAGCCTTTTTAAGTAGAATGCAGTACACAGAGCTACAAATTCATTAAGACAAATTCAACTTCTGGGTTTCAAATAAAATGGGCAAAGGAATTGAAAAGATAATTCACACCAAAAGAAATCCAGAGGACACACTATGTTACCCTTCTCCCTAAAAAGAAATATAACTTAAAACTGTACTAGAGTAATAGTTTTCACTCCTCGGATTCAAAAAATTTGAACACTTTCTTGGCATGAGTGTGGGGAAGTAGACATTCCATTCACATATCACTGTTGGGAATATAAATTTGTGGAACCTTGATGAAGACCATTTTGGCAACATCTGTCAAAATTCAACATGTATTTTCTTTTTGACCTAGTAGTTCTGTGTCTGGGAATTTATCCTAAAGATGATGATGATGATGATAATGTTAGCAGTAGTAGCAGCAGCTGAAACAGCATTTACTGTATGTCAGGCATTGCTCTAGGTGGTTTACACAGGGCCATTCATCGAATATCTGTAGTGACTCGAGTTCTTACCAACAATGAAAAACTTGAGGCACAGAGAACTTAAGTAACAGGCCCAAGGACACACAGCTAATAAGTGGTGAAGCTAGGCTTCAAACCCCAGCAGTATGGATCCAGAATCCCGGCTCTTGTGACCTCTCAAGATCTACTGGGACACAAGAGAAATACAAAGTGAACACGGCTTATCACAACATTATTGTTCAGGATAGGAAACCACTGTAAATAATCTAGTATCAATTAATAAAGCCCGGGTTAAACAAATAAACGCTTATATCTATCCATATAATGTAATGCCATTTAGACATTAAAAAAAAAAAAAAGGAAACTCTTCATGAATTGATATAGAAAGGTCTGCAAAATAAATTTTAAAGAAAAATCAAGGTGAAAAACAGTATGTATGGATGTATTGCATGCCATCATTCGTGTGTAAGTGGAGGGAAAACATGAGCTTATTTATTCTCTTTATATGTGTAAAATATGTCTGAAAGAGGACACATCCACACACCCGTAACAAATTAGATATCTATGAGTGGGTAGGGGGAGGACTGTGTGGCAGAGGGACACAGAGACTTCCGTGAAAAACTTTCTATGTTTTGAATTTTGAGCCATGTAATAGCTATTCAAAAATGAAATAACTGGTTTTTAAATTCCAAATATAGCATTCTTTCCAGTGCCACATGCCATCTCTTTTTCCATAGCTAAAACACCTTCAGAGGGGTTGTTCTACACACCCCAGTGCTAGTAGAGATCATACTCTCAAAAAGGGGCTTCTCTGGTACACGATATAGGCAGCTACTTCTGGTCTAGGACAGTGCATTATTAATGAAGTAAGTCCTCAGACATACATGAAGACATTTACCAGCTTATGGTCTTTAAGCCTTTCTGCTCACCTGCACATTTTTAAGTTTATGTACAAAATGTTTTATCATAAGTTTAAGTTTATTGCTTGCTGTAAGACGAAATGAGCATTGACTGTGATCGGAATAAACATTTCAGGACATGATTTGATAAAATAGGTTCTAGGTACCTTACTGAATAATGACCTCCAAATCTGAAAGAAAGAGTTTAACAATTTGTCTATGAGTTGTATCCAATGAATCGTAGTAAGATTTGGTTTTTATAAAATAGTCTGGTGATATTTAAAATAATCCACATAACTAACCAATACTCTTTTGGTTTCTCTGAATTCAGAATTTCCCTAGACAGGCCAATTTGATCCTTAAGGGAAATAAATATAAAGAGATTTAAGGGGCAGGAGTGCTTTGAATAGATGTTAACCAATATATTTTAAGGTCTCTGTGTTTGGTACCCAGAGGATTTTACACCTGGTGCAATTCACAAGAGGAATATATCAGAGATATATTGTGGACTTTTTGTTTGCTTGTCTGTCTTTTGGTGAAGTGGGAAAAGTTATTTTCTCAGCTAGGTTTGGGAAAGAGTATTTGTGGAAGACGAGGATTGGGAATTTATTCCCTTACTTAGAGCAATCCATTCGAGCAGCGTATCCTTTGCAATGACTGCATGTTCTTGCTAATTCCATTTTGGAAAACTATGCTAAATCAGATGCATCATCCTACCTTCTTAGTTTACCTTGTTTTTTGTTTTTTTTGTTTTTTGTTTTTTTTGTTTTTTTATCATTAGGAAAAGAAAGTGCCCAACTAGAGGGAATATTTGATAGAAATGTAAAAACAAGGAGTCTCCTGATCTTCACCTCCATCCCTTTGTTGTCCTTGATGCTGTTGCAAAGCTGCTCTGTTTTACACACACACTGAATAGACTGGAAAAGATTTCTCTTACTAGACAAAAACTAGAATTAAGAAGCATCATAGGTCTGTATGTAGGATATCAAGATAATTTAGGCTGTTTTGAAGTTGTAATAAGGAGAATTGAAACATTTATTCCAAACTTGAACCAGGAAGGGACGAGAGCTATTCTCCCTTTGGTTCTATTTAAGGTGTTCCTGAGCAGTAATTACTTATGTATTGATAGTAGCTAACACTGAGTTTATACCATGTACTGTACATCATGGTGGGCATTTTATACAGATTATCATACTTAATAATTGTTAGTGCACTCAAGTTCTGAATCCAGAACACCCATCTCCCGGTGCTCTAAGTGAATTGGGCAAATATTGTATCCACACATTGCTTTTCAATTTTAATACAGGTATACATTTCATTGCCCTAGTCTGTTACAGATGTGCCTCTAGGGGAGACATGCTTTCTATTACTTTTGTTTTTCCATGGGAAAGCACTTAAATAACAGGGAAAGAAGGTAACTGTTAGCGGTGCAATATTTAAAACTGTTATCTCAGCATCATTGTAAATAAGATTACAAAAAAGCCCTCCCTTATCCCTTTCAGTTGGGATTTCTGAAAATTGAAGGTTAGAATGAAACAAATTTCTTTATAGTTTTGCACTAGTTGACTTTAAAAATAAATTTTTTTAAATGTTTATTTTTGAGAGAGAGAGACTGAGCATGAGCAGGGGAGGGGCAGAGAGAGAGAGGGAGACACAGATCCCAAGAGGGCTCTGAGCTCCTAGCTGTCAGCGCAGAGCCTGATGAGTGGCTCGAACTCATGAAACATGAGATCATGACCTGAGCTGAAGTTGGTTGCCTAACCCACTGGGCCACCCAAGCACCCCAATGTAGTTGACATCTGATTGGTCTTCTGTACCACTGGTACATTGAGTGGGAAAGGATTTTGTAGGAATCTAATGCAGGAGACATTAGAGCCAGTGCTGGCTAAGGCTGTGTTAAGTGCTGGAAGCTATGCTGGGAGTAAACCTTTTTGTCCTGAGGAACTGATTGTACTTTTCAAAACTTTCCCCAAGAAAATTTCTCCACTATCTTGTAAATGCCTCGTTTAAAAAATGGCATTAAGATACAGTCAGTGATAGATAGGTTTGCTTTGAATTCACAGAGAATTCTGCAGTTGACCCTTTTGGGTTCTTGAAGATACTCGAAAATTTCCTTGAAAATTTCCTTGGGTTTTTGTAACCTCTCAGGGCACACTTCATTCCATTAAATTTTACATTGTTATTTTACTGTCCTTCTCCTCTAGTGAAGATTCTGGAAACAGTCTAAATTTACTTTCATGTCTTTCCTTCCTCAAACTCCAGTAAGCTGGCTTTAGTTCTGAAAGTTCTATTGAAAAGGTCACAAGATATAACGGCTATTTTAAGCTCTGGTTCACTGAATCCCTGTAGTATATGGAATTGTTAGTTACTGAGCTCTGGAGCCTAGGTTTGATTCTAGCCCTCCTGCTTACTAGCTACATGGATGTTGGTAGTCTACTCAACAACCATCCTGGGCTTCATTCTTTGTGTGAAACTGGGGTAACACAATGCTCTTGATGAAGGGTAACAGACTACTGCTGTTACTACTAAACCAAGATTCCCATGCTGCTGCTGTTTTCCTCTTGCTTCTGTGACCCTGATCCATCACTCCTTAAGTGATTCCGAGATTCTGTCTAATCTAGAAAGATCTAATGCCCTTTCTCCCTCTTTGGTGATTTAATAGAGTCCTTATTCTGAATATCCCAATGCAAAGTCACTGGATGTTGATCATTCCCAAGTCTGTCTCCTGACATGTCCCCAAATTTCAGATTGAAATCATCCCCCTCCCTATTATTATATGGGATATAATATATGGTTCTGATTCCAATCGTTGCCCTCTCCTTAAATCCATTCTCTTCTCCGGTCAGTGATTTACATAGAATCCAGATCTATGTTGCATACGCGGGTATACTGAGGCACATAAACTAGGTCCAAATTACTTAGGAAGAGATGTAGAGCCATCTATTAACTGGCTTCTACCATGTTTCTACTTCATAGGAGCAATACTAAACACTGTGCTACCCTAGTACCCTGGTGTAACTTTCATTTTTATTATATTCTGTAATTACCTGTTTCTGGCTCTGCCACGGGACATTTTCCAAGGCAGGACTAACTTACCTCCATATTTTTTTCAAGGTCTTCCCTCAAATTCTTAGGGAACATGTTTAAAAAAAAGTTTTATTCTAGTTCCACCCTCGGTTTCTTCATTTACATTTAGTGGGAAGTAAATGATTTACTGGGAAAGTTCTCGTGCCAACAGCTGTGTTTATGCAACATCTTTACCAACATACTTTTACAGGTGACTAAAAGTACCCAAGGTGAGTGAGTTCAAACACTGACATGCGTACCTGCCTCCATCAGTGATTTGAACTGTAGGAATACATTAATGTATACAACTGTGGAAACGGAGCACTGAACAAAAAGAACATTTCTAATGATTATAATTATGTTAGTGAGCAACGAGAAACAAGAATAGCAGGGAAAAAAGACATTTTATATAACATTAGGTACCCTGTGATGAATGTATTTTGTAAGTAAACCCAATGGCCCTGTTAAAAAATAATGAATCAAATACCATCCAAAGTACTTAAGACAGAATGGTTTATTATGAATATGTCTAAAACCTATTTTCAAAAGGATATAATATAGGTAAATAAAATATCCAGAAAGGTAGAATGGGCACAACATAAAAAAATCCAATAGAATGTAAGTGATTTGGGCATGGGAAAATAGGTTAGTATATACAGACATGATTTCAAATGGTTTCCCTTAGCAAGAACTTATTTAACTCTTCTGTGTCCAGCACAGTTGGATGGATACTAGCTCAGTTTGGATCTAGAGCAAGAAATGAGAATGATAGTGGCAGATGTCAGATAATCTCCACAGAGAATGTGGACACACTATTTTAGTTTCTGGTTCAGAGAAGAAACAAAAGCACTAACAAAAGGTTCTTTCTCAATCTAAGTTAACAGTATTTTAAGATTTCATATGTCAAAAATTCCCATCTAAACATTTATCTTATTTCTCCAAGAAATTCCCACATTCCCTAATCTAGTTATTGTTTACTGCAAGTTAAAGTTATGAATATGTGTAAAATCGATACACGCTCTATACAAAATCTCAGAACTTTATTTTAATATAATGACTAACTGGTGGTTTGAAAGATACCCTATTCAGAGAGAACTTAGTCTGTCAAAGAGGAGAAACTAAAAGACCATCTTTTTATGGGTTTATAATGGGGGTAAAATGCTAGTTTGAGGCAGAAAACGGAGATGCAAATTTTAGAGCCATCATAAAAAAAATGTGTATTTGCTTGCTTACATGCTCAAATTCGAAAAGCAGTCTATTAACCACAAAAATAAATCAAAATTATGTTTGTCAAAAGAATGAAACATATTCATTAGGTATACTGTGGAGTCTTTGGTTACAAAACAGATAAAGCAAATGTTAAGGTAACTACTGAGAATACATTCTAGGTTAAGATGTGAAACCTTGACAATTTTATTTCTGATAGGACATCCCTATACATACTAAATATATTTAATAGCATAGAGACACCAATAATTACAACTTTCAAGACAGACCTTAAAATCTTTAATGATAAATAAGAGTATTTTCAATTATCTTCAAGTTTGAACATTTTAGGATGGTAAAGTCTTGCCAAAAAATCTAAAAAACCGGTAAAATTAACAAAATGATCAAGGTAGGTTTTTAAAATGGTTTTTAGGTACCAAGAGAATGTGCCTATCTCAATATCAAAAATAATATTGCTATTCTATGGCAAGACATTTAGTAGGAAAAGGAAATACTATTCCTGTTTTTACAAACATATATTTTCAATTCACTTCCTTTTAAGAAAAATGTCCCTCATTCGTAGGAAGAATGGCAAAATAAAAAAAAACCCTGAAAGATTAGGGTCATTAATTTATCTTTGCCTAATACATTGTGTAACAACAGCTCCCCCCAGTGGCCAGAAATGAGTAGTGAAGCTTTCTAGCTGTAATGTTCTAGTGAAAGGTAAATTTGGAAATACGTATTTTTCAATTATTTATGGCCTTAGGGTAAGGATTATCTTTCATTACAAATTATGTTTTAAAGAAACACTCAATAATCTTTGGGGAACCAAACTCTTAGCTCTTAAGCTGGAAACAAGTATCCACAATAATTCAGTTTTTAAAAGTAGCTAAAAGAAAACTCAAACCAGAGAGAGAACATACAGATACTTTATTGCTCACCTTTCACACAAAGCACACCTCCAGCCATTTTCTTTCACAGCTTGACAATGTTTACGTTTACAAAAACCCAGCCCGAAGCTTCATGTAGATTTCAGTAAAGGAGAATGTAAAACATCAACTCAGCCAGGCTTTTGTTTTCTGCAGCAATAATAAAGGGCCTCCTGCACTAAGCAAAAATCTGTCCTCTTACTTGGTAGTGCATTTCTTCCATTACAAAAAAAGTATCCTGCCCCAAGCAAACTAATTTTGTATTTGCTGAGCCAGTGGTATTAACTCGTGCATAAAACAAATTTCAGTTTGCTGTTTCTTCTAACAGATTTCAAGTAAAAATAAGGTTTAAGGAGGAACTTGTTTTGAATGGATGCAGGTCAGTTTGAATTGCTATACTATATAAATGCCTACATGTATTATAGGTTCACAACTTAGTTTGCTTTTATAATCTTTACGGATTTTGGCCGTGTTCAAGGTTTTCAGAGTTGAGCATATGGTACAGTATTCCATCAAAAGAATAAGGCTACTGAATGTGCTATCTGCAGAAGAGCTCATTTAATAGGAACAGACCCAAAGTCCTATCATGAAGCAAATGTGGCATAATCTCTCTGAATAAAAAGCCAATCGGGGCAGAACTGTGCTTGGAAAATAGGCATTAGAATACTTCAAGGAAAACACATATAAATGGACTGTTAATATGAGGAAGCCTTCCTAGTTGTAAATCTAAAAAAATCTAGGAGAATCCTCATTTTCAAAACTGCTTTTTGAAAACTACTTATTCAAGTAATTTCTTCCCCAAAAAGTACACATGTTCTGACTGTGGAATTAGTCTACTGGTCAATTAAAGGCAATTTTAATTACCTTTTAAAAAATTCTTCATACAAAGGAGAGAGGTTGTATATGTTTCTCAAACAAACTGCATTATGTAAGTCCTTAAAAAAAAACAAAACAGAATTGAATGAAGACCTACAAATACTTATGCCAAGCAGGAATCTGCCTGCCACCTGTGGTCTCACATTAATTCAAAATTGATGCTGGACTCAGAATTCTGAAACTAAGTTTCTATTACTTGAGCTCTAGCAAAATGTAAGGTTCCGTAGCCTCAACTAGTATAATGTCTTCCCTGTCCAAATCCAGAATGATTATACTGATAACCTCCATGCTGGAAGTGCTGTTCAAACTGTCCCCCTTGGTGATAATTCTGGCTCCCCCTTCCTCCCCAACCTCCTCCCTGGCCTCCACGTCCACCCCGGCCTCCACGACCACCTCTCCCTCCACGACCACTGCCTCGATCACTATGATGCCCACCATCTTGGTATCTATTGTCCTGCTGGTACCCACCACCCTGGTAACCACTTCCTGTATATGTAGATGTTTGGAAGCCACCATAACCACCACCTTGATAACTACCACTGTGGCCACCACCATGATAGCCACCTGGCTGGAAACCTGAATCTCGATAACCACCATCTTGGTAGCCACCTCCTCCTCCTCCACTCCCTCCATCCGTCCAGCCTCCTTGATGCTTATTTCCTCTTCCTCCCCCGCGGCTACCATGGTCATAGCCACCACGTCCACCTCTCCCTCCTCCTTGTTCATGACCTCCTCGTCCTCCATATGAGGAATGTTCATAACCACCTCTCCCTCCTCCTCGGCCTCCTGCTTGCTGCTGGGGGCCATCTTGCCTTTTCTGCCATGGTGGCATCTCTGGAGGTGGAGGTTCAATTTCGTTGGGTCTACCTCCTCTGTCAGGCACCCTGCCCATCAACACCTATGGGGTAAGAAAGAGGTTTTAAACTGCTGTATTTTTATAAATAGAAATAAATGTATGTGAAAGAAAAGTGAAGATACTTTAATCACCTTATTGATGGCACAGGCAGTCTTTTCTCTTATAGAGCCACTGCTTGTCCTTAAAATCTTCGACAAGTCCTGTCTTGCAGCCAGAAGGTGGGCGACAGAAATAGTACTTTTAGGAGATAAGACTGAGCGTTTTGGCTGGTAAACCTTTGCTAATTTTTCTGTCTGACTCTGTTGAAACAAAGTGTTCAAAGACAAAAGTCAATTTTCAAAATGAAAAAGAAACACTGATATTAAATATGTTCAAGACTTCCCAAATGTCTGATAATGTTACTAGGTTTAAGGTTGGAGGAGAAACTTATACTCACCACTGCTCCAACCTAGTCAATAACTATCTGAAGATACAACTGTGAGACCTGCTAATTAGAGCAAAGAATAATGTTGGGAGGTGGCTAGGAGGGAGATACAAAGGGTCAAGGGGCTTCCCTTTAGGATTGTGGGGCCAAAAAGGTAAAAAGGTTCCCCCCTGCCATTGGTCTCAGATCAAATATATTCGTTTTATCTAGGTAGATACAAGGATGTAAACCATTTCAGTAATTTTGCTTTTTAATTTTCCCATCTTTACTTACAATGAGAAAAAATGTTAGCTATGATTAATTTGTACTAATTAACAGGACACATTTCTTCCAAAGTGATCCCCCTGTGTAATACTTTCCTCTATTATAAGTAATAAATAAGGAAAAAAGGTGTACATTAACCATTTAGTAGAAGGATAAGTTAATGACTAGAACTGTCAGCTCCTGAGAGACAAAACACTGGGAAACTGGGACACCGGGGCAGGCCACTTAGATGTGTGTGAAACACAAGACTGCAAAAGATAAATGAGCAAAGAACATAAAGAGAAATCTCACACACAAGAAAGTAAAGTTCAAACAAATATAAGAAATGTTTCCCAGACAAATTAATCTAAATGTCAGAAACAACAATCTCCAATCTACTAAATTTTGGAAGCAACAGTTACAAGTACGATACACAGTAAAATAGCACAAAGACATAATATTTGGTGTCAGTTATACGCAGGTCTTAAAATATGGACGGTGAATGTTTAAATTATGTGCAAAAATAGAATGTAAAAAAGTTTGTTATGATTGTATATATAGACAAAAGAAGGGAGATAATACTAAAAATGAAAACAGCTATTGTGGTTAAAACAATGGGATGATCAGTGACTTTTTATTTGAAAAAGTTTTCTTTAATAATTAAAAGGATAAAGAGATTGTCATTCCATAGTTTGCCTGGAGGAATGTTTCCTGAATGTCTTGTATTTCTTTTTTATAGCCACTTGTACCTACAGTAAGTGCTCGACTCACTGTTTGTTGAATGGAAACAAACACTTTTGAGAAAATAGTTTTATGTTGCAAATAAAACTGATTTAAAATGCAATTTCAAAGTGATACAAGTACATAAATTTCATTATGTGAAACAAGTTCATTTTGTGCATATAAAGTAATTTCTATGAAGTTCTTTAAAACCAAGTTTCAAAATGAGATATCAGTACCTAAATTCCGTTAGAGGAAACAAAAAAAGATTTGTGTAAGTAATCTGTACAATGCTGATCTTCCCCAATACATTTAATATAGTGTGTAAAATCACTGTGTATTATGGTTCAAAAGGATCTTAAATATCACTTAGACTAAACATGATTATCTTAGAGATGTCCAAAATGGGGAGAGAAACAGCAGCTCCAACACACAGGGTCAGGATGCCCTGTGCTGTCATGCCGATGCCAAACTCAGGACCGTGGTTTGTCAGTGCCTCAGTCAGTGCACTGACGTCAGTCAGTAGATGGTTTTCTAGCTATAAGAGGTGCAAGGTTTTTGTTTCAAGTGCATGGACCCCGCTGAGAGTGAAATGATTGTTTCTGGTATTTCCTACAATAGTCACAGGAGAGAACCATTTGCTCCATGTGTTGCTACCAAGTAGCTGTGAGGTCTCAGACAAAGCCTCCATTTTCTTTCAGTTGAAAATGAGGGGAATTAAGACCGATCTCTAAGACCCCTCTCCAACACTGAAGAATTGCAAGTTGATAAATATCTACCCCAACAATGTAGCAGCCAAATAGGGCTTTGCTAAGGTTTAAAGATTCCAGGTGAAAATAACATATTATTAACAAATAACCAGAGAACTAAATCAAAACCATTTCAGAGTCAATTAACTAAAATTCAGAAAAAAAATCTGTTTTCAAACAGGAATAGACTATTAAGGGAATACCTCATACACATTTGGACCAACCTCCCCATAAATTCAAGGATCAGCTCCACTTCAGGGTTCTAAGGAGGTCAAATTAGTCAAGTGTGCCAATTTCTTTCTGCTTACTGATCGTATAGTAGATATTTAATATTTAATAAATATCTGTTGAATGACCAAGATCTTTACCTGGATTATCTCATTTAATCTGAAGTAAAACTGAAGTCTTACCAGATTCTCCAATTCTCTATAAATGCACAGTAATATCTGGTCTTGCTAAATCCAGTATTTCTCACTTTAAGTAACAAATTAAATTGTTAGCTTTAAGTATAGCAAACAAGTGATTTCAAAATTTATTATTTTAGCGATTTTTAAATACTCTATCCATTTCTCTTGCAAATGGGTACTCTTAGTAGGGCCTAAAACATACGGTTTTGCTAAAAAAAAAAAAAAACTGAAAAGCCTGAAAAAAATGTTTTCTTCATTATTGCTGAATAGCTGGAAGAGTTGCTACTCAGCAACTCATTGAAGAAAAATTCCTGTATGTGTCTCCTATGCATTTCTCTTGTAGTCTCCACCATAGCTAACCTGTGCTAGGAATGTTTAAGGATCAGGTCTATAAATACTCTGCTCTTTTAAATTATTTAGTATGTACCTTAGCTCTGTCAGACCAGCCAAAAGACTGGACAGTGACATCCAAACGTTTTATTAGCAGCTTTCTCCGAACTTCATATTCATTGGCTACGGCTTGGTTAATTGCTTCTATCTTTTCCTAAAAACAAAATTTAAAAGACCAGTTAGAATTTAAATCTGCTTGACCCCCTGTTCCAAGAGGGCAGAAACTTGTGTCTGCTTCATTCATAACCAATTAATTCCCCAGCACTTAGCACAAAACAAATTACTTGATATAGTACTAAAAGTTATAGTAAGTTGATGAAAAAATAGGCAAAACAATTGTCTCAAAACATAATAAAGAGTAAGCACAGAATTCTCATTAAGCCTTCCCATATTTCACTGTGTGAAGCTTAGCCCAGTGACATTTTTGGCTTGAAGGCAACCCATTTGGCAATTAGAAACATACTCGACTGCAATTTATTTTTTACTAGCTATGTGAAATATTTACAAATTATGAGGTAAGTGCTTCTAATCATACACAAATCAAATTATTCTGCCTAAATCTTAAGATTCACAAAACTGATTCTGAGAATGTCCAGCTAGGATACTACATATCAGAAAACATAACTTAAACAACACAAACTGTAAGTGTCAACACCATGAGAGAGGTAGATGGTTCTTTACCGAGTTTACTCAAGATGACTGCTACTCACCCAGTGGGCTGGTCCCATTGGCTTCTTCAATAAAGGCTTTCCCACATGGTTAGGTGGAACTTTTGCTAAGGTCTCCTTTAACTGACACAAACACATAAATGAATGAATAAACAAATCTAAAAGTAAAACATATCTTCCTCATCTTCCCATTTCCCATCATATCTTGCCATCAAAAGAAGATTCCTGACAGAGGCAAAGGTGGAGGATGTTTTGAAATGTACAAGACCCACACGATAAAGACACTCACTTGTCCCACTCCTCAAGTGCCTATGGAAGCATGATTCCTTCACTGTACCTAGAACAGTGCCTGACAACAGTAGGCACTCAATGGGTATTTGCTGAATGGATGAATGAACACACAGAAAATATAGACTATGGATACAGTGCTGCTCCCCTGTAGAGTTCAGCCGAATTTGTGCATCATGGTGTCCACTGACCCCACAATGCAAATGTACCAATTCTTAGAGTCCAGCAGATATGCATACAGAGAATAACTCTGCTTTAACAAATACCATTCTCTTATATTTATTAAAATTGCTTATTCCTAGTCAATTATATTTTTAAAACCTCTTAACTGTAGATTACATGTGGCATAAAAATAATTCTGACTTATTTTCACATACTAGGTTGTTAGTAGTGGTCAACAAACCTAGCTTGCCATCTGAAACATGTAAGACTCAAAGTGACTGGATTAAAAAACCAAAAACATTGACATCCTTTTCTGTCCAGTCAATGGAAAGGAAGGTGATAACATTTAATGATAAAGACCTTAAAAATTAATTGCCTCAAAGTTCAGTGATAAAATTTTAAAAAGGACTTAAGTCTTAATTCTTTTTACATTATACCTAGCTTATTTCAGTTTATAAGTCAAAGCGTAAAGCTTCCTTTTTGAAAAAGAAACATGCTCACAAGTTTAAAAAAATAGTAAAACACTAATTTCTCTTTAAGGTATCTAGGATTTAAAACCCAAAACTCATTTAGTAACAATAATATGCACATTAGGTTCCCATTTAGAGAAATTAACTCGCTTCATTTCAAACAAATGTAGGACTATGCCTTTAATACACTACAATCTGGTACTAAAGGTCTTACTTTTTTTTCAATCCCGCTGAAGAATTGGAACATAGTTATATTGGCTGGAGGTTTGGACATTCCTAGAGCAATACATATGCCTTTCAACTCTTGAAAGACCTCACTACCGCCTCCTTCTTGAGCTTTTTTTGGAGGAGTATTCACACAGAGCATTCTGGCAGCTTCTAGTTCTGAGATGAGGTATGCTGAAGTAAACAAAATAAGATTTCAAAATGAGATACAGCTACAGTTAATAGTCATAAGTCTGGAGTCACAACTCTATAGACCTAGTGATACGTAACTTTTAAAGCTGCAAGAATGGATAAAAACAAGAAAAGAAAACCATTTTTACCTGCAAATGACATAACATATAAACTGGTTCTGTAGTTCAGGTATTTAATCAATATATGTTTAAAGGGTGATTTAAAATAAGTGATTCTTCTTTGAAACCAAAGTAACAAGGTAGATCACATCTAAAAATCTGGATCTGTGTTATCCCACTATCCAGAACAGGGGTTGGCATCTGCTAACAAATTTACCAAAGGTGGCAGGTGGCAATCCTCAGCAACAGTTGAAACTGGTTATTTTTTTTTACTTCTCACTACTGACATGCAGCAGTGATGGAACTCTCTTGCTCTCTTACGTTCCAAAACTTAGGTAGTCTGTTCAGAACTGGAACGAAATTCCCCAAAGATCCTTTCTCACGGCCTCCAGTAGCCTAATGCCCCCCTCTCTGGCTGTTTAAAGAAACCCCTCTTCCATCTTTGATCTTCTCCTACCTTCCTCCTTCTCTCCCTACTCCCCCCAACTCCCCTGAAAAACATCAACAGAACTTTCTAAGCTTTCCTTGGCAGAGTCCTTCTGTATCAATATCATCCCCTTATGTGTTGATTTCAGCCAGGTATAATGAGGGCTGCAATCTGCTTCAGGTGACTGAAGGTATAAAATATTCACTCTTATTTCTTTAACCTTCCCAAGGACATTTAAATTTTTATGAAAGATGATTAATAATCATTTGGATCTCAGGATTTCCGGTTATGTGACAAAGTGAGAACCTTCTGACGTTAGAAAGAGAGTTTTGGAAAAAGACATTTTTGGACATTGTGGAAAAAGCCATAGGGCTCTTAAGTCCTATGAGAAATACCAAAGAATGATCAGCTTGGGTATCTCATTTCCTATACCCAAGGTGTTATGCTAGAACAATAAATAACAGCCAAGCTGCTGGAAAGGTCATTCTAACTGGTTTTGATAAAATCTTAATGTGTTCCATACAGCAAACTGTATGAGTTAAAAGATCAAAAAAGTAAAACTCCATGGTCATGAAAATAACCACTGTTTTTCTAAATAAAGTTTTACTGGAACACTACCATGATCATTTCCATAACCTCTCTGGCTGGTATATGCTACAACAGCAGAGTTAAGGAGTTGTGACAAAGACCTTATGGCCTACGAAGCTGAAAATATTCACCGCCTCGTCCTTTTAAAGAAAAAGTTTGCCAACCCTTGTTCTAGAAAATCATATGATTTAATAAACTGGTTCTCCAAATTTGGGACAACATAGCTCAGGCATCCATAAAATTAGTTCACCAATACAATTCCCATCAAAAAAAAAAAAAAACATTAACTGTAACTGAAGTTCAAAGTACTAGGAAGGGTACTGGAAATATAATACAAAACAAAACAGATGATCTCTACTGGCAATCTAGTTAGGAATAAAGAATATATGCATAAAAAGATGAATAATTCTTTATCTATTAAGAACTCCGATATCTGACTTATTTTACCTAAGGGAAATAATTGGACAACCAGACAGGCAATGAACAGCTAAAACTTCTTAACCGGACACAGGAGAGTTTTTTAGCCACTCATTCAAAAGTCTAGTCTACTAACAATTCTAACGAGATTGGTTATATTCCCCTTTGGAACACAATATATTAAAAGCTTCAAATTAAGAAGTTCAAGGGTGCTGGAGAAGTAAAATTATAGCATTAAGATGTGACAACTGATACTTGGAAAGATGAGAAATATTTATACAGAGCGAAAAGAAAATGAGCACATGTACATAAATACTAGCATGACAGGGAATACAAACTGAGGGGAATATTTTAAAGGGGAAACAGCAGAAGCAAAGATAGAGGAGGGAGTAATGTATATGTGCATGAATTCCAAGAGCAGCATAACCTTTAGTTGGTTTAGTCATTTAGTTGAGAAGCAAACAGTTGTATATTACTGAGGAGCTTTTGAGTTGATAGCACATTAAAATAAAGTCTAGGGGCGCCTGGGTGCTCAGTCGGGCTCTGACTTTGGCTCAGGTCATGATCTCACTGTCTGTGAGTTCGAGCCCTGCATTGGGCTCTGTGCTGACAGCTCAGAGACTGGAGCCTGCTTTGCATTCTGTGTCTCTCTCTCTCTGCCCCTCCCCCGTTCATGCTCTGTCTCTGTCTCAAAAATAAACATTAAAAAAAAAATTAAAGTCTATAAATTATGACCCCGAGTCCAAAATAATATTCAGTGCAGTCTGCTTAAGAAACAGGAAAAGAGTCAAAGGCATTTCATAAAGATTTATATTCAAAGTGGTTTTTTTTTTTAATATTTTTTTTTTATTTTTTTTTCAACGTTTATTTATTTTTGGGACAGAGAGAGACAGAGCATGAATGGGGGAGGGGCAGAGAGAGAGGGAGACACAGAATCGGAAACAGGCTCCAGGCTCTGAGCCATCAGCCCAGAGCCTGACGCGGGGCTCGAACTCACGGACCGCGAGATCGTGACCTGGCTGAAGTCGGACGCTTAACCGACTGCGCCACCCAGGCACCCCTCAAAGTGGTTTTTATAAGTATGAACACTAAAAAGGCCCAACTCTTAGCTCTTTGAAAACATTAGTTATTCATGATCATTACTAAGCTTTCCATAAAGTTCTTATCTTCCTATGTAAGATAACATATCCCGAGTGCCAAATACTAGGTTTTGGTAAGCAGTGTTACAAAGGAAGAACGAGTGAGTACACTGTGGCTGAGCCAGTTCTAGAAATTGCACAATTTGAAGGATACTGAATGCACACCTAAGAACTACATGCAGCAGTATTAGTATTTCAAGCAGTATCTAACCTTATGTGTATACCCCCCTCCACCCCCAAAAAATCATTCAACAAAGGGGAAATTATGAAAGTGATTCTGGAATAACTCAGTGTCTGGGTATAATGGCTATGAACACCATTTAAAAAAAACTGAACTTTCAAAATTAGAGCTGTCACATTATTCAGAAACCACAGTTATAAAGACAATATTTTAAAAACCCCGACCTATTTATGTCATAATAAGAACTATAATATTCACTTAACCAAAGCTTAATCTAAATGTGTCTCAGATGCTACAAAACTTGTGAGTTAAGACTACTGGCTGTGTTTACTGCAGGGTTCACTTAAGGCAATAAAATTTGTGAGTCTACTTACTGTTTTTCAGGGTGAAGAAAGAAATCGTAGTTAGTATACAAAAAACATGGAAAGAAAGAAGTTTTTGTAACAATTTATTTCCCAGAATAATCAGTAAGTGCACGAAAAATTCAAATACTATTCCAGAAAATTTTACATTGTAATTTGATAGATTTACAAACAAAACCAAAACCCCCAATTACCCAGCCACAAAGAAATACCCACAATATACAACACTTTAATTTTTTTAAAAAATCTTCATTATTCCCACACTACCTTCCTAGTCTGTTTTAAAATGTGCTTCCAGTCCAGAACGCTAAGGTTTAATGATCACACACTTGAATACTGGGCACTACCTACGGTCACATTAGGTGAAGCATAATACTTCGAGTACCAGGAAAGTTAAATGATAAAAGAGGAGTAATTACAAAACAACGCTGCTACCAGTGCACAGGACCACGATTAGCTTCTAAGTTGAAAATGTAATAGTTTTTTTTAAAAATATGTAGCATTCTGATTTCAATCCGTAATGAAATAGTAAACAGCCAGTTTATTAGTCAAAGAAAACATGAATAAAAAATAACAGCTACATTCTAGTAGCTATGAACTTACTGAGCAAAAGGAGGCAGTTCTTCTGAACGAGAAGGCGCTTGGTCACATCCCCAGATGTCAGTGAAAGATATGGACAGTTCATCTCCCCTAGTAGCCCACTCACCTCAAGCTGGAATTCTTCGGCTTCACTCGGGCCTTTTAAGAATTAAGATAACCTTGTTTAATAAAAATTGTTTTTCTTATTAGCATAAAAGTTATATATGTAAGTTGAAAGTTTTAACAGGATATTCCTAACACAAGTTACTTTGACTTCTAAATCCTTCCTTTCTCACACCACTGCCAACTTCTGTTCTTGAGAAGTTTTCATTAGGTTATTCCCTTATTGGAGAATCTTTAATGGTTTCCTAATTTCTACCTCACCTAATCTAATTGTCTGCCCTTAAAGATTCTTCTTCACGGCTTCTCCACTTTACCTTCCCTGCAAACTGCTATGTAGTAGTACCTATGACATATATATAGTAGTTACCCTCTACCTCCACAAATATTCCATTTGTGCCACGCCAGTCTCCTCACTGTCGAAGGAACAGGCAGACTCATTTCCACGTCTGTGCCTTCACTTAAGTTATTCCCTGCGATTGATATGCCCTCTATGTGCTTCTCCTCTATCAAACCTCACCTGCCCATCAAAGCCCAGTGATCTTGGTCCTTGATAGAACCTTCCCCAAGTGCTGCTGCGCTCACTGATTTCCTCCTGCTGTGAACCATAAAGTGAAGCACTGAATTACTGTACTAACCTCCAGTGGTTCCATTTGTGCCTAACATTCCCAATGAGACTAAATCTGAAGTTAGCAAACATGACTTGTAATTCTGTATTCCCATAACACGTTAAGTACAGAGTTTATCTCGTGAACCAAGGAAAAACAATGCCCCTTCTTCCTTACCATTCTTTCTAATGGCTTTCTATCACACAGGGGCAAAAATCAACAAACTCTGAATCACTTGATCTGAGTTCATTTTCTCATCTGTAAAATGGGAAGGCTCTATTACTGTTTTGCAAAATGTTCTGTAAACTCAAATTCCAAATAACTCCTTTACAAGGAGCCAGGGAGGAGGAGAGACTTGTGTTAAACATACTCCCTCTTAACTTCAACCAAATAGGTACATTTTACCTGTTTTGTATGTTGGCTTCTATGAGATGTTTTCTTTTGAAAGGGGCTCCAGGTTATAGTTATCATCTAGTATACATGTTTTCACAAGTTCCTATAGTCTCTGAAATGTGAGGCCAAGAGGCAGTATTAAGAGTACTGACCCCCAATCTTGACTGCTGGGGTTGAACTCTGGTGATATCATGCACTAGTTGTGTGACCTCAGACAACGCATTTAACCTAGCTGTGCTTTCTTGTTTCATGTATAAAAGAGCAATAAAACCTGCCTCAGGTTTTAAATGAGTTAACACATAGAAAATGCTTAGAACATAATGCTCAATAAACGTAAGCCATGCTATCATTACTGTTACGCTACAGTGTCCTTAATAATTGGAAACGGCTGCAACTAACATGTGCACGTTAAATATACTAAACATGTAAAAACGTGAGCTCTTCAAATGGGATTGTGTCGGGTGTGGGTGGGGAGTATGTGTATAGTTCTCCATGAGCGTAGGTTAACAAGTAGGCATTTATCTTTGTCTCCCATTGTAGGTTTACCTATGGTAGGAGGGAGCCAGATGGTGTAGTGTTAGGTTCCAAGCTTCTGTCTCTTTTGCAGAATAAACAAAGTAGTGCTAATACAATAACAAAATTGGCAAGTATAAAACAGCTCTCAACACCGTAAATCTGATGGTGCTGCATCTGATTGTGGTGGATCTAGTGATACATTTCTGCAATACAGAAAACTTCTGAAGAAAGTGTTCTCTTTCTTCCCATGTATTAAAGAACTGTAATGCATTTACTTTACATGCCACATGTCCTCCTGGAATCTAGTGGTCCTAAGAAAAACATTCCAACTTTGAGTTCTAGCCACCAATTTAAGAGCTCACAAGTCATGTTTTACAAAGAATGGAAAGTTCATATATGCAATACTTGTCTCCCATTTCTGTATCTCAGTAATAAGATCTTTTCAACTTTCACTTAACTTCAACTTTTAATGTTTTTTTTTTCTTTTT